>NC_138964.1:161449537-163849537 GCF_055761805.1 Camellia sinensis
TGGAATATTCCAAAACTGCCCATTAAAGAAATTTATAAAACTTCTTTTATACAGGATGTTTTTAAAGTTACTCTCCATGTTAAAACAATTGAACAAGTTTATGCTTTAAAAAAACCAAGAGAAACCTGTCAGTTATTTGATAAAAAATTAATCAAACGACATTTAGATCGTGGTTACAATTTTATGCATATTGGTTTAATTCAAATTGGTGTCAATCCATTAACTATGATAGGACAAAATACTTCTGTTTTACTCTGTCTAAGAGATGCCCGATTTCTTAATTATAATGCTAGTCTAATGGGAATGATGGAAACTGGTCTTAATAAAGGTCCTGTCCATTTTAACTGTTTTCCTGATTTTACATTAAGTTTAAGAGATCCACATATTCTCAAGGCATTAACATTAAACATTCAATTACATGGTGAATATACTGAAATGTTAGATTCTTTTCATAATATTGCTTTAATTTATCGTGTTCATTATAAATGTATGCAAACTAATTTAAATGTTTATGCTTTACATAAAAGTCCCAAAGATAAAACTCTACTAATCCAAAGCAGTAGTACGAATGAATCAAACATTAATATTCCTCACATGATTGAATGGAAAGATATTAATTTACCTGATCAATGGGTTACTGTCAATGAAAATTACAAACATAATCAACAACAATCTTCAATCCAAGATATTAAACATATCCAGCAAAATACTGATGGATCCGTTAATATTAAATTTAATCGCAGTCAGTCTTCTAGACATAGTACATCTAGTGTCCCTTCTGAAATATCAACTGAAGACGAAATATTTAACACTCCGCTATTTAGAAATAATAGTCACATCCATCTTGGTCCAACCAATCCAACTTCCAAAAGTAAATTAAAAGGAATTGATAATTCTACAACTTCTCAAATAAGTAAACCTGTTTATACTACTACCTCACATTTCCCTGAAGAGGAAATAACTTCAAATAATTCTCCAACTCAAACTGATTTCGAAGAATTCACACCATCTGTGAATCCCCAGTTAATAACAATCAAAAAAGATTTTACTCCTGATTTAGATAAATTACTTATTGATTTTAGATCCAAAGAAAATAGGTCTAAAAGACATGCTTATAGTGCTAATTATGATTTGGCTCAACAGTCCCGAATAACTAGGAAATGGTATGATTTTATGGTTCAATATGGTTTTGAATTATCCTTCTTTGATTACATGGATCAATATTACAAAAAGATTAATACAATTACAAAACATAAATGGAAAACTTCTCCCAATACTTCTGTTAGCTCTAATCATCCTCCCTTAGAAAATATAATTATTGATCACCAAGGTTCTGAAGTCCCAGCTTCTCCTTTTAAGTTACCTGGTACTGATCCTGAAATAAAAAAGGTTATTGAACAAAATAATTATACTAATCAATTTCTAAAAACAATTGGTAAACAATTAGATAAATTAGAAACTAATTTAGATGAACAATCCACCAAACCTACTAAAACCTTAGATCAACCTTTACTTAATCTCCCTAGTCATCGTTCTAAACGAACTAGTTTAGTGACTAATGATCAATCTACTGTCAAAGCTATCGAGCAATTATTTACTAAATTAACTCCTAATGATACTTCTACATCTAAAGATAAAGGTCTTACTGTTTTAAATCAACAACCTATTACTAATACTGTTTCTGATCAATCTGACACTGACACTACTGACAATGAAATAAATCAATTAGCTCAACAATTTCAACCTTCTCATCTGAATAAAATCCACTACCCCAAAGTTAATCCTCACACTACCAAAAACTGGTATTCTAAACCAACTCCTGTCGATCTCCAATTTGAAGACACAAATATTAGTAATCAATTTTCTGTTTCTGCTAAAAGATTATACGAATGGAATATTGATGGTCTCAGTGAAGATCAAATCCTTCAAAAATTAAATCATTTATCAATGGTCGCCAATAGTTATCTTAGCAATTATCCCCAATACTCTCAACCTGAAATTGTTTCTCTACTTACTTCTGGTTTTACTGGTATGCTCAAATCTTGGTGGGAAAAATATCTCACTGAAACAGACCGTGACTCTGTTATTTATGCTAATCAAACTGATGAAAATGGTCTCCCTCTTTTTGATGAATCTATAGGATGTTGTCATCCTGACGGCATTAATCAATTAATATATACCATAGTTCGACACTTTATTGGTACCCCTACAAATATTTATTCTCGAATCCATGATCAACTAAGCAATCTTAACTGTCCAACCTTAAGTGATTTTAGATGGTATAAAGATGTCTTCACCTCTAGAGTCATGTTACGAGAAGACTGTACTAAATCATTTTGGAAAGAAAAATTTATTAATGGATTACCTAGCTTGTTTGCCCATAAAATTAGAGATGTTCTTAGTCAACCTACTGGTATTATTGAATATGATAATCTCACGTATGGTGATATAATTAGCACTATTCAAAAAGAAGGATTAAAAATGTGTATTGACCTTAAACTTACTCAAAAAGCTAATAAAGATAAACATAAAGCTAAATATGAATTAGGAAATTTCTGTGAACAATATGGTTTACCTCCTGTTGCACCCTCTCGTAGGAAATCACACAAATACTCCAAACATAAATCATCCTATAAACATTCCAATAAATATAAATATAAGAAGAACTATACACCTTCCCAATCCAATGATAAATTCTATACTAAACCCAAAAAGAAATATTATAAATCTAAATCTCATCCAAAATCTAAATCAACTAAAGATATTACTTGTTATAATTGTGGCCAAAAAGGACATTATTCAAATAAATGTAAAGAAAAACAAAAATTAAAAGATAGAGTTAATCAACTCCAAATTGATGATACCTCCAAAAATCAGTTATATGAAATCTTTCAATTAAATCACTCCCCTAGTAGTTCCTCTTCTGATCATCCTACTACTTCCTCTGATTCCCCATCACCTAGTGATGATTCTGATAATGATATTAAAATAGGTTGTAATGATGTTTGTTGTAAACCAATTAAACAAATTACTGTTCTTACCAAAATTACTCAAGAAGAATCCGCTCTAATCGATCTAATTAGTAAGTTAGATGATCCCAAGTTAAAACAAAAATATACAGATAAATTAAAATCTTTATTAATCCATTCAGATTCCAAACCTAAGTTTGATAAACCTATAATCAGTCTATCCAAAACTTTAGAAAGATTTAAAAATAAACAAAAAGAAATTACATTACAAGATTTACAACAAGAGATCAATCAGATTAAACAAACAATTAAAGAATTACAATGTAAAGATAAAACACTTGAAGATGACATTCTTACTCTCAAAATTGATAAACGTTTAGATAATTTCCAAACTAATGAGCATGAATCCCCACATGAATCTGAACATGAATCTGATCCTGAGAATTTAATATTTGATAATCGATCACACCAATCTCACTCCAACAATCCTGAAGAAAAAAGATTAAGTTTAATTAATAAACTTTATATTCAGAAATGGTATTCTAAAATTAAAATAATTGTAAATAACTTTGAATTAGAATTAATTGCTTTAATCGATACTGGTGCTGATTTAAACTGTATACAAGAAGGATTACTCCCTACTAAATATTATGAAAAATGTCAAGAGAAATTAACTTCTGCTAATGGTACTAAAATGCATATCAAATATAAATTACCAAAAGTACATGTTTGCCAAGATAATGTATGTTTTAAAACCTCTTTTGTTCTAGTTACCAATATGACTGATAAAATTATTTTAGGATCTCCATTTATCTATTTACTATATCCTTTTACTACATCTAGTACAGGCATCACTACGCATGTTTTAGGACAACCTGTTACATTCAAATTTTTATCTCCTCCTGAACTATTACACTTAAATCAATTACAAGATTGTTCTATTTCCCATCAAATTAACCGCCTGACTCGGCATTTAAAATTTCTTAAGGAAGAAATAAATCATAAACGTATAGACCAACAATTGACTGATCCAATTCTTATTTCTCAAATCAATAATTACAAATTAAAACTTGAATCAACTGTTTGTTCTACTTTGCCTACTGCATTTTGGCATAGGAAAAAATATGTCGTCACTCTACCTTATATTAAAAATTTTGATGAACGACAAATCCCTACTAAATCTCGACCAATTCAAATGAATCATGAATTACTTGAAATGTGTAAACAAGAGATTAATGACTTACTCCGCAATCGAATCATTAGTCCTGGTAAATCACCTTGGTCTTGTTCTGCTTTTTATGTTAACAAAAATGCTGAATTAGAACGGGGTGTTCTTCGCCTAGTTATCAATTATAAACCTTTAAATGATGTTTTAGAATGGATTAGATATCCTATTCCTAATAAAAAAGATTTAATTAAACGCCTTAGTCAAGCTGTTATCTTTAGTAAATTTGACTTGAAAAGTGGTTTTTGGCAAATTCAAATTCATTCTAAAGATCGATATAAAACTGCATTTAATACACCCTTTGGTCAATATGAATGGAATGTCATGCCATTTGGCTTAAAAAATGCTCCTAGCGAATTTCAACATATCATGAATGACATATTCAACCCTTTTAGTCATTTTTCTATTGTTTACATTGACGATATATTAATTTTTTCAAAATCAATCAGTGAACACTGGAAACATTTAACTGCATTCTTTTATACAATTAAAAGTCATGGTCTTGTTATTTCTGCTCCTAAAATCAAATTATTTCAAACCAAAGTCAGATTCTTAGGATATGATATTCATCATAATACTATTTTACCCATTAGTCGATCCATTGAGTTCGCCTCTAAATTCCCTGATGAGATCCTCGACAAAACTCAATTACAAAGATTTTTAGGTTCCCTTAATTATATTGCTGAATTTTATAAAGACCTTAGGAAAACTTGTCAACCTTTATTTGATAGGTTAAAGGATAATCCTCCTCCTTGGTCTTCTGTTCATACTTCTATTGTTAAACAAGTCAAACAGTATGTCAAGTCTCTTCCTTGTCTTGGTATTCCCACTGAAAATTCATTCAAAATCATTCAAACTGATGCCTCCGATATTGGTTATGGTGGCATTCTACTTCAGCAACTTACTCCTCAATCATCTGAACAAATTGTTCGCTATCATTCTGGTGTCTGGAATAAAGCACAATTCAATTATAGCACTATTAAAAAAGAGATTTTATCTACTGTTTTATGTATTCAAAAATTTCAAGATGATATTTTAAATCAAAAATTCTTACTTCGTGTTGATTGCAAATCTGCTAAATATGTTCTTGAAAAAGATGTTCAAAATCTCGCCAGTAAACAAATTTTTGCTCGATGGCAAGCTATTTTAAGTATTTTTGATTTTGATATTACCTATATACCTGGTTGTCAAAATTCCCTACCTGATTTTCTTACCCGGGAATTTTTACAGGGGGGTAAGAGATGACTGCACCATTTACTGCTTACCATAAATCTCGCATTACCTATTTCAACACCTTAATTAAACAGCTTACCCATCGCATTCACCGTCTCAAATTAGCTAGACCCACTACCAAACGAGCCCAATACATCATTTACCACCAGATTCAAGCTCGCCGCAATTTACTTGCTCACAACTACAATTGTTTACATCGTCATCAAGATTACTTAGATCTTCTTTCTGGTTGCTAATCACTGTTTATTATTGCACAGATGTCTCGCCCAAAGCCTCATTCCAAGGCTTTGGTCCCATCTTCCAGCAAACCAAATCAACTTATTGTCCCTCCTCCTTTAGAGTCAATCACCCCATCCTATTCATTTGATATGGCTAATCGTTACCAAGCTCTTGGTAACCTTTGTCGCCCTGATTATTCTACTGCATTGGCTTCTGATCCTTTTGCTCCTAGTCAATCAGTTTCGGTCACTCCCTTCCCAATTAACCCAGTTCGTTCATCCAAAACTGAATACACCAAATCACATATTACTAACCTCTTTTATAAAGAACCTAGTCACCCAAAGAGCCAAATCCTTAATGACATTGCTAAATCCTATTTTGGTCCTGGATGCCATTTCACCCTTTCACATCCAGAGAAAACCATTGCCTACTACAAAGACATTCTACTTCATCACCAATCCATTTTGATTAAGCCAATTCAAGATCGCACCTATGCTTACAAAATTCTGTACCATTCCATTTACATTCACAACATTGTTTCCTTGGCTGAATGGGGTCCTCCTTATCAGCTTCGTGATTTACCAGGCCATTCCATTCAATATAATTACCATGATTACATTGATGCCTGGTTCAAGATTTTCTTGTACCAGAATGAAACTTTTAGCCATTCTTGGTTCATTTCATTTGATCAAAAATTCAAGTCTGAATTACCTTCCTGGTTTCTGCGATGGTGGTCTCACTATGGTGCCATTTCAGATATCCTCCCCGATAATCTGCTTGAATTAATCAACTATTTTGCAGCTGTTTACCCATTTACCACCCATCAGAGATCATTCCTACTATTGTTAATTTTTATAGCCAAGTATAAAATCCCTTGGATATTCAAATGGCATTATGGGATTGATGGTAACATAATTATCCGTCATCACTCAGTCAAATGGTGGGCTAAATTCAATTTGCCCCGCATATTTGAAATTGTTCATGAAGAATTTCCATCTGGTCAATATGCTCCAACTCCTGCAATGGTTAAAGCCCAGCAGATCCCAACTGCTGCAATCAGTCAAGGAAGTCAGCCCAGCCTTCCTCCAATCAATCTTGGAAGCCCCTCATCCAGTGGTTCCAAGCCCAAATCCAAAACAGTTCAATCAACACATTCAAAATCCAAGACTAAGACCAAAGCTTCTACAGCTCCGGCCCAGCCCAAGGACCAATCCAAATCCAAATCAAAGTCCAAAGCTATGGCTAAGCCCATTTCACCTCCTGCTCCGCCGAAAGCTAAATCAAAGATCAAGCCCAAGTTATCCAGAGATGAACTGCTCCAATTAGCAAGACAAATTACAGATCAAGCTGAAGCCCAATCTGCTTCTAGTTCAGATCATTCAGACCAGTCAGAAGAAGGTTCAGTTAGCTTACATTCTTCTGAAGAATCAACTAATCAGTATTCAGGCCCAGAGTTTCAAGATGCTCAGGACCCATTTGCCTAATCAATATAGGATTCCCTATAAATACAAATTAGCTTCAATCAATACTCTTTTGAGAAAAGCTGCTAATTTATATTTATATTGATTCCTTTATGCTCCACCGAAAGTGATGAATAGTAAAAGTTACTGTTCACTTTTACTGTTCACTGTCACTATTCACCCAATCAACTTTTGCTAAAGACTGCTCAGCTGTGCAATCACTCCACCGAAAGCAACCGACAGCATCTACTTTTCACATGCTCGGCCAGCTGCTTTCAGAAGTCACATGCTTACTGTTTTGCTTTTTATTTCTTTATATTGTAATCAATTGTAAGCATTCAGGCATTCTTCAATTTTCTTCTCCATCGTTGTTGTAAGAAAACCAGAGTGTTTTGAGAGCCTTACAAGCTTCCCCACCGTTGTACCCAATTCAAGATCCTTACAGTTGCTACAATTGTAATTGTAAGTTAATTTCCATATTAAAATGTTTTATGTTTTGTGTTAAATATGTGTTAAATAAAATGTTTAAATAAAATGTTTTTAAATTAGTTATTCCAATTATTTTCCTGATGTGCGTTTGATTTCGTAATCCATCTCCATCTTCATATATATATGCTGCTTCCGCCTTTTGGATTTCGTAATCCATCTCCATCTTCATATATATATGCTGCTTCCGCCTATATATATATATATATATATTTATATTATGGATCTCTCTCATTATTAAAAATTGGAAAGGAATGTTAAACTAAATATTCCATCATAAAACACGTATGAACTAAAGTGCTCTATTTCTTTTGTCTTAATTATAATTTTTTAGAACATTTACTCGTTTGGGAACATGCTATTTTAGTAATTTTTTGACTTTTTACGAAAAGATGTGCAGAAAAGTTGA
Source organism: Camellia sinensis (assembly GCF_055761805.1). Lineage (NCBI taxonomy): Eukaryota > Viridiplantae > Streptophyta > Magnoliopsida > Ericales > Theaceae > Camellia > Camellia sinensis. The sequence goes on from NC_138964.1 coordinate 161,457,539, forward strand.
GAGGTGATGTGACAACTTTTAGTAACTTTTTGGCTAAAATAGCCACTGTCCAAACGAGGCCTAATACAGTTTGGATGGCGAATCAACCATCTCACCTACATGAACCCAATTGGCTTGTAGATGAAATTCAAAACCAAAAAAAAAAAAAAAAAAAAAATGCTAACATATAACAACATAAAGTAGAAATAATAAAATATATATTTTTGTGAAAATAAAAAATAATACTTTAAAAATAAGAAAAATTAGTTTAAGGTCTCTCTCACATTTTTAGTAATTAAAGAGATTTACAATATTATTTTTTGATATCTAAGGTCCCTAAACCCACACCCGTATATCAGATTAGAGAAATTTGTCCCTCTTTCCTTCCGATCTTTATTCTATCCAAACCAAACTCTCTCTCTTTGTGCACATTCCCCTCTCTCTCTCTCTTCATCTCTGACGCCACCGGCTTCATCTTCGCCTCTGTCTCTACTACGCGCGTCGCTAGAATGCCATGATCTGAGCCTCAAATCGAGGATCGATTGTGGGTTGATTTCGCTCCCGAAATTATTGATTCGCTTCCCCGAAGTAGTGAGGAAGTCGCCGAGAGGGGAGAAAACGATGATGAAGAAGAGGAACACGACGGCGAAGAAGGCAGCAAAGACTAAATCTAGAAGGCGCCAATGCCTAGGGTTGCACTTTGATGATGAGAGATTCAGGTGCCCCGCCATCTCTTATTTTGAACGAATTCCCAATATCTGATGTTAATGATCATATAGATATAGATATAGGATTGGGTGGTCTTAACCAGGCTTTGTTGCTTCAGAGTTCTGGAAATTATGGGTCTTTCTCTAAAGAGAAGGGAAATTTCTCTCAATTTTTGTGATTTTTTATGAATTTCTCTGGGTTGCAAAGGAATTTTCTTTAGGTTTTTGTGAATTTCTCTGAATTATGAGGGAATTTTTTCTGGGTTTTTGTGAATTTCTCTAGGGTTGAAGTGAATTTCTCTAGACTGGAAGAATTTCTCTAGGTTGAAGTGAGCCCAGAGAAATTCTGGTAAGATTTTATTCGTGAAGTCGAATGTTCTCTGGTGTGGATTGAATTTTTGATTGAATTTCTCTGGGTTGGACCAGAGAAATTCTCTAGTTTGGAAATCTATAGTTTGTTTGTATATATTTCTTGGTTTCAATGCTCACTAACCATGATGTGTAATGGTTTGATTTTTGAGAAAATTTTAAGCTCATCATGAGATTACAGATGTTTGGGGTTTGAAAGATTCCGACTTGTTTGCAATATATGTTGAAAGAGTTTGAATCCAATGAAATTTCAATTTTCTCTGTGATATGTCCAGAGAAATTTGGAATTTTCTTTGTGATATGTTTAGAGAAATTTGAAATTTTCTCTGTGATGTATTAAGAGAAATTCTCTAGATCGATGTTGAGGGACTTTATACATTACAAAAATATTAAGTGTCATTTATGTTATAAAATCTTAATATTAGAGAACTTAAAAAAAATCTCCTTAAAAATATGCATGCATGGTGTCATGGCATATTATAGACAAATAATATATATTTTTTTCAAATTACTAATTATTGAAGATCGTAAAAATAATAAATTATAAATAATAAAAAATTTAAAATTTATAAAATTTAAACCATCAAATCGATCGTATTCATCTATTAATTTGCACGACCCATTCAATTCGTATTCACCAAAGTAATGAATTGATACGGATTAATTTTTTTGAACACTAGTCCTAACTCCATCCGCGATAACTCTAGTTAACAAGACCATAAAAGAAAGTAGGTTGACATTGACAAATACTAGCGGGTGGCACATACGATGTGTGTGTAATTTAAATAAGTAGGAATAAAAAAAAATAATAATGAAATTAATAATATAATGTGTACTTAGCTTAAGTGGTATGGGTTCAAGCCTTGCCTATCTCTTTGTTTAACTTTTTTTTAAAAAATAAAAAATACTACCACATAACATGAGGAGAGTAAAGTTTCAAGACACCATAAGAGTTTGTGTTCACTTTATAATAGATAGATAGATAGATAGATAGATGAGGCGACACGTGAGAGAGAGTGTGTGTAAATGAATATAGGACGTGAGAGCTGTACCTCCTATTTTCTCGAAACACAAACAGGCTTTTCCACCAATCAAATAACTAAAAAATAAATTAAAAAAAGAAGCTATTTTTTTCCTTCATCTCTTCTCTTCCTAATGTCAATTTGAATGTGCAAAGCTCTCTCTCTCTCTCTCTATCTGTCTGTGTCCCTCTCCTCAGGTTCGTTCGTGTTTTCCGTATTCTCTCACATTTTCATGACACCATTTGATTTTAAAATGCTATTGGTACAATCTTCATTCTCATATATATATATATATATAAATGCTGAATCACTGGGGTTTAATTTTCAAGTTCTATATGCAAATAGGGAAGGAAAACCTAAAAGTGTGAATTAATTTAATTTAATTGAGCATAAAACATAGCAAATGATGAAAAAGTATTTATGTAATTTATTCCACTTGATGGAAAAAAAAAAGAAAAAAAAAAAAATTCATATAGCTTACCCCACTTGATTGAAACACAATTAATTTTGTTTGGTTTGATTATTAGTTGCATGAAGCGGGGGCAGGGTGGGAGAGCGAGGGTATATAGAAGTTTTTAAGATTGGGAGTGACCATAAAGTATATAATTTACATATTAAATATATACAATATATTATAGTTTTTTATTTTTATTTATTTATTTTTTAGTGGTAATACACGTGGTAAAATATGAATAAATATTAGAGATTGACATATAAGTGGTCATTGTTAAGTACAAAATACATATTATGTAAATAGAAAGTATTAGAACAAGTTTGCGTTCTTATTTTTTATTTTTTGAGATTTGTATGTTTGAGAGGTTTTATCTTAGTTGGGAGAAAGTTTATTCCTCAATGGAAGTGAGTTTCTTTCTTACTTAGAAGCATGGAATCAAGTTTCTAAGTAAGAAAGGTCACCCAATTAGGATTTTCCGGCTAGTAGACGGTGGGATTGATCTCCTGGATTACTCGTTCCATTGGGCCAGATACTGAGTTATAAAAATAAAATTAAAAAGTAGGAGTTTCCGGTTACAAAGGTTTTGTTGGTATGTAATGATACATGCTAAGAAGCACATACACGGATACGGATATGGACACGGATGCGGGCACGGACACGGACACGCATGTGGACATGGAACACGACGATTTCAAAAAAAATGGAGACACAAATATGACGGTGACATGGCAATAAAATATGTTTTCATATATTTTTATTTGCTATCTAGATTAATATTATATCTACAAACAATCAATATTAACAAAAACTAACTCTAATTCTATTTTTTCTTTAAAAGTACTTTTAATTAACACTTACAGTTTAAATCTTTTTTTTATGAATGATCTATTAAGTATTTAAATCTAAGAAACAAATAATAAACATTCCACATTCATCAAAAGCATTAAATAAAATGGGAAAAAAGACAATTTGGCATGTCCCTAGTGTGTCCTTGAAGTGTTCCTGGCATACCCCTGAAAATAAATTAATTAAATAAAGGGACACGCCATGTAGTGTGTCTCATACGTGTCCCCGAAGTGTTCATGTGTCCCCGAAGTGTCCATGTGTCCGACACGGATACAAAACTTATTTTGAAGTGTCAGTGCTTCATAGGATACATGGTTATATGAGGAGCATGCCAATATCTTGATAATTTGTGCCATATGAATATGGAATATTGATTTACAAATTCATTCTACCAATATCATTGGTTTTGGGTTCACATTTTCAAATTAATGAAAAAGTTTCTATCGTAATTGGGTTACAAATTTGTCTTACCATTGTAATACGTGTGCTACCTTCAGTTTGTCCATCTCGTGTTTTGAATTATATTCAGAAGCTTCTGAGTTTTATCTGAGCTTCAATCTAGCTTTAAAATTGGTGAATTTGATGGCGAATTTAGTTTGCAGTTACAAGTATTGCAAACTGGGTAACTGTTTTTGATGGGTTGCAACTTGCAAGCTATTATGATGTTTTATTGAGTTGGCTTTGAAATCTTTGATTTTTCATAATTATACTGCAGTTTCGTCTCATGGTTTTCAAGTTAATGTTCGCGCAAGTCAAGTGTTTGTAGAAAGGTTCTTGTGTCTCCTTAAGTGCAGGTATGTCAATTTGTTATTATATTGTACGTGTAATATATTTGTCTTATATTTGAAAACTAGCAGGGATATTGTTAGAGAAAATATTAAAGGTGATGGCATGGTGTTCTGTTTTGATAACAAAAAATAAAAAATAAGAATGAGAAACATCTTTAAAAAAGTAGGATGGTGTTCAGTTGATTCATTACTTTTGAGTAAACTGTCAAAATTATAGTTTTGAGAAGAGATTTTATAACTCTTGAGTTGAGGATGCAAATAAGTGCTTGCTAGACATTACTGAAATAATAACACGACATTACAACTCCAAGGTGGAATTTATTTACTTTTTTATCACGAGTGCCTCGCCTGGCAGCTTCAAGTACTCAAAACATTTTAACTGTAATGATTTAATACATGGCTCAAATTAATTTACGGTATTTAGTTATCTTTTTTTCATTTTCTTTTAGTAATTATGTTAGTTCGAAAAGCTGGAAAATCGCGAAACATGTTAAAAAAAATGAGTCTACCTGAGCTGAGGGCATTGTCATGGATGATCAGCAATATATTATGGAATAGAAGATGAATGTATTTACTGTAAACTTGAGGTAGAACCAATTAATGACTAGATGGGGAAGAATTGTTTGGCATAGTTTTGCCATGTGCAACAAAAACTAGTGAATGTGCTGGAAGGAGTTAATTGAACAAGTCAACAGCTGTAAGGACAATATGAAGGCCACAAAGAAAAAATGTCAACGATGAGAAGATCTTGTTTTAAATCGCAGGAAATTGGATTCAAGGGTTTCTTTAGTTGATTCATGCTGAATCGTATGTTCTTTCATTTTTAATAGGTTCATTTATTTATGTACTTACCGCATTGTCAATGGCCCAAATTGGTAATAGTCTTTCACTATCATGATAGCACTTTCCCATTACTGGTAGCAGAGAGGCGTATTTAGCTTCTTTCTTTTGTCAACAATTATGATCCAAAGAGTCTCCAATTCTATAATTGAAATTTTGTTTATTCATGTTATATCTACTTATTGGCAACCCGCAACCACATTGTGATGATTTTAAATTTTGGGCTTACAGGATTTTGCTCTTCCTGGACCTTATCTGCAGGTTATAGATAGCTTTCTGTTATTTTTTATGATCAACTAGATCAGAAGTCTCTTCTTTTTTTTTCCTTTTTTTTTGGGGGGGGTCAAAACATCATGCCTTTCTGATTGTAGCATGTTTAAATTCTTGAGCTGTGATCCCAGATGTCTCACACAAGTATATTATAACGAATTTTACAATGGATTACCAAGCAAAGGAAGATGGGATACCTAACAGCTCGAGTGTACCTATAAGTAGTGATGCTTTTGAACATACAAGAAATAGTAATGGTGAGGCCCAACGTAAGGAACATTGAATGTGCCCATAATTTGCTGTTTTTCACTGGTACACTAAGCTGATTTTTGTTTTCTTTTTCCCTCCCTCTTCTTCTTCTTCTACAGTTAAGCAGCAGGTGGATTTGGTGGTATGGTTAAACAGTATTCTTCCTAATTTATGTTTGCCAATAAATGCTACAGAAGAGGACTTAAGAACTTATTTGAGCAATGGCACTGTTTTATGCCGGCTTTTGAACAGGCTGAGGCCAGGTTCTGTGATTGAGGTTGTCAAATATTTTTGAGTGGATTATATTCAGTTATAGTAAGGTCTAAGATTGTTTGTTGATGTAATGATTGTTCTCTTAATGTGCTTTTTCTCTTCTAGTGTGGAGGTACTGAGCATTCTCGCTCAGAAAATATAAGAAGGTTTTTGGAAGCTATGGATGAAATGAAATTGCCCAGGTTTCAAATGTCAGACCTAGAGAAGGTGTTTCTATTTACACGTTGAACAAATATGAGTGACATGTCTGAACAAACTTGCACCACCATATACATGTATTTTGTACATAATGAGATGAGACACAAAATACGATTCTCTTGAATATTTCACTTGCTGTTTTATGTTCCCCAGACCTCTTTTTTGTTCTACTCAATACTTCTCTATTTTTCTCTGGTGCTTACTTTTTCTTTTATTCAATACAGGGATCCATGAAATTTGTTTTGGAGTGCCTTCTCACACTTAGAGCTCAATACATGCCACATAGTGGTCGACATAATCTTCCTAAGCCTAGCTCACTCAATAAATGTAGAAGTGATGTTAGTACAACATGGCAACTTCTAGGACCATGTTTTCGAGGCAGTGATTGTTCTAGAGGGGGAGTATCTCCTCAAGTAGATTCTCCCACATTATCTGGAGAAGATAGTTGGAAGGGTGCTTCTCGCTCAAAATTTCATCGCTGTATGAGTAGTCCTGTCGTTGCAGGTATCTCTCTCTCTCTCTCTCTCTCTCTCTCTCTCTCTCTCTCTAACACAGTTGTGTTGAACCATGAGAGAAAAAATTGTTGTTGTACGAGCCTAGCATGATCTTATGCTGAGTACAAAGACTTGGATCAATTTGTATGCTACCTGGTTTTCAGCAGTTATGCATGCAGGTGTGTTATATTATATGCAATACATTGCCACAAGGAATATGATTTGATATAGTATGCTTTGGAAATTATAAATTCTTTATGTAACGTATTTCAAACTAATAAATAATTTTGATATTGTTTATTGTTGTATTCAAATAGAATGCAGTTTTTTATAAGCAAACATGGCCCGTAATTTGTACCATTTAGTTTCCTGAGTACTACAAGAAATTTTTGCCATTCAATTTTTTGATGCTTGATTTCTTGCTTCCCCTTCTGTAGAGGCATCAGCTGCGTTGAAACATCATGCAAGACACGAGTTCCATGAAGTGTTTCAGTTGAAACAAGGATGCTATGCAGATCTTCCTGATGAGAAGATTTCTGAAATGATGAAATCAAACAGTTTGGATGTAAGTTTCCACGTCCTATCACTTGGCCATTGTTTTGATTTCTGTCTGTAAAATTTTTAGTTTGTGCTTTGTTAAACTGTTTCATCATCTCTTCTCTGCAGAATGCACCGACTCAGTCTCTCTTGAATCTTGTCAATGGAATTCTATATGAAAGCGTTGAAAGCAATAATTGGAAAATACCTCCTGTAGGGAAATAAGAAGTGTTAACTAAATGTATATTGTTATTAATATATGCATGTTTACTTCAAAAATATGTTCTCACATTTTAGATTGCTTTCTTTCCTCAGCGCATGGCAGGTCTATTGAGAAAAGTTATGCAGGCGATTGAGCGACGTATATCTGCTCAAGCAGAACACTTGAGAAATGTAACAACCACTATACATTGTTTCTTTTACTGGTTTTTATTGACTTCTCTACGCTCCTTTATTTATTGTTTATGACTACAGCAAAACAATCTTTTCAAGTCTCGTGAGAAGAAATACCAGTCAAGAATTAAAGTACTTGAAGCCCTTGCAATTGGGTCTAGTGAAGAGCCAAATGTAAGATACAGTTTTTTTTTTCTTCATAATTATTGTGCAAACATAGTGTTTATGTGCATTAATTCATCAAATGAGATTTCCTTGTTATAGATTGTCAACCAAACTTCCTTCTTTGTGCTTTCTCCCTATGTACCTTTGTAGAAATTTAATGTATAAAGAGAAATGATTGTATTATTGATTGATATATTCATATGATATTCTGTCTATTACAAATGGTTCCTTATATAGATGTAGGTGTAGTGGATGGTGTGTAGTGGATGGTGATAGTGGTGTAGTGGGTTAGGTTTAGTGGAGTAGGTGAGGTGGTAGTGGTGGTAGGTGATGGTAAATTCTAACAGTCCCCCGCAAACTCAAGGAGGATAGAAACTAACCAACTTGAGTTTGAAGAGAGGAACAAAACAAGAAAATACATAAAAATAAAAGAGGATAAGAGACACTGTATGGTCGTGTCAGACCATTGGTGAAGACACTGGATGGTGGTGTCATAACGTTGTAGAGGACACTGTATGGGGGTGCCATAACCATGTAGAGGACACTGTATGGTGGTGTCATAACGGTGTAGAGGACACTGGATGGCGGTGTCAGACCGATGTAGAAGACAGTTTATGGGGTCATGTCGGACCGTTGTAGCAGACAATGTTGTGACAGTTGTTGGGACAGTTTACGGAGTCTTGCTGGACCCTTGTAGAAACTAACCGGAATCAATGTCGGGACAGTTTACAGAGTCTTGTCGGACCCTTGTAGAAACTAACCGGAATCTATGTTGGGACAGTTTACAGAGTCTTGTTGGACCCATAAAGGAGCTAACCGGAATCAATGTCGGGACAGTTTACAGAGTCTTGTCGGACCCATAAAGGAGCTAACCGGAATCAATGTCGGGACAGTTTACAGAGTCTTGTCGGACCCTTGTAGAAACTAACCGGAATCAATGTCGGGACAGTTTACAGAGTCTTGTCGGACCCATAAAGGAGCTAACCGGAATCAATGTCGGGACAGTTTACAGAGTCTTGTCAGACCCTTGTAGAAACTAACCGGAATCTATGTCGGGACAGTTTACAGAGTCTTGTCGGACCCATAAAGGAGCTAACCGGAATCAATGTCGGGACAGTTTACAGAGTCTTGTCGGACCCTTGTAAAAGTGGCACCTTCAAAAGGTGTGCCCAATTTTGTCAAAAGGCGTGCCATCAAAAGGCGTGCCCAATTCATCAAAAGGTGTGCCGGACATGATGGCGAGGCACGTGAGTGCCTTGGTTGGCGTGCCCGTTTGTCGTCTGGCGGCAAGTGGCTCGCGATACGCGTGGCTGCCTCGGCTATTTAACCAAGACGGAGGCTGAGGCCGAGGCAGAGGCAAAAAACCTGTGAAATCCTCTGAAAAACTCTTCGTTGTGCTGAGAGAGAGAGTCTGTAACACTCTGTTGCGAGAGATATTCTGTAACACTCTGTTGCCCTGAAAATGGCCTCTTCTTCCCGGAGTCTGCTCACCCTCTTTCCCGACCTCAACGAGTCAACAAGAGAGAGAACTGGAGCGGTGGCACTGGAACCTCAACCGAGTGCCCCGGAGTTTACTCCGCTGAACTTTCCGATGCGGTCTGTGGAGCAAAGAATGGCAGTGCAGTTGGATGTGGAAGCCAATCAGTATACATTAAAGTCATGTGTGGAAACCATGACTGCGGTTACAAACTTGTCGAACCGGCTGCAGAGTAGGGCAAATGAGGTGCAGCAGTTAAACTCCCAGCTGGCTCTGCTCCAACGCATGTATAAGGATGCGCGAGCAGAGATAAGTGTGCTAAAGGCGGAAAATAAGGAGCTGAAGCGGAAGGCCACCGTGATGTTCCGGTTTGGAGGTCCGCCATATGCTGCAGTGGAGGAGCAGGGAGTAGTGATCATGCCCAGAGGAGTGGGAAACACGGAGGCAACACCGGCAAGGGCCGCCCAGGACGGAGGCAAGAAGAAGAGACCGGCGGCAGAGTAGAGAAGAAAAATCCCAACTGTGAATGTGGTTGTTTGTTTGTTTGGTTTTTTTTTTGTAAAATTGTGATCGGGGTTGATCCCTGAGATGAATAAAATATGGTTTGGTGTGCAAAGCTAGATGGTATGAATGGAATTGGAAAAAGAGTAAAAATAATGTGAAAGAAAAATAAAGAAAGAAATAATAAAAATATATTTGAAATCAAAAAAGGAAAGATGGGGGAAAGAAGGAAAGTGGTGTGGAGAAAATAAATAAAAATAAGGGAGTTTGAAATCAAACGGAGGAGAGAGGATGATGTTTTTTTTTTTTTTAATATATAATAAAAAGAGATATATAGATATATATATATATAAAATAAAGAAAATGGGGAACAAGGAGTGTACCAATTAAGCTTTAGAATTAAAAAAAAAAAAAAGTTTGGGTGGTGGATGCAATGTGCTGATGGTGTTGGGTGGAAAATAGTTTAAAATGGAAAAGTATATATAGAATTAGAAGAAGAATAGTGAAGTGGGTGCAATGTGCTGATGGTGTTGGGTGGAAAATAGTTTAAAATGGAAAAGTATATATAGAATTAGAAGAAGAATAGTGAAGTGGGTGGACCCAGGAGGTTCAATGCATGTGCTGAAGTATTTATTTATTTTATTTGGCTTCGGTAGAGTGGATCACATGGGTGAGGAATGATAATAAAAACAAAGGGGTTATTACCGAGGGAGGGCCATGTATAGTGCAAAATCCACCACTGGAGTAACAAATCAAGCTTCCTCTCCATTGGAAGAGATATATATGTAGTGAAATCATATCCTGAAAGGTTGGTTTCCAAAGCTGAACTGGTCTGTCTTCACTTTCTTCAACTTTGTCTTCTTCGTTGCAATTTCTTGGAATGGATTTGGTCCACCAAATTCTATCTGGGAGCACCTCACCTTCTTCCTTTTTCCCTTGTCGTATTCTTCATCCCATTCATCGCCTATGTACCCAATGCTAGCAGCATCTACACCACTTGATCCTGTAATCCGAGATGAGGGCAGTTCAATCCCATTCATAAGAAAGCTCTCACAGCTTGTACAAATTTTCAACTACAGAGGTTTAGAGGAGACAATTATTGCACGTTGGGTTGCTGAGAAGCCTCAGGAGGATGCAACAGATGTCAACAAGGAGAACACTGCAAATGAGGCTGGAGGAAAAGAACCTGAGGATAAGGAGATGACACTTGAAGAGTATGAGAAGGTGCTGGAAGAGAAGAGGAAAGCGAAGGTATGTGTAGAGAATTTTAGTGGATTAGGTTGAGGTCCGGCGGACGGCTAAGGTGAGGTTGCCGCCCGCCGGTGAAGCGAAAAATATTAGGTTCTAAACCCGCTCTGATACCATGTAGAAATTTAATGTATAAAGAGAAATGATTGTATTATTGATTGATATATTCATATGATATTCTGTCTATTACAAATGGTTCCTTATATAGATGTAGGTGTAGTGGATGGTGTGTAGTGGATGGTGATAGTGGTGTAGTGGGTTAGGTTTAGTGGAGTAGGTGAGGTGGTAGTGGTGTAGTGGGTTAGGTTTAGTGGAGTAGGTGAGGTGGTAGTGGTGGTAGGTGATGGTAAATTCTAACAACCTTTTTGTGTCCAGAGAAGAGGGGTATATTTTTTATTCATCTATAACCTTGAACTGCCTATATTTGATCCTCTCCTTGGTACCATGCATGGCTGACTATCCATTTACTTTCATGTTTTTCTTACTGAATGTATGGAGCTTGTAATAACATATTATATTATACAATACCTTCATGAAGCGGGGGTGGGGGTGAGGGTACATAGAAGATAGGGGTGAGCATGGTCCGGATCAGACTGGTTTGGGATGAAATTAAGACCAATCAGTGAACTACGGTTCCTTAAAAATTAGAACCAATCCGAACCATTTAAACCATGAAACCAATCTGAACCAAACTATTTAAACACATCAGTTCGGTTTGGAACCACGGTTTCACATAATAAAAATCATATAACATTGTTCTAAAAACATTCAATATGTAGCAAATAAATATAAGTTCATCATCTAACAAATAAACATAAGTTTAACATATAGCAAATAAAACTCTTATTTAACAAATATTTTGTTGTGACAATAATAGTTACAAAACTAAACTTATGCGAAATCAACCTGTAATATTAATAAATTGATTATTGATAGTTAGTAGTACTTCGATTGAGAGCAACACCTCTTTTTTGTCTTCGGAGGGTTCCTTATTTGGGTTTGTGAGAATATATTAGGGATTTTATGTATATATGATAGTATATAAGTCGTATTTCCTTTTTCGTTCTAGAGTTTGATTGTTATATAAACCAATGTATCCTTGTATTACGTAAACAATTGTTAGATTGTCTTACATGGTACCATATATACATAAAATCCCTAATATATTCTCACAGGGTTGTATATATAAAAGGTTGGGATTGTATGCAGCAAGGTGTATGATATAATGTGTTAAAATCCACCTACTCTCCACCTACTTCACCCACTTAAACCTACTCCACTAAACCTAACCCACTACACCACTACCACCTCACATACTCCACTAAACCTTCACCCACTTAAACCTACTCCACTAAACCTAACCCACTACACCACTACCACCTCACCTACTCCACTACACCACTACCACCTCCACTTCACCTACTCCTTACCTACTACACACTCTTACCTACTACACACTCACCCTCTTCTATATATAGGAATCATGAATCATTGTAATAGATATCAATATATATCAATTAATAATACAATCATTTCTCTTTATACATTAAATTTCTACATGGTATCAGAGCAAGGTTAGCAACCTAGTCATTCTGCTTCACCGGCGGGCGGCAGTCTCGCCTTGGCCGCCCGCCGGACCTCAACACATACCTCCTCTCCTTTCACCTTGGTCTCACCTTTCCGATGCTCTAGTCTATACCATTGAGGTGCCAAAGGGCTATCTGGTGGAACCCTTGTAGGCACTTCATTCATGTCGAAAGTCACTTTCGCTATAATATCATCACCACCTTCATCGGCGTCATCCAAGTCGGCAACGGCAGCTTCGAAAGCGTCCTCTTCACAATCATCCCTCTCTACTACCCTTTACTGGGTACACTCTGGGCACAGTACCATGCCTGACCGATTCAGGCCCTTGACCAAGGAAGCCCCAAGCCCACTTGTTAGGTGGCCTTGGTTCATAGCTCTTGCTTTCCTTTTGTATGCCTGGAGAACAGTCTTGTGGGAGTTGTCCAACTGGAAAAAGGTTTTATCAAGTATTACCCAGTTCGTGGGATACCTCTTAAAACTTGCACTGGCCCTTATTTTCCATTTCATTGGTGATCCAGTAACTTCTCTGATCAGAGGAATAGAAACTACACTTTACACCATTCGAGCTTTCTACTCAGCAGTGATAGCATATACTCCTATTCCAGAGCTGACTCTGATCATCGTGCTGGTGTCTTCCGTAATTGCCATTGCTGAAGCTTCTGTTCCAAACTCTGTAGACAGCCAACCATACCTTCTTACAGTAGCTGGCTTAATCGGTTTTGCAGCCGTGAGAGACTTCATCTCCGAGCTGTCCTTCTGGACGCTCCTATTGGGATTGTTTGGTTTTGCTCGGTTTGTTAAGAAGAGGGATTATGTTTCTCCTGTGACAGCTACTCCGAATCCAGATGTTCTCATCTGTACACTGATGTTTTCCATCGCTGAAACAAAGTTTGGGACGTAGATTTTGCTGTACCACTTGGCATATACCACTCCACTTCCTTTTCCTCTCATCTTCTCCGATGCTCAGATTCTCCAACCCATATTTTTTCCTTTTTTCTTTCCACACACTCCTGTTCCCCACTCAACTTTCTTTTTCTTTTTTTTTTATTTTATTATTTTACTCCATCTTTTGAAAAGAAAACGAAACACAAATTGATTCTTTTTCTTATATATATATATATATATATTTCTTTTTCTTCTTTCCACCGCCCAACTTTTCCTTGAACCTCAACTTTTTATCTTTTCTTTTAAAAAAAAATATATATATATATATATATATTCATTCCCTCTCATTTTTTCTGCTGAGTCTTGTAGCTTCCAGCCATTCGGATTTGCACAATACACCCATATTTTATTCATCTCAGGGATCAACCCCGATCACAATTTTACACACACACAAAAAAAAAAAAAAAAAAAACAAAAAAACAAAACAAAACAAAAAAAAAAAAACACAAAACAAACAAACAAACAAACACCCACCCACAGTGGGATTTTTCTTCTCTACTCTGCCGCCGGTCTTTTCTTCTTGCCTCCGTCCTGGGCGGCCCTTGCCGGTGTTGCCTCCGTATTTCCCACTCCACTGGGCATGATCACTACTCCCTGCTCCTCCACTGCAGCATATGGCGGACCTCCAAAACGGAACATCACGGTGGCCTTCCGCTTCAGCTCCTTATTTTCCGCCTTTAGCACACTTATCTCTGCTCGCGCATCCTTATACATGCGTTGGAGCAGAGCCAGCTGGGAGTTTAACTGCTGCACCTCATTTGCCCTACTCTGCAGCCGGTGCGACAAGTTTGTGACCGCAGTCATGGTTTCAACACAGGACTTCAATGTATACTGATTAGCTTCAATATCCGTTTGCACTGCCATTTTTTGCTCCACCGACCGCATCGGAAAGTTCAACGGAGCAAAACCAGAGGTGTTTGGTTGAGGTTCACAGGCCACCGCACCAGTTATCTCTCTTGTTGACTCGTCGAGGTCGGGAAAGAGAGTGAGCAGACCACGGGAAGAAGAGGCTATGTTCTGGGTAGCTGAACGGGAAGAAGAAGCCATGTTTTTAGGTTGCTGAGTGTTTCAGAGAAGGGTTGGTTACAGAATGTTACAGAGAACGAAGAGGTTTCAACTGGTTTGTTATGCTTCCAAGCCTCAGACTTCGCTTTGGTTTATAAAGACAGAGACGACGAGGCCGACACGCGCTCTGTCAATCACGTGCATCGCCGCGTGTCAGGCGCCCCTTTTGATGGCTCGACGCTTTCTGTCGGGCACGTCTTTTAATGAAGTGGGCGCGCCTTTTGATGGCACGCCTTTTGATGGCACACCTTTTGAAAGATTGGGCACACCTTTTGAGGATGCGACTTTTTAAGGGTCCGACAAGACTCTGTAAACTGTCCCGACATTGATTCCGGTTAGCTCCTTCATGGGTCCGACAAGACTCAGTAAACTGTCCCGACATTGATTCCGGTTAGCTCCTTTATGGGTCCGACAAGACTCTGTAAACTGTTCCGACATTGATTCCGGTTAGCTCTTTTATGGGTCCGACAAGACTCTGTAAACTGTCCCGACATTGATTCCGGTTAGTTTCTACAAGGGTCCAGCAAGACTCCGTAAACTGTCACAACAATTGTCACAACATTGTCTGCTACAACGGTCCGACATGACCCCATAAACTGTCTTCTACATCGGTCTGACACCGCCATCCAGTGTCCTCTACACCGTTATGACACCACCATACAGTGTCCTCTACATGGTTATGACACCCCCATACAGTGTCCTCTACAACGTTATGACACCACCATCCAGTGTCTTCACCAATGGTCTGACACGACCATACAGTGTCTCTTATCCTCTTTTATTTTTATGTATTTTCTTGTTTTGTTACTCTCTCCAAACTCAAGTTGGTTAGTTCCTATCCCCCTTGAGTTTGCGGGGGGCTGTTAAAATCCACCTACTCTCCACCTACTTCACCCACTTAAACCTACTCCACTAAACCTAACCCACTACACCACTACCACCTCACATACTCCACTAAACCTTCACCCACTTAAACCTACTCCACTAAACCTAACCCACTACACCACTACCACCTCACCTACTCCACTACACCACTACCACCTCCACTTCACCTACTCCTTACCTACTACACACTCTTACCTACTACACACTCACCCTCTTCTATATATAGGAATCATGAATCATTGTAATAGATATCAATATATATCAATTAATAATACAATCATTTCTCTTTATACATTAAATTTCTACATAATGGTAGGGTGGGATAGGAAACGGTCCGGATTGGATTCAATTCGGAACCATGTATCATAATTTAGAACCAATCCGTAAACAACGAATTGCTAATTTTTCAAACCAATCCGGAACCACGGATTAAAAATATCAAACCAAACCTACCGAATTGGACCGGACCAGTTCGGATTGCAGATTTTTTGGTTCACTTGCTCACCCCTAATAGAAGACTCTAAGTTTGGGAGCGCATGTTTTATATATAAATCTCTTATCTCTTGTTTTTATGTTTTGTAAAATTATCTTTTAATTCATCAAAATCATCCTGATGTATTACGAGACTACACACAATAAACAACCCACAGCCTAATAGCCCAAAATCTACAGCCTGATGTATTATCTTTTTTATTTACATCACTTTCCACTTTTTTTTACTTATATTCTCCATAGTTTTTATTGGGTCAATTTCCCTAAAATAAATAATATTTAATAGTAATTTAAATTGTTGAGATCCCGCCCAACTAACCGTCAACTTGACTGGACCTGTTCCGTGCCTTCCATTTTTTGAGTTGCGGCTCTCCCTACCACCACCTCCATACCCTACCGCCATTCATCATTGTTGAACACCCTAGTTTTCTTTGATCATGAATATTGTGTGGTTTGATTTACAGATCTTTGAGTACAACCATAAAAGTGATTGTCAGCAAGAATTTCATAGCCATTGCTGGTGGCCAGCATTCAGTTTCAAGAGATCTTCAGACTCGGTAAGTAATTTCTAGATTTTTACTCTGTTTTGTTGATGTTAATTTTTGGTATCTCTTTGATTTTTCATAAATATCTTTGATTTTAGGGTATATCTTTCATTCTCATTATGGTTTTGCTTGATTTTTTGCCGTCTCTCCCATCCTAGGTTGCGTCATGTTTCTGTCCCTGGATTGAAACACATTTCTAACATGATTCAAGCTCTGAACTGCAGACTGCAGTTCTAGAGCGGGAGTGACAAATCTATTTCTTTTTAGGGAAAATGCTAGTTTTTTTAAACTACAAGAGAGGTGTTTTTTTTTTTTTTTTTGGATTAAATTTTTTAACTTTTATCAGTTGGACAAAAATGCCATAAAGGTGCTTGGTTGGATTATCACCCACAAAACTTCTAAGGCATTTGGAATATTGACACAGTAACAAGCTAGTAAACAACTTATCTACCAAATAGGTTCAATTTTTTCATATCTTAAGTGCACCAAACAATTTTGCAACTTATTCAAAAGTTTTTAAGCTAATAATCTAAAAGCTTGATTTTAAGTGTTGTCAAACAGGATCTTTGATCTTTTAGCCAAACAGGATCTTTGATCTTTTAGCCACTTCCTTTTCGTTATGCTTTTTGTTTATGTACCTTTTTGTGTCCAAAGATGAGAAGGTATGTTTTTTATTCATGGGGCACTGAGGCACTCAATCGAGCATCACTCTGCTAGTGAGGAATTTTTACGATATGTGTTTGATGGTGTAGAGGATAAGCTTGATTGCCATGGGATTATATTCTTGCCAAGAAAGGGTTGGCTTAGCCACAGTTCTTTTCTTTGGAGAGGTACCAGAGAAGGAACTTGGACTCCTCCTATATGTACATTGAATGGATTGTCAGGGGATGTGACTGTAGAGAAGATTTTTGCCAAGGATCCTAGGCTTTACCTTCCAAAAACCAAAAACAGGAATGTTGATAATCAAGGCCCCTGCTTTGCTTATGCAAAGAATGACGTGCTCAGTCATTTAGCAGGCATGGGTGTTTCAACTGCTGGTGGGGCAAGTTTGGCAGAAGGTGAGAGGCAGAAAACGATGGTGGTGGGGGGAGTTCCTCCCAAGTTGGGGTGACACTACTGTTAAAGTGCTACATTCTACAGCTGTGGTCTGTCAAGATAATGCGTACACACAACACACAACACATAACAAGGTTGTATTACATCATGGGTTTCTGCTTATAATGATTGTTGATTATTATTTGAATTAATTAAAAAAAAATTATATTGTATGATTGGATTTTGTATATTTATTCAAATTTGATTAAAATTTTAATTATATTCCTAGCTGGATGACTGTGCGATTTGTTGACTTGATGTCAAGTAAGACTACAACTAAAGAAAAGCCTGCCTTATGATTAAAATCTTAATTATATTCCCAGTTGGTTACGAAATGATCGGACTTATATATCGTATTTGCTTAAGAAAAAAAGATGTCAACATTTGCTAAAATAATTTATTTTTTCTTCTGCATTGATTATTTTGGGGGCTTTTTCCTTCATTACAAACTGAGAAGATCAAAATGGAAGAAGAAAAAAAGAAACATGAAGAACAAGACGTCATTAGATTGGTGAAAGAAAATGATCAGATTAATCGTGAAAAGTTGGCGTTGAAGCAAGAACTGGAATTGGCTAGGAAAGCATATGAAGATTGCTGCGTAAAAATGGAAACAAAAGCTAAGGGGGCTGAACAAGAGCTTGAGGTGAGGTTGAAGGACGTTATGCACCTCCTAACAGAATCTAGGAAAAGGGTAAACGAGCTTGAGGCATATTCTGAGTCAAAAAATCTGCACTGGAAGAAGAAAGAGCACATCTACCAAAGATTTACAGAATTCCAGCTTGGTGCACTACAGGTTTGCTTTTGTCTTAGTGCTAATCTACATTCTTTTGTATGATGCCTTACATTTTATTTGAATTTATCAAATCGTTCAGGAATTGAGGCTTGCTTCTCAGTCAATCAAGCAGGACATTTTGGAAACACAAAAGAGCTATTTGGATGAATTTCATCGCTTAGGTGGGTAGGTTATTTACAAGTTCCTGTGAATTCATTGTTATATGTAATGACAATGTTCATGTTTAACTTCTACCTTATTCAGAAAAAAGTTATAAAACTTTGGTAGATGCATCAGAAAACTATTATGCAGTTGTTGCGGAGAACAGGAAGCTGCATAATGAGGTTCAAGAATTAAAAGGTGCCAGTGCTTTATTTTACATTGCAAAATAGTACATGGATAAGGTTCTATATTTTCACTTATGCATATTCTTGAACAGGAAATATTAGAGTTTATTGCCGGATAAGGCCATTTCTTCCTGGACAGATGGGGAAGGAGTCAACCATAGAGCATATTGGTGAAAATGGGGAGCTAAATGTTCTAAACTCCTCCAAACAAGGAAAAGATGGTCATCAGTTATTCAAGTTTAATAAGGTCTATGGTCCAGACACAACTCAAGGTTTTTATCATTATATTTTGCAAATTTGTACATGATTTGATTTCAAACAGTTTTTGTATAACTGATAATGGTACTAGCTAAATGTTATCATGTTTTATGCGACTTAAATATGTTCTCTTACATGAGGAACATTCCGGGGTGTGACAATTTACATCTTTGAATGTTGGCAGCGGAAGTGTATTCTGATATCCAACCTTTGATACGATCTGTTCTTGATGGATATAATGCATGTATATTTGCATACGGTCAAACTGGTTCAGGGAAAACCTACACAATGGTATTAATCCCTTTTATATTTTCATTCATAAATATATGTTTTACAGATATTGCTAACCATTACTTAATGCATCTAATATTTTCCTTTCAGACTGGTCCTGATGGAGCATCTGAAGAGGAATGGGGTGTCAATTATCGAGCTCTAAATGACCTTTTCCATATTTCTCAAACTAGAAGAAAAATATTTGCGTACGAAATTGAGCTTCAAATGGTAGAAATATATAATGAACAAGTGCGTGATTTACTATCAAGTGATGGTTCCCAAAAAAAATATCCTTCTCTGTGTTCTTATGTTTTTTTAATCTCACGTTAAGATTTGTTTTACCCATAGATGTGTGCTTTAGTTTTGGCTTGGCTTTGTCCACCTTCAATGATACCCTCACAATAGCCTTCTCCCTCTCTCTCTCTCTCTCCCTCTATTGATTAAGTATTTTTATTTTTTATTTTTAAAAAATTTATTGCTGAAATTATCAGCTTTCTGCATTTTTTATGATGACTTAGCAATCATTGTCTTATTTGGGTTTAGTTAAATGAAGGATGCAGTGGCTCTTATATATATATATATATATTGTTGAATATAGAAATCAAAATATTATGTTTGAATATGGAAATTAGAATAGGAATTATTTTGATTATAGGAATCTTACCTTGTGTATATTGTTTTCTAAATTATATCATGAATATGTTGTATATACATGGCCTCTACCTCATTGATTGGTAAGTCAAATAATTCTTTTCATTCTTTTTGGTATCAGAGCCTCCCTAGCCGTTTCTCTCTCAACCACCCATCACCTCCAACTGCTTTTTTTCTTCTCTCTAGCCTCTGACAGCCCTTTCCAACTCCTTTTCTCCCTCCGACAGCCTTAGCTCAGCCTCAACCCAGCCCTCACAGCTCCTCTTATTCCTTGTCTTCACCTCGGTAGGCCTTCTTTATCCCTGCTGAGGCTCTGGTTGTTGCCGACTAGACTTGGTTCTGGTCTTACATGCTTCGGTTGCCTCTTTAGGTGCTCTGTGGTTGTTTTTTTCCCCTTCTTGGGGTGATTGGACTGATGTATCAAGCCCTTTTGTCTGTCCTTTTATTTTTTTGGGCCATTTATTTAGATAAGCCGTTGAGTTTTTTCCTACTTATTTTTTCTTGGACTATGTTGCTATCTTTGTGTGTTTTTCAGCCCCTCTTCTTCCACCATGACTGATACATCCTTTCCTTATATACCCACCAAGCTTGTTCCAATTAGTTCTGATTTTTCTCTTTCTGATCACACTCCAGTTCATCATATTACGAGTGTGGTGTTGAATGGAAAAAATTTTGCCGCCTGAAGCCGCTCCCTTAAACTCTATTTAGGGGGCAAGGGAAAAACTCATTGGCTTTTATCTTCCGCTACCCAGCCTGCTGCAACAGATCCTACACGTGCGCAGTGGGATATTGATAACTATTCCTTCCTCTTTATTTTGTGATAACAAATCTGCCATTGTGTTATTCTTTGATTCTATACTTCATAAGCGTACCAAACATATCGAGATTGACATACATTTCATTTGAGAAAAGATTCGTACTGGCATCGTGCGTCCATCCTTTGTCTCTTCTTCTCAGCAGTTGGCAGATATGTTCACAAAATTTGTGGGACCGATTTTGCTCCAATCTTCCATTGACAAGCTGTGTTTGTTGAATATCTTCACGCCAGCTTGAGGGGGAGTGTTGAATATAGAAATCAAAATATTAAGTTTGAATATGGAAATTAGAATAGGAATTATTTTGATTATAGGAATCTTACCTTGTGTATATTGTTTCCTAAATTGTATCATGAATATATTATATATACATGGCCTCTACCTCATTGATTGGTAAGCCAAATTATTCTTTTCATTCTTTATATATATATATATATATATTTGCAATGAATCTTTGTTTCCTTGATTTGCACACACTTGGGATTTTGTCTACCTCCCAACCCAATGGGTTAGCTGTCCCTGATGCTAGCTTGCACCCGGTCAAATCAACCTCTGATGTAGTGGATTTAATAGAACTTGGATTGAGAAATAGAGCTATGGCTGCCACTGCCTTGAATGAAAGAAGCAGTCGTTCACACAGGTTGGTTTGTTTGTTTTTTATTTATTTTTTAAATATTAAGTATTTATGCTAATTATCTACATGTTCCCATTATGTCATGATTTTCTCGTGGATGTGTGCAACAGTGTTGTCACTATTCATGTTCATGGGATAGATATGAAGACTAGTACTTCGTTGCGAGGTAGTCTTCATTTGGTAGATCTTGCAGGAAGTGAAAGAGTAGATCGCTCTGAGGTAACTGGTGATAGACTCAAGGAAGCTCAACATATAAACAAATCTTTGGCTGCCCTTGGAGATGTCATCTTTGCTTTGTCACAAAAGAGTCCTCATATTCCGTATAGAAACAGCAAGCTCACTCAAGTCCTTCAAAACTCTCTAGGTACTTCTTGTTTATTCCTTTTACTTTTGAAATGCACTGAATGGCTTAATATTTTCCGCAAGTAGGTTTCTTTGTATTTCTCAATGCTATATGGTTTGGAAGGCATTTTTTTTTTTTTTTTTTGCATGCTTTTATCTCGTAATGCCACTTGCTTTATTTTTTAGGTTACCCTGCTTATGTAGCTATTCCCATAAACTGTTTGATACAAGTAGGTTTAATGATTGATGACATGGAAATTTTTGAATTACGGAAAATATTTGATCATTGAAACATCTTATGTCTAAGAAGAGGGGGTGTGGGTTATTTGGACATTTTGTAAGTGGGAAATTGAGGGGAGAGCATAATGGTTCTCTGGTAGATAGTATAAATTCTTCTTTTTAATTTATATTTTATTATTTTTTTTACATTTAATGTTACAGGTGGTCATGCGAAGACCCTTATGTTTGTGCAGCTTAATCCTGATTTGCATTCATATGCCGAAACTACAAGTACCTTGAAGTTTGCTGAGAGGGTCTCTGGAGTTGAATTAGGTGCAGCACAGAGCAACAAACAGAACGGGGAAATCAAGGATTTAATGGAACAGGTGAATTTAATTTTTATTTTTCCATTAAATGTCCCTTTCATCAGTGATCTTGATCTTCTTCTTCTTCTTTTTTGAGCTTATGCAGGTTTAAAATATGTCTCTTCATACACAATCCCTTCTACTGAAACTTTTTTTTTGAATCTTACACGTGGAAGAAACAATTTTTGCTAGAACAATTCGAAAAAACCTAGTCACAGAAATAAATTAGTATGATAGGTCTCATAGGAGTCGTAACTTTATTGCCACCTTAAGATCTGACAAACTTAAAATCAAATCTTCTGTTACGTATTCATCCATTCTTTTTCTGATTTGTTATCTATGGTAGAACTGTTGCGGAAACACAAGAAAGTCCATTAGTCTTCTGCTATTATTTCCTTGATTTACTTGTGCAAATTATCACAATAGCAAAGCTAATGAGAAAAAGTAAGGTTGCATAAATGAATAAAAGAGAAAAATATTTTTTTGCATAAAAAGTTATAATATAATTTTTTTAAAAATATTAATAAGTACATTTTGCAAATGAATATATAAAAACAGCGTAAGTTGTAACAGGAAAAAGAAATTCTACTAACAGAAAGTGTCAAGTAGAAAACAGATGACTGGAATGTTAATGAAAAATAGAGCAAATTAGCCTCTTTTGAGAAACATTACCACATTCTTAAAGTCTCTCAACACACGAACCCTTTTGTCTGCATCTTGCATCATAAAAGTATGTTTCAAAAATTCTTCATAGAACCCATGTTCCTTGCTGTCCTCTTGGATCAAATATTACCTTTTGTTTTGTGGAAATAAACCATGTGTTTTTCTGATTGATTGTTCATCTGTGTACATATGCCCCAATGGATTATATTTCTATTGCATTCTCTTCCACATCTATTTTCCTGTTTTACCATCTAAATAAATTTTAAACATTACCCAACTAGAAAAGGGGGGTGTTTTCGTCCTCAGGGAGTACATATTCTAAATTCCAACAAATTTCTGGTGTGTTGCCTTCAAAATTTTCGAATATGCAGGTGGCATCTCTCAAAGACATAATTGCAAAGAAAGACGAGGAGATTGAACGCTTGCAACTTCTTAAAGAACCCAAAAGTGTTCACCAACATGTCAATAGTGAGAAGCATGTGTATGGATCTTCCTCTCCGAGAAAAAATTTCATAGGTGGGATTCCTCCACAAACCTTAAAATTGTCTGGTGGGAATGGCTCAGGACTTACTGAAGCTGCTTCCGATCACCACAACTGCTTAGACTATAGTGATAAGGATTCTGAACTTAGTCCTCGGCAGTCCTTTGACATGTTTAAACACCAAAAGGAACCTGTCAGGCAATCAAAACCTGCCAGAGGAAACAGAGGTCGGAACATTTCTGTAGATTCTGAGACCTTAGGATTTGGTGATACAGAAAATAAGGACACATTGAGTGGCATATCTTGTAGTGGTCTTTCTGCTGGACCAGACATTGATCGCCTTGCGGAGTCAAATCATTCCTCTAAAGGTGTGAAACCATTGGAGAACACAGACAAGTAAGTACTACTTACATTTTAGATGCTTTCCCTGAGAATTCTCTCACATGGTAACTTTTGTTGAAGTTAGAAGAGGAAATATTTTGAACACTTTTTTTCATTTTCTTCTATATAAGAAAAACAAATAAGAAGTTCTAGGTTGGTTTAGCTGTGTATGAGCTTTTTCAAATAAAAGTTTAGAATGGAAATAATGGGTTAAATTAAGAAATAATTGGTGACAATGTACATGTTTTTCTTTTCCATGCTACTTGATGCCTTAAAAAGTTAAATCATTGTGCATATTCTCCTAAAAAAAATTCTTCTCTTTGGTCATATTATTGTGGTACAATTGGAGTCAGGCACAAATTTAAGCAAGAACACACACAATAATACACATTCACATGGTTAACTAACAAGATTGCCTATGTCCACAGAATGAGTAAGGACACAATCAACAGATGGAGATAAAATGGGATTCTCGACCTTTCTGCCAAACACACTGATACAAAAGAATATTCCAAATATGCTCATATAAAAAGTACAAGATTGTTCAGCATACTTGCCATTTAATGAAATATGTTTGTAAAACATGTTTATGATCTAATCTTTCATCAAGCAATGCAGTTAGCCCATTGGCCAAGACCCAAGAGCCGCTGCACCTCGCTTGGAGGTCAGGGTTTTGACTCTCTCCATCTATATTTGGGTCTTTCCCCCCCTCTATTTCTTTGGTTTTTTTTTTTTTTTTTTTTTTTTTTATTTTATATATTTATATTATTCTATATTACACGAACTTTTCAAAATAAATTAGACACTCGGACAAGGGTATGGGATGTGTCGGCTATTTTTCAACGGACACTTTGTATAATAATAATTGTATATAACACTATTATTATACGTTTATATTGTTATATAATTGCTATAAATGCCTTTTTGACACTGCAAATTACATGTAGCACCATTTTATCTCACATATTTGATTAAAAATATAAAAATATGATATATTTTTGCCGAGTGCACGTATCTTTAAATTTATGATTTGATAAGTCTGACTTCTAGATACATAACCGCACCTGACACCCGTACTCGAGTCCATGTAACATAGATTTTATGTGATTGTTGGGCTTGTTGTATACTTGCGATAATTTGTTGGACTTTCCTACGTAATTGAATGCTCTATCTGATGTAAAACACAATATTTGTAATTATCTCTAATCGATTGACAAAAAAATCTTGACATTTTCCCATTCATTATTAAGGCCTCGTTTGGCAACAGGCCGGTTTAGCTAAAAAGTCAAAAAGTTACTAAAATAATCAAAAAGCCAACAACCCATACCAAAATGTCAAAGATTCTCTTTTCTCTCTACTTTTTGCACATCTTTTCGTAAAAAGTCAAAAAGTCATCCCAAACATAGTAGTTTTTTTTAGCTCATATTTTAGCCAAATAGCAAAAAAATTATTAAATTAGCCTGTTCCCAAATGAGGCTTAAATGTTGGAAATTGGAATTGCATGGATCATGTCACTTCAAAAACCAAATCCATAAACTGGGTTGTGCTCACAAAATTATTTTGCAGGGTCAAATTTGCGCAGAGAACTCCCAGAGCCCCACCAAGACCACACAAGAGCTCAGCAAGTATGCAAAATGAGTACTTATTAACTATTGTTCGACTTACTCTCCATTTGTTTGGGAAATGTTTTCTGCATTTTGTGACATTTGGAAAACGAAAATCAATAGAAAATGTGTTTTTGTTGTCAACAGAAAACATGCTTATTTGAACAAAAAATATTATCCACTTTTGAAAGGTAGAAAACGTTTTTCAAATTAAAGTCTCACCAATGCCACTATACTACCACAACCACCATCATCACCTCCATCACCCCGCCACTGCCAAGGTCACGGCCACCATCACCTCAACCATGCTCACCCCACCACCATTAATACAATCACTAGTATATTAATTTCAAGGACTCAACCAAACATAGGAGAACACTTTTTATATTTTCTGAAAATAGTTTTCCATAGATAATGTTTTCAGCTGAACTGAAACAAAGGGAGCGTTAGTGGATAAATGCGCTGATCCATTCTGAGCATTTTGTTGTCAAGCCATTGATCTCTAACCATCTTGCTACCATTGTTTTCAGGCTTGAAAAAATCTGCTAGTGGAAGCAGTCTATCAGGGTTATCAAAATCTTCTAGTGGAAGCAATTTATCAACCAAGGCTTCCAAAAGGTGGCAATAGGAGGTAATATTTGCACATATTGAACTTCATTTATTTATTTTTTTTCTTTTTTAGCGGCTGTGCTAAATTCAGTCGGTTTTGATTGTTGTGAAGTGTACTGAGTTCTCCACCTCTCTTTTATTTTCATTTATTTTTTATTTTTTATTTTCTCGTTTCATTCCCACAACAGGCAGTTCTATATTATTTGCTGTGAATTGATAAATTTTGGAACTGTAATGTAAATTATTGTAAAAAACATTCTTTCAGATCATGTTCATATTCGAGCAAGCTGAAAACAGATTTTATTAAACGTAATATTCTCACTTTGTTATCTTGTAAAACGAACTAAACTACTTGAGTTCGACTCGTTATTATTTTGTTTTAGATCTACTCGTTATATAAACGTGTCAATATTCAACATATTTTTGAGTTCATTAAGTTTCTAAGCTAAACTCGAACAACCTATTATACTCAATTTGATAAATTTTCATGCATTATTAAAAAGTCAAACTACTTGAGCTATGTTTGTCATCAGCTTGATTTAAAACTCATTTAGAATTGGTTTGAATGATAAATATGTCAATATCTCAAACACAAACATTTAAAAAAAAAAAAAACTGCAAATGATAAACTAGAAGTCCAAAAACATCTCAGAATATATAAATGAATGTTTTATTACTATAAATATGAGAAAACCACTAAACTAATCGATGTTGATTTGCCTAATTATCCATGATGATAACAATATATACGCAATCAAGCTGCCGAAGTAAACATGTCATTTTAGGGTTATTGGATGTGCTAGATCTTCCATGGGCATTAATGCGGGCAGACTGAATAGTTGATCTCGACTTCATATCAGGTGTTGGTGTCATGTTGATTTGATCTAATATAATGTCGGTGCAAGATATGTTTGAACTGTAGCTGAGTTGGATCACATCTACTGTTTCAGTTGTTCCACGAAATCCGGTAAATGAAATATCGTTGATTGCTAGTGCCGATGCCTGCCATCAAAATTTTGTTAAACAAAGATCAATTACATCATTAGTAACTAAAAAATGATAAATAATAACATATGGACATAATTTTTTAAAATATTGATAATAATGTATATACTAATCCAATGTGTATGTTTTTACTTGATTTTTGCGAGTGTCATGTAGGTAACAATACTGGTCATTTAATATGGGGTTGCGCACAAATGCAAAAAATTAAATATACAAATTTGAGAGAAAGAATAGCGGACAAAATATATAAGGCAAACAAAGTTAAATTAAATTATTTTCTAAATTAAATTATTCAACCTATCATTCAATTTCATTTAAGATGTAGATTATACCATACAAAAATGAGAAAAATCAAGAGAAAAGTCAATAAAATAAAAAGTATCTTTTTCACTTTTTTTTTTCTCCCCCTTTTTGCAAATTCACCCTCAAATTCTTAATTCAAATAGAGCTTAAAATGTAGACCGTGTAATGAGCCCATGGGCCTCTAACTATACTGATTTGGGCTGTAAGTCTTTGTAGGCCCTTCGCATGGACCTTTTCAGTATCACAACCTCAAAAGGACCCAAATAATCTTCAAACTAATCTCGAAGTCCAATTTGGAACCTTCTGATCCCTTTTTCACCGTCCGATTATTTCCTCTGCTACTTCCATTTTCAAATAATCTCTAGGAATCCAATCAAATTTATGGTTTATTACAGCCACATAAAAACTGTGTAAAACCCTAAACTTATTACATATCATTTTTCTCTCCACAAATTACAAATATATCTCTTAAAATTGGTTTAAAATACGATTTGTCTTTTATAATTTTTAAAATTATATCCCGTCTCTTGAAAATTTTAATTTCATAACAAATTATCTATTTTCTTAATAATTTGTAATGATATCAGAAATTTATTTCAATTAATAATTTAAATAATTTTATTATTTTATAAAAGAACAATTAGAAATTTTATTTTTTCAGTTAACTTTGTTATGTAAAAATTTTGACAATAAGATATTTATAATTTTTCAAATTACATGAAATAATTCGTATTTTAAACAAATTTCAAATGGTATATGTATGACTTGTTTGGTTGTTCTGGGTCAATATTTATCTTTTTGAGAGAGAAACAAACAAGGCTGTAGATAAGAACAAGACAAGACATGAAATTCCTTTAATCGCCCTTGCAATATTTGAACAACAGGTTATGAAAAACTTGAAGACCAAAATTTTGTAATTTCATCCTAATGGAAACACATGCAGCTGCCGTTTTTGAATATGGAGGATATTAACAAATTCCAAATTCCGTATAAAAAAATAAAAATAAAGAATACTTTTTTTCTTTTGATTTTGTTCTGACAATATCTTTTTTTATCCCATGGGACGGGCTAGGTCAATTGGTGCTTATCGATAAAAACAAATTAATTTATGATAAATTATCAATAAATCTTAATAGTTAGAGTTAATTTTTATCAAAACTTATTAAAAATAAGTTTCAGTAAAATTATTAGTAAAAATATTTTTTTTTGTAACAATTTTTTACACGTCGTTAAAAATTGACAATTAGTAATTTTTTTTTGTCATGATTTTTATAAATTGTTACTAAAATTTACAATTAGTGACATTTTTTGTGACAAATTTTTTAAACTATTACTGAAAGTTAAAAATTAGTAACATTTTTTTTAAACTGTCACTAAAACTTATAATTAGTGATATTTTTAGTCAAAATTTTTAAATTGTCTTTGAAAATTAACAATTAGTGACTTTTTGAATAGTGTTTGATGAAAAGTGTCATTAATTATCATAAGACCTATTGAATAATAAGTCTACCTATTAAGACTTACATGTAAGTCCTCCATCAATTTATAGTGACTTATTTTAGGGCATTCGGGCGAAAACTCCAAATTTGAATTTTCTTTGGCCAAAGATCCGCGTACAAAAGTTTTTTTTATCTATAAGGACATGATTAAGCAAAATGACCAAAAAATCCATGCATATATATATATATATGTGGTATTCACGCAGTGGCGCAATCAAACACTTCTTCTTCTTCTTCTTTCTCTCTCTTTCTTCTTTAGATCTGCCTCCACTGTGGTCATTACCTCCCGCCTCTTGAGAGAGAGAGAGAGAGAGAAAGAGAGAGAGAGAGAGATTAGGTTTTGAAGAGATGGAACATTCTGAACAGATGGTTATCTTTTTTATTTTTTATTTTTATAGATAGGTATAGTTATCTGTTTGAACAGATAAAAGGCATATTGAACATTTGAACAGATTGTTCTTGTTGATCTAGAGCTCTCTCTCTCTTCTAGAATCTCTCTTTCTTAACATTCATAGATTTGTGGCATGAGAACACAAATCAAGTTTCAGATTTGTTAGCGAAACCCTAGTTTCAAAGCAAGCCAACCATGGAAGTTAGCCATTGTTCTGTTGTTGTTGTTGTTTTTTTTTTTTTTCTTTTTTTTATCTCTCTTTTGTTCTCGGGTTATAAATCCATATATGTTGTGTATGTATGTATGTTATATTGAGAGCTGGGAGAGAGAGGTTGGAAATCTTCAACAGATAAAAAAAATATTCTTTGGCTAAAATCTTCAAAGAATTGAGAACAAATAGGGTGAAATATTCAAAGCACTAGAACAAATACAATTTTATTTGGACAAAATATTTAAACAGATAAGGAAAATTTGAATTGAAAATATTAAAAAATTGAACAGATAGGGTAAAAAAATTGAAAGGAAATTTTTTGAACAGATAGGAATTTTTTTTTTAACAGATAGGAAAAAAATTTGAACAAATGGTCTACAGATAAAAAACAAGTCAACAAATAAATTAAGCAATAAAATTGAAAACAAAATGCCCTTCAAAACAAATAAAAAGATTTCTCACCAAACTATTTCACAATAATGAATCTTTTATTAATAAAAAATATTCACTGAATCTAATGTCCTATACCATTTTTAGCTTAGATTTTTCAACAATTATCTCCTTATTTTATTCAACCCCTCAAAAAGGCTTGTAATCATTTTTAAAGAGAATTATCACCGCATATTGATAATCATTTTTACCTATTTTTTACCAAAATAAAATAACATAACATAAAAGTACACATAAATTTGAATTGGCATGACTATTCTTTTTATGAGAATTCAAATGCTGTGTGAGTAGATTTCTGACCACACTGCCAAATTAGTATTCTACTAGAGAGCACTGATAGAATAGATGACACCTGAATGACCTGTAACAGAAAGATGAGATTCCGGCGGTGGTTCGTCCACCTAGGGACACTCCAACAATCAAGTCAGTTATCTCTCAAAGATAGCAAAAGTGCTTAACTCACTATTTAGAATATAAAATGTGTACTTTAGACTCACGAGGGTGCCTCTCTTTTATAATCATCACAAACCTAATCTCAATAGAAGCCTAGCTTTAATGGACTTTGGATTACTGCTAATCTTGGACTCCCAGTAGGTTTGGAATAGACTCTCTAAGAGTCTTATCTTTATCCAAACTGAAGCATTCTCTCGTTCTAGGACTCTTGTCCCTTATCCGCTTATCCCGGACTCCGGTATCTTCGGAGATTACCTCGGCCTAGCCGAGATTACCTCAACGTCATGGCCAGGACACATGGCACCTCAGCTGACACTTCGGTGCCACCTCGGCCATATGTTGCCATTCAAAAATTATGTCCCCACAACTGCCCCCTAGGTTCTATTACCTCGGCATCCTGAAGTGATGGAACCTATATCATTCATTCCCTTTAATACATCGGCTAAGCTTGCCTTACCCTTCATTCCCGAGGTCACCACTCGTTGGCCCCACATGACTAAGATCTGTAATCTGTTTTCTCAATGACTTGGAACAAATAATTAAGTCGGTTCAAATTATTTAGCCGAGATCATCCTCATAACCGAGGTCTTTGCTTCATTAAACTATGCACTTCAAGAAATTCGTCATGCGGGTGAGCTGTCACGCACAACAACCCAACCGTTTTAGCCACGTGTCTTCCTCTCACTGGATCGTACTTGATACGCGCCTTTAAGTTGTCTTGCGTCTAGGTGCGCCGTCTGACAAGCACGTCGCCCTAGGCGTATTGATGGTATTTTTCCGCCATTCTCTGCGTTTGATCAAAACCAACTCTCTATCTCTCTCTCCCTCTTTTCACTTTTTCACCATCATCTTCGTGCAAACTCTCTTTCTCTATTCTTCCAAATCCACAATTGCTTCAAACCTTCAAGCTCTGCAACTACTTTCATTCCTCTCATCCGGTGAAGCTTTCGCTGACCTTTTCCGATTGCAACCATTATCTGACTCCGGCGTACTCAACACCGGCTTCACTTCTCTGGCAAGTCATTGTTCTTTTTATTTAAATTTCTTATTTTACTTCAAAGAACTCCATTACTGTACTCGCTGCCTTTGCATGTTTGCTCATGTCTTTGATCGTCAATTTGTGTCTTGGATTCCATCATGTACTTGAGCATGCTCATTTTATAGCTCTGTTTTTGCCCAATCCATTCTTGAATATACATACACTGCTCGTATATCTGTTGATTTTTGCCACTGTTCTCGGCCTCACACACTTGTATAAACTTTATCACTATGTTCTTAATGATGTATCACTGTTCTTGATTCTGAATCGCATTCATGTTTCTGTTTGCTGTGTTTTTTTCCAGATTTTTGCCTTCAACCTTCATTTGCCTAGACTTAGATTTGGGACTTGTTTGTAGAACATTCGAATCTTAGGTAGAACTGAAACAAATTCCCCTTAGATCCTCAAAATTTCTTACCACAACATACATTTAGGTTTTAGCCAAGGTCCTTTTAACCCTTAAAACACTTTCTTCTGAGATCCAACACCTCCCCTCCAAGCCGACGTCATGGGTATGTCGAGGTATAGGGTAGACACCCTGACCAAGCTAGGATATTTCAGGCAGGAGTTTTCCATCCCAGCCGACGTCCATCTGAGGTTGGCTGGGGAGAATGACTTCATCATGCCCACAGTTGATTCCATGCCCTTTCTAGTTATAGCTTTCATAGAGTGTGGACTTAGGCTCCCACTCGACATCATTTTCTGAGAAATCCTCCATTACTACAAATTAAACCCAATGCAGCTCGCCATCAACTGCTACCGTGTTATCAACGGCATAATAGCCTTAG
The DNA here is from genome assembly GCF_055761805.1 of Camellia sinensis. Taxonomy (NCBI): domain Eukaryota; kingdom Viridiplantae; phylum Streptophyta; class Magnoliopsida; order Ericales; family Theaceae; genus Camellia; species Camellia sinensis. The sequence goes on from NC_138964.1 coordinate 161,489,516, forward strand.
CCAAAAAAGAAAATGCTAGGGTAACTTTAGCCAACATCCAATACTGCTACACCATGTGTGGCCTCAAGTTAGAAAAAGGCTATATTTACTACCTCAAATCGAGGTCCACAGAATACAAAATTGTTGTCGACCTCTCAGACTCCAACAAGGGAGCCGGGGACGATTACTTCATTGTCTCGGGCAACTGGGAGTTTGCTCCAGATGAGGTCCTTTACCTCTGCGCTCTTAGCCGAACAGTATTCGTAGAGGGTAACGGTAAGAGCCAGGTGTTACACTTGTTTTTTAAGTCTTTAATGCTTTGTTCTTTCTATACGTTCTAACATCTGTTTTTCTTGCAGCTCTTTCACAACCGGCTAAAGACTTCCATAAGTCCTTCTTCCTGAGCAAGGGCTTGAAGAAGCTGTTGGATCTGCTAGTTCACAAGCGGAGAGCTCCCCTACTGCTCAACTACATCCGGACATACAAGTTGGTCCTTCTCGACATCCCAAAGAAGAAGAGCAAGTCTCCTCCTTCCGCTACAACTCCTCCGCCAACCTCATCATCTCGGCCAGATTAGGGATCGACTTCCGATCTAGCTGAGCAACCATCAACCTTGGCTCCATACTTGATCCCTCAATCTCAACACAAATGCCGTCGCCAAACTGCAATTTCTGCCGAGATGGGTCGCAAGAAAGTAGTCGCAGAAGACCTTCTGGTTGACATCCCCAACACTGTCAACGCTCAACCAGCACAGCCTCAACCAAAACCAAAGCCCAAAAGACTAAAGAAGGCCCAGCCTAAGGCAACAGTGACTCAGATTGACACTGAGAACACCTTGCCAATTTCAAAGTTGGCTGAGAACGAGAAGATCACCTCTGCTGCCGAGAAGAGGCCCGCTGAGGCTGAACCATCCCAATCAACCCGGTCGAAGAGGCCGAGGTCCGAGCCCGCAACAACTTTCGACTTTATGAAATCAGATGCCCCCTAGGCTCCCCCCATCACAATTGAGGATAAGCCGGTTAGAGCTGGCGACAGCACCGATGATATTGAAGTCGGCGTTGCCCTCTCTACCGCCTTGCTCATTCCCAACAATCTCGAACACAACGCCGGGATGAGCGAGTATGAGAATTTTGCTCTAATATTGCAACACTCCATCCAAGTAAGCCCTTAACACTTTGTAATTTTTAATTTTCTTTCCGCTACCTCATATTTAGAGAGTTTTACTAACTCGTTTTTCTCAATTTCTCCTAGGCGATCCAGCATGGCCACTCTTTTGCGATGCAAGCCTTTGCCATCAAGAAGGAGTTGGTGAATAAAACCAAAGAGGCTGCTAGCTTGCAGAAGGCTTTGAACAAGGCTGAGGGCAAAATGAAAACCTTGTCAGATCAGGCCGAGGCTACCATAAAAACTCAGGATGCCACCGAGAAAAAAACAGACGCTGCAGAAGCCATTAAGAAGGTCCTTGAAGCTAAGAAGAATGAGGCCCAGATAAAAACTACTGAGGCTCAAGCCGAGCTCTGAGCTGCCTTGGTCACGAAAGCAGCCGATGAAAAAACGTATGTTGAGGGGGCGACCGACGTCAAGGAAGATTATAAAAAGCAAGTGAAGCAGGCATGTAACAAGGGTTTTACCCTTGGTTGGATGGCTGTCCTCAAAAAGCTTGATGTCCTTGAGGACTCCCTACTCAAGAATGCTGGTGACCTTCCCCTACCATTTCCCCCTACTCCAAGCCAATCCGAAGACGATTCCGAGTCCAAGGAGGAAGCTTTGGTTAGGAAGACGAAGGACTCTGCTGGGGCCAAGTCCCCTACTCTCAATGAGCAAGTCGTAGACTTGTCTCAAGATGAGGAGGGTGAGGTCTCCAAAGATGCCACTCCTGAGACAACATCGGACATGTCTATCGTCGAGAAGAGCATTGATCAAACTCTTTAAGAAATCGATGTCGAGCTCGTAGCGGAGAGGACCGCCGAGATGTTTTCTCAGCTGTCTTCTGAACTCCAGACCCAATCAGCCAGAGACGCCGAGGAGTCTTAGTCTGATGTTTTTCTCTTTTTTCTGTACCTTGTACTCTTTTTCTTTCTTTTTGAAACAATATAAGCTTTTATTTGGCCGATGTTCCTTCATCTATTTTGAACAAGTAATCTCCAATATTAGGTCGACATGACTTTTTGTATTTGAACTTCCTTATCTGAATGCAAGTATAACTTTCTTCCCTTAATGTGATTGTATGTTTTTCTTCCTTTTACTGTCTTGTCTGATTCTATACTTAGAATAATTTCCGTGTTTTCAACATACACCTTAACTATGTAATCTTCTCGGTGTGGAATACTTTGGCTATTCCCACTAACAGCTTATTTCGGCTCTGACCTTACACTTGAAAATATTTGTACTATTTTCACAAGTGTTATTTTCAACTTGCCACTTCGCTCAAGACCTTTGTCTTCTATTATTGTAACATGATCTTGGGTTAACTTCAACTTGTAAATTTTTTTTAAAGTTTCAACAAGAGTTAAACCATCTTCCTTTAACATAATTTCGGCTTAACTTCAACTTGTAAATTTTTCTTAAAATTTTAACAAGCGTTAAACTATCTTCCTTTAGCATAACCTCGGCTTAACTTCAACTTGTAAATTTTTCTCAAAATTTAAACAAGTGTTAAACCATATTCCTTGTAAATTCCAACTCCTAAGCATTATTCTCCAGTCCTCTGCCCCCTAATTTGAACTTAAGTTCCACTTGAGTTCTCATTAAACATGTGGCTTTTTATCTTGTCGCCGAGATCCGATTCAAACAAAGACTGGCTGAGGTTACCAACCTCGATCTCTTTGTTAATCTGACTGGCATGCACTTGGCTCTAATCTGTGTCTGATTTTGCTGATATGACAAGTCCAGGTTAACCCAACTTAGTTCAACTCTATTATATGCAAGTAAAGTTTCTGCTCTGCCATATAATAAGTCTAAGTTATTCGTCATGTTTCGCTTAGAAACATCGCCAACTTAGTTCAACTCTATTGTATGCAAGTAAAGTTTCTACTCTGCCATATAATAAGTCTAAGTTATTCGTCATGTTTCGCTTAGAAACATCGCCAACTTAGTTCAACTCTATTGTATGCAAGTAAAGTTTCTACTCTGTCATATAATAAGTTTAAGTTATTCGTCATGTTCGCTTAGAAATATCGCCAACTTAGTTCAACTCTATTGTATACAAGTAAAGTTTCTACTCTGCCATATAATAAGATTAAGTTGTTCGTCATGTTTCGCTTAGAAACATCGCCAACTTAGTTCAACTCTATTATATGCAAGTAAAGTTTATACTCTGCCATATAATAAGTCTAAGTTATTCATCATGTTTTGCTTAGAAACATCGCCAACTTAGTTCAACTCTGTTGTATGCAAGTAAAGTTTCTACTCTGCCATATAATAAGTCTAAGTTATTCATCATGTTTCGCTTAAAAATATCGTCAAGTACCTATTTAGTCACCATACAAGTTTAAAAATCAATCTAAAAACTTTTATTAATACTTTGGCTAATAACAAGAGAAAGCCTGAAAAACAATAAGATCTAGTGATAGAAAAACTTCAGATTGCAAGTATTCCAGGGTCTTAGCAGCTCTTTGCCTTCACAATCCTTAAGCCAATATGCCCCGTTGCCCAAGACCAAGATGATTTTATAGGGTCCTTCCCAATTCGAGCCAAGCTTGCCTTTTTGGGATCCTTCTTATTGCCGACAACCTTTCTCAGGACAAGGTCACCAATTTGGAACTCTCGTGGGTTCACCTTCTTGTTATAAGCCCTGGCAAGCTGCTGCTGGTATGCCCCCAACTGAATTGCTGCTTTTTCCCTTCGTTCCTCTAGTAGATCCAGATCTCGGGCTAAGAATGCCTCATTGGTTCCATTTTCTACTGCCTAGGTTCTAATCCCTGGAATGCCGAACTTCAATGGAATTACTGCCTCTGTGCCATAAGCCATGGAAAATGGGGATTCCCCCTGTGATATCCCTATTCCGTAATATGTTAATTGGTCCTTAAAATGAGTATGATTATGTGTTTAATATGATTTTGTGTGAAAGTATGTGAAAATATGTGGTTTTGAATTTCTATCTGTTCACCGTAGGAATATCTGTTTGATTATCTGTTTTAGAATTTAAATTGAAGGCCTTATCAGCCACCGAAACCAAAATTGATTGCGCTATTGTGATTGGCATAATTTTTAAAGCCTATGGTGAAATTTAATCGAAAATTGATTCGGACCAGATTAAGTTGATTAAATTGGTGAATTAGTGTCCAATTATTTATTATTATTATATTGTATTGAGTGGGGGCCTTAATACACTCTCCATTACTTCCATTAAACTCAAAAATAATCTGAGTTACACAATTGTGAGAGAGAGAGGGCCGGCCATAGAGAGAGAGGGAGAGACTTGTGCAATTTTTGGCTCAAGCTTGGAAATTTGAAGATTGAACTCAAGAATTGGCTAGAACTTGGGTGTTTGAAGCTCCTAGGTGAGTAAATCCATGAGTTTAATGTGTAATTTTGTGTATTCAAAGTTGATTAATGATCAAGAGTAAGGATTGATGTGTAATTGAATTGGTTTTGATGAATTGAGAGCCAATATGTGCATGCATGTAAGAAATTGTTTTGAATTTGCATGTTTGAGCTTGAAATACATGATTCACGTAGAGTTTTGGTTAAAGCTCATGTTATGATCACCATTTGTATCATCTAAGTTGAAGATGGGAGTAATACATCACATGCATGTACAATTTATGAGGATAGGAACTTTGAATACATGAATGTGTTATGATGAAAATGAGTTTGGTGTAATTTGAGCCATGCATGTGATTATTTTGTGAAATTGAGCTCCATTATGTTGTAATTTAGTGTTTGTACCATGTTAGTACACAAATATGTGAAGTTTGAGCTGAGATTATGAGTTTGGAACCTTTGGAGATCGGATTTGAGCTCAAGAACACGTTCTGGAAAACCCAGAAATTTGATGTCCGCTCGAGCAGGGAAACTGCCGCTCGAGCGTGAATTTCGTGCTCCTAGTATTTTCTGCAGACCTTGATGTCCGCTCGAGCGGGGAGCTATGTAGGATGGACTTCCGCTCGAGCGTCCAAGTTCCACGCTCGAGCGTAAAAATGACAGAACCAGTACTTTTGCAGACCTCATGGGTCCGCTCAAGCGGGGAAGTCCATGATCGAGCGGGGACCTTGTTTTCTGAAATTTTGAAAATGCATTCTGTGTTCTGTTTTCCATTCCCTTTCACTTTTAAGCACTCTTAGGCATACATTGGGTATTGTAATTGAATTAAAGAGATAAGAATGAAGCCTAAAGAGGAATATGTGAATTAAAGAACGGATTGACTTATTTGTGACCCATATGTGTTATATGATGTGTAGGGTCAAGCTCCAGGGCAAATCCACAAGTCGATCACTGTGAGTAATATCTGATATCTGAAATATGTTGTTGTCCGAATTACTTACTTCTATGTAAGTTTTATAAGTTCATTGATTCGTTTGGTGGACAATGGTTGTTATACAAAATGAATAGGCCAGATGCCGTTTTGGTAAGAATGAATGAATGGGCCGAAGGCCGTTTTGACATGAATGAATAAGCCGAAGGCCGTTTTGACATGAATGAATGGGCCGAAGGCCGTTTTGACATAAATGAATGGGCCGAAGGCCGTTTTGACATAAATGATTAGGCCGAAGGCCGATTGACATAAATGATTGGGCCGAAGGCCGATTGACATAAATGGTTGGGCCAAAGGCCGTTTTGACACAAATGAAAGTTTGACATGCATGAATGGGCCAGAGGCCAGTTTGACATGCATGAATGGGCCAGAGGCCAGTTTGACATGAATGAAAGTTTGAAAGGCTTATAGGCTAGTTTGACATGAAAGTTTGAAAGACCTAAAGGTCAGTTTGATATGGAAGTTTGAAAGGGCCAAAGGCCAGTTTGACACGAATAACAGTTTGACACGAATAATAGTTTGACACTAATGAATTGGGCCCAAGGCCGTATGATGTGTTTGGAACCACAGTTACTTAACTTACATATGTCTACGTATGTATGTATTAGTAGAAATATAAATTGGGCCCAAGGCCGTTTGATGTATATTGTTCCAATGTATATTCTTTATTTGATATTATTCATTGGACTTTCGCTCACGCTCATTCATGTGTTTGTAGGTGAGCCAAGAGAAGTCCAAACCCAGCCTCAGTGAAGTCTGTATAGAACAACTAAGGTTTTGAAGAGTTAGCCCTTGCGTCTCACGCACGAGACACGTCTTCGCCCTTCTACCATTCTATGTTATTTTGTCATGTTGGCGAGGACTTTGGTATACGTCTATATATAGCTTTGATTTGGATGACTTAGATTTGAATGATCCTGTCTGTATAGAACTTTATGTTACTATACTTTCTGTTGTGAGTTATTAACATATGTATGTATGGAATGTTATGATGTGCATGTAAGCACGACTCTATGGACAAAGTTTTAAATTTGCTTCCGATTTGGCCCCTTTACTCTGATGAGTTTTGTCGTGATTACTGGCCGGTTATGGCCTTAACCCATAGGGGCGGGTTCGGGCCGTGACACCCCCGTTGATCTTCTCGGTGTAGTCTGATATGCCCAGAATACACTGGGCAACTCGTCCATCCACTTTTCCTTTGCTGCTTGCAACCTCTTCTTAATCCCATGCAAGATGACTTTGTTGGATGCTTCTGCTTGTTCATTTCTTTGAGGAAAACTTGTGGTGGAAAAATAATTCTTAATTTTAAACTTTGCACAGAAGCTCTTGATTAGCTTGCTGTCAAACTATGTTCCATTATTAGCTATTATTGCTCGTGGGATCCCAAACCTGGTGATGATGTTCTTCCAGATGAAGTTCTTCACATCAATGTCCCGAATCTTGGCGAGGGGTTCAGCTTCTACCCATTTGTGAAGTAATCTGTTGCCACCAGTAGGTACTTCCTTTATTTAGTTGCTTGAGGTAGTTTTCTAATAAGATCCATGCCCCATTGAGCAAATGGCCAAGGGCTGGACACCGGGTTTAGGTCTGCTGCTGGTTGATGTATCAAAGGTGTAAACATCTGGCACTTCTCACACTTATTGACATAGGCTTCAGCATCTTTCTGTATGTAGGGCCACCAGTACCCTTGAGTAATGGCCCTATGAGCAAGTGACCTGCCCCCGTCATGGCTTCCACAGACTTCTTCATGTATTTCATACAGAAAGTCTTCAACTTGTGTAGGATGCACACACCTCAAGAGGGGTCCAATAAAAGATCTTTTGTAGAGATGTCCTTCTACTGTTAAACAGAACCTTGCTGACTTTAGTCTGATCTTGTGCGCTTATTTTCGGTTATCTGGTAGCTTCCTATCTCGAAGGAATTCTATTATTGCATCCATCCAGCTTGGTCCCATCTCCATACACATTGTTTCATGCTCTGTGCTCAGTGTTTCTATACTTGGTCCTGGTAAGTAATCAACCATTATTGTTCATGCTTCTCCTGGTTTCATTGCACTAGCCAGGTTGGCCAGGGCATCGACATGGCTGTTGTCATCTCGACCGACTTGCTATAGTCGGCAATTTTGGAACAATGCCATCAATCTGCCTACCTCCTTTACAAAAGCTGACATCCTTTCATCTCGGGCTGCATACTCACCTGTTGCCTGGTTGACTATAAGCTGGGAGTCATATAAGACTATTACCTCGTCAGCTTCCATGGCTGCTACTAGCTTTAATCCTGCTATTAGTGCTTCATACTCTGCTTCATTGTTTGAGGTCTTAAACCACAGACGAATGGATTGCTCCAGTACTTGCCCATCTAGAGATACTAGCACTACTCTTACCCCCGCTCCTTGTCGGTTTGAACTTCTATCAACAAACAACCGGAAGGAGTCGCCGATGTGAATACTGCAGGGCCTGAGTTTCTCTTTGTTCCTTTGTTCTGTTGTCCTATGCTGGGTTTTTTCTTGCTCGTTTGGATGTTGTATTCCTCAGCTTAACGGAGCCCGATGTATGACGATGTCTGGTGTGAACTCGGCCACGAAGTTGGCTAAGACTTGGCCTTTGATTGCTGTCCTGGGTCTGAATTCCAGGTCATATTAGCCCAAAGCCACTCCCCATCTGGCTATTCTGCCTGTTAGATCTCCTTGCTGCAACAGGGACCTTAAAGGATGTTCAGTTAACACCACAATTTTGTGAGCTTGAAAGTAATGATTCAGTTTCTTGGAAGTCATTACTAAAGCTAGTGTTAACTTCTCCAAGGGTAAGTATCTAGTCTTTGCATCTGCCAGGGTTTTACTCACGTAGTAAACTGCCTTTTGCTCTCCTTTTCTTCTCTGACTATTACTGCACTTACTGCATGCTCTAAAACTACCAAGTATAAGAATAGCTCCTCTCCAGGTACTGGATTTGAGAGAACTGGAGCTGTGGTCAAATACTTCTTCAAGTCGGCCAAGGTTGTTTCGCACTCTTCCGTCCATAAGAAGTTTGCTGCTTTCTTTACTAAGCTGAAAAAAGGTTTACACTTGTCAGAGCTTCTACTTATAAATCTATTTAGGGCTTGTAGACGCGCCCCGAGAACTCCCGAGCTCCGCGCTGCGAAAGCGTGAAATCTCGTTTGCTCTCTAGCTACTACAGTTCAGACTCATGTCACGGTTCTAAATCTAATCTCACAATGTGCGATGTAAGATCGATAAATCACCAAAGAGTCCAAATCCGGCAAATCATTTTGGAAAACTGATTTTATAAAGAAGTGTCAAACATGGACTGCTTTGCCAGATACAGAGTCGCCACCTAAATATTTTATTTTGGGAGATTTAGGAAATCCTGACTCGTGCCGAAGGCCACGTGTCCGTCATCACCAAAGTTGCCTCGCTCAGGAACTTGGGTACGAGAGGGGAAGGTCATGCAATGAGCACCCCCGCTCGCCCAATCAAAGATCGGCCTGTACTAAGCATGATATTTTGTTTTTGAAAACACATGTGTTCTTATTTCGATTATTAACCTAAAATTACTATGTGATGCGCACAGCATACAAGTATAGACTAGATCGCCTAATTTGGAACAAAACATTGCATGTTCGTTTGTTTGAAAACGGTTTAGAGTTTGCTACTCGCAAGTAGGCTAAAACAGGGATTTGATGAATTGTTCCAATCCAAGTAATCCAACCTTCAGCCACGGGCATTCAAGCAGTTATATCAAATAAACAGTTAGCCTCATGGCAAGCATGCTTTCATGGCAATCAGTAACACACATGCAGTATGCTAAAGCGTAAACACTCACAGTGTACTCCAAGCCAAAACAAGGAACTAGTTAGAAATCATGCATGATCCTAGTTCATATTAAGATGGCTAATGCAACACATGCGAAAATGCAACTAAGATAGGCTCGGCTATCATAAGAGTGTCATGTGAAATGCAACTTGGTACATGTATTCAAATTGGAATTGAAATACAATGCAGTTAGTATGATGCGCCAAGCCCGGTGCATACAAGACAGATGAATGGATGCACGCATGCAAAGCATTAGGTATGCTAATCAAAATATGCCCTAAAACTAACCATTGTAAGTGGTTAAGTAAAAGGGAGAAAGAAATGGGGATTGGAAGACATGCATCACACACACGCACGCTTATTACAACAATACGCCCTCTCGACGGAGGGACCAAATAAGAAGCTAACTAGTTAATCTAAGCTAATTAAACTAATTATTACAAAACAAATTGAAATAGCTAAACACATTAACTATTAAAGTACAAAACAGAGCATAAGCTAGCTATCTAAGCATGGCAGCTAAGGAAAGCAATAAAACAGGAGCCTCGAGAGGGAGAAGAATGCATGCATGCCCGGTCGTCTCGTTCGGAAATCCAATACGATTCCCCGATTTGCCTCTGTTTTCAATTGTCCTCAGAACCTTGCACCAAGCTCTAGAAAGCTGAAACTCCACCTTGGGAACTTGTGGGAGGGTGGCTGACCACCTAGGGATGTCACCAGCCACTGGCCGACCACTTTCTGTGCTGAAAACCAGAAAAAGTGGTCGGCCAGCTAGTTTTTCTGGCTAGCCGACCAGTTGTTGCCGCTGAATTCCAGTTTGCTGCAACAGAGAGCAAGAAAGGGCATGGCAATATATTTGCAAGATATGTGTGCACAACCACCCTCCCTGTCATGTCATGAACTCAAAGGAGTGCGGTTTTCGACCCTCGGGCCACCAATCGCCCATTTCAATGCGTGATGGCCGAGAAGTCAAATTACACTATTCAATATAAAATGAATGTACAAGTAAACACATAAAGCCTAAAACTCTATCATGTATGATCAAGAGCGTCGGCGGCTGAGAATTGAGGCACGTTTCATTACTTCAAGTATGAAACATCCCTCGTTTCTCGTGCTCGGGTTAACACTTAATATAAACAACAATACAACAACAAAACATGGCATGCTCAATGCAAACAACAACTTAGCATACTCAATGCAATGTGACATGATCAACTTAACAAAGCTAATGACATGTGAACAATGCTAATGCATGCATGCACAATGCGATGCTACAAGGGCAACTTAGCAATGTTAGGAACATGCATACTCAATGCAAGGAAACAACTTGGTATACACAATGCAAATAACCATATGGCATGCGCAATGCAATGTAAGATGGCATACTTAATGCAATGTGACATGATCAACTTGACAAAGCTAATGACATGCGAACAATTCTAATGCATGCATGCACAATGCGATGCTACAAGGGCAACTTAGCAATGTTAGGAACATGCATACTCAATGCAAGGAAACAACTTGGCATACACAATGCAAATAACCATATGGCATGCGCAATGCAATGTAAGAGGGCATACTTAATGCAATGAACAATAAGCATGCGAACAAAATGTAAATAAACATGCTAAATGGACTTAAACCAAAAGGGGGTAGATCTCAGTCATGCCCAAATCAGTGGCCATGGGTGATAAAATTAAGGCACATGAAGCATATACAAGCATGCACATGCAATGGTCCATCAAAAAGGCCTAAGAGCACAACTCTCAAGAGTGCTCAAAGAATGACAAACATGGAAGTGTAACAACACCAAGTGCACTGAAATAAGGTAAGAAATGATGCCAAATCATTCAAACAAAGCAAGCATGGCATGCAAAGGTCCTAAAGCATTAAAGCTAACAAAGAAGACCACAAAGGGAGGGTGCAATACATGGCACAAATGCATGAGCCAACCATGGATAGAGCTTAATTAGGTCTAAACAAAGACCAAAACATGCTAAGATGGAGGCTTAAAGACCTAGGCATGCAAGCATACAAGCTAGGCCATAAGCAAGGCAACAATGCACAACACTCAAAGGCACTTAAAGAGTGAATGAAGTGGGAATATGGCAATGCTATAGGCTTTGAAATGTCATGTTAAGTGATGCTAAATCATGTACACAACACAAATGAAGCATGCTATGGTACCCAAAGCTTGAAGCTAGCATAGGCATTTGTACTACAACTATGCAAAACATGAAGCATATGGTTGAGGCACCCCAAAACAATCCTAGAACATGTCAAAATAATACTAAAACATGCATGGAAGGAAGCCAAAACAAGCTAGCATGAAGGGCATAAGGCATGATGCACACAAGGCAAATAATGTGGATTACACTGCACCTATTAAGACCAAGCATGGGATGACTTAACCAGCAAAAATCAGAGTTATATCATAGCAAGATAACCCCAAAAACACATTGAAATGATGGCTCGCAAACTAAGGCATGAAGGCATACGCAATGGTTCATGTTAAGGCATAAAGGGGGAAACCCTCCAACACATTGAATAAGTGAAAGATGCAAGTGTATGGCCACACTACATGGACTGAAATCACATTTCAAATGATGCCAAATCATTCAAGTAGGTCAAGCAAGACATACTAGTGGACTTGATACACAAGCTAAAATACACAATAGCTATACAAAGCATGGCATGCATGACCAAGACAACATAAATCAGAGCTAGATCATGGTAAAACATAGACAAAAACTTCTTAGAGTTAAGCCAAAAGCATGCTAGAATGACATGTTAAAACATGATGCATGTTAGGCTAAATCATGGAATTGCACTACAAGTGCATGGAGCATGCAAGTGCCAACCAAACCAAACCTTAACAGAGGTATGACATGGTAGAACATCACTAAAAACATGCTGAGATGGACTCAAATAAAGCTAGAATGACATGCTACTTCATGAAGTATACAAGACTAGTTTGTGTGATTTACACTACAAGTGTATTAACCTTGCATGGAATGACCAAACCAAGTAAAAATAGTGGTATGCCACAGAAAAACAACCACAAATACATGCTAAGCTTTGGCCAACATAAACTTAACAAACACGCTCACACATGAGGCATTCAAGACAAGTATTGAAGACACAAGGAGAGAGGATGACTGTCTCCTATTTGGGACCTCAAAACACCACTTCCACCACTGAAAATCCTCTGGATTTCAGTGGTGAGAAGGCCAAAGCAAGGTGGTCCCAAAAGCTCACAAAGAAGGCACAAAAACAGGGCCAAACAAGGCCTAAGAGGGGGTAAACAACCCCAAACACAAAAGTGACCTTAAACAAAGATCTTAAGCACCAAAATTCAGAACTTTTTGTAGTTAAGAGTTAAGCTTAAAACAGCATGAAAATAAGGCTAAAAACTTAAGCAAAAATGGGAGATTTAAGGGTTAGAAACTCACCCTTGAAGACTACCTTTAAAGCTTCAACTCCAGCAGGTTTTTCAAGCTCAAACCAACCGAATAACACCAAAACTAGCTCCTAAGCAACTCAGCAACAAAAAGATGGTGTTTGAGTGTGTGTTTGTGTGTTAAAGTAAGATAAAATGACACTTTAAGGCACAAAAATGAAGAAGAAGAGCAATATAGAGACAAAGCTATATGTATAACTCTCAAGCCAATTTTATGAACCTGGAGGAGGGAGGAGGAGCCTCCCTCTTATAGAAAGCAAAAGCTAAAGCTTCTTGAAGAAGCTAAGGCTCAAGGCCATCCCTCCACGCGTATGGAGGATGGTTCTTGTTCTCTCCAGCTGTGCCAGCTGGCCAAAAATATCTCCAAAAAGATGACAAAAAGCAGCCGACCACTTGAAGTGGTCAGCCAGCTACTTAAAATGGTCGGCCGACCACTTTAAGTGGTCTCCCACAACAAAAATTGGTCGGCCAGGGGTAGGAGAAATCTACATACTGAAAACAAGCAAGTGGTGTAGTGGCCGACCAGAAAAGGTGGCCCAAAGACTAAGAAAGTCAGTTATTCGACCAGAAAATTGGCTGGCAGGAGGAAAAGTGGTCTCCAAGGGGAAAAACTGGTCTCCCACCCTTGTATCACCTTCTAAACAAGGAAAACAAGGTTTGCACCAAAAACAAACCAAAATGGATGCAAGATGAGAGATCTGGAGGCAAAGCACGCGGCTGAAAGCCTCGAAAACTAGTCTACTGGCATCAAAAGTGGTACACGACCACAAAAGTGGTCTCCCAAACCACAGTGGCCCTCTAGGCCAAGGAAACAAGGTGTGGTTCAAAAACCATGCCAAACGGAGAACGTTAAGTGGTCCCGAGACAAGGCACGTGACCGAAGGCTCCGAAAATCGGAAACTAGTCTCCAAACGGGAAAAGTGGCCTACGACCACAAAAAGTGGTCTATGAACACAAAGAGATGGTCTGCAAGACCTCTCCCTCCCTCCGGGAAGAGAAAACAAGATTCGGTCCACAAATTGAGCCAAAGCACAAAGAGTTCAGAGGCCCGGAGGCAAGGCTCTTAGCCAAAACTCTGAAACCTCGAAACGAGCGCAACATGCACTATCACCGAGCGCTCAATCGATGACGTTTGAGTCTTAAGGTCAGTCAAAAATGGGGTGTCTACAGGGCTGCAGCCCTTCCAGTCAGCATCTGCACTTGTTTTGCCGATGTTGGGCTCTTCAATTCTAAGATGGCTTTAATCTGATCCGGGCTAGCCTCAATGCCCCTTTTAGTAACCAAATATCCTAAAAACTTACCAGACCTTACTCCAAATGCACACTTCGATGCATTGAGTCAAAGCCAATATGTCCTAAGGATGTCAAAGACTGCCTTCAAGTCTTCCAGATGACCTTCGGGTTCCTTGGTCTTCACGACCATGTCATCTATGTATACCTCCACAGTTTTGCCAATTAGATGTCTGAACATCTTTGTCACCAACCTCTGGTAAGTTGCTCCTACATTTTTCAATCCGAAAGGCATTACTCTATAGCAATATAGCCCTTTTGGGGTGATGAATGCAGTCTTTTCCTTATCTGGGGGGTACATGGCTATCTAATGGTACCCCATGTAGGCATCCAGGAAGCTCATATTTCCATGCCCTGAAGTAGCATCCACCAATTGGTCAATCTTGGGTAATGGGAAACTATCTTTAGGACAAGCCTTATTCAGGCTGGTGAAGTCCATACAGACGCTCCACTTACCATTATTTTTCTTCACAACCACTATGTTTGATAGCCATGTTGTGTAATTTACCTCTTGAATGGCTCTGGCCTCTAGTAGTCTATTTACTTCCTCTTCAACTACCTCAACATGCATTAGTGTCGGCCTCCTTTCCCGCTGGATGACAGGATTGGCCGACCTGTCTACATTCAGTCTGTGGCAAGTGACCTCGGGGTCAATGCCTGGCATCTCGTACAGTGTCCATGCAAACACCTCAAGGTTTGCTCTCAGGAATGCCTCTAATTCTTTTTCCTCTTCCTTGGCTAAGCCCAAGCCGAGAAGAGAGAAGCGTTCTTCATCTCCTTGTTGGACAAGGATTTTATTTAGAGTTTTTTCACTTTTCTCGACTGGCTCTTTGCCGACGTCATCTAGAACTTCCACATTCTCGTCCTTGATCTCCGCTGTTTCTGCTTCTCGTATGTTGCAGGTAGACTTCATCGTTGCCATTGAGCAATTCTTTGCTTGCAACTGATCCCCTTTGACCTCCTCTATTCTATGTTCTGTTGGGAACCGCAATAGCTGATGCAATGTTGAGAGAACAACCTCCATTGCATACAGCCATAGCCTTCCTAGGATAGCATTGCAAGGGGAGGGGGTGTCAATTATGGTGAACTCTGTTTTTAGCTTCTCGATGCCAGCTTGCACCTTCAAACTTACTGCTCCTAGGGGCTATGTCGGTGTTCCATTGAACCCAACCATTGGGCCATTGGACCCAACCATTGGGCCATTGGACTGTTCTAAGTCATCTTGGTGAAGACCAAGCTCCTTGTAACACCTGACATACATGATGTCACAAGAGCTGCCTTGGTCAACTAAGATGTGCTTCACTTGACACTCTCAAATCTGGAGGGATATTACCAAGGCATCGTTGTGTGGATGTCGTACCATCTCCAGGTCTTCCTCAGTAAAGGACACCACTGGTCCTTGGCTCTTGTCTGCCCTGGGTCTCTTCTTCCCGACCTGATACACATGTTGTAGGTGTTTCACTTTTTGGGTTTCCCCCTTTATCTCATTCTTATTTACCTTCGAGTGAATCACATTGATCACTCGAGATCCGCCTGCCTGTGGTTGTGGTGCTGGTGGGGGAGGTGGGGGAGGTGTTGTTGGTGCCTGGGGCAGTCTTGCCTGTTCTTCTCTTGTCCTGGCCTCGTCCACCAGGTCCCTTAAATGGCCTTGTCTTACCAGGTCTTCCAGATGTGTCTTCAGGGCTCTACACTCCTGAGTCAGATGTCCAGCCTCATTGTGGTAAGCACAGTGCTTGCCAAGGCTTCTTCCCATAAATTCGCCCGGTACCCTTGCTGGTGCTCTGTAATAGGGCTGATTTCGGATTTTCTCCAAGACTTTGTAGATAAGGATTCAAAATACAGTTGTGACTGCTTGTGCAGCCCTTAATCCTATCTCTGGTTTGTTATATCCACTATCACCTAGGCCTCGCTTCGGCGAGCCATTTTTCTTCTCTAGTTTCGACGCTTTTGTCCCCGACGTGTCCTCCTCAGCCCTGGCATACTTCTCTATCCTGGGCATAAGCTCCTTCATGCTTTTCGGCAATGTCTTTGCTAGTGATTTTCGAAGCAGGTAGTCATCTTTCAATCCGTTCTTAAATGACACAACCGTCACCTCTTGGTTGCATCCTGGTATTCGGTTGAATACCTCGTAATACCTTTCGGCATAGGCCCTAAGGCTTTCGTCTTCACTGATTCTCAAGGCCATCAGGGCGTCCACCCTCAATGGTTATAACTTGTTTGTCACGAACCTGCCACAAACATCTCGGCCAGGCCTTTCTAGATTTTCAAAGTTCTTTTTGGCAACTTGTGAAACCAATCTGATGCAATTTTCCCGAAGGAAGAAGGAAGCACCTTGCAGAGCAACGGCTTGTTCCCAGTGTACAATGCCATTGAGTTCAGGTATAAGCCGACGTGAAAGTTGGGGTTTGACTTACCGTCGTATATCTGTAACCTCGGCATACTGAACCTTTTCGGTGTTTCAAATTTCTCAAACTCCACCGAGAACAGTGTTCTCGGTTTGACCAGAGAGGTTACCTCGGCATCTTGTTGCTTCCTCTAGAAGTAACCCCTCAGATCTTCCATGGTCCTTCTAGGAGCTCGGCTATCAACGAATTTCAGCCTTTTTGGTGTGCTGCTCCCAGTATCATTGTGAGTCCTTTTGGACCTTTCTCCGTTGGTTGCGTCGAAACACAGTTCCTTACCTTGAACATGCAGATGTTCTTTGGGGTCAGCTTCCTTGGTGCGATGCGTCCTCCGTGAATCTCCCATTCTTGATTCTCCTCGCCCGACCTCCCTTGAAGGCCGGTGAGAATGTTTCTTGGTTACATCGTGCTGAGGAGTCACAGGAATTGTCCTCTGCCTCTCTGGCTGGACATCTTTTTTGGCCGCTGGAATCGGCTTATCTTGTAACGGAAACAGTGGTTGCATAACATTGTTTTGCATCATGAAATTGACGACCGATTGTAGGTCCACCAATTTGTTTGCCAGTTCCTTCATCTCGTCGTCCCTCCGCAAGTATCTATCTTTCCATACCTGGAGGTCGTCTTCATTATAATACTTGCCTCGGTCTGATTTCTTTGGTACGTCGCCCTCCTGGCTGACATCCTTCTCTCCGTGATTCTTATCACGAGTCTTTTTGTTGTAGTTGTCTTCTTCAACGTCAAGGTCAATAGGTTTTTCACTCCCAGTAGGAGTGTCGTTCCCAACTTTCTCTTTCTGTCTGTTACTGGCCATCTATTCTCCTTGCTTTCTCACAGACGGCGCCAAATTATATGAGTAGATTTCTGACCACACTGCCAAATTAGTATTCTACCGGAGAGCATTAGCAGAATAAATGACACTTGAATGACCTGTAACACAAAGATGAGATTCCGGCGGTGGTTCGTCCACCTAGGGGCACTCTGACGATCAAGTCAGTTATCTCTCAAAGATAGCAAAAGTGCTTAACTCACTATTTAGAATATAAAATGTGTACCTTAGACCCATGAGGGTGCCTCTCTTTTATAATCATCACAAACCTAATCTCAATAGAAGTCTAGCTTCAATGGACTTTAGATTACTGTTAATCTTGGGCTCCTAGTAGGATTGGGATAGACTCTCTAAGAGTCTTATCTTTATCCAAACTGAAGCATTTTCTCGTTCTAGGACTCTTGTCCCTTATCCACTTATCCCGGACTCCGATATCTTCGGAGATAACCTCGGCCTAGCCGAGATTACCTCGGCGTCATGACCAGGACACGTGGCACCTCGGTTGACACTTCGGTGCCACCTCGACCATATGTTGCCATTCAAAAATTATGTCCCCGCAAATACAATGTACATATAAAAGCCAGTTGCTAAGCGATAATTATAATAGAGGAATACAAGGTGGGTGTTTGGAAAGTAATTTTTTTTAATTGTAGGATATTATTGGAGAATTTTTTTTTTTTTTTTTGTGTTTGAGAAGATAGTTGGATTTTTTTGTGATTGGATGTAATGTTTATGAGAGAAAAAGTGAAATGATTATGGAATTTGATGTGATATTTTGTTTAAATTTATTTATTTTTTTAATTTTGTAACCAATTTGTCTTTTAGTAAAAAAAAAACCAAAAAATCTCATTCCGAAAAGTGAGTTGTTCAGCGACCGTTACAATAAGGAAATGCAATGTCTATAAAAGGGCCCTGTGAAACGACAATTACAATAGAGGATTAGTTGTTCGGGTATAAGCAATTACAAGTCTTTTACGGCCTATTTTGGGAATAAAATTTAAAATTAATTTATTGACTTTTTAATTTTTTTAAGTCACGCCGTTCCTCTATTATTTTTGTTTTTTTTAAATAAATTAAAAAAAAATTAAAAATTAATTTTTAACCTATTTACTAAAATAGGCCTACTAATGCCACTCAATTCTCTTATCTACTATTAAAGTCGAACTTGCTCGTATATAAAAAGCTAAGTGATAACAAGAGGTGGCTTAAACCTTGGACTTATGTTTGGAACTTGGATTGCGGGTTTTTGACACCATGTGGGCATGGCACCTATTCTTAGGGGTGAGTAGTGGATATACCTATTTGTCCAAACTGACCAAACCGAACCGATCCGGCACATTTTGGACGGGTGCGTGATGACGAGCAGATGGTTACGGATTGATTTTTTTCAATCCAACTAGTTTTGGATGGATGGTGAATTTGAGGTTCATTTAGCCGCAACCGATCCGCCAAACCGCCGAGTACCCTAGTAATTTATAATACTTTGTGTTTTCAATTTGTTTATATATTCTATTTGTGTATTCAATTGAAAAAGAGTTTAAATATTCTGTTGAATATATTATGTTGAAAAAGAGTTTTCAACTTAAATATATTTTTTGAATTGAAAAAAATAAATATATTATTTGTGTGGGTGATTTTCCGACCACACTGCCCGCCTAGTAATCAGCTGGAGAGCACCGACAGAATAGATGGCTTCAGCAAACCTGTAACAGAAAAAAAAAGGCTCCGGCGGTGGCTCTGCCACCCGGGGGCACTCCGACGATCAAGTCAGTATATCTTTCAAAGATAATCAAGTGCTAAACTCACTACTCAAAGCATAAAACTACGTACCTTAGACCCATGGGGGTGCCTCTCTTTTATAGTTTACTCAATCCTAGTTCCACTAGAAGCCTGACTTCTATGGACTCTCATTCAATGCTTACTTTGGATTTCTCAAGGGATAAAGATAAACTCCCTAAGAGCTTTATCCTTATCTTAGCAAAGTTTTCTCTTTACTTTAGGACTCTTGCCCCTTATCCATTATCCGCTTATCTCGGATTCCGATATCTTCGGAGATAACCTCGGCCTTGCTGAGATAACCTCGGCGTCGCAACCAGGACACGCGGCATTTCGGCTGACACATCGGCGTCACCTTGCCACGTGTTGGTATTCAGAAAATACATTCCCACAACTGCCCTCTAGGTTCTATTACCTCGGTATTCTGAGGTGATGGAACCTATATCTGTATTTTCTTCCAGTAAATCGGTTTAAGTTTTGACAGCCGAGATCATTCATTTCAGGCCGACATGCCTTCCCTAAAATATCAAAGATTTTTAAGGAACTTTTCACGCGCATGAGCTGTCATGCACTTCAACTCAACCGTTTCAATCACACGTTTCTTTCTTACTGGCTCGTGCCTGTGACGCGCCCATAAGTCATCTTTTATTCACATGCGCCGTCTGACGTATGCGCTTTTTTAGGCGTATTGATTGCTTTTGCCGCCGTTTTCATTTTTTGACAAAATCTTTCCCCCTTTCTTTCGTCTCTTGACTTTTGCATCTGAGTTCTCTTGTTTTTTCTCTCTCTAAGCCTGTCTCTCAATTCCGCCATTGTTCAAGCTCTAGGCTCTGCAACTTCATTCGTCTCTCTGGTAAGGCTTTTGCTACTTTGTCATTTCTGTAACCGTCGTCTGTCTTCGGCGAACTTCATTCCGGCTTCAATTTCTCTGGTAAGCCACTATTCTTTATGTATTTAGTTCACTGATGTTCTTCTATCTTCTTGCTACCATTACTGTTCTGTTAAAACTGTTAATTCCGTGAATCATATTTATTATTCACTACTTCTTGCATTATTGCCACTGTTCTTGGCCCTGTAGTTCTTGTTTTCTTTATGCTTTTGAGAACCCCACTTCTGTTCTTCATTCTGAAACTGCGTTCTGGTTTCTTGTTTCCTGTGTTGTTTTCCAGATCTCTACCTTCAATTTTTGCTTTCAATCTTTGCCATCATAGATTTAGGTTTGGGATTTGTCTATAGAACCTATCAATTCTTAGGAAAAAACTGAAACAATCCTTACCAGCATATACCTAGGGTTTCGCCGAGGTCCCGATAACCCCTTAAGAGCATCTTTTTTCTGAAACCTAGCCCTCTGATTTTAGGCCGACGTTATGGGTATGTGGAGGCACAGAGTAGATACCCCGACCAAACTTGAGTACGTTAGGCAAGAGTTCTCCATCTCTGCCGATGTCCACCTGAGACTAGTTGGGGATGCGACTCCATCATGCCTACAGAAAATGCCATGCCCCTTCCCATTGTAGCTTTTACTGAGTGTGGACTCCGGCTCCCACTCAACATCTTTTTTCGCGAGATTCTTCATTATTATAAGTTGAACCCTATGCAACTGGCAATCAATTCTTATCGAGTGATTTTTGGTATTATCGCCTTAGCTAGGCAGGAAAACGTTAGGATCACCCTTGCCGACATCTAATACTGTTATACCATGTGCGCCCTTAACCTGAAGGAAAAAGGTTACGTCTATTATCTTAAGCCGAGGTACTGAATTCAAAATCGTAGCCGACCTTCCAGACTCCAACAAGGGGGCTGGAGATGATTATGTTATTGCTTCGAGAAATTAGGAGTTTGGCGCAGACGAAGACGCCCATCTCTACCCTCTTCCCCGATCAGTTAAAGAGGGCAAGGGTAAGAGCCCAGTGTCAATACTTAGTTGTTTCTGTTCAAGTCTTCAATATTTTATCTGTTTCTAACGTCTGTTTCTTCTTGCAGACGTTCGCAAGCCAGGGAAAAACTTTCGCCAATCTTACGTTCCCAGTAAGGACCTGAAAAAACTCCTGGACTTACCAGTTCACAAGAGAAAAGCACCTCTTTTTCTCAACTTTATTCTTACATACAAATCGATTTTGCCCGACGTCTCCAAAAGAAAGAAGAAAAGCCTTTCTCCTCCTATTGCCACAACTCAAACCGACTCTACATCATGAACAGATCAAGAGTCAACATCTGACCCAACCAATCAACCATCTACTTCTGCCCCATACTTGGTCCCAATACAAGAACGAAAACGTCGGCGAAGACTTGTCAAAACTGCTGAGATGGGTCGCCCAAAGCCCGTTGCTCAAGATCTTCTTGCCGATCTCCCTGTTGACGTCGATGCTCAGCCAACGCAAACCATGCCCCCACCAAAGCCGAAACGAACCAAGAAAGCCCAGCCAAAGGCTAAAGCCACTGGAGTTGAGGCTGAGGATACCCTGACAGTTTCACAATTGGCATGGAGTGAGAAGACGTCTTCCGTTTCCAAAAAAAGGTTTGCTGAGACACAGCCATCAGAGTCCACACAATCAAAGAAGCCGAGGTCATCGTCTGCGACGACCTCGGGGTCCAGAATACCAAAAGTCCCCTGGACGCCTGAAATTACTTTAGAAGATAAGCCTGTTCTTGCCAGTGATAGTGCCGACGACATTAATGTCGGCGTAGCACTTAGTACTGCCCTACTTCTCCCAGGTGATCTTGAGCGGAATGCCAAGATGAGTGAGTACGAGAACTATGCTTTTATGCTCCAACGTTCCGTTCAAGTAAGTGTCTTTTCATGGAAACTTGTCTTCTCTTTTAGTTTGTAAAATTTTGTAATAATCTTTGCCCTGTGCTCTTTCAGGCCATTCAACATGCCTATTCTCTCTCTATGCAAGCTTTTGAAAATAGGGCAAAGTTGGCCGACATGAAGAGGGAGGTCTCTGCCCTTAAAAAGGAGAACAAAACTCTTCAATCAAAAATGAACAAACTGGAAGACCAGGCTGAGGCTGCCACCAAAGCCCAAACCTTAGCCGAAGAAAAGGCTGAATTAGCCGAGGCCATCAAGAAGGTTGCCGAGGCCGAGAAGAGAGAAGCCGAGGACAAAAAGGCCCAAGCCAAAAAGGAACTTCAAGAGGCCTTGGCTACTAAAGACGCTGAAATCAAAGCGGTCGACGAAAAAGCCTATGCCCAAGGAATGGCCGATGTTACAGAGGAATACAAATTACAAGTTAGGCAGGCATGCAACAGAGGCTTCTCCCTTGGTTGGATGTCCCTGGCTAAAAAGCTCAATATTCCTGAAGATTCACCTCTGCGCAAGGCCGAAGCTATTCCTCTCCCATTCCCTCCTACTCCTCCACCTCCATGTCAAGTTGAAGAAGAATCTGAATCTGAGTCTGAAGATGAGGAGGAAAGTGAGGATGAGGCTTTAGTAAGGAAATCCAAGGAGGCTGTTGGGCCTAAGTCTCCTTCTCTGAATGAGCAGGTCTTGGACCTGACTCAAGATGATGATGGTGATGTAGTTGCCAAGGAAACTACTCCTGAACAGGCTTCATCTGACGTTCCTCGAGCCGAAAAAAGTCTTGATGAAACCCTTGCGCAGATTGACGCCGAAATCGAGGCAGAAAAGATTGCCGAAGTAGCTCTTCAGGAATCAGCCGAGGTAGTTCTCCAAGAACCGGCCGAGGTCCAATCTCAAATTGCTCCTGAAGTAGAAGAATCATAACTTTGATGTTTGTCTTTTCTTGTCTTTTGTACTTTTTTGTTTCTTGGACAGTAGAAGCTTCTTTGTACGGCCGATGTGCCTTCTGTTTGTGTTGGATATTTTAACATAACTATCTTTCTTTGAATGACTGCATTCTTTTTTGCCTTTTCTTTGACTGCCTCTGTTTGATTCTATACTTAGAATTTTTTTGTATTCCTTTCATACTTTGCCTCCTTTGTGCAATCTTCTTGGGGTTACATACCTCGGGTATAATAGCTACAAAACTTTTACTTCGGCAAGATACTGACCTGCAAACTTTTCATAAATTCTAACAAGTGTTTAACATATACTACTCAATGTTAACTTTGCAAACTTTTTCTCAAGTTTTAATAAGTGTTTAAACGGTGATCTCGGTCTAGCCTACTTGTAAATTGCTACAAATTTCAACAAGGATTAACATATACTGTAACAGGGATCAACAAGGATTAACATAACAAGTGTTAAACAATAATCTATTTGTAAATTGCTACGAATTTCAACAAGTGTTTAAACACAACATACTTAGTTTTTTCCTCAACCTGTAAATTGCTGCAAATTTCAACAGATGATCATATGTCGGCTTAACGTTTATCTTGTAAATTGCTACAAATTTTAACAAGTGTTAAGCATCTTCTTTGGTTTAACCAACCTGTAGATTGCTACAAGTGTTTAGCCATAACCTCGGCTTTGCTTCATTTCGTAAATTGCTACGAATTTAAACAAGCGAAGAGAAACAGTAATCTTGGCTTAACTTCACTTTGTAAATTGCTACAAATTTCAACAAGTGAAGATAAGGGATAATCTTAGCTTAACTTCAACTTGTAAATTGCTACAAATTTCAACAAGTGAAGATAAGGAACCATCTCAGCTTAACTTCAACTTATAAATTGCTACAAATTTCAACAAGTGAAGATAAGGAACCATCTCGGCTTAACTTCAACTTGTAAATTGCTACAAATGTCAACAAGTGAAGATAAGGAACCATCTCGGCTTAACTTCAACTTGTAAATTGCTACAAATTTCAACAAGTGAAGATAAGGAACCATCTAGCTTAACTTCAACTTGTAAATTGCTACAAATTTCAACAAGTGAAGATAAGGAATCATCTCAGCTTAACTTCAACTTGTAGATTGTTACAAATTTCAACAAGTGAAGATAAGGAACCATCTCGGCTTAACTTCAACTTGTAAATTGTTACAAATTTCAACAAGTGAATTAAGTGTCTCTGTCTTCTCTCTGCCCCCAATGTGAACCTGAGTTCTACTTGGGTTCTCATTATTCATGTTTCCAAAAACACCAATATGTAACTTTATCAATCATATGTGTTTAAAGAAAAGGGAAAAGATTTTATTGATGACATTGGCCAAAAATAATGCACATCTAATGATAGAAGAATTTCAAATTACAAGTGTTCCAAGGTCTTGGCAGTGTTTTGCCCTCGTTTTCTTCAAGCCGATAAGCTCCATTGCCTAATACCGAAGTAATTCTGTAGGGTCCTTCCCAGTTTAGGCCAAGCTTGCCCTCTCTGGGATCCTTCTTGTTGCCGATGACTTTTCTCAAGACTAGGTCGCCGAATTGAAAATCTCTTGGATTGACCTTCTTGTTGTAAGCTTTGGCAAGCTGTTGCTGGTATACTGCGAGCTGAAGTGCAGCTTTCTCTCTTCGTTCTTCCAAAAGATCCAGATCTCGGGCTAAGAGTATGTCATTTGTCCCGTTCTCAACTCCCTGGGTTTGGATCCCTGGGATGCCGACTTCCAGTGGAATGACTGCTTCCGTGCCATAAGCCATGGCAAAGGGAGTTTTCCCTGTTGATCTTCTCGGCGTAGTCCGATATGTCCAAAACACGTTGGGCAATTCGTCTACCCACTTTCCTTTTGCTACTTGCAGCCTCTTCTTTATTCCATCCAAAATTACTTTGTTGGATGCTTCTGCTTGCCCATTACTTTGGGAAAAACTTGGTGTTGAAAAGTAATTCTTGATCTTGAATTTCGCACAAAAGTTCTTGATGAGTTTGCTGTCAAACTGTGTTCCGTTGTCGGCAACTATTGCTCTTAGAATGCCAAATCTGGTGATGATGTTTCTCCATATAAAGTTCTTGACGTCCACATCTCGGATTTTGGCAAGAGGTTCTGTCTCTATCCACTTCGTAAAGTAATCTGTTGCTACCAGTAAGTATTTTCTCTGCCCAGTTGCCTGGGGAAGTTGCCCAATAAGATCCATGCCCCATTGGGCAAACGACCAAGGACTGGATACTAGGTTTAGGTCAGCAGCTGGCTAATGTATCAAAGGTGCAAACCTTTGGCATTGTTCACACTTCTTCACGTAGGCTTCAGCATCCTTTTGCGTGTAGGGCTACCAATACCCCTGGGTAATGGCCCTGTGGGCTAATGATCTGCCCCCAGCATGGCTTCCACAAATTCCTTCATGAATTTCATATAGGAAATCTTCAACCTGCAAAGGGTGTACGCACCTTAAAAGGGGTCCAGTGAAGGACCTTCTGTAGAGGTGTCCATCTGCTGTCAGACTGAATCTTGCCGATTTCAATCTGACTTTGTGTGCCTCTTTACGATCTTCTGGCAGCTTTCCTTCTTTCAAGAATGCAACAATTACATCCATCCAGCTTGGCCCCATGTCCACACACATTGTTTCCTGCTCTGTGTTCTGTGGTTCTATGCTCGGGCCCGACATATAGTCGATCATAATTGTCCTTGTTTTTCCAGTCTGCATTGAACTTGCCAGGTTAGCCAACGTGTCGGCGTGGGTGTTGTCATCTCGGCTAACTTGGAGTAGTCGGCAGTTCTGAAATAGGGCTGCTAATCTGATGACTTCTTTTGCATATGCCGACATCCTTTCGTCTCTGGCTGCAAATTCTCCTGTTGATTGGTTAACAATAAGCTGTGAATCACAAAAAACGATTACCTCATCTGCTTCTGCTGCTGCTGCTGCTGCCAGTTTTAGCCCTGTAATTAATGCTTCGTATTCCGCTTCATTGTTTGAGGCCTTGAACCCCAAACAGATGGACTGTTCTATTATTTCTCCATCTGGAGATATCAGCAGTACTCTTGCCCCCGCCCCTTGTCGATTCGAACTTCCATCGACAAACAGTCTGAATGAGTCGCCGATGTAGATGCTGTAGGGTCTGAGTTTTTCCTTCCTTTGCTCTTTTGCCTTAGGCTGGGATTCTCCTTGCTTGCTGGGACAATGCTCATCCTGGCTCAACGGAGCCCGATGTTCGATGGTTTCAGGCGTGAATTCTGCCACGAAGTCGGCCAAAACTTGGCCCTTTATTACTGCTCTGGGCCTGAACTCCATGTCATACTGGCTCAAGGCAACTGTCCATCTTGCGATTCTTCCTGTTAAGTCTCCTTGTTGCAACAGGGACTTCAGTGGGTGCTCTGTGAGTACCACGATCTTGTGTGCCTGAAAGTAATGGTTCAATTTTTTTGAGGCCATTACTAAGGCCAGCATCAATTTCTCTAGTGGTAGATACCTTGTTTCTGCGTCGGCCAAGGTTTTACTTACATAATAAACAGCCTTTTGTTCTCCTTGTTCTTCTCGGATTAGCACTGCACTTACTGCGTGTTCTGACACAGCTAAGTATTAAAACAGCTCTTCCCCAGGTTTAGGTGTCGAGAGGACCGGAGCCGTGGTCAGATATTTCTTTAGGTTGGCCAAAGCGGCTTCACATTCCTTAGTCCATAGGAAGTCCGTGGTCTTTTTCACCAGGTTGAAGAAGGGTTTACATTTGTCTAAGCTTCGGCTTATGAACCTGTTTAGGGCTGCGGCCCTTCCAGTAATCATTTGTACCTGTTTTGCCGATGTTGGGCTCTGTAGGTCTAGGATGGCCTTGATTTGATCTGGGCTGGCCTCTATGCCCTTCCTTGTTACCAGGTACCCCAGAAATTTACCAGATCCAACTCCAAACGCGTACTTTGATGCGTTGAGTCGGAGCCGATATGTTTTGAGGATCTTGAATACCTCTTTTAGGTCGGCAAGATGACTCTTAGGCTCCTTGGTCTTCACGACCATGTCATCGATGTAGACTTCTACTATTTGGCCAATCAGGTGTTTGAACATTTTGGTTACCAGCCTTTGGTAGGTTGCTCTTGCGTTTTTCAGCCCAAAAGGCATCACTCTGTAATAGTACAGGCCTTTTGGGGTGATAAACGCTGTCTTCTCTTCGTCTGGGGGTATCCTCTGTAAGCGTCCAGGAAGCTCGTCCTTCCATGTCCAGATGTGGCGTCTACCAACTGGTCAATCTTGGGTAGAGGAAAGCAGTCTTTGGGATAAGCTTTGTTCAGGCTTGTAAAATCTACGTAGACCCGCCATTTACCATTCTTCTTCTTTACCACTACTGTGTTGGATAGCCATGTCGGGTAATGAATTTCTCGGATGGCCCTGGCCTCCAGAAGTCTATCCACTTCTTCTTCTACTGCTTCAACGTGCATCAACGTCGGTTTTTTGGCTCGTTGAATCACAGGTTTTGCCGACCTGTCGACATTCAGTCTATGGCAAGTGACCTCGGGGTCATTGCCAGGCATTTCGTAAGGTGTCCAGGCGAACACCTCAATGTTGGCTCTTAAAAAAGTCTCAAACTCTTTTTCCTCTTCTTCGGCTAAGCCCGAGCCGAGAAGAAAGAAGCATTCTTCGTCTCCATCCTGGACGAGGATTTTCTTTAGCGCCTCTTCGCTCTTCTCGGCTGGTTATTTGCCGACGTCTTCTAGTACTTCCACGTCCTCATCTTCAATTTCAGCCTCTTTTGGCTCTCGAACGCTGCAAGTAGACTTCATTGCTGCCATGGAGCAACTTTTTGCCTACAGTTGATCTTCTCTGACTTCTTCAATCCCATGCTCTGTTGGGAATCACAGTAGTTGATGCAATGTTGAGGGAACTGCCCCCATTACATGCAACCATGGTCTTCCCAAGATGATGTTATATGGTGAAGGTGTGTCAATCACCATGAATTATGTCCTGATCTTCTTAGTGCCAGCTTGCACTTCCAAGCTTATTGCGCCCAGTGGCCACGTCAGCGTTCCATTGAAGCCGACCATCGGGCCGTTTGATTGCTCCATGTCGTCTGGGTGAAGGCCTAGCTCCTTGTAACATCTAACGTACATAATGTCACAAGAGCTGCCTTGATTTATTAGGATGCGTTTCACTTGGCACTCCCCAACCTGGAGGGATACTACCAAGGCATCATTATGCGGATGCTGGACCATCTCTAGGTCAGCTTCAGTGAAGGCTATCATTGGTCTTCGGCACTCTTCAGGCCAAGGTCTTTTATGTCTGACCTGGTTCACGTGCTGCAGGTGTTTTACTCTTTGGGTTTCTCCCCGAATGTTGCTTTCGTTCACTTTTGAGTGAATTACATTAACCACCCTATTCCCCCTCCCTGTGGTTGCTGTGCTGGGGAAGGCGGGGCCGCTGGTGCTTGAGGCAATCTTGCCTGCTCTTCTCTTGTCCTAGCTTTGTCGACGAGGTCCCTTAGATGGCCTTGCCTTACTAAGTCCTCTAAGTATGCTTTTAGGGCTCTGCAGCCCTGAGTTGGGTGCCCTTCTTCATTGTGGTAAGCACAAAGTCTACCAACGTTCCTTCCCATGTATTCCCCTGGGGTCTTTGCTGGTGCTCTGAAATAAGGTTGATTTCGGATTTGATCCAGGACTTTGTGTACTAGGATTCGGAACACAGTCGCCACTGCCTGTTTACCCCTCAATTCTATCTCTCATTTGTTAAATCCGTTGTCACCTCGGCTTCGCTTCGGCTCGTCGTTCCCTTTTTCCTGCTTTACCTCCTTATTCCCCGATGTGTCCTCCTCGGCTCTGGCATATTTCTCAATTCTCGCCATAAGCTCTTCCATGCTTTTTGGCAAAGTTTTTGCCAAAGACTTCCGTAGTGGACAATTGTCTTTCAGGCCGTTCTTGAATGACACGACCGCTACTTCTTGATTACATTCTGGTATTCGATTGAACACCTCATAGTACCTTTTCGCATAGGCCCTAAGGCCTTCGTCTTTGCTGATCTTCAGAGCCATCAATGCGTCCACCCTCAATGGCTGTAGTTTGTTCGTCACAAACCTGGCCACAAACATCTTGGCCAGGCCTTCCCAAGTTTTTACACTTCCCTTCGGTAGTTTATGGAACCAATCTGATGCAATTTCTCCAAAGGATGAGGGGAACACTTTGCAGAGCAACGGCTCGTTCCCACTATATAATGCCATCGAATTCAGGTATAACCCGACGTGGAAGTTGGGATCTGACTTACCATCATATATTTGGAACCTCGGCATACTGAATCGCTTTGGTGCTTGAAATTTGTCCAGTTCCACCGAGAATAGTGTCTTCAGCTTAACTGGGGAAGTTACCTCGGCTTCAGCATTCTGTTGTTTCCTCTTCAGGTAATCTCTCAAGTCTTCTTTACTCCTCCCTGGAGCTCGGCTATCTTTGGACTTCAATCTTTTTGGCACACTACTTTCAGCCTCGTGGTGGGCTCGTTTTGACCTTTCTCCATGTGTTGTGTCAAAGCAGAGCGCTTGCCCTTGAACATGCCGATATTCTTTAGGCTCTTGGTCCTTCGTCTGATATGTCCTTCGGGACTCTTCTCGTCTTGGCTCTTCTCGTCCGACTTCCCTAGAAGGTCGGTGAGAGTGCCTTCCACTCCTGGTGTGCTGAGGGACTTCGGGGATTGCTCTTTTTCCCCTCTTCTGTGTATTAGTTGCGGGTATCGGCGTATCCTGCAGCGGGTATGTTGGTTGCATGATATTATTTTGCATCATGAAGTTGACGATCGACTGTAGGTCTGCCAACTTGTTTGCCAAGTCTTTTACTTCCTCATCCCTCCGTAGGCACCTTTCCCTCCATACCTGAAGGTTATCTTCGTTATAATACTTGCTTTGGTCTGTTCTCTTCGAAGTATCGCCCTCCTGGCCGACGTCTTTTTTACCGTGGCCTTGGTCATGAGTTTCTGCATTGTGGTTGTCTCCTTCGACGTCAAGGTCAATTGGTCTGCCACTCCCAGCAGGAGTGTCGCCCCTAATGTTTTCCTTCTGTCCGTTACTGGTCATCTATTCTTCTAAGTTCCCACAGACGGCGCCAAATTGTGTGGGTGATTTTCCGACCACACTGCCCGCCTAGTAATCAGCTGGAGAGCACCGGCAGAATAGATGGCTTCAGCAAACTTGTAACAGAAAAAAAAAAGCTCCAGCGGTGGCTCTTCCACCCGGGGGCACTCCGACGATCAAGTCAGTATATCTCTCAAAGATAATCAAGTGCTAAACTCACTACTCAAAGCATAAAACTGCGTACCTTAGACCCACGGGGGTGCCTCTCTTTTATAGTTTACTCAATCCTAGTTCCATTAGAAGCCTGACTTCTATGGACTCCCATTCAGTGCTTATTTTGGATTTCTCAAGAGATAAATATAAACTCCCTAAGAGCTTTATCCTTATCTTAGCAAAGTTTTCTCTTTACTCTAGGACTCTTGCCCCTATCCATTATCCGTTTATCTCGGATTCCGATATCTTCGGAGATAACCTCGGCCTTGCCAAGATAACCTCGGCGTCGCAACCAGGACACGCGGCACTTCGGCTGACACGTCGGCGTCACCTTGCCACGTGTTGGTATTCAGAAAATACATCCCCACATTATTTATCTACGTATTTTATTTTTTAAATCTAACTCCAAAAATAATAAATAAAAAAGATTATATATGCTGGTTGGTTTTTGTTTTCAAAAACAGATATGGATGTAACAATACAGAGGCATACAATCTCTACTACTGTTCTGTTCATGGTTTTGGTGGTTTGAATTGTTTTTATATTTTAAGAATCACATATTATAATACTTTATGTGGATGAAGTTTTAAACTTTCTTTTTTTAGATGAGACATGCAGTGATTGTAATACTCTGTTAAATCATTGACTGCAAAAAAATTTTTTTTTAAAAAGTGCATAAGTTAAATTATGTTAAAAATTTATAAAATTTTAAACCGCCAAACCGATTCGCATCCATCCATCAATCAATTTAATCTATATATATCGAATTGGCAAATAAATGTAAAATTAATTTTTTTCAATCTATCAATTTAACCGACACGAATTAAAAATTCTGTGACCGGACCCCTACACACGCCCATCCCTGCCCATTCTTGTTGCCGAATTATGGGCCATTTGGTTAGGATTGCAATTGGGATGGGCAATGGGTTTTCGCAAGGTCTTGATTGAATCGACTGCTCAGACGCTGCCTATGCGATTAATTCGGCTATGGATATTCAGGCCCCGTTTGACAAAAGATTATTTTAGTTAATTAGCTAAAAAATTATTAAATTAGTCAAAAAATTAACAATTCATACCGAAAAGTCAAAGATTCTCTTTTCTTTCTATTTTTTACACATCTTTTTGTAATTAGCTAAAAAGTCATCCCAAACATACAAATTTTTTTTACCTATCTTTTTAGCCAAATAGCCAAAAAATTACTAAATTAGCCTGTTCCCAAACGAGACCTCACTCTCTTTTTAATTGTTAAAAAGAAAATGAGTTGGACCCCCTCAAGGAGGCACCCCTTTAACCCCCTCTCTCTGATTGATCAATTTTTTTTTTTTTTTTTTTTCTTCTCCTCCAATCACCACCCGCCACATGTGTGTGGGATGGTGACGTGATGATTGAAAGGGATCTCAATCACTTCCCATGTTAAAAAAAGCTACTCCCTCCGTCCCAAAATAATGGTCCCTTTTGGAGAATCTAACTTTTTTTGGTAGTACAATTATTGTACTTTTAAAAATTTGATTTTCCAAAATTACCCTTGATAGTACACTTTTTTGGGAATATCAATGCCATAATTGTACTTTTTATATTATTTATGAATTTAAAAGAAGGGCAAAATGAGAAATTTATATTATTTTTGTACTTGATTTTTAAAGAGGAACTAATATTTTGGGACAATGAAAAATGAAATAAGGGACTAATATTATGGGACGGAGGGAGTAAATGATAACCGCTGGACTACAACTCCATGATTGGCTGGCTTAAACGGTTGGCATACATATCCTCTCTCTCTCTCTCTCTCTCTCTCTCTCTATGTATATATATAATAATAACTTGTGTACTATGAAAGTGGCATCCACCAAGAAAGCCAGCCAGCCTAGCGTCGCAAGTAGTCTAAAGTCTCCTTCCATGACCTTTCAAAACAGACATCATCGTACCCCACCCTACCATTCATGCCTCCATCTTCTCTATTTGACAAAACCACACACATAAATTAATAGCACCGAAACACACCACGTACCTTCCTATGTTTTTCATCACACAAAAACCAAACACACCACCACACCACGCACTTTGCCTTTGACATATTCAAAATCTCTCACAATCAAACACACATCATCACAATATATATACAAATTCAAATAAAGCAACTTTGCCAAATTCATTTCCACGTGATTCTATACAAAATTCTTTCTTATTACTTGCTTGCTTCTACGCAACAACAATTACAGGGAAATTTTCAAAAAAGAAAAAAAAAAGAGACTTACCAACTCATCACCTTCGAATTACAATTACAGTGAAGGACAAGAGTGACAAGTCTCAACAAAAACTAACCCAAGAAAGAGAGAAAGGAATTTCACTTTACCCCCCTCTCTCTGATTTATTGGATCAACTTCTCTCAACACCTGATTAGATATACATATACATAATTTGATTCAAACACAAACTCAACAAAATGATGAACCATTCAAGTTCAACTTCAACCCTGTATATACACAAAAACTATGTTATAATGAGTCCGCTCTCCCGAAAATATTCATATCACCTCTTGTGATCTTCCTCTGCTTCTTGCGGGCTTATTAGGATGGGGGTTTTGTTTTATGCAACAGCAGAGACACTTCGGCGATCTCTGCTTAAGCAATCGAACCCCTCAATCCTCACTGCAGCTGGAGTGTGCCCAAATTTCATTCGGGCACATGATCCGCTTTTGCGTGCAGAGGACGATGGAGAAATGGGTGGCTGCAATAATGGAATGAACTTGTCATTGCCGAATTGTGAATCTTGGATCAGAGGATTCGAAGCCCTGCTCGGTGGAGACCCACTGAAATATGGCGGTGACGAGGGCACTTGGATATTGGATTTTTCTGCACCATAACTTCCCTGTTGTAAAGATATAAATTGAATTTTGATTTGGATTAGTAATCAGAGAAAGCTAATCAAAGAGCACAAACAATTTGTCAAAAAAAAAAAAAAGCCAAATGATCTGCATAACTGAATAAACTTCCACTGCTAGCAGAAACTAAAGAAACTGAAAATACCCACAAAAGAATAAACACAGAAATACAAAATTTTGAGTCCTTGAGGAACTTTGTTGAATATAATCCATATAAGACAGAAGTAGGAAAGCCAAAGAAAAAAAAAACAAAAATAAAAAATTTGACCCTTAGATTTTGGGGTGCTTTGGAGTTTAAGCATACATCCAGATATATGAATGTTTCATAAAGCTAAAGTTTTGTTAATATTTGGGGTTAGCAGTTCAGATTCTTCAGAATTAGATTCCTTTATTTTTGTATCATTTTCTAAGCAACCAAACAAACCATTAAGAAGTGAGGCAGTGACTTGAAAAGAAAAAAAAAACAAATTGCTATCAAAATAGTGGGTTTTCTCCCCTAATATTATAGGTAAAACTAAACCCAGAAGAGGTTTTCATTTTCTAGAGTTTCAAGAATTAAAAACCCATAATACCAAAAATCAAATCTTTTTATTTTGCACCTTTTCTGGGATCAAATCTTTTTATTTTGCACCTTTTCTGGGTAGCAAAACAGAGCAGAAAGAGAAGGAAAAGGGATTACCTTGGTGAGAATCATGTCAAGTAGTTCAGTTCCTGCTCTAGAGTCGGAAATTTCTGTTTGGTAACTGATAAAAACAATGAAATCAACAAAGAAAGATTAGATCTTTTGGACCAAAAATAAAAAAAAAAAATCATAAAGATAAAATTAATAATTGAAGAACAAATTATATACTACATACTTGGTGTGCCATCTAGAAGAGGGTCTGATTTGGTCGTTTAAGGAAGGATTCAAGAGTCCGATTCGCCTAGGTTTAGGGCAAACGACGGAGCCAGAGACATAGATCGAAGCCCCCCTCATCTCTCTAGAAGTTGCCATGGCGTTGATGTTCGAGATCTGCAACTTCAAACGCCTGTATCCACAACCACAACCTTTTCGGATCCAATCTTCACATACATATACATATACACGTATATATATATATAGAGAGAGAGAGAGAGAGAGAGAGAGAGGACCTGGGGCAAGCTCTGGAGGGGGTGGCTCTAGGGATTTGGAGGAGAGGGAAGACCGAGGACCGAAGATGAGAGAGAGATAGGAAGTTGAGCTGGGCTACATATATGATACTATATATATATATCCTCACGTATATGTATGTATAGAGAGAGAGATATTTAGATTCACAGAAAGACATAGAAACGCCAATCACGGACAAGAACAGCTATGTCCGTGAGATCACTTCTTTATCACCGTTCGATGCAGTGGATGTGGTGTGGGATGCATTTCTCATCTCACATAGGCCTATTTTAGGAAGGCGATTAAAAGTACTCGTTTGGTATGAGATTATTGAATTAAAATAGTTATAAAAATAAAAAATAAGTTAAAAATTTAATAAAATAAAATATTATATTTAAATTATAATTTTTTTATTTTATAAAAGTCAAAAAAATATATTTAAAATGAAATTTTTTAATCCCATACTAAAAAATTAAAAAATCAAAAAAATCAAAAGTTAACTCATATCTCAAACGAATCCCACGGCAACTTATTAATTTTTTATTTTTCTGGATCATATAATATGTCTTTTTTTTTTTTGAAAAATTTATTAAAAAATTCTTTTTAAAGTGTTTGTATCTCGATTAATTTATAAGATATTCTTATATTTTAATAAGGGAAGACTTATTTATAAGTCATTTTTTAAATACTTATGGTAGGCTAAGCCCTGCGTAATTTCTTATAAAGTCTCAAGTCCTATTTAAATAAGAATATATTCCACAAGATCCTACATAAACGTAACGTGACGTGACACTTACATAAACGTAACGTAACGTGACATCTATATAAACGTAACGTAACGTGACACATTACGTTTCCTAAACTTAATGAGTTTTTATTTTTTTAAATTGAATGTGAAAATGTTGCTAATTTATGTTGGTGTCACATTATGTTTCATATAAATATGATCTAGGTAATATTCAATTTCCTATATAGGAAATTGAATGTTGCCATAGATCATAGGTGTCACGTTATGTTTATGTAGGTGTCACGTTACGTTACGTTTATGTAGATATGATCTATGGTAACATTCAATTTTCTATTCAATTTCCTATATAGGAAATTAAATGTTGCCATAGATCATAGGTGTCACGTTACGCTTATGTAAGTGTCACGTTACATTACGTTTATGTAGATATGATCTATGGTAACATGCAATTTCCTATATAGAAAATTGCATGTTACTATAGATCATAGGTGTCACGTTACGTTACGTTTATATAGATATAATGTATGGTAACATTCAATTTCGTATATATGGTTTTACTATTATTTATGATATTAACAACTAATATTGATGGTAAATGTGTCAACAAACTTTCCACAGGACTTATGGGAATATAAGTTTTTTAATAGGACCATATATAGTATAAGTCTCCCTAATAGGACTTACAAATAATTTTTCCTTTAAGGGGTTCTATTATTTGAACATTTAATCTAATAACTTTTAATTCTCATATTTAAAGTCTTTTATGGACATATCTACCCTTACAAATATTTGTTGAACGATTAGTAATTTGATGACGTGAATATTCGTATTTTACAATGTGAATATTCATATTGACGTGTGCATGTTCACATTGATAGTGTGAACATTCACACTGACAATATGAATATTCATATTGACATTTTAACATTCACATTGATGGTGTGAACATTCACATTAACGATGTGAACATTCACATCACGAAACATTTGCACTATAAATGTGAGTATTGTTAGGAATATTTTGGTAACTATATCATCCATATGACTTATTAGAATATAAAAAAATAATGTAGACTAAATGAAACATAGGGGTGTCTTGGGAAGTTGGTACAAAGCTGACTTTTGGCTTTTTACCAAGTTTTTTAACTTTTTTGGAAAGTGATTTGGGAATTTGGTAAAAAACTGACTTTTGAATTTTTGGTTTAATATTTGTTTATAGTGTTAACTCAAATTAAAATGACCAAAATACCCTTACTCAACATAAGAAATTTATTTTTTACTTTTTGTCATAGGCCCCAATTTGTAATTTCAACACTTACGTTTTTCTCTCTCCCCAAATGAATTTTTGTTGCGTTTTTGGCCGCCAACTTTTTTCCCCTTGGATAAAATACGTGGATTTTTACAAAACTTCCCAAAACGACACATAAATAGGTGAAAATAAATTTATGAAAAGTGCTCCCCTTTTTTAGTACGTTTTTTAAAAAAACATTAACTTGTAGCCTACTTTTCAAAATAGGTCATAGGCAATCTTTTTTTAAAAAAATGAACTTCTACGTCCGTCATAATAAATAGATTTGTTGTTTAATAAATCTTGAAAGAATAAATGACATTTTTTATTAAATACTATAAAAACATGTCATTAATAGTTAATTTTTAGCGACAGATTACAATTTTTGTTATAAAAAATGTCACTAATTATAAGTTTTAGCGGCAATTTAAAAAAATTATCACAAAAAAATCACTAATTTTCAACTTTCCACAGCAGTTTGAAAAATTCGTCACAGAAAAATATCACTAATTGTAAATTTTAACAATAATTTATAAAAGTCATAATAAAAAAATCATTAATTATTAATTTTTAGTGGCATATACAAAAAATATCATAATAAAATACTTTTAACGATGATTTTAATATGATTTTATTTTTTATAAAACTTCATGAGAATTAAATTAAACTATTAAGATCAAAATTACACGTTTGAGAGTATTCTACCTAATTCTACGATTAAATGCGATATGTCGTAACTTTTTGTTTCTCTAACTTCTAATGTTTTCATGCCAATGAAAATGAAATCTAGCAATCCCTCCGTACACCACATTTGTTATACATCTGGCCTATTATTGAATATAAGTTGTCGTTTTGTTTACTATTTATGATATTTTATTTTTATGATTTGATTCATTGATTTTTTAAGTCCTAATGTATAGTATTAATATAAAGAGAAAAATAAAATTAGATTGATACAATGGCAACCATCTAAGTTTTATGAAAAATCAACAATCTACGTACAATCTACGTGTTGATAGGACGATGTTAATATTTTGTTTAATTGATTGGAATTGAGTGGAATGAAATTGATATTATTTAAAATGATCATTTTCTTATAATAGTAAGGAAAATGTTTGAGGGGCACAATTTTTAGGGCCACAATGGCTCAAAACTGTCAAAACGACGTCGTTTTGAGTGCAAAACATGCCAAAACGACGTCGTTTTGACAATTTTGAGCCATTGTGGTCACAAAAATTATGGCCCCTAGTATTGTTGTAATAGTAAATAATAATTTAATTTATAATATATTTTTATTATTATTATTTTAGTAAACCAAATGTGATAATGAATATTTTGATGAAATTATCATTTCATTTTAATAAATCAAATGCTATTTAAAGAATTCTCTCTAACTCTATTTTCATTAAGACAACTATTTGGGATCACTTTTTTATAATCTAAATAATTTATTTTGTATGACCTTTCATACACATCATTTATAAAAATTAAAAAAAAAAATATCAATCCGATAATCATAAAATTTTTATACGATTATTAGATCGATTTAATTTTTTTCATAAATAATTAACATAGAAGACTTTTATGAAATAAATAATTTGAATTATCAAAATAAGACCAATTATAAATCTTATTGGCCTGAACAATTATCTGAAGTTTAAAAACCCACATCTTTCATTAAACTAGCATGATTTGTCCTTCTTACTAAAAGTCAACAATCTGAATGTTGGTAGGACCACGTTAATGTTTCGTTTTATTGATTAATATGGAGGACTCTTGTAAAATAAATGTTTTAAATTATCAAATTAAGACCCGTAATAAATTTCATGAGCCTAAATAGTTCTTTCAAATTCAAAAACCCAAATCTTTCATTAAGCTGGGATGGTTTGTTCTTCTAACTTCTTCAATATACATTGAAGCTTGTTGCATGAATACCTCAATTGCTTTCCTCTTTCTTTTACAAAATTGCATTCAATGTGTCTGTCTATCCTCACTTTTTGTAGTCTTAGGAGTTCCTTTTTACTCCAATGCAAGTTTCCTCTTTCAAATTACTCGCATACAAGACATCTCATTTCTTCAACTACATTATGCAATTATCATATAAACTTGTGGATGAGTTAGTGTAAAAATTTTACTACTTTAGAAGTAATTTGCAATTCTTTTAGAATTTGAATTTCTCTAAAGTCTAATTGAAATGCTAAAGTTAAGGATAACTAAATATTTCATTGGATTATTTGTGGATTGGCATTTTATGTGTATTGAGTAGAGTAAAGAATTCTATTTTTAAATTCTTTTAGACAGTATCACATAAGACCCCATAATATCATATTTATACATGTAAAATTAGTTTAAGTTACTTATTTCATGTATACAATATAAAATATATTTTACAATTAAGATCATGATTCATGCATCGAGGATTTGAATTCATTCTTTTTGCTGAAAAATAGAAACAAAACCCAGCTTTCGAAACATTTTCTCTTTAAGACGCAATATACCTATGTAATATATTGTTTATAGTATTTTTGTAGTGTCTTAAAATGAGTTGTTTTGGGACAAAATTAAAAAATAAATAAAAAATTTTGTTTTCCCTTCCCCTCACCCTTTGGCCACTTCTATCCGTCTTTCTTCAGCAACCCTTCTCTAGCACCACCAACCACCACCTCCCAACCCCTTTCTACCTCTAGTTATCATTGCGACCTTAACCCTCGTCACCTCTCTTTAGCCCAACCCTGCCATCATCGTGCCTCTCTTTCCTCTCTCATACTCTCCCTTTCGGTCAGACCACAGCCACCAACCCTCCTCCCCAACCGTGCAAAGAAAAAAGAAGATGAAAAGAAAAGAGGAATGGGTCGTGCGACTAGAGAAGAGGGGTTGGATGTGGTACGACAGAAGGGAAAATGAGGCATCGCTATAGCAAGGTTGGGAGTGAGGAAGAGTGGTCACTGAAAGGGGTGATAGAGAGGAGTCTTCCACTACAAAAAAAAATAAATAAATAATATTGAGAGAAAAAATTTAGGGATAAATTTTTTTTAGGAACTAAATATTTTTGTTGCGAAAAGTGTCGTTATTATATTTTTAGGAACTAAAATTAGACATTAATGATAAATTATTATCTTTTCAACATCTAATTTTTTGTCTCAAAAAATAAACTATTTTGAGACCGAATTATTTGGTACTTTTTTAAAATTTTATTGTTAAAGGTCTTGTATTTTCCTTTAAGACCACCTTTAAGTCACGATAATAGAAATTAATTTTTAAATATCTTTTATAATAAAATTTTTAATTTTAAAAATTAAAAAATTTAACCTCTAAATTTTTTTATATATTATAGTGATCGGAGATGGTGTGAGTGAGTGGCAATTGGGACGAAAGGGATGGGGAATTTTTATTGTTTTTTAACATTATTTTGAAATACTATAAAATACTTTAGAAATTCGATAGAAGATCCGAATTTCAAGACAGGAGCGTTATATATGATTCCAGTCCACAGTAGAAAAAGACAAAACATATTGCAAGTTGGCAATACAAAGGCTCCGTTTGGTAGAGTTTTGTAACTATGATTTGAGAATATGAGTTGTATTTTGAGTTTGTGTGTTTTAGAATTATGATTTGAGTGTAGAAAATTTGTTTGGTTATGGTTTTTGAATAAAGTGTTGAATTGAGTGTGGAATTGAGTTTTGAATTGAGTGTAGAATTGAGTTTTGAAAGTTTGATTTGACATGTGAAGTAAGAAAATTTATTTGGTTATGAGTTTTGAAAAGAATTTTCAAAACTTAATTCAAATTGCTATAACTCATAACAAAACACATTACTTTCACATTATTGAAATTTTGATCAACACTCATAACCAAACTCTTTTTAAAATTCAATTAAAAAAATTTATTATTAACAAAAAATAACATTAATCAATTTTTTAATTGAAAATACTACAAAGGAAATAATTTTTTTTCAAAATAAATATTCAAAAAATTTAAATCATAAATATTTAAATAATTTAAATAATCTAAAAAATTTAATAAGTAAAAAATTAAAATAAATATTCAAAAATTTTAAATCGTAAAAATTTAAATAATTTAAATATTCAAAAAATTAAAATAATTTAAAATTTTAATATTTTAAATTTAAAAACAACTCTACACTCAAATCGTAACCAAACACATAAAACAAAACTCAATTAAAATCGTAACCAAATACATAATAAAAAAATTAAAATATTTAAAAATATTTTTATAAAATAGAGTTTGAATTTATTTTTATAAAATATTTTAAAATTTAAAAAATTAAAATCGTAATATTTAAAAATTGAAATATTTAAAAATATTCAAAAAATTAAAAAATTAAAAAAATTGTAACATATTTAAATATTAAAATATTTAAAATCTTAACAAAATTAAAATATTTTTAAAATATTGATTTGAATGGAGTTTTGAAAATAGTTTTGAATTATGTGTTTGGTTATGAGTTTTGAAAAGTAATGATTATGTTTTGAATTGAGTTTTGAGAAATGAGTGTAGAATTATGATTTAAAAACTCTAAACAAACACCATACTCAAAAGTGAGTGTGGAACTAGATTTTGAAAACTCCACCAAACGGAGCCAAAGTTTTTCGTTTTCGTTTTTTTATGAACTACAATTGGCAATACAAGTTGGGACCTACAAAACACAT
Organism: Camellia sinensis; assembly: GCF_055761805.1. Classification (NCBI taxonomy): domain Eukaryota; kingdom Viridiplantae; phylum Streptophyta; class Magnoliopsida; order Ericales; family Theaceae; genus Camellia; species Camellia sinensis. Next base: position 161,530,264 of record NC_138964.1, read on the forward strand.
GTTTTTGTTTTATATCTTTGATTTCCCCATTGATTCTTCCGCCCCCTATTTCTACTGAACTTAGCTCGAAATTATAATTAAAATTTACTTTTTGAAAATTTGACGAAATCTAATTGGATGCCATGAAATCGATTGAAATTTTAATTTTTATGAATTTTTTTTATAAGATACGATCTATTTTAAATTATAAAATTATTATACCGACATAAATCAATCCAATCAGAATATAATATTTTAATATGTTTAATATTAAAATATAAATTATCAATGCTACATATTTTATAATAGAAGTTAAGAGAGAACAAACTTATGCAGCATTCTCATCCGTCTTTCTTCATTTATTTCCAATGTGTCATTCAATAATTTTTTTTTTAATTAATTCCTCAAATGTCTTTAAGAATCCCCCGTTTACATTAAATTGAAAAATCAATAAAACTAAGTTATATTATGTGGTTGTTTTTGGTTCCTTAACTAACAAAACCGAAAAACTTAAAATTTTTCACCGAAAACCAATCTTACACCCATACTTGAAAGATATAATGGTTACAAATGTTTTAAGACAAAGAAACAAAAACATTTAGAGATGGAATGCTGGACCTTTTTAAATTTGGTTGGTTGTCTTATGAGTTTGCAACAATAAAAAATATTGTCTGCCATTAAAAAAAATTTATTTAGAAATTGCTTAAAATTTTAAAATATATATAATAATAAATTTAAATTTAGCATGATATTGATCATACTCAAAATTATTAAAATCTATACTTATTTTATTTTTCGAATTATGTAGTATTGTTACTCAGAGGATCAACAAAGGAATATACCTATCCAAGAAACCAAACCCTTTCAAAATTCACAACCAATAGATACAATCTTCTGACTTTTGTTACTCTGCTGTACCCTATTTTTTTGCTTCCTCAGCTAAATTTGATATGAAAAAACAAAAATGAGAAATATATTCAATCATAGAGCATCCATGGTCCAACTTGTTGAGAAGTTGCTATCTTCTCAAAACCATTCACTGTTGGAATAATTTTTTGTGTAAAATAAATAATCAGAAATCAAATCAAATAAATAAAAATAAATTACTTATAGAATTTATTTACCGAAACAACTTAACAATAAAACAATCAAGTCGAGTGTGTGACACTCTATCCTTGAGACAGATTCGTCCAGCTTCGGTGCTTACGGATAAATGGGGTCTATCTCCCAGGATACAATGATCTTTATACAGATTTTAGTAGCACTCTAAACAATCTGTACAGCGAAAAAAACCTGTGTTCTATATTCTTAGAATTTTCCTAAAATTATACAAAGAATATATATGCAAGAGAGCAAAATCTAGAAAGCAACAAATGAATTTTTTGGATGGTTTTTATTGTCAAAATCTGTTGGAATGAGACTTCTATTTATAGGCGTAGATGGTGATCCTTGGACAAATCCGAACAGGTGCAACTTCAAACTGAACAGGTGCAAAAATCTATTTGAAAACCTGTTTGATCCGTTGGAACAGTTTGATCTGTTGGAAACTGCTAGGCAGTTTTAAAATTGTTTGGGAAGAGACAAAATTTGTTTGGTGTAAACAGGTTGAAAATATGTTTGAATCTGCTTGGATTGGTTTGGAAAAGACACATTGATTGGGAGCAAAAAATTTGAATTCAAATTGGTGCAAAATTTAAATTTTTCCAGCAAGAATTTTTTTGGAAAAATTTAAATAATTTTTGTCCAAAAAATTAATGTTAGGACCAACCCGACCCACACCCTCGCCCGGCATGACAGGCCGGTCGGACAGATAACAACAGTGCGCGCGCACGCGTGTGATGGTTTGAGCCAGTGTTCACTTTGTCTATAACTCATCCATTCTACAAACTTGTGGTGCCCCTTGGGGCCCAATCCAAGTGTTGTCACCTGGAACTTATATATACATATAAGTTCTCTTAAGTTTGCAATGTGGGATAACCATTTCAAGGAAACCCACATTTTACTTCTTGAATTGTCCATTTCACGAACCCGAAAACGACGTTAAATTTTCATTCACTCATAAATGGTTTTGACGAACCGTCTTCACCGTGTGACTTGCCATGTGGTAAGGAACATGTCACCTTTTTGGAGCCACCTCAAAAGATGTGTGGGACCCACTCAAATTTGAATTCAAAGTTGGCCCAAAATAATCCTGTAAAATCGTAAATTCCCACAATTCCCCATATGAATCGAATATGAATGGAATTTGACGGAAAGAAAATGCAACAACATGATCTAATTACAGAGAGTTGAGAAATTGGGAATATTCTGCAAAAGATAGGTAGCTTTTGGCTTTGAACCTTCCCTTATGAGACATTGTCGAATTTACTAGCTAACTAGTGAAAATGATGTCTTGTACTGTTCAACCATTTGTATAAACCAAGGCAATAGAACTCATACAGTATATTACCAGCATGGTTTAGTTCTCACTATTGTGTTCATTTTGGCCCTGAACAACCTGGTCTCTCAAAAGTGCTCTAGAGAATTGTAGCTCTTCACAAATCTCATAGAACCGGCCTAGTTTACACTTACATAGGTGATTCTTATGAAGAGTATCCTACTATACTCCACTAGGTATTCCTAGATATAAGAATAATTAAAAGTATTACTTAAACTAAGATGCTGCAGACATCACTATTTCATCATAGAAATGGGTAAGAGTTTGACTCCCCAGTGCTCTTTGTGAGTCATACACAACTCGGTTGTCCCTTTGAACCTAGTTCTTGGGATCTCTAGTCAACTAGGTTGGGTTGCCGTCGTGGTAACTCTTAGGCTTAAGTCTCATTACCCTCAATGAATTCTCAACTAACTCTCTTGCTAACTCTTTGGTTAGTGGATCCGCTATGTTGTCTTTAGACTTCACATAATTAGTGAAAATAATTCCATTAGAGAGTAGTTGTCTTACGGTGTTATGTCGACGACGAATGTGTCATGACTTACCGTTATACATACGACTCTATGCTCTACCTATTGCTGATTGACTATCATAATGTATGCATATGGCAAGCACTGGTTTTGGCCACATTGGAATATCTTCAAGGAAGTGACGAAGCCATTTTGCTTCTTCCCTAGCTTTATCTAAAACTATAAATTCTAATTCCATAGTAGACCTAGCAATACAAGTCTGTTTGAAAGATTTTCAAGATACAGTTGTCCCACCAAGAGTAAAGACATACCCATTGGTAGATTTTGAATCTCTAGTATCCGATATCCAATTTGCATCACAGTATCCTTCAAGTACTGTTGAATATCTAGTATAATTTAGCCCAATGTTACGAGTAAATCGGAGATATCTTAGAACCCTTATAATTGTTTTCCATTGTTCTACTCCTAGATTACTCGTATATCTACTTAATTTACTTATTGCATAAGCTATATCCGAGCGAGTGCAGTTCATCAAGTACATTAAGCTTCCAATAATTTGGGTATACTCTAATTGAGAAATACTTTCTTGTACATTCTTAGAAAGAAACAAATTAACATCAATAGGAGTTCTAGTAAGATGATCATCATCTTTGCTGAATTTCTTAAGTATTTTCTCAACGTAATGTGATTGTAACAAATCATAACCTTTTGATGTTTTGGTAATTTTCATACCAAGAATTACATCAGCAATCCCTATGTCTTTCATGTCAAAATGTTTATTCAACATTTTCTTGATAATTTTAATCATGTCATTAGTACTACTTATGATGACCAGATCATCCACATAAAGACATACAATACTACAACATAACCTTTGTTTGTGTTTTTCATATAAACACATTTGTCACAATCCTTGATTTTAAAACCATTTGGCATCATTACCTTGTCAAATTTCTCATGACATTGCTTTGGTATTTGTTTTAAACCATATAATGATTTAACCAATTTACACACTTTCTTTTCTTTTCCTATAATAGAAAAACCTTCTGGTTGTTCTATGTAAATTTCTTCGTTTAACTCATCATTTAAGAAAACTATTTTCACATCCATTTGATGAATTTCTAAATTATACAATGATGCAATGGCAATTAGCATTCTAATGGATGTTATTCTAGTAACTGGTGAGGATGTATCAAAGTAATCAAGACCTTCTTTTTGTCTATATCATTTGACCACAAGTCTTGTCTTGTATTTGTCGATTAATCCATCCGCTTTTATTTTTCTTTTGGAAATCCACTTGTACCCAAGAGGTTTACAACCTGGTGGCAAATCCACCAATTCCCAAGTGCGATTTTGCAAGATGGATTCAACTTTACTATTTACAACTTTTTTCCATAAAGGAACTTCAGGACTAGACATACCTTCTTTAAAAGTTAAAGACTCATTTTCTAACAAAAATGTTAGGAAATTTGAACCAAAAGATTTTGAGGTTCTAGCATGTTTACTACGTCTAGGTTCCTCTTTCTCATTTTGATATATCTCTTGCTCTTGTTCTTGATCTTGATCTTGATCATGGCTAGTAATAACATCATAAGATCTTTTATTAGTACTAGTCTCTTGTCCAGTTTTATTCAGAAATACATGTTCAAAGAATGATGTATTCCAATATTCAATAATAGTATTTACATGCATTTCGAAATGTTCTAATTTATAAATCAAAAATCGATATGTACTACTATTCTTGGCATTACCAATGAAAATGCAATCAACAGTTTTAGGACATATCTTAGTCTTTTTAGGACTAGGAATAGCCACTTTAGCCAAACATCCCGAAACTTTAAAGTATTTGTAGGATGGTGCTCTCCCATGCCACATTTCATAAGGTGTTTGATTCACTTTTTTTCGGGGTACTTTATTAAGTATATAATTAGTAGAAAGTATTGCTTCCCCCCACAAGTTCTGGGGTAATCTAGAACTTATAACATGGCATTCATCATTTCTTTTAAAGTCGTATTTTTCCTTTTAGCAATTCCATTTTGCTGAGGTGAGTAAAGAGCTGTTGTTTGATGAATTATTCCATTTTCTTTACAAAACTCACCAAAGGATGACTTATATTCACCACCTCCATCACTTCTTAGTTTTTTTAATTTTTTTAATTTTCTACTTCATTCTTAAATTGAATGAAAGTTTCCAAAGCTTCATCATTGGTTTGAATTAAATAAATATAACTATGTCTAGTATAGTCATCTATGAAAGTAATAAAATATTTTTTCCCACCTCTAGTTTGAATTGATTTAAAATCACAAATGTCACTATGAATTAATTCAAGTGGCTCTATACTTTGTTCAATTGAATGAAAAAGAGTTTTCGTTAATTTTTCAATACAAATTTCACATTTATGATTTAAATCAATGTTAAATTTAGGTAAATATTCCATATTAATTAATCTACGCAAAGATCCATAATTAACATGTCCTAATCTACCATACCACAAATTTGAAGATTCAAGTAAGTAAGAAGAAGATGTATTTTTATTAATAATAAAAGGTACAATAGTAATTACATTTAGTTTGAAAAGACCATCAGACATGTAATATTTTCCTACATACATCTCATTCTTAGTAAGTACAAATTTATCACTCTCAAACACTAGCTTAAATCCATTTTTCCTCAACAGAGATCCGGAGACTAGATTCTTGCAAATATCCAGTACATGCAACACATTGTTGAGAGTGAGTTCATTTCTAGAAGTCATCTACATAATAATCTTTCCTTGTCCTTCAACTTAAAAGTCGAGGAGTTGCCCATGAAAAGTTGTTCACCGTTGTCCACCACAGAGTAACATGTGAACATCTTTTTAGCAGCACAGATGTGACGAGTAGCACCTGTGTCTACCCACCATTCTTTTGGATTTCTGACAAGGTTTGCCTCGAAAACAACTGTAGAAAGATTTATGCCATCTACACCATTGGAAATTTTGTCCACTTAGGTCATATTGGCTTGAGCAAGCTTCTTGCTTGATCTTCCTTTGCTTTTGAGCTTGCTACAGCAATCTTTGACCTGATGTCCCTCTTTGTCATAGTTGTAACATTTTTCATTGAACTTGTACTTCTTAGTTTCTCCTCCTTTAGAGTCTTGTGCAGAACTTTCTCCAGAATACTTCTGTTTATTTGCTTTTGGAGCATGTTCTACCACATTTGCCTTAGACTCTATTGGATGCTTACCTGCCCACTTCTCAGAATTGTGATTGTCCTCCTTAATCCACAAACGCACAATCAATTCCTCTAAAGTTATTTCTTTACACTTGTGTTTGAGGTAGTTCTTGAATTCCCTCCAGTCTTGTGGTAGTTTTTCAATTAAGGTAGCAACTTGGAAGGATTCACTGAGGGGCATGCCTTCTGTATGGATGTCATGCAGAATAAGTTGGAGATCTTGAACTTGGTTGATCATAGTATTAGAAACAATCATCACAAAATCCAAAAATTTGTTAACCACAAATTTTTTTGAGCCAGCATCTTCTGTTTTGTACTTTTTCTCCAAAGACTCCCAAAGTTCTTTTGCCATCTTGATAGGGCTGTAGACGTATAATGTGTCGTGAAGTCCATTTAAGATGTAGTGCCGGCAAAGGAAATCAGCATGTTTCCAGGCATCAACTGCAGCAACCACTTGCCGGTCTATTTCATCCTCTTTCAGAGTCAGAATATCTTCACAGAGAAACTGTGCCAGGTTGAGAGTAGTAAGATAGAATAGCATTTTTCTTTGCCATATTTTAAAATCAATTCCTAAGAACTTCTCTGGCTTTTCACTGTGATTGACTGGTACAGCCACAACAGGAGAAGGGGTTGGAGCAATGACAGCCACCATACCAGTAATGGTTTGGGTATTAGTTTCAGTAGCCATGAATTCTAAATTATAAAACAAAATTATAATTAGAATCTTATACTACACAGAAAATTTAAATCATAAACACAAAATATAATTCTGTAAAAATAAAAGAAATAAGAATTGTAACTTTTATTTCCAATTAATTTGAAAATAAAATATTTATTCAAACAAATTAATTCCACACAGAAAAGATTCTGTAATACTTCAAAAATTAAAATACTGAAAATAGAATTTTATCTGATGAACACTTAGAAATTATTTTTGAAAACGAAAATTAATTTCTGACCAACTTCACAAATAAATATTCTAAATTGTTGATGACTACCAGTATATTACTACTAGTTGTCAAAGAAAATAGATAGTTGTAGAGGGTCAGAAATTAAACCCCAAACTAAGTATGGACTCAAGCACTAAGATCGCCCTGAGAAGGCGATCAAGGATAAGAAAGGAGCGTGCGCCAAAGTCCAAGGGAAGTGGGCCAACAAGTGGGTCGAGGCAGGTCCGACCCACCAAGGCTCCAAATGGACTCAACGAGGAAAAATGCCCAAGTCAAGTTGCAGAGGCAACACTTGCAGCGGTGAGGTTGCCGAGGGAAGATGTGCAGCGGCAGAGTTGTTGAGGCACTTTGTCTCAGCGTCGCCATTCCTATTAACTTCGGTTCCGCCGCCATTTGAAGTTGCCGATGGAACATATGCAGCGGCAGAGTTGCTGAGGCACTTTGTCTCAGCACCGCCATTCTAAGTATCTTCGGTGCTGTCGCCATTTCAAGTAATGTCGGTGTCACGATCATTTGGAGCTGCCGAGGGAAAGAGAAGACCGAGGAAACTAAGTTGCTGAGGCAATACTTGCAGCGCCCAAGTTGTGGAAGCATTCTGTCGGCGCCGCCATCTCTAATATCTTCGATCATCCCGTCTGAACTTGTCGTAGGAAATGACTACCGCAGCAACTACTACAGCAGCGACTAAGTTATAGAAGAAATATCTTGCCAAGGTGATAGCAGTCTTTGAGAGAGGCTTCCTTCTGAGGCTAATGCCTGGCACTGACAGCAGGCCCTGAGGCATTAGCTGGCCTAGGGCTGATAGCAGGCCTCACAGTTCATTTAATTTAGCATTGATAGCAGGCCCCAAGACTTATTGGTTAGAGCTGATAGCAGGCCGAGAAATACCAGTTTACCGCGGCAACCCTGTGAAAATGGAAGCAAGGTAGCCCGAACATAAGGGACTCATTTTCCATTACCTAGGTTATGGACCCGCCTTGGTCTCACAGGCAAGACTAAGGAAGCCCCCTTAGGCTTGGTACTAAAGCACAGCATGGTTGATAGCAGGCTTAGCTGTGGCCTTCGCTCTGGGAAGTTGGGGAGTTTGTGCTTAGGTGACTAAGGGTGGAGGCTTCACTGAGGTGAGCACGAACGTAGTCGATAGCAGACTAATGGAGTCCTGAGAATGCATGTACTGGCCAAGTAGAATTGAGAAGGCAAGTGTAGTGGCAAGGTTCACTGCTGCGAGTGCACTTGTTGAGGTTCAAGTTGAGAAGGCAAGTGCAGAGGCAAATACTCTCGCCGCAACTGCACTTGCTGAGGCTCAAAAAAGGTAGTTGTAGAGGCAAACAGATAGTACACAGTACATGCAGAGGGACACGTGGCACCTTCAACTTGGTGGCTCAAGGCAGAATATTCTATGTGATCCTCTAGGACACATGCCTTCTCTCTATTTGGCCACTTGGTGTCCTCTTGGCATCAAGGAAAAGCCTATAAAAAGGACCCATTTCCCAAGGTTCAAGAGGAGAAATTTTGGGGATTTGGGGGAGATGCTGCCCAATTTGGTATTGCCATACACTTCTTTTTGAGCCACTTACTTCACCCTCACCCAACTACACACTCTCCAATTCTCAGATAGTTGCTGCTGTTCATTCTCAAGCCACTCCCACCATCATCGGACCATTAGCATAGTTTTGTTTCTCTAATCACCCCTCTAACCTTGAACCCCTTACATTTTTGGCGACTCTGCTGGGGAGGCTGCTTTGTTGATGGTTCATACCCGCAGTGGCTTACATACTTCGTTGGAAAAAAATGGCAGAAGATGAAGTTCAGCAACTCCCATGGCAGCAAGGCTCTTCCAATGGTGGAGTAGCACATGCAGAAAACCATGACCACAGTGTCGTGGTTGAGGCAGTTCAATCGCTCTAGGATACGCAGAGGGTGATCCTGGCAGCTTTGCAAACTCTCGTTGAGGCTATTATGGCCATGGCTTCTAAACTAGCTCCAACGCACGCACCCCCACCTGTAGTAGTTCCAAACCCAGCGCCTAACTTGTTTCCTAAGGTTCGGGCTCCGATCCAGGTGCCTCTGGTGGTACCTCAGGCAAACGGTACAGCCGCCGGTTCAGCTACCTAGGAGCAGATTGGACCATTCCAACGCACTCACTTTGTTACTCTAGCTGATGTACAAGCTATGCTTGAGCAAGAGCGCAGCAAGAAACAACTGTCATCTCTCCTAGACCCAGATGTGAAACCCTCATACTCTCAAGAGATATTGACAATGCCCTACCCAACTGGGTATACAGTGCCTAAGTTTATTAAGTTTGATGGAAAACAAGGCAATGCCAGAGAACACGTGGTCAGGTTCATTGAAACTCTTGGTGTCCATGGCAGTAACCACTCTCTATGCCTTCGGGAGTTCTCCAAATCACTTACTGAAAGAGCTTACAGTTGGTATGTGAACTTGGCTCTCAACTTGATTAAGAGTTGGGAGGAGATTGTGAACAAGTTCCACACAAAGTTCTTCAAAGTCCAGGAGAAAGTTACAACCCTCACACTCAGGCGAGACGTCCAAAAAGAAGGTGAAGATATACTGGACTATGTTAAGCGGTTCCAAGACAAGGCGATTGACTGTCATGAACTAGTGGATGAAGCTCACTTAGTCAGCATATGTGTGGAGGGTGCCATATGCGACTACAAGATTTTTTTGGTGAACCATAATCTGCCTACCTTTTCAGCCTTGATTGAGGCATCTAGAAATCTCAGTACCATTGGTCCTTTACACAGATCTCGTGACAGCCACCGCTACTCTCGCAATAGTAGAGTTTCTGCGGTAACCTCTACAGGAGGGAGCCGCTCGCAAGCAGAGGCTTCGTCCTCTCGAAAGAGGAAGAGTTATGAAGACAGGAATTCATATCCTTGCAGCCTTGAGAATGTTAAGGCCTCAGTTAAAGAATGGGTCGCTGATGGTAAACTTACTTTACCTCCGGTTGATGTTACTCCAATTAAGAAGGACAAAGAAATCCTAAATTACTGTGTCTATCACAGAACCACCAGACACCCTACCAGGGACTGTTGGACGTTAAAAAATATCTTCAAAAATAAAGTTGACGCGAATGAACTGAAGTTCAAAGATGCCGGTAATCGTGACGTACGAAAGGACCCTTATCCTAATCATAAGGAGAATGGGAAGAATGTACACATGATCAGCTACCTTGGCCCTGTGCGCGATCAAGTGCACATGGCATATTACTATGATGAGTTAGAAGAAATTTCAACTAGTTAGCTCCCTGAAACAGCACCTGCAGAGGCAAAATTCGTAGAGGACACTCATGCTCAAGCCTTGTAAAATTCTATTAAGTTTTACACATTTTTTGACCAATTGGGGCTGAGCCAAGCCGCTAGGACGGAAGCAACAAAGGCTCTCATCAACATCTCTGAAGTGCACCACGCTGAAGTTACTGAGACCAGGGAATATATGCCTCGGCGCATCCAGGAGGATTATGGGCCTATTACCTTTTTAGAGGCAGACAGAACATACCCATTTCCCCATAATCGTCCTCTTTTTGTCACTGGTTATATCAATGATGTGGAGTTCAAGCGTGCTTTCCACGATGGTGGGGCGTCCATAAACATCATTACCGCTAATACCTTCGCAAAGGCTAGCATCCCGGAGTCTAGAATGGTTCGCTAACCCATTACTGTAACCGGTTTTGGTGGTGAGAAAAAGGTCACTAAGGGCCATGTTGTGGTGGACATAGCAGTTGGTGAGATTCGTTCCACGACTAAATTCCATGTGATTGAAGCATATACGAATTACCACATGATACTTGGCAGAGCTTGGATGCACCGATATGGGCCTATCTCGTCCAGCTATCACCAACGTGTGAAGACAAAGTTGGGAAAGTGCACAGTTACCATAAACGCGTCTGAAAAGCCATTCGGAGTGGAAGAGGCACACTATTCGGATGCAGTTTTCTTTACTGAGTTGTCAACGGATGAAGCTCCAAGGATTGGTAAAATTGCAGGGGTAAAATTGCCAAAGTGGGAAGACATTCGAGATATAGAGGCTGCTCTGGAAAGTAGTGGACAGAAAAGAAGTAGCAAATTTACAAGTCCTCCGCCCAAGATTGTCAAGGTGCGCGAAGGTGGCAAGACAGTTTACCACTTATGAGGGTCTTGGGGCGCCAAACTTCATACCTTGGGAGGATGGCCCCGAGACAAATAAATGTGACGGAAGTGAGTCCCAAGAAGGATTGGTGGAGATGCCTGCCCTTGCCCCTGAATGCATGCAAGATAGGCCTAAACCCCAGCAGGAGGTACTCGTTGAGGTCAACCTCAGTGACTTACCTGGGCAGAGCAAGCCGGTGTTTGTCAGTGATACAATGGCTCCAGCAGCTAAGGCAGAATTGATAACACTACTAAAGCAATACAGTGATGCTTTGCTTAGACATATGATGAGATGCTTGGTCTTGACCCATCCCTCGTTACTCATCATCTGAACACTTTTCGCAACTCTAAATCGATCAAGTAACACGCTTAAAAGTATCACCCTGATCTTGAAACAAAGATTAAAGCAGAGGTAGAAAAGTTGCAGAGGGCCAAGTTTATTGAGCCTATACAGTACCCAACTTGGCTAGCAAATATTGTTCCTGTGCAGAAGAAGAATGGTCAAATCCGGGTCTGCATAGACTTTCGCGACCTGAATAAGGCCTGCCCGAAAGATGAGTTTCTATTGCCCTATGTTGAAACACTTGTCGATTCAACTGTGGGCCATCAGATGTTCTCCTTCATGGATGGGTTCAGTGGTTATAACCAGATCAAATTGGCACCAAAAGATACAGAAAAGACGGCTTTCAGAACACCCTTGGGAAATTTTTTCTATACGGTGATGCCCTTTGGTTTGAAAAACGCGGGCCAACCTACCAACGGGCTATGACTGTAGTGTTCCACGACATGTTGCATCATGAAGTGGAAGTATATGTAGATGATCTTGTGGTCAAGTCTACTAAGGCAACTCGTCACCTCTACGACTTCGAAAAAGTTTTTCAGCGTTGCCGCACATTTTGCCTCAAGAGGGTTCCTCTCAAGTGTGCCTTTGGAGTTACTACTAGCAAGTTCCTTGGCTTTCTTGTACACCAGTGGGGGATCGAAGTAGATGGGGATAAGGTCAAGCCAATCATGGAAATGCTGCCGCCACATTCTCAAAAGGCTTTGAAGAAATTCCTAGGTAAGGTGTCATACCTCAAGAGGTTTATTCCAGCCCTTGCTGAGATAACCTTTTCCTTTGGGACACTGCTGAAAGGGAATCTTAAGTTTGAATGGTTGCAAGAACACCAATGGGCATTTGGCATAGTGAAGAAAGCACTTACCTCACCACTTACAATGATTGCCCCACAGCCTAAAAAACCTCTGCTACTGTACCTGACCTCTACTCCTCGGTCTATTGGAGCCTTACTTGTCCAAGACATAGATGGAATTGAGAAGCCAGTCTATTACATCAGTCGCAAAGTCAATGGTGCCAAGTCGCGATATACGCCAATTGAGAGGCATTGTTTAGCCTTAATCTTCACAGCGCAGAAGCTGTGCCACTATTTCTTGGCACATCCGATCCAGGTTGTGACCCGGAGTGATCCAGTCCGCTACTTGCTGAGCAAGCCCGCTCTGAATGGGAGAATGACAAGATGACTCTTGGCTCTGGCAGAATATGATATTGCTTATGTCACTCCTAAGGCTATTATGAGCCAAGCACTTGCAAACCTACTGGCATAGTTCCCATCTGGTGAACATGAACCTGCAGAGGTACCTCTACCAGGTGAGTTCCATGTCTCAGCAGCTGCAATTGAGAGTTATTGGGACTTAAAGTTTGACGGAGCTTCCGGAGTTGGGAAAGGTGGAGCTGGTGTCACACTAACCAGTCAAGAAGGAGAGAAGTTCCATCTATCATATAAGCTTGATTTTGAGTGTTCAAACAACGAGGCCGAATATGAAGCGTTGATACTGGGCCTGATAGCTGCCCAAAAGAAGGGCCTCCGCAAGTTGAGAATCTGGGGCGACCCCAAGTTAGTTGTCAAGCAAACAATGGGTGATTTCGCCTTGATGATGTCCAAATCTAGCATACCCTTTGAGCACATAACCTAGCATACCCCATATCGCACTGTAGTCCAAAAGTTTCTTGCTTAGTTTGATGATGTCCAAATCTAGCATACCCCTTGAGCACATAACCATTTTCCCGATGCCTTGGCTACATTGAGGGCAAAGGTAGAGATACCAGACGATAGTATAGCCATCGTCATCGAGAAAAGGACAGCACCAGCGGTGCTAACTGAAGAACATGCAGAGCAAGATGCTGAGGAGTGGAAAGCAGATATAATCCAGCAGTTGAAAACTGGCCAGGGAGCAATCAGACCAACAAAACTTGCACCATTTTTGCTCCTCAGAGGAGAGTTGTATTTTCGCGGTCCTAACAACTTGCTGGCAAGGTGCGTCGGTAGGCAAGAAGCAACTGACAAACCTAAGCAGATCCATGCTAAGTCTTGTGGAGATGGAGATATCAACCTATACCAACAGATACAGAGGCAAGGGTACTACTGGCTAGAGATAGAAAAGGAAAGTATTGAATTGTAGAGGCAATGCGCAAAATGTCAATCCCATCTTACGGAAGAGGAAGCCCATTTCTTAAGCAGTGAAGAATGGAGGCAGCTATATATCGACTACCTTAGGAATGACACATTGCTTGAGAACAAAGCCGATGCAATCAGAGTCAAAAGGCGAGCCCTCCGCTTATTCCTTAACCAAGGCAAGCTGTATCGAAGAAGCTTTGAAGGGGAACCTTTAGCATGCTTATCAAAAGACGGGTGCTAAGGGAAGCCCACAAGACAGAGCATCAAGAAGGACAACGGTTATATGGACATTTCATTCACCTCGGCTACTATTGGCCAACAATGGAAGAAGATGCGAAAAACTTTGTGAGGAGATGCCAGTCTTGTCAGAAGTTTGGGAATTTGATACATGCACCAGCAGTTGAACTGCATAACATCAAGACTCCTTATTCGTTCCATACTTGGGCATTTGACTTGGTAGGTCCTATAGCGCAGTAGTCCAAAGGATACAGATGGATACTTGTAGCAACCGAAGTTAGCACCAAGTGGATAGAAGCTATACCAATGAGGAAGGCAGATGGGGCAGGGGTAGCCAACTTCATCAGAGAGAACATAATCTGCAGGTTTGGCATACCCAAAGTGGTGTTGTCTAACAATAGAACTCATTTTGTAAATCGCCATGTAAGAAGACTGCTGAATGCCTACCAAATTAAGCATCATAAGTCTAGTCCATACTATCTCCAAGGAACAGACAAGCTGAGGTGACCAACCAACCCTCATCCGAATACTGAGTAAGATGATGGATGATGCAGGAGGCACATGGTCTGAACAATTCCCCGTAGCACTCTGGGCATATAGAACGTCAAAGAGGAAGCCAACTCAGGCAACCCCATTTTCCCTAGTATATAGGTCCGAAGCTGTGTTACCAATTGAGTTAGCAATACCCTCAGCGAGAATGGCTATGTTAGCACACTTAGTTCCATATAGCAGGAAGAACGACATAGAGACAGCTGATGAGAGAAGAGATCAGGCCTCACAGGCAATGGAAAAATATCATCAATCCATAGCCCGTGCCTACAATCAATTTGTTCAACATAGAAAGTTTAAAGAAGGGGACTTAGTATGAAAGACAGTGGATGCAATCATGCGGGGGCAGCAAATTCCCAAGTTCTCAACCAGATGGGAAGGCCCCTACAAAGTTGCTGAGGTAAGCAGCAGCGGGTACTACAAGTTGACAAGAGTAAATGATGGATTCAGAACTAGCCTTGTCAACGCCAAGTATGTCAAAGAATATTTTCCTTAATTTCTTTTGAAAAGAGTTGCAAGTTTCTTTGTTAATACTTTTAAAGCAAAGTGTAAAGAAATGGTCGTACACTTAGTAAACATGTTACTCTTATATACACTTAGTGTGAGGAAAGTTTTCCATACTTAGTGAAAGTTTATCCTTGTAAAAGCTTAGTCGTAATTACACTTGTAGAGAGCTTGCCTTATCTTTAGAAGCTAGGTGAAAGCAATGTAAGGGAAGCAATGAAATGAAATTCAAGAGTACTACCAAGCATCTATACTTTTCATTAAAGTCAAACTTCCAGAACATGATTACAGTGTTTGAAAAAGAAGTTATGACAGAGAAAAAGAAAAGAAAAAGCGCACCAAGTGCGATGCAACAACAAAATAAAGAAAAACGGAAGAAATCATAACAAAGTCACAAAGTTACATCAAATCAAACCCTTCAAGAGGGAGTCCATCAGAGTCACATCTTGAGGCAACTGGGCAGCCAATGCAAAGTCCTTCTCTTTGAACCGAGCCAGGTTTTGTCAGTGCTGTTCCAGGGCACCTTCACACTCCTTAATAGTTTCCTCCAGGGACGCGATAATGAGTGGTCGATGCTAGCTGGCGACTAGGCGAACTGCCTCACGAGAAAGGCCAAAACTGCCTGCACCGTCGCGTTGCTCCGAAAAGAGGTCGTCCATATGATAATCTCCAACATTCAAATCTAGAAATGCAGTGGTATCCATCCCAGTATAAAAATCACGGGACATTCCAAGGTCAGCTGGCACCTTTGGAAAATGAGTGGGGTACAAGTCTGCCAGCTGTTCGAGGTTGTCGAAGCAACTGGATCAGAGGCCCCAGCAGCAGTAGTAACAGTGTGGGTGGCTAAAGTGACAGCTACCTCTGCAAGTCTGTCCAAGTTCAGAGGGTTCACAGCAGGGACATTAGAAGTAGCCGCTACACTTGCACTCTCTTCAGCCACTTGATTGTTTGGAAGTAGAGCTTGCTGAATTAGTGGGGACTCAGTAGATTAGGAGGAACCACCAGATGCAGCTCCAAGGGTAGGTGGTACAACTTCCAGCGGCTCTCTCATGTTACGATCTTCTCTAGGGGTCTTAGGTACGAAGTCATCTCCGCCAATAGAGGAACGGCCAGAGTGCATAGAGTTAGAAGGATGCAGAGGCTCTAAACCCTCAGCGGCTATATCACCCGTTGCAACTTCCACAGTAGGGGGAACTCGCACATTGTCTACGGCCTCCATAACTGGCTCTACCTCGGCCTCAACGGTCGGATCGCCTCCCACAATTGGTTCATTTTCAACATCTGGAAGAACTGTCCTGCGAGTCTTGAATTTTGTCACCCTAGTAGCAATGGGGAGGTTGTCATTGTCGTCTGAGTTTGAAGAAATGCCAATGGCAGTAGAAGAACCCCCTGGACCGGAGGGTGGTATGCCCCGTGGTCCTTAAAAGAAGAAGAAGATCATGCGGCCATTATAGTAAACATGATAAGTACAAGGAGATAATACAGAAAAATACTTGTCTGAGTATGGATACCTTTCGAAGCCCCTTTCTGCTGGGCGAGGCATGTGCCTCAGACACCGATGCCGCTGCTGCTTGTGCTGCCCTTAGCCTGGAATGGGTCATATGTACTGTTGCACTCACTCTAGGGGGAGCAATCTGTAAGGTTTGAACAGACATCGCCCGAGATGAGTAAGGCTCCTCCACAATGGGCGAAGACAGAAGCTTAAAGCGACAGAATATGCTGGATTGTTTCCCTCGACCAGAAGGCAGACGAAGGGAAATGTTGGGCTGCGGGATAGGTTCCATTGTCGGGACGACCAGGGCGTTATTGTAAAAATTGAAGAAAGAACTAAGATTGCGATGCCAGAATAGCCTATTGTTGGAGTACATGTACCCTTTCTCCCGAGTGAAGGAAGCTCCATGTCTTATAGGCCTTCCACTAGTAGAGCAGTGTAGTCTCGGGTAAATCGTTGAAAACTCCAGTGGAAATCAGTCTGAGGCGGGAGAGCATATGAGACACCCTGATCCATCCCAAATTACATGAGGACCCTGTCCGGTCGATAGACAACACTGGACATGCCTTCTTCGTTCCACATGGGCAGGAATCCAGGGCGAATCATAGTGGCAATAAGGAGAGAAATAGCCTGGATGCTGTCGAGAGAAAAATCAACGTGGCGAGACTCTGAAAAATAAAAGGGGACAATAGAAATGCCTAGGAGAGGCTGAGTGAAAGGGCGGAAGACGCACTCCTCCATGTGGTCAACATAGTCTGAAAAAGGCCTGTTGGTGCCAAGGCCAGACCACCGAGAAATGTGAGGACGGGTCTGACGCACTTGCCTCGTGACAGGCCGACCCTCTGCATCTAGGATAGGGTGGCCCTTTGCATCAAAGACTTTATCAGTAAAGAAGGGCTCGTGTTCCTTAGGCGTAGGGCCCATGGTAGGAAATCTCTCATAGAAAAAGGCAGTCAAGAACTGGGTATGCACAAAGCTCCACACGTTATAGCGGCCTATGGATCGCTCCATATCCGAATGGATGCGGTCAAGACGAAAATATAAGTTACCCAGAAAGAGGGGAGCCTAAGGAATTTGGTTACCACTGCAAAGCTTTACAGCTAAAGGAAGTACTGGGGGATTGATGCTTTCGGCAGGGTTACTGGGTAGAACGAAGAATGAGATAAAATAGTTGATAAATGTCGCCAAATACAAGTCATCTTGGTAGCCTGGACCAACTACGGAGTCACTGCTCTCCTCAGTGATGTCCCCTACAACTGGTTGCAAGTCTTTAAAGAAATGCTTCAACCAACAAAGATAGGTAGTCTTATCCCTTTTGGGACTCTCCTGGAGCAGTTCCCCGGTTCTAAGATCATACCAGGAACCAAACTTCCGCGCCTCCCGAAAGGCGGTCTGAAGAGCAGTGACAGTGACTTACTCTGCAGGAGTCAGAGACTCTGGGTCAAAGGGGAGATCTCCATGGGTGCTGAGGCGCAAGAGGACAACAACATCTTCCAGGGTTAGGGTTATCTCCCCCCATGCCAAGGCAAAAATGTGGGTGTCACGACTCCAATGAGAGACAATTATATCAGTGTTGGTCTGCACCTTACGCATTGATAACTCTCTCGAGATTAAAATGGCATTGAAAAGGCAAACATCACACAGACACTGCTCGAAGTCGCCATCTGCCATGACGTCATCGACCCAAAGGGACCAATCTGCTGGAGGACCCGAATGAGTACGATAGTAGATGTAAGAATGCGGAAAGTCACCACGCTCCACACAGAACCGCAACACGAAAACCGGATTCACCATGTCTGCATCTTCCTAGGTGACCTTTCCAAAAAGAAGCAGAGGCTCCTCTAGAAGGGTGTCAAGAACAAAGGAATCAACCGTCTTCTAGAAGGGGTCGGCCAACCCTCCGAAGTAAGGGGCCCGCCTCCACTCAGTAGAGGATGGGGTAGCCCTGTCAGCAAGAAACCTCGTACTGGCCATGAAAGGGAGTAAAGAAAGTTAAAAAGCTTTGGAAAGAGGGGACAAATGAGAAAAGAAGACAAATAAGACAGAAAGGTGTGTTGGGAAGAAGTGCGGGACTAGAGGACCCAAGGGCATTATTTATAAAGAAAATCAGAAAAGGGCGATAGCACATTGCCCTAGGTTTATTATGACCTGGCAGTTAAAAGGGTATCTTTTCAGAGCCGACGCAACTTCTGACCCAACCGACGTAACCCTTGGGTTGCCCGTTGACGTCACGCACGCGCAGGAAACATGGAGCGTGTCTCCCACGCGCGCAGAGGGCAAAAATGTAGAGGGTCAGAAATTAAACCCCAAACTAAGTATGGACTCAAGCACTAAGATTGCCCTGAAAAGGCGATCAGGGATAAGAAAGGAGCGTGGGCCAAAACCCAAGGGAAGTGGGCCAATAAGTGGATCGAGGCAGGTTCGACCCACCAAGGCTCCAAATGGACTCAGCGAGGAAAAATGCCCAAGTCAAGTTGCAGAGGCAACACCTGCAATGGTGAGGTTGCTGAGGGAACATGTGCAACGGTAGAGTTGCTGAGGCACTTTGTCTCAGCACCGCCATTCCTATTAACTTCGGTTCTGCGCCATTTGAAGTTGTCGATGGAACATATGCAGCGGCAGAGTTACTGAGGCACTTTGTCTCAGTGTCTCCATTCCTATTAACTTCGGTTCCGCCGCCATTTGAAGTTGTCGAGGGAACATATGCAGCGACAGAGTTGCTGAGACACTTTGTCTCAGCGCTGCCATTCTAAGTATCTTCGGTGCCGCCGCCATTTCAAGTAATGTCGATGTCATGATCATCTGGAGTTGCCGAGGGAAAGAGAAGACCGAAGCAACTAAGTTGTTGAGGCAATACTTGTAGTGCCCAAGTTGCAGAGGCATTCTATCAGCGCCGCCATCTCTCATATCTTCGGTCATGTCGTTTGAACTTGCCGCAGGAAATGACTACCGCAGCAACTTCTACCACAGCGACTAAGTTGCAGAGGGAATATCTTGCCAAGGTGATAGCAATCTTTAAGAGAGGCTTCCCTCTGAGGCTAATGCTTAGCGCTGACAGCAGGCCCCGAGGCATTAGTTGGCCTAGGGTTGATAGCAGGCCTCACAGTTCATTTAACTTTGCGCTGATAGCAGGCCCCAAGGCTTACTGGTTGAAGCTAATAGCAGGCCCAGAAATACCAGTTTACCACGACAACCTCGCAAAGATGGAAGCAGGGTAGCCCGAACATAAGGGACTCCCTTTCCATTACCCAGGTCATGGACCTGCCTTGGTCGCACAGGCAGGAGTAAGGAAGCCCCCTTGGGCTTGGTACTAAGGCACATCATGGTTAATAGTAGGCTTAGCTGTGGCCTTCGCCTTGGGAAGTTGGGGAGTTTGTGGTTAGGTGGCTAAAGGTGGAGGCTTCACTGAGGTAAGCATGAACGTAGCCGATAGCAGACTAATGGAGTCCTGAGAATGCATGTACTGGCCAAGTAGAACTGAGAAGGCAAGTGCAGCGATAAGGTTCACCACTGCGAGTGCACTTGCTGAGGTTCAAGTTGAGAAGGCAAGTGCAGAGGCAAACACTCCCGCCACAATTGCACTTGCTGAGGCTCAAAAAAGGTAGTTGCAGAGGCAAACAGATAGTACATAGTACATGCAGAGGGACACGTGGCACCTTCAGCCTGGTGGCTTAAGGCAAAATATTCTATGTGATCCTCTAGGACACACGTCTTCTCTCTATTTAGCCACTTGGTGTCCTCTTGGCACCAAGGAAAAGCCCATAAATAGGACCCATTTCCCAAAGTTCAAGAGGAGGAATTTTGGAGATTTGGGGGAGATGCTGCCCAATTTGGTACTGCCATACACTTCTTCGTGAGCCACGTGCTTCACCCTCACCCAGCTACACACTCTCCAATTCTCAAATAGTTACTGCTGTTCATTCTCAAGCCACTCTCACCATCATTAGACCATTAGCATAGTTTTGCCTCTCTAATCACCCCTCTAACCTTGAACCCCCCTACAATAGTATATTACTACTATTTGTATTTTTCAATTAGAATATTATTTTGTAAACGCACAGAAAATTAATTTCTGTAAAAAGAAGAAAAGAAGAAAAGGAAAAAAAAACAAAAGATTCTATTTAAACAGAATAATTCGAATCTGTCTTAAGATTGTTGGAACAAAAACAATCTTCTGTGTAAAATAAATAATGAGAAACCAAATCAAACAAATAAAAACAAATTACGTACATAATTTATTTACCGAAACAACTTAACAATAAAACTATCAAGTCGAGTGTGTGGCACTTTATCCTTAAGACAGATTCGCCCCGCTTCGGTGTTTATGGATAAATGGCGTCTATCTCCCAAGATACAATGATCTTTACACAGATTGTAGTAGCACTCCAAACAATCTGTACGGCGAACAAAACTAGTGTTCTATACTCTTAGAATTTTCTTAAAATTATATGAAGAATATATATGCAAGAAAGAAAAATTTGGAAAGCAACAAATGAATTTTTCAAATGTTTGTGATTGTCAAAATCTGCTGGAATGAGACTTCTATTTATAGGCATAGATGGTGACCCTTGGACAGATCCGAACAGGTGCAACTTCAAACTGAACAGGTGCAAAAATCTGTTTGAAAACCTATTTGATCTGTTGAAACAGTTTGATCTGTTAGAAACTGCTAGGCAGTTTTAAAACTGTCTAGGAAGAGACAGACTTTGTTCGATGCAAACAGGTTGAAAATTTGTTTGAATCTGCTTGGATTGGTTTGGAAAAGACAAACTAGTTAGGAGCAAAAAATTTGAATTCAATTTTTTCCTTGTGGAGAAGTGGTTTGGAAATACTCTTCTGATCCTGGGGGACGCTCGTGATCCTCAGCTAGCCACCTGAAAAAGAATCAACACTCCGGTCGGGGGTGCCGGAATTAGCACTCTGACGGACAAGTCAGTCTCTACTCTCTGAATTACTTGTATTTTAAGTAAAGTGTAATAGTTCTCACATACCTCTTTCTAGCTGATGTTCTTCTATTTATATCTTTTCTTTCTTGGGCCTCGGGATCGGGTCCACTTTCAATTCGCTATTCGGCTTTAACTGTAACAAACCGCTTTTCACTCAGCCCCTTGCTTGACCGACTATTGGACCGAATAGGATAAGGTTCGAGCATGTGAGATGTCGCCGAATGCTATATATTTTGACCTAGAGTTCGACCATTCGGCATATTTGCGACTCCCAATATTCGGCCCTCACAATTGCCCCCCAAGCACTCCACTAATGACAGTTGGCTGGAGTGTTTGGTTTCGGACTCGAAAAGTCAGAGCCGAAATTCGGCGGCTGACCTCATTCCAATGCAAATGTCTGAACACACGTTTCTCGGTTATCACTTCAACTTCCCGCCTCTTTGTACACTTCTATTTATTGCGATTTAAAATCTGGATGTCTTTTCAAATACATATACACTTTTAGACGCTCGTCGCAGGACTGCCTTCCGAATTACCTCTGCAACTTCATTTTCTTCACTATCCTCTTCGTCTCTTGTAAGTTTTCTCCCCCTCTGCCCTGAATCTTTTCTCTTGCTTTGTTTTTGGCTTAGCACGATCTTATAGACTGAAAGAAATGGAAAAACATTTAAAAGATCTCCTTTCCCCAGATCGAATTTATGGCTTCCGACACCATTTCTCAATTCCTGATGACATCCGCCTGTCACTTGTGACAGACGGCACCCTCGATATGGAGAGGGCTGATGAAACCACGATTGTCTTCTCTTTCCTGTCAATCACAGAGGGTGGAGTCTATTTTCTCTTCCACCCATTTCTTAGGGCTGTGCTTTGCCATTGGGATTTAATCCCTTCCCAACCCAATGTTAACTTTTTTAGAATCGTAATAGGGATTATCGCACTAAACCGTCGCCTTAGGATTAACCTCGGCATTCCTGCTATTCGGCATTGTTATACCTTGGCCAAGTGTTCTGGTTGGCACGGGCGTTACTTCCTTAGGGCCAAGGACACCGACCATCAAGTCGATGATGTTATGGTCATTGTCCAAGGTAATTGGGAACTCAGCGAAGGCGAGGATCGCCTAAATCCTATCCCTAGACGGAGGGGCGAACCAGGTGGCCGTGTAGCTTCTTTTATTTGTTTTTTGTTATATTTATAAAGCTTCATTTTTGAGACCTCATGGTTTTGCTTGTGTAGGGAACGATTTGAAGAAAGCCTTGACTTCAACCGACGACGCCGTTCTTTCGGAAATCAAGGTTGCGCTCAAATATTTCGGCCGGCCGAGTCTTCAAAAACAGGGGAGGGCGGCCCACATTCTTCTCCGCTACGACCCGACTTATACGACCTTCTCGGCGGCAGAAAACATCCTAGTTCCGAAGGGTGAGGAGTTTCTTACCGCCCTTATCTTGACCAATTTCAAAAATTTGAGGCAAGTCAGTTTCGAGGGGTTTGATTCTGAACTACCAGAAGTAGCTGAGGTTGCTAAGTCTGATCAGTCCGAAACCTAAGTTGACGAGGCTTTGAAACTAGCCTTTGAGGAAGCCGGTCTCAACTCAGCCGACCCTCCGTCCACTTTGGGCCGAGAGGACCTTCCACTTGACGATATTTTTCACGGTCTAGAGGACCTTCCCGGCGCGTACCCCGAAGATATGGCTGGGTTAAGCCTAACACAACTTGCCAAGAAGGCGAACGCGGAAAGAATGGCAGCACGGCGAAGGGCAGAGGCCATTCGAGTTGGAGTGCCTCCTGCCAACGAATCTCAGCCCTCCTTGCCTGTTATTGCGGAGGGAACGGCAGAAAAACGAAGTGCCGAGGCCGAGTTGGTTGTGCAGTCCGATGAAGAGGCTGAACAAGGGCAGAAAAGCGCCCTGCCGAGGTTAAGGCCGACTCAGAAGATAACCGCGCCGACAAATGACCTCATTCAAAGGAATCGGATGTGATCGTGCATTTTGTAATTCAACCGAAGATAAAAAACACGCCGATCCCTTGTGATGCTTCGATAATTAAATATCCAGTGGTCGCTCTCAGCGTGGCTACGTCCGTTTCACTGCCGGCTGACAAGGCGGCTTTCCAAGCGGAGCCGGATCTGGTTGCAATAGCGTTGGCCGCGTAGTCGGTACTTTTGCTATATATCTTGACTTTATCTTTTCACTTTATGCAAATACTATTTTGGTCTTAATTTCCTGTTTTGCAGACTGTCGGAAGGATAGCGGAGATGGGCTGTCGCCATCATGACGTCATCAAACAGCTCGGTCGACTTCAAACGAAAGTTGAGGGCCAAAGGAGCAGGGTCGAGTTCGAGGCTTTAAGGGTGAAGATGGAAGGCGCGTGGGTCGAGGCCGAGGTGGAGAGGGCACGGAATGCGGATGAGCTGAGGTTATCCGCCGAGAAGAGGGCAGACGCGAGCGAAGAGGTGTTGAAATTGGCCCAGGATGTGGTCTCCAAATTGGAGGTTGAGTTTGAGGAAATAAAGAAGGCGAAAGAAGCAGCCGACTTGGAGGCTTCTAAGGCATTCAAGGCCGGGAAAAGTGCTGCCTTCGCCGAATATGTAGATAAAGTCCCTAAATTTGAAAATTGGGGATTCAAACACGGCTGGCTCAAAGCCCTTGATGCTGCTGATGTGACATTGGCTATGCCAATTCCATACGAGCAAGTGGATATTGAGCCACTGGAGTCTGACTCTAAGGATTAATTTGGGCGACACCTTTTTTGTTGTTTTGTTTTAGGAGTTTTCGAATGTATTTTTACAACTTTTTTGTTGTTTTGTTTTAGGATTTTTCGAATGTATTTTTATAGTTTTTTGTTTGGCAATTTTCATGTGTAAAATGGCTACAATTTGTGCCCAATTTCCTAATGAAAATTTTCGTTTTTTGCCTTGCTGTTATCTGTGCTAAGTTTTGTTATTGATGAATGTTATTGCTTTTGCGTGCAAAATGGCTACACTTTGTTTTTAATACCAAGTATCGATTGGCATTGGGTTTAAATACTTGGCCGATTAGATTAATAAATCTGCCCTTGCCCAAGCCAATGCACGAGTTTCATAAGCCGAATAGGACTAGTTCGTGGAATGGCTGGGGCATAGCTCGATCGGCATTGGGCTTAAATACTTGACCGATAAGATTAATAAATCTGTCCTTGCCCCAACCAGTGCACGAGCTTCATTAGCCGAATATGTCTAGTTCGTGGAGTAGCTGCGGCATAGATCGATCAGCATTGGGCTTAAATACTTGGCTGAAAAGATTAATAAATATGCCCTTGCCCCAGCCAGTGCACGAGTTTCATTAGCCGAATAGGCCTAGTTTGTGGAGTGGCTGCGGCATAGATCGATCGGCATTGGGCTTAAATATTTGGCCGATAAAATTAATAAATCTGCTCTTGCCCCAGCCAGTGCACGAGCTTCATTAGCCGAATAGGCCTAGTTCGTGGAGTGGCTGCGGCATCCGTCGATCGGCGTTTGGCTTAAATACTTGGCCGATAAGATTAATAAATCTTCCTTACCCCAGCCAGTGCACGAGCTTCATTAGCCGAATAAGCCTAGTTCGTGGAGTGGCTGCGGCATAGATCAATTGGCATTGGGCTTAAATACTTGGCCGAAGAGATTAATAAATCTGCCATTACCCCAGCCAGTGCACGAGCTTCATTAGCCGAATAGGCCTAGTTCGTGGAGTGGCTGAGGCATAGATCGATCGGTATTGGGCTTAAATACTTGGCCGAAAAGATTAATAAATCTGCCCTTGCCCTAGCCAGTGCACGAGCTTCATTAGCCGAATAGGCCTAGTTCGTGGAGTGGCTGCGACATAGATCGATCGGCATGTGGCTTCTGGCGTTTGGCATTAATGATGTCGCCTCAAGGGCACTGCATACATACGAATAAATGGGGTGAGTTCGCGCTAGTGATTCCACTTATTTTTGTTCAGACTCGATTTAAACTAGCTTAGGGCAAGTGCGAATGTCAAATAGAGTTTTCTTCAATAGGAGAGGAGAAGCGCGAACTTTGGCTGAGCTTGATACTGCAATGAATCGCAGCAGCGAACCCACCCGCGCGGGAGGTAGGGCATCCAAAGAATAGAAAAAACGTCAGCCTGCAAGTTGTCGAAGCAGATCACCTCGAAAGGAGAAACAACAACGGGGAATTTCTCCGCAACCACGACCGAGAAATGAGCCGATGTGGCGTCGTGACTATTGAGTTTTGCAGTTTTCATGGGGAATAAACCGATGACGGAGGCGAATTCCATTATCAAGGACCCGAGTGTGGTGGTCGAGTTTGCTCGACAAATTTTTTCACCGGAGGTCCAGCAGTTGATGGTTGGTCGACAGGATTTTGACGTATTTCGAGAGGGCATCCACGGGGCGGTGAAAGGGTTGTATACCGGCTATGAAGTCAACATGCGCCTGCGCGCCGTGCGACATGAAATAGAGAAGAAGGAGGAAAGAATCCGCAATTTGGAGGCTCACGCAGAGAAGGCCGAGCGTGAGCTCAGGGAGTTTAGGAAGGCTCAAACCACTGAGCTGCGTGCGGTGGGTCAATCCAACTCGATCGTGGAGGAGAGGGTGACTCAACGGCTGTTGAGTCACGCCATTGCTGACCGTGACACGGCAAGCATGTTCGCTGTGGAGAATGCGAGGACCATGGGTTACGAACAAGGCTTCCATGTGGGCCGGAAGGTCGGCATCGACAAAAATAAAGAGAAACTTACGAAGGAGGTCTGCCAATGCAAGAACCAGGGATTTAGGCACGGTTGGATCGAGGCACTTCAGGCCGCGGAGACTCTTCGTGCAAAGGGTGTTGATTCGGCGTTGCCAACGTGATCATTTTCCTTTTTTCTACCTTTGAAGTTGAAAAGAGTGACGATGAGGGAGATGTTGCATAAAAATATTCATTGTAATGCTCAAACACAGATTGCATCTAAAATTATGTAATTATTGGTTGATCGAAAAAATAGATTTTATTTTCAACGTGTTTTGTTGTAATTTTCATTCGGCACACACGTGTTTGCATATTTTATTGTATAAATGTTTGAATAAACGTATTTTAGATGATTGGATAGACATTGATCGGCCTGAATTAATCATAGTCATGCATTTCACCTCGAATGTTTATATGCTTTGATATGTAAACGGTTTTTTGCTGGCTCGCCATAACAAAGCGTTCTTCATTAAATATCTAATCAGCATAATTACGTTACGCACAGCCTGAACATCCACGAAGGGCGCTCCGAATCCGGAGGCTTTATCGGCCCAAAGACATCATGCGCAGATGGGGCTCCGCATCCGGAGACTTTATTTGGCCAATCGTGATATCCACGAAGGGCGCTCCGAATCCGGAGGCTTTATCGGCCCAAAGACGTCATGCGCCGATAAGGCTCCGAATCTAGAGACTATTTGGCCAATCGTGATATCCACGAAGGGCGCTCCGAATTCGAAGACTTTTTCGGCCCAAAGACGTCATGCGCCGATGGGGCTCCGAATCCGGAGACTTTATTTGGCCAATCGTGATATCCACGAAGGGCGCTCTGAATCCGGAGGCTTTATCGGCCCAAAAATGTCATGCGCCGATGGGGCTCCGAATCTGGAGACTTTATCACTCCGAATCCGAAGGCTTTATCGGCCCAAAGACATCATGCGCCAATGGGGCTCCGAATCTGGAGACTTTATTTGGCCAATCGTGATATCCACGAAGGGCGCTCCGAATCCGAAGGCTTTATCGGCCCAAAGACATCATGCGCCAATGGGGCTCCGAATCTGGAGACTTTATTTGGCCAATCGTGATATCCACGAAGGGCGCTCCGAATCCGGAGGCTTTATCTGGCCAATCATGATATCCACGAAGGGCGCTTCGAATCCGGAGGCTTTATCCGGCTAATTATGATATCCACGAAGGGCGCTCCGAATTCGAAGGCTTATCTGGCCAAGCATGATATCTACGAAGGGCGCTCCGAATTTGAAGGCTTTATCGGCCCAAAGACATCATGCGCCGATGGGGCTCTGAATTCGGAGACTTTATTTGGCCAATCGTGATATCCACGAAGGGCGCTCCGAATCCGGAGGCTTTATCTGGCCAATCATGATATCCACGAAGGGCGCTTCGAATCCGGAGGCTTTATTGGCCCAAAGACGTCATGCGCCGATGGGGCTTCGAATCTAGAGACTTTATTTGGCCAATCGTAATATCCACGAAGGGCGCTCCGAATCCGGAGGCTTTTTCGGCCCAAAGATGTCATGCGCCGATGGGGCTTCGAATCTGGAGACTTTATTTGGCCAATCGTGATATCCACGAAGGGCGCTCCGAATCCGGAGGCTTTATCAGCCTAAAGACGTCATGCGCCGATGGGGCTCCAAATCCGGAGATTTTATTTGGCCAATCGTGATATCCACGAAGGGTGCTTCGAATCCGGAGGCTTTATCGGCCCAAAGACGTCATGCGTCGATGGGGCTCCGAATCCGGAGACTTTATTTGGCTAATCGTGATATCCACGAAGGGCGCTCCGAATCCGGAGGCTTTATCAAAACACCTTTGAACTAGATTTTGTAGTGAGTAAATAGAGATCTTTGCATTACAGAAAATGAGATGTACATGGCGAACCATTCAGAACAAGCATCATGTCCCACAAGTCGGGTCAATGATAAAATTTGCATAAATACATGGAATTCCAAGGTCGTGGCAGACTCCTTCCAGACATGTCTTTGAGCCGATATGTCCCCACTCCTGCGATCGAATCAATCTGATAGAGGCCGTTCCAGTTTGAACCCAATTTTCCATCTGTCGGTTTCTTGGCAGCTGGGAGTACCTTCTTCAGGACCAACTCTCCTGGTATGTAACAGCCCAGCTGAACACGTCGATTATACGACTTAGCAAGCTGTTACTGATACCGCGCCATGGATGCAAGGGCACGGTCTCTGCGTTCTTCAATCAGAATCAAATCCAGGGCCAGCATTATGTCGTTTTGGCCAATATCAAAAACTTTCGATCTTAAGGTTGGGAGGCCGATCTCCAGGGGTATGATTGCCTGCGTTCCAAAGCATAGTGCAAACGGTGTTTCCCCAGTAAATCATCTCGGCGTAGTTCGATGAGCCCACAACACACTCGGTAATTTTTCGACCCATTTGCCTTTAGCATTCTCCAGCCTTTTCTTGATGCCGTCTAAGATGGATTTGTTAGAGGCTTTAGCTTGACCGTTGCTTTGAGGATAGGCCGGCGTGGAGAAATAAGGCCGGATACCATATTTGCTGCACAATTCTCGGTAGATGCCACAATCGAACTGGGTGCCGTTGTCTGAGATAAGTGCTCTTGGAATGCCAAATCACATTATGATGTTTCTCCAAACAAAACGCTTCACGTCGGAATCTCGGATGTGCGTTAGTGCCTCCGCTTCTACCCATTTTGTAAAATAATTTGTCGCGACAATAAAAAATCACTTGTTACCTGGGGCACAAGGCAATGGTCCAAAGATGTCAAATCCTCATTGGGCGAACGGCCAAGGACTGGTTATGGTGCTTAGTTCTTCTGCAGGTAAGTGGGTCAAATGAGAGAACTTCTGGCACTGTTCGCACTTTTTCACATAGCATTCAGCGTCACATCTCATTGTCGGCCAGTAATACCCTTAGGTTATAGCTTGATGGGCCAAAGAACGCCTGCCAGAATGGGCGCCACAACTGCCCACATGTATTTCAGTCAGAAGCTCTTCGACTTTGTCCGGGTGTACACACTCCAAGTATGGACCAGAAAGGGATTTTTTATAAAGCTTTCCTTGCGGATCCAAGTAGTATCACAGGGCTTTGTTTCGTAGCTTGTGCACTTCTTTTTTGTCTGCTGGGAGCTGTTCAGAAGACAGGAATGCAGCAATGGGATCCATCCAACTCGGTCCAGCTTCTATAACATTGACCTGGACTTCCTCCGAAGGGCCAATGCTCGGCTCTGGGATGAAACCTACTTCGATGGTCCGTTTAATCTCTGAGTTAATGGCGGAGGCTATGTAGGCAAGGGCATCTGCATGTGTGTTCTGATCACGTGTTATCTGGTTCAATTCATGATGGTCAAATTTTGCGAGCAAGGAGTTGGCCGTTTTCATGTAAGCCACCATACGGTCGTTTCTTGTCGCGTACTCCCCCTTTAGCTGATTGATCGCCAGTTTTGAATCGCAAAATACAAGCAAACGCTGAGCACCCAAAAGATGTGCATTTCGTAAACTGGCTAGAAGGGCTTCGTATTCGGCTTCGTTATTTGACCCTTCGAAACCGAGCTTAATGGCTTGCTCAATTGTTACGCCGTCGGGAGCCATGATTACAACTCCGACTCCGCTGCCTCGCTGATTGGATGATTCATCATAGTACAACTGCCAAATGTCCTCAACATAAATTCTCCAGTTCGACTCCGGTCGAATCTCATCAGATTTGAAATCGGCAAGACCCCCAGTGAATTCGGCAACAAAGTCAGCAAGCACCTGTCCCTTGACTGAGGTTCTAGGTAGAAACTGAATGTCGTACTGGCCGAGTTCAAGAGCCCACTTTGAAACACGTCCTGATGCTTCTACACTTCGTAGTACTGATCGAAGGGGACAATCTATTAGCACCCCAATGCTGTGTCCCTGGAAATAATGCATTAGTTTTCTTGTCGCCATGACTAGGGCTAGGATGAGTTTTTCCAGCAGAAGGTAGCGTGTTTCGGTGTCAACCATTGCCTTGCTCACATAATACACTGGCCGCTGTTCTCCAAGCTCTTCCTTTATCAGTACGGCGCTGACGGCCCTATCGGAAACTGCCAGATACAAGATGAGCGGGTCACCAGTGGCAGGTGTTGTCAAGGGTGGTACTGAGCGGAGGTAGGTCTTGAGGCCGTTTAAAGCGGCTTTTCATTCGGCGAACCATTCAAAAGCCTTGCCCTGCTATAGTGTATGAAAGAATTGTCGGCAGCGATCTGTGGACCGACTGATGAACCTGTTGAGTGCAGCGACCATCCCCATTAACTTCTGAACTTCCTTGACCGATCGAGGGGATCCAATTTCAAGTATTGCTGTGATTTGCCTTGGGTTGGCTTCAATTCCTCGGTGGTTGACAATGTATCCCAAGAATTTGCCAGAGCCGATCCCAAACGCACATTTGGAAGCGTTCAGTTTCATTCCATATTTGCGTAGAATGCCGAATGTCTCTTCTAGATCGGCTATATGATTATGCTCTTTCTTGGACTTGACCACCATATCGTCAATGTACACTTCCATAGTGTGGCCGAGTTGCTCCTTGAACAGAGCGGTGACCAGTCTTTGGTAGATTGCCCCTGCATTCTTCAGCCTAAAAAACATAACCTTGTAACAGTAGGTTCCTCTTGGGGTAAGGAATGCAGTTTTGTCCTGGTCCTCTGGATGCATGGTAATTTGATGGTAGCCTCTGTAAGCATCGAGGAAGATTATACGTTGATGGCGTGCCGTCGCATCTACAAGTTGGTCAATTCTTGGTAGGGGAAAACAATCCTTGGGGCAGGCTTTGTTCAGGTCCGTGAAATCGACACACACTCGCCAAGTACCGTTTTTCTTCTTCACCACCACTGTATTAGAGAGCCATGTAGGGTAGGTCACTTCCCTGATTGCCCCGGCGTCAAGCAGCCTGTCAACCTCCTCAACAACTGCGGCAGTGTGCTTTGCGGCCAACCGCCGGCTTTTCTAAATGATCGGCTTGTACTTAGGATCAACATTCAAACGGTGGTGTGAAATGGACGGATTTGCTCAATACCGCGTTCTGTCAGGAAGCGGAGTAGCTGATGATACGTACTTGGCATGGCCTGCATGGTGTGCAACCAAGTCTGCCCCATAATGAGATTTTATGGCGATAGCAGCTTGACGACCAAGAATTCTACATCCACTGTACGGGAGCCCGCTTGAACGGGTAGTGTGATTTTCCCCAACGGATACTCTGGATTGGCGTTGAAACCGAATAGTGGATAAGGGGTCGGGGAGAGATCCGATTCGGAGAAGCCGAGTTTGGTGAATGTCTTGTAGTACATAACCTCCAATGTGCTCCCCGGATCGATGAGTACGCGCTCAACTGTGAATCAGTTTACGCGTAACTCAATTACCAAGGGATCGATGTGGGGAAGTGTCACACCGGCCAGATCTAAATCATCAAAAGAAATGCTTGCAGCTTCGTGGGGTCGTTTAGCCAGAGTGAGTTAGTTTTGAGGGTCAGGATTCGACTGAATCGTATGCACCGCGGATGAAATTGGCAGGCTGTATATCATGTGGATCACGCCGAGCGGAGGTGAATCCTGTTTTAAGGCTATTGCTTTGGTTGGGTTGCCTTTTCAGACGTACTGTTGTAGCCGGCCATCCTGTACCAATTTCTCCAGGAGATCCTTCAGTGCATAACAACTATCAGTATCATGGCCATGGTCCTTGTGATACTCACACCGTCTATCTCGTGTCGGGAGGTCCCACAATTTTCGACGGCCATTGGAAGAACGAAAGGTGTTGGATTTTGGACATAACCGCACTAATCGGCTCTGTCAACTCTGTATATTTCTTGTCGGTGCGCCTCGTGCTCCTGTTGTCAACTTGTAGCTGTTTATTTTCTCGGTTGGAGCATTGGTCGCTTGATTGGCGGGAATCCCGTCTCTTGTCCCGTTTGGCCCGATGCCATGGTTCAGGGCTCTAGGGTGCTATAGAATTTAACGGCTGAGCAATTTCAGCAGGAGCCGTCTTGTTGGTCACATTTCCGGCTTTAACCCTCAAGGCATCATCTTCCCCTTTACAGTATTCTTCAACTTTCTTCATCAACGACCAAACTATTTTGGGGGGCCGTCTGGTCAAAAAGCTGCGGAGGGCACTGGCGAGATGCAACCCCATCTTGAAGGCGGTGATGGCCATG
This sequence comes from Camellia sinensis, assembly GCF_055761805.1. Taxonomy (NCBI): domain Eukaryota; kingdom Viridiplantae; phylum Streptophyta; class Magnoliopsida; order Ericales; family Theaceae; genus Camellia; species Camellia sinensis. The sequence continues at coordinate 161,562,528 of NC_138964.1, forward strand.
GAATCATTGCAAGCATCGTCTACCAGATTGAGACATTCCCAATACCGCGCTGAGTAGGCACAAGGGTTTCCCCCGGTTGAATCTGCATTGCCCAAAGGGAATCGGCTTGCTTTGGCTGGACCTCATTAGTGATAAACCTTGCCTTGAAGGATTTTTGAAGTTGGTGGAAGCTTTTAATCGAAGCCGGCTCTAGTTTATAATACCACCCGGCAGCTAGTGGTCCCAAGCTACTCGGAAATATTCTGCACATCAAAGCCTCGTCATCTGCATGCAACGTCATGGCTTGCTTGTAATGGCGTATATGATCGGTGGGGTCTGATTTACCGTCGTACAAGGTGAATGACAGTGCTTTGAATTTCTTAGATAGCACTGCCTTTGCAATCCGTCGTATGAAGGGATCATGCCGGTCTTCTTCATTTGAGTTGTTTCGTCTGCGCTTATGCCTTATATGTGGACTCTCTTCAGAGGAGCTGGAAGTTTCAGATCATCCCTTCTTCTTGGGCTTCGGGGATAATGAGTCGGAGTCGCTATCAGTGTCTTGTTGTCGGGCTCGAGATCGTTGACCTCCTGCCCTCATAGATCGTTCCGGATCTCGGCGTACAACTTGTTTGGACTTCGCCACCTCCAAGGCAAATCCTGACGGAGACATTTTTTTTCAACGATCATATTCTCCAACCTTTGTTCGTTAATTTTGCTTTGCTTGTTCCATGATCTCTTGCATTGCCTCATGTTCCGAAGTCGAGAGTGAGGCGAAGTTCAAAGCGCGTCTTACGGGGATAGTCTCCGGTCCAAGCATGTTTGTTGGAGTGAGGTTGTCTCTCTGCGTGGTTTCATCAGTGACTATCGGAGGGTCTTCTGTTACGCCCGCCATGGATGTGTTTGAGTATTCCCACAGACGGCGCCAATTGTGGAGAAGTGGTTTGGAAATACTCTTTTGATCTTGGGGAACGCTTGTAATCCTTAGCTAGCCACCTGAAAAAGAATCAACACTCTGGTCGGGGGTGCCGAAATTAGCACTCCGACGGACAAGTCAGTCTCTACTCTCTGAATTACTTGTATTTTAAGTAAAGTGTAATAGTTCTCACATACCTCTTTCTAGCTGATGTTCTTCTATTTATATCTTTTCTTTCTTGGGCCTCAGGATCGGGTCCACTTTCAATTCACTATTCGGCTTCAACTATAACAAACCGCTCTTCACTCAGCCCCTTGCTTGACCGGTTATTGGGCTGAATAGGATAAGGTTCGAGCGTGTGAGATGGCGCCGAATGCTATATATTTCGACCCAGAGTTCGACCATTCGGCATATCTGCGACTCCCAATATTCGGCACTCACATTCCTGCAAGAATTTTTTGAAAAAATTTAAATAATTTTTGTCCAAAAAAATTAAATTTAGGACCGACCCGACCCACACCAGCGCCTGGACGAACGGACGAACGGACGGCGGCGGCGGCACGCGTGTGGTGGTTTGAGCCAAGGTTCACTTTGTCCATAAGTCCTCTATTCTACAAACTTGGGGTGCCCCTTGGAGCCCAATCCAAGTGTTGTCATCTAGAACTTATACACACACATAAGTTCTGTTAAGTTTTCAATATGGAATAACTATTTCAAGATAACCCACATTTTACTTCTTCAATTGTCCATTTTACTAACCTGAAAACGACATCAACTTCTCATTCATTCATAAATGGTTTTGACGAACCGTCTTCACAGTTTGACTTACCATACGGCAAGGAATACGTTATCTCTTTGGACCCACCTCAAAAAACATGTAAGACTTACTCAAATTTGGGTTCAAAATTGGCCCGAAATATCCCTATAAAACCATAAATTCCAACATTCACTACAGTAATTTACACTTTTAAAATTTGACGTTAAATATAAATTTTTTGGATAGTTGAAAGTAAAATATGTGCGCATTCTGGAATGACTGATAATATAATTAGTATATGGATTATTTTGTTTATATACTAACAGTTGAGGTCGTGCAATGCACGTGTTATTTTTTTTTTTCAAAAAATATTTAATGGTACAATGTGTGTTATAAAAGAATAATTAAAATTAAAATTATAGTATGCTTTTAATTATTTATTTTGATAATATTGGCACTATTGTTCTATAAAATTGTTACTTAAATACTTTTATATATTAATTTTAGTTAAATCATTTATGTATTTTGATAATTTTAGTTCTATTGTATTATAAAAGTATAATTATCATATAATAATTTTGTATGATATATATTAAATTATAAAATAGTAAAATAAATATTCGTTTTGATATTAAAGATAATAGTTAAATTAGAAGAAGAATTAGTAACATAAAATTAAAAATAATTCTAACTATTTAATTTTCTTTTATATTCATTTGGAAAATAAAAATATGTAAAAATAAAAATTATATAAATACGTTGTAATTGGATTATCATATAATGATTTTATATGATATATATATATATATATATATTAAATTATAAGATTGTAAAATACATACTCTTAATTAAATTAAAATATCAACTATATAAAAGAAATTCAACAACGACTAACCGAAAAAGAATCACATAACAATATCTAAACCCAAAAGAAAAAATAATGAAAACATTCAAACGATAGATACATCTTAGTGTATAAAATGATTAATCATCTGTAATATGATGTCAAAACATAAAAGAACTTATTGTTCAACAATTGAAAGAGTAACTCAAGTAGTAAATCCAAGCTTTAGAGGTTCCTCTACAGTATCATTGTTGTGCAGGTTTTTTCTCCTGTGAGCTATGATTGTATAAAATAATGTAGGAAATAAAGTGTAATTTTATATATAGAATCATTATAAAATTTAAATGACAAATCCATAATATAGAATTGGTATTGAGTATAGAATGATGCACGGAGAAATAAGAAGGGGAAAAAAAAAAGAAGAATGCAATTTAGCATTAAAAAAAAATCCTAATACTCTTGAAAGAATTAAGAAAAAAAACGTGAAACGCAAAATTGGTATTAGCTTTGTGGATTATCTCAATTTACCATGAAAAATATATAGAAAATAAATATTTGTCAAATAGAGTTCACATAAAATAGGCAAAGTTAGTATAATTTAAATTAAGTTTGGGTTTGTGTAGAACTTTATATGTAATTAAGAAAATATATGCTGATGTGGCTCTCTTAGAAAGAAAAAAAAAAAAAAAAAGCCTTTATAATGTGCCACTTAAGCTTGAAAAAAAACACTACTTTTAATAATATATATATCGTAGGGTATAGATTGCACTAATAATGGAATGAATATTGATGGTTGAGAAATTAATTAAAAAAAACAAATTATAAAGTTTTTTGTGATTAAATATTTGGTAGCCAAAAGTGTAAGCAAAGCTTTCGGGTGACTAAATATTTAGGCCCCGTTTGGGAACTACATATTTTAGTAAAAAAGTCACTATAAATTATCATATCACTCTTTCTACTTTTTTGTACATCTTTTCATAAAAAGTGAAAAATTACTAAAATAGTCCTTTCGGCAACTAAACTATTTGGTGGCTAATGGTGGCATAAAACGGTGTCTAAACTATGTAGTCGCTAAATGTGTTATTATTGGCGACTAAAAGGCTTTAGTGACTAAATATTGTAGTCATTGGAAGAGAATTTCATTTTTATTTGATTACTTTTGGCGACTAAATCTTTTGTTGCCAAAAAGTGACCATTGTTGACTAAGTTTGTTTTAGTAGCCGAAGATAATATAATTAGCGACCAACGTGAATTTAGTCGTCATTTACTATTGTTGACAAGGCTTTGGCGACTAAATGGCCGACAAAAAACTTTAGTCGCCAATGACTTTCGGCTACTAAAAAAGAGCCTTCAGTGACTAAAAATCTAGTAGCTGAAAGTGTAAGGGTTGGTTTGGGATGTTCTAAAAAAGTACATTTTTTGACTTATTGGCTTATATGGGTTGGGTTTGATGTAATGTGTTAGAGAGGTGATGTGATTTAAATAAGATGATATGATTTAAATAGGATAGTGACTTTTTGACTTTTTCCTATAGTAATTATTTCAAGTTTTCTTACAAGTAAAACCCCTGAATTCATGTAGCTCATTAGTCTTAAGCAGATGAGCACTCAAACTCTCACTTGTATTCAATTTCCAACTTCTCGAATTCTTAGGCTACGTTTAGATCATAAATTTAAGTAACAATTAATAACTAACTTTCACTGATTAAAAAAAAATTAAAAAAGAGAAAGATAAAAGGCGGATGAAATGTAAGAGAAATGTTGCTATGTTTCATTCATATTTTACTTACCGTTTCCCTTTTCATTTCCAAATTCTTATTCAGATCGATGATCCAAACACAATCTTAAAGAACAAACACAAAGGGTCGGTGTAATGGATAAAGTGTTATCTTATCAAGTGTGATACTTGGGTTTGAATCTTATCTACTGTGTAATGCAATTTTTCTTTTCTTATTCCCAGGGGCAGAACCACGTGCCCCCCCTCCCCCACCCCCACCCCCACCCCCACCCCCACCCCCACTTTTGGAAAATTATAGTCATGCCTCTAACAAAAATAAATAAATAAATAAATTTAATCTCTTTAAGTAATGTCTTGAAATTTTATATCACTAATTTCTTTACCTTTTTTCTTTATATATATATATATATATATTTAATTTGTCACTTAAATATTTAATCATGGTAAAAAAAATTCTTATAAATTTTATATTACACAAATATTATATGTCACTGATTTTTTATCAATTTTTTATAGCACTCATTTTTTTGTGTCATTTTGAATCACTTAATTAAATGCTAATATATTATTAATTGTTATTAATTATGTAATAATTATCAGTAAACTGCCTTGTGTTTTATTAATTCACATTTCACTTATTTCTTTTTCTATTCCTCTCTATATTTCTTTCTTTTCTTTTTTTTTTATTGTATCTTAATATAGTTTTGCTCCCATATTTTATGAAGACATATCATTATTTTTTTAAATCATGATGATCATCATACGTAAAATTATATTAATAACAATAAAGATAATAATCGATTAATTTGAACTTATATTTAAATATACCTTTTGCAATCGTACTAATTTTTAGTCTTACCATCCAATAAAAACTAAGTTAAGTTAGATTGTAATTTTTGTTAAGATTTCAATTCAATTGTGCCCCTTCTAAGTCAAAATTTTGGTTCCACCACTGCTTATTTTCCCTCTTATTGATTGTGAAAAAAACAAAAAAATGCTAGAACACATAGACCACACACAGAACCGAACATAGAAAGCACACGAATTGACAATATTATATGAGATTTGTTGGTCTTGATACTTATAATTGGTTTCTTTCCTTAATATAATTATTAACAAATTAATAACTGTAAATAATATAATGTTAATACTACGGTGATTAAAAAAAAAACGTCATATATAATAGCCATATTTGAAATAAGATGGCCTCCAACAATTTATAATGGTGCATAATAGTTAATGTATTTAAATTTCACTACCCACTTGACATTTATAGTGCTTACACATGTTTAGCTAACTCTTGGAGCAGAGTCTAACCATACGTGATAATAGTGGTATATTTTTATGGTGGAATTATTTAATAGTAGAGTAAAAAAAATTACAAATATATGAAGAGTATAAGTGATCTGTGATGGAGTATAAGTGAAAAGCACTTATACCTTCCATATTTGTGTTTTTTTTTCCTGTTACACTGTCAAGTAATTTTTCATATTTTTATTTGGTTTACTTTGGTGTCGTTTTGTGTATTATGTATTTTATATTTTACAAAATTTAATTTATTGCTGGATGTCTTTATTAGTAAGAGCATTTCCAATTTAGTATCAGATATTTCATTAAATTTGAAATTTGATGAAAAATGTCAAATGAGGCGCTCATACCCTTTCACTAAAGTCATATCAAATAAAGGTAAAATCAAAACTTTCATCAAATGAAGGGAGCCTTTCACCTTTGATCAAATTTAAATTTACCGTTGGGCCAAACATCCTCTCGGATGTCCACCCAGAGCAATTTTGACAGCTTCCCAAACAATCGGGGATATGAAAACATTTGATGAAAGTTGTAACTTTAGCATTAGAGTAAATGGTATCAAATCAAATTTTTTATTAAAATTTATTTAAATTTAATGAAAATTTTGATTTACCGTTGTAGCTGGTCCAAGGTTATTGTATTAGTTGTGGCCATATAATCTTGCAATGTCCTTGTGAAGTATGGGTACTTCGACAAACATATATGATCTGAGCTAAAATGTTACACTTTGAGGCTTCCTATCTTATGATTTTAGTCTTTGAGCTTATGATATTTGATACAATAAATTGTTTTTCATCATTTTCAAGCTAATATCCCTTCGAAGACAAAAGGATGGCAAACAGGCACAAAAAAAGCGAAAAGACCATCACTGACTAGATCCGCTCGAGCAAAATTCCCAATCCGCCTGGGCGAATTTCCTTAAAAATTCCTCTTTGACTTGATCTACTCAAGCGGGAATTTCCAATTCGCACGAGCGGCATTTCCAATTCACACGAGTAGATTTGCCTCGATATGTGTGCGCGTGTTTTTGACTCTGAATGGAATGGAGGCTGTAAAAAGAAATTTTGGGGACCTATTTTGTGATCTGAAACCCTAGAGAAGATGACTAGAAGTTAGAGAAGGAGAGCAAATCATCAATCCATGGTTTTCTCTTCAACATTCGAAGTGTTCAACCTCTCCATTAGCAAGTTTTCTTCTTAGGATTGAGATGAAATTCTAATTAAGTATCATGTAATTTTGTATTTTAATTGTAGTTTGTCTTTGGAATTGGATAATCGTTGTGTGAATGTTTTTAGATCTTTTAGTCAAACAATCTTTTCATTCGATTTATGTATTCGATTTCTGTGATTGAAAATGCATGATCAAACAAGTATTTTACTTTCTTGTATATATAAATCGTGAGATGAGTCATGCTTAGGGGAGACGAATTATGCTGCAACCATAGTTTAGTGTTGACGATTCTTGTCGACTGAAGATGATTCGTGCCTACGTTTTGAATATACTCATCTTCTTGACGATGGTATTGGGGCTTGTCGCTACAATACATCATTATTATCCGGGCCATTGATTTATTAGAATTAAATATTTTAATTACATGATATAAGATTAGTAGTGGATTCAAAATCCTAAGTCTCTCTCCATATTCATATTACTCTATTTATTTGCACAATTATTTTAGTTTTCATTTAAATTCTCATTCGCAAAAACCAGATTGTAACGCCCCCAAAATAATTACAATAACTCAACTCCAAGCAGCAGTACAAAGTGAGATAGATACAATAAGAAGCTTCTATTTATCAGAGTTAGTATACAAAATGTGACACATGCGATAAACATTCATAAATCGCTCATCCTAAATCTATAACATATGTTGCAAGATGTAAATAAAGAATGAAAGCTAACATATATTCATATGCCCTAATGGCTTACATCTTTCCAAAACCGTGCTTGGTTACAACAAAATGAGTTATAAGTTCAGTACAAATAAAACCCTAGGCTTGTACAAAAGGTAAATACAGAATAAACAAAAGTAAACCTTCAGCTCAATAATCCTCCCAAGCTAAGTCCTTGGCGGAGGCATATCACCAACACCTGAAAATGGTTTTTTCCAAATAAAGTAAGCCAAAGCCCAATAGAAACAATCTAACACAATATATGAATCTTAATAAAGATATAAGTAAAATGGGCATATACAATGCCTGTGACAAAATCATTCATAGTTTATAGGATCATAATATGCCAAGCTTTATATCTCAATCTGTTTTTATCTTAATTCATTTCATGACAATTCATTTTACCTCAATTCATTAGTCAAATCAATTGTTATCCAAACAACCCAACTAAGGCTACAACTCAGTGGTTATTTAATCAATACAACCATTACACAAAACTTAAAGTTGCCATTTTACAGAACTTTAGTCCGCGGGAATTGGCACCTATGTATACGCGCGATTTTTGGGACTTTCATCCTAAACATATAGACCAACTTAATTCAATGGAGTCCATTCCCTTTCTTCTTCCAAACATGGAGTACATTCCCTTTCTCTTCTCAAATATCATACATATACAATGTATTAAAACACGGTCATATTCAATGACAACAGTTAAGAGATTAGTTTCAATTCACTTAATCCTCATACAATTTCTACAACAATTATAGTTATCCTCCACCGATAGCCTAAAACAGATATTTCTAAACAGATATACAACCTCCAAGACAGATAAATTATCCAAACTTCCATAGGTGAGAGGTAATACATAACTAACTCCACCATTTATATAAACATTCATCCAACTTCATATTTTCAATACCAATTTTATTATTTATACAAAATAATTATTTTAAACATTTTAGGGCAAAACTCCATTCTCCCCCCAAATCCAACCCATGTGTCAAAATCAACAAATTTAACACAACACATCCTCATATCTATATCCATAATCATTTTCAATACCTTCATTTGAAAACCCCCCCCCCCTTTTTTTTTTTAAAACCAAAACCTTAGGTTTGTCTAAAATCTTCCAAATCCTGACATTATTTACACAATAACAAATAACTAAGTTAAAAATCATAGGAGAGTGTAGAAAGTCTCTACCTCAAGCTTAGAAGACTAAGGAAGAAGTGGAGGAACTTCAAAGATGCCGAAATCAAGATCTATTCAGATCAAAACGGAGCTCTTGAGATGCTCTACCTTTTTCTCCAAGACACTAAGGTAGAGAAACCAATGGATCTAGGTGAAAATGTAAAGAAAGAGTGAGTTTTACAGAAAGAGTGCCCCAATCTAGTGTTTAGAGTGAAAAGATATAAAAAAAAAGTGATATAAAAAGGTGTTGTTGCGAACTGATATACGCGCAGTCCACTCGAGCGCAAGAGTTGACGCTTGAGCATCAGACACAATAAGTTATTCCACTCGAGTGCAAGAAAAAACGCTCGAGCTTAGAATGCACACTCCTAGTAGTTTTGCAGACAACAGACCAATGCTTGAGCGCAAGAAGGGCCGCTCGAGCGTAGAAAACACCGCTCGAGCGTAGAATACATTCTCCCAGTAGTTTTGCAGACCTATAGAAGTACTGAGAGTTCACAAAGTCTGCTCGAGCGCAAGAAATGTCGCTCATGCGGAGAAGCAAAATCCTAGGCAACAAAAGGTTTGAAAACCAAGCAACCAACTTGTTCCAAACATGTTCAATACAACCCAAAAGCCAAACTCAAGTAAGAATAAGGGAAGAAAGACATGAACAACATTAAGAAACCACAAAACCCGAGTCCAGAAAATCAAATGGGTTGGGTCAAAACCGGAATCACTATAAACTAAATCATCCTCTCTTCTTTAAATTAAATTAAAAATTACCATTCGAATTAATATAATTCAGTCGAAAGTTCTCGTGGTACGATACCTAGACAATCCACTATTCTACTGAATTATTGTTTTGTTTAGTTCTTTATTTTTGATTGAAAAACACCGATCAATATCGTATCTATATTAGATTCTTATCGGTATATAGTACTTCGTTTAGTAGTTTTGTATACTTATCGGGTATACAAAACACATATCAAAATATTTAAAAAACAATTTTGACGTACCCAAACGTACCTTGTATACACAAGGTCGTACCTCAGTCGAAACAATATTTCTTCTACTACAAAAATAAAATTCCTTTCACTAGATTTCTTTTTTATTTTAAGTTTTATTCTTGCATGATTTTAAAATTAGGGACAGGTTGTCTCCAGTCCATAAAGTAGACTGGACAATGTTGTTGGTCCCATGGCGCTCACCATGGGTCCTATTTCGGTAATCTGAACCGTTCAATGTGTAAAGCTCGTCAAGTACTTTATTCAGGTAAAAAATCATGTTGATCTGATATCGATAACTACTTGATTAGATCAAATGTTTGTCAACAATTTATTTTGAAAATTATATTTACCGTTGACAGAAATATGGTCCGATCAAGTAGTTATCAATATCCGATCAACGTGATTTTTAATAGAGATAAAGTACTCGAGGATTTCTACACATTGAACGGTTTAGATCATCATAATGGAACCTGTAGTAGGTCCCTACGGGTCGAATAGCACGCTCCAGTCTGATTACGGACTAGAGAGAAGCTTTTAGTCCTTACAATTAAGCTATAATTTGTAAGTTATTTAATATAATGGCATTTAATTTTGGTTTATTATTTTATTTTTGGCATTAAATATTAATTGTAAATTGGATATTAACAAATTAAATCATTTAATTAATTTTTATATTATTCCTAATTAAAAATAATAGCATTGATTCAGTGCTCTAAAATGGTAGCATTAATGCCAGCTTTAATGGGTTACACCCCAAAATTTGGACAATTAAATATTTAGTCAATATTTCATCATCCAAATCCTAGGGGTGAAACAAAATCTAAATGCTCTCGTTTCCAAAAAGTTTAAATAAATTTCCACGCTTAAAAGATTGCAAGGGATAAAAAAAACTAACAAAATGCCAACAAGGGATAAAAAAAAAACTAACAAAACGCCAACCAAACTATCCACCATAATTTCATAACTATCCAATACCTCCAACATTAAAATAACAACAATGAGTCAAAAATACTTAAATAATGTAAAGTTGAAAAAAACCCCACAATGTCAAATTGTCAAAATACTAAAGTCATAAAAAAAATAATAAATACTGTAAACTACTATCAACCCTAAACTCAAGAAAACAAAAGAAGTCCAAGAGACATGTCCAATAACTATAGTTATTTCTCGTCACCACCGTAGCCCCAGCAAATACTACAAAGGAAGCTCGATTGCGCTCAAATAGAACGCACCCGAAATGTCAAGAGACAAAATGGGTTAGTATACAAGTATACTGGTATGAGTACAAATATTTGACACACATGTGTCCACCAGACACAAAAAAAAAATACATTTAATTTTTGTTACGAGACAAGACAAGTAGTTTCACCTGCACTGAGCCGAAGAGGTAGTTTCCTGAGATACGGTGGCATTTAGTTTCTTACCCGTACACAACTAAATATAAATTGAGTATAAAATAAACAAAATAAACATAAAAATATGGTAGGTCAGCCTTGCATAAAAAAATTAGTAAGACCCACCATTCTGCAAAAGAAATAAAGTTAGTATAATTTAATCAAAAGTGAATTGCTGAAGAAATATTAAAAAAATGCATTGTTTCATACTTAAATAATTCGAATTAACCAAAACTCAAACAACAAAAGTTGTACAGAATCAAATTTTCTAAAAGGGAACGTGAATGAATTTAGTAGAAACTAAACAGGTTAAGAAAAAAACTTGATAGAAGAACCTAAACGGAATTCAACCGAAAATTTGAAGCTGAAAACGAAACGAAACTATCCTAAGATGATTTTTTTGAAAAAGTTCAAAACACGAAAAGTGTTCAGAATAATAGCATCTAAAACAATATCTAAAATCTAAAATCTGGAATGGAGGGTTAGAACTGTCCTAATAGCTCGTTTTGTGGGCTAAAACAACATCTAAAATCTACATTGCTAAAATGAACAAAAAATATTATAACCAAGATAATCCAATTACAAGTTCTAATCGATCTTTTTAGTAAAAAGTTAAAACATAAAAGTTGTCTAGAATTACGTATACATGCCTCTGTCCAAATTTCATAATTTAACGAGGTCGTTTACTATTTTTCAAGATGTATAAATCAATATAATTCAAACTATACCAATAAATTCATATTTAATTCTTTATACCTTAACTCCACCACTTCGGCCCTTCACTTCCAACCTACACATATATCCTATGTGCCTCTCGTATACCTAACACCACTTCGAAGCCAAACTTGTATGGGGATATTGTCCCGAGTTTGACCCATACTCCCCGAATGGTTAGCATATACGTACGCGCGTAAATCAAACAACTTGTCTACTCATGAGAATGAGGCAACAATATATATATATATACAATCTCTCATCTACTCATGAGAACAAACATAACAATGCCAAGCCTGAGGCATTCAAATAAATCTCATAATCCTCACCTTTTTTTTTTAATTTTTTTATACACTCTTTCTCACTAACACTCAAATAAAACAACAATCCATGGAGTCATGGTGGAGTGTAATGGGTTCTAAGTTTATTTTAATTTCATATAACCATGAGTGTGACCATATCGATCACCTACTTGTTAGATGGAGGTAGGAGATACATCGTTGTTAGGATCAGAGTTGGTGAAAGAGACCACAGAGAAGGTGAACATTATTCAAGAACATATTAAGACTGCACAGAGTCGTCAAAAGAGTTACGTTGATAGAAAATGTAAAGGGGTTGAGTTGAATGTTGGAGATTTTGTGTTTTTGAAGGTCTCGCCGATGATGGGTATTATGTGATTTGAAAAGAAGGGAAAGTTGGCACCTAGATTTGTGGGACCATACTAGATCACTGAGAAGATTGGTAATGTGGCTTACAAATTAGCCCTACTACCTGCTTTAGCTATGATTTACAATGTGTTCCATGTATCTTTATTGCGAAAATGTGCGCAAGACCCTTCCCAAGTAGTATCACCAGAAGTGTTAGAGATTGGTGATAATGTAACGTATATGGTGCGACCAGTTACTATTTTAGACCGGGATATAAAGCAGTTGCGGCGCAAGAAATTGAACTTGGTGAAAGTGCAATAGAGCGAGGATGAGAACGATATCACTTGGGAATTAGAAGAGAAAGTTCGACATATGCATCCGGAGTTTTTTGCTTAGTACTTTTTCTTATCGAATCTCAGGACAAGATTCTTTTGAGGTGTGTATACTGTAGCGACCCTGATTCTTCGTAAGTTATTATTATTATTACTTTATTTTGTTTTTGGCTTTATTAATTGTGTGGATATATGAGAATTTGATGTGGTATTTAATTAATTTAATGTGATAGTTACTTACATATAAGTAATTTGAATATTTATATATTTTATAGATAAAAAAAAGTGTTTTATATATTGATAAAATATATATCATATTTATTTATGTTATATTTATTTTGTATTATATAATATAATAGCTATTAGGTTATAATCTAAAGAAAAGAAAAAAGGGCCTTGAGAAAAGAGAGAGAGCAGCATAAGGCGAGAGAGAGAGAGAGAGAGTGTAATCAGCAAAGAAAAGAAAAACCGAGAGGGAGAGAAAGAGAAAGAAGAGACGGCGAGAAAGAAGAGGAAAAGAGAAAATATAAGAGTTAAGGTTTTGTTTTGATGGCTCCATTAATTCTTCAAATATTTCTTTGATCTTCAAAAAATAATTGTGAGTACAAACCCACTTCCCTTGATTTATGTTTAATTCGTTATTTTTATTTATTTGATATTGGTTTGATTTTGTATTTGTATGTAGAGGATAGATTGATTTTAATTATTTTGATTAGTTGTGTATGTCAAGTTTAGGGTTTTTATATGTATTTATTTTATAGTTGTAATCGCACTCATGGTTATATGAAATTAAAATAACTTAGAACCTATAGATAAATTCCTTACACTCCATCATGACTTTATGGATTTTTGTTTTATTTGAGTGTTAGTGAGAAAGAGTGTATAAAAAAAAAAAAAAAAGTGAGGATTATGAGATTTATTTAAATGTCTTAGACTTGACATCATTATATTTGTTCTCATGAGTAGATAAGAGATTGTGTATATATATATATTGTTGTCTCGTTCTCATGAGTAGACAAGTGCTTTGATTTACGCACGTATGTATATGCTAACCATCCAGGGAGTGTGGGTCAAACTCGGGACGATATCTCCGTGAAAGTTTAGCTTCGGAGCGGTGTTAGGTATACGGGAGGCACATGGGATATACGTGTAGGCCGAAAGTGAATGGCCGAAGTGGTGGAGTTAAGGTACAAAGAATTAAATATGAATTTATTGGTATCAGAGCCGACTCTCTGAAGTACCGAGGATGGGCCCCTGGTGTCTCTTGGTGCATGTAGGTGGGCTTATGCGCTGGCAAGCTACTAAACGGGGACCTACAGCCTTAAGGGAGGTGGATTGTAAGGTCTTGGTGTCCCACATCGGGAATGAAGGAGGAGTTCTTGGGCTATAAAAATAAAAACCTAGACCCTTATATAGCATCGAGGCCTTTTCCCGGGTAGTAAGATCCCTAACAGAACTCCTCAGTTAAGCGTGTTTAGGCTAGAGTAGTTCTGGGATGGGTGACCCACTAAGAAGAACAAATCCATGCGAGTGTGGCCCAAAGCGGACAATATCGATGACGTGTGAAAGGTTGGGGCATTACATAATGAGCAGGCAGTGTAAGAAAAAAAAAAACAAAAACAAAAACAAAAGCAAAAACAAAAACAAAGGCCAAACCATCACATTAGTGGTGGTGTCCACATGGTGCCTGTAATGACCCAGAATTTATTTTATTTTATTTTAAATAGCCAGTGCATAATTTAATTGAGCAAATTTTCGAATTTGATTGCTGTGTAAATTCTATGCGAAAACAGTTCGGTTTTGCATTTTTTAAAAATAGTTCCCGATCTTAGAAAATTATGAAATTTTTATATGTTGTTCCCATATGAGTCTAGCACGTTGGATACAAATTTTAGAATTAAATGATGAGTATTTATTTTATGAAAATTCAAGGACTGATTAGTGTTCAGTTTAATTTATAACAGAATTTTGTTATTTAATTTTGAATGTTTAGATCATGATTTGGATAAATTTGTTAGGTCTTTTTGGTATATAATTGGACCATGTTTGGCTTATGGGTGGGACTCATGACTTAGATTTAATTTAATTTGAGTTTGTTTAGTGACTCATGTTTAACTATTTGACCCTTTTTAATTATGTAATTAGTAGTAACCACCTTGGGAGTTGTTATTATTTATTATATATGAGTTATAAAAAAATATTTAATAGTTGATTTTATGGTGTGTACCATATGACAAAAAATTATATATTTTATAAAGAATGAAAATGTGTATATTTCGTAGTGATCAAAAAATTATATCATTTTATAATTTATATTATAAAATTTTGAGGTATTATTACAAAAATTATATTTTTTTGGGAAAAATCAAGCTTTGGGGAACAAACTCATGTGGCTGGCCCCTATTTTTGTCCTTGCCATCATTTCCCCTCCTTTGATTCCCCTCATTTCATTTCCTTTTCATTTCTTGTGGCAGAGAGCTCAACTCTCTCTACTTCGTCTCTTTCTCACCATGGATGCTCAACCTTTGAGCTTTGAGTGGGAGTTCTTAGAATGAGATTTTGTAAAAGTTTTGTAAATGAAAGTCGGAGAGCTCGTCGTGATCTTCGGAATGGTAGTCTCAAATTCATGATCGGACAAAATTTGCCTTCCAGATTTGCTCTTCTTCATTATTTGAGGTAAGAACTTTCTTTATATTTTTACATTAAAGTTATGTTAGAGTTATTTTGAGAGAATATGTCATTTTAAGAGGTATTGCATATATATATATATATATATAATTTTCAGCTTTTTGTTTGGTAATTTTTGGAAGAAAAATTATGATGAAATGTTAAGAATGTTGGTATTTTGAGATTGATTTTGAAAAAATCATTTTGTATTGTTAATTTTGTAAAAAAAAAAATTGAAAATAAAATTTAAAGGTTGTATGATTGTATTTACATCACATTATGATTAGATGATTTATTTTGAAAAATATAAAGTTGAAATATTTTTTTTTTATCTTTGATTTGGAATTTATTTTTGAGAAAAATAAATTGATATTGAGGAATATTATGTAGATTGTTAAGTTGGGATTATAGAGTTGTTTTGGGATTAAAAACTTTAAAAATATTATATTAATGAAACTTTATGGAAGATGATATGTTGATGATTAAGTTGTGTTCATTTTTTGTTTTTTGTGAAAATGAAAAATGTAAAATATGGACTTTTGAACTCATAACCTTGAAAATGTTACGCTTGGGCATATTTCATAATTTTTGACGTAAATATCATGTTAATTAGTTAATTTTAGAAAAGTTGTGAAAATTGTTATTTGTAGAGATTTGAGAGAAAAATGAACTATTTAAGTAGCTTGGCGTGAAATATGATTATGTTTAAAAGATGAGACATATTAAGTTAGGTTTGATATAATTTATTTTGAAAAATTGTGAATATAATGAACTTACTAATTTGATGGAGTAAATTAGTTTGGTTAATATTTTGTATCCTTTATGATTAAAAGTGTGTTATTGAGATTATACCATAACTTTTAATATAGTAGGATGTAAATGGTAATATTCAATAAGTATGAGATTTAGTGAAAATCATTTTCGTTATCTTGGTTGAGGTGAAACAAAAATTGATTGAAGGTTTTGTGTGAGTCCAAACAATGGGAAGTTTGATATATAGTTTGTTATAGAATTGTCTTGAAATGACTAAATTGAGAATGTTGATTAACTTGTGGAGACTATATGAATGTGGATATTGTTGGATTATCTCTTGGAATTGTATTATGATATTACATTGATAGAGATATGGAATTTGATCACAATGGAGCATTGTGTGGTGGAATTGAAATTGAAACTATTCTAATGCATTGTTACATATTGCATTGCCATTCCATTTTATTGTTATTATGGATTTCGAATTACAATTGAAAACTAATGTTTTAAGAAAGGAATTGTTTTTGGTGAAACAAGATCATTTTGAATTGTTTTGGATAAATACGTTGGTCAGTTCGACTAGGGGGTGTAGTTTGATATTGGTTAAGTTGGCCTGATGTCCATAGTGAAAGACTAGAAACCGCGCGGATAGGTGTCAAGCTTTCCAGTTAATACTAGTAAAAATGACAAATTGGTAGTACTTGTATAGTCTACTTGCAGACACCAGTCTAGAGATTACTTGAGTCGTATTTACCATCTTGAAATTTTATTGAAATTGTTGGATTAATGTGTTTTTAAATTGGTATTGTGCGTAAGATTTTCAAAAGATGAGAAAAAAATATTTTGAGCATGACATGACATATGCATTCATCTCATAAAACTGTACAAAATGGATTTGATGAATTGTTTAATTATTTGATTCAATTGATAATGAGATAATTGAATGAATTGAAAAGGATGTCTTATTACTATTGAAACATGTTTATTTATTTAAGTTAACTTGTTGTGATTAATTAAATAAATTGGATTTAAGAGATTATATAATAAAATCATATGACATGATATGATTTCACGTATATGTATGAGTGTTTTGGTACCCGCATATTTTCTAATGTTTTAATATGGGATTGTTTAGGGAGCTAGTGGTTGCTCACCCCCTGCCTGTACATGTGTACAGGAAATGCTTTTTGGATTTGGAGATCAAACAAAGGTTTTACCATTTCATAAGTGTAATGTAGTGATGGATTGTACTACTTCATTTGTTTATTTGGCTGAGTGCTATTTTTTTTGTAAGGAGTAGTGCCCTCTCTTTTGTTGTAAGCCTCAGGGCATTCCTTTTATTCGTATGTAAATGTCTTTATTGTATCACGAGAGGGAACATGTATATTTAATTATTTATCATTTCATCAAAAGATGAATTATCATTTGCAAATGAACTTAATTAATGAATATTGGTAATGTTATCCGAGTAATAAAATACGGGGCGTGACAGTGCACGTCATTAGTAGTGTATTAATGATGTTGAATTAGTGGTCTGAATCATTTTTCTAAAAATAAATATTTTTTTACAAATATACCAAGTTATATCTGTACATTTTTTTTTTGGATAAATTACACTTTTACCCTCTAAACTATACGCATTTTTTCTATCTAGTCCCTTAATTATTGCTCGTGTTTCTTTAATCCCTAAACTTTAATCATTTATGTCTGTCAAGTCCAATTTGTGTCTGCCGTCCAAATCATTAACGGAATAGCATTGCACGTGCATTCCACGTGATACGAAAGGCTGATACGAAGGTCAAAATGGACATTTCGTCGTCAACCGCATGAGCCATACACGTGAGACAAATTGGGGTAACAAAAATGGGGGGTTTGTGGTTTGCAGATCATCGATTCAATCTTTAGAACTTCAATTGAGTCTTCAGAATGTCGATTGAGGTGAGGGTTTGTGGTTTTCTTGAAAAATCGAAGGGTTTTGCAACATTATTGGTGTTGATTGAGGCTGGATGGCCATGGCGAAATATGTACGACGTCAAGATAGTTATATACCAAAATGTAAGTATAATTTTTATAGTTTTTGGTTAAGATTTTTGCATGGTTATGATTTTTTGAGCATTTTCGATCAGTTTTGTATATTTTTGGTTAATTTTTGATTTGTTGAATTTTTCTTATTTACTGTATTGTTTTGAAGAAGTGAAATTTGAAGTGTATGTACTGTTCCAAAAAGTGAAGTCTTGTTATACGTGTTTGTCTGATTGTTCCCTGTCTTTTAGTGTGTGTGTGTTTTTTTAGTGTTCCTCAATTTGTTGTCTGTTTGTCTGATTGTCCCCTTTATTTTTTGTCTGATTGTCTCCATGCATTTGCATATGTTCCTCTATTTTTTATTTGTAATGTTATACTGGTCCAATGCCCATGCAGACATCAATATTGATCACTTTACCATTAAAGTCAATCATGGTGGTCAATTTAGGACAAAAAATGGAATTAGGTCTTATGTTGGGGGCCAAGTAGATTACATTGACTACAATGATAGGGAGATGATGTCATTGCTAGCATTGGTTGATTGTGCCCAAATGGTAGGATACAGTGATTTTGTTGGATTTCATTACAAAGTTAGTGAGAATCAGAGCATGGATGGAGGATTTAGATTTATTAGTTCTGATGAGGATGTGTATGAAATGATGAAATTTATAATGGGAGGTGTATTAAAACTTTATATTGAGGAACCTGTCCCTGTTCCACTAAGTTTTGATGAATATTTCCAGGATGTCAATGTAGAGGAATGGGACTGGAAATGCAACACAACACAACAAAAGGGAGTATTTATGAGCCCAATGTTAATGGAGATAAGCATAGTTCAAATTTTGCTTCAGAGGCTGAATATGAAGAGCCAGTGGCAAGAGTGGACCAACATGCACGTTAGCCACCAGAAAATAGTCATGTTCAAGATATTTCTGAACCAGAAAGTGAGGAATGGGATTCCTCAGATAGGTTTGCTAGCCTTGAAGAATCAGAAGATGGGGATGATGGGTTGCTAAGGACCAAGTACAAAGAGTACAAATTTGTTTCTGGAAAAGAAAACCCTATTTTTGAGTTAGAAATGATTTTTAAAAGTAGGCTCAGTTTGCTGGAGCTGTCAGGCATCATGTCATCCTCAATGGTAAAGACATTAGGTTTAAAAAGAATAAGGGGAGTAGAGTTAGAGAAAATTGTAGAGAATGATGCCCTTGAACTATTTTTGCATCTCTACATCTCTGAGAAGTGGACATAAGAAAACACTTCAAGTAAAGGCATACAACCCTAAGCACACTTGTGGTAGGGTTTGGGTAAATAGGCTAGTCAATTCTAGTTGGTTGGCAACGGTGTATTTGGATGAATTTAGAATAAATCCAACATGCTCTGTTTCTGAACTCATGGAAAGGGTAAGGAAAGATTTTAACATTAAGGTTTCCCCTAGTCAGCTTTACAGAGCAAGGAGAAATGCTCTAACAAAGCTAAGAAGAAGTGTTACTGAACAATTTGCAAAGTTGTGGGACTATTGCAAAGAGATTGATAGGACCAACCCATGAAATAGTGTGTACTTGCACT
This sequence comes from Camellia sinensis, assembly GCF_055761805.1. NCBI lineage: Eukaryota > Viridiplantae > Streptophyta > Magnoliopsida > Ericales > Theaceae > Camellia > Camellia sinensis. The sequence continues at coordinate 161,582,233 of NC_138964.1, forward strand.
TTAAACCTGATGAGGATGGAAACCCAAATAATGTATTTCAGAGGTTCTATGTTTGTTGGTATGCACTGAAGAAGGGGTTTACTGAAGAATGCAGGCCGATAATTTGTGTTGATGGTTGTCATTTAAAAGGTGCTAGTGGTGGTCAGTTGCTCACTACAGTTGGACTGGATGGAAATAACCAAACATATCCTGTGGCTTATGCAATGGTGGAGATTGAAAACACCAACAGCTGGACCTAATTTCTACAATATTTGATGGCTGATCTTGGAATATCCAATGATCCAAAATGGACCATAATCTCTGATAAGCAAAAGGTAAGCAAAATAGACCATAATATCTAATCTATTTATGGCTTATGTTGTTTTTATTTGTTTGACATGTGTATTTGGATCATTGCAAAGTTGGAGAGAGCAATTGCTGATTTGCTTCTAGCAGCTGAACATAGGCATTGTATAAGACATTTACACAACAATTTCAAGAAAGATGGGTTTGGAGGTCAAAACTTGAAGGATAGGTTATGGAATTTAGCTAGAGCAACTTATGTGTGCAAGTTCAATGCTGAAATCCAAGAGTTAAAGAGAGAGAACAAATTGGCGTATGAATGGTTAGCTGCCAAGGATCCAGTCCAGTAAACCAGATCCTACTTTGGTACTAGTGCAAAATGTGACATTCTGTTAAACAACCTATGTAAGTCTTTCAATGCGTCCATTGTATTTGCTAGGGACAAGCCAATTTTGACTTGTTTTGAGAGAATTAGAATGTATTTGATGGAAAGGTTAGTTAAGAGAAGAGAGTATGCACAAAAGTGGCAAGATAACATAGGCCCTAAGATACACAAGGTGTTAGAGAAAAATAAGACAAATGCAGCTGCATATATTCCAACATCGGCAGGAGATAAAAAATTTGAAGTAAAAGGAATGCATGGTGATCAGTTTATAGTGGACCTTAAGGAGAAGACATGTTCCTGTAAAAGATGGGAGTTGACAGGAATCCCTTGTGCACATGCAATATCTGTCATTTGGACATCAATAGAACAACTTAAGGAATATATCCATTATTATTACAAAAAAAGATACATTTCTCAAGGCTTACACACATATGATGTGCCCAATGAATGGTGCTGAGATGTGGGAGCAATCAGAGAAAGAATCAGTGCCTCCCCCAGAATACCTTAAGCAGCCTGGAAGACTAAGGAAGGCATGAAGAAGGGAACCAGATGAGGGACCTAAAGGTCAAAAGCCTACAAAGCTAAGGAGATTGTAGCACTTGTGTCCTTCAAAGCTTTTGGGAAAGTATTTGAATCCTTTATTTTATTTTGGAAATTTTTAGTGTTGTTGTATCTTAGTTTTGGAGGAGTACAAGTTGATTTAAACTTGTTGGGATTGCTCGTTCATGCTTGTTTACGTTGAAAAGTTGTTTGGGAACTTAAAAATCTTGTTCTGGGGTCGACACCGGTCTTGATGGTGTCGACAACTTCCTTTTGTTGTTAGCCACAAGGGTCGACACTTGTCTGGAAAGGTCGACCCATTGTTTGTTGCTAAATCTAGAAATTGCTCCCTGAATTTTGGTGTCGACACCAGTCTGGGAAGGATCGATACTTGTGTTGCTGTCAAACATAAGTGTTCCAGCTTTTTTTCATAAGGGTCGACACTTGTGTTGCAAGGGTCAACACCTGCAAACTTTTTTTTTCAGATTTCAGCTCGGTTTTGGGCCTACTTTTTGGGAATTTTGACATTATCTTTTGGGTTGACTTTGGGACTTCATTTTACTTTGACCTAGTACTATAAATAGGTCCCTCACTTAACCTTTTCTTTACTTTTTCTTATCTTTTTTCCTCTCCAAGCCTTGAGTCATTTTCTCCCTCTCCAAAATCACTTTTTGCTCAAAGATCTTTAGATCTACTCACTTGGAAGCATCTTCTTGCCTTGCTTCTTTGAGATTAAAGTGTAAAGCTTATCAAGACTTTCGTTTTGATCCAAATCAAAGTTGGTTTCGACAATTTTGGAGTTTCAACCTGGTTTTGCTCATCTTCTCTTCTAAGTTTGAGGTAGGGATTTCATTTGAGTTATATATATGTTTTTGCAAGATCTAGATGATTTTCGAAATCATCCTTTGATTAGTTTTTGAAAATTTATTGTTGATTCAAGAAGATAAGTGATTTTGAGAGTGAGTTTACTTCATTTTCCTTTAAAAATAGAAATTGAGGGTTTTTGAACTATGTTGATGAAAGAAATATGTTTTTGGTGAAACCTTTTCAAATATTTGAAGATAAATGATTTTTGGTGAGAAAACCTAGAAATTGGAGATTTTTAAGAAAGATGTTGAAAATCATTAGAATATGTTGTTATATTTATTTTGTGCTAAAATAAATGATATTTGAAAATTGTTTATTTATTACATATAAATGATGGTTTTCCATGGAATAAGAGAATTGTTGAAGTTTTGGAAATTGTTGTTTAAAAGTGTTGATATAGTCTTGAAATGACTAAGTTATTGGAAATGTTAGAAATGTGGGAATTATGTTATCCCTCGGATGAATTGAAATAAAAATATTTATTCATCTTGTGAAATTGCACTGAAGTGAGAAATGAGAATTTTGATCACAATGGGAATATTATGTGGGAGTATTGAAGTGGAAGAAATATTTCATTGTATTATTAATCATTGCATTGGCATATCAATTCATTTGATAATGAAGAGCTTTGAAATTTGATTTAAAAACTTTGCATTTAGAAAAGAATGTTGAGAAACAAGTTTTCATGAAATGGTTTTGGGGTAAATACGGTAGTAAGTCTTGAAAGGTGGTGTAGATTATAGGTGTCGAGCCTTCCAGTTAATACTGGTAAAAATGACAGATTAGAGGTGTCGAGCCTTCCGGTTAATACTAGTAAAAATGACAAATTGGTAGTACTTGAATAGTCTACTTGCAGACACCGACCTAGGGATTTATAGAGTTGTATTTACCGCCCTTTGAATAAAATTTGATAAATGTTGAGCAGTTGAAATTGCATGACATCATTGAGCATGATGGTTTTCAAAAGATGAATGTGTGTTTTACTTTCAAAAAGGCATGGCATGGCATAAGCATTCCATCTCACGAGACTTGTATAAAATATATATACTTTGTTAAGAATTTCCTACTGGGCTTTATGCTCACCCTACAGGATTTTTGTGTAGGAAAAGATGTGGTGATTCCGCCTAACTGAAGGCGTGGAAGTGTGTGTGCAGAGAGCATAATGTGCTCATTTGCTGTGACTCTGATTGTAAGCCAAGGGCTTTGTATGTGTGGGTTTGAATAACCGTTTTGTGTAACCAGGCTCAAGCCTTGGAAACTTGTAAACTCTTTGGGGTATTTGTTGTTTAATTAATTCTTGTTAGATTAACTGTATTATCGCATTAAGACTATTTACATCATGTAATGCAAGTATGAGGATTTTTTTTTTAAGTTTTACTTTAAAGGGCCATGATTATTGTATTACCATTTGGGCATAGAAAATTGGGGCGTTACAGAGATTTAAAAAGTATTTGAGTTGCAGAAAATGTGGACAGAAGGGCCACAACACTAGGACTTGCAAATCAGAGCTTTAACCCTCTACAAGTAAAGCCCACAACATTTGTTTGTTTTCATTCACTTGGTGATCATTGACTATGATACATCTTGTTCTTTGCAGCAAGATAATACAATAGCAGGTGAAAGTGATGTTGGAACTTTTGCAAGTCAATGGCCAATGGCAAGGAAGCCACCACCTGCTGTTGCTGCCAATTTTGTAAGTCAAGGGCCAATGCTAAGGAGGCCACCACCTGCTGCTATAACTTTTTCAAGTTAAACTCCAATGCCAAGGAGGCCACCACCTGCTGCTACAACTTTTGCAAGTCAACCTCTAATGCCTATAAGACCAACATCACCTGCTGTTACAACCTCTATCACTCAAGCCTCAAGACTAAAAGGGGCAGCACCAGCCAAGGGAGGCACATCCAAGAAGAGAGGGTGAACAAAGTAGTAGAAATGTAGGATTGTTTTTTGTGTTTGTAATGACAATGAACTTAAAACTTTTATGAATGGAAATGATGATGATGTTTATCTTTAAATGGGGAGAAGGGAGGCTGTACTATTATTTTGTTATTTTGTTATTCTGTTTTTTTTTTCTTTTTGTGTTTGTTTTTTTGTTGGTAAACACAATTAACCATTATAGAAGATTTGGGCACACAATTTTCCATATAAAACCTTCCATTCATTACATATCCAACAACTTACATAGCAAATATATTACATAGGAAACCCAGAGTATCTTTTACAGTAGCAATACGAAGATGATAAGCCAAGACACAACCAAACAAACCTATAGTATCTTCTCCTTCATTTTCATCTCTGATATTTGCTCCTCCATCTTAGTAATCCTTCGTAGGAGTCCTGGTATAACTTGTTTTGACCGGCCACACATAGGTACATCAAACCACTGGAAAAATCCACATCCTCACCCATTGAGCCCATATCCGTCGCAGCATAAGAATCGTCCTCCCGGGTGCAAGTTTGTCCAAGATGTCTTCATCACAGCAGCTTTGCCACATGAACAATGCATTGCATCCATCTGGTACATTGTTTTTTTTTTTTCTACTCTCCTTCCTCTTTCTTTTCTTTGTCTTCTTAATGCTCTGTTTTTTTTTCCTTACAGAGTCATGTATATATATGTGGGTATATATCAGAGGACTAGCGGGAACATTCCCTCCGGTTTTATTTGTGTAAAATGTCTCTTTTGCCCTCCACTAATGCTATTTAGTTAATGATTTGAACGGCAGACACAAATTGGACTTGACAGACACAAATTATTAAAGTTTAGGGACTAAAGAAATACAAGCAATAGTTAAGGGACCAAATAGAAAAAAAACGAGTATAATTTAAGGGGTAAAAGTGCAACTTATTCTTTTTTTAAAAAAATTTACGCTATCAATATACTTTTATCATATTAAGGGGTTGTTTGGGGTATCTTAAATAAGTGTACTTTTTCACTTTTTGGACTAAAAAGTAGAGAAAAAAAGATGATTATTTGGGATAACTTCTTATCTTTTTACAAAAAAATGTGTATTAAAATATTATATAAAATAACAAAATTACATTTTTACCCCTACATATATAAATATGTATTGACATTGATGGCACATGAAGACAGTACGGTGGCAGTAAGAGATATAAGAAAAACTTGCCTACGGTGCTGTTTACACAGGACGGTGCTGTTCGGTCCGTGGGGTTCCGCCACGGGTCCCGTTTTGATAATCAGAACCGTTCAATGTGTAGAACTCATCGAGTACTATATACTTGCAAAAAATCACGTTGATATCGATAACTATCTGATTGAATTAGTTTTTTGTCAACCTTACTTTGTGCACCGTCTATTTTTTATACAAAACTGATTTGATCATATAGTTATCGATATTCGATCAACGTGATTTTTTACAGACAAATAGTACTCGACGAGTTCTATATATATAACGGTTCAGATTATCAAAAAATGACCTATAATGGGTCCCTACGGAGCCGAACAACACTGTGCTGTGTAATTTTTGTGTGCACCCTCTTTTCAAACTCACCATCACTTCATACCACTGTGTCATGTTCAACCATGATGTTGGTTTGTACCTTTTTTGAGAAATTTTATATATATATATATATATATATTTTTAAGTAGTGATCATTTTTTGACTTTTATAATAATTTTTTAGCTTTTTTCAAACACCCAAAGTATTCGTATCCATGTGAGAGGTCCTTTCCCATCTTCTGCTTAGATGTAACCGTTGATTGATGTCTACTTTAAGACAACTCCACACCAATCAACGACGCAGATTATTTTACACGCTGCAATGAATAATTTTCAATCTTAAGCAGACTTGAATAGTACTCACATCACATCATGCAAGTATGAAAAATTGGAGGGTTATAACTACTAGAGGCTTAACTCATTCTTTTTTCTTTTTTTTTTTGGTACAGCGGAATAGGAAAGGAAGAAAAAAAAAAAGATAGAAGCAGAGAAAAGAAAACAGAGGCACTATAGCCTCCTATAAACCACTCCCACCATATCGGCAAGAACTTGGCTACGCACTTCAGCGAGTGGCTCCTCCACACCCACAAGGAATTCGTCTTGATCAGCTCCCATATTAGCGAGTATGTCTGCACATTGATTAGCTACCCGTATGATGTGCTGAATGGAGCAGCAGCAACACTGCAGCAGGTGGCGAGAATCCTCGACGATGCTGCGGTATGAACAATTTGGAGGTGGGCCTTTGGTCAAAAGCTCCTCAACCATAGCAAAGTCAGTTTCAATGATAACATCATGTAATCCTTTCTCCAAAATAATGGTCAGGCCGCGTTAAATGCCCCACATTTCAGCTTCAAGGCTGTAGCAATTTTCGAGCTTGCCGAAGAAACCGAATAGCGAGGTTCCTGCTTCATCGCGCAATGCTCCACCAAAGCCTCCATCCCCTGAATTTCCACGTGCACACCCATCAGTATTGAGTTTTATTTTCCCCGAAGAAGGAGAAGACCATTTAATTAGAGTGGGTATCTGTGGTAACACTGCTGGAAAATCGATTTTTAGCGGCGTTTTAAAAACGCCGCTATAGGTATTGAAAACGTCGCTAATTCTTTTTGTGACGTTTAGTACCAAACGCCGATGACGCGGCCGTCGCTATAGCTTTATGGCGTTTTGAAAACGTCGTTATATTAGTATATGCGGCGTTTTTAAAAACGCCGCCAAATGTCCTACTAACTGTACTGTGACGTCATATGACATTTAGCGACGTTTTGGAAACGCCGTCAAAGACATTTATACATTTTAAAAATCTAACCGTTGGGGTAGGGATAGAGTGACGTTCAAAAAACGCCGCCATAGCCTTTATTTTTATTTTTTTTTATTTTTAAAGTTGTGCTAATTTTATATGCTTGAAAAAAATACCTGTCGTAAACAATTATTAAGAATTAATAATTGATGTTTATTAAAATAATAAATAAACTAAGTTTGAAAACAAAATTAAAAATAAAAAACAATGCAAGCTCATGTGACCATCACTTCTAACAACAGATGCTCCAAATCCCCATTTGAGCAATTCAATCTGTTTCAATGGACATTGTAGGTACGATGTGAATCTACAAGAATAGAAAGGTTGGGGGGAGAAGGCCTGCCCAACCAAAAACCAATAATGGAGTTATTTTGAAACATTACTAACATGTTTAACAAATCATAGCATAGTCCAAACCACATAAGATCACATGATTAAGTTACAAATTCATTGCTCATAAAGTGGTGATAGAATTAAACAGCAACTTTCATAAATGTAATATATTCACTTAGAGCAATATTTGAAAATTTTCTTCCCAAGACAAAATATTGAAAAAAATATTACAAAATAGCTTTCTAAATTTTGTGGAAAACTTTTAGAAAGGACCAGCCCACTCCGATGCAACACATTAATAACTATGTTCGAAGGACTATATGTGAGTACGTGTCAGTCACTGCCATGGAAATTTACTGAGGTCATAAGCTAGGAAAAGCATGTGGTAATACAAGCAAAGCAACAGATTGAGAAAATCAAAAAGATATATCTCAATATTCAGGTAGCCATATTCAAAATGATGGAAAGCAGGAGATCACCCCTTAATCATCAAAATGCAGTATAACATTTATTTACACCAACAAATCAACATGTTCACAACTCTATTTAAGAGTGCCCCCTTCAGCCAAGTGAATAACAAAATGAAATTCATTATCCTAAAATGAAGGCAATTAGATTATCACCTCTGACTCTGTTAGTTTCCGAAGCGAGCTTCCCAGAGAGCTCGAATGAAGGTTTTTGCTGGAAATCACAGTCAACTTATAAGCCAACAGAATGCATGCAGAAACATCAAATCTATCCGAACAAATACATGCAATATGATAAAGTTGAAAAATCAGAGAAATGAAATAAAAAATAAAAAAAATTTAAGGCTAATCTTTGCCCCTGCAGATGTCCTATCTTATGGACGAAAATTATTCAAATAATCAAATAATGCTACAACTTATAGCAGGTAGTAGACCCAAAAAAATATTACCTTCTCCTTTTCTTGCAGGGCATCTTCAGCGGCCTTGATTTTAGCTACTGAATCATCATCACCATTCCTGCTCAAGTGAATAAACGTCTAATCAGAAACTGTATCAACAGAAAAACAACCAAACAAAGGTACATTAATGATAATATTAAGCTATTTACAACCGCAAGAAGTCACAATTATCCCTGGAATTAGATCAAATGAAAACTTACTGCTTCTACAGCAAGAAATCTGAGCCAAAATAGCTATTAGAGGAACGACAAGAATTCAGAAAGAAACATAAATAATAAGAGAGTGCACTAAAAGAAACTGCTGAAAGAACTAAAAAAAGAAAACACCCAAATCTCTTAAAGAAGATATCCATCCTAGAATTCATATATAAAGCACATCTTTCAGACACATACAGAGACAGAATTCAACTTTTCTAAAATAGATATTTAAATTGTGTCCGTGTCCATGCTTCTTAGCTGTTAATGCAATTGTTGCCAATTTCAAATTTACCTAATACTACAATCTTCGATCAAGATTCTTTACTCTACCACCATAAATTTTTTGTGCTGCATGAATATGCTAATTATCAATAGAAATTCAGTTTGACCACATCAAAGAGTAAATTCAACTTAAATTGTGGTCTTGGCTGTATCCAGATTCTAGATACAGATATATCTCCATGAGAAAAATCACCAACAAACAGTCTGCTTCAGAGAATTTTGAGAGAGCTTCAACTATCCAAGTCAAATACAGAAGGATAGAAGTAAAGCTCAATTACATGTATTATGCATAGGTTACATAAAAACAAGATTTTGAGCAAATACATAATTATATTATTTAAGTGCAATCATTGTTGATATTAAGCCTATCCTTTCTTGATGAAATATATATATATATATATATATATTTGGGGTGATTGACTGAATTGAATTACAACTTATTCAACATTGAGGCATAGATCTTAGCTTTATTTAGATACAGAGAGTTCAGTCTACATTGAGGCATAGATCGAATGCAAGTCCTCTATTATTGCTGATTTGTTGGAGATTCAGACGAGTGCTTTGCATAAAGTTCAAAGACTATAGTTGTTTTTCTAGTGACTAAAGAGCTGACACTAACTTGGATGACATTTAATTCTCGAGTAATTTTGTCTGGTTTTGTGCCTTGGAGGAATTGACAATTAAAGGGCACCCCGAGGAGAGGACAAATGAATGTTAGTTGTTACTCTCAAATGTGTCTCTATTTGCATAACTTTGTTGATGTTTTGCTGCAGTTAGTGTTTTCTAACTCTATGAATGTTTATTAAATTGAAGACAACTGGTAGAAGGTTGGTCTTGCTTTCATGGTACAGAAGGAAGAAAATAGTTGCTGATAAAATGAGCATATTTGAAATCTAAAAACTCAGATGAAATCTAAAGACTCACATAAGAAGGGCCTTTTAACTGCTCCTTCCTGCTCAATGTTTTATCTTGTTGTGTGTTCATAAAGAATTGGTAATTTGCCTCAGTAAGCTAGCTCCCAACATGGAGTAAAATGTTACTGTCAATGTAAATGACTGCCTGATTAATCATTAGGATTGATTGGACAAAAGTGGAGATGCAATTGCCCAATTTCATTGAGAAAAAAGAAAAAGAAAAATAAGGATCATGAAACTCTGCACACAGGTGCTACTAGTACTACTAGTACTAGTCTACTGTTGCTGCTGCTATAATGTTTCGCAGTTGTGTTATAGTTTCTCACTACTGAATATATTTCAAGTCTGATTCATGCAACTCTGCACACAGGTGGTTCTTGATTTAGATGAGACTCTAGTGTGTGCTTATGAAACATCTAGTTTAATGGTTTATTTTTTCTTATTGGCAAAAGAAAATTCTTTATTAATGAAACACGAAGTATAGAATACAAAAGCAACATTAATAAAGAGAAGTGAATGCACAAAATATCATAAGAAAGCAAATCTATCCCAATTAGATTAACAATGAAAGAAAAAAAGAGTACTAGCCAGAAATAGTAGAAGAAGAAGAACTAACCTAAAATTAGGGGTGTGGTGGACCTTCCTCTTCCTGCAATTGATGTAATGTTGCAGCCCAAACTCATGAAGCTCAGATGGTTGGCTGGGGACCTTGACCCTCCTGTTGGCAAATGCATTGACAATGACTCTAACCATGTCTTCACCTGGGCTCTGTCTTCTTAACCTTGTGCCTATAAGTAGGAACACCAATGTAGAATATGAATAAGGACACAATGAGTCCTACTGTAGGGACACCATACCCTAAACCCCAACCCAAGTTCTCTTGAATGTAGACAAGCCCAAGGGTGGCTACGAGTCCACCAATGAAGGAGCTGAACGTCCACCAATTGAAGAAAGAGACCTTGAGCTTCTTCTCATGGGGGTTGATGTCATCAAACTGGTCTGCACCAAAGGTGGAGATGCTGGGTTTTGTTCCACCAGCACCAACTGCTATGATGTAAAGAGCTGAGTAGAAGAATGCTGTTTGGGATGATGAGGCCTTGCATACCCCATTTGTGCATGTTGGTTTCCAAAATTTAATTGACACTGACATTGTCAGAAGTACCATTCCCTGTAGTTGAGATCATTTTAAATGACTTGGTTGGCTTTACTATCAAGAAGGCCAAAGTGAAATAAAAATTGAATACATGTACAGCCATAAATGATAAATGTGAAAAAATTGTCTTGTTATCTGGCATTACAATTATAGTTTTAAATAATAGTATTGAGATATTAGTTTTGGCTATACAATTAAATATCAAATAATATCAAACTTATATATCAGATCAATATCAGAAGTTAAAAATCCTAATATAGCTGATATTTAAAATCCTAGTCACAACATCAAACATATTCCCACTAATTCTAGTTGTCTAAATCAGCAAAAGTGAAACCTAAGCGAGGTCTCAACTGTCCGTCTTCCTAAGGAGGTTGATCTGAGAAAGTGAGCCACCGAGCGAGGCTTCACCTTTCCATCTTCTGATCCGATGAAATGGACTTGAGGCTTAATTTTGTTTATTTAATTGATTGGGATCAAAATTAACAAGATGGTTTAACACTACTGAAAATGCACTCCGACAATAGCTTGCTAGTTTGTTCCAATGGAATTGAAGAAATTGGTTGGTATATATTTTCATGAAATAAAAAAGAGAAGAGAACTTTGTTTGGGCTATCACCTATGTGAGCTTGCAGAAGATATATGTATACATATATCGTTTGAAAATTACAATTTTACTTAAAAAGGGAAATTCTTGGTAAACAATTAAGGAGAAAAAAGGGAAAGAAAATTAAAATCAGACTACATGCCATTGCAACAATTCAACAACTATCATAAATAATATAGACATTCTTTCTAGTAATGATTATGCCAAATGCAACGGTTTTTATGGTTTTCATTGATGAGTACAACTGTACAAAATTCATATCACTTTCAATCAATTGAAAATCATTTTCATTTTTCTGTCAACTCAAGCATTAAAGGAAAAACCACTGTATTAGCTTATTAATACAAATCATGTGGACGAGATATTTATAGATCATTTCTTGATGATAGTATGATCAAGAAAGCCAAGCCAGAGCATGGACAACTGAACAATCCACGTCAACTGAATAACAAGAATATATTTCTACAAGGAGGACAATTTCTCCCCAGTTACATAAAATGGTGATTTATTGTTTGGGTCGATATGATCTTGAGATTCATATTGCCTTCAACACTTTCTTTATCCAGTCATCATCTAACAGTTGATCCAAAGACCACATTTGTCGAATGAAGAAAGTGCTAGCTAGAGAGGATCATCTTCCATGATCTTGGTATTGGATTAGTAATCCAACATAACACGTAATTCAATGTTTGGCTATGAAAATTGGGTTTTGAACTAATAATTCATTTAGACATGGCATTGCCCATATGGGTAGAATTCCAAGAAAAGGGTGAGATAAATCAAACAAATCACTAATTTGAAAATTCAGGATCATTAAATCATCTTACAATTATCTCATCAGTACCAAAACCAAAAAATGAATCAAACATTGAAGGAAGCTAGATAGAACATGATCTGAGCCATTAGAAACGCTATAATACAAAAAATAAAGAAAATAAAATAAAAAATTTATAGCATCATTCATTCAAGAAATCAAACAAGACCAGAATTCAATGCTCCGTTTGGTTCCTAAGTAAACAAAAGAAAACAGGAGGTTTACATCTTAAAATTTTCTCATTTTCATTCATTGTGAACCAAGGGAACAAGAAATCTCAAGAATTTAACCGTTGGCCTTTTTTCTTTATATTTTCCAAGAATCAAATTCAACGTGAAAATAACCATTTATAAGATTCCAAATGTATTTTACTTTTCATTCCTCTGTTTTTCTCAGCAAACAAACAAAGATGATTGTGCGAACAATGCCAAAAGTGATGGAATCTAAATTACCTGTAAATTGAAATCTGTAAATAACGCTCCAAATTTGTGGCTGATCTGATGAAACCAATACAAAGAGAAACACACAAAGAGGCAGAGAGAGAGCATTAATAATTTCAAGATTAACTGTCGTTATGATGCTAAAAGCCTTCCTCTTATTTTATTCAGTCAATATAATTTCCAACTTGATCAAATTACATGATATAGTGAGCTTAAAAGCCTTCCTATTATTTTATTCGGTCAATAATATTTTACGTTATCAGTTTGCAGAAAGGATGCAAAATGTTTTTGGAACTCTCTAGTTGACATGTTGATTTGCAATGCCTTGGCCAATAAGACCACAAATAGAGCGAGAGAGAGAGAGAGAGAGTACAGATTAAAGTTCAGATCTGAGCTTCTGGAAATCACTGATTCTCTGAATCTCTGCAAATGAGGATCAAGTAAGAATGACTTAAAACATTGATTTCATAGATCTAAAGAGAGAGAGAGAGAGAGAGAGACGGTGGAGCTCGCTACCTTGCCAGTGCAGATGGTGTTGTCGATGGAGCTTCAAAATCGCTTCGATCTGAATCTTCGATGGAGTTTAGATCTGAATCTTTGATGGAGCTTCGAAATCGCTTCGATGGACCTTCCATCTGAATCTTCGATGGAGCTAAGAGAGGGTTGAGAGAGAGAGAGATGTGTGCGTATAAGGGTTGAGAGAGAGAAAGGGCTCAGATTTTAAAATGGAGCTTCGATCTGGAGCTTCGATGGAGCTTAGAGAGGGTTGAGAGAGAGATGTGTGCGTATAAGGGTTGAGAAAGTGAAAGGGCTCAGATTTAAAAATGAAGCTTCGATCTGGAGCTTCGATGAGGGTTGAGAGAGATGTGTGCGTATAAGGGTTGAGAGAGAGAGAGGAGAGAGAGAGAGAGGGGCTCAGATTCAAAATGTGCTTTAAAAAAAGCGCGTGTGGCTACCGCATTTGGAGGCGTTTCCAAACGCCTCCGATTATAAAACGACGTAGTTTTATTTTAAAAAAATATGCGGCGTTTATAAAACGCCGTTAAATATTAATAACAGTGACGTTTAAAAAACGTCGTTAAAAAAACGTCACCATATCTCCTTTTTCCTGTAGTGTATGTCATCCTCAGACATCTTAACAGAAGATCTTTTCATAATGTCGTCCACAGGATATCCAACTAATATAAGTAGATTCTCATAAGCATTGACATACTGTAACCACAAACACACAATACCAACCAATTTATACAATGACCATCTACGAGTAGAAATCAGAGAACTGATTCTGCTTGCAGCTATGTTCCATAGGTGACTACCATTTCTAATAGAATTGGATTCATAGGATGAGAGTGTATAAAACACTAAAATAATAGGAAGCTCTACCGGAGAAATTGAAAAACTTAATTCTGGAACATTAAGATTGAAGTCCATAAGCTGAAGATCTTTCAATTTGAGGCGAGTGAACAGATCCAATAAAAGTATAGGACAGCTGATGTGATCTCTTCTCTTCAGCCCAATCTGAAAACCTTTCAGATCAAGACTGAAAGAGCTCTCTTTCGAAGGAGCAAAAAGTGAACTGATAAGCCCTCCCAGAAAACACCGACCCTTAGCATACAGAGATTTTGCATTAAGCTCCTTAGTCTCACACAAACATCCAAAGGAATCATTTGAGACAGGAAACTGAACTAGCAGATGAATGTCATGCATCTGCAACTGACAACGTTTAAGTATAACATTAAGGAGAGAAGCCTTCTGATTTCTTGAGGGATTGATGTCTGATAACTTTTGCATAACTTCATGCTAAGAAACACCCTGAAACCCAATAAAGACTCTGTGACTACTACTGCATTTTGCGGCCAAAAAAAAAAAAAACAAGCATGTTATAAGAAACCTAGTGTTGATTGTACTCAAACATGTATAAAGGTCTCATAGTCAATATTAGTTCAGTATTGAAGAATATTTAGACTTCAATTTGCATGCATTAATGCTCCAGCTAATTGAATGGAAGTCGATTATAGGCTAGAGAGCAGTATATCTTTTCTTTTTTTTTTCTAAAAAAATCCACATCCTGTTTTAACATATAAAGGCAATTACATTTTATGACACCAGTGGTGGTTGTTTCCTCCTCCAATTTTCTTCCAGCATTGAATCACAAAGGTTCAATACGAACTGATATCACCATATTAACTGATTCGCACAATAGGAAGTCAACTCCATTGTAGTCTCTGGCCATTTTTTTTTAAGAGCTTTATAAGCATAAATGCTACCTATACCGTATCTCTGTGCATTAAAGCATAAAATATCAAGATTTTTTTTTAAGAGCTTTATAAGCATAAAATATCTATCAACAATTCAACATTTCATTTTTTTTTTGTGCATTAAAGCAGCCATTTTTTATCTCTGTTAATGAGGAACAAACATACTTTCTTATTTAATTTTCTTTCAATTTACAACAATTTCTTACATTAATTATATAAATTCAGCAAAAGGGTAGTGTACAAACCGGAATTTTAGCTGCAATGAGGCAGTTTTTATAGGAATTTTCACAGCAAACATTTGTGACATCCTTAAGCACTGCCCTCCTCTTATGCTGAACAGGTGCAGCAGCAGAAGCACTGCTATTCATCTCATCTAAAGCTGCTCTTTTTGAACTTGTCCGTAAAACCTGCTTTTGACCTTGCTGCTTCAGTGCTTCTGAAGGTGGAATCCCTCCAAATGCATGACAAGCAGCAGCTCGAGCTCGTGTCATTCTAACAGTAGGCTCCCCAACATTAGCAATAGCAAGATTTTCTTCCTTCATGTTTACTGGTCTTAGAGAAGAGCAAGGCAAGGGTTTCTAAATTCAGATAAGACTCATGAAACCTGCAACAAAATGCATATCAGGACAAAGTGAAATAAAGGACAAGCTGCTGAAGTGAGAAGGGGCTCCAGAATAGGGAACTCACAGGCTGCTAAAGAAATATCGTAAGCGAGTAAAAGTACAAAATAAAGCATAACAACCTAGAGCATCTAATTTTTCAGATAATCAAAGTAATGTTTGTCTTTAAAGACACCAAAACAGATGCACAACCATGTAGAACTGGTGTATAAAAAGCTACACACTGCTAGGGAGGTAAAGAAATGGTTCCAGAAAAGACTCTGAATCTAATAGAATGAAATAAAAGGCAAATATCTTAAATTCAAAAATCAAGAGTGAAATAAAGCCATTAGAATCCAGTGCTGGAAAATATTGTTTTCAGCTCCTGAAACTGCTAAACATTGCAATTTGATGATTCTAAATGAAAATGATGATCTCCAATCAGTGATTTGCATACTCTCAAACGGCCAAGGAAAGGCCAGTGACGAAGGAACTTTACCCCAATCAAGACCTAGAAGAGACAAAGAAAGACATTTTCTGTTAAATGCAAGAAGAAATTACTAAGCATTAGTCATTTTTTCGCAATCAATGGCACATGACAACTATTCCAATTTTAAAAATCATTACAAAACATTCTAGATCGATTCTGTACTCTACAGATTACACATTTCAGATGCAGGGAGAAAACATGAAATTAAGAACAGTATAACAAAGGATAACTCATTATAAAGGTACAATCAGGATGAGATCTAGAGAGAGAGAGAGAGAGAGAGAGAGATAGTGGAGCTGGCTACCTCACCGGTGCAGATGACGGTGGCGATGGAGCTTCGAAATCGCTCTGAACAGCTGATTGATGTCGATCTGAATCTTCGAAATCACTTCGAAATCGCTCTAAACAACCGGTGGAGCTTGTGTTCTTTGAAGCTCTCTTCAAGAACAGAAGATTTATCTTTCAAGAGACGAAGCTTCTTCGTGGAGTTATCTCCACCGTCTTCTTCGTCGCTGAGAGAGAGAAGTCTGCATATAAGATAAGAGAGTATAAGAAAGAGAGGGCTCAGATTAAAAAATAAGGGTTTCAAAAAAAGGGGCGCGTGTATGTACGGCATTCAGAGGCGGTTTTAAACGCCTTTAAATACAAAACGGTGCCGTTTTGGTTAAACAAATATGCGACGGTTATAAAACGTCGTTAAAAATAAAAAAAAAAGTGACGTTTAATAAAACGCCGTTAATTAAACGCCGTTAAATCCCTGATTTCCTGTAGTGTAAGGAAATAACATTCATACTAAAGGCTTGCAAAATCTGATTAGCATAATTATGAATAAGGTGTAAAGACTGATTCAAAATGGGATCCACATTATCAAAAACTTTTTT
Source organism: Camellia sinensis (assembly GCF_055761805.1). Lineage (NCBI taxonomy): Eukaryota > Viridiplantae > Streptophyta > Magnoliopsida > Ericales > Theaceae > Camellia > Camellia sinensis. The sequence goes on from NC_138964.1 coordinate 161,598,957, forward strand.
ATTCCTGTCAAGCCAAATTTGCCAAAGAGAAGCAATGGAAAGAAGATTCCAAAAAGGGTCAGAAAGCTGCCGAGGTTTCAAATTCTTTTTGATCTAAGAGGAAAGACACAGCTGACTATCAGCAGATAGCCATGGAGTACCAGCCACATTACTCCAAATAGCCTTAGTGACCACACAGTTGCGAAAGATATGCACAGTATCTTCAGTGTGAAAACCACATCGAGGGCATTCCGCATTATCAGACAACCCTCTTCTCATTCTCATATCATTGGTAAGAAGCCTACCAAGAAGGATCAACCAGAGGAAACATCTAAGTTTCTGTGGAATTTTCAATTTCCACACCCACTCAAAATCCATATTCTCATCCATTTGATTAGAAGCAATTTTATAAGCAGTAGCTGTGGAGAAACCTCCCCCAATAGACCCCCTCCAATGAGGACTATCAGGAAATGTAACAAAACGCGGAAGTGTTACTTTCAGAACACATCTGAGGGCCTCACTGGGGAGTTTAGCGTGTAATGCATCCATATCCTAGTTACCCTCAGCACAACTTATCAGCGGTTAAAAGAGGATGATTGGGGAAAATAGAAGCCAAAGCCTCATCACCACACCACCAATCATACCAAATGGAGATACGAGAACCATCACCCACACTCCATTTGATCCCTTCCTTCAAGATAGCTCTAGTTTGGATCCTTGTTAATTTGGGGAGAGAGAGAGTGTGTGTTTCTAGAAATTGACTTTAGTTTAGAAGAATATTGTTTGGTTATTATTTTTAGAATACACTTATCAAAAAATTATAATTTTTTATATTTTATATTTTTATATTTTTATTAATTTTTTAATATTTTAAATATTTTTTTTTAATTTTTAAATGTATCTAACATAAATATACTTATAAAGTATAATATTTGTAAAAAAAATCTTTATAAAATTTACTAAATACCAAAAATATATAAAAAAAAAAAAAAAATTCAATATATTTTTTAGATTCTTTTGTATTTATTAATTTTTAAAAATATTTTTTATAAATATTTTATTTTTTAGATATATCTAAATAAGGTGCATATAAAAAAGTAAAAATTACTTAAAATTTTAAAAACATTCATTAAAAACAAAAAAAAAATACAAAAAGCAAAACTTAATTTTTAAAAAAATTGAAACCAAAAAACTGAATAGTACTATTTTAATTAAAAGTTAGATAATTTATTTTTAAAATATAATAATATAGTAATTTATTAAAATATTTGAAATAATTTTTTTCTTTCATATTTTTTTTAATCATCAATTAATTATTATTTTTAACTGAACCTTAAAAACAGATTGAAAAAGAGGACTTTTATACGTTGTTTTTTTTAAACATGTGAAACATGAAAGTTCATGTTAGGATTGAAAAAATGGGACAGGGCTCTAAGAAGAATAGAGAGTTAAAAGATGCCTACAAAAGATATGGTCGTGTGGGTTGGTGGCCATTTTAACCACTCCAATCTATCTAGAAAGCTTCTTTGTCCCCATTAATTCAATATATCAATAAATATTGCATATTTTATTAAATTTTTTTTATGTCATCCAATAATCACATACCGACACAACTAACATCTTAAAGTTATTTGATCTCTCCTATGACAAGATTGATGGTTTAGATCAAATGCCTCATTCACTTAAATAAATATTATGACAAATTATTTTATCCAAATAAGGTTGTATAGTTTATTTGATTAACATATTAACATGTCATATGAATAAATAAAAAAACCTAAAAAAAATAATAGTATTATTTTGGTATCAACTCAAATAATTATCATTAACAATAATGATATATAAACAGAAATATATGCACAAAATACATACAAAATGATGTGACAAAATTGTATTCCTAACTCTAAAAAAATAAATAAATAATTTATATTAAGAGCTGTGCTTCTTCATATAAAAAAAAAAAAAAATCATTATAGTAAATGAACCTATATAAAAAAATTTAAAAATAGCATTTTTTTATCATTGAGATACTTACACAAATATAAAACAAAATCAATAAATCAATACAATGAAGCCACTGTGGAAAATTATTCAGTGAAACAAGATTATTATAAGTGATTTTTAGTCCCGACCAATCAAGGACAAATAAAAATCTGAGATTCCATTTTTGTTGGATTTTGGAAGAGATGGGTCCTATTGAATATGTGATCATTGATCACATTTGTTAAGCTCACTGATTATCATGATTGATTAAGATCAAAATTTTACATGGTGATATGAGATTGTCTAATAATATTCACCGACTTGCATATAGGGCAATAAAAGGAAAACAAACGACTCCGTAGTGAACAAGTGTCAATAGCATATTGGTGGATATGGTATTGAGGCCATGTTGTCATTGGATCACGATGAGGTTGGCCTAGGGTTTGGTGGGTAGGAATGGTTGAAGGTGGTTGGACGAGCCCATAGTTCAAGATCATCTACTAAAAGGTGTGACTTAGACGACTCAGCCCCTATCCCAATACTTTGCCACTCATTTCCTTCAAAATTAACCTAATACCACCATGGTTATCATGTAATAATTCCAAAACCCTATTACCCATTTAGTAATTTCACTCTTTTGCTTCCATACTAATAGTGGCATTTTGGTAAATGACTCCACCCAAGAAAATCTAAACCTCCATGCACAAACCATCTTTGTCAAAATGTTAGCTGTAATTAAAAAACCTAAAGAAAGACTAGCAATGGCTGCGTCTTCTTCAAGGATGAGGTAACTACGCTCCATTAATACTCAACTTGGTCCTCGTACTTCCGTTCCAATTGCCTTTTTGTTTCAAGAAATCAAAAACACTTTGTTTAATTGCTTTTTGTTTTCTGATTTCTTGCAGCAGTGAAAATGGAGGATAATCTTCCTCCAGGGTTCAGGTTTCATCCCACTGATGAAGAACTCATAACTTACTATCTAAATCAAAAGCTCTCCGATTTTAGCTTTGAGTCACGTGCGATTGTAGATGTTGATCTCAATAAGAATGAACCTTGGGACCTCCCAGGTAGCCCTAAAATTTTGATTTACTTTTTTCCATTTTCATATATCAAGTTTCTTATTCTTTAAACTTCTTGAGTTGTCTGTTCTTTCATCAGAACAAGATTGATTCACCATTTATTTTCTTTTTCAACTTTCTATTGTCAATAAAATTTAATACTCATCAGTTTTCATTTTCTTTCTGCTTTACTTCTATGTTGTTAGTGGGTATAAAATGCAAATTATAGGATGGTCTTTCTGATCGTGGATGTCATGAATGATTGAAATTTAGATAACTAGAAAGACCCTAAATGAACCAAGTCAAACTAAGTAGAAAGGCCCCAAATGAACAAAGTCAAAAAGTAATAAATTGTTTGAACTTAATTAAAAATTTTAACAAGTTTTTAAAATTTTTAAACTTGATTTGCTTATTTTTTGAATTGATCTCAAACAAAATTTAATTGAACCGATCATGAGTAAAACTCTAGTAATTTAGTTTTTTATAGTTCATCGAGTAATAAATTATTTAAGTTTAGCTTGAAATTTTGATAAATTTTAAAATATATTTAGATTTAACTTGTTTAATTAATAAATTATTCTTTAATAAATTTTTAATGAACCAAACACAAGTCCATTTTTCATAGCCCAATGTCCAATTTGGTCTAACTTAAGCTTTATTGTTTTCCAAAAAAATGTTTAATCAAATTGTAACTTTAATGAAAAAATTTAGATTAAACTATGGTCATCGACTCTATTCTCTCTCTCTCTCTCTCAACATTTGGTAGAAATGGGGAGTCTAGACATGTATAGTAATTGTTTTTGAAGCTTCTATTCTTGCATACATACATAATATCTGTGTATATACAATACAATAGATGTAGGAGAAAGCTGTAAGGAAATTTCAATGATTTGTGGAACCCAAGAAAAGAATTACCTGAAAAGTCAATTTTGTGCAGCCAAAGCATCCATGGGAGAAAAAGAATGGTACTTCTTTAGCTTGAGAGACCGAAAATACCCGACTGGCCTGAGAACCAATCGGGCTACAGAGGCCGGTTACTGGAAAACAACCGGCAAGGACAAGGAGATCTTCAGTGGTGGCGTGTTGGTTGGGATGAAGAAAACCCTGGTTTTCTACAAAGGTAGAGCTCCCAAAGGCGAAAAAACCAACTGGGTTATGCATGAATACAGACTAGAAACCAAGCTTTCTTTCAAACCAACAAAGGTAAATAACCATGTAAATGCATGTCAACATTTTAAATAGCGCTATGAAGAAACCGATCGGTATTGATATTGCGGTGTAAACGCATTGGAAGCATAGAGCAAAACGTATGGTCGTTAATTTTTATTTTTTTTTAATTTTCGCCACAAAAAAAAAGTTTTATAACAGTTGAAAATTATCACCACAAAAAAGAGTTGTATAACAACTGAATTGATTGCATTATCTTCAAATCAGCCGTCTTGGCTTTGAATTGGGTCATTAATTAGTTATGAACCGATACCATGAGATTCATTTTTTCTAGTCGCAAGTCCCCTATAAGGCTTAGTTGATCTATGATTTGTCTTTCAATCTTCAGTTTAAGCTCTTCTGTCCATTCCATCTAAAACTTTCTTTTTTTAATGAATCGATAAATATTCATTACTAAAGGGAGGCGAGTGCATAAGTATCCTAGCAAACTAGACGATTCCAACTAGGTCGGGACCAAAAAGCAAGCCAATCTACGAGCATTGATTTTTATTAATAAATTTTTTTTTACTGATCAAAAAATATATATTCATCATATTGAACTAAAGGTAAATTTTTTGCTATTGTGAAAAATCAATATGCATTTGAGATTTTTATTTCTATGGATAAACCTATCAATATGGGGAGGTTAAAAAATGCAATACAGATTATATCAGCTGATATTTAAAACTATTGTATACCCCTTAATTAATTAGGAGATAGTTCATAACCCTCATTGATTCTTGAATGTTTTGTTGTTTAGGAGGAATGGGTTGTATGCAGGGTCTTTCACAAGAGCTCATCAGCAGTAAAGAAACCACATCCTGAAACACCATCCTCTCAACAACCATCTCTTGCTCTTGACTCTCCTAATTGTGACACTAACACATTAATGGCGAATGAGTTCGGGGACATAGAGCTGCCAAATTTAAACTCATCAAGTGCTATAAGCAACTTGTCACTACAAAACTACAACAGCGAAAACAATGGCAATAACAACATGAATATGATCAACCTGAACATGAATTGGCCTGCAGCGAGGGAAGCAGCAGCATTGTCATGGCCTTCTAGCTTTCTAAGTCCGAATCTGTCGATGAATTCCTTGCTTCTCACGGCATTGCAGCTTAGGAGTTATCAACCAAGAGAAGCTGTGAATACCGATTACTCATACATGCCACAAGGAATTTCTCAGTTTGGGACTGATTTTAGTTTGAATTTCCAGGGTTCTTCTTCCTCATCGAAAGTTTTGGATTCAGTGCAGCAACAGCCTCAGGAGCAACCATTCAATTTGGACTCCATTTGGTGAAGCTCAAGATTCATCACCAAGATTTTAAATATCAATCAACTGATACATATAAAGATTTTGAATTTCTGATACGGATATCAATCCACAGATAAATCGGCAAATTGTCCAATATCAACCCATATATGACCGTATTATTGATCCCAATATATATTGTGATACAGTTATTTAAAATCATGGTCAAAACTAACTTGTGAATTTCTTGTATGCAATTTATCTTTGAGTTGGGTAAAAAAAAAAAATTGGAGATATGACTCATTGTTGGAAACCTTCTTAGATTTCAATTTCACTTGGTAATGGGCCAAAGCTCATGATAACATGTAAGTTCAGTGTCATAAGAAAATGTAAGTTGGTGTAGTTAGATATGCCAACCTGGGAAAACCCTCCTTTCTATCCTTCGTTTTTCATTTATGTTGTCACTTAGTTGTTACACCATGTTTTCCTTAGATGTTCATTGTAAATGAAAGTTTCAACTTATAGGAGCAAATAAAATACGTTACAAGCAAAGATATTCCATTGTTTGTGTAATTATTCAGTTGTTTTTTACCATCACCATATCTTTATTTTCAGTTATTTATGGTCAGTTATGAGCCGATGCCATCCCGAGTCTCACTTTATAGCGATTGATCATAAAACACTAAATAATGTTAAAAAATTTAGTTTAGATCACTAAAAATAATATGTATGACCATAAATAAAATAAAAAATTTTAAAAAAACTATAATCAGCTTGTTTGATTTGGTTTCCAGGATTTACCTTTCAAAAATTTGATTTTTTTTTTTGTTTTTTGTGTTTATTTTTGTTTCATTGATTTTTTTTAATATTCTAATCAAATTTTTTTAATTTTTAGATACACCTAACATAAATACACGTAAAAAATATAATATTTGTGAAAAAAATCTTTCGAAAATTCACTAAATACCCCCAAAAAAAAAAGAGAATTCTGTACATTTTTCGTATTCTTGAATATTTATTGATTTTTTAAATACATCCAAGTAAGATGCATCTAAAAAAGTAAAAAATATTGCTTAAAATTCTAAAAATATTCACTAAAAATAAAAAAATACAAAAAATCAAATACTAAATTTCTAAAAAATTGAAACCAAACACAATGAATTTGATTTATAATAAAAATACAACACAAAAGTATCATGACTAAGGCACTATTTGGCATAAACTAAATATTTAGATCACATCATTTCTCTACTTTTCTACACATATTTTTTTAAAAAATTAAAAAATATGGTGTCATTTGGCAAACTTGGCTTTTTGGCTTTTTTGATTTTTTTAGCCTCCGACTTTTTTGTTCGTTTGGTTTTCTTGTTTGACTTTTTTGGCTTTTTTGCATTAGAATGACAGAATTGCCCTCCATTTGGAAATGATGTTTTTTTTACTTTTTGTTTGTATATGGGTTAATTTGGTAATTTTGCATCAAAAGTTAAGTGTTTTGTCATTTTGTGATTTTGTGACTTTTTTTTGTCCTTATGTGCTTATTTAGTCACAATATGTTTACCAAACCAAGGTTTATTTAAATCATCCCAAATAGCCCCAAAGTCTAATTCAGTATATAACAAAACACCACAAAATCTTATAACTAATGTCATTGCGATTGAAAACTAAATATTAAAGTCTCATAATCAAAAACCAAAATCAGTTTGGGTTATAACTAAAAACATGGCAAAAGTTTTAGAATCAATCAACCACCGCAAAGCCTTACAATCAGGTGCACCACAAATGTTAGTGTGTAAATATTTGTCTATAACATTGTATTCAATTATAACTACAGACTAATTTACTATTTTTTTTACCAACTACTCGCATATATATGTAAAAAAAAAAATGATAAATTAATTTGTATCCCTATTTTTTTTTTTAGTAATCCCAAACTTCCTTGAAGTCAAAACAACACAGTGCATTTGGTTTGACTTTCTTAGACTCTCAAACCAAACAATTTGTTACCGAGTCCTAAAGCTGGTGGGCCTGGGCTCCATTGTTCACCACTTCCGTCCTTCTAAAGGCCCAAAGTAACTTTTTTAGTCTAGGCTTTTTAGTCAAAATTCAGATGTTCAGTTTGGGCCCAATACAAAGTCAAAGCCGGGGATTCTATTTTCCTTTCCAATTGAACCGGGCTCCTCTTCAGTTTTAAAAGTAAACTGGACTGGACAGTCAAAATAATAAGATGGCGACACATCATCAAAATTGGAAACTAATGGCTCAGATTAAATTAGACACTCACAAGCTCTTTGAAAGATCTTATCAACATCGTCTTTTACAACCGTCAATGTTAACACCATCTCTGTGGGATTTTCATGTTTCTCATTGAAATCCCTAACTCTCTCTCCCTACCTCCTTCCCTCTCTCTCTCTCTCTCTATATATATATATATATATAAATGAGTTTACCACACTGACAAGCACTAGTCCTAGGCAAAGGCGAAGAAACAACAATAATACGTGGCCAAAGAACTGAGGCTCTGCATGGGTAAGCTCAAAACCATTAGAATTCCGATCAGTTCAATCTAGGGTTTCAAATTTCTTGTTCAAAATATGTATATTATGTATGTGTGATTTGTGTGCTTGAATCGGGATTCATTGATGTAGGGGTTCATGAAGTTTTGTTTCCAATTGTTAATTACTACAATTTGATAGTGTTTCTGCAGAGTTTGCCATTGTTTCATTTTCTACTTTTGCTGAACTATGCTGAGCCTCCGATTACTTTTTGATTGGAAGTTGAAATTTTGTGGAAAAAAAAAAGTCTGAACATGGCTTTCTCTATCCTTCTGGGTTGTATATTAAATTTTTGCTCTGTTTTTATCCAGTAGCGTTTGGTTTGAGTTTTCTGGATTAAATTTTTTGAAAATTGAGTTTTTTTATTTTTATATTTTTTTTATTTTTAGTGAATATTTTTAAAATTTTAAACATTTTTTTTACTTTTTTAGATGCACCTTATTTAGATGTATCTAAAAAGTAAAAAATTTGTGAAAAAAGATTTTAAAAAATTAATAAATACATAAAAATACACAATATGTACTGAATTGTTGTATTTTTTTTATATTTTTGGTATTTAGTGAATTTTTAAAATATTTTATTTACAATTTTTTTACTTTTTAGGTGTATTTATGTTAGATGTGTCTAAAAAGTAAAAAAATTACTTAAAATATTAAAAAAATTCAGCAAAAACAAAAAAAAATATGAAAAATAAGAAAGTTAAATTTTCTGAAAAGTATTTTTTAAAAAATGGAAACAACCAAGGTGTTCCAATTCTGAGTTATGAAGTATGGACACCATATCCATACCCTGTATGGTGCTTCATATGGTTCTTTTGTATATGTATCGGTACTCGAAACAAGTATTTAATTAATTTTTTTCTATTCATTTTTTACCGTACTCGAACAAATTAATATATATCCAAATTGTATCTCAGGCGAAATAGTATTTTATTCTAATAGAGAAATAAAATTTCTTTAATTAGAATTCAAATTTTTATTTTCATGATATTTTCTTAATTATTTCTATCAGGTTGTAAAAGATGGAGGTTGAATTCTCCTATTAAGTGGGTTTCAACTTTCAAGGATTTTAGAAGAACTTGTGGAAGGAAGCTGTTGATAAACAACCTGAGGATAATCATCCATGATGCATCTGGGACTTGCTTCATGCTCTTCATTACCCATCATTGCTACTATACTGCAAGTGGGATACAATTTAATTAGTGTCTTTTGGATTGTACTTTGTGGATGAATTTAAGTCATCGAAAGGGGTTGGAGAATGTAAGGAAATGTACTGTACACTTGAATAGTTAAATGAACATCTTATAAAAATTCAAATATTTCATCACTTGCATTATTTTGGACCCTTTTGATTTAACTGAATATTTTCTTGTGCTCATTATAGATTTACAAAGCATTTTCTTCATTTACAGTTCACATGAAAAGTGCAAAATTACTAGAAAAAATACTGTTCACATTACATTGAAGAGTCAAATAAATTATTTATAAAATTCTGCAAAAAAAAAAAAATGCATAAAAGGAATAACAATTGTACTTCTGCCTCAAAAAAATTGTAAAAAGATGAAAGTACTAAAACAATTCCACTAATCAATTACTGGAACTAAAGAAGCATTAACAAATGAAGAACATAGGGTCATTTTGTTTCAACGCATAGTGCTTCTAGATTCATGAGAATCTAGAAATGAAGAACAAAGCATAGAACTGGGCATCTAAACTCCCTGCAATAGAATAATAATTGAAGATACTAAACAATAGTGCAATCTTGAAATGAATAATATAAATGGAAAATTAGATAATATTTTTTTTACCATTTACAATTGAGTGAATGAAGAATCGTTACAAGCTTGAGGTGTTTCTGGAATCATGCATGCCATGGAACTAGACATCCCAACACCCTGCAAATGAAGAATACTAATATAACTTAAGTTTTAATTTCATCTTATATGATCACAACAACAAGACATTTCTACCTGTAATGAACAATCTGATAGTGGGGGATAAGTAGTATCTGCAAAAGTAGTAGATGAGTGAGGGGTTGATTGAGGTTCCAACATTTGTCTGCTTTTCTTGCTCTTTGCTTGCAACTCAACCCAACTCTTAGGCCTTTTTCTTGGCCTACCTTTCCCCAAACCCTCTTTTTTCTTTAACCCCTTTGCTCCTAAGGTATGTAAGTTATGAGGTTGATTTTTGTCCAAAACTTCTTTGCATGATTTCGATGAAAAAGGTGCATGAGCTTCACTTGCTTGTTAGCCAACACTAGGTTGTTGACTTAATATATCATCAATCTTTTTTGCCATCTCAACTATAAATTTCGCAAGCATGTCCGTTGTTTCTAAACTTTCATCCGCACAACAACCCAACTTAATCAAATTGGGGCATAACATCCTATAACGAAAATTCACATCCAAATCAGCTGCTATATGTGTATCTATACAGCTATTAATGTCCTGTACTATTCCATTTTTTGCTTTCTTAGCCCATCTCTTCAGTAAGTATTGTTTTGGTATATCCTTGATGTTCATCATGTCAAGACCTTTCAAAGCATGGGCACACAAAATTCCATAACTCTCAAACAATTTACAAGTACATGACACCATTGGGCCTTGTAAGTTGACTTTAACTTCACGAACTTTAGGCTCATCAAGCACTTTCACCACATAGTCATGTGAAAAGTTGCTTTCATCTTGTTTCCAAGCAAAAGCAGACAGGCTTTTCAAAATTTGCTCTTTAAATATCTCAAAAATTGGGTTTGTATAAAAATCTCCTGCATTGATCAACAAGGGAATGGGTAAGCCAATTTTTGGCAACTTCTGACGAGAAGCATACTCGCAATCAAACTCAATATGAGTAATATCATCAATAACCCTCTCAAAATGCTTGAAGAAATACAATATCCCCAAATTTGATTGTAAAAAAGTACATAGTTTACCATTGAAGCTTTCGCTAACTTGCATGGTATCTGCCCAAGTTGACCAAACTTCCATGACATATGGTTTTCCCCATTTTTCTCTAATCCTATATATAGTAGACAACCAACTATTATCATGAACATCAAATTTATCAAGCTTGTCTTCCCAAGCACTAGAGAAACTTTCCTCATCTTCATAATTGTAAATAAATTTAGCAAGCTCTGCACCAATCCCACCATCATCACCTCTATATTTGCTTCTTAAATGCTTAATTGCATTTTGTCTCATATGCCATGTGCATATTCTATGGAACGTATCAGGCATAACTGATGAGATAGCCTTTGCCATTGCAGGGTCTTGATCAGTGAAAATGGTCTTTGGCTGCTTCCCTGACATAGCATCTAAGAAACTCTTAAATAACCACTCAAAAGAGGCAATTGTTTCATCATATAGAAGTGCAACCCCAAATATAACAGCCTTCCTATAATTGTTAAACCCTACAAACACCGCTAGTAGCCGATAGTCCTTGTGGGTTCTGTATGTTGTGTCAAAACTCACAAAATCCCGAAATAAACTATAGTTAATTATCATTTTTGGGTCTGCCCAAAAGATGTTAGTAATTTGTTCTCCAACATCTAGCTGCACAGTGAAGTGAAAAGATGAATCCTTCATTGATTTGTCTGCAAAATATGCTAACAAACTTCCAGTTTCCCCGAACTTCAATTCCTTCTGACGTTTAGTCCGAAGATAATTTTTTAAGTCCTGACGTGTAAAACCAAGACATTCCTTTCCACCTGCCTGTCGAGATGCAAGCTCAAATGTCGATCTCAATCTAATCCCAGATGCCTTTGCCAAATCAGCTTCAATTGCTTGAGTTTTTGCAATTTTTCTTTGTGAAGGCATTAAATGGACACATTCGGGAATATGAAGTGGGTGATTGTGGTCCTCAACAAAATCAATAACCACATAGTTTTGTCTATTTTTGTTGAATGAAACACTCATACACGCCTTGCAACCAGTTCTTGTTTCTTGGCGTGAATTTTTAGTTTTATCATCTCTCTTGTCTTCACGTCGAAACCCTTCTTTCAAACATACAAACCTCCTAGAAGTGATCCTTCATGTTTTCTTACATGTGTTAGTATATTCTATTCGAAGACTAAAACCGATAATCTGCCCAAACTCATTGTTGAAATCTTTTGCGGCATCTAGGGAATCAAATTCCAAACCCATTTGAGGTTTGTAATCTAGAATTGTGAGACTTGAAGATATAGCTTCACACATTGAAGTGTCTTTTATAAAGGGGCCTTAATTTGGGTGTTGTCTTGCTGCTTGACACAAGAAACATCATTAGTACGAAGGAAAATAAATTCTAAATACATCATGTTTAATAATTAAAAAGATCCAAAAAGTAAAAACATTAATTAAAAAAAATATCAAAAAATCAGTAAGAACATAAACAAAAAATAAAAAGTGCATAAAAACACACATCAATTTTTTCAATAATAAAAAAATATCTATATATGTATTTTTCAACCTTTTAATATGTGTATACATGAGTGTCTATGTACATAAACATATCTGAGATGAACATAATTTATTTTCAACATGAGATTAGTGATTTGAATATTTTTATTTGTGAAGGGTTAATATGTCTATACATGAGCGTCTATATACATAAACATATCTACAATGAACATAATTCATATTCAACTTGAGATTAATGATTTGAATCTTTTTATTTGTGTATAGTCCTAGTCTCCATATATATATATATATATATTGAGAGTTTTATCTTTGACTTCGAAGATTTTGATCTGTATCAATGTGCTTGCAACTCGTACAATTTTATTATAATATTATATATAAATCAAATAATAATAAATAAATAAAATGATAATATGTGCATCATACATTTTCTTATTCTTTATACCTTATGGTAGTATACTTTTAATCAACTAAGCTACAAAGAGAAAAAGCAGAGGACACGGGTCACCATGGCTGATCATCAAAAACTCCAGTTGTCATTGATTTGCTTATTTCTTTGACATACAGGAAGAATCTTTGGTTGAAAGAAAAAATCAATGGGAGTGCTTGCGGCAAAGGAAATCAAATCCCCAAAGGAATTTGCGCCCAAATCAGATCTTTGAAAATCCCATAGAGATGGTGTTAATGTTGACGGCTGTAAAGGACGATGTCGTTTACATCTTCCAAAGAGCTTGTGAGTGTCTAATTTAATCTGAATCATTAGTTTCCAATTTTGATGACGTGTCGCCATCCTATTACTTTGACTGTCCAGTCCAGTTTGCTTTAAAACTGCAAAGGAGCCAGGTCATTTCCAATACATATAAGAGTTTTAGAGACCAATTTTTTTTACCTAAAAATAAAAATTTTGTTGCAAAAGATATATAAAGACCAATTTCTATTGTTGTGGGGATAGTTGCTAAAAGGTCGTTCTGAAAAGTAAAAAATAATGTTTTTACCAATAAAATTTTAAAAATGTCACTAATATATAAATTTTTAAGGACAAAATAATATGATCTCAAAATGCTTTATTTTTTCAGGCGAAAAATTTGGTCCCAAAATGATAATAATTCATCACAAATATTCAATTTTCATTGTCAAAAATATAATGACGACATTTTTTGTAATAAAAATATTTGGTCTCTAAAAAATTGTTATCCCTAAATTTTGGTCTCTAATAGTGCCAAAAACCATTAAGTATGTTCAATTTCTTAGTACACTTTATTAATTTTTTAGAATTGTAATTTACTTTTAATATATCCTATCTATATATATATTTTTTTAAATTACCCTTTTAAATACACTCAACTAATAAACAAAACCAAAACATAGAATCACCGATTCAACACAACATCTCTTTCAAAACCTTCCCGCTGATTTGATGACAAAGGCTTGGATGTGTCTATTATTTTGGTGATTATTGGGTGAAGCCAAAAACTATTTAGGGTTTGATTTTTCATTTTTCTTTGGAGAAAAGCAATTTATACGTTCTTTAAGTTTTTAGAATACAAGCTATGAAACTGGACAAAGCCAACATCTTTTAAATCTCTCTCGCAAGCATCATCACTTTTGCCAAGCATTTGAAGCTCTAATCAATCCAAACTTCAACCAATATTAAACGAAACCTGTTGACTGTACAATTTGTAAAAGTCAATCACAGAGTGACATATGGCACCTAAAAAGCAATTTGGAGAATTAATACAAGTCGCCAATCAAAGTCTGACACGTGGCAGTTCATATTGGTATTAATGGATCGGCATAGTACTGGAATAGTCGAGAGATACAAGATGATGTAGCCTAACAGTTACTCATAAGTTTAAATTCAAAATCAAGAGGGAAGCCTAACTGTAAGAGTGGCGTAGTGGGACTAACTATGAGATAGTACGTTTAGCAATCGTGGGAGGACATTTCGACGATTGGAAGTCCACTTCGACGGTTACCACTGAGAAGTATAAATAACAAGGAAAGGCCCAGAATAAACCCCCAAACTCATATCAAAAAACCAGTTTATTTACTTCATTTTCCTTCCAGTTTTACAGTTCTTTACATTTCTAGCACTTCAATTCCTGTACTGCACTTCATTTCTTAGGAGTAGTTTCAAATAGTTTGTTGCTATGAACCTCTATGAGTCTGGGTCAGATAATTATAAGTTTTCATTTACTTAATGAAATTCAAATTCTGAAATTATTCTTCACTTATTATTATTTACTAATTTCTCCTAAACAAGCCACCAGTAAAAGTCCTCTTCATTGAGGCTGAAAGAACTACAACACAATCGTCTGATAATTGGTTAGCAATTAATATTCTGTAGGAACTGATTGATCCTTGCTGGCACGTTTAAATTTATATTATTAATCTTCGAAAACCAAAAAAGTCAACATATATTTTTGGCATGCCCAGTGGGACTCTAAAATGACTAGACATAGGAGACAAGGAGAAAATGAATGCTTGGAAGAAGGTGTGGAGAGAGAAGTAGAAATACCTCATCTAGAGGATAATGTGATAACACATCCTATGGAAGCACCTATCTCATCAGAACCTATAGTCGAACAGACTAGCACCTCGGAGCATGCACCACACGTTCAAAATATTGGACGAGGCCATGGAATTGGACCATCCACTATTCCGTCTACCAAGCCAATGAATCCATGGGGAGGTTTGGTAAATGCCATGAGACAGCAGTTAATGTATACAATGGAAAGATGGGCAACATCCTTCATGGATCGAATGAATTCCTATCAACCAACTATCACTAGGCATATAGAGGAAAATTCAAATGTTTTTCAGTAAAGATTGGCTAGAGATAAACAGCCTATGTAAATTAATGGACATAGTAATGGTCAGACTAGTAATCAAAATTATGAAAGACCATCACTTGTACCTCAATCATGGTGTGAGCCTTCTTCGAGGCCTTTGGTAAATCAAAATATCTCATTACCTAACAGCGAAGCCATACAAATTGGTGGATCTAGACCAACACAAGAAAATGGCATGAGAATGTTTCCAAATCCCATGTTCGAAACCATGCCTGGCACAAAGGGGTTCACTAACCCTCTATTCGAAGTCACATACGGGGGTTGGAAGGGTTTCCTGCGGCTGGAAGAGAAACATCACTTGTTCCTCCCCTTGTAACACCTTTCGCAGGTCCTTTCGCAAGACAGGCCCAGAGAGGTCAACCATACCCTCAACAACAACCAGTACCATAGGGACAACCAGTCCTAAATATACCTCCCTATGGACTAAGAGGACCTCAAGCACATGGGATTCCACCAAACCTTGTGTTTGTTCCTCTAGTAGTAGTCCATCAAGCACAGAATATGGTTCCTAGGGACCAAATTGCTGATATTGTCAAAGTAATGTGTGGACCTATGGCTTGGGGGGTTCAGACTCTTGTATATAGAAAGTCATATCCAGAATGGGTGGATAGGGTGCATGAATACCCAAGGGGATTTAGAATACCAAAATTTGCTCTCTTTTATGGAAATGGAAACCAGTCAATAGTAGAACACGTTGCCAGGTTCGTAGGCCAATGTGATAAATTTACTAATAATGATTATATAAAGTTGAGACTCTTTCCAAATTCTTTAACTGGGGCAACCTTTGTATGGTATATTAACCTTACACTTGGCTCTATCCAAACTTGGCTACAAATGGAGAAGGCATTTCATGCCCAATTCTTCCAAACAGAGCCTGAAGTTTCCATGGCTGATTTGGCAATGTTGAGTCAAAGGCCTGATGAGAAGGCAGTTCAATTTAATGTCAGATTCAAAAGAACACGAAATAAGTACATGGTCATTCTACCAGAGCCTGAATTTTTGAGATTGGCTCAAAATGGTTTAGAGTTTAGGCTTCGAAAGAAGTTCAATTCAACTGAGTTTTAAGACTTAATGAAATTAACCTATAAGGTGTCTAGATATGAATCTTTACTTAAGGAAGAATAAGATTGAAGTAATGCATCATATAAGACGTATTATAGGGACTCTAATTATGAAATTGATGCAGCAGAAATCATAGGGAAAGAGCTTATGACCTGTGAAGCGTTAATTTAGAAGGACAATACAATAGACCAACAATTTAAAAAGAAAGGCCTTCATATGAAGTATTCTTTTGATTTAACAAAAGCATATGACATTTTTGATCATTTGCTTGCAGCGAATTTCCTAAAGTTACCAAAGGGAGTTAAGATCCCTACCCCAAAAGAACTTAAAGGGAAAATATACTGTAAATGGCACAATTCTTGGTCTCTTTCAACTAAAAACTGTATTGTTTTTCGGGACAGGATCCAAGAACATATTCAAAAGGGGAGTTTAAAGTTTCCAGCCAAAGCAGAGAAAATTATGGGGATTGACACCAACCCATTCCCAGAGATTAGGGAGGTGACAGCCAATGTTGGCGTGCCAGATTTCCAAAACCTATCATTGAAGGAATTGGAGGAAGTTTATGTGCAGATACATGTTGCTAGCCAGACTGTTATAACAACCCCGACCCATGATTAACGTTAATCCATGATTTAATGTGTCTAATAAGTTATTGAGATCGAATCCTGAATTAATTGCATGTGTGATGCATTATTTATACTTATATCTGTCTCTCGTAGAAAGATATGTTCATGTTTTTGTTTCGGTTTATGAATTGAAGTCCTTATCGACATCCGATTCAGAAATTGACTTGATTTATGTGTTAATTAGAATTTTTAAAATTTTATGGTAGGTTTAATTAAAATTCGATTTAGAACGATTAAATTAGAATAAATTAATGCTCAATTGTATAATTGATCAACAAAATAATTAGGCCATTAGCCAAGCCTATATAAGGCCACTTTAACACCTCATATACACTTTTTGCACTCCCAATTCCTCTTGATTGAGTTCAAATGTGTGAGAGAGAGAGGAAGAGAGAAATTGGGATCAAAAGCTAGAGAAAAGAGGGATTGCTAGGAATTGTTAGAGAATTGAAGAGCATTTAGAAGTTTAAGCCTCTAATCTTGTGAATTCAAGGTCTAAGGTAAGAAATGTAACCCTTAGTTGTGTAATTGAGTTAGTTTTTGGAAGAATTCGAGTAAAGGAGGTGAACTAACATGAGTATGAGCTAGGATTAGAGAATTATAGCTCAAATCATACATGCATGCGCATATCATGAAGTTTTGAAGTTGATTTTACAAGAATTCTCACATGCATGTTCATACCTTGGTTTTGTTCAAAGAATTCAACTTATTCTTAAGCTTAATGACTCATTTGATAATGTTTTGGAAGGTTGGAATGCATGACATTACATGCAAGTTATGTTATCTAAGTTTCAAGTTTTGTTTACTACAATTGGCCTAGTTTTTGGGCTTGATTTTGCAAAATAGTTTGTAATTCATCATGTATTATGAGTTTCTCAATGTTTTACTAAGTTTTGGTCTAAAATAATGTGTTTTGAAGGATTTGAAATTGAGTTTTGAGCTTAGGAGTAAATTTGGAAATTCTAGAATTCTTCTCCTACGCTCGAGCGAAGGAATCCACGCTCGAGCGACCACTTTGAGTGCGTGTACTTCCGCTCGAGTGACCAGAAGTTCGCTCGAGCATGAAATGCAGGCTCCCAGAAGTTATTATGTTTTGCAGTCCGCTTGAGCAAGGACATGTCTCTTACGCTCGAGCAAGCTTCGAGCGAGCATCGAGCGGAAAAATCAAGCAACCAGCACTTTTGCCAAAGTTTACAGACCGCTTGAGCGACCACTCACATTTTGCATGTCCGCTCGAGCGTAGGAAGTTGTACTCGAGCAAGGACCCTGTTTTCAGCAAGTTTTGTTAAGTGTTTTCAAGTACATTTTTGCATCCACATTCCATCCTAGACATTCCTATGCCATAATTAAAGCACAATAATGAGGATAAAAGTAGAGTCACACCAAGATAAGAAAAGAACAAAGTATATGTTTTCGGGTGTGTAATTCAGTATATATTCGTTTTGTACCTGTGTAGGTCACGCGCCCCAAGATATCTGAATTGTTTACTCTATTCGTCTATTTGGAGCCATCTGTTATTTGTGAGTAGTAACTCTGTAAAGTTATGTTAGACTTTGATTATTTTCTGATGATATGAAATGATCAGTTTTCTGAATATGCTATGTTTTGTGTGAATAAATGATTGTCCAAGTTCCTGAAATGTACTCGTGGCATCCATAGCATCATGTGATATTTTGCATCCTTTTATGGGTCATCAGGTCCCTCTATGGATCATCGGAATGCCTATACGGTCGTCCCTTTATGGGTCATCGGAAACGTCTTTATACACATGAGTCATCAGAGTGCCTTTATGGTCGTCCCTTTATGGGCCATTAAAATGCCTCACGGCTGTCCCTTTATGGGTCATCGGATTTGTTAACACTAATGGATGTGCCACATATTATGATGTGAAATGTATGAACTTTGAAAACGAATACGAACAAGTGTATGAATCTGTTTCTGATTTGAAATCTGAATTTGCATAAGACTCTGATTTTTAACTCTATGATGGACCTCATTTATTAAAACCCTTTACGTTGTTATTATTCACTAGGCTCTCGTTCATTATTTATATTTTATATGTAGGTGACCAGGCGCGCGACCAGGCTTAAGATGATGCCTGAAAAGTTTTGTGTTCATCAGCCACCCTTTGTGCCGCCCGATGAGGTTCCAGATCATGTCAATCCTGCGGCTATGTTTTTGTATTTAAGACTTTGGTTCTTTTGTTTTAACTTTGGACAAATTTCTGCTTATATGTACAATACTTGGAGTGACGTGTATCAACTATATCTTTTGATGTCACATGTATCTTTATTAAAGTTTAAAAATATTTGTCTCATGTATGTCTTCACAGCTCAATAGACTATATATATTTCTATTTATTGCTTTTGCAGCCCCTAATTATATGTTATTCTGTTAAGAGGCCTTCGGTAATCCAAGGGTTACTGGCCAATTACGATGCTAAACCTATAAGGACCGGTTTGGGTCGTAACAACTGCTTTCAAGAAGGATACTAGAAGTTCACCAACAAATGGACAAAACTTTGTAGACCAAAAGGATGACTCTAGTAAGGAAGCACTGGATGATGACTCTCTTGAGGCAGCTGTCATGCAAAAGATGTGTCCCCGATGTAGGTTAAGTTACAAATGGCTAAAAGGGCTCCCAATTGATGGGAAGTAGTATTACAATGATGTATAGAGACGCCCTAAGCCAACCAATACCTACAACAAGAGGCCATACTCAACTGGTCCCAGACAGCAGCCATTCTTGGCTGGACCACTAGCCACCAGAATATAATCCAAGGGTAAGAGACCTCTGCATGAGTTCAAACCACCCAATTACTATAGGATAGAAGGCAATTATCTTGAGAGAATGCCTGAATTATGCTCAAGTCAGGGAATCAGAGCCAATAATTGGTCTCCAAAGTCAACTTCGAACAAGATACAAGTCAATTACCCTAAAAGAAGGCCTGAATTAGACTCAAGATAGGGTTCCAAAGCCAGTGATTGGCCTCAATAGTTAGCTTCAAAGGTGGCTTCAAAGACTGGGAAAGCAAGTTCAGTAACTGAACTGGTGAGTTCATGGGTGCTTGGGGTGCCAGACTGGTTTGTCATGTAGAATAACCCTAAGGAAATACCTACAAAAAGAAATGTCTTTGGAGACAAGGACAGAATAATTAAACCTTGATTGGTGGCTCCAAATAATTGGGTATTACTAAAACACCCAAAAACAAAGGAACCATATATGGTTCCAGTAATCTCTAGATTTCAAAGGAGGAAGATCCAGTGAA
This sequence comes from Camellia sinensis, assembly GCF_055761805.1. Lineage (NCBI taxonomy): Eukaryota > Viridiplantae > Streptophyta > Magnoliopsida > Ericales > Theaceae > Camellia > Camellia sinensis. The sequence goes on from NC_138964.1 coordinate 161,619,191, forward strand.
GGTACACTCAATACCAAAAGGATTTGAAAGAAAGTGGAGAGAGTTCTTTATTGGTCCAGTCAAAAGGCGAGACAGAGAAAAAGAAAGTTCAAAATTGGCTCCTCAGAACAAAAAAAGTGTCAGTAAAGAGCAGTTGGCTAAGGTTCACACTGAACTGAAAACCAATGAAAGATATAGCTTAGTAGGTCTTGAAAAGGCCTTGATAGGAAGTGATAGTGAGACAGAAGGAGAAGTTAAACTAGGCCAAAGGAAAGAAATAGCTGAAGATGAGATGTTTAAAGCCTTCAAGGCTGAATAGACCTTTTTGGTCGAAAAGCCAACAGGAGTAGACCACAAACGAGTTGATTCAAAAGAAGTCACCAGTAATGAGGTACCAGAGTGTAGCATGGAAGATGCTTCCGAAATAACTGAACAAATTAGTTTGAAAAAGAAACAAGCGCAGCCAGCAGTTTAGTTTGGTTCATTTTCTCCAGTGTTAGTAAACATGGTATATATATTGCCACAGGAGTTCCACGCTGAAGATGAAAACCAAGAAGGTCAGGAAGATGACCCTATTCCAGTTTCTAGTGAAGATTCACAAGTTAGCATGATTCAAGATAAGTCTGAAGTGGCCACACCAATGGAAACTGGAGATGAAAGTAAGAAGGTGAGTATTAATGTCTCATATCCCTTCGAGTACCCTATAACATCTATGACGTAGCACATTAAGCCATATCAAGGCTTATTTCGATAGGATACAAATGAATAGGGTATTAGTGGATAATGAGGCAGCAGTGAACCTGCTTCCAAAGTCCTCTTTAAAGAAATAGGGAAAAAGAAACTCCAAATTAATCCCAACCTGCATAACCATTGATGGCTTCACTGGGGATAAGCAGATGGCCCAGGGCATCCTGCCCATCAAATTGAGTGTGGAAACCAGAGATTGCATGACAGCATTCTTAGTTATAGATAGTAATGCCAAGTATAATGCTTTACTTGACAAGGGTTGGATCCACACCAACAAATGTGTGTCTTCCTCTCTACATCAGAAAATAATGATGGCTCTATGCAATGGAGAGACAGAGGAGATCAACGCAGACCCTCAACCCTTTATCGCTTGTGTTGACTTTGCAGAGGCCAAGTTATATACTGAAGGAGTAACACCACTCAATATATTGAGGAAACCTGATAGAACAGCCGAAGTTACGGCTGATGAGGAAGTAGCACACCTGAAGCATTTAGTGCAAGAGAGTACTAATGAAGAGTTCGTCACCAATGATGACAATGATGCTTGGTTGTAGGTAAGAATATGAGACCCAAGAAGCCAGACCCTTGGCCTTAGTCAAGTTTTCAACATTGGACATAAAGTCAATAGTCTAGAAGGTTCAAAAACAAGAGAAAGAAGACATAGTGGTTGGCTGTAATCAAGAGCAACAAAAGGCCAGGCCTTTGGCCCTTGATAAGTACTATGCATTAAACATTGAAACAAAAGTCCAGAAAATATAGGAAGAAGAAGCCTTATGGACAGATTTTTTCTATGAGAAAGAAGACAAAGATGTTAAACCAGAGAAGGTGGAAGCAGAACAAAACAAAGAAATGGCTTCGAAGACAGAAGAAGCCAAAGAAGAAGCATTAGTAAGTGCTCAAGTACAAGACCCCTTGGAAGAAGTCAATTTAGGGAAAGGTTCTGCACAGCAACCCACTTATATCAGTGCTTGGTTAAGTTCTATTGACAGGGACCAGTTGTTGGTAGTCCTAAAGAAATATAAGGATTGTTTTGCGTGGTCTTATAATGAACTGCCAGGATTGGATAGGTCATTAGTGGAGCATAGGCTCCCTATGAAGCCTAACTTCAAACCACACAAACATAAACCAAGATGGATGAGCCTTGAAGTGGTTCGGAAAGTGAAGGAGGAAATTCTCAGACTCCTTAAAGCAAGCTTCATTAGAACAGCTAGGTATGTTGAATGGTTGTCTAACATTGTGTATGTGGTTAAAAAGAATGGCAAGATGAAGGTATGCATTGATTTTAGAAATCTGAATTTGGCATCTCCAAAAGATGAATACCCCATGCCTATAGTGGATCTATTGGTAGACAGTTCAGCAGGGCATAGGATTTTATCTATGGTGGATAGGCATTCTGATTACAACCAAATATGCATTGCAGAGAAGGATGTCCACAAGATAGCATTCAGGTGTCTTGGGAATATTGGCACCTTCGAATGGGTGAAAATGTCATTTGGTCTAAAGAATGCGTGGACAACATATCAGAGGGCAATGAATACTATCTTTCATGATCTTATTAGAGGATACCTAGAGTGTTACATTGATGATATTGTTGTAAAGTCCCAATCTATAGAGGAATACTTGGTTCACTTGGTAGCAGCTTTCGAAAGAATGAGAAAGTTCATGTTAAAGCTTAATCCTCTCAAATGTGCTTTTGGTGTATCAGCTAGAAACTTCTTGGGGTATGTTGTACACAAGAAGGGAATACAGATTGATCAGAATAAAGCCAAAGCCATCATTGAGGTCAAACCTCCATCAAGTAAGAAAGAAGTACAAAAGTTCATTGGTTTTCTTTGAAGATTTATTTCTAACACTGTAGGGAAAACTAAAGTATTTTCTTTTTTGTTAAAGTTGAAAGATAAAGAGGAGTTTGTGTGGATAGCAGAGCATCAAGTTACTTTCAAAGGAATTAAAGCCTACTTGGCCAAGCCTCCAGTGTTGATGCCGTCAAGAAGCGACAAGCCCTTGAAGTTATACATTGCTGCAGCAGAAGATTCATTAGGAATTTTCTTAGCCTAGGACAATGAAGAAGGCAAGGAGCAAATAGTTTATTACCTTAGTAGGTTTTTAAATTCTTGTGAATGTAAATACTCAGCTGTAGAAATGATGTGCCTTGCATTGTACTTTGCAGCAATGAAATTAAGATATTATCTTTTGTCTACTGTTGTCTTGGTAATTGCAACCATAGATTTAGTTAAGTACATGTTATCTAGACCTATATTGAGATGAAGAATTGGCAAATGGATATTAGCTTTATCAGAATTTCATCTAGAATATGTCCCCCAAAAGGCTATAAAAGGATAAGTTTTGGCTAATTTCTTGGCAGACCATCCATGTCAAATAGAAAGCCAGGAGATAAATGGATCTTGGTATGGTCAATATTGAGCGATGGCAGATGTGGTTCGACGAGTCAAAGGCCAATGGTCTGATTAGAATTGGTGTTGTAATTACCACATGGGATAAAAACGACACATGGTTTCAAGGTTGATAAAATCACTTATTCCAATAATCAAGCTGAATATGAAGCATTAATAATAGGACTGAAAATACTTATTGGATTACAAGCTCATGCAGTTGATACTTTTGGAGATTTTCAATTGGTAGTCAACCAAGTGAAAAGACTTTTCAAATGTCAAAGTGTAAGCATGTTACTATATTATGTTGTTACATTACATTTGTTTTCTCAGTTTCAGATAGTAAATGTGACTTACATCCCAAGGTTCATGAATAACAAAGTCAATGATATAGCTCAAAAGGCTTCGAATTTCAGAAGGAGGGATGACACTCAATTGAACATAAGTCAAGCAACATATCAAAAATTAATATCACCTTTAGGGATGTTGTGTTAGAAGTCAATCATAATGACTTACAATATCAAGATTGGAGGCACCCAATCATGCAGTACTTAACTAGCCTATCTTCGAAGGCCAGCAGGAAGATTAAATTACAGTCTATGCGATACATAGTGTATGATAATGCTCTTTATAAAAGGGGAGCAGATGGGTTATTATTGAAATGTCTAGGGTCGAAGGAGGCATTGACAACCATGGCTGAAGTACATAAAGGCATTTGTGGTGCCCATCAGCCTGGTGTGAAGATGAGATGGTTGCTTTGAAGGCATTCCTATTATTGGCCAACCATCTTTAAAGATTGTATAGAGTATGCTAGAGGATGCCAGGCATGCCAAGAGCATGGCATGATAAAACATGTGCCAATAATTTATTTGCATGCAGTTGTGAAGCCTTGGCCATTTAGAGGTTGGGTTATGGATATGATAGAGAAAATACATCCACCCTCTTCGAAGCACCATTGTTTCATCCTAGTGGTCATAAATTACTTCACTAAGTGGGTCGAAGCTAAACCATATAAGGCTGTAGATTAAATTGAAGTTATTGGATTTATTAAAGATCTGATTCGCAGGTTTGGCATCTCACAGACCATAACTGTAGATAATGGAACTGTATTTGATAGAAAGATGGTAAAATCTTTCGCAGCAGAGTTTGGAATTAGCCTTATTAATTCCACCCCATATTATGCACAAGCAAATGGTCAGGCAGAATCATCCAATGAGTCCTTGAAAAAAAGAATATAAAGAGTTGTGGAAGACAATTCTAGGGATTGGCATAACTAGTTGTTGGATATATTGTGGGCTTATAGGACTTCTGCAAGATCAAGTACATGATTCACTCCTTATTCCTTAGTATATGGGCATGATGCAGTGTTGCCTGTGGAGATTAACATTAGGTCCTTGAGGGTGAAATACCAGGACCAGTTAACTTCTGAGCAGTTTTTTCAAAGCATGTTCTTGGAATTAGAGAATGTGGATGAAGCTAGAATTTTGGCATTAAATAGTATTCTTTTCCAAAAAAAAGAAGGCAGCCAAAAACAATAATAAGAAAGTCAGGCACATTAGCTTTGATAAAGGTGATTTGGTATGGAAGACAATACTTTCAATAAGAATTAAAAGCCATAAGTTTGGCAAATGGTCACCTAATTAGGAAAGACCATATCAAATTCATAGTCTTTCTTAGGAGAGCATACCATTTGAGAAATTTGAATGGATATATGCATCCTAAGAAAATTAATGACAAGTACTTGAAACCTTATTATCCAACTGTATGGGAAACATAAGGAGTATAGAAAATGCTAAACAAGAGAAGCATGAAAACACTCAAACAATAAATAAGGATTTCATTTCATAAAGAGTTAAGTACATGCAGCCATAAATTGGCCCAAAAATCAGTACAATGCTTCAGTTGTTCCCTTATAATTGATTCTTTACTCCCAAGGGATGAGAACAACTAAATAGCTGTAGCCATGTCATGCCTACGGTCAGCTAGCTCTTGATTGTTAATTTACAACTTTGTAGCAGTTCGATCCAAGGCTAGGTTAATTGCTGTTAACTCCTCTTCTAATTGGGCCTTTTTCTCCAAGAGCTGGATGCGAAACTGAGAAGTAGAAGAATGTTGTCCTTTCAAGTCAGATACCTCAGTATGTATATAGAAAACAAATTCCTTGTCTGTCAATAGCTTCTCTTCTGCAGTTTTAGCAATGTAGCAGATGTTGACATAGAAATCTATGGTAACTACTGCCTGGGATAAGTGGCTTGAAATGGCCATATTGGATTGCTCAATGACTTTGCAGCATTGAAGGAAATCATTCTTAAGTATAGGTCTTTGTAAGGTTTCGAATGAGATCTTTGAAAATGATGTCAGTAATTCCAAACAGGTGCTTAAGTCCAATGGAGGCAAAGAAACTCTGCTGTTGATTGAAGAGCTCTAAAAAATTTTCAAAAGGAAGTTAGCAAGGGCCAATGGCTCAGCTTCACTACTGGCTGCAGGAGTGGTTGAAAGTGTGTCAAAAAGACGAGCCAGTCGGGCTTCAAAAATGTCCATCCCTTCTACTGACATTGAAGGTGCAAAAAGGTATGGAAGAGATGGTTGCATAGGGATAAGAGAAGAGGTTGAAGTGTCCCTGGTAGTATCAATAGTCCTGGCCACCAACAAATTAAGGGAAGATGGACTGGAGCTGGATGGTAGTGGTGGACAAGAAATTGGTAAGCCACCAATATCTTCTCTGGGAGCACCAACTATCACTGATGAAGTGACAACTGGGGCCTTCTTAGGTGATGAAAGAGCAGTTAGGACTGCAGGGAGAGTAAATTGGGCTGAGGTAAAGGTTAGATAAGGTAGATATAGAGTTAAGCCTGAGCATAAAAAAATAGAGATGCCTTGCCTCAAAAAAGGTATGGAAAGTATAGAGCTAGGAAATGGAAGTACTGTCTGGATGGGCTCTATACTTAAGGGCACTTCGGTGTTAATCTTCTTCCTCCTTTTCAAGGCTGCCTCAAATGGCCTTTCAATTTCAGACAAGGCAAAAGAAGCCATTGTCAAATGAGGAGGAGGTGGAGTAAATGTTGCTGCAAGATAGAAAATAAGAAGCAATGGTAAGTTTTATTGCTGAAAACCTGGGAAAGGAAATTACTAGAGAAACTAAAGGAAATTACCAACCTCAGAAGTGGTGGTGGTAATGGTTGGAGAACTGCAAAGAACATAATGCTCGACAGTTTGTTGCCTTCTTGCGGCTTCCCTTTGAAATGTATCAACAGCAGTAGCAGCAACTTCATTCCTTAATATCTGTTGCTGCCTCCTTTTCTTAGATCTCTGGAAAACCACTAATTCTTTGGATTGTTCCCTCTCTACTGCCTTGGCAGCTACCTGATGAATAGGGTCATCAACGAAATCAAAGGAAGAGACTGTTATTTTCTTCCTCCTTTTAAGTGGTGTTTCTTGTTTTTTTTCTATTGGAACTTCAGGTACCTCCTCCTCTTCAGGATCAAGCACAAGTTTTCTTTTCTTCTGTTACTGTTGCTGCTTATCTTTAAGAATACTTAGGGTTGAGCCCTTTGAGGAGAGTCTACTTGCGAAGCTCCTGTATTAAAAAGAAGCTATAAATAGATGAACAAGGCATTATAAAGAGAAGAGAAAGGAAAGATGAAAGTGCATCCTCTTTTCGAAGCAGCCCTGGTGACTCTGGGAGGAGGAAGGGAGGCAGCATGAGCAGTCTCTGTGGTAGCAGAAGTAAGAGCTGGGATAACAGGAGTAGTAGAAGGAGTGATGAGCCCAGTGTGACAACCCTCACCTCTGATTAGTGCTAATCTATGATTAAGCATGATAAGTAACTAATAAGAACGAAATTCTGAACTGATTGTATGAGTGTATTGTTTTGAATGCATTTCTATCTGTTTGATTTCTGAATGAATCTGTTCATGTTTTAACTTTGAACTGCGGATTGAAGGTCTTATCGGCGACCGAACCAGAAATTGATTAGTGTTTTATGCTAATTAGAATTTATGTGATTTTATGGTAGGTTTAATTAAAATTCAATTTGGAATGATTAAATTAGATTAAATAAAGTTAAATTACATTAGTTTGCATTTACTGCCATTATGCCATTGAGTGGGCCACCTTAGGGTCATTGTTTGAGGGCTTAATTTATACATTTGAGGCATCATTTCTTCACCCATTTTCTGAAGCAAAACGTGTGAGAGTGAGAGAATTGGAAGAGAAGAATTGTTCAACAAAGTTTGGTTTGAAGCTTAGAAGATATTGAAGGAGACTTGAAGATTAGGCTTCCACATCTAGAATTCAAGACCTAAGGTAGGAATTCACCTTCTTCATTATGAAATTAAGTTGTTTCTTGCATGGTTCATGGAGATTTGGAGTTTAAAGTCAAGAATTTATTTGAAGAAGTTGAATTATGAGCTAATTCATGTATGCATGTACATATTCTTGAATTTTGAGGTTGTTTTACGAGAATTTCCTCAGGCATGTTCATATTTTGGTAGAGGTCCATGAATTCACCATGATTTTGAGCTCAACATTGCATTTGATCTTGTTTTGGAACACTACAGCTCTTGAAAACTCATGCATGTATGATTTTGCATTATTCTTCGTATTTACACTTAATTTTGTGTTCAATTGGCTTACTTTTGGGCTTGATCTCATAAATTGATCTTTGAAACATGTTGTACTATGAGTCTTCAAGTGTTTTCCAGAAAATTAGCCCAAAAGAATCGAGGTTGAAGCTTTAGAAGTTGAACTTTGTGCTTGAGGATCAAGTTGGAAATTCCAGATTTTGGATCCACGCTCGAGCGGGGGACTTCACGCTCGAGCGTACACTCTGAGTACATGCACTTCCACTCGAGCGTGAGGAGCGTAGAAAGTCACGCTCGAGCGTGAAATGCCTATGCCCAGAAGTTCATATGTTTTGCAGTCCGCTCGAGCGAGAGAATTCACGCTCGAGCGAGGATCTGAGTCTCACGCTCGAGCGGAGGTCGAGCGTCCGTCGAGCGTGAAAATCATGCATCCAGTACTTTTTTCATGAGTTTACAGTCCACTTGAGCGAGGGAAGTCACGCTCGAGCGGAGCTCCTTTGTCTGCATGTCCGCTCGAGCGTAGAAAGCCACGCTCGAGTGAGACCCCTGTTTCAGCAAATTTTGAAAAGTGTTTTAAAGTGTAACTTTTGCATCCTCATTCTATCCTAGGCATTCCTAGGCCAAGTTTAAGGCATCTTAATGAGGATAATGTTATAAAACCACACCGAGTCAAGATTAGGAGCTAAGTTATTAATCTCGAGTGTGTGTTCGTTCTGCAACTGTAGGGTTGGCATTCAAGGACGCTCATTAGCTGCCTGTAGCCCAGTACTCTGTGAGTAACAATGTTATAAGGATATGTTCAATTATGATTATTTTCTGAATGATCAACTGTACTGCTTACTGAAATGCTATTGTTCAATGAATGAATGTTTGTCCTATTTGTAAATTGTACTCGTGGCATCCATAGCAACCTACTGTTACTGTTACTGTTACTGCTATTGTTACTGCTACTGCTACAGTTACAGAGATCTCTGTTAGTCCCTATGTTGGAACTACTACTGTTTACCGTTATGATGGCTATCAACTGGCTATTCGGTCTGTTAAGACCTACTGTACTATTTTGCTATTGGACGTGCCACATATAACTGTTATGAATTCTAAATGACTGTTTTAATTAATGAAAGGACATTCATTCTTAACCCCTTTACGCATTCGTTATTCATTGGGCTTTAGCTCACTGTTTATATTTATATGTAGGTGTCCAGGCACCGGACCGATGCTAGGAGCGTCAAGTTAAGCTCCCGTTTTGTCAAGCCAACCACCGTGCCTCACCTTGAGGTTCCAAGTCTGTTCAAGCTAAGGCTATTTTGAGGTGTCTTAGTTTCACCCTTTTTGTTTCTGATCTGTAATAAATGTTTAAGATTTGACTGTACATTTATAGTTAGGGATTTGGTCCCTAACATAGATGTTTGTGGATATGTCGCATGTATATATGTTTTGTTTATCAACGTGACTTATGCATAAAGTCTTTTTGTATTCAGACTGTCACAGCTCATTGGACATCTTTTATTTACTGTTTTGGCTTTCGCCAGCCCCTTTACTCTGTATTACTGTCATTCTTGTTAAGCAGGCCTTCGGTAATCATGGATTATTGGCCGGTTACGGTGCTAAACCTATAGGGGCGGGTTTGGGTCATGACACCCAGTCCCCTTAGGCTTGGCCTGAGAAGGCAAGTCCAATCCCACCAATAGATCTTGAGGGGAATGGCCAAGTGCACCTCCATATTTGCTGTCCACTAGTTCTGGTACCTCTTCAATGTAGTGCCTTATGGGATGAAGGGAGTGAATTAAAATTCAATGAAGTCTTGAATAAATTTGTAGGTTGCCTCTTCTAGCCTGGTTCTTTGCACTCTCAGCTCTCTAGTGGCAAGGTTGGGGTTAGTTTGGCTGTAGAGAGGGATATGGATCCCCTGAGTAAGCCCAAATTGCATAGCAAATTGAGTAGGGCAGTAGGCTTCTGCTATGCATTTGTAAGCTTGAGGGTGCAAAGTGCCAATAAAGAGCTCCCTTGAAGTTAAGATATAAGCCCACATGTCCCTGTACTAAGGTTGGGAACAATTTCTGTCAACCAAGAAAGTCCTCAACCAGACTGGGCTAATATTGGCTTCTAAGGGACAAAAGAAGGTCTGAGAATGAGGGGAAACTGAGAGTTGGTGGAAAAAAAGTAAAGTAATAAGCAAAAGTGGAAGGGTAAAATGAAACTCTGGCATATTTTACTTCATAAGAAGTAGGGTTTGATACCAAAAATCTCAGGCACTTAGAGTGTAAAGCAGTGAAATAAGCTAAAAGCCAAAGTTGCAATATCCAGAGTGGCCTCCCTTGGTTGGCATCCAAAGGTTTTTCACAAAATTGGGAGTAGGCTCTATACACATGGCCTAAAACGCATAGAGCTAAGGCTATTTTTTCCCCAAAACAAGGGCCTTAGCAAGGGGAACAAACTCAGACATAATCCTCTGAGAAGACGTACAGAGCAAAAATTTGCAAAGCCAATATAGAAGAAAAGAGAAGAACTCTCTGCCTGACACAAGGCCCTCTCTTGGGTTTTCAGAATGTGCAAAATCACTAAAGGAGGAATTCAAATAAAGGGTAGAAAAAGGCACATTAAGGTCAGGATAATCAGGATCAAAAGGGGTGCCAATGGGGGATAATCCTAAGAGATGACATATATCAAGAATGGTAGAGGCCATCATGCCATTTTGAAATTGAAAAAAATTGAAAGATGGATTCCAAAAACAAAGTGCAAGAGGTATAAGGAAAAGGTCTTTAGGGATAGAAAAACTGGCTAGACGAAGGGCATCAAGGAGGCAGAGTTCCTGAAGGTCCAGCGTCCTAGCGGGGACAACTCGATCATACCATTTTTCCCATTCAAGTCTCATTGTGGGCCAGTAGCGGTGGGGTTGGTTCAACCTCCGGCTCCCCCAGTCAAGGCCACACTCATAGAGTATGCAGTGGTTCTCCAGACGAGGGTATAAGGTAGGGAGCTGAGCAGGGGCCTCCTTGAAAATGAGTCCAAGCACATACTCTCCTTGAGCATGGTGACGAGAAATGAGGATGCGTCCATCAACAGCACATCATTCACCTGCTTTATATTTCTCACATTCTTCATTGATGAGTCTCCTCAAAGTCACAAAGGGGCTTACACGCTCAACAACTGGCACTTTTAAAGACGAAGAAGCCATTATTGAGGATTTGAAAGAGGAAGGTGAATAAGGAGTGAAAAGTTACAGGCAAGAGCAATAGGAGTAAGAAGAAACATTTTGGGCAAGTGAATAGGCAAAGCGCGAAGGAAGAGGGTTTGTAACCTTTCTGTCCAAAAGATTACCAATTCAACCCAACGGGTCAGTTAGACCCGAAATAAACCATTTGATGGTTTTGACTTATGTGGAATTAAAATGCTAATTTCATAACATAAGGGGTTTTAAAACCACATCATAGAGAGTCTCTTTCAGGAGTAAGTTGTGGGGGGGAAGTATATTTTTAAATGCTCAGCTTGGCTTCGAAAACCTGTAATTAGCTTCGAAGCCAGTTTTCTCCCAAGATCTTTGAAGCTTATGCCTCAAAAGGGAAAATAGATAAGGCTTGTTCTTTTCGAAGGTTCTATAAGGATTCTCCTAGACTATCTTTATACAGTAATGTCCTTCAAAAGAATCTTTAGAATGCCTATCTTGTTTAAAGTTGTGAATTCTGAAAGTAAGCACTACAAAACCAGTACTTGGCCAAGTAGTGAAGGAACCCAAAAGCACTCACTCTTTAAGAGTAAGTAGTATAATTCCTAAGGGAAATTTCCATACTTCGAAGCACGTAGACTGTTTTTCGAAGCAAAAATGGTTGATTCGAAGCTGTTGGTTATACAGATTATGTTAACCATGCAATTGGAATGTAAAACTTAGGACAAAGATTGTCTTTCTTAAGAGAAAATTCCACACTTTGAAAATACTTAAGTTAGGCTTCAGAGCAAAATTGGTTGATTCGAAGTTTTTGTGAACATAGTAGGAGCAAGGTCACATCAACCATACAATCAAGTATACAATTGGAACATAAAACCAGATTATGCCAAATAGGGGAAGAAAACCCTTAGTTTTATTGATATATACGAAATTACATTAAAAAGGCTCACTTGGCTATGAATCCAATTTCATAATAATAGGGAATAGAAAAAGTAACAAGTTCATTAAATTTAACCCAGTAGTATTCAATGAACTTATGTTCTTTCTTTATTCTATTTTCTATCCTATCAAAGCTAGGTTGTTGCAACTGGTATGCTCTTATTTGGTGAAAAAACTATTCAACCTTCACCTCGAACTTTGTCTCTTTCAAGCCTTGTTCCATTTCGTCCAAATTTAAATCATCACAGTACGCTGAATCCGTATTCTTGAAGTCATCATATTCTTCAATAAGGTTCTCTGCTTTGCACTGAGTTCGAATTTGATTGGCTATGATTTCGTCCAAAGAGTCACTGATAGCCAAAGAAATTTTGTACCAATGAAGAAGAAGTAGAAGTTGATCCAAAAAAACTTGAATCTCTACTTGGGCAATGGGGTTGAGAACATGACCTCGAGTCATAACATCACAGGCCCATTGAAAGTTCTTGAGAGGAATCTCATCTCCAAGAATGTTGAAAGGCAAGTGAGAGAATGCAGCAAGCAGAAGTTGAGCTTGGTATCGCTCAAATGCAGTTGGAAGAGCTGGAGGTTGGTAGGAAGGAAAAAACTAATTCTCGAAAAGAGTAAGTTTCAATTCCTCTGTCTAATGAGGATTCTGAGGGAGAGGAGGTGCAGAGGGATCCATCCCGAAGGAAGAGAGGAATTGGGGGTTATTCACGCATTCGAGCCAGTCAGAAGAGCAAAGCTTTGCCTTCTTAGCCAAGAATAATGAATTGTATCCTTATGCTTCGTCCGGATAAGGAGTTTCTCGCACTATCTTCGTTGGCATGGAAGACGTATACCATGCCACAAGCAAGTTGTCCTCCAAACTGCGTTGATGATCAATGGGTACATAGGGGTAAACCACTGAGCTCCGAACAGAAGGAGGAATAGAAAGGGGATCATCGAATTCAGCAAATCGATGATGAATCCGCTCCCTTAATTAGGGTTCATCCAGAAGGAGGACTAGAAGGAAGAAGAAGCGGCTTTGTCCCATGTGGAGAGTGGTGGGGCAGAAGAGGAGCTTCAAAGGTCCATTCCTACAAATGCTTGGTTTAAAGGTTTGTAGTTGGCAGATTCTTGGTCTAAAGGTTGGTAATTTGCAAAAGCTTCCATGACTTGTATACATGGAGGCAGATAGGTGTAGCCAATAAATGCATTGAGGTTTTTTCGAGGCCTGCAATCATCTTCCAAAGACTCCTCATATGCTCGATCAATGTAAGAGAATGTGTGATTGGCCATTGGGGATTTTCCAGTCTTTTCGTTTACTCAAATAATGGAAATGCAAAGCACCAGGATTTAATGAAATTCACTGCTTCATTATTTAAAAAGCAGTTATACTTCCAGAATATATAGAGTCCATGCACGTTCTAGAAACATGGGTAGAATGCACTAGTCTACTAATATCACCAAGTATTTGGTACATTAGTGCGGGGGGTAATGTTGGCTATACAATTTGTAAAAGCCAATCGCAGAGTGACACATGGCACCTAAAAGGCAATTTGGGGAATTAATATAAGTCGCCAATCAAAGTCTGACACGTGGCAATTCGTATTGGTATTAATAAATCTACGTAGCACTGGAATAGTCGAGAGATACAAAATGATGTTGCCTAACGATTACTCATAAGTTTAAATTCAAAATCAGGAGGGAAGCCTAACTGCAAGAGTGACATAGTGGGACTGACTATGAGAGAGCACGTTTAGCAATCGTGGGAAGACATTTCGACGATTGGAAGCCCACTTCGACGGTTACCACTAAGAAGTATAAATAGCAAGGAAGGGCCTAGAATAAATCCCCAGACTCAGATCAAAAAATTAGTTTATTTACTTCATTTTCCTTCCAGTTTTACAGTTCTTTACATTTCTAGCACTTCAATTCTTGTATTACACTTCATTTCCTAGGAGTAGTTTCCAATAGTTTGTTGCTGTGAACCTCTACGAGGTTGAGTCAGATCATTGTAAGTTTTCATTTACTTGATGAAATTCAGATTTTGAAATTATTTTTCACTTATTATTATTTACTAATTTCTCCTAAACAAGTCACCAGTAAAAGTCTTCTTCATTGAGGCTGAAAGAACTACAACACAATCGTCTGATAATTGGTTGGCAATTAATATTCTGTAAGGACTGATTGATCCTTACTGGCACGCTTAAATTTATATTATTAATTTTTGAAAGCTAACAAAGCCAACAAAACCAAAACACAATTAAATCAATTTCAACACTAAACCACAATTGATGTTATTTTTTGGAAAAAAAAAAATCGTAAATCGAATTTTGTGATTAATGTGCTAATGAATATTCAATAGTTTAGATGTATCATAAGAAAAAATTAATATTTTATTTTAAAATATGATGTATATTACTCTTATTAATAAGTTTATATTAACATATAATATAATAGAAAGAAAAATTTTAAAATTTTAATTATGCATTGAATTATTGTTTGAGTACGAGTAGAATCTCCCGTCAGCCTCATTTGATATTTGGGCCTGAGCTTTTACTTTCTTAGCCCATAAAACGGATGACCCAGTCCCTGCTATCGAAACTCTCTCTCTCTCCCTCTCTCTCTCTCTCTCTCTCACTCACAACAATGGCGGGAAAGGGGGCCGACGGCGAAGGGTTATCGGCGAACCTCGCCGGAATGTCGAAGAACCAGCTCTACGACATTATGTGTCAGATGAAGGCAAGTCTCGCTCAATTTTCAATTCAATTCAAATTTTCTTTTGTTTTCTTTCCTAATTTTCTGTTTTCCAAACACTACTACTAGAATTCTGCGAAGAGTTTCACCAATTGATCTTATATGTGCTTATTATTGTTCTTGCTTTCTCTGCGCAGACACTGATTGAACAGAACCAGCAACAAGCGAGGCAAATTCTCATCCAAAATCCTCTCTTGACTAAAGCTCTTTTCCAGGTCTCTCTCTAGGGTTTGTTTCAATTTCGTTTTTTAATTTCCTTCTTTATTGTATTCTTTTATTCTTCTTACATAAATTTATGCATTTTCAATTTTATGTTTTGTGACTATTATTTGTAATTAGGGTTCGGAAAACCATGGTGAATGTTAACAGTAGTGATAGGGCTTGATGTATATTTAGTTTCTTATCTCTGGGTAGTGGTCATTGTGCACTGGTGTCCAGACCCTGTGGTATGGGGTGCAACTCGGGCGGGTTCGGTCGGGTTGGGGGTTTGTCCAAGCGCAGCCCGAATTGTATTTGGCAGTGCCCAAGCCCGCCCAAGCCCGACCATGAACCCGAGCATTGCTGCCCAAGCCCGGACCAAGCTTTGTATTTTGAACTCAGGTTAGCCCGAATTGCCCGAAATTCACAAGTCCAGAAACCTGTAGGTAGACCAAAATTTGGATGTGTCCACATTTAGCAGCATTTGTTTTGAAACCTGTAGGTAGACCAAAACGTGTAATTAATTATTCAAAGTTATTTTCTGGTCACCAAATGAAACTCTCTGCTTGTGTCCACCAAATGAAACCTGTAGATAAAATACATAAGAAAGAATCAAACAACAAACTTCAACATCAAACTTCAACATCTGGTGCATAAATCAAACAACAACCACAAACACTAGTATATATAAAACTTCCACACAACAAACTTGAACATCATCAAACTTCAATACAAACTTCAACATCATCTCAAATGCCAAACATAAACTGAAAACAACAGTGGTTCATTATTTCATACATAAACTGAAAACAACAAAATAAAAAGAAGTGATCCAAGTTGCAGTCCAACAGAAACTTCAATCCAACAGAAATTTCATATTTTGATCTTCACATCTTCATCTCAATGCAATCATGTCCTAAAAAAAAAAAAGAACATAATTACAAATAACTCCAATAAAATAATACAAGTCAAATAAAATATTAAATTATTCTTACCTCGTGGTAAAATTTCTTTCAAACATTACTTGAACTTGATATAGAAAGAGTACCAATTTCATCCCTTATGGCTGCGAAAATTAAAATACTTAAGATAATATAATAAGATTTGTAAATTAAAAACAAAGCACAAGTGTAAAGACTAACTTACTTGACTCTAGTTTCTCAAGATCCTCTAATTTTTCTTCAACATCAATTGGACTTGATGAACTCCTTAACCAATCTTGTCCACAAATCAAAGCCTCCACAATTTTAGGAGTTAAAGAACTGCGAAATTGATCAAGCACTCGACCCTCGGTGCTAAATGCCGATTCTGAAGCAACAGTTGATATAGGAATGGATAAAATATCACGTGCTATGAGACAAAACACACGATATGTAGAAGCTTTCATTTTCCACCAAGCTAAAATGTCAAAGTGTTCGGATTCCTCTTCAAACCCATCTTCCAAATAACAATCAAACTCGGTTTTAATGACCACAGTTTCTTCAGCTTTCAAGAATTGATGCCAATCTTGTTTATGCATATCAACCCCAACACTTGAAACCCCAAGATCATCCATTCTAACATCATTTCCACCTTTGGAGACACCCACATCTTCCATAGATTCTAACACAGAGGTGGAGTAATGCTCATAAAGTTGCTTCATGATAAGCTTCACTTTTTCAATCATAGCATCAACATCACTAATGAAATAATATCTTGTGAAAGAAAACTTCACATACTTCAACTTGTAACGTGGATCTAAAACCACAGCAACAATCAACAAAGGATTAATCTTCTCGATGTTACAATACTTCTCAAACTTCAATTTCATTTTCATGGCCATGCTAGAAAAGAACTCGTTCTCATATTTGCCCAACTCAAGAGGAGAGCTTGAATCCTATTGGTCTCAAGAAAGAAATAATTAGAAGTCACATACTTGGAACCGGAGACACGCTTTGTTATCACATAAAAGTTCTCAAGGAACTTGTGAAGACTTTTAACTGTCATCCAATCCTCCTTCGTCATAACATTCTTAACCTCAATTTTGAAACACACATCCTTCTCCTCCAATCTCTCAAATACTAATTGATATTCAATTGCATTGTTTAACATGACATAAGTTGAATTCCATCGTGTTTGTACATCTAAACACAAAGCCCTCTTATCCAAAACTCTTTCCTCCTCGGCACATTTTTTGAACATTTGCAATCGAGATGGGGAACTCCTCACATATTTCACATAATCTCTAAGAGCCAATATTGAACTCTTAGCCTCCTCAATTCCATCCCTCACAATCAGATTTAGGATATGAGCAAAACGCCTCACATGAAAAAAATCACCATTTAATAACAACCCATCCCTCTTAACAAGCCTCCTTTTTAAACTTAAAGCTGCTACATCGTTGGAGCTTGAGTTATCTACCATAAGTGTGCCTAATTTTTCTAGTTGCCACTCTAGTAAGCATGTTTCCACAGCTTGTGCAATTACCTCACCACGATGTGGACTTGGAAGAACACGAAAATTGATAATTTTTTTTTGTAACTTCCAATCAATATCAACGTAATGTGCTGTGAGACACATGTACCCAAGGTTTTGAATGGAAGTCCACAAATCTGTGGTGAGACAAACTCGTGAAGCTGAACTCTGAAAGATTGCTTTCAAAAGTTTCCTTTCAAAATTATAAATTTCTATGCAATCTTTGGTGATTGTGGTTCTTGAGACAATGTGAAATTTTGGTTGCAAGGCATTCACAAACCTTTTAAAACCCTCTTTCTCCACAAAACTAAAAGGCAGTTCATCAATGATTATCATACAAGCAAGTTCCCTACGACAATGTTCTTGATCAAATTTCCAATTCACAATTTGAGATTGACTATCAACTGTTGAGGAGAAAGACAAATGTTGTTGGGTTGGGTCTTTATTACCATCATAATAAGAGCATTGCTTAAGGTGTCTCCAAAGTGTGCTAGTACCTAAAACACTTGGACAAGCAAATTCACGTCCACAATAGGTGCAATTTGCTCGTTCTGCTTTACTCTCATTAGTTTGTTTAATCTTTGTAAAATGATCCCACACTAGAGATTTAGATTTATATGGTTTCTTGCGCTTACCTTCCTTTGGTTTTGCACCACCCCCAACTGGATCTTTCTCTTTGTTATTCTCTCCATCAGTTTCCCCCATCATGTCTGACATACAATCTTGCAAGGGCTTCCTCTACACTGAAAAAAGAAAGATAATGATATTTACAAACATGTATAACATAACCAAAGAAACACAAGAACAAATATTTACTAAATAGTATACATATATTTATATATATATATATATATCAATTGGGAATCAAACACAAGCAAGCAGAGCACAAGCTTGGTCGGCTCTGTTTTTTTTTATATAAATATATATATATATATATATGTGAATCAAACACAAGATTATATATATAGAAGTCACAATCTTGCAAGAGCTAATTATGTATATATTTATTAGCCTAAATTTTATATATATATATATATATATAAAATGGGTAATCTGCTTGGTTATATAAAATGGATAATCTAACTTATGTATATATTATATACATCTACCTGAAACCCACGCCTCTCAACACTACCCAAAAGCCAAAATCACTTTCATCATTCTCAAAGTCCAAAAACAGTGGCGTCAACATCATCAATTTCCCTCCCTTGTCATCCATTTTTTAATTGCCACAAACATCATCAACCAAACCGAATGTCAAAAACAACAACAACAATGGTAGTACATGCATCGACAAGAAACGAAGATCAAAACTACCGCCCAGATTATATATATATATATAAATCAGTTACATATTCCTGATGCAAGAACAAAGAAGGAGGAAGCTTACCTAAAGCGAATCTACCAGGGCTGAAGAAGGAGGAAGTGAAGGTGGAGATCGGGGACGATAGGGTTTTGCAGATTAGCGGAGAGAGGAAGGTTGAGAAGGAGGAGAAGAACGATACTTGAGGCAGATTAGCACCGTTCTTCAAAGTTCTTCAAAGTTGAACAAAAAATGAAATGAGTCTGAGAGAGAGATAAGGTAGGTAGGGTTTTCTTTAGATTTAATCTGAGGGTACACATAAAAGATGCTAATCCAACGGTGAAAGACTAACCAAAAAAAAAATAAAAAATAAAAATTAAGAATAACTCTTTTATTTAATTTATATATATTATATAATTTATATAATATATTAAATTCAGTTCGGGTTCGGGTTCGGGTTCGGGTTCGGCCATTGGTTCTGTCCAATCCCGGCCCGAATTACAATTCAGGCATCAAAAATCTGCCCAGGCCCGTCCAGATTACAAGATGTAGTTGCCCAAGTCCTAAAAAAACTTGGGCTGGGCTCGGGTTGCTCGGGTTGAGCCCGCCCGAGTTGCACCCCTACCCTGTGGCATGTGTGTCCTTGTCTTGGTCCAAATTCTCATCTAAAATCCTCTCTTAACCCTAGCATGTTTAGTGGGATTATAGTGCAACTATATATATGTAGTAACCGTGCTTTGGAGGGGCAGCCCTTTACAATTTACAAACAAATAAACAAAAAACGTTACATTAGAAGACTGATTGTAAGTTTTTCAGAGGCCACAAACCACCCTAGTCCTTTCTTGTGTCCACCAATGTTCATAGTATCTACCTTAGCTCCCATCGTTAGTGTCTACGTTCAATGAAATCCACATATTATCTTCTCACAGCATCTCCATGCTCTCTCTCTCTCTCTCTCTCTCTCACTCACACACACACACACACACACACACACACACACACGGAGTTACTTCTACCACCATAGACCATCTCCAACCCAGACTCAAATCTTTCATCAAATTTAAATTTGATAAAAAATTGGTGAAAACGGTGTTCCAACCGTTTCACCATATTGGTATCAAATGAAGGGAGTCATACTTTTTTCATCAAATTAAGAGCATCTCCAACGGTTTAGCAAAATTTTCACCAAATCTGAGTAAAAAAAAGTTGATTTTCTTGATCTGATACGCGTAGCTCCAATGGTTGTGGTTACTGTAGTGTGCATCAAAAAAGGAAAGGGACATCCGGTGGGTCGACCGGTTCAAATTTTTTTTGAACCATTTGAACCAGTAATTTGAACCATTTGAACCAGTTCGGAGGCCAATTTTTGCATGAGCCGGTCGACCGGTTGGTCAACCGGGTGGTCGACCAAGGGGTCGACCCCGTAGTGTAAAATTTTCACAAATTTCTGCTTTAACGGCTATGCACAGTGAATTGGTGAAAGGAGCAAGCCGTCTTTAGTTTGGTGAAACGTTTGATGTTTTCTCAATTTGATACTGGTTCGGTGCAACTGTTGGAGCATAAAAAGCAACTTTTTTTCATCAAATTTGAATTTGATGTTGGATTTGGTGAACGGTTGGAGATGGCCTAAGGGAATGTTTAACCTTTCATCAAATCTAGTAGGTGACCGTTGGTGGATGACTGACTGATCAACCGGCTGGATGACCGGTTGGACAACCGGGTACGATTGGATTGGGAAAATTTTGAAGAAAATTTACACTAGGCTAGACAACCGCCCAGACATCCTCCCAGTCATTCTTCCGGTCGAGCGGTTATTTGATAAAAATTGAAAATTTAGCATTGAAATGCTTAGTATTAGATGAAGTTTTTAATCCAAATCTTTACTCAAATTTAATGTAAAAAAAGAGTAAGCGTTAGTTCATCTTTGTTTTCATCAGATTTGAGTAAAAATTCCATTTGATATCAAGTGCTCCAACGGAGGATTTTGAGCTTTCATCAAAACACTAGTTGGCTGCCAGACGACCTGGTGGATGTTCGGCTGGTCGACCGGCCAATATATTTTTTCACAAATTTTTTGCCTAAAGATGGTCATCCGGGGGACATCCACCCGGCTATGAATAGTGATTTGATAAGAGCTTTAGGCGTTCTCAATTTGGTGAAAGATTTTTTATATCCTCAATTTGATACTAATTTGATGAAATCATTGGAGCAAGAAAAATGTTGTTTTTTCATCAAATTTAAATTTAATGAAAGAATTGATGAACCATTGGAGATGGTCTTACATCATTCCCTTATCCTCATATTTCTTGCACATTCCATTTTAATCATTGTAGCATTGTCCAATACACGTTACTTGCCTCGGACTCGTTGGGACATGTGTTCTACACATGTCCTATGTTGGAACATATCATAGGCCAAAGTTGTGGGGATAGAGTGTGGCTTTTGGCTTCATTTTGGGCTTTAGTTTCTCCCCCTTTTAAAGGGGTCTCGCTTTTTTTTATCTCAAAAAATTGGAAGCTTGTTTGCATCTCACAGTTTGTTTTTTTAGCACTATTTGTTACCTTGTAGAGGACTCCCGGTCCTCCTTTGTACCTTTTTTTTGCTTCAATAAAATTTCTTCAGTTTAAAAAAAAAATAAAAAAATTTGCCATAGGATATATTTTGATTTTAAAATGGTGGTTTGGTGGTCAAGATATAGTGTTTGAAATGGAAACAAAAGGGTGGAAATTGGAAACAACAACAACAACAACAACAAAAACTTTCCTTAGTATGTTCAATCTTCTATGTTTCTAATGTGTGCCTTGTTTTTCATTTGAGAGAGACAGAGAGCATGTATCCTTGAAAATATCAGTTCCCCCTCCCATCTTGTTAGTGCTCTTATTTGCTTCCATTTATGTGGGTTTTATAGACTTTTTGATCCAGACTTATAGCTGTCAATTGTTTCTTTCGCTGCTGACCATATTTTCCCTTATTTGTGTGTCCCATCAGGCACAAATTATGCTTGGAATGGTGCAACCCCCTCAAGCAGTATGTCCTCTCCACCTTTAAACTCTTCTTTTAGATTTGTATTGTTGCATCTTTTTAAGTAGTTGTTTCAATCTGTGTCTAGATTCCAAATATCCAATCAACTGTAACGCAGCCTCCTACACAACAACCAGTGCAGCCAGCTCAGCAAACAAATGTTCAGGCTACTCATGCATTGCCAGGACAAAATGGCTTGCAGGACCAAACTAGCGCGCCTCAGATTCCAATTCCTGTAAGAAAGCAACATCAAAACCCACCTGTGATGCCAATCCCATCTACTTCTGCTCCTCCTTTAAACCTCCAATCCCAGTCCTTGCCATCACATGCCTTACAGTCAGTACAGCAGCCGAAGGGACATGTTAATGCCCAAGCACCACCAATTTCACTTCCACAATCCTCTCAAGTTCCTAACATTTCTCCGCTTCCAATTCATTCTGTTTCACAGCCGCCTCCACTTCAACCCTCTCTGCCCACTGGTTCCACCCAGTTGCAGCAACCAATACAGACAAGTGGCATTATGCATCTGCCGCTGCAACCCCCACTGCCACCACAACCGAGACCACCTTCAATGCCGGCTTTCTCTCACCAGATTCATTCACAAATTGGGCAGAACCCTGGTTTCCAGCACTCTGGTCCACCTCAGCTGCATCATTCACAGCCCATGTTTCATGTAAGCTGGTTTATGAAGTTCATAGGTTAAGCAATTGAGTTTTAACAATATTGGAATTAATTTCTTATTGAATTATGCAGTTAGGTAACAAACCTCCACCTAGCATGGGGCCTTCATTTCCGCAGGGACAGCCCCCACTTCCAAGTCAGCCACCACCTCAATCAGTGTATCAGGTATACCATCTCTCTCTCTCTCTCATAAGTATTTGAATTCAACTAAATGTGACCGTGCTAAGTGTGTCAGATCATTCAGGACTGGATAGCCTGAGGAATGCCTAAATTCTGTTGCTTTTACTGCAGTTTTCTGATGGACTCATGACCCTGTCCTTGAACTGGGGCTGATTGATAGAAATTTGAGTCAGCCTCACTATACCAGCTTACATTGTTGCATGTTCAAAGTTCATGCTATCCTTTTCTTTTTACAATAAAAAACTTAAGATTGACTTACAATTCTGTGGAAAACATGTTTTTATTTTCATTTCTTATAAAACCTTAAACTAGGGTAGCTAATCGAGTAAAATTGCCCTGCTAAGCTAAACCTAGCCTTGAATTTTCTAGTTACCCAATGCTGATGATTATTATTGATCAATACATGAGAATTCTATTGTACTAACTAACCGTTTCCAAGGCTGATATATACAGTGAGAATGGTTTTTAACTTTATTTTAAATGCAGAATTGGCACTTTACATGCTAGTTGAAGTGATAAAAATGTTGTGACTGCAATTTGTTTGATGTATCATCAAAATATGCAGGCTCTGATACTTTTGTGGTTTTGGAACTTGACATTTACATGTCTGTCATATGCATGTTTCTTCCAGGTAGGAGGTTCACATTTCGGTACAGAATTCAACAGTCAAGTAGGAAGCTCCATGCAACCCGAAAGAGCGCCTGCTTGGATTCCCGGTCTAGCTGATAATGCAATGGGATCACAGCTTCCAGGACCACCACTGTTAGCTCCCGTTGGTCAGATGGGCCAGGGCAGTCAGCATCCTCGTCCCCCACCCGTAATTTATCTACTCTTTCTTTAATTTTCGTACCACCTTAAATTTCATGATTTAACGAGGCTGATTTTGTTTAGGATTAGGATGAAAGTGCCAGAAAGTGTCTAAATAATAATAATAATAATAATAATAATAATAATAATAATAATAATGGAGTTTGTTTAGCATTAAAATGGTGGAAGAAACTACAAAAAAGTTAATTTTCTTGTGTGACCCATGTTTAGCATGGTAACTAAGTTTTTAATTTCCTGCAATAAACCTAGGAAAATATATGAAAATTTTAATTTGTCCATGCAAGGGGTTATGATTAAAATTCCAAATTTCTCTTTATCTTTTTCTTGCAAAATTTTCATCTTAATCAAATGTTTGCAAGAAAAGTTGCCTTCCTTTCGATTTCTTTTCTTTCGCTTCACTTTCTACTTTCTACCCTTTTTTTTTTTCTTTCTAATTAAACGAAGCCTAAGATTTATTGATTGTGCAGTTGACCCCAGAGATGGAAAAGGCTCTACTTCAGCAGGTCATGAGTCTCACGCCAGAACAGATTAATCTCCTCCCACCGGAGCAAAGAAGTCAAGTGCTCCAGCTACAGCAGATGCTACGCCAGTGAGCTGACCCAAAAAAAAAAAAAAACAAATTGTTTTCCAAAAACATGTGAGGCATTTACCTCTCTTTCGCTGACACTGCAGCAGGAACAGAAATGCCATCTCCATCTCCTCCTTAAGCTTATCAAAACCAGCCTTGGTCAAGTCAAGAGATTTGATGCTGTCACTCAATACATGTTGATTTTCTTTTTCCTTTTTTTATTTTTATTTTTAATGGTTTGCTCTGCCTCCTTTTTATAAAAAAATTGGCAGCTTCTGTAGTTGAGGTTCTTGTTAATTGCATCCCCTGGAAATTTTATTAACCTCATCTTATTTTTATTTTATTTTTTGATCCGATTATTAACCTCATGTTGTGTTAAATGGATTTTTGAATAGATATGAGAATACATTTTGCTCTCTTGCTCTCCACATCATAAGCAGGACGGACTTAGATATTTTCTCGTCTGTGAGAAGCATATGGGCCCATACTTGCATTCATGCATCTCATTAGCATGTCAAAGTTTGTAGTATAAGATGAAATATGTGAATGCCAAACGTTTCTGGGTAATAATTTTGTGTGTAATTTTTCTCTGGGTACTTGCGGAATACATGCGCAGTTGAAAGGGCAGGAAACACTCAATAGGTCATTGAAGAGGAAGAAAAAATTAAAATATATATGAATTTTTTTATTTCTCTTATTTTTTTCTTTTTTTGTTCATCTCTACAAATTCTTAACCCCATACCATGGCTATCTCTACACAACTTCCAGATTTTCCTAAAAAATCTAAAGCAAATAATGCACACATACAAAAATTCTCATTGGAATTTATGTTTTTAATCATCATGTAAACTTTAAAATACAGAACTTATATAGAATGTGGCATGCATGCTCTGGATCCTTTCATTTGAAACAAACGACTCATCAAGCAAAGCAACTGGAAATTAATATCCCATAAAATAAATTAAAAAAAAAAAAAAAAAAACTTGAAATTAATATTTAGGATTATTTTAGAAGCTTATTCATTATAACAAATCAGTTGTTTTGTGTAACATTGTATAATCTAAATGGATTAGTTCACTTCAAAATGTATCCAAACATATACACTGAATGAAAATCTACCCCTTATCCCTTAATAAATTTATAAAAAAAAAAAAAATAGGAATAAAATCGTCATATTTTTCTGCTAGAAGGATGATTGTGGTTCTCCAAGCTCAGCAAGTGATTCAGATTCTTCATTTTCCCAATCACTGCCATCTTCATCACTATCAGAACTAATCTGGGAAGCTTCAACTTCACTCTGCATGTGAGAAGATATTATTTCCTTGTTATGGTCAAACAAATATTTCCAAGTGAAAATAGCACTAAGCGAATGAAAATGGGCAGCGCCTCCAATACTGTAACCAAGTGACAATAGTACTAATCTATGTAAATGCAAATCGTAAGAACTCACTTGTGTGAACTCCAACACATGATCCTCTTTCCAGACATTCTCGTCCTCAATATCATTACAATCACCCTAGGGACAATTAGGAAGAAGATTTTCCATTAGTATAACTTCTGAAATGATTTTTGACAAAAGTCCAATAAAGATGATAGAAATAATAAATTGACGAGTTAAAGAAGCCATTATTTCACAACAACAAATTTTTGATATTTGCATCACTAAACCACAGGAAGAATCAAATCCACAACGGCTGCCTTCATTATCAAACTATATAAAATCAAATAAAAATAAAAAGCATTCAAAGGCGATAAACCCAATCAAGTCAATTCCAGAACTAGAAAAGCATTCTCGCTATGCCTATTCCATAGAAGGAGCTTTTATAGTAAAAGTGTTGTGCTATGTCCACAATGCATCTCACTCATTATGGTGAGACCTTGTATAGGTCATATCCACCTAGGTGTATGCGTTAAGATCTAAAAAAAATCAGCAGGCATATCAAACGTTAATTTTTGCAAGCAAATCATTATTTTGGTGAAAGCAGTCTACTGTGGACTTCTGAGTAAATTATGCTTGTGATGTACGCTTAAGCTGGATATAAAATATGGGTTAATTACACATTACCTCCCTGAAGTTTAGTCAAAAAACACATCACCTTTTGTCTTTAAAAAGAAAGTGGTATAAAGACAAAAATTGGATAAAAAAAAGTAACAGCAATATAGACCTTCTGTAAAAATTTGTGAGAAGTTACACTTCAGTCCAAATCACATGTGGGTTATGTGTACATTTTTTAACCAAATGGAGGTAAAGTGATTTCGGTCAAACCAAAAGGCGGTAAAATGTAATTAATATGAGCATCAATACAGCCTGCTGTGTCTGCATATGTGCACATTTAATTGAGTAGGAAAATTACCACTTACCATTTCAATTTTCATTTGCTCTATGGTTTTCTCTAGTTCAGCTATGTGCTGAGTGAGTGCCTGTAAAATATACAGTAAAAAAAAATAATGTGAAGCGGAGAGAATAGTTAAATTGATATTGGCATGGATATTATATACAACAATATCATCATGTATTTGATAGAACATATGAGGGCATAAAACCAAAAAAAAAAAAAAAAAAAACCTCGTGTCGCTGCATTGCTACTGAACGCTTCAATGCTTTTGACTTTGTTAGAAGGTTTCGTGGCCTCATGCTAATGGGTCGCCGATAATTCTTTCCACGATAGTAAATAAGAGCATGACCTTTCGGGACTCTCTCTATTGCAACTAATATTCCACCGCTTTCGTGTTCCAATAATCTCGCTGTTTCCTCAACAAAAGCAAGGTTTTTTTGTTTGGATATCAACTTTACAAGTTCTCTATGCTTCCAATGCAAATGCATGTTTTCAATAACACCATCAAAAACACCACGAATGCCTGGTGGACCCACATAAACAAACCATTAGTTTTCAGTTTAATATATAGAGTATTATAGATGAAATGAAGTCAACTCACCAAGAGGCAAGTATGCCTTCATTCTTAATCCAACCCTGCGAAACATAGACCGTTCCTCCTCAGTGATTGTTTCCTGGTCATCAGAAGGACCAACAGGAAGCATTGATGCTTCCAGCTTAGCTAACATTCTCTCCGCTCTGTGAAATTTGGCCTGGGCCTGTTCATGCATTCAAATCATACCAAGTCAAATTTAATTGAACCATTTAATTACTCAACAAGAATGACTAACAGGAGAATCTAGGCTCTAATGTTTGCCGAAATGACGTCCTTAAAGCATAAATACAAAAAGTGAAACAGAATGATAATATCAAGTAGACAAACCAGCTTTGTTCAATTAATAAAAGCAACTGGCTTTATGCACAGAACTACAGATTGTTGCAAGTACTTTTCAATCATCAAAACTTCAGAATGACATACTCACAATGCCTAGTTTATGTTCCATTCGCTTGACTACCCTTGCACTCTTAGTTCTTGAAGCTTCTTCTATCATCTTACCATGTTCTTCAGCAGATATTTCTCTTCCCCATAGGGCCTGAGCCTCATAAAATTCAGCTAGAGTACCTGCTTGTGCCTGTCCATCTTCAACAACTGAAGCTGCTTCTACTGTCACATTCCGCACTTTTTCTTCAACATCTTGAATCTGTTTAGTCATTTCCTGTCTTTCTTCTAAAACAGCAGCTACATTTGTTGGGACAAAATCTTTTCCACGGTATATGACAATGAAATATTTGTTTCTAAGCAGTAAGACACCTCCTGTTAGATTCTGTGATAGTTCAGGAGTCAGATCCAGTATGTCTCAATTGATGATAACAAGAAGTGATATATTCTTCTACTTATTTTGTGAAAAAAGCATATTTTATAATGTTCAAGAAACCAAAACATTTGAACACTGTTGGTTTTAAAATGTACTGGTGTCATATATTGTGATTTTGATCGGAGTTTGCCTAATCTAATAGTTGATATTGTTGTACTGTTAAAACCTATCACCTACTTCACCCACTTAAACCTACTCCACTAAACCTAACCCACTACACCACTACCACCTCACCTACTCCACTAAACCTAACCCACTACACCACTACCACCTCCACTTCACCTACTCCTCACCTACTACACTCACCCTCTCCTATATAATGAGCCACTCACCATTTGTAATATCAAAAAACATACATCAATCAATAATATCAATCAATACATAATTCATTCTCTCTGTATCTCTCTCTATCAATTTATTTTACATGGTATCAGAGCTAAGTTAAGAACTTAGTATTTTTCGCTTCACCGGCGGGCGGCAACCTCACCTTGGCCGCCCGCCGGACCTCAACCTAGTCCGCTAAAATTCTCTACACATACCTTCACTCTTCTTCACCACCTCGCCGAAGCAAACCCAAAATCCCTCTGGGACATTTCGTCGAACACCATGTCTGCAACAATGATGGATCAAAACACACATTCCGCAGCATATTATTACACCATGGCAACTGCTCTATCAAGATTCTTCTCTCTCTGGCGGTGTAACGTGTACACTAGAAACAAGAATCTATGCCTCGGTGGCTGGAACCTGGTCAGGCATCTCACCCCTTAATTCATTCTCGCTAAAAAGATCCTCCTGAATGGGTACATCTTTTAGCTGCTGGGATGATATAACATTTGCAATGGCTCTTCTAGCTGCCGATGCCTGATCATCATCAACCACCTTGTCGTCTTCTACAACAGATTCTTTGGGTACCACAGATAAGTCATCTCCTTCCCGTGGGGGAGGAACAAAGAAGGGTATCTTACCCCTCTGCCAATCATGGAGGACCATCTTTGCTGCAGTCATCAAGTCAGGTTCACCACCCCTTAACAGTTTGCCTGATAATTTACATAGCTGAACAAGAAAGTCATTGTCATCCTCCCACTCCTTTATCTTATATGCCCTTTCCAAGTGCTCCCTTTTCACACGTTTATCACTGCTCACCCCATGTGATCCACTCTACCACAAACAAATAAAATAAATAAATCAATCAGCAAATGCATTGCACCTCCTCGGGCCACCCAATTCCCTATTCTTATTATATATATACTTTTCCCTTTTCACATATTTTCCACCCATTTTACTTTTCTTCTTTTACTTCTTTATTTTTTCTTTTCTATATCTGCTCACTCTCTCTCCTCACTTTGCATCCACCGCCCAAACTTTTTTTATTATACAGCTTAATTGGTGCACTCCTTGTTCCCCACTTTCTTTCTTTTATATATATATTATATTAAAAAAATAAAAAAAATAAAAAAATAAAAAATAAAAAAAAAATAAAAATAAAAAATACCATATTGATTTCCAATATATTTTTCTTATTTCTTTCTTTATTTTTGTTTCACATTATTTTTAATCTTTTTCCAATTCCATTCATACCATATCGTTTTGCACAACAAACCATATTTTATTCATCTCAGGGATCAACCCCGATCACAATTTTACACCAAAAAAAAAAAAAAAAAAAAAAAAAACACCACCAAAAGCTTTGTTTTCTTTTCTGCAGCCGGCCACCCACCGACCTCACTTCTTCGCCTATTCCGCCGGTCTCTTCTTCTTGCCTCCGTCCTGGGCGGCCCTTGCCGGTGTTGCCTCCGTGTTTCCTACTCCACTGGGCATGATCACTACTCCCTGCTCCTCCACTGCAGCAGCATATGGCAGCCCTCCAAATCGGAACATAACGGTGGCCTTCCGCTTCAGCTCCTTGTTTTCTGTCTTTAGCACACTTATCTCTGCTCGCGCATCCTTATACATGCGTTGGAGCAGAGCCAGCTGGGAGTTTAACTGTTGCACCTCATTTGTCCTGCTCTGCAGCCGGTGCGACAAGTTTGTGACCGCAGTCATGGTTTCCACACATGACTTCAGAGTATACTGATTGGCCTCAATATCAGTTTGCACCGCCATTTTTTGCTCCACCGACCGCATCGGAAAGTTCAACGGAGCAAAACCAGAGGTGTTTGGTTGAGGTTCACTGGCCACCGCACCAGTTATTTCTCTTGTGGACTCGTTTAGTTCTGGAAAGAGCGTGAGCAGACCACGGGAAGAGGAGGCCAGGTTCTGGGTAGCTGGACGGGAAGAAGAGGCCATGTTGCTAAGTGTTTCAGAGACGGGTTGGTTAGGGAGTATTACAGAGTTTCTCTCTCAGCAAAGGAAGAGTTTTTTCAGAGGATTTTCAGAAGTTTTTTGTCTGCTTCAGCCTCAGCATCAACCTTGGTTAAATAGCCAAGGCAGCCACGCGTATCGCGCGCCACTTGCCGACAAACGGGCGCGCCAGCCAAGGCCCTCACGTGCCTCGCCATCATATCTGGCACGCCTTTTTATGGATTGGGCACGCCTTTTGAAAGATTAGGCACACCTTTTGAGGGTGCGACTTTTTAAGGGTCCGACAAGACTCTGTAAACTGTCCCGACATAGATTCCGGTTAGTTTCTACAAGGGTCCGACAAGACTCTGTAAACTGTCCCGACATTGATTCCGGTTAGTTTCTACAAAGGTCCGACAAGACTCTGTAAACTGTCCCGACATTGATTCCGGTTAACTCCTTCATGGGTCCGACAAGACTTTGTAAACAGTCCCGACATTGATTCCGGTTAGTTTCTACAAGGGTCCGACATGACCCCATAAACTGTCTTCTACAACGGTCCGACATGACCCCATAAACTGTCTTCTACATCGGTCTGACACCGCCATCCAGTGTCCTCTACACCGTTATGACACCACCATACAGTGTCCTCTACAACGTTATGACAACCCCATACAGTGTCCTCTACAACGTTATGACACCACCATACAGTGTCCTCTACAACGTTATGACACCACCATCCAGTGTCTTCACCAATGGTCTGACACGACCATACAGTGTCTCCTATCCTCTTTTATTTTTATGTATTTTCTTGTTTTGTAACTCTCTCCAAACTCAAGTTGGTTAGTTCCTATCCCCCTTGAGTTTGCGGGGGGCTGTTAAAACCTATCACCTACTTCACCCACTTAAACCTACTCCACTAAACCTAACCCACTACACCACTACCACCTCACCTACTCCACTAAACCTAACCCACTACACCACTACCACCTCCACTTCACCTACTCCTCACCTACTACACTCACCCTCTCCTATATAATGAGCCACTCACCATTTGTAATATCAAAAAACATACATCAATCAATAATATCAATCAATACATAATTCATTCTCTCTGTATCTCTCTCTATCAATTTATTTTACATGTACTTTACAAATACACAAAATGACATACTATATTTGTGTCAATTAAATGCCTATTCATCATTCAAGTGCATGTGCCAATTATAGTTTTAGAGGCTCAGGTATACCCATCACAAAAGGACCTCTTCAAAGATTGGAGCTGTTGATAGGTTCCATGTCAAGCCAAAGAGTAGCTTTCCAACAAAGACAAGAAAACCTAAGGGGGGTACAAATAAATAACTCCGAGACCTTGTATAAAGACATTCTAATGCTATTATAAGGTTAGGGCCTACAATTTTTTGAGATCTGAAAGGGCAAATATAGAACTTAAAACCCCACTTTGCTTGGTTTGAGTTTTCAGAAAACACTTTTCAGAAAATTTTACTATTTTGTTTTTCATATTTTTTTATTTTCACTAATTTTTTTTAATATTTCACGCAATTTTAAAAAAAAATTTAGATAGACCTAATATAAATACACTTAAAAAGCATAATATTTATGAAATTTTTAAAAAAAAATCACTAAATACCAAAAATATTAATAAAAACAAAAAATTAGTACATTTTTTGTATTTTGTATATTTATTAATTTTTTTAAAAAAAATTTCACAAATATTTTACTATTTAGATACATTTAAGTAAGGTGCATCTAAAAAAGTAAAAAAATTACTTAAAATTTTAAAAATATTCACTAAAAACAAAATAAAATACGAAAAACAAAATACTCAATTTCCAAAAAACTAAACTCAGAAAACTGAAACCAAACACACTGAATAATACTTATTTATTTATTTATTTTTAAGGTTAAAACCCAATATTAATGCTCAAAAAAAGTCACTTTGTGGAATTCATGCAATTGGATGCCGAAGTTCAGGAGTAGATTACCACATGATTGTATTATGGAGATCCACTACTCAAATTGCATGACAATGACAATGAAACATTTTGGTTTTAGGACCACACAAGAAGACATTTTGGGACAAAGAAAGTGTTCGTTGTAGTGTTTCGACTTTTAAATTATATTTAAATTAGAGATAGCAAGTTGCTAGATTGATTTATTATTTATTTGTTAGGTATTAATAATCAAGGATATTAAGGTAATCTTTAGTTGTGTTGTAAATGGATTAGAACGTGTCTACAGTCATCTTACAAGTCCAGCTATGTTTATTGAGTATTTTATGTGGTTTTATTAGTCTAGAATATTCTAATTTGTTAATATAACCTAATTTTAAGCCAGTCCTAACCAAATTAGAAGTCTATCAACCTATAAATATCTATGTAATTATTCTATTCAATAGGAATGAGTTTTAGAGAGTTTATAATCAAGTTTTTATGATTCTCTCTCTCTCTCTCTCAAACTCAATTCCTTTGAAATTTATGGTGTTGTCAGTAAATCATCAAAAAGCTCAATTCAAATAGATAATGCTCAATTTTCCTACTTAGGCTTTGTTTGGGATAAACTTTTTTAGCTTGGCCTTTTGGCTATTTTAGCCTGGCTAAAAAAGTTCTATTTGTGATAAACTTTTGGCTTTTTTTGTAGTTGATTTGATGGTTGTGAGAGAAAAAGCAAAATGATTATTGTTTAGATGTGACATTGTCTTATTGGCTAAATTAGCCTATTTTGTCTTTTTGTTAGCTAATTTAATCCCAACCCATATGCCAAACGGTAATCTATTCATGTTTGTTGGTTAGACAACTCTATTAAATGTTTTCATTATTTTGAACTTATCTCAACAACCAAATGCTTAGAAATATGCAATTCAAAACGACCAAAAAATATGACTACCGCCCATTGCTCAGTCCTGTCGAGATTACTTCCTTATCATACTTCAAAGTTCAACCACTGATAATAATTCCTATTCCTCTTTCAATTTTTTTAGAAGTAAAATGTTTTATAAATTGAGACACAAGGATGAATGCATTGAAGTCTGAATATTGAAACAAGGGCTAGCTGTATCCTCCTCATTTGGGGTAGACAAATTGCTAGGTCATTTTAGTTGTGAACCACAAAGCAAACCCACTCCTGAACTAGGTAGAATAATGGCCAGCCAAACTTCAATAGGTTTGGTGACATTTTGACCCAGCTCAAAACAAGCACCAACAGAACCTTAGTAACTAAGTTCAACGGAGCTGAACACAAAACCTATTTAACTTACTTTTAAGTCATTGATCACAAGTATAATTTGCAATTATCTAGACAACTTGTAGGGGCATTCCCTAAACATCTGTAAGAATTTTTCCAACTAACCAGGTGTAACCACAAAAAGTTGATACAAGTGGCACATTCAACTCCAATATTTAGTAACTTGCTTTAAAAGCAGTAGCTTAAACTAAGATAAAGATTCTTCACAAGCACTGATTAACACACCTTAAGCTCCTCAGCCATTAATTTGTTGTTTGTATTCTGGATTCCACGTTTCACAGCAATTTTCACAACTAGACTTTTCTCCCAAAGCTTGATTATAGCAGCTGCCAAACCCTGATGTTTTCTATTTCTCCCTAATGAAGGAGTTCAGCATGAAATTAATGTCAGAAATAAACATCGCAACCAAAACAAGTACAGATGGTGAACATACCAAGGGCAAAATGACAAGGAAGCGATTTAGCAAGTTTCCGTAAGTTAGTCAACTCTGCATTGGTTACTCGTGACCGCATTCCAGTAGGAAGAAGCCTGAAAGGTGTTTTGTAACCAGGAATTGTTTGAGGAAGCAAATCACCATCAACAGGAAGCATTCCAGTACCCCACCAATCCTCAAAACGTGGACCTAAACCATCTAGCAGGCCATTGTATTCAGCTTCTTCTTCCGTCAAATTCTCAACACGGTCTGAAATAGGCATTTTCGTCTTTTCCAGAATTGGAGAACTATTCACAATACTATTTATCTGATTGTCGGCAGAAGAAACATCTGGCACGAAAAGAGTATCACCTTCTCCATCCATTAGTTTTGGTCTCTGAGATGGCCCTTCATAATTACTTCCCCGGAACACCACCATAACACTGCCAGACCTCCATATAATCAATCCTCCAGTTCGACGCTGACCATCAGAACAGGCAGTTAGCAATGAGTCTGCAGTTAATTTCAAAAGGCTCTCTAACAAATAAAAAATAACAAATTGGAAAATAAATAAAATTGAAGCGTAAAATTATAATTATTTCGAAAACTGAGAAGATGTTCCCATACTTGTCAAAAACCAAAGGGTTGTTTGTGTTATTTGCCATAAATAAACTCTAACTAGACTAGCATTTGAAACTAGCAGCAATGGAAAACTAGCTGTTATGGAATTCAAACACAAGCTGTTAGGAAGAGATATCTGATTGCACTCTATATAATAACATCAGTAAACCAGAACTGGTTTCGTCAAGTTTAACCCAGAATAGTTGAACAAAAGAGTTTTTTCATGGCATCAGCCATCAAAATCAACAGAATAAATCTTAAGATTAAGACACAATTCATCTAGTAAATAACAAAATTCATTTTTAAAGACAATCAATAATACTGACTTGCTTTACAGTCAGTCTTTACTACACCACCAAGCAAATAAACAAAAGTTAGAGTTGGGTCTAATACACAAATTCAAAAGAGCCAATAGCACAATTCACCAATAGATAAACCTAATGAGAAATAAACACAATGTCTGCAAATAGTACTATAATTTCAAACACGAACCATGACATCCACAAACCTCAACAATCTCATGTGCGGTCTTCATATCATGAGCTAAGCACTCATGGAATTTAAGCCTAACCAACTCTGATTTCCTCCACTGCTCATGAATCTTTTCGAGGACCGCCCCAGTGACCCCCGCCTTGGGGACACTGATCCTCTCCCTAATTGTCATCCCGAGCCGCCTCAACCTCCTCAACTCCTCATCCTCCATCGTCAACTCCGCCAAAGTGGGCGCTTTCAACACCCTCTTCTTCTTCACTTGTTCGTCAACCACAATCCTCTCCTCCACCACCCTCTCCCAAGGCAACACTGACTCATCCTCATCCTCGCCCTCAACCAAAATCTTATCAGGTCTCACCCAATCTCTCCTCAACAAATCCCCCAATTTCTCGTCCCCAGTCAACCGCATTGCCCAATTCTCCTCTTCCTCCTCTTCCTCATCGTCGGAACCCAACCCTAAATTTCTCAATCGAAGAACAATTCTCTCAATGGCACTAGTCCCAGCGCCACTCTTTCCATCAAAATACCGACTCTGAGCTGCATCCTCAGCCTGATTCGAATTCTTAGAATTGGACTGGAGAGGGGGGTTCGGAGAGGGCCATTTGTTGAGCCAAGACGAAGAAGAAGATTTGGGTTTGGGTGGGACAATAGGGTCTTGGGTAGGGTTTTGGTTATGATGGTCCCAAGGGTAGTGATTTTGGTTGGGTGTGGGGTTTTGGGTGGGAGTGCGGAGAGAAGAGAAGGGTTTGACGAGAGAGAAAGAGGATTTGGGGGTAGTGAAGAAAAGGAAGCGGAGGTGGAGAGAGGAGAGGGAGTGAGAGGTGAGTGAGGTAGTGGTGCGAAGTGGAAATTCAGTTAATTTAGCGGTGGATATGGCCATTGTTATTGTTGTTGTAGTTGTTTTAGCTCGACCCAGTTTATAGCACGTCGTCGTCTTCTTCTTCTTCTTCCTCCACCTTCTTCTGTAACCTCATCGCACAGAGACACACGTAGAGAGAGTGAGAGAGAGAAAGAGAGAGAGAGATTTTCAGTTGGAAAGCGGAAGGAGATGACGATAAGATTTTACGAATTGGATATCTTCTTGCCGGAAATGTGAATGTGGGGAGTTTTTATTATATATACATTTTATTTGATTTTTTCTATATATTATTATATGTATTATAAAATTTTATATTTTATGAAAGAAAAAAAAAATTAATCGACAAAAAGTCCTATTGGATCACATATTATTTGATTGAAGGTTTTATTTATTTTTTTGAGATAATAAGGATATGAATTAAAAAGTCTTTGATACAGGTTTGATAGAGGTGGTTAGTAACGGTAACTCATGACAATAAAGTGAGCAAATAAGTGATATTGAACAGATAAATAAAAATATATATGACATTAACAAATAAATAAATATATATGTGATATATGTGCAGACATTTGAACATAGATAAGTTTGGAATAAGTATCCTTTTTGACCAACAATGTAGTCCTTCGACAATATAAATAAAAGTTGCATTTTTTCTGTCAAAAACGCAGCCCGAGGTGCGTTGGGATCCTCTAGAGTGAATTCCTAGAGTGATCTGGTAAAGTGAATTTATGAGAGCGCGGCACCTATCCCACTAATCAAACCAAGGGTTGAGATCAATCCCTCCCAAAACGACGTCGTTCCATCCCTTCCCTTCTTTTTTTCTTCTTCTCTGAATCTGACTAAAATGGTGAGAAAATCAACCTAAAACAAAGAAGAAGATCAAACCTAAAATCAACCCAAAAATTTACAAAAAACCTAAAACAACAAGAAAATCAACCTGTTTCTTAACCAAAACCAAAGAACAAATCAAAATTTTATAAAAAACAAGGAAAACTCAGAAAAATAACTATAATAAATTTCTTTTTGGGAGAGATTTGTTAATCAACTTGTTTCTTAACCAAAACCAAAGAACAAATCAAAATTTTATAGAAAACAAGGAAAACCTAGAAAAATAACTACAATAAATTTCTTTTTGGGGGAGATTTGTTCAATTACCAAAGGATCAAAAGATGTTTGTAAATAAATCATGCCTCTTTTAGCCCAGATCTAAGAAAACCAACCTTGAGGGCCACAAAAATCCTATGTTTTGTTTGTGCGCAGATCTAGGATATATATATATATATATATATGAGAAGAAAACCTCTTAGTCATCTTTATCAATCTTTGGACAGAAGCCTATCAGACCTCAAAACTCTGTCCCAATTAAACAACACAAAGTCCAACAATACAAAATCGATCCATCCATCAAGAAACCTTGTTATGTGGATCAAATCAAGCGTATTATTGAGTCAGCTCTCTCATATCTATCAAAAAGAGAAAGAAGACTGAAGAGAGAATGAAGAAGAGGAGAGGAAAGATCATGATTCTTTGGAGTATGGGGGGCAGGGCATCAGTAGCGGCACGTCGGGGGCGAGAGCGGGAGCGGGGATCCTTTTCTCTTATTCTCTCAGCCTTTCTCTTTCTCTCTCTCTGAAACCCAAAAATTTGAATTTTGATTTTTTTTTTCAAAATTACTCAGGCTGAATCTCAGCCATTGGTAGATGAGTGCAACACGTGTCGGCTATCCATGGATCACTGTAGGAGATCACTCTAGGAATTCACTCTAGAGGATCCCAACGCACCTGAGGTAGCTATAAAAGCTGGATCGGTATTTGGAAAGTTTGCAAAACGTCAAGTGTGAAATTACATGACTACCCTCATTGTTCCAACAAGTAGCTAAATGAGCCAAAAAGGGTCAAACAGTAAATTTTCTAAGCTGGGTGGGATATTTTGATCATTTTATTGTGACATGATATCATAAATAAATATTAACCCAAAAGGCAAAAAAGTAATTTTTTACCAGCTTTTCAAATCACTTTTCAAAAAAGTCAAAAAGCTTGGTTAAAAATCCCGTTTGGTTAGAGCTGTTGGAAAGTGATTATAAATTATAACTTAACAGATTGTAATTTATAGCTGTGAACATAAGCTGTTAATCTGTTTGGTGCAGCTATGGGTTTATAGATTTAAGCAGCAGAACAGTGTTTGATTGATAAACTGTAAAATAATTTTTTATTGTATAATTGTCCTTTTTGCCATTATATGATATAAAAATGATAATTTTGTCATTTTTTTTTCTCAGTTTTAATTTAAAAAAATTATTTCATTAATAAAAATTAACATAATTAGTATTAATTAGTTTCAATTTATATAAAAATTGACACATTTGATAAAAATGTAATGGAAGTATTATTGTAACAATTTTTTTCCATTATAAATTAATTAGTATCAATTAATACTAAAATTATTAATTAGTATCAATTAATGGCTTAATTAGTCTCAATTAATACTAAAATTATTAATTAGTATCAATTAATATTAATATTTTTTTTTCTTTTTTTTCTTTTCTTCTCTTAATTTTTTTTTCTTTTTCTTCATTCTATTTTATTTTCTTTAGTTTATAGTTTATTTTTTCAAATTAGAAGTGATGCATGGATGGGTAGATTAAAATTTAGAAAAATGTTGAAATACTAATTAAAATTTTCAATTTTTATTCATTTTAATTTATAAATACATGAATATTAATTGATATTTTTTTTAATTTATTAAAAATTGTTACAAATACCAATTAATACTTTTTAAATTTATTATTACAAAATTGTTACAAAATATACCAATTTATTAATATTTTATAATTTAATTTATTATCAATTAATGGCTTAATTAGTATCAATTAATACTAAAATTATTAATTAGTATAAATTAATATAAAATTTATTTCATTAATGGCTTAATAAAAAAACAATTTTTAGTATTAATTAATATAAAATTTATTATTATTATTATTAATAAAAAAATTATTATTCTTCTTCGGCAACCCTTTCTTCTCGGTAATCCAGCAAAAGCACAGCAACGACGTGGCGCTAGGGTTTACCGAGATCTTTACCAAGCTTTGGTTCACCTGAAAGAGAGCTTTACCGAGATCACTTTTCCATCAATCGCGATGGGGGATGAAGGCACAGTGGCGACGTGGCGCTAGGGTTTGAGATCGCGACGGTGGAAGGGAGATTGTGACAACATACAAGGGTTTCAGATCGATCATAGACACGCTGAAGAGAGAGATCTGCCGCAATCGCGAAGAGAGAGAGAGAGAGAGCCAACTTTTAACCATCTTCTCAAGACACTCTAATATCTTTTTGGCAAAAAAATTATTAAGTTTAGACCTATTGAGCGCCAAAAAAAAATTATATATGTGATTGTAAGAAAAAAATTAATGGCTATAAAAGATATCATAACCAAAATAATAGATGATAATCAAAAAATTCTTAAATCATGATCAAAATAATATAATAACTAACATCCAATAAGTCATAACTAACACCCCTATAAATCATAATCAAATACTAAAAAAATCGTAACTAAATAATACATATAATACACACCCTATAGAATTTTCCTCAAAAAATATCATATGAACATATCTATGTAAATATATATTTTCTATTTTTAAAAAGGATTTTCATTGCTTGAAATAGAAGAAATTAAAGTGGAATTTGATAAGGAGGGTTTTTGACAATTTACTTAAAATATATTTAAAAGTGCAATTCACTTCAAGAAGGATTAATTTGTCCAAATTAACACATCAAAGATGTTTTAAAATGCAATTGTCAACGTGTAATATCAATTTGAGTGAGTTACATGCCGAAAAATGAAAAAAAATTCAATTGGTTTCGAAAAAATGTTTAGATATACAATTTGTCACGGGAAAATATAAAAAAATACAATTAGATCATATGAATTGCAACAATTGATTTAAGTACGAAGGATAATTTGCTCCAATTAAACTATATAAGGGGCCAACTACACATTTTAGTAATTTGTTTCAATTAATTTTTCAAGGGACCAATTGTATTTTTAACCCTCTTTCACAAACAATTTATCAACCACCCTAATTTTGGCATCAAACATGTAGCACTAGTAGAAACTTGGTTTAAATTGATAAAATTGCCTAAATTCATCGGAATGTCCAACACCAAATGTTCCAAGAGAACACAATGTTACATATTGAGTATGGAATGTTACACAACATAATCATTTTATTATCGAAATGGAAATTTATCTGTTGTATTAAGTATTGCACATATATATATATATATATATATTTCATTTCTAAAACCCAATCCTTGTGGCACAGTTTTGAATCACGAGAATCGGCCTCCACTTGTACACACAAAAAATTATTAATAATGATAAACAAATAGGAGAAATATGCCTCTCACCTCTCCCATATCCTATTGTACATATTGGTACAACCTTTTATCTGCATACATTATTAAATTTGCACAGCAAGACAAACCACAACAGTGCCTCTCAATTTGTATTCGCTTTCTATTAATACCGCCTTTTGTGCAAGTAAAGAAAGGGCATTGTGGCGGAAATTCATTTTCACCGGTTCAGTTGCTGGTAGATCTTCTGCTCTGGGTGGGCGACGAGTTTATGATTTCCTGGCCAAGCTCGTTTATCTTGTTCAGTAAAAGCGTCTGCTCAGTCTCCAACTGGACCATGTACTCTTCTTGCATATCATGGAGGCTTTCTAGCTCACTCAAGGATGCAGAGAGTCCGTCAACATTCGCATCCTCGATTATGGATTGAAACTTGATCATCATTTGTTTCATCTGTTAAATCAACCCAAATTGATCAGAATTTGTAAAAAAAAAGCATTTAGTAGAAACTAGCCTCCAGACTTGCTAACAAAAGGAACACATTTTTGTGATAAATATATCATGAAGCATGGAGAAACACAAAAGCAATAAGTCTGTAAAATGCAGTCTGTTGGGGTGGTGTGAATCCCATAAAGTATTGAACACTAAAAACTCGACCACAGATCCAACTTTCGGAGCAATGGTATTTTTGGTGTTTCACAGTTCTGTTATGTTGCTCTAATACAATGTATATATAGTTGAAGTGATGCATCTTTTTAAACTGTATTTTAACTTTTTTCAGATAATGAAACCACAACGACCATGGACGTAATCCTATTTTGGGATGAACCACATAAATATTTTTGTTCTCGTGTGCATGATTTAGATTCTTATGTTATTCTTGTTTGTGTTTCGTGTCTCATTGTCCCTGATTA
The DNA here is from genome assembly GCF_055761805.1 of Camellia sinensis. Classification (NCBI taxonomy): domain Eukaryota; kingdom Viridiplantae; phylum Streptophyta; class Magnoliopsida; order Ericales; family Theaceae; genus Camellia; species Camellia sinensis. The sequence continues at coordinate 161,659,924 of NC_138964.1, forward strand.
TGTGTATCAATTCATAACGTAGTCTTCACTATTTATGCCAAAAAAGTTGGTCTACCTTGTATCATGGATATAGTAGATTAACTAGCAAATGGTCGCTTTGGCCTATTTCACGAATTATTTTGAAATGTTACGGAAAAATTTAGAACTTCTCAATTTGCACTCATGAGATGTGGCACTAATCCATACATGAAAGGATGTATAATAGATCCTCAAACATTCTCACCTGGCTAGAGATTCGGTGTGCTTTAGTTGAGGGTGATTCAGAGTCCAAACTTGGTCTCTTCTCAAATTCTGGAACTTTTCTTGTAATTTGAATATGGATCTCTCCCCTTTTTACTCCTTGAAGGGGTATCCACTTGTCGGATGTCTGGTTTGGAGGCAATCTCTGATATTCTACGACGCAATCACCGATGCTTGATGTTGGCAACAAAGCATTGTGGTCTTTCACATGCAACACCAAGGGACTACCATCATCGGGGAATTCGAAGGTTTGGTGCCACTGAGGATTCAGAGTTTTATACATAATCTTCAAGGCAAGGAAAAGCAAGGCAAACTGATTAAAGAAATTGTATACATGCCTCCAAATTAAGCAATGTGGTGACTGGCAAGAATCGATTGAAAGCTTAAAAAAATGTAGAATAGCATGGATATGTGAAAGTTGAATCTAATATGGGCATTGTCTATCACACCACCATATGAGAAATGTGAACATGGAAATATGGCCAATGATAAACCGTATGGGCTCTGAAAAGAATTTCTTTCCTGTAAAAATAGTATTATATATGAAGAATTGCCATGTCACTAACCTTTGTTTTTCTCTTCGTATTTCCATAATTTACCCTCACATATGGATCACTTGTTCCTCTGAGATCGGCAGCAACCAGGTCTTTTGCTTCAATGAGAACAAGTTCAATCAACCCACTGCTTGACCCAATGCTAGAACCCTGAACAAACAAAGAAAAGTAAATTAAAGTGCACACTCTTAAGCTTGATGGCAAGCTCTAATTGAGCATGGCTCAGACAACTATTTAGCAAAAAGTGCTTATTACTTGGCTTGGTCCGAAAGGCACCAAATGAAGACCTGTTGAGGTTCTTACCTTACTAAAGAACCAAAACACAGCCTTTATTGGTAGTATAGTTTCAAAACGATAGCAGTCTTGAAATCATTTGGACCCTATACACAATGTGTGAACTCAGAAGCATGGAATTGCGTGCATGTTGTCACTGACATTCCTAGGCACTCCCTGCGACACTCTACAAGTGTTGGGCACACATCGAAAAGTGACCTATATTTTCAATTTTTTCGAGTCGGACACACTTTAGACATTTGTGGACACTTGTACATCACTTAAACACACATGAAACACATTACAAGTTTGAAGGAAAGAACTTTGGAGCCAATGGTTAAAATCAAAACAATGTAGATTTACGCTTTATAATTGTATAAATTTTAAAACATAAAACTTTAAATTTGTTAATGAATAGTGATTTCTAAAATAGAAATTAGGACTTCTTGTTCACACTTCCTTTCCAATATAGAACTTGAATAATAATTTCTTCCTATTTTGATGCATAAAAATACAAATGTATTCATAATGTAAAAATGAAGAAATTGTTATTATTTCCATTCATATATATATATATCTATATATTTGTTGTTGTGCCCCTTCCATGTCATGTCCTGATTTTTTGCCTTCCACTACTTTGGACTTTATATTCAATTACTGCCAACATGATTAAGTGCTAATACAAGCATACCCGGGATCCTTCATAATCTTCAAATCTCACTGCTTCTATTTGAAGTCGCAGTTCCCCGGAATTTACCTTTTCAAGAGGAACCCACACATCCCTCATTGACCCCTCTACGAGTCCTTCTAAATTTACTCGTGCGCTACCAATATTTTCATCTCCAAAGGTTTCTTCGTTGTAGCATTTTATCTTAAGATATTCACCACCTCCTATCTCATCAAATTCAAACTTCTGATTCCAGAATGGATTCAAAGTATGTTGGACGGCCCTTGTTCTCTGGAGGACCTGAAGAGAAGGTTCCAGCATTATTAGACATTACTTGACATATTCACAATGGGCATCGTAAAAAAGAGATAGACCAAAAGCTTAAAAGTATGTATAATACTTATTTATGAAGAAAAAAGAGAGATTTACCTTCCCATACTGCAGTTTAACATATGGGTCAGATTTCCCAAATTTGTCTTTGACCATAAGGTTCTTCCCTTCAACAACAGTTATACATATTTTCCTTCCAGTTCTTGACAGAAAATTTGATGACCCATATAGTGATTGCTGAGAGCTGAGATTGATACTGTTCAAGCTATGTGAACCATCTGAAAACTGCCATTCTTTCAAGACTAGTTTCACAGTCAACTGCAAAAATTCATTTCAACCACACCCAAAAAAAAAAAAAAAAAAAAAAAAAAAAAATCAGTTAAACAGTTGCACCTTTTAGAAGTTAAAACTACATGAGACTATTCTAACATCTATTTATTTCGACGTTAAATAAAATGGGATTCAAAAAAATTTCAAATTTGGTACACATTCAACTTTCAATAACCAAATTCTAGTCAAATGTTGGTAGGGACATAAGAACAAATATATAATCAGAATTGTGACAAAGAGGCCAGAATATTAACTAACATTTGATACAATAGCCATTAAATCTTGTAATCAGAAGAAAAAAGATTCATTGTTGATTTATAGTACAAATGGTGACAACTATAATCCAAAACCTGTCTTTCATAAGTAAGGTAACAGTAGCTCTTACATTTCCGGAATTAGCACCCTCAAAGGGAACAACCATCTCAACTTCTTTTCCACAAAATTCAGCGTGCTTTGTTATCACACTAGATTCAGGTCCTATTGCCCAAAACATTGTGGAATCATCTGCGACATATTTCACCTGCTCATTGAACAAAATAATACATATCAACAATTGTTGAAAAGGATACAGTAACATCTACAAGGAAAGAAAAGAAACAATAAATGTAAACAGTTGAAGGTTTTTGGTGTAAGATTTCTAAACAAAACTGTATATTAGATTTTAATTGAACAAAGAATACATACATCACTCACTTATATAGAATACTAAATCCTAAACCTAAACAAATACATCATTGATATAGTGTTCTATTAGATATAAAACACTAACACTAATTCCTAATCCTAAAAGGAAAAGAAAAACGGAAAACGGAGAAAACGGAGAATAGTGTTCTCACACCTCTACTCAAACTCAAGGTGTTTTAGCAGAAAATACTAATGTTGTGTTTGGTTGAGGGATTTGGAGAGGGATTTGGAAAGGAAAAGGGAAAAGGTGTGTGAAACTATGTGAAATGTAGGTATATTTTTTTCATATTTCACCTACCTTTTCCATTTCCCTTTCCAAATCCCTCCTCAAATCCCTCAACCAAACACAGCATAAGAGTTTGTCAAGAAAAAACTGAAACGGAGCAGTGGTGTGAGTCTTGGTGAAGAAATCAGCAAGTTGCAGAGTTGAAGAAACAAAAGGAAACGAGATAACGCCAGACTGTAGATGCTGACGAATGAAATGACAATCAATCTCAATATGCTTTGTCCGTTCATGAAAGACAGTGTTATGAGCAATTTGAATAGCACGTCGGTTGTCACATTAGAGAGAGGTCGGGGAAAACTGAGGGACACCCAAGTCAGATAAAAGACCACGAAGCCAGACAATTTCAGCAGTAGCATGAACCATAGCACGATACTCAGCTTCGGCAGTAGAACGGGCAACAACAGTTTGTTTCTTGCTTTTCCAAGAAATCAGGGAATCACCAAGAAACATACAGAAACTAGAAGTAGATTTACGATCATTAACATCATCAGCCCAATCAGCATCAACATAGGCCACTAAATCCAACGAAGAAGTAGAAGAGAATAGCAAGCCCTGTAAAATAGTACTGCGAAGATAGCGAAGAATTCGAAGCAAAGCAGCCCAATGTGTAGAGCCAGAAGCAGAAACAAACTGACTAACCACATGGACAGAATAGGCAAGATCAGGGCGAGTAACTGTCAGATAGACTAAACAACCCACAAGTTCACGATATAACGTAGGATCGTCCAAAGGAACACCATCAATAGTGTTAAGCTTCACATTGAGCTCAATGGGGGTATCAGAAAGCTTAGTGTCAGTAAGTCTAACACGATGGATAACCTCGTTGGCATACTTAGCTTGGGATAGAAAGTAACCCTTGGGAAAAGAAGCCACTTCAATACCAAGAAAATACCGCAATGGTCCCAGATCCTTCATTTCGAAGGTGCGGAAAAGATGTTGCTTGACCTCAGAGATAACAGCAGAGTCAGAGCCAGTGATGATCATATCATCCACATATAGTAAGAGAGCAACAAAACCAGTCGAGGTATGTGTCAGAAATAAAGCAGAGTTGGAAGCAGAAGGATGAAATCCAAGCTTGGTAACAGCAGTCTGAAAGCGATCATACCAAGCACGAGGAGACTGCTTCAGACCATACAGAGCACGCCAAAGACGACAAACTTGGCCAGAGGAATGGTGAAGACCAGGGGGAGGACGCATGTAAACCTCCTCAGTGAGATGGCCATTAAGAAAAGCATTCTTAACATCCATCTGATAAAGAGGCCAAGAACGAATAGCAGCGGCAAAGATTAAAGTACGGACAGTAGTCATCTTGGCAACATGAGCAAACACCTCCTCATAATCAATACCATATTCCTGGGAGAAACCTTTGGCAACCAGATGAGCTTTGTAGCGCTCAAGAGAACCATCAGAATGAGTCTTGACTTTGTAGACCCATTTGCAACCAACCAGATTCTTACCAGCAAGCTAAGGAACCAACTCCCATGTACTAGTTTTCTGTAAAGCAAACAACTCGTCCTCTATAGCTTGAACCCAATGAGGATCCTGACAGGCTTCCTTGTAAGACTGAGGTTCTACAAAGAGTGAATAGCAAACAAACAGGTACGATAGGAAGCAGAAAAACAAGTATTAGACCAACCTAACCTGTTTGGAGGATGACCCGCTTGAGGAGGATATCGGTGTGTAGCAGGATCAGAGTCGTCAGAAGCAGGAGGATTAGCAGTAGGGGCAGGGACAACTGGTGGAGGAGGAGCCTTGCGACGAGAATAAACTAACAACGGAGAAGGAGAAGAGGCCGAAGGAGGAGAAGCAGCCAGAGGTGATGCAGGAGGAGAAGATGGAATAAGCTCAGGAGTAACTGTGAAGATGTACTCATCAGACGGGACCTCAGAAGGAAATGGATCAATATGAACCAAATCCTCTTTGGAAACAGGGGTGGTGAGAGGAGGAAACTGAAAGTAAGATAGACGTTCGAGAAAGGCAACATGGCGGGAGACAAAAAGGCGACGAGAAACAGGGTCATAACAGCGATAACCTTTCTGAGTGAGACTATATCCCAAAAAAACACATAGGACAGACCGGGCACTAAGTTTGGTCCTATCTTTACGGGGTAAAAGGACAAAACAACCAGACCCAAACACATGAAAAAGGAAGTAATTAGGAAGTTGAGAAAATAGAGCCTCATAAAGAGACCGACTAGAAAGAAGAGGGGTAGGCATACGGTTGAGAAGAAAAGCAGCAGTAATAACTGACTCACCCCAAAACGGAACCGGAACAGAGGCAGAGAGAAGGAGAGACCTAGCCGTCTCAAGGAGATAACGGTGTTTACGCTCAGCTTGACCATTTTGGGCAGGTGTATCAGTACAAGAAGTTTGGTGAATAGTACCCAATTTGGTCAAGTATTCACAGAATTCAGTTTTAAAGTATTCCCTACCTAAGTCAGACCGCAACAATTTAATAGTAGACCCAAATTGTGTAGTGACATAGACTGGAAGGTACGATATATCTGGTAGAAGTCAAATTTATGAGTCATAAGATAAACCCAAGTGTAACAGGTGCAGTCATAAATAAAACACACATAATATATAGAGCCCCCTTTAGTAAGAACATGAGAGGGTCTCCAGACATTAGTATGTACAAGAGAAAAAGGAGACCAAGAAATAGAGGTACTTTTATTAAATGGTAAGGCTGACATTTTAGCAAGTTTACACCCCCGGCATTCATCAATTTGACTAGGAGAACCTTTATCCAACAAGTAAAACTGACTCAACTGAGAATCTAACTGAAATGAGGAAAGTGCAGCTAGAGAGATGGATAAAGGGAGATGCAAGCTTTCGACCACATAGAGGTCTCCAATTCTACGGCCGGTCCCAATCTGCTTCTTGGACATCCGATCCTGCAGACAACAGACAGAAGAGGAAAACATATTATCAAAACCAGACGCATCAAGTTGACTGATAGATAATAAACTGACAGACAACTGAGGAACATAAAAAACAGAAGGAATAGTAACAGTAGACATGGCAGAGGGTAAGACAGACCCAACAGACAGAACAGACATACCAGATCCATTAGCAGTATTAATAGTAATAGGAACGGGTGGGGGAATACAATTTTGAAGTAAGGAAATGTGAGGAATCATATGATGAGAGGCACCAGAATCAAAAATCCAGACAGAAGAAGGGAAACCTGAAGAGGACCCAAGCAAACCTGGATGAGAGAGGTAAGAGCGGAGGCGAATGGGGATAACTGAGAGGTGGACAAGATATGCTGAAATTGTACAACCTGAGCACTCAGGGAAGCCAAGTCAGGATCGGGAGCCGGAGTAGATGCAGTGTAAGCAGCAGGAGGTCGGAAAGTACCCGAAGTAGGACCGTGGAACTGTGTCTGAGAAGACGGAGCAGGCTGACATCCCTTTTTGGGACAATTGTTCTTCCAATGACCCCTCTGATGGCAGAAAGCACACTCATATGGCCTTAATGGTTCTCTCTTGGGTTTCGCAATGGCCTGAAGCTGATGAGGAGGAGGGGTCGATAACAAGGGCGGCTTGGTAGGAGCCAAGAACACAGAAGGAGACAAAGTCTGACTGGCCGTCTTAAGACGGGTTTCCTTGGAGAGGAGTTCACGAACAATAGCATCCATAGAGGGAAGAGGAGATCGGTGAAGGATGCCACCTCGAATAGCCTCATACTGAGGGGAAAGAGCTGTTAAGAACTGGACTAAACGACTCTGCTCCCGAAACTCAATATAAGCATCTAGTATCTTGAAACTAGGTGGTTCCATAAGAGCCAACTGATCCCAGAGACCTGTCATCTCAATATAAAAGTCCTGAATAGTCTGATCCCGCTGACGAGCACTCTGAATAGTTGTTTCCAACTCATACCGCTTGGCAAAGTTGGACTGTTGATAAACACCGAGTAAATAATCTCACACTTCCTTGGCAGTACTGTACTTGGAAAACATCATTCCAATACGGTCATCCATAGAATTATGAAACCAGGTTAGAACTTAGGCATTATCACAATCCCAAGGGTCACAGGAAGACAGATACCCTTCCGTCTTCGGGTCCGATGAACGAGGAACAGAACCAAAAACATAGCCCCATTTTTTTTGACCAAGAAGAAAATTCTTCATGACACTGGCCCAATAGACATAATTGCCACCAGTGAGTTTACATTTGATGGCTTGGATTTTAGTATCCGACATTGTAATAAAACAAAATTTGTAATAAACAGACAAATATGGGGCTTTAGTGCAATAATCCTGAAATAGGGTTTTAAATAGAAATAGCCAAGTTGAAGACACAGAGAGAGAGACTGAGGCTGAGAAACAAATCAGACACAGCTCGTGAGGAAAAGAGAGGCAGACGAACCAGAGCGCCGAAGTGGATGGCTGCGATCGAATCAGACAGAGATCGCGAGGAAGAGAGAGGCCTTCGCGAGACGAACCAGAGAGGGCTAGGGTTTCGAACCTTCGTGAGTCTAGAGAGAGACAAGTCGCGACTCCGATGGTGACAAACCAGTCGAACCAGAGAGGACTGATGGTGATGACCCAGACAAACCGGAATGTCACCACTTAGGGCTGATCACGAACCAAAAGAACCACGGAGGGTTCAAGATCGATGACCCTTTGACCAGCGAACCACGATGGCGACAAGCGAAGCAGCTAGGGTTTCGAACCTAGCTCTGATACCATGTAAGATTTCTAAACAAAACTGTATATTAGATTTTAATTGAACAAAGAATGCATACATCACTCACTTATATAGAATACTAAATCCTAATCCTAAACAAATACATCACTGATATAGTTTTCTATTAGATATAGAACACTAACACTAATTCCTAATTCTAAAAAGAAAAGGAAAAGGAAAAGGAAAACGGAAAACGGAAAACACAGAAAACGGAGAACAGTGTTCTCACATTCAGACGGACATCTCATGCATTGTAATGTTCATGTTGCATGTTCAACCACATGGTATGCTTCACTTCTTGACATTGCTTGCTTCAAAATAAAACTGAAGTGGAAGACATTACACAATGAGATATTATCTATCATTCCAATTCCATTCAATGAAACATTTGGCACTTGTTTCTATGGTTTGTACATGAAACTACACAGTACAAAAATAAAATAAAATAAAATAAAAAAATTTTGTTGTCCATGTATTGTATTTACTGTGCATTCAAGAGTATCGTGAGGGTTGAGGCCGGAGTAAAAGGCCCAATGGAGATTGACACAAACCCTTTGAGGTCCCTAGCCCGAAGATCAGGTAGGTGGTTATATATTGTAATTTTTGGGATAGGTTTTCACAGAGTGTTACAGAATAGAGAGTTGTGCTAAGAGGTTGAGAGTTTTTTGTAATCCTTATTGAGTACAGTGGATTTGTTCTCTCTACACTATGGACGTAGGCACACCCTTCTGAAACACATATATCTTGTCTTCTTGTTTCTGTGTGTGTTCTATTATTTACTGTTTTATTGCGTTAATGAAACCACAATTTTGCACACACATTTACTATGCCTTTATTTATCATTAATACTTGATACAACTGTCTGAAGCCATATGATGACATGTCTAAAGCCACGGTGTTAAATTGAAGAAAGTTGGGACCATACATACATGGCAGTACCTTAATTTCGCAGCTTGCTAGATAGTCATACTTCATACTCCCAGGAGTACACTCATAAAGTTGGAATTTGAGAATTCCTGTATCTTCATGTAAAACCATATTGAATGTTGAGTCCCATTTAGGGCTTGATCCAGGTCTAACATTTGTTTTCCTGGTTAGTTCTCCAAGTTCAACCTCCACAAATGTCCGAAGATCTTTATTTTCATGGCACTCTTCTAAGCTACCATCCATTGTAAAACTATGTTGCTTTCGAGAAAGGCTTCCCTTGAAGTTATTCCTGGAAAGTTTGCTTGCTGAAATGACAGTCACATGGATTATGCCACCAACAGCCTTTTTCCTGAAGTCTATGGATGGCAGGGAGAGACACCGACGGCGAGGATCAACCATCGTCTTAGCTAATGTGTCAGTGAAAAGTTTAACCTGCAAGGAGAAGAAGAAGAAGAAGAAGATGCATTCGTAATTTAATTTTAAAAATTAGCTCTTCAAATAAAGAAATCAAGATTTATCATGTGGAAACTTCAAGAGTGGCAAAATGCGTGGCTCCTGTTAAGTCACCAATTGTCCCAAAAGCTTAAGCTGTTAGGAAATGCACCCAACAATGTATATCAAGCTATTCAACATCCTCTCTCACATGCAACCCACCTTGCACATGGGGATGCAAACATCCATACATAGAGAGAAGAAAGATGCAAATGGGAACCAAATGCTAACCGAGAGTTTTGAACTCCTCCAGCTTTAGCTCTGATACCACGTTAAGTCATTAATTGTCCCAAAAGTTTAAGCTATTAGGGAATGGGCTCAACAATGTATATGGATTCAACAACTCCGTCTCCAAAGTCAAAATCAAATTAGGACAACTATTGAGTTTGTAAATTAGGTGTGTCAGTTACAACATTCCATTTTTTGAGGAACTCATAAGATGAGATGAACTAAGGGCATACAAAATTGGCAATACAATAAAGTTTGGTAGCCAGAAAAACTAGATCGAAAAATGAAAGGAACTCTTCATCTAGCAACAACCACCTCCAAAACCATGTTGTTTAACCACTCCCTAGTCTTTTCCTATCTTCTATTACCACCTCTCAGCAACCAAACAAAGCATATTAGCAGCAAGTTTCCTTTCCAAAATGAAATATAATATGATTTGTTTTGTTTTGAAAAATCAACTTTTGTATGCTCCAAAAAATGAGCAGACATATTTTTTGGAAACCAACTTTTGGAAAAATATCTTTTGTGATACAAAATGCTGCCAATCTATGTAAATATTAGAGTGCGTACGCCAAAACTAAGAAGATACGTAATTCAGTGAAAGAGAATAAATGTAATGCATCAGAAGAGAACACTAGGAAAATTGTGGCACTCGTGTAGAGTATATTAGTTTCTTTCACAAGCTTTCAAATCTTATTGTTTCAGAAACATTGCTGATCAAAAAATTATTGGTTCAGAAACATACCAGCCACGAGGAAACACCTGGCAGTTCTGTTGCAGGTAGAGATTGACTTTCACCGCTGCCAAATGCAACACCTATTCTCACCTCAGGAGTGGAGAAAAATGAGTACAAAATTGCTTTTCCATCCAAAACTGGCATCAAGAGAAGCTGTAAAACATAACCAGAGAACAATATGATTAAGATATAAAAAGTGAAATTCTTATTCAGGTTTTCATATGTATACAAACACTGCAGTTTTCACATGTTTTGGATGCATCAATATCGTTCAAAATAGTCAATGTCTCTAAACTTTAGAAAAAAAATATATTTGTTTGAACATTACTTGAGAACTGCAGTTGAAAGTAATTAAAACGTGAAAGAAAATAAAAATATGTTAGTCAGAAACCAAGGAATATGAACAGCATTAGCAGCCCCTTCATCTATACTAAAGAGATCATCAAAAATATGATTCAATTTTTTAAAAAGTGTTCTGAAAAGGCTGCTTATGTCAAAAGAACAAACACAAAACTGTCCTATGTCAAAAGAACAAACACAAAACTGTCCTTACTCCATAAGCCTTGTGAAATTAAGAAAGATTCAAGACACAACATCAAAATGAAGTAGTGTTGATGCCTAAGAAAGTATTTAAGTAGCTAAATGTTGTGCCTGACACAGTAAAAAAGCATAAAAATAGGTGATATATTTTGAGGATGGTGAGTGGGAAACCAAGCGAAATTCCAATATAATATGCCTGCATCAAGGATCTGAACAGAGTGCGTAATTTTGCATTGGTTATGAATGAGCACACCAGGCATATTTTGAAATGATGTATCATGAATTAGTAAAATGAGTGTAGCTGAGATAAGGATGTTGAGGTGGATGGGTGGTAAGACTAGGAAAGATAAAATTAAAAATGAAAACATTCATGAAATGGTAGGAGTAGCACTGATTAAAGATAGGTTGAGAGAGAACATATTAAGATGGTTTGATCATGGACAAGGAAGATCAGTAGAGGCAACGATGAGGAACTAAGATAGAATCATGGTTAGAAGTGCAAAGGGGAAGGGAAGACATAGATTGACATGTGATACTGCAGTAAAGAAGGACATGAGTTTATTTAATTTAACTCAGTATATGGTCCTTAATAGAGCAGAATGGAGAAAAAAAAAAATCATGTAGCCAACCTCAATTGATTGGAACGCAAAGCATGGTTTGATTTGGTTTATTAGACATGCCACAGTTGAGTCATTTGGTAACTCCTGAAGCAACCCAATGTTGGACCCAACCCAAAAGCAAGGTGCTAGGAGGAATAAATTAAGTTCTGACCTAACATCTGGCATCATGTGCACAAAATGATTGACATCAAACGCAAACACACGATCTCATGCTGTAGTAGCCTAAACTTTTGCATCTTATCGAAGCTAGCTGAAAACCTTATATCAAATCACATAACATACACACTTGTCACTATGTGGTGCGGACATTCATGTGACAAATCCACTCTAATATTATTTTTGGAACTGTGTAAAGAGGATTTTTAATTTTTTTAATTTCTTTCCCCTTAAAAACAAAATTACCCCAAGTAAAATGATGATATGGCCCACCAGACCACCACAACACATACACACATACAAAAGACCCCTCATTGAACAGAATTTTGCATAACATAGTTTAGTTAATTAATATTTAAAAAATATATCATCTTTTTTTCATTATCCTTTAATTTTCATTTTTTCATTTAGTTGAGCCTCTATTATGTAGGTTGAGATGCATATCACCTGACTTACACTAGGGTGGGCAAAGAATCATTAAATCAGAACCATTACTAATTCTTCAGTTTCATAAGATGTGACTTCAATTTTTCATTTACCAAAAAAAGAAGAAAAAAAAAAAGAGGCTATAACCTTTCAATTCTAGATATAAGAAGGAAGTAAATTAAAGAAAAGAAAGTTACATACTTCACCCTTGATGTGGATGCTGTTTATGACTATTCGGGCAGTTCCCCTTAAAGGCCTTGCCAACTTAGCAAATATCAGAATATTTACATCAGTAGAGTCCCAATCAAAACCCAAACGGATGATTCCCTGTCAACATAGAGTTAACGGCCATGAGCTTTCTTTCATTTACAAAAAATATGAAAAAAGAAAAACCACAGTAAAGCCCAGTATCAAAATATATTAGTAATTAGAAGTATGAAAAGGGAAACTGTATATGTTCTAGTTCTATTAATGAGGACAATCCAATATTTTTTTATTCCATTTTTTCATGTAATGTAACGTTTGTAACCTATGCTATATCACAATTCCAGCCATCTGTAGTGTCACAAACCTATCCTGTGCCTCCTTGTTACAAATTAGATAATAGTAATAGTATAGATCATCTTTAGACAAAAGGTTTTACATCTTCAGACAATCATTTCATCACTTTTGTCCCTACTCAGAAAATAGTAATCTTCTTTATTCCTGTCACAATTTCACTTATAAACTTTTTGAACCTTCAAATCTTACATGTCCACTTCTTTCCTCTTTTAAGATTTTCCTTTGCATTATTCTCAAAGTCTATAATAATTTTTAAATATGAAGATATGTTGAAAGTATATTTAACCACGATCTCCATAATTTATTTTTAATCAAGAAAGATTTGTAATTACTGTTAGCTACCTAACGACACTAAAATAGCAATTTGATGACATTTCTACACACGTCTGCACATACTTATATGGACATATATTCAAACTACCAGCACAAAAACTACATAACTTTGGCCTCTGGGATTTTGTTTGGTTTATTTATCAAAATTTCATTATTTTATTATCCATAAATAATGCTTATTAAGTTAGTGTAGAGAAATAGTACTTTCTTCTACCATCTGAAAGGTCTAAACCATCCAAGTACCCAGGGTTGCATCAACTCAGCATATTTATGTGCTCAGACAAGCTCAGAGACTCACTAACTTAATGACCAGAACAACACAGAATCAGTAAAAAATGTGCCAAATGAGAGAGAAACACCATTGGTATATTCAAATTGAGCAATAAAATTTTGAATATAACCTTAAATTAATTTGATTATCATTTGGAAGAAAATCATATCAGAAGATATCAACTTTTTCTTTTTCTTTTTTTTTGGGGGGGGTGTCTATTGGTATGGGGTACAACAAATATCAAAACATTCTAAGAGCATTATCCTGCCCATCCATTTGGGAATAACTTATTCATGATAAGCATAGAAAGCAGCATAAGCATAAAATTTCATGACTTTAACCAGAAATCAAACCTGATCACCTGAAGTTGACCACTGAATACCCTGAAGCCCAAAGCTAGGAGCGCATGAACCTAGTGAAAATTCTTGCAATTCTAATCTTTCCTATAAAAGAGATAGCTTGTTCTCAGTGAAATTAATTACATAGTAAGCACCAATATATAAGTACAATTAAGTGAAATAAAAAGGTGAAGCACTTACAATAAGCCTTGGTTTTCGATGTTTCAAGCGCTTCTGCAAGAAAAAAAAAATTGTATCACACCCATCAACTTCTATCAGAACACATAGAATGGTAGTGAGAAAAAAAAATGTAGACTAGCATTTATTGTCCTCAATAGTTCAGTCTCAACAAAAAGTTTAAAAATAGATAAATAAATAAGGCCATTACAATAGATATTTAAGGAAATGCTATATGAAAAAACAATTATGTTAGATCACTTTTTACAGAATATTTTCTCAAGATACAGAAAAACCATTTTTGGCGAGGGGGAGAACCCTTCTATCTAAAGAGAACATTGAAATGACCATTAATTGAAATAAAGAATAGGCAATCACCTCAACAATAGATGAAAACTTCATGCAAAGCTTTGGGTTGATGTAGTTAGGCCAAATTTCCATTAATAACTTGTTCAGCCACTCACACTGCTCCAATGGTGTTACTGGCTGTACAAACATCCAAAAAGCTGCAAATCAATTTAACGGAGCCCAATTGAAAAAAAATGCAAGAAGAAAAGACAACCCACTGATTTCTGTAGCATGATTTGTTTCCATTTTCTATTCAAGTCCTCTACAAGGATATGACGTTGATAACTCCCATACTGCAATTGAAAAGGTTGAAATTTCATGTTAGTGCATTTAAATATCTAAGATAAATAACCCTCTCCTCCCATTTAATGAGAGCAGCAGAAGAAATTAGAGAACTTCATCATAGGCACGTGAATTATTTATTTCCAAACAATTCTCAAGAAAATCTATAATAGAATTGATTCCAATATCAAAAGTAAAGCGAAAATAAGAACCACAACATATTAGCTTTTTGGTTCTCCACATCAGGGTGGTAGTCTGAAATGTTCCTTCATGTAATGCTTTTCCATGTTAACGCTGTGTTTGGTTGGGGGATTTAGGAAGGGATTTGCAAAGGGAAAAGGAAAAGGTAGGTGAAATATGAATAAAATATACCTACATTTCACCTAATTTCACACACTTTTTCCCTTTCCCTTTCCAAATATCTTCCCAAATCCCCCAACCAAACATACCGTAAGGGAAGAAAATTCAAGTACTATTACAACACAACACACAGATAAAAGCTTCATGTGAAACAAGAAACATTCCACATGGAAAAGCATGCCGACATGTCTAGGCTCAAAGTTCATAACATTAGGCGTGACATGTTCCTTACTGGATGTTGGCATGTCTCCTACAATGATTGTAAGATTCATGTTCAACTTGTACTATTTACCCTAATAAAGTTGCTTTAATTAAAAATTTTTAAAAATTTACCAAATTTAAGTATCAACAATGGTAAAGTTAGAACTTAAAAATGCGGATTTGAATTAAGGATAAACTGTTCTCTTAGAAAATTAAGTCCGCGTTGGTCTATACATGGTGCACCCCTCAACTGTTTTGAAAGGTCGGCCCACCCAAGAACCCAGATGGATGGGACTAACACTTGATTATGGGTTTTAGGTATACACTTTCTAGGGTATGCTATTCATCACTGTCTTTTGGTTTCCCATTTCCCTCAATGGCTTCAGAAAGCATGTCATTTTGGAACAAATTGTAGTAGAAGGCCATAAAATTTTGTCGTCATTCTCCTCATCCAACACAGTGCTCCCCTCCACGCAATATATACACATAGGGCCCTCATGATTAAGTAGGCTAGCTAAACCATCTATGAGCTATACTGAGCTAATCATACTGTGCTTTGCAAGACAGACAGATTTCCATGGGACAGCAATAAAAAACATTGGCATAGGATACTGTAAAAGGATGACCATTGTACAATTCATGTTAGAATAGTACAAAAATTGTGAACTCAGAATAAAACCCTCCATAGTTAACTTGATCAAGTAATACAAATAATTTTGATACAAGACAATACTTCTGCATTGTCAAAATTTAAAAAAATAAAAATAAAAATAAGAAACCTGGATTTTGATTGCCACTTCATTTTATACATCAAGTTCCTAAACTATTCAAAAATATATATATAAATGTGCATTTGTCATACAGAAACACAAAAATATTACTGGCAACAACAAACCTTACAAGAATAATCCCACACCTTTCTATTGAAAAATTGAAGGAAAAAAAAATTGAGAGACAGAAGGAAAGATCCAAGGATTCAACCCACACAAGTTAGTTGCCATATTGACCGAGGTGATGGTTCACGATTAGGCATCTCAAGTTCAACACTCATCAGGTTTACCCTATGCATGTGGTTTGTGTGCATCCCCCTAGGGAATAGTGTTGAACATAAATGGGTGGGTTGGGACAACTGGGTGTTACCAAGAAACAGGACACTTGGGTTGACCAACCCCTAAAGGTCTGCTTCCAGTAATAATAAGATAAGCTTCATGGCTGCAATCCTATAAAAAGGGTTTTGAAAATCCATGTAAATTAAAATGTAATACTTCCACCCAAATCAAACTATTACACATTTTTCAGTCAGTGATTCTCCAAAATTTTGGATTAGAGGCATATAATTGCATAATTCGGGAGAAAATTTTTATATGAAGAATCGTTGCCTTGCCAGTAGATGAATACTTAATATATAAGCATCTAACATATATGTGGTTTGCCTATGTGTTTAATTTTTCAGGAAAAGAAAAAAAGAAGCAGCAGCAGCAGCTAATCTCCATTGAGTATAATTTTTCCAATATATATCAAATGGAACTCTATAACACCAAAGCCTTGCTAATTGATGGAGTAGTTAATATAGAAGCTTTAATAGCATATGTTGTCAAACGTATAATAGGTGAGTGCTTTCCTTACCTCTCTTTCTCCTATAACAATACAATCACGCCTGCTTCCCTATTACTCTACTTATATCCTCTAGAGCTTTAAGAGACACATAAATTTGGATACAATTCTAGGTTCTTGATGAAAAATGTTTGAGGGCCACAAAAAGTGTGGCTCAAATGGCTCAAAACTGCCAAAACGACGTCGTTAAAACGACGTCGTTTTGGCAGTTTTGAGCCATTTGAGCCACACTTTTTGTGGCCCTCTACCATTGCTCGTTTAACGACGTCGTTTTGGCAGTTTTGAGCCATTTGAGCCACACTTTTTTTGGCCCTCTACCATTGCTCGTTCTTGATTTGCAGTGCAGCCCCCAATTTTCATTGGGAGGACTTTGATTGGAAAAGTAAATTGGGTTTTGCAGTAACTTAAGTATATATCAGACTGCTAAATTAACCTCTGCACCTCAGTAGGAGGTCATGTATTCGAATCTCCTCGCTTGCCTGGTTCCCTGGTATTTGTATGGGGTTTCTCTAACCCAATTTGGGAGTTTCCTTTCCTTATAATAATGATATGTTGTATTTGATCTTCATTTTTGAGAGGGTAATTTTTGGGAAAAATTGGGCCGAGCTCCGAGTTTGGCTTCGAGGCCCAAAACGCGAAGGACTAAGTAAAAAGGCCGTAATGGCTACTTCGGCCTAGGGGCAAGGTTACTCCGGCCTTAAGGAGACAAAGTTACTTCGGCCCGAGGAGGTGAGATTACTCCGGTCCAAGGAAGAGTAAAGCCACTCCGGTCCGGAGACAACTCGGAGTTAGGCCGGTCTCAGAGTTAGTCCGGCCGCAGTATGTTCTGGGAAGACCGGTTTCAGAATTAGTCCGGTCGTGACATACAGCGGTTGGGACGGTCAGAACTTGCTACTTGGAAGTTTGAACTAAGCACATCAAGGTCAAACAGGGCAGCCGAAGTAATCAATTGGAGGAGCAGACCGAGCTAAGTATAGTCCGGCCCTCTGTGGCTCGGTATAGCCAATTTTACTTCGGTCATGTGGAAGTTCGGTCATATAAAAAACCATCCCACTTGGTTTAAGCAGTGGGGGAGGGTGCAAAAGGATAAGCATTATCCTTAGGAGAATGAATCCTAGGAGGACTCTGCATGGAGAAGTACAAGTCCTACTAGGATTGTGCCATACGAAACTTATAAAAGCTCACAAGCAACACCTTGGAGGAGGTAATTGAACACAATCTTTCTGAGAACTTAGAGCTTTGTCTATTTGTCAAGTTTTCTGACTTAGGCATCGGAGAGGTTTCCGGCACACACCCGCCGGCTAGCTCACGTTTGTGTTTTCAGGTGACAAAGCGACGTCGTACGGAGGAGCGTGGACTTGGTCAACAGGATTATACGAGGAGAATTATTTCCTCCCCGTACAATTGGCGCCGTCTGTGGGAAGAACAGACAAGAACAAAAACCTCTTGACTAAGCTTCTCCTTTTCTCATTCAATGGCACACATTGAAGACTTGCCGCAGTCCGCCGTCGACGGACAAACTCCAGAAGGGGGCGCAAGGCGTGAAGGATTACCTACCGTCCCTCCCATGGCGGACTTGGAGCCCCAACAACATAATTCCAGGAGGAGTGGCAGGGGAAGGCGGAATGGCAGCCCTCGTCACTCTCAAAGTCCCGACAGGCAAAGGAGGAGGATTGATCCTCAAGCCCTGGAAGATCGCGTAAAGGAACAGGATGAACTAATTCGAAGGATGGCGGCGGACATGGAGACTTTAAAACGCCAGATGAAGACTAAAGATGTGGCGACAGGAGAGGGGCGCAAGCATAAAACGCCCCCTCGCCACTCAGAGAATCGTAGTAGGAATACTACGCCCTCCCAAGGAGAGAGCAGAAGCCTCAGGACAGGCGACACTCACTCCTTATCTTCAAGAACTCGTCACTCCAGGTCTGAGAGGACGAGATCCGAAAGATCATACACTGAAGGAAGCACGTATTGGCCTTCACATTCACACCAAACCATATCCAGACAAACCGAGCTACCCAGGTCATCCGACTTACGAACCGTGCTAGAAGAAAAAGCACGATGCAAGGAGGATGCCAGGGCAAGGGATCCACACCGAGTTTCGGCCTTACAACGGTTGGCTCCTCGGACGCACGGAAGCGTCGAGGTTGGAATGCCAATACCGCGACCGGCCTACGAACCAACGGACAAGGCATTGGCAAGACTACAGACTTCGCCGTTTGTCCCAGCAATCGAAAACGCTCCCCTACCATCAGGCTTCCTTCAGCCGAAATTCAATACATATGAAGGGAAGACGGACCCGTATTCACACTTGAGCCACTTTCGCCAAGTCATGGCTGTGTACAGGCGAAACAAGGCCTTAATGTGTATACTCTTCCCGTCAAGTCTTGGCGACCTAGGCTTGACTTGGTTCGAAAAGCTCCCAGAGGGCAGTATAGCCTCCTGGGCCCAATTGGCAGAAGCGTTCGTAACAAGGTTTCGGACAAATACTAAAACACCGGTGGAGATAGACCAGTTACTCTCCATTGACATGGGTGAAAAAGAGACCCTCAGATCTTACAACAGTCGCTACTGGGAGACATTCAACCAGATTGGAGACTGCCCCACCAATCTAGCCATTGCGCAGTATAAAAGAGGCCTTCCAGTAGGGAACAGACTAAGGGATTCGATTACCATGACGCCACCCCTCACCATGGAGGCCCTGATGGAGAGAGTACATCAGCACATCAGGGTAGAAGAGGATGGCGCACGTGCAAAAGCAAAATCTAGTACAACCACAATGCCAGAAAAGAAGACCTCAGCAAAGGTCAATACAGTAGATCGACAGAATAAAAACGGACGCGGCAGACGAGATAACGGAGAAGACCCAGATAAAAAATGGTTGAGAATCCGCACTGCCATAACAACGGTGTTCAAGAAACCAATATATCGGATCCTGAGCGAAATAAGAGATGAGCCTTTCGTCAAGTGGCCAGCCAAGCTAGGAGAAGCCCAGAAAGACTACGACGACAGATCACGGTGCACCTTCCACCAAGAAAAGGGGCACCGAATTGAGAATTGCACGCCACTGAGACAGCACTTGGAGGAATTGGTGGCAGCAGGGCACTTGGATAAGTACATTGAAGGAGGGACGCAGCCAGCCCCCCAGGACCATAATAACCACCCCAATGGAATGCCAATAGACGCCCCGCCTCAAGGCGTCATCAATGTCATACATGGAGTCTTTGAACCTGAGCGTGTATGCGAGCTCAGGGGATCGATCAAAAAGGCAGAACACTTTAGAGAAGTACTAAGTGCCCAACCAGCCATCAAAAAGGGGAAGACGGAGGCAACAAACGTCATGACTTTTTCCGACAAAGACTTGGAACGAATTTACTGCCCCCACAATGATGCCCTGGTCGTCACTCTCCGAGTCAAGGATTTTGACGTCAAGTGGATTCTGATTGACCAGGGTAGTTCATGTGAAATCATGTACTACGAGACATTCAAGCAATTGAAGCTGCAAGACAAAGACTTGGCACCTGCCGTATCTCCCCTAATTGGGTTCAACTCCATGCCAGAATGGCCCGTCGGCAAAATCATTCATCCAGTCAGAGCAGGAACCGTGACAAAACAGGTGGAGTTCTGGGTATTGAAGGTCCCCTCCACTTACAACATCATCTTAGGCAGAACATGGCTGCATGCCATGCGATCAGTGGCGTCATCCTACCACCAAGTAATGCGGTTCCCCAATAACACCGGCATAATTGAAGAAGTCTATGGAGATCAGATCATGTCAAAGCAATGCTTCGTCACGGCGAATGGCAGCCGCGCTGCCAAAGGATATGTTCATTCGGTGGAAGAACCGGAGAGTAATGAGCTATTCGCAGATGTCGGAAAAGCGGCGGATCGGAAAGCAGTGGAGGACCAGGAGATGGCAAGTTAAGGCCAAACTGGGACGGTCCTTACAAAGTGGTTTGGTTAACAGACAAAGGGGCATACCACCAAGACAAGGGCGGCAAAGCAATCCCTAGGCCATGGAACACGGCCAATCTCAAGTTATTTTATTCTTTCTTTTTCAAAGACGTGTAATTTTTTCTTTCTTCAATAAAACAAGCGATTCTTTTCAGCATGAGTTGTTCTCTGTGAAAGTTAGCTTTAGTGAAGATTAGGTACATTGCAAGCATTTTATTCTAAGTTGGCTGGAAAAACTAACTTAGAGGTTGGCTGGAATAAACCAACACCCCTCCTAAGCCCAGGATAAGGATCCAGGCTGCAGGACGTTTGGTCGGAATAACCAAACTTTATTCTAAGTTAGCTGGAAAAACTAACTTAGAGGTTGGCTGGAATAAACCAACACCCCTCCTAAGCCCAGGATAAGGATCCAGGCTGCAGGACGTTTGGTCGGAATAACCAAACTTTATTCTAAGTTAGCTGGAAAAACTAACTTAGAGGTTGGCTGGAATAAACCAACACCCCTCCTAAGCCCAGGATAAGGATCCAGGCTGCAGGACGTTTGGTCGGAATAACCAAACTTTATTCTAAGTTAGCTGGAAAAACTAACTTAGAGGTTGGCTGGAATAAACCAACTCTTTGTACTCTTCAGCCGAAGTAAGTGTAAGGCTGAAGAGTGGTTGGCTGGAATAAACCAACACTTTTACTCTTCAGCCGAAGTAAGTGTAAGGCTGAAGAGTGGTTGGCCGGAATAAACCAACTCTTGTTACTCTTCAGCCGAAGTAAGTGTATGGCTGAAGAGTGGTTGGCTGGAATAAACCAACTCTTGTTACCCTTCAGCCGAAGTAAGTGTATGGCTGAAGAGTGGTTGGCTGGAATAAACCAACACTTGTTACTCTTCAGCCGAAGTAAGTGTATGGCTGAAGAGTGGTTGGCTGGAATAAACCAACTCTTGTTACTCTTCAGCCGAAATAAGTGTAAGGCTGAAGAGTGGTTGGCTGGAATAAACCAACACTTTTACTCTTCAGCCGAAGTAAGTGTAAGGCTGAAGAGTGGTTGGCTGGAATAAACCAACTCTTGTTACTCTTCAGCCGAAGTAAGTGTATGGCTGAAGAGTGGTTGGCTGGAATAAACCAACTCTTGTTACTCTTCAGCCGAAGTAAGTGTATGGCTGAAGAGTGGTTGGCTGGAATAAACCAACTCTTGTTACTCTTCAGCCGAAGTAAGTGTATGGCTGAAGAGTGGTTGGCTGGAATAAACCAACTCTTGTTACTCTTCAGCCGAAGTAAGTGTATGGCTGAAGAGTGGTTGGCTGGAATAAACCAACACTTGTTACTCTTCAGCCGAAGTAAGTGTAAGGCTGAAGGGTGGTTGGCTGGAATAAACCAACTCTTGTTTCTCTTCAGCCGAAGTAAGTATAAGGCTGAAAAGTGATTGGCTGGATTAAACCAACACTTAATACTCCTCAGCCGAAGTAATTATGTCGGCTAAGGAGTGGTTGGCTGGTAAGTATAGTTTAACCAACCAAAAACCGAAATAACACTTGGAGTAATAGAAGACATTACAAACGCAAGCATACACACAATAACCGGAATAAGAGAAGTCAAATTTTCATTCAAAAAAGAAGTCATTACAAGGCTGCTTAGTTCGGTTACAAAGAAAAGATTACAAAATTAAGAGAAGAGTTCATCTATTTCGGCGTCAAAGGCAGCATCGGCGTCAACCCGAAGACCGGTTTCGGGCGCTACAACACTTTCAGAAGGAAGAACGGGTTCGGCTGGAGCCACGGCTTCAATTGGTTGATCAAGAGTTAGATCCTCCACCACGGGCTCCGACCGAACTACCTGATCTGCATTCACAACCGAAGTATCCTCAGGGGCAGAGTCTTCATCAGAATCTTCATCATCTGAGCCCTCAAGGAACTGCTGTTGCATGGCCGTGGCATAATCCATCAGGGAGTTCGGTATAAAGTAGGCTGGAGGGTTGAAAACCTCGGTCTGAGGATCATGACCGAGCTTCTCAACGGCTCCCCTCCAGCCGCACTTAAAGAACAGATCCTTGGCCGCATTGCATTGTTGGGCATAAGCATCCTCTGCCCTCTTGAAGCCTTGTTTGTCGGCTTCCTTCACCTTCTCTTTTATTTCGGCATCCTTCTTTCTTTCAAGTTTTAGCAACTCGCGCAAGTACTTGTCCTTCAGCACAATGGCAGTCTTTTGCTTTTCGGCCTCGGCCGAACTAACCATTCCGGTCAGACGACCGACCTCACCTCGGAGTTCGGCCATTTCCTTTCTGGCCTCCTCTAGTTCGGCCGATCTCGCCTCTGCCTCTGCCGCAGCTTGCCTTGTCACTTTCCTCAGCTCCAGCACCTTCCTATGGGTGATTTGATTTTTCTGGATAGCCTGACAAAGCAACAACTTCAATTTAGCCGAAGAAAAAGAAAAGTAGAAAAACAGAAATACGACCGAAGTTACTTACCAGAATCATTGATTTCGTGGCTGACCGGATGGACTTCAGCTCGGTGGTTAACTGTTTGTGGTGATGTTCCATATCTTTAGGCAGACACACACTCTTGGCCAAATTGATGGCCAACAGGTGGTCCTTCTCAGCAACAACCGAGTCTGTTTCCAGAATGTCTCGGTCGTTGAAAGATAGCTTCGGTGCCCAGCAACTGATGGTCCGGTCGGAAGACTCCGGTCGAGGGCTTGGTGGTAAGCTCGGCTGAATGACAGGTTCTTCATCAACCAAAACTCGTTCGGGTTCGGCAGTCCGGGGACGTTTGGTCCGGCGGGAAGAGGATGGCTGTTGGGAAGGGAGGGCGACAACGGCAGGCTGCGATTGACTGGGAGGCGTTACTTCGGGCCTAGCCGTTTCGGTAAGAAGGGCCCTAACTCTGCTCCTTTTCGCCATCTCTTCTTCTGCTGTTAGAGGGACAAGTCTTATCTCGGGCAGAGTTGGGTCCGGCTCCGGTGCTTCCTCGAGAAGAAAATCAGTTACCTTTGCTTTGCGGCGACCGCTATACCGGTAGGTCGGCTGAAAATTTAGAAGTTTTGACCAACTTCTTTCTCTAACCCGTAGTGCGGCTCGCAGAACCCCAAGGTTGGGATAACTGTACAGGGAACGGAGATGGGCGAAATCTGCAGTAAAAGGAAGTGTTAGTCCGGCTAATAAACTAAACAACCGAGATAACAAACAAGACAGAAGACCGAAGAAAAATTACCAGGTTCTCCCATTTTCCAATTTATAGGTCGGCCAGGAATTTGAGCTTGAAAATCCTCAAAATTCCCAGAGACCCAAAGGAAATCATCATCGTTAAGATCTTTGTCCGGAGTGTGCTTAATTATCTTCTCTCGGCGGCGGCGAATTCTGAGGTAGTAGACCCACCCAGCATTCTTTGAGCCGATGGAATACTGATGGAATATTTCGGCTAGACCAAGATTTAGTCCGGTTTGGTGGTTTAATGCGTCTATTCCCATTATAATACGGTATGTATTGGTGGACAGTTGGGTAGGACATAACCTAGTCTGTCTAAGAAATTCGCAGATGAGCGGTTGGACAGGAAACCGTAGTCCGGTTTCAATTATTGACTGAAGGGTAAAGGGGACGGAGCCTTCATTGTCCCAGGGAGTAGCATCTTTCTTGGCCAACTCCAGTTGGACATCATCAGGAATCTGGTAGTCCTGCCTGAATTCGGCCATGCCACCAGGGGTTTCGACTAAATATCTATACTTACCCATTTGTTGTATAAGTTACGAATAAATTATTTCGGTACGAAAATTTGGCTCAGTAGCCCGGTTGAGCACACGTAGGAGTGCCTGGGCAACCTAAGTCTGCAAGGTAGAAAACAAAGGGGTTAAGCACAGATCGTGGGACCGCGCTACAAATTATAAGCAAGATATACAAATCCTACTTCGGCTCAGTGGGCTGGTTCTACCTCGGCTCATCAGAAGGTTTGTTAACTCGGTTTTGAGCAGGTTAGACCGGTTTTAACGTCTAGGGGCAGCTTTCTGAGTTCGGTCTAAAAAACTCAGAAAGCTGGTTTAGTCCCAAGGCCTAAATCGGTTGCAGTTTGAGGAAAGTTACTTCGGTCGAAGCCCCTAGGGGCGGCTTTCTGAGTTCGGTTTAAGAACTAAGAAAGCCGGCTGGGCCCCGAAAGCCTTAGCTCGGTTATTGACCGGAGTACCTAGTTCGGTACGTGCACGTTTTTCCGGTGAGTTTATCTTGGCTAGAGTGGTTGAGAAGAAACTACTGCTATTCCTTTGAGTCCTAGTTCGGTTGTTCTCTGAAATCTATCTACATACACAACACAAACAGTATCCTGGTTCGGTTGGGATGTGATTCTGGATCGAAATCGAGTTTTCTCTAGGGTATATGACATATACTCTTGGGTTCTATGGTTTCTTCATCAAAGTACGAAGAGCAAAGCAGACAAATGAAGAAAAATGTTTGCAAAAAGCATACAAAGCAAAAACAGATGGAAAAACAAGTAACAAAAGCGAGAAGGGTAGACCTGCTTACCAGATTGAAGAAGAAGAAGCTGAAGATGGAGCAGTAGCAGCAACAGAAGCACGAACACAGTAAGCTCAGAACTCGAGCAGCAAGAGAACAGAGAGAGAAGACGAAGGAATAGCAAAAGTGTAGAGACCCTAGCCTCAGGAATTACTTTTGTTAGAAAGCCCAAAATTTGGGCGGGAACCGTTTCAAGATCACAAAGCACGAAGACGGCGTGACAGCCGTCCTTAACCAATCAGAGCCTGCCACGTGTCATTGGAATGAGAAGCGTTACAGTCGCTGTGATTGAAGAGACGTTTTTGACCGGACATAGTGATATCCGAGGTAAAGTTAGATCGGCTAGAGAGGCTAAAGGGTTCTTAGATCGGCTGAAAAAGCCTAATGAAACTCTAGCTCGGCCAGTAGACTGGTAATCCCAATCTTGTTGCACAGATGGAATTAAGGGGCAATTGAGAGGGTAATTTTTGGGAAAAATTGGGCCGAGCTCCGAGTTTGGCTTCGAGGCCCAAAACGCGAAGGACTAAGTAAAAAGGCCGTAATGGCTACTTCGGCCTAGGGGCAAGGTTACTCCGGCCTTAAGGAGACAAAGTTACTTCGGCCCGAGGAGGTGAGATTACTCCGGTCCAAGGAAGAGTAAAGCCACTCCGGTCCGGAGACAACTCGGAGTTAGGCCGGTCTCAGAGTTAGTCCGGCCGCAGTATGTTCTGGGAAGACCGGTTTCAGAATTAGTCCGGTCGTGACATACAGCGGTTGGGACGGTCAGAACTTGCTACTTGGAAGTTTGAACTAAGCACATCAAGGTCAAACAGGGCAGCCGAAGTAATCAATTGGAGGAGCAGACCGAGCTAAGTATAGTCCGGCCCTCTGTGGCTCGGTATAGCCAATTTTACTTCGGTCATGTGGAAGTTCGGTCATATAAAAAACCATCCCACTTGGTTTAAGCAGTGGGGGAGGGTGCAAAAGGATAAGCATTATCCTTAGGAGAATGAATCCTAGGAGGACTCTGCATGGAGAAGTACAAGTCCTACTAGGATTGTGCCATACGAAACTTATAAAAGCTCACAAGCAACACCTTGGAGGAGGTAATTGAACACAATCTTTCTGAGAACTTAGAGCTTTGTCTATTTGTCAAGTTTTCTGACTTAGGCATCGGAGAGGTTTCCGGCACACACCCGCCGGCTAGCTCACGTTTGTGTTTTCAGGTGACAAAGCGACGTCGTACGGAGGAGCGTGGACTTGGTCAACAGGATTATACGAGGAGAATTATTTCCTCCCCGTAAACGACGTCGTTTTGGCAGTTTTGAGCCATTTGAGCCACACTTTTTGTGGCCCTCTACCATTGCTCGTTTAACGACGTCGTTTTGGCAGTTTTGAGCCATTTGAGCCACACTTTTTTTGGCCCTCTACCATTGCTCGTTCTTGATTTGCAGTGCAGCCCCCAATTTTCATTGGGAGGACTTTGATTGGAAAAGTAAATTGGGTTTTGCAGTAACTTAAGTATATATCAGACTGCTAAATTAACCTCTGCACCTCAGTAGGAGGTCATGTATTCGAATCTCCTCGCTTGCCTGGTTCCCTGGTATTTGTATGGGGTTTCTCTAACCCAATTTGGGAGTTTCCTTTCCTTATAATAATGATATGTTGTATTTGATCTTCATTTTGATTGTAATAAGATAACTTGTTATCCAAAGAAGAGAGAATGCAAAAATCCAATCATCACACACCGAATCTCAAGCCAATAACCAGATTGGTTTCAGTAAATTCAAAATTATGTGCAACCATAAATTACTAATCAAAAGAAGACAGAAACATAATTTCATGAAATGCCCAATAACTATAAACCCAGTTCAAAAAACACAAAAACATTGAAATAGCATAGAGAAGTTACCTGAAAGGTTGCCCAGAGGGCAATCACAAGCGGAACCCAATTGGAGAAAGAAAAAACCCATTTATCAACAGCCCAACCAACAAATATCAAAAGAATTATGAAAGGTAGAAGAGGCTTGTCCACCAATAAATGGTTCAAAAACTGTGCAGCTTCATTCAAATCAAAATCTCTTTTCTTTCTTCTACTCATTTTTTAACAAGAATTCAACTGAACCCGTCACTGACTTCACACCAACTTGAAATGCCCATTCATGACTTCAGGGATTACATAAACAATAATAGGGATTCTCAGTTGAGAGATCAGAAAGAGGAAAACAAAACCCAGAACTCAGTTTCCCGGAAAATTCGGAGGAAGCAAGAAAAGTCTCGAAGTCAGCTGAATAAAAAAAAATAATAAATAAATAAATAAATAAAATACATATATTAGGAAAGATGTTTTGCTTTTTAGGACAAAGGAGAGAGTCGATTGTCCTTCCGTTAAAATTGCAGATCATACACTTTATTCTTTGGGTCCCACCAAGATATTTATTTCGGTTAATTTTTTTTTTTTTTTTTCCTTTTGGGGTTGGGGGCGGGGTATGATCTTACTTTTTAAGAAAGAAATAAATTACATTATTGAGATTTAATTAAAATATAAATTATCTCATCTAATTTTAAAATGAGAAAATTAGTCTAAGATTTCTTTCTCATTTTTAATAATAGAAGAGATTTACAATATTATTTTTGATATCTAAGGTCCCTAAACCCACACCATATATCGTATTAAAGAAAATTGATTCTCTGTCTCCTCTATCAGTTGCTCTGGTTTTCCGATGGATGGTGATAGTCACAGGTTGGTAGCATGTCAATGATGAGATTGTGTGTCGCTGGAGTGTTGCTATGGTTTGGACACGAATGCGTCGCCGGCAGTGTGTATATGACACCTCGGGTAAGGTCGGTGTATGCTGGTTCATTTGGTCTGGGTGTCCAAGCTGGTAAATACGGAGATTCAGGTTCCATTATTCCAGGTTGGTGAATCCTGGTTCGTTTGCCACTCTCTCTATCTCTCTGTGCATTGATTCTTTGTATTTTTTCCTCCTCGGATGATGATGGTGATGTCCTTTGTTGTTCAGGTTTTATTTCCAGAATCTGTTTTGTGCTGGATTTAACAACTCTATGAGCTGTGGAAAGAATTGAGATTACGAGAAATTAGGTTTTTACAATGATGATTGCTTCCAGTATTCCATTCATAAGAATACTAACTAGCTCAGATACTTACAGCCCATTTATTTTTGGATGGCTGGTTACTAGATCATTTGGATTTCTAGCTGTTATATATGCATTTCTTAAATGGCAGAGAAAGACTTCTCTTAATTGGGTTAAAGCTGCTGCAAGAGCAAAGAAGAAAGCTAGGAAGAAGCTAAAAGTTCCTTTATCACGTCATATATGAATGGAAGATTCTGCTCCTGGTGGACAGCCAGCTACTTGTTGTGAACCAGAATTTCTCTGTGAAGTCCAGAGAAAATTGAACCAGAGAAAATCTCTGTAAACTATAATTTCTCTGTGAAATCCAGAGAAAATTCGTCCAGAGAAATTATCTGGATCGAATTTTCTCTGACTAGTTGAGTCTAACTGATTCAATTTCCCCTTTCTACAGCTTGTATTATATTTTTCAACTACACAAATGATGTGTTCTTGTACATGTGTGCTTTTGGTATTGTTGTTGTTTCTTGGTAATAAAGTTTGTGCATCATTTGTGCTGTTTAGTTACTGATATACAGTTTTTTAGGTGAATGTTTTATGATTAAGCCCTGTGCTTAACTTGTGTTGTCATGTCATTCAAAATGCTTTAGACTTCTAAAAAGAAAAAAAAAAAAAAAAATTTCTTGATTTAGGTGTAATATCTATATATTACATTTGCAATAACTGTTCACTTAGTTTTTCATAAGTCTTTATTGCAACGTCGCAACATTTTTCAATGCCCAGAGTGAATGTTTTATGATTTGTCCAGAGAAATTTGGTGTTCGTTCAAAGAAGTTTGGAATTTTCTCTATGATTTGTCCAGAGAAATTTGGAATTTTCTCTTTGATTTGTCCAGAGAAATTCTCTGGATCGAATTTTCTTTAGATTGGTATTAAGGGACCTTAGACATTATGAAAATATTGAATGTCCTTTATGCTATAAAATCTTAATATCAGGGACCTTAAAAAAAAATCCCCTTTTAAAAATTACATCTTACTCTTTAAAGTTTTTAATTTCATAACAAATAATTCATTTTATTAATAAATTATCAAATTAATTAATAATTTTTAATGATATGATAAATTTATTTTAATTAATAATTAATTTTTTTTTTATTATTATATAGAAGAGCAATTATGAATTTTATTTTTTCAATTGAATCTGTTAAATAAATTTTTTTGACAATGAAATATTTGTAATTTTCCTAATCACAAAGGACAATCTGTATTTTAAATAAATTTTAGGAAATGTATTTATAATTTACCCTTTTAAAAATTATTATTCTTTTTTTCCCTTGAAAAATTGTCTTTCACTTGTGTTATATGTCCAAAAAAATTATTTGGAATTTTATTTAGAATTAAAATGTGTGAATAAAATTTATTTTAGATATTACTTGTATTGCCCTAGTTTTAAATTTATACCCTACAATACACTTTATGGTAAAATTTTGATTAAATTTACAAAGGACAATTTGTATTTTAAATAAATTTTAAGAAATCTATTTATATTTTACTCTTTTAAAAATTATTATTCTATTTTTCCCTTGAAAAATTGTCTTTCACTTGTGTTATATGTCCAAAAAAATTAGGATAAATTACAAACACACTCCATGAGGTTTACTTAAATTATAAATTATCCCCTGTGATTTTAAAAATTACATTATGCCCCCTAAAGTTTCTAATTTCATAACAAATAGATCCTTTTATTAATAAATCATCAAGTTAATAAATAATTTTTAATAATGTTAAAATTTTATTTCAATTAATAATTTAGATAATTTTATTATTGTATAGGTGAATAGTTAGAAATTTCACTTTTTTAATTAATTTTGTTAAATAAAAAATTATGATAAGGAGGAATTTGTAATTTTTCAAACCATAAGAGATAATTCGTATTTTAAACAAATTTCAAAGAATGCATTTGTAATTTGCCAAAAAAATTATTTGAAATTTTATTCAGAATTAAAATGTGTGAATAAAATTTATTTTAGATATTACTTGCATTACCCTAGTTTTAAATTTATACCCTACAATACACTTTATGGTAAAATTTTGATTAAATTTACATAATAACTAGGATTATTGATTATCATTGAATATGTTTTTATTGGTGATTAATTTTAATTTTCTTCATCACCCGTTGCTACCCCACACACACCACAATCACTACCAACCCCTCGCCATACCACTTCAAAATTTTCAACGTTTCTCCCGCCACCACCGTTACACCCTTAACCGACTCCCTACACCATCACGACACCATAACCTCCACAAAGATAAAGGTTGCAAAAGTAAAAAATATGGAAGAAGAAGAAAACGAGAGATAGAAGATGAGAGAGAAGGGAAGAGAGAGATAAATAAAAATTGTAATTCAATGGTAATTTCAAAAACTTATTACAAATTCATGAAAGTATTTTTAATTTTAATTATTAATATTTATAAAGTTTACAATTTATTTGCAAATTATTTTTCAAAATTTATGTTGAACTAAAAATTTCATGTTTTATTAATTTTATACTTTACACCCCTATTATAATTAATTTTTTTTATTCTCCACTAATTTGTAATAAAATTTTCAACTTCTCATTTTTTTGTAATTTTTTTAAAAAAAATACAAATAAAATACATTTAGCTATATTCTTAAACAAATAAACAAAATTAGCAATTTCATTCCATGGCACATGAAGTGCAAGTGACGCATGTTGAAATTGAAAGATTAAAATGAAATTAGGCCTACCCATAAGTGGTGCAAAAAATATTTATGTTTTAATTTTTTATTTTTAAAGGTTTCCTTCTGATTTATTATTATTATTTTTTTAAATGCCAATTCATGAGTCTTGTATAAGTGGGTGTTACAAAAATAAAACAAAAGGCCATGGTGATAACCTTACATTTTCTTCCTTTCTTTCTTTTTATTTATTAAATAACAAAAAACGTGGATGACCAAAATTGGTGTACATAAAAATAATATGATTTTTTTTTTTATAATAATTTTGTTATACTTTTTATCACGATAGGATATATTAGCAATATACATAATTCAACAGCTCAAGTTAAAATTAAATTAAAATAAAATGATTTATTTATTTTTTGATACTTCAGTTAATCCTTGAATATTATTATCAGATTTTTAATAATATTAAAACAATAACATCAAAATTACACAACCTAAAACCACATAATTTTATTTTAACTTTAACCATAAGATTCATTACAAAAAGTAATTAGAATAGAGATGAGGAGAATCTCTCAAAACAGATGGAAGGGGGGGATGTTTGTGGTACTCTTCATGGGCATGGGGCCTTTTTTTATTAGGATAAATTATAAATATATTATTGAATTTTATTTAAATATGAATTGTTCCTGTGATTTTTTTATTATATAATAATAAAATTATTTGAATTGTTAATTGAAATATATTTATAGAATTATTAAAAATTATTAATTAATTAGAAAATTTATTAATAAAAGAGATCATTTATTATGCAATTAGAAACATAAACAAATAAAATGTATTTTTTAAAATTATAGAGAATCATTTATATTTTAAAATTTAAATTCTAAAAAATATATTTATAATTAAATTTTTTTATTATTTTATCATTCGCGTCAAGGTTGCCTGCGTGGGTAGGTGCATATATGTACGTATAAACTTTATGATAAAATAAAAATTGATTTAAAATTGGTTGATATTATATAATGCTTGGTCTATTTTATTATTTTATACAAGTTAGACTTTTTCTTTGAGAAATATTATTTTATTTTATACAAGTTAGACTTTTTCTTTGAGAAATATTATTTTATACAATTTAGACTCTGTCATTAAACTGCTACAAATCAGCAGCTCCTATAAGAATGACAATGGGTCGGGCAGGGGCAGGGGCAGGGGCAGGGGCAGGGGTTGGGGCTGAAATTATGCTTCTCGTTTTCGATTCTTGAAGAAGAAAAAAGTGGTAGTTCGAATATGGTGGCTTGAAAATGACCCAAATTTGTACACCTTTATTTATTTCTTTCTTTTTTTTTTTTTTTTCTTCGTTCTTCGTTCTTCCTTCCACCTCAAGTTGAAACTGATTTCAGAGAAATAGAGAAGCAAGAGAAAAAGAGGAGAAAGATGGGAGAAGAAAACAAAGAGAGGGGACCATGGACGGAGATCGCGAACCACTCGAACCCAACCCACCGCCATGGGCGGATGATTTTTTTGATTCAGTGGGTTGATTTTGGGTTTGGTTTTGATTTTTGATTTTGATTCTGTGGGTTTGATTTTGTTTTGATTTTGATTTTGTTGTTGATGATGATGCTCTGTTGTTGATAATGGATGTTGTTGTTGATGAGATGCTGTGTCGATGAAGAGGTTTTTGTTCATGATGATGCTTTGTTCTTCTCCTCTTTTTACTCTCTGTTCTTTTATTTATTTATTTATTTATTTTTATGAATCTGTTCTTCCTATTTTCTTTTCTTTTAAATCTGTTGGCCGGCCGAAAGAGGAAGGAAAAAGAGAGGGAAAAGGAAGAAAAGGAAGAAAAGGAAGAGAAGGAAAAAGAAAAAAAAAAATTTTGATTTTGATTTGATTTTGGATTCAGAACAGAGGTAGAAGAGGAAGGAAGAAAAGGGAAGGGGAAAAAAAAAGAGGTGCCAAAACGATTCTGGCCTTGGTAAATTTGAGCTACGAATCGCTGTTGTTCTTGAAGGTATAAAATTCTCCATTTTTGTTTTCAATCCCTACTGAAGAACTCATCACCCCCCTACCCCCACTCCTACCCCCACCCCTAATGAGGATCGAGTTTCTCTGACCTCGAAAAATTCCCGTACAAAAACAATCAATAACAACATCATCTGTTTCATTTTCATCAACATCAATGTTATCCCAGGTAAAGAATTCAAGAAGGGGGATGAATTGGGTTATTAAAAAATTTACAATATTAAATTTTATAAACACAATATTCAGAAATTTAATCAAATAAAAACAGAATAATAATTATCAATATAAAAGTAAGAGAGATATGAAGAGAAAATCAAACACTGAGATTTATAGTGGTTCGGCACGCCAGGCATACGTTCACTCCCCAAGGAACCTCCTTGAGAATTTCTTTACTATCAAAATGAAATAATACACCACCAAGTCTTCACCAAACTTGTAGATTTTGTACAAGACTTACTCTTATTTATTGAGCTTCACTCAATAATAAATGTCTTACCCTTACAAAAATCTCTCACAAAAATAATGAATAAAAATAAGTGGTATTTAAACCCTCTTTTAGAATAATTCTCTCACACAAAGTAGATATGAAAGTGTAAGAACAAAGGATACATTTAGATCTGAAAGTGAAAGAGCAGAATACAATATACTCAAAATTTTGGAGCACACCGAAATTTTTTCCTCTTAAAGTTCTTAATTTTTCTCCACACACAACACTTCTATTTATACAAAAAAATATACCCGTTGGAAGTAGGACGCTCCTTGCTGACGTCATGGATTACATGGGCACACTCCTTGATTTTAAATAGACAACAAATGTTAATAATTAACAATACGATAAAAGTAAGACTAACTTTTTCTTTTCCTTTTTTGTTTTGTCAAACATGGAGCCACCGTTTTTGCAGGCAATTTGATACAAAATTCACAACTTTCAAACAAGCAAATGATTTGCTCCATCTTTTTCTTCTTGTTTTATTATAATATATATATATATATATGTGACATGATACAAAATTCAAACATGGAGCCACCGTTTTATAGGCAATTTGATACAAAATTCACAACTTTTAAACAAGCAAATGATTTGCTCCATATTTTTCTTCTTGTTTTATTTTATAATATATATATATATATATATGTGTGTGTGTGACATGATATAATCAATGTAGTGTAAAAAGTCTAATTGCTCACGTGATGTATTCTATTTATATTATATGTATTATATATAATATTCTAATAAAATATTTGCATATATAGTAAAATCTCTTTAAATAATATTTATAATAGATCTAAACATATATACCTTTTTTAAATTTTTGTAAAGATTTTAAACTAAACATAACCTGCTACTTCATGTGGATATATCACTTTTGTCAAAAGAAGACAACTCATTAATATCAAATTTATCAAAATAATACAATCAATCAACATCAAATTTGTCAAAAGATGAATAGTAATCAGCCTAATTTTTCAAAAAGTGAATAGTAAAAACATATTTTTATTTAAATAATATTTAACAAATATATCATACAATATATATTTTAAACAGATAATATTTTGTGTCAAATAATATGTATATTAAAAAAAATTTAAATTTTTTGCAGATAATATTTTAGATATCATCAAAATTAAACAAAATGATTAGCAATCTCCCCCTTTTTGATGATGGCAATATTTGTATGGATTTGACACATAATAAAATTAACAAAATAACTCAGCAACAATATAATTTTCAAAATCATTATTTTTTCTCTCCCTTTGACATCATCAAAATAAAATATGGAGATAGGAAATAAACACATTTGATAAAATAATCTGAGATGTCAAAAATATAATAATGGTCCTTAGGTCTTGTCGAGATCATTGTGGGGATTTTGGAGCATCTCTAGCGTACAAAATGTTGACAAACAAAATATTTGAGTAGATATTTATCGAGTATTGGATTAATGGAGTGTATAAAAAGTGACAAGGATGATAGGCAAATATATGAAGTTATTAAGTGTCGGAGAAAAATTTGTGTTACCTTCTTGTGTAATTATGTCATTCCTTACCTTAACTATCAATGGTTCGGACATGCATAAGGTGCTTGTGATGAAGGCAAATGAGAAATTACCAGTGGTGCAGGCACACCCTATTCCTGTAAATGAGGGTCCTAGTGTTATTGATAATCGGAATGATATCGATGCTATTAATAACACTATGACTCTGAGTACACAGACAATGCACTACAACAAAAAAAGGTTTTTACGACGTGCAATGCACGCCGTAAAAACCCTTCTACGACGTGCAGTGCGCGTCATATTATGACCAGTTATGAAAAGTCATTCACTTTCAATGACATGCTTCGTACGTCGTTTTTACTTTACGCTGTTAAAAACTATTTAACAACAGATTTTGTGCATCATTGTTACTTTTTCTACGACTACTTTTGGACGCCATTAATTGGTGAGACAAATAACGACACTGATTACGCACTGTAAAATATGTAATACAACGACTTATTATGCCTGTCGTAGAATATATATATATATATATATATATTTATTTATAAATTTAGCAGGTTTTATTTTACCTATT
Organism: Camellia sinensis; assembly: GCF_055761805.1. Classification (NCBI taxonomy): domain Eukaryota; kingdom Viridiplantae; phylum Streptophyta; class Magnoliopsida; order Ericales; family Theaceae; genus Camellia; species Camellia sinensis. The sequence goes on from NC_138964.1 coordinate 161,695,410, forward strand.
CTGTACAATCTAACAAGAATTACAAACAAGTTTCGCAAAATATCAATCAACCACCAAAATATTATTTCAACTATCAAAAAGAAACTATATTCATAAATTATGAATATTTAACAATTATCTATACATTTCAAACATCTAAAAACTATCCTTTAAGTTCAAAACCATCTAAAAATCCTAAAGCTCTAAATTGTCCAAAAAGTTCTAAATTATCCAAAAAACTATATTCTAAACAAAATCCAAAACTAACCAAAGATTAGAGAAATCCATTCGTCAATGTCATCAAAAACTATCCATAGATGTTAGAATTTCTACTTAAAGTCAAAGCTGATGATATGGATTGTCAAGCAATAGTGCTTCCAACAGTATCCTCAAGCACAAACATCTCACGATCACGCATAGCGGTAGGGTCTCCAACCAAAAGAGCAGTTGAACTGGCATACCTCTGTGATGCTAAATAAGTTTCAGATATTGCATTTTTTGTCTGCATGACAAAGGAAACTTCACATAAGTACAAAAACCAATTACTAAGAGACTAAAAGATTTATTCAGGTATAAGAAATGATCAAGAAATTTTAAAATATCAACAAAACATTTCCAAAATTAATAAGATAATTTAATGGCCCCATAAAAGCAATGTCATGTAGAAAAATTAGCAAAAATTTAAGATCTCAATAGTCTCAACGTATAAGCAAATAAAATCTACAAAAAGCAAAACCTTTCTTTTCATACACCAAATCATTAACTCACAAACGTAGAGAGCTTATTAAGCTTTTTATGTACTTTCTTTCTTTTTTTTTTACTGCTAAGGTATTTGTGTGTTCGACACCTAGGTATGTGCAGTTCCCTATTGCACATGCAAAACTAATAATAACTCCAAAATATTACTGAATTTCATGCTTTTACATAACAACTTGTTTTGGTGCATGCTCTGTAAGAAATGAGTTTACAGCGTATCATTCTCAACTTTTCCACAATATTCGATGTAGCATATGGGTCAGTTGTAATATCATGAATTGACATATGCTTACCTCCTTTTGTATAAATGGAGTTATAATGTACCTTTACCCAGAAACTCAAAAAAATAACTGCACATGACACAAATCACGAAACTTTTATGTCATATCTCGACAATGGTAAAACAATGTAACAGAGTAATAGAGAAAAATGCCTTCATATCTATCCCACTAGTGGTTAGAAAAGGGAAAGCAATTTCTATTGGTAACCAAAAACATGAAATAAATGTTATAATAGAGTGGAAACTGATATACAATTCTAAAGATAGCAATTACATAGAACTTGAACATGAAAGAGAATAGTCATCAAACCAAGCAACTGGTACAGAATGATCAGATTGAATTGATAGAGTGAGTTCGAAAATATAGTCTACCAATAGCAGAATGAACCATGTCAGCACCAATACTCTGTGGAATGCATCCTGAGAAATTCAAGCAACAAGACTAGCCACCATATAGGTTTCAGTTGGGACACAATGTCACAATTTACTCTTACAGTTGCATTAGCAAACCTTTTATGTTGTGATATTTTCCTCAATATGTAATTCCATAATTCTCTGTTTATAATTACACTTGTTGGAAAATTTGACTTATTCCTGATTCTTGTTCAAGAATGTTCTCATTAAAGTCAACTTTTGATGATATAACCAAACATATATACCGGGACAGATATGTAATTTTAAAGCTTGTTTGGACAGAGCCCAATGCCAAATGAATATCATCTTCAAATGTCATTGGTACTTTAATTTCATTACTCTATTATAACTTTCTTTGACAAGGTCTAGAATCCTTGGAAATGTCACAAGCTTCATATTAGAATAAATTTCTTTAACCTACATATGAGACTTCAAGAATATGTCCTCATGGGTGTGATGGCTACTATTTAACCCACTTCTACCAGATTTCTGACATAAAAAATTCACTACCATCAGGAATATGGTTTAGTTTCTCTTTGGCTTCTGCAACAATTATTGTTTATGTACGTAGAAACCCGATTAACAAACAATATCCAAAAGACCTTTTAAGTTATGATATTTTTCTTGTAGATTCGAACACTTATCCTTATATAACTCTCCCCAATTTAACCTAAAGCCAACTTAACAATTAGCTTTAAAAAAACTGAGAATTTCTATACATCTCCAAATCTGAGCTTTTGGTTTTACCATCGATTATGCTTCCCTAAACAAACAAACAAACAAAAGGCTTGTCGAGTTGAGTTGAATAGAACAAAACAACAAGTGGCACAAATTGAAAACAATCAGAATCTGATTGTTAGTCTTGAATGAAATGTTTCAATTAAAAAGGAAATAAATCACAAATCTGCAAACCTAACAATTTTGCATGTTATCAGTCAAATTTGGTCTAGCTTTTGGTAAGATATCCAAATCATTTGAAAAGAATATTGTAGAGTAATACCAAAGTCATATGAATCATTTAAATTTAGAAAAAAAAACCATAATAGTTGTTACTTGGAGGTCATTAGGAACAAATCTTGCATCAACAGCCGCACAAGTGGCCCCAACTGTGAAAAAGATAGGAATTAGTCAAAATTATATAATACTATAACTACAATACCAAAAACAAAATGTAATAGTGACATAAAAGAAGGAAGGTTAAGAAATTAAAACCATGCTAGAGCATCCTGAATGAAAATTATTGTGAGTTACGATAGTATTTGGAGTTTCAAAAAAAAAAAAAAATTGAAACTATGTCAACAATTGGGGATAACTTCTCTATCATTTTTAAAATTCTCAGCGCTTTTCAATGCTCGCCCCCCAGTGATCACTACACGTGCATTTCCAAGATCTGGGCACTCTGAATTCTGAGAACTAAGCTTTATATATCTAGATTTACCAATTGCATCTGCAAATAGAATAAAAAAGTTTAATGTTATGACATGTAGTAGCTTTTAATAAGAATTCATATGATTTTGAGATCTACAACAACGGTTCAAGTGAAAGAATTAGCATAATAATCACTAGGAGAAAAGTAACTTTTTCCTTAACTAGAAGAAGAAAAATGAAGAATGATGAAGTTTGGGAATATTAAGTTTATGGTACCCTTTTCTTCTTGTCTCAAAACAATGATCAATTTCAATTGGTATATAAAGTGAAGATAGCTATAGAATATCGTATTTAAGAAGCTTAATCATAAGGGGACAAATAGGCAAACAACCCCAAGAAAATGATTCACCCTGCTAACAGTGTGGAGATGTGTACACAAAAGTCTTGTTTTATGATTCCCACTCACTTCCCGCTATGACTTCACTCTCTGCTCATTGCATAGCATGGGTTTTGTATTGAAGGATGTTTTTAGGGTTGTTTTTTAAGTGTGTGTGTGTGTGTGTGTTTTTTTTTTTTGCTTAGGATAATAGTGTTGAATCCTAATGCTAACACAGTGTGTGTAGGGAATTAACCTTGATGCTGCTGCAGAATAGAGTTGCTATTGCTGTTAGTTGTTGCTGTGTGTAGCAAAGCTGCTAGAGAGCTGTTGAGTGTTATTGTTCCTGCTAATTGTTGTTGTTGCATAATTGATTTTGGTGCTGTTTTTGGGTGCTGCAAAGCTGTTTTTCATGGTGATTTTGGTGCTGTTTTTGGTGCCCCGAAATTCGCAGCAGCACATACAGCAGTAGAAGGCCACTCCCAACTAACAGCAGCATGCATCTTTGCCAATTCAACAAAGAAACACAAGCATCTCTAATGTTGCAAATTTTTGAGAATTATATGTCAAAAAAAAAAAAGGTCCTTAACAACGTTTCTAGAAAAAACATACCAACTGGGATTGTGCAGAAAACTCTACAACTGTCTTGCGCAACTGTATGAGGGCACTGAAGTCTCCTTCTCCTAAGTTTTTCTTCAGTAGTTGTAACTTCTCTGCAACTTTCTGCCAATTAAATACAAGTAGCAATATGCCATCAGAATTAAGAAAGAGCATTAAGGTAAAAGAAACCACACTCACACCAAATTGAAACAAGAGAAGATTTCTATACTAACAACTTAGAAAAATAACTCGAGTTGCAGAACCTTGCAAGGTTATCCAATGATTACGCACAGAAAAGTTCAGTTAATGAATACTTGACCCTATTCTTCTAAAGGTTTCAGGGATGGTAAGCATCTATCACGAACAAAACCTTCTATGTAATTGAAGTCACCTAGAATTTAAATGTTGACATCACAGTTTATAGTAATGAATGGCATATTTGCATCGCCAAAGTTTAGTGCATCAATAATATGGGGCAACATTATACAAGTGAATTCTGCCCTTTTAGAAGTACCCTAATTAAACCTCAGTTTAGATGATGCCAACATCTGTTTAGTAATGCTGGTGCATCTAACATGATCCTTTCTGTAATTTTTCTTCCTTAAATTTTGATAAGTACAGAGTTCACAAATGAGTGGATCAGTAAGCTTCTCTCATGTTTCTCAGATTACAACCTGAAAGCCCTCCCTAAGAAAAATCCCTTGGATGGTCACTACTTAGCAATAGACTGATTCTTTCTTTCACATTTGTTTGCTATAACAACAATCTAAAATAAGGCCGCCAATCTAGGATCAAAACAAACACGAATTCACCCAGTTGGTGTGTCTACTATTAAGAAATAATTGGAAAAAATAAAAAATAAAAATCCTATACCAAATGACAACATTAGAAGTTACTGGATGAAGAGTGCAATAAAAAACTACAATAGAGATATGTGAAATATTTTGAGATGAGGAAAAGCTGATTTAAACCGTCTGAAAGAACTTTCTCGAAAACTCCAAATGGTAAGACAACCAAGGTAGGAATCCCAACCCAAGAAAGCACTCTTCTTTTTAGATATCCAATATTATGTGATTTAGCTCTAACTTGTGAAAATCAACATTCTGTAACTTACACAAACTGTTTAAAAAAAAGAGAAAACTCCTCAAATATAAATGAAATTTGACTATACAATCCTAATCACGTGGATGAGTTTGAAAAGGTGCAAATCTAGTCATTCTTGAACCAAGCTCCAGTAGATCAGCACATTCTACAGCCTTAATAACAACACAGTCACATCATTAATAAACCTGTGATAAGGGGACAAAAAATTAATTTTTTTAAACATGATAGTTAGGGTGGAGAGGGTCATGGTCAAGGAGAGGGCAATCTCCTATTGTGTGTAGCCCATCAAAATTCAACCAAAAAGAAAAAGAAAGATAACTCCATATCAGCAAATAACATTACATTTGTAAATTTTTCTGCATATTGGATTTTTAACTATAAAACTTCATGTGTGAACTAATCGATATAATCACAACAGTTATACAATGCAAGTAAAACTCATGGTATTGCTAATTGCAGAAATGAATGACTAAAAAATGAAAAGAAATAGGAAACACTTGCCTCTAACAAAAACCCATCAAGTGATAGCCCTCCCATAGTCACAGACTGGGTGAACTGCACACATCTTAGAATCAAGTATCCAATGAGAAGAAAGGTGAAATCCCATTCATTTCAAGAAGATGCCAAGTGAAACAAATTTAACAAATATGTGTAGTATAGTATAGATATCACCAAGAGATTACATTCATCCATCAGGGATTCCTAAAGAATTACATCCAAGACTTCTAAAAGCTGTTCAAATTTCTCACAAACCGAATCACAAAACATTTTGGAATAACTAGTTTGAATTCTCTAAACCAAAAATCAAAATTTATTCAGATCAAAACTCCAACTTAACCTCAATTAAATAATCAATAGTCATTCATATGATCTCATTTATAGTGATCATTGAAAGGTTTGGAAACTCGATGATCTGGTCAAGTGATTATTCCTCTGGATGGGATCCAAATTAATCACTAGCAATAACAAGCATTGGCATTTTCTGGAAAGATTAATAAAAAGAAATAATGATAAGGAAGAGATGCATAATTATTATAACTGCCTCAAACATTACATAACGAATCAGGGCCAAACATACCCTCTCTCTCTCTCTCTTTCTATTATTTCTTTGTGGTTCTCTAGAACACTTTAATTTACTGGACAGGATGATATCATCAACTTCTCTACAAATCAAATCCAATCATTAAACACCCACTTGTTCTTTACTAGTTTATTTGCTATATTTACACACACATATATTTACATAAATATATGTTGTACTCTGTTTTTGGCTTTGTTCATGGCTGTTACTAATAGAGCTCAAATCTTTCACAACCATGAGAGTAATCCTAATGCGACTACTAACCAATTTGAAGCCAAAAACTGATCATTCAACAAATATAAATTGTGCTAGTATAATGAAAAAAAATATAAAATGATTCAATCCTTATGTGAAAATACAAAATAAAACTAACAAGACACATTTATATAGATTTGAAATTAAAAAACATTACCAGAAAACAAAAATCAAATCAAGAAAGATCTGACCTTTTGGATATAATCAACCAACAATCTATACCATAATAATAATAATTTTTATCTATGCCATTGAGTGTCCTGAGGATAGCAAATTAATAATTAATTATGATTTTTAGAAACTATTCTGCAAAAAGATACTGGTCACTAAGCACAAACAATCAAACAAGTTACAAATAATGGTTAAGCACGTTACCTTGAGACTAATAAACCGACAAAGGGCCTCGAATTCTATTAGTGCTAAAGCCATTTCAGGCTTATAATTATCATCCTTGAAGACATCAGACAGAGTCTTGTGTAGAAACCCAGCAAATTCCTTATCAAGATGGACTTGTATCGACAATGCCTTTGAAATTGAAAGTACCTGACACATTCCAAATAATCAAAAATCTCTTCAATCACTTTAATACACAAAAAGGAAGAGTAACACCCCATTTCTAAATAACCTTATCGCAAGGAACACCAGGGACTTAGGCAATCCACGAGTTCAAACTCAAACCCACACAGTCTGAACTAATCGACACTCTATTATTGAAGCTTTGGAGGACGAAGGAGGGTCCGGACTCGTGAGTGCCCATCCAGAACTCAGCGTAAGGCTTGGCTTCATCGATGTCGATCCCATAATTTAGAGAGAATAGCCTCGCAACACGCGATTGGTGACCGAATCGACCTCAATCGTAGTCCTGTATCGAACATCTCAGTCTTTGTGCCCTCCTCCTTTAGCTCGCCAAACCATTAGCCTCCAATAACGTCATATAAGAAAAACCCCTTCCGTAGTGCTAGAAGAAACCCCTTCCGTAAACTGTTACTGGACCATCGTCATCAACGAGATATTGAAACCCTAGATATTTAAGAATTTCTAGAGAGATGGCAGAGCTTCTCACACTGACCCCTTATAGCCGAATAGTTTCTTCCATTTTAAAAATTACTTTTGTCTTTGATTTAACAATTAAAAAAATTAAAAACTTGGTTGCCCCCCTCTCAGTTGATGTATATGTTCTTTTTTTAATGCATATTTCGTTTTTGGGTGAATTGGTGCCAAAAAATTTCATTTTGACACTTTTTTTTTTGAACATACAATTCACGACATGCATTGTATGTCGTAAAAAGGCAATACTTTTAACGGCAGGTGATGTGTGCGTTGTAAAAAGTGTAATACTTTTAATGGCGGGCGTTGTGTGCGCTGTAAAAAGTGCAATACTTTTCACGGCTAGCGTATGTGTTTCGTGTATAGTTGATGTATTAACGGCATGCCATATGCATGTTATAGAAAGTTTTATTATTTACGGCAAATATTGCAAGCTGTAAAAAAATCATTGTTACTACCATTCACGGCCTACACAATAGACACGCCGTGGTTGAAAAATTATTTACAACGTGCAAAAAAAGCAAGTCGTAAAAGTGAGAAACTACGGCGTGCATTTATTGTATACCGTTGATGTGGTGCCGTAAAAAATTAGTTTTGTTGTAGTGATGACTGCAGTTTCCAATATGGCTCGATGATTACAAGCAAGAATACAAGAAAATCAACAATGGAGAGATGAGGTGTGCTTGGTAAAACAACAACTGGCTAATATTCGTAAGGAGATGAGAGAGCTAGAAAGGAAAAATGCGCAGTTGGAGAATGTGGTGTAATATTATGTAACGGTTAAAATGCCAAGACTTACAAAAGTCAAAAATAGAGAGAGGCATATAAAAGTGGCTCATGAAAAATTGTTGAGAGAAGTGAAACGGAAAAAATCTGTGAAGCCTTCTGAAAACTTCTATATAATCGAGTAATATTTTCTCATTCTGAAATAAAATTGCAAGCATTTCTTTTCTTTTTTTTTATATATAAATTTTGTTTTTGCCAAAAAAAATTTGTTAGTGCAGATAAGAAGTAGTGCAGATAAGGAAAATATATATATATATACTTCCCCTAAAATTATGCACAGAATATACAAATGCCTCATTTTATTATTATTATTTATTATTATTAATTATTTTTATAATAATTGTTAATCTCAAAATATACGAGTCTCCCCTAAATTAATGCACTAAAAATTACATAAATTTGAAGAAACAAATTACCAATTTATAATATCAAAGGCTATTAAGATCCGGCCATAAACAACTACACCAAGTGCACTAGCATAAAAAGAGAAAATAAAAATTAAAACAATTTCTTCAAACAAGGTAGAAGCAATCATTATTAAATCCAAGAAAGTTTAGAGTACATACAATAAGAAAAAAAATATAACACAGTGCAAAAAGAATTTTAACACGTTGATCGGTGATGACCTTGATGATCGGAAATAATGAAGAAGATCGTGTAGATCGGTGAGGGATCTTGGTGGATCAGTAACTGATCTTGTCCGATCGGTAATTGATCTTGATGAATCGAAAATGATGTTGAAGATTGGTGATGGAAGTAGAGCCGAGAGGGATCTTGGTAAGTCGGTGAGGAATTTGAGTGGATGATAGTAGTGATGAAGGTGATGGGTGATGTTGTGGATAATGGAGTTAATTGTGGACGATGGTGAGGATGAAGATGGTGTCGGCTGAGGATGAGAGGAAGAAAGGGAGAGCGAGAGAGCAAGAAAAAGAGAAAATAGAGAGTGAGGGAGAGAGCGGGTAAGAGATAGAGACAGAGTGAGTGAGTCAGAGAGAGAGAATATATATATATATCTATGTATATAATTTATTATTATTATTATTTTATAATAATAATAATTATTAGAATTATTTTATTTTATTATTTATTATTCATTATTTATTTATAAAAATTATTTTTAATATAAACATTATATCGGAGTATTTATCATACCAAGTTTTGTTATAATATAACAAAACTGTTCTTCATTTAGAGGCTTTGTAAATATGTCAGCTAATTAATGATTTGTAGGCACAAATTCGAGTTCAATGTCACCTTTGAGTACATGATCTCTTAGAAAATAATGCCTTATTTCAATGTATTTAGTGCGTGAGTGCTGAATAGGATTTTTTGAAAGGCTAGTGGCACTTGTATTGTCACATTTTATAGGAATATGATCATAGTGAAGTCCAAAATCTTGAAGTTGTTGTTTCATCCAAAGCAATTATGCACAACATCCAGCGGCGGTAATGTATTATGCTTCAGCAGTTGACAGAGCCACTGAATTTTGTTTTTTGCAAAACTAAGAAGTGAGAGAGTGTCTAAGAAAATGACAAGTGTCACTAGTGCTTTTTCGGTCAAGTCTACATCCCTCAAAGTCGGCATCTGAGTAACCAAAAAGTTCAAAAGTGGTTCCCTTAGGATACCACAATCCCAAATTTGGAGTGCCAACAAGATATCTGAAAATACGCTTAACTGCAGTGATGTGTGACTCTTTTGGTGCAGATTGAAAACATGCACACATACAAACATTAAACATTATATCAGGTCTATTTACAGTAAGATAGAGTAGGGAACCAATCATGCCTCGATATTTCTTTTCATCTATAGATTTACCTTGCTCATCTTTGTCGATTTTTATTGATGTGCTTATTGGAGTTGCTGTAGGCTTTGATGATTCCATTTCAAACCTTTTGAGTAGATCCTTGATATATTTCGTTTGATTTAAATGGATCTCATCATTAGTTTGTTTAATTTGTAGACCAATGAAGTAATTTAACTCTCCCATCATACTCATTTCAAATTCATCCTACATATCTTTAGTAAACTCTTTACACAAATTTTCATTAGTAGCACCAAAAATGATATCATCAATATAAATTTGAACAATTAGCATATCATCCTTTTTTATTTTTATAAAAAATGTTGTATCAATTTTTCCTTTACAAAAACCTTTATCAAGTAGAAAATTACTCAATCTTTTATACCAAGATCTAGGAGCTTGTTTTAAGCCGTATAAGGCTTTTGAAAGTTTGAAAACATGATCTGGGTATTTATGATTTTCAAAACCGGGAGGTTATTCAACATAAACTTCCTCCAAAATGTACCCATTTAAAAAAGTACTTTTAACATCCATTTGATATAATTTAAAATCTTTAAAGTATGTAAAAGCAAGTAATATTCTAATAGTTTCAAGTCTAGCAACTGGTGCAAAAGCTTCATTAAAATCAATGCCCTCTTCTTGATTATAACCTTGAGCGATTAATCTAGTTTTATTTCTAGTAACAACTCCGGATTCATCCATTTCATTTCGAAAAACCCATTTTGTATTAATAACGGGATGATCCTTAGGTCGAGGAGTTAAAAACCAAACTTCAAACCTTTCAAATTGTTTAATTCTTCTTGCATTACTAAAATCCAGTTTTCATCATTTTCAGCTTCTAAAAACGATTTTGGTTCAATTTGTGAAACAAAGGCTAAGTTACCACAAACATTTTTAACAGAGGAATGAGTTTTTATACCTTCCATCGCATCACCTATGATGAGATCTTTGAGGTGGTCATAAGCATACTTCCATTCTTTTGGTAAATTTGTGTTATTTTCGGGAAGAACATATATTTCTTGAAGTTTCTCCATTGTCATTTCTCCTTCATGTTCGCGTAATGGATTTTTTTCATTTTCTTTTATGTAAATGCTCTCCATGTTTGGTTGATTTTCTATAATATCATTATTTACAAGATTCTTGAAAATAATGTTGTTAGATTCGTAAAAAACAACATGTACAGATTCTTCAACAAGTAAGTTCTTTTATTGAATACTCTATAAGCTTTGCTGGAAATTGAATAACCAAGAAATATAACTTCCTCCGATTTAGTATCAAATTTTTCTAAGTTATCTTTATTATTATTCAATACAAAACATTTACAACCAAATGCACGCAAGTGACTAATATTAGGTTTTCTACCTTTCTAAATTTCATAAGGTATTTTCTTAAGAATAGGTCTAATCATAGCTCGGTTTACAACATAGCATGCAGTGTTAACGGCTTTCGCCTAAAAATATTTAGGCAAATTATTTTCACAAAGCATAGTACGGGCTATTTCTTCAAGAGTTGTATTTTTTCTTTCAACCACACCATTTTGTTGAGGAGTTCTAGGGGCTGAGAAATTATGATATATTCCTAAGTCGTCACAAAACATAATAGAATCATCATTTTTAAATTTTCTACCATGATCACTTCTAATACTACAAATATTAAGACTTTTTTCATTTTGAATTCTTTTACACAACTTTGAAAAATTATAAAAAGTTTCATTTTTGTGTGCTAAAAATAATACCCATGTATATCTAGTATAATCATCAACATAAACAAGAGCATACGATTTTCCTCCTAAACTTAACGTTCTAGATGGTCCGAATAAATCAATATGCAAAAGTTGAAGCGGTTTAGTAGTTGAAACGATATTTTTGGATTTAAAAGAAATCCTAGTTTGTTTTCCAAATTGACATGCATCACAAAGTTTGTCTTTCTCAAAAACAATTTTTGGTAAACCAATGACTAACTCATTTTTTAAAAGTTTGAAAATTAAATCAAAATGAGTATGTCCTAATCTTCTATGCTAAAGCCAACCATTATTATTTATAGCAGATAAACATTTAATATTAAAATGAGAAGACAAATCATGCAAATCAAACACATATACATTCTCATGTCTATAACCTAAATATAAAGTTTTGTTTTCTAGGGTGTTCTCAATAGTACAATGAGTTTTCTCAAAAATAACTCTATAACCTTTATCACACAATTGACTAATGCTAAGCAAGTTATGTTTTAAACCTTCAACACGTAAAACATTTTCAATAATAGGAGAATGATTTTTACCAATACTTTCTACACCAATGATTTTGCCCTTGCTATTGTCGCCAAAAGTCACATATCTGCCATCTTTTGGTTGGAGTGTAGCGAACATAGTTTTATTTCCGGTCATGTGCCTCGAACATGCACTGTCGAGATACCATCTATCGTTATTGGATTTTGTCTTAAAACATAACTACAAAAATTTGAATTTTCTATTGGTACTTATATTTTCTTGGGTCCATAAAAGTTAGAATTCGACACTCTTGATATAGCGACCCCGGTCTTTTCCCATATGATTATTGTATCCGGACTTAGGTTCCATAGCTCCTGCCATTGTATTATGATTGTTACCTTCCTTTAATTTCCTATTTCTGAGTTGGGGGATGCAATGGGCAGGTTTGTAGTTGGTTGGTTGAGCTTGGGAGCAAAGGGTTGCTGCCCAGAATTTTGACTCTTCGCTCGAGCGAGCAGTTCTTCGCTCGAGCGAGCTCTTTGTTTTGGTCCGTCGCTCGATCCAGGGTTTCTTCGATCGAGCGAGGATTGCGTTTTGTAGTAAGACCTGTGAGGAGAGGTTTTTGGCTCGAGCGAGATTTTCTTCGCTCGAGCGAGTTAGTTCGTTCTTCGCTCGAGCGATAGTTCCTTCGCTCGAGCGTGTGTCTGGTTACAGACCTGAGGGTTTGAGTTCTTCGCTCGATCGAGTTTTCTTTCGCTCGAGCGAGCTTTTGGGTTGTTGGCTCGAGCAAGGCTTCCTTGGCTCGAGCGTAGCTTCTCTGTGTCTGGTCGCTCGAGCGACCAAGTCTTCACTCGAGCGAGCCTATCCAGTTTATATACGCAGCAGCGGGTTTTGATCAGTCTTTTTCATCTTCTTTTTGATTCCAAACCCTAGGTCCGACTTCTCTCTCTCCTTACTCACCTTCTTTCTTAGGTTTGATCTATTTAGAGTGTGTTTCTACCCTAGTTGCTTTATTAAAAAGATAGAGGGAGTCGAGGGCTTTCATTTAATCTGAACATTTGGTGATTTGGAGCACATTGGTATTTGGGCACTCATCTCTGTCTTCACCATTTGGGTTGTTTTCTTCGAGGTAGGGATTTCCTACTCCATTTTATAGGTTTTGTTCTAAGTTTTGGTATATTGATATGTTGGGGTTACTTTGATAATTTTGGGAAAAACCCTAGTTGTATTAATTAATTAATTTGTATAATTAATTTAAGGGAATTGGGAAATTTGGTTAAATTCATGAAATTGAGGAATTCATTGATTAAATGATGTAGTTGGATAATTTAAATCACTCGCCTATTGAATTGTTGATATATTTATTTCCAAATATAGAAATAACTGTTTTGGGCTATCGGTGGAGGATAGTCGTGATTGTTGTAGACATTGCATGTGGATTAGGGATAACTGAAACTAATCACATTGGTTGAGTCATTCATTTTGACTGCTGAATTAATACAGACATTATGTGTATTGATTGTGTGTTATATGTTATGTGTTTACATACATTGTTTTGTGTGGGAGGAGATAGGGGATGTACTCCACGGTTTAGGGGAAGATAGGGGATGGACCTCTAAACCGGATTTTGTTTGGGAGGAGATAGGGGATGGACTCCATTAGCATCACTTTTATGTGTGCTTATTTATATTGAAGTGTTTTTATTGATACAACACTAAAATGTGTATCAAATTGGAAGTATGAAGTGTTTTGATTTGAGCTTGAGTCTCATTTGTTTGTTGACATTGGAAGAATGTGAATATGATATATATAATTCACTGTTGTAAGTTTGGCCAGGTTCTGAGCCATATTGATAAAGTTGGAAGTAAAACGTGTCTTAGACAATAGTATCATGAGACTGTAAAATGAAGTAATTGATTATCTTGGTTAACCATCTATTGAATGCTATTGCTTTATTCATTGCTTATATTTGGTTTAGTATATTTTTACTGGGCTGTGGCTCACCCTTTATGGGAACATCATTTACAGGTTCAGGGGATAAGCTACCTCCAAGGACTTAGCTTGGAAGGACTTGGATTTTGAAGACTATTTTTAGTTATTTGTTTTTTTATTGTTAGTACATGTAATGCTTTTGTTTAGTAAGACTCTGATGGATATTATAATGAATTATTAAAGTGTTTTCTTTAAATAATGCATGTCAATGATATATATAATGGGTTAATTCTGAGGGCGTTACACTTGAAATGTGCTTAGAGACCCACATCTTTTTTATTTTAGTAAAATGATTTCTTTTAACAGGACATGAAGGTGAAATATGACATTTTGTATCACAAAAATGACATGTGAGATGAGAGTGATTACAAGATGCATATACAAAATCATTTTTGACAGTTTTTACTTTTGAAAAAGGTTTTTATCCAATTCCGACTCTATCAAAAGTACGATTTTGATTTTTAAAATTTTTATCTAAAGTCTCTCTACCTTTAGTGAATTTTGAAAGACTATTTTTCAAGTCTTCAATATTTTCTTTCAAAATAATTTGCTCCTTTTTTAAAGACTCATTTTCTTTTTTGCAATACAACTAAATGTTTCTCAGAAATTGAAGAATCTTTTCGAGTTAAAATCTCATTTTCCTTTTTCATTTTCATGGCTTCATTTTCTAAAACATTTATCTTGGAAGTTAATGATTCATTTTCTTTTGATAAACTTGAAATCACTTTCTTTTGAGAGTTACTTTTCAAACTAAGTTTTTTTAAATTCAGCATGTAATTCATCAAAAGCTAATTGCAATTCATCAAATGTAAAGGATTCGTCATTTACCTCATCTTCATTTCCAAGTACCATTAAGCATAGGTTAGCAACCTCATTTTTGTAAACTTCGATTTCTGTGTCGCTTTCATCGCTATCTTCTCCCCATGCTGCAATCATGGCTTTCTTCTTGTCCTTCTTGAATTGTTTCTTAAGTTCCGAACATTTTGATTTGTAGTGTCTAGGTTTGTTGCATTTGTAACAGGTAACTTCAGATTTTTTGTGATTTTCTCCTCTTTGAAAATCCCTGTTGTTGAAGTTTTTTTTTGAAAATTTTCGTACGCCTTGTTTCTTTCTCACAAACCTTTGAAACTTTTTAGTGATAAATGTCATTTCCTCATCCTCATCTAAATCATCTTTCTTATCCTCTTGATGTTTCGAGATGGATTTGAAGACTATTCCTTTCTTCTTCTTCTTGTCCTCGTCTTCATTTCCTTCTTGCATTATGAGTTCATGAGTTAAGAGAGATTCCATTAACTCATCTACGCTTAGCTTTGATAAATCCTTGGTTTCAGTAGTGGTAATGACTTTTGTCTCCCAATTTTTTGGCAATGACCTAAGCACTTTTCTTACAATTTCAGCATTAGTATATATTTTGCCAAGAGAAGTTAAACCATTAATTATATCAGTAAAGCGAGTATACATTTGAGGAATAGTTTCATCAGGTTTCATTTTAAAGAGTTCATAATTATAGACTAGCGAACTGACTCAAGATTCTTTAACTTGTTCGGTTCCCTCATGAGTCACTATAAGCTTATCCTATATTTGTTTTGTGGTTTTACATGTGGAGATCCTATTGAACTCGTTGGCATCTAAGGCGCAGTACAACATGTTTGTGGCTTTAACATTAATTTGGGCCATTCTGATAAGTGATTCATTCCACTCATCTTCAGGTTTTGGTACCTTAAGGCCATCTACGGTTTTGGTAGGAATTTTTGGACCATTGCAAATAATTAGATTGAATATGCATGGTCATCATAGTCTTCTAATAGCTAAAATTTGTGCCGCTAAATAGTGTTGGCCTATTGGATGCTTGTCCTTCAGGTAAGGAATAACTAGGGGTTACCATGATTTATTCTAAGACGGTTAAGTCACACAAAAAGAGTCTAGGCTTTGATACCAATTATTATCCCAAGTAGGCAACCCAAGAGGGGGGATGAATTGGGTTATTAAAAAATTTACAATATTAAATTTTATAAACACAATATTTAGAAATTTAATCAAATAAAAAACAAAATACTAATTGTTAATATAAAAGTAAGAGAGTTAGGGAGAGAAAATCAAACACTGAGATTTATAGTGGTTCGGCATGCCAGGCCTACGTTCACTCCCCAAGGAACCTCATTGAAAATTTCTTTACTATCAAAATGAAATAATACACCACCAAGTCTTTACCAAGTATGTGAATTTTGTATAGGACTTACTCTTATCTATTGAGCCTCACTCAACAATAAATGTCTTACCCTTACAAAAATCTCTCACAAAAATAATGAATAAAAATAAGTGGTACTTAAACCTTCTTTTACAATAATTCTCTCACACAAAGTAGATATGAAAGTGTAAGAACAAATGATACACTTAGATCTGAAAGTGAAAGTGCAGAATACAATATACTCAAAATTTTGGAGCACACATAAATTTTTTTCTCTTCAAGTTCTTAATTTTTCGCCACACACAACACTTCTATTTATACCAAAAAATATACCCGTTGGAAGTAAAACGCTCATTGTTGACGTCATGGATTACATGGGCACACTCCTTGATTTTAAATAGACAACAAAGGTTATTAATTAACAATATGATAAAAGTAAGACTAATTTTTTCTTTTCCTTTTTTGTTTTGTCAAACATGGAGCCACCATTTTTGTAGGCAATTTGATACAAAATTCATAACTTTCAAACAAGCAAATGATTTGCTCCATCTTTTTCTTCTTGTTTTATTATAATATATATATATATATATGTGTGTGTGTGTGTGACATGATATAAAATTCAAACATGGAGCCACCGTTTTGTAGGCAGTTTGATACAAAATTCACAACTTTTAAACAAGCAAATGTTTCTTTTTGTTTTATTATAATTATATATATATATATATGTCTGTGATATGATATAATCAATGTAATGTAAAAGGTTTAATTACTCATATGATGTATTCTATTTATATTATATGCATTATATATAATATTCTAATCAAATATTTACATATATAGTAAAATCTCTTTAAATATTATTTATAATATATCTGAACATATATACCATTTTTAAATTTTTTGTAGAGATTTTAAACTAAATATAACCTACCACTACATGTAGATATATCACTTTTGTCAAAAGAAGACAACTCATCAATATCAAATTTATCAAAATAATACAATCAATCAATATCAAATTTATCAAAAGATGAATAGTGATCAGTCTAATTTTTCAAAAAATAAATAGTAAGAAAATATTTTTATTTAAATAATATTTAACAAATGTATTATACAATATATATTTTAAACAGATAATATTTTGTGTCAAATAATATGTATATTAAAAAAATTTAAATTTTTGCAGATAATATTTTAGACATTATCAAAATTAAACAATATAATTAACAATCAATATCGTCAACAACAACAACAACAACAACAACATCATCAAAATCAACATCAACAACCAAAATAACTACAATTACACATAAACATACACGTATATAATAGATCAATTACAAAAAAAAAAAAAAATAGAGACAGATAAAGACACACACATACATATATGTATACATACACACATACATGAGATCTGAGTGTGTATCAGCAACACATATATGAGATCTCTGTGTGTCATCAAACAGATTTGAAGTTTTCCACTGTGAGAAATAATGACGACGATGAGAGATCGTCGACGGAATTAGCAGTGCTGGGCAGCGAAACTCTGGTTCAATGATGGCGGAGCTACGGATCTCACGATTTGGTTCAACGATGGTAAAGCTACAGAGCTCTAGTTCAACAACGAGGAGCATCGATGCAAAATGCGGAGGAGCATCGACAGAAGACGGTGGAGGAGCAACGTCGGAGGAGTAACGGAGAATGAGCGGAAAGAGAGAGTTTGAAAAGAAAACGAGGGTTAGGGTTTGGAGAGGAAGAGTGAGAGAGAGTGTGTTTGTGTGTGATGGAGCCATGTATATATATATATATATATGAATAGATAGAGAGGTATAATAGTAATTTCAATTCTGGAGAAACCGAGACGGAGACGGAGACGGGGATGAGAACGGACCGGGCCGAGGCTGGGGAACGTATCACCGACCCCGGTCTAAAAATTGTCAGGGATTCATTTTCAAATACCATCCCCGACTCGTTAGGAGTATTTTTAAGGAAAAATCGTTCTAATCGAGGTCGAGGGACCGGGTCTCCATCGGGTTGGGTTCAAATTACCATCTTTAGCAACTCCTAGTCTAATGTTTATCCCCAAAAAATAATAATTATTCAAAGAAATTATAATTTTTTTTTTTTGAGAATTTGATTATTGTAACAAAATTAAAAGTATGAATTTTAAATTTTGTCAATTTAAATATTAATATTTTGACTTATTTTCAATCTAAACCATTTGCATATTTTTGTTAAATAAAATAAATAAAAAATATATAATTTAGTCATTAAACTTAACGAAAAATTATATTTAGACATTTTATGTATACTTTACATTGGGTTTAATGGCTAATATATATATTTTAGTCAAGTAGTTAACGGCAAAAAGCGAATAATTTAGATTGAAAATAAATTAAAATATTAAGGTTTAAATTAATAAAATTAAAAATACATAATTTATTTTGTTACAATAGTCAAACTGTAAATTATATATATATTTTTATTTAATTTCCCCTAATTATTCTAAATAAATAGAAGAGAGTGCTTAGTATATATATAGATTTCTATGTTTTTCAAAATATTTATATGTTTTGTTTTCAAAGCTATACATAAGCAAAAAATTCATTCGGCTTGTTATTCTTAAAATTTCTCTATGAAATCAAGTTACAAATCTAAAAATTTTAGAAAATAAATTTAAAAAAAAAAAAAAATCAGTAGAACTTCTCTTATAAATGGTAGGGATTAGAGGTGTTCAAAAATTTGACATTTATATTCTATTAAGGCGGATATTTATATCCTCAATGACCCTCAACACCAAGCAAGAAGGCTAAACCAATTTGAATTTACGGTTGATGCAAAATTGTTACAATTAAATTCTTTGTTAGATTTTTTAGGTTTAAAGTCACTACAACAAAATGCATGTTTGGCGACTAAAATTGGCGACCAAACCAATTTTAGTCGCCAAAAATACCACATTCATCGACCAAATATCGGCTTCGGTCGGCATTCATTGAAATCTTTTGCCGACTAACGTATTTTCGTCGCCATATAGTATCATTGGCGACCAACTTTCCATTTAGTCGCTGTTGTTACCCACTTAGGCTACCAATATTTTATTTTGTCGCCGTATGGTTTAATTTGGCGACTAAGCATTTTTGTCGCCAAAAAAAGGGTATTTTTGTTATCACTTTTTGACGACCAAATCTGTATTAGTCGTTGTATATTCAGTATTGGCGACGAACATTTGAATTTAGTAGCCAAAAAGTAATCTTTAGCCGACCAATTTGTTGTCGCCAAACATGCATTTTGGCGACAAATTGTCGTTTAGTCGCTAAAAGTTCGAATTTTTTTTTTAGAGGGAAAATAAATAATTTTCGCGCCCAGTACATATATATTGCACACAGTGTTTTGTTCTCTTTTGTCTCCCTCTCACACACCGACATCAACATACCAAACCCGTCCCTACCAAACCCGTCGCTCACCACCTGCGAGCATCACCATCGCAGGCCACCGGCGCTCGCCACCAGCACCACTGCAAATCGGCGATCATCACCATCGCAGGTATGTTTCTGTCGTCTCTCTCCCTCTCTGTCGAGCTGGTTCTATCTGGTTGTCGATGTCTCTCCCATCCCCTTCTCTGACGATTACTTTTAGGGTTTGACATGTTTTTGTCCTTTCATTTTCCATTTATTTCGTACACAAATTTTTAGGGCTTTTCTGACTTCGTGAATGGGTGTGGTTGACATTGCAGATTGTCCAATTTGATTTTGGATTTGGATTCTTTTTGTATTGTTTAAATGTGCCTCCGTTTTGGAGAAATGTTCCAAATCGGTTCGAAATGTGCCTCTGTTTTTTTAACACACTTGTTGATTTTGGATGCTTTTCCTGATTTACTCTTATCATTATAACTGTGCCTCTGTTTTTTGTATCGAAAATGTTCGAAATGTGCCTCTTTTTTTTGTATCGAAAATGTTCGAAATGTGCCTCTTTTTTTTGTATCGAAAATGTTCGAAATGTGCATCTGTTTTTTGAACACTTGTTGATTTTGGATGCTTTTCCTGAGTTAGTCTTATCATTATAAATGTGCCTCTGTTTTTTGTATCAAACATGTTTCAAACGTTCCGATGGTGTGACTCAAATTCGAATTAAGTAAAAGAAATTGTTTTTTTTTTTAAAAACCACAAATCGGTTCGATTCAATCCTAATTATTGACAGTTAGGTCCATGACTTTATAGTTATGATTTTTATTTGAATTTTAGTTCCATTTATGTAAATATATTTATAGAAATCGTAGTTCCAAATTACAGAATTTAATCTCATTTTCATAGTTTGGTTGAAAACTTTCAATATTTTCAAGATTCAGTTTCATTCCAAATTTCATAAAACCATAGCTAATTATTCGATGTTAGTTTACTTCAAAACCAAACCAAATTCAACCTTGCTCTCCCCTAACTCGAATCGTAACCACCAAATCAGTTGAGAATAAGCCTGATGATCATAGTATGAGATCATCTATCCCAATTCCTATCCACCAAAACACTTCAGAATAAGCCCCTGACCACTTTATTCAACAGACGAAAGACAAGTGATATACTCCAGCTCCGCATCTCAATGGGTTAGGTAGTTGTTATTTGGAACACCTCAATTCGATATATATTTCTTGGACCTTAAAGAATTGCAAGTTTAACATTATAAATTATTTGCATTCTCCTCTTCAAACAATTAGACACATCCACATTCGTTTGTTTTTGTAGTCTATACTCTTCATGACCCTTAGATTATTGTCTGACTTAAAACTCAGATATTTCAGTACTTCTCTCTACACATTTCAAGAAGAGTAAGACAAAGATAGTTCAAAAAATATGGAACTACCTTTGATGACCGCAACGGAGAAACATATACATTATGAACACATACCCCATCACGGCGTGTTGATGACCAATCAAGAAACACACTACGAAAAACTTGAGGTTTACACTGTCGTCCATTTCTATAGTTGAAAATTATTTCTTTAAAAGTCAATTTTAGTTTAGAAATATGTGGCCGTCACATAAGAAATTACGATTACAAAGTGTGATTACTCAATATCCTAATTACTCTCACATTTTTGCACTGCAAACCTTTGGAACTCCATAGAAACAATCGACGATAATCTGGTCAATATGACGATTACAGAACATGGTCGTCCTTTCACTCATAATTTGTTGAAAACAGATGACAAAAAATCTCTCGGATCTCCCGAGATATCTGTACCCTTTCAACCATACCGTTGATTCTGGAAGCACCTAACTTCACAATCTAAGTTGCACAAGAAGTTGCACTATCTTACTATAGAATGGGAACAATAATAGAATGGCAATGGCCAATGTAAGGCACCAAACCATATTCTAACTACATTTCATTTGTCTAGGCCCTCAATAGGCTTGGGCCATCTCTACTTCTTGAGTGCTCTTGTGATATTGTTTAATGTCAAAATTAGAGTGAAAAATGCTAAACTCTAGTTGTTGACATATTGTTTCATATCAAAATCAAAGTCAAAATGTTTTGAAAAAATGTGACAAAGAGTTTTCAAAGTTAAAGACAAAGTGTTTATGAGATTGATGAAATATGTTGTTTTTTCTCTTTTTGTAATTTTTTTGTGGCAATCTAAATTGAGAATATGAGCTATGCCATAATAAATAAACCCATTTTATAATGAGAAGAGAGTGACAGTGGCCATTGTTGGTGTTCCTATCTAAATGTATCAAGGGTTCAAGCCTTCTTTTTGCAAGATACACCTCAAACGTACTTGACATTAGTGCATTATTGTTTCTTTAAAGAAAAATCTTGATGGTTCAGATTAAAGTTGTGTACATTTGGTTTGTCTGAAAGGGATAAAAGGTTACATTTTACAAGCTTCCAGAGAAAAGGAGCCACAGATTTTAAAAAGCTAAAGTGAGCAGAAAATTTGAAAAAGATTAATGATTTCTTATGATCATCCATGAGACCGATCTGTTATTACTATTTTCTTCACTTCAAAAAGCAATGCTAATCAATTTGCTAAACTTACTTAAGCTCTCTTCCATTACAGAGTATTTTTCCAATTCCCTGTCGATTCCCAGGTTCATCTTCGCTTGATGTGTACTGTTCCAAGAATGGACAAGAGTTGGATGATGATAACAGATAGGCTAAAAAGCAAAGAGTATGTACAAGGTGTTCAGTCATTTTTGGAGTTCGCTACGAAGAATTTAGGGCCGCAGGATGAAATCCGTTGTCCTTGTGTTGATTGCTTGAACGGCACGAAATTACCTCGACATGTTGTACGGTTGCACTTGCTTCGAAGAGGAATCGCATGTTCTTATCGATGTTTACTTGCAACCATTAGTAGAAGAGTTAACTAATCTGTGGCAGCATGGTGTGGACACATATGATGCCTCTACCGGCCAAATATTTACAATGCATGCAGCAGTCATGTGGACCATCAATGATTTCCCTGCATATGGTTCGTTGTCTGGTTGGAGTACAAAAGGTTACTTGGCCTGCCCTAATTGTAACGTGGATGCATCATCTCAGCGTTTGCGCAATAAGATAGGGTTTATGGGTGCTCGGCGGTACTTACCTGAGAACCATAATTGGCGTAGAAGTAAGCTATTCAACGGTGACATTGAGAATCGGTCCAAACCTGTCGAGTTATCGGGAGAACAAATACTGGAGCAAGTTAATTTGGGTACGTACAGGCCATATGGAAAGCATCCAACCAACCAAAAAAGACAAAGGACTGAAAATCCAACTCCGAACTGGACAAAAAAAAGCATTCTTTTCGACCTACCCTATTGGAAAACACTTAAGCTTCGACATAACCTTGATGTCATGCACATAGAGAAGAATATATGTGACAATCTGCTTGGGACACTATTGAGCATTGATGGCAAGAACAAGGACACCGACAAAGCACGTTTGGATCTAGAGGACATGCGAATACGAAAGGACTTACACTTGATAAGGCATGCGAATGGCTCTTTCCTAAAGCCTCCGGCATCGTACACATTGTCCCCGGCAGAACGATTAGGGTTTTATGATTTCTTGAAATCAATTAAGTTTCCTGATGGCTATGCGGCAAATGTATCCAATTGTGTCACCGCGAATGGTTGTAAGTTAGTTGGCCTCAAGAGTCATGACTGTCATGTCCTTTTACAACGACTTCTTCCCACTGGGATGCGAGGATACCTTCCTACCGAGATTGGGACCACATTGTTCGAGTTTGGAACTTTTTTTAAACAGTTGTGCTCGAAGACTTTGAGGGTGACTGATTTGGAGAAATTGCAAGAACAAATCGTACTTATACTTTGTAAGCTTGAAAAGATTTTTCCTCCAGCTTTTTTTGATGTGATGGTCCACTTGGCAATTCATTTGCCTTACGAGGCTAGGCTTGGAGGGCCTGTCCAATTTCGATGGATGTATCCAATTGAGAGGTATAACAACGAGTCAGTAATTTTTTCTTGTAATTATAGTTCAATATGAACATACTGACGATCACGCCGATGTTTATGTGTAGGATGCTTGGACTTCTTAAAGGATTTGTGGGCAATAAAGCTCGTCCAGAAGGATCCATTGCAGAGGCCTACATATCCAAAGAGTGTACGATGTTTTGTTCAATGTATTTGCATGGAGTTGAAACGGTGTTCAACCGGGAAGAAAGGAACTACGATGGGGGTGCCAATGGCCCGGGGTTGGCGATCTTCACTCAAATTCTTCGTCCTTTTGGTCAACTCCCCAGGGCTGTTGATGTGTCCGTAGCTGACCGTGAATTGGCTCATTGGTTTGTCCTACACAATAGTTTGGAAGTGGATGAATATCTAGAGTATGCTTCTTCATCATATATGCAACATACCTTTCCTTCATGGTTTTTATTTTTTAAAGTCTTCATTATTGTAATTACTTATCATGTACTTCGTATTAACTAGGGAACACAAGCTCGTGTTGCAACAAAAATATGGAAGTTCATGCAACATTGCAACGCGACAATGCAAAGAATTTCCTAAATGGTTCAAAGCTCGCGTAAGATTATGTAACGTGTTACTCTAAAGTGTGGACCTAACGTTGAATTATTCTAACTTTGAATTGACATGACATACTTTCTTCTGTAGATGAACCAGTTGCGAAATGAAAACTCACCCGAAGCAACCGATGAGATGTGGGCATTAGCCAATGGACCTAATGCATTAGTCAATACATATTCGGGATGCATTTGTAATGGCGTCCGATTCCATACTATCGACCGTGATAACCGTCGTAAATGTCAAAATAGTGGGTTGGTAGTGGAAGGCGACCACCAAGGCCAGTTGATCAAGTTCTACGGCTACCTTTGTAAAGTGTGGGAACTGACATATTTGTTTGGACACCGGGTTGTTTTGTTCCAATGTGAATGGTATAACACTGGTAGTACTCGAACTTTGCGTGTCGAACCACATGTGACAACTGTTGATGTAAGAAGTCGATGGTATAAAGATGACTCCTTTGTGTTCCCAGGCCAAGTTCAACAAGTTTTCTACGTTCCTGATACGAAGTTAGGGCCGAATTGGCGAGTCGTAGAAAAGTTTCAACATCGACGAATTTGGGATGTGCCAGAGTTGGATGTGCCAGAATTTGATGAAGTGTTGCAAGATGATGAAAATAGTACTGTTGTACCAACTGAGCCTATTGATGATGTTGTTGTTTTACGTCGGGATGACATTGAACCGCAAATTATTTCAATGGAAGTTTCTCAGTCCAATAAGCGTGTACAACCGGAGGGTGTTATGGACAATGATTTCATCTGCGATGACGACGATGACCTAACAATCTCGGGTGATGACGAAGAACATGAGATGGAAAGTGATTTTGATGCAGATACGGACCTAGAATTTTAACTCAGTTTGTTTCTTTGTTTGGCTTGTTTTGTTGATGTCATGAGGGCAATTAAGAATATTGAAGAAATTGTAATTTGAATTTCATGCCTACTCTTGAATTTCATGTAATTTGAACCTTCTAATTTTAATTTCCTCTACACTTTGTATGAACTGTTAGAGCAAATTGAGGATCAAATTCATACTCAGTTCAGTTTTTCCAGTCGGACACCTGTGCTGTTTGGCTGCTTTTCCCACAATTTGTGCTGGTTTGCACATCTGCTCTGTCTCTGTTTGCTGAGTTTGACAGTTCGCCGCTGTCTTTGTCCACTTTGGCTGCTTCATGCTTCACTGATATGCTTAGGTGCTAGGTCCCTTATATAGAATGTAAGTTCTTTATATTGTTACTACATACTAGCCATAATGGAAATTACGAACCATATACTATCTCAATGGTAAATCACAAGTTATAGTAAATCATGTGTTCTTAAGACTAATTGCTTCATGCTTGTTTAATCTGTGATAATTGCGTTTGCAGGGTTACAAACTTCCATTTCTTTTAAGTTGCCCACCAAGTAGTAAATGTGTTTTTGCAAACATCACATTTGTTCCCATCTATGAATTTTCTAATGAATTGGTTTAAGTGTGAGGATCTACTGACATCATATGCAAATAGTGAGAGAGAGGTTTTCCCTTTGATATTAGTATAATAATAATTATACTAATAATTACTATTATGTAAAATTCTGTGTGGTGCTCTAGTCAACAAGCCTTCAAAGGATAGCTTAGGAAACCAGAACTGTACATAAAGCTGAAAATGCAGCCTTCATGTGAAGAACCAGTGGTCTGTCAATGGTGCTGCATAATTATGTGTGGTGCTCTAATACAGTTCAGAACATCACATGCACACAAACTCTCACGGCTGCAGCTATTACTCTCAGTCGGGAAGGTCCAGAGTTGTCGTCCAGTCCAGCAATTGCTCAGTATGGGTGTCTGAAAGTCAGTCATGTCGTCGTCTTCATGTTGCAGCGGTTTGTCGAGTTACTTACTGTTGCCTTATCACGATCTGTGTGTCAAGTTGTATTAACTGGGATGGTATTTCTGTGGTCTTTATGGATCCCCTATTCAGCTGCATTATTGTGTCTGCCAGCTTTGTCTGGCAAGATTTTTATGGTAGGTTATGTTAAAATATGCATTTGACCTATGCTTTAAGTTGTGGAAGGTCCTACTGCAGCCCTCTGTTTATTTTGAGTAGTAGTCTCTGCTCTAGCATCTCTAGCAGCAGATGCTTCTCTCCAGGATGATAATTAGATTTATGTGTCCCAAAATTGCGCGGGGCTGCAGTCACAACTTCATATAAATGTCAAGGCTAATGACTGAGAATTTGTGCTAGGTGTAGGCCACCGCCAAGTTTGAACCAGGTAAACAGGAGGGGAATCGAACCCTTATTGGTAGCGTGGGAGCATACCCACTTTTGCTTTGATTGTAGTTGAACTCTCCATGTTTGAGGATCTGCTATGCTGGCTGGGAAAGTGATTGCTTGAGCCAAAGAAGTTTAGCCCACTGCACCTTAGGGTGCTGGGTTCTCCACAAATTCGAAGCAGATTGAATAGAGAAGCACCCATCAGAGGATGCCAGCCAAATAGCTTTATCCTCCATATTAGTTGGGTTTCCCTGAACATTAGCCTTAATGTCATCTAATTCCCAGGTCTGGCACACAGGCCATCTCCATCTCCCATCATCTATAATGGAAGCAACCTTAGCCTAAGCTAGAGAGCCTACATCATAAATAACTCAATCTGCAAATCTTTCCTTCAAAGGACCAAGAGGATGCCAATTATGAAGACAAAGAAAAGTGTTCTGCCCGTTACCCACTTTAAACCAATATGGTGGATGAGATCATTTGTAAGGGGAGTATGTTGCTCATGTTTGTTCTTGCTTTTGTTCATATTTGACATGATCACAAACCATTAAAAAAACTAGGAAGACAACACTCCATGAATGCTGCTGGAGCAGATTTAGGCTCAATGAAAGGTGTATGACCTGATTTTGGGGTGTATTGTGATTGTATAGTTGCATGTTTTGGGATGTCATTTATGGAATGTTGTATTTTGGGGAGTATGTTGCTCATGTTTGTTCTTCCTTATTATGTCTCAGTTTGTTAGTTACCATTGATCGTATCTGACGAGTTCCATTTCTTCCAATGCAGGGAAGTTTCCTACCCTTGTCACGCATCAAGAACCTGTCGCGTCTAAAGTTAATGAGACAAAAGTGACAGTCAAATTCCAACTGAAGAAGGTTCTCTGCATGGGAGTTGCTCTTTTCCAACTGTGCAATTCAGTGTTAATTTTCTGGTTTCATTGTTGAAGAAGAACTGGCAAAATGTGAGTTTCGTGTCTTTTCAAAAGTAAAAGAAGTAAGTTGCCATGAATTCATGATTAATTTTACTCAACTGTTACTAGGGGCTGTGCAGCAAATCTGGCACTGCTGTTACTTTTCTGTGATCCATTCTTCATAAATAATGTTCATTTGTTTACTGCTGTGCGTAAATGTACATAAATAATGTACATTTGTTTTGGTATGTATTGCTTGGTTCATTTTAATTTCATTATATGAACAAAATGTGCACTTCAAAACCATCAGTTGAAGGTTTAGGTCTATATATTACTTATCTCTTCACTGTGCACCTCTTCACTTCTCCTTACTACTCTTCAATTCCTGAACTGATTCAAATGATAACACTGCTATCCTTCATTCCTTTGCTCTGACTTGCACCTTCATCAAGCCTCTCTTCTTGCATTCCTCCTTCAAAGCTGGGAATGAGAAAAATTTGTGGAGTTTGACAACTAGGCTTTTATACAGCCACCTATTTCCTACTTCTCTAACCTGAACAATTGCTTCCTCCTTCCCATAGCTGCTGCCATTTGTAACGACCTCGACATAGGACTTACTCCCTCCATAATCTCGCCATCTCAGTATGCCAACCTTTTGGACGCCTATATTGACAGTCTCACTGTCCTTCAGCATTCCTTGAGGATTTCCTCCTGGTTGATGGCTCACTTTATCCCCCCTTGTAATACTTCTCTCCTCTTTGGTAAACTTTACTCGTTTGACCTTTATCTCTTTGTCATCACACCATAACCCATCTGCTCTTTGCACTGCTACCTCAGCAGCTACTGGACAATCGTACCGAACAAAACCGAATCTCAAACCTGTTAGCTTCCTCATTTTCACTGGTATAAACATGTCCTTAACAACACCAAACTTGGAGAATAAGCCAAATAGACCTTTGGGGTTCATGGACTCACGGATGTTGTCTACAAAAATTGTAAATCAAACACACCCACATCCATGTCATAATAACAAAATTTAATTGATCCATAATTTGTCTTCATAGATATTTGCATCCAATCTCAAATCAACCACATCCATATTTTTGCATCAACATGCGATACATGTTAAATGTTTAGTGCAATACCAATTGACTAAGGCTATCAATTTCCTTAATGGGCTTCCAAAACAAAGAGTTTTGGTTTCAAAACCAACATTGTTGGTTGAGGAAAAATCTGGTTTTGTAATGTTCTATAGTTAGTTTATATATATATATATATATTTTTTTTTTATTTTATGTTTTCTCCGAATTTTTTTCTCATATTTTGAAGCTACAATATGATCCCCCCCCCCCAAAAAAAAAAAATTTCTGAAACCCTTCTTTTCTTGAATTCAAAATTAGGGCATTTCACTGGATTAGGATGACAATATATTTGAAGATTGCATTTTTTTTTTTAAAAAAAAAAATTGAATTATTTTCTCATGTTCTGAATCTACAATTTGATTTTTTTCCCCTTATCTAAAACCACTCCCATTTTAAAACGCGGAGAACCTTGCAATCCCAAGTGTTAGAAATGATGTAAGTTGCCCTACACTAAATGTTTTGTTTAACCTATAACAATAAAAGAGCATACATTCCATTGCATAAATTTCATTCTGTACTTTTGGGGAATCAAGAGTAGAATGTGATGACACCTGTGCCTTCCATTTGATTTTCTTTTCTTATTTTTGCAAGATGTAAACCATCGTAATTCGTAAATATTATATTCTCCATGAATTTGATTTCATTCAGTCATGCAGGCATCTTTTCTCTTTACGGTGGTAGGGACAACAGGCTTTTTCGGTGTTCTTGCCGGGCAGCTTCCTCGGGTAACTTGACATAATATCCTTTCTCTCCGATTGAGTTGATATTATTTTGTTCCTTCAGATTTCCACTAATATGAAATTATAAGATAGTAAAAAATATATATTTATTAACTTATGTAATTGCTGGGTTAATAAAATTATTTTCAAACAATAAGCAAATATACAAAAAAACAAAATTACATGTATAGCTATGGGAACCTAATAAAAAAAATTACAAATCTATTTTTAAAAATTTCAGAATAAATGGGTTTGAGTAGGAAGGACATTGC
Organism: Camellia sinensis; assembly: GCF_055761805.1. Taxonomy (NCBI): domain Eukaryota; kingdom Viridiplantae; phylum Streptophyta; class Magnoliopsida; order Ericales; family Theaceae; genus Camellia; species Camellia sinensis. The sequence continues at coordinate 161,724,958 of NC_138964.1, forward strand.
TAGATTAATGTGTATCACCATCATGTTCTCTTAGTTTACCATTGCTTAACGAGCATTTTATTATTGAGTAGACAGTCTTGTGTCATTATTGCAGCAATTACACTACTAATTTATGCGATGTTTATTACTCATGTATGTTTGTTACGTAATGTAGGTACAATGGTTCCGGGAGTCAAGACAGGCCGACGGAAGAGAGCAACAAGTGGCAAGGTACTATCAACATCTGAAGCATGTCCACAGGAGAGTGGCACCCCGATGATGTTCTCTGATGAGACGCAACCACCAGATGATACACAAACTGTGGTGGAGGAGACGCAACCAGGTGGAGTGGGTAAGAGCATACTATTTAGTTGTTTAAAAATAATTTGGTTTTTTTTTTTTGGGGGGGGGTGCATAAGTCATCAAGTAAGGCAATGAAAACCCCATAAAGGCAAATAAAAACAAAGGAAAAAAAAACTAAACATTAATATACACATAACAAGGACACTTACACAAGAAATAAAATATTAGGTACACAACCTTCCAAGTTGGTAGCAACGGTCGGCATAACAATTTACGAAGACTTTATGCATAATTTACCAACACTTTATCCAAGTTGTCGCATAATTTTCCAAGATTGTATGCAGCCAAACAGTAGCTGCCAGCAACAGTAGTCATAATTAACGTCCGATTTTATATCCACAAACAGTAGCTGGCAGCAACAGTAGGCAGCAAAAAAAGTGACAGGACTTTACGTGCAGCATTTTCTTTTTGTACTCCATTAGCAATGTTTGTAATGTTGACAACGTTCCCCTTTTGTAGTAGGGCAAACGAGGTCAACTCGTGTTCGAGGACCTACATTAGGCAAAGGCGTGCAGAAAAAAATTGCTAGGAAAAAGGGGGAGAAATTACATGTCTACGTCAATCGGGTGTTGAACGCAATCACAGGAGGGAATGCAACCCCAGCGACGAATGAGTTGGGCCTTCAAATTAGACGATTGTGCCCTCTTCAGAGCGTGAAGTCATGGATAAAAATTGATCAAAGTACGAAAGATGCGGTCATCCAAGCGGTGCTAGTATGACATTCATCTTGCCATAATGTCTTTATTATATAATTTGTACTTCGTTAAATTAATTGTTCAACTAATTCTGTATCTATGTTTGTAGGACAAGTTTGTTATCGGCGATGATTTTGATAACGATGAACAAGCTCAACAGATCCTCGATAGGAAGGCATATTTGCTATACAAGGATTGGAGGTACAATCTAAAGCAAGAGTTCCTCGAACTTGAGGAAAAGGGTGTTGATGACCCCTATAGTCGTCCGCCTAGTGGAGTGAGCTTGGAGGACTGGAAATATTTGATTGATGTTGCTTGGAAAGACGAATCTCACCTGGTAACAAATAAATTAGAAAGGCCATTATTGAAATTAATTTATGTGTTAATATGTAAAACTTCTTCACTAATAGATGTACAACTTCTTCACTGAAACTTAGTAAAGCATGTTCTTTTTTTTTTTTTTTTTTTCTTTTAATATTTTTGTAGAAACGGTCTACGGCTGGTAAAGCAAATAGGGGTATGCTCCCCTATAATCATACAAGTGGATCGCGATCATTTCCTATAGCAATGTCGCTAATGGTGAGAAGTTAATTTAGACATGTAATGGATGATTAATTCTTCTTGATTGTGAATATTACCATGTACTAATTCGTCAATGGATTTTTCCCGAACATAACAGGCAAATGAGGATGGGGATATAGATTTCCCCGAATTTTATAAGAAAGCACACAAGTCTAAGAAGACGGGAGATTGGATTGACCCCAAATGTGGTGAGCTACATGTGAGTATTGAATGTTGAAACAAAGTGTGATGCATATCAATTAATAAAGTTTTTTTAAATTCCTTCTCCCATCTTCACTTTATTGTTTTGTTGGCATTACAGGATGATATGGTGAATCTACAAGCGACAGCCACCGATGCGGGGTTGCAATTGACCCACGAAGAAATATCAAGGCAAGTGCTCGGGGAAAAAAAAAATTACTTGCGTGGATGTGGGGTAGGCCCACAACCCTCTTCCACAGCTTCTAGTGCGGCACGAGCACGTGATAAACATATGGAGTTAATGAGAGCGGAACTGGAGGTTCTTCGGGAGCAGCGTCAAAGTGATCACGAGGAGTTGCTGAAGGAGAAAGAGGAGCGGCAAAGGGATCGGGAGGAGCTATTGAAGGAGAAAGAGGAGCGGCAAAGAGATCGGGAGGAGCTATTGAAGGAGAAAGAGGAGCGACAAAGAGATAGGGAGGAGCTATTGAAGGAGAAAGAGGCGCGCGAAAGAGATCGGGAGGAAATTACGAGGGAAAGAGAGCAGCTAATCAAACAAGTTGATGAAGAAAAAAAAGCACGGGAGGCACAACAACTACAACTCAATCATCTAAACGACGTGGTGTCACGGCTCACAACCCTCTTGCCAGGTTCAAACGGTCATCCTACTATTCGGTAAACATAATTTTCTTACTATTTCGTAAACATAATTTTCTTGGCACTGCAAGTTGTACAAAAAATATGGATCATATTTTCATAGAATTGTCTTCTAAAGTTGGTATGCAAATATTTTCTTTGTGATGTGCTTCGAATAGGTTATGAGGCATCATGTGAGTAGACATTGCAGCAGCGGACCTGGTGTTTTGATACATTACAGAAACGACCGTACGCTGATTTCTATAAGGTAACCAACTCCAATTGAATGTGATTTGAGATTTAAGACTAAAGAGAAATTAGAATGAATTTTGATTTACTACAATATAATGAGTGCCATATAAATACTGCAAAGGAGCTTTGATTTCAAAACGCTAACTGTGAAGAATGAATATGTGATTCTTAATAATAAATTTGTAAAAATAAAACCAACACTAATTTGAACTGAATAATGTGTAAAACAAAATTAAAATTTGTTTGGATTTTTGAAAAGCAGTTCTTAGGATATTACTCTGGTTTCCAATGGACACAATGCCACCTAGTCACATCCAATATATATTTGTTGCAAATAATTCTTCTCCATAGTGCATCTTTATGTACACCAAACACACTCCGGGGATGGCAGTGGGGACAGACGAGACAGACGGGACGTAATTAGCACGTGTACGTTGGGAGCATACCCGAAAAACGCCATAAACTTAGCCAAGAAAAGGGCTTCGAGGGCCGAAAATTGAGAGCAGCCCCCGACGCACTGCGGGGATGGCACGAGTAGCTTCCTCATGTCAAATAGAACTTGTGAGGACAGACGGGACGTAATTAGCACGTGTACATTGGGAGTTAGCGTGAAAAATGCCATAAACTTAGCCGAAAAAAGGGCTTAAAGGGCCGAAATTTGAGAGCAGCCCCGAAAGCACTATGGGGATGGCACGGGTAGCTTCCTCATGTCAAATAGGACCTGTGGGGACAGATGGGACGTAATTAGCACGTGTACGTTGGGAGTTAGCGTGAAAAACGCCATAAACTGAGTCGAAAAAAGGGCTTCGAGGGCCGAAATTTGAGAGCAGCCCCCAAAGCAGTACGGGGATGGCACGGGTAGCTTCCTCGTGTCAAATAGGACCTGTGGGGACAGACGGAACGTAATTAGCACGTGTACGTTGGGAGTTAGAGTGAGAAACGCCATAAACTTAGTCGAAAAAAGGGGTTCGAGGGCCGAAATTTGAGAGCAGCCCCCAAAGCACTACGGGGATGGCACGGGTAGCTTCCTCGTGTCAAGTAGGACCTGTGGGGACAGACGGGACGTAATTAGCACGCGTAGGTTGGGAGTTGGCGTGAAAAAAGCAATAAACTTAGCCGAAAAAAGGCGTTCGAGGGCCAAAACTTGAGAGCAGCCCCCGAAGCACTGCGGGGATGGTACGGGTAGTTTCCTCGTGTCAAATAGGACGTGTGGGGACGGACGGGACGTAATTAGCACGTGTACGTTGGGAGTTGGCGTGAAAAATGCCTAAAGCTTATACAAATATATTAAAGCTTAGCAATATATATATATGTTCTATAACAATCTCTATATACGTACAGTTATGAATAAAATATATGTATGTTTACACATTAGAGTAAACTTGAGTTGGGGTTGACTTACAAATTTGTTTGCACTTTAAATAAAAGTTAACGTGTACAAAAAGTATATTGAAATACCTAAATTCAAATTATATTTACATACAATTTCAATTACAATTGACATCCTTGCAATTTGTGTTTTGTAGATCAATATAACTTTTTGTTTACAATGGAACTAATGGATGTAATTTTTGTTGTGTAGATGGCTTTTGGCATTGACATGTGGATCTTCTAATTTTTTCTCGGAAGATACACAAGCTGGGAAAGTTGGGAAGTTTTTTGTCGTCCTATACTTTTTGCTGTGGACTATGGATGCATCGAACATATAATTTTTGACAGGGTACAAAGTATTTTTGGAGCTTGTATTAATTAATGAACCGTGGAATTTGGATGCATCGTACATATAATTTATGGTGGGGTACATAATATTTTTGGAGCTTGTATTACCTTTTGTCGTGGTACATATTACCATAGTAATTTGTACCTTGTCAAATGGTCATTACAATGCATAGTATAGTAAAAATGTTGTGTATAGAGGACATAATTTTGGTAACGTATTTGGAATGTATGATGTTATTATTTGTAATTGGAATATATATAGTTCGTTCGTATATAAGTTTACATTATTATTTGTAATTGGAATATATATAGCAGGTGTTCATTTTTGTTTTATGGTTCTTAGTGAACCATGTAGGTGATACATACAGGTTGCGATGGATACATACAGGTTTGGACAAAATTTAGTAAAATTAAACAAACAAAACAAAAATATAAAATGATGCATTTGGTGAGAAATCAATTTGTAGTTAAAAAGAAAAATCTTTTGGCGACTAAAATTTTAGTAGCTAAAACGAATAAAATAGTTATGGTGACTAAATGTATAGTGGCTAAAGCTGAAAAGACTTTTGGCGACAAAATTTTTGGTAGCCAAAACAACTCCAAAACAGCTATGGCGACAACTTATTTTAGTAGCTAAAACCCCAAGAAAGTTTAGGCGACTAAATTTTAGTCGCGAAAACATAAAAAAAAATCATGGGCGACTAAACATTAGTAGCTGAAGCTTCACTATTAGCGACTAATAATATTGCCGCCGTAGATATTTCATTTTTTAGCGACAAAAACATTAGTAGCTAATAGTTGAGTTAAAATATTTAATGAAAGGTTTCGGCGACTAAAGTTTTAGTCGGCAATGTATTCTATCGGCGACTAAGAATTATTTCGTCGCCAATACCTGTCTTTTTGGCTACTAACATGTTAGTCGGTATTTTGTGATACTTATAGCGACTAAATGAATTTTAGTCGCTAATTCTTTCGGCGACTATGTATGGCCGACAAATCCAACGACCAAATTATTTAGTCGGGAAATACTTTCGGCGACTAAAATATGCACTTTTGGCGACGAATGTTTTAGTCGCCAAAAGTGTATTTTCTTGTAGTGAGTCTTAATGATTTTTTAAAATTATTAAATTAAAAAATTGCAAATTACATATTTCTATTAGTTGGAATAAGTTGCCTTTAGTGGCATGAACTTTGCATGCTTTATCTTTCCGCAAGATGTTTACATAGTTGATCGATGTGATTATCCCTGTATCTCACTTGTAATTCTTTTTATGTTATTGAAATTGCAATTAGTTACCTTTGAGATGAATCACATAATATTGTGTTCTTATTTGTGCATGTGATTCACAATTTTTGTTTATCTGTTATTCTAGATTTTTCTTATTTTTGCCCATTCTGATTAAGTTTTCACAATTTGTAACAAAAAAAAGTTTAACAACCCAGAATTGTATATCAAGACGTGACCTAGAATAGAGAGGTTGAGATTCAAAAGGTATAGTGTGGAGTTCGTGTAAATTAAATCTAGATTACATAGTCAAATCTTGGGACAAGAATATGAGTATAAATTCTAGATATGTAGTGTTCCGGTTGTAAGTTGGTTAGAAGCTGGATTTTTTATTTTTATTTTTGGTTTTTTTTAAAAAAACGTATAAAACAATAGAGAGGTGATATGATTCAAAATATGTTAAAAGCCAAAATTTGGCTTTAACTATGTTCCCAAATTGGCCCTAACAATCCACAAATTTCATTCATTCAAGATGTATTGATCAAGAATAGCTTGGAGATAGTTAGGATTGGTGTTTTGCAACACAATCTTCATTTCTGTGTAGTTTGTCTTTGCTATGGTGTCTTTTTTGTTCCTTTGCTGTTGGTTGCTCATCAACAGTTGTCTGTTGTTGTCACATGATTGTGTGTGCTTCTCAATTCCAATCTAGTTAGAATTGGACTATTACACTTTGATGACCTCTGCACTAGTCTTTCCTTTATTGTAATACTTTCATTTCTTGGTTTCTATCATCAATAAAGTTTTTTTTTTTGTTAATAAAAAAATAATAATAATAAATGACATCATGCTAACCAATGAAATAAATTTTCTACTTTCCTGTAATTGAAGAAAATAAAATTTTACATGGCTCAAATAGTACAAAATGAGGAATGGCATTTTCAAAAATAAAAGTACAATATGTACACAAAAATAAAATAAAAATCAAACATCAAGGAAATTACCACTGTTTTCATTTTTTTGTGTTCGTCACTATAGAGACTTCAAACTACAATGGACACCCCCCCCCCCCCAAAAAAAAAAAAAGACCTTTATTTGCATTAAATCTGAGTTAATATTCTACTGTCCATAAATAAACTACCGAATTTTTTTTTTACTGAACTTATCTTTATTCAAAATTCAAAATGATCAATTTTCAAAGATCACGAAACTCTTTAATTCCTTCCAGCGAAGAAGAAGATGATGTGATAAAGCTTCTCATGTTAGGCATCAAAAGCATCGAATCGGCATACTTGTTGTAAAATGGCTGAGCTGAGGCTGAGCACAGGAAATCACTAGGGTTATTTGGTGTAAACAATGGTATGTTATTGAAGCAACCATTAACGGGTGGATGATCAAAAATAGATCGATTCGCAAAACACGAATCTATCTGAACATCTGCTACTACAATATTACTTGAATTCTCATCGGTGGTCACTAACAACGATTCAGTATCGTCGTTGGTAACCACTGCTGACGACTTCTGGTGGTTATTGTTTATGTCGTCCGCCAAATTCTCACCACAACCACCGGGGTTTTGTTTGGGACGAGGGGGTTTGGGGTCGGAGCGAGAGAGACCAGTGAGCTTTTGAACCAATGCCATGAAGTCACGTGGATGGGTGTGGATGATTTTGGGAGAGTGGGTGTAGATGATCACTGGGTGGTGGCGGTGGCGGTGTTGAGGCTTGGTGGTGGTGGAGAAGGAGGAGGAGGAGAGTGGCGGCGGAGGAGGTGGAGACTTTTTGATGAAATGGGAGTCCTTGTTGATCTTGAGAGGAAATGAGCACAACCCATTATTCCCATTGATGATCTCTCTCTTTGAAAGTTGCATCTCATGGAATTGTCTAGGGCTCATGGTGGTGATCTCAATCTCAAAAGTGTCTCTCTACTTCCCCCTCTCCCTCTGTCTCTCCTCCCTCTAGTTGCATATATACACCCTAACAACAATATGTATATGTATGTATAGATTATGTATTTATATGAATGTTCTAGTATTGGAATATAAGGGTGTCCCTAAGTTTGTAGTGTGTGTTTTTGTGGTGGTGGTTGTTAGAGAGAAGAGAGAGAGATGGGTGGTGAAATGTAAGGGATGGTAGATATATATATATATATATATATGAAGGGAGGAGGGAGATGCATGTAGAGTAATCTCATGCGAGTTGGTTACTGTAAATCCAATTGCGTGCTGACACGTAAGTTCGATGAGGGTAGTTTTGTCATTTTGTTTTTGAGGGTATGATGAAGTGATAAGCGAAGAGTAAGAAGGGGGTGGGATGGGTGACAAATGGGGGGCGAGATGAGTGCTTAGGTGTCGGAAATGAGTGGTTAATGGAGAGTAGTTGGAAGGTGAAGTCGGATGTGTCGACCGCAGCGTATATGTCGGATAGGGAGAGGCGGCAGATTTGGCGGGAAAATGAGGTTTGGAAGTTTGGATTCAGTACTCCCTATTACCACCTAAAATGGTTAGGCTCCGTTTGGCAAGAGCTAAACGGGATTTTTTTGGTTATTTTCATCATAAAAGACAAAATAGGCTATTTTAGTCACAAAAAATAAAATATCACATCCAACTCATAATCATTACATTATTCTCTCACAAAAAAAGTCAAAAACCAAAAAACTCTTCCCAAACCAAACTTTTTAGCCCAGGCTAAAATAGCCAAAAAAGTCAAAAAACCAACCCACTTCCCAAATGGAGGCTAAGTTGCTACTCCTGCTGGTAATTTTCGAGTAGTGCTAGGGAGCCCGAGTGAATAGGATAGCTCAAGTGGCCCAAATGATATAGATTGGTTTTGTGGCGTTGTTGTTGATAATATATGGTTTCTTAAATTATTTTATCAATCATTCCTTTTTAGGGGGTAAAGTTTGCATAATTGGGTGTTCCTCTACCAAATAATTCTCTATTTAGATAATTGTAGTTTCCTGTTCTTCTTCTATAATTATAATTTCCAATGTCATCTTTCAATTGTTACCTGGTAAAGTTTTTAAAATCTAAATGATTTAGATTAGGTGAGATGGATGAGCTACCTCCTTCTTATTTCATCATTGTCATACCAATATCATTAACATTATTAGTCTCTGCGAATCTTTTTAAAGCATTATTTTTCTTTTCTTTTCTATGTCTTTGAAGTTTTTTGGGACATTATTTTTTTTTCTTTTTCTGGGTCACTATTGTTCATTATTTGTTCTTAAAGTAAGATTTTATATTAATTATAAAAGTTTTTTTTTTTAATGTTTTCATCCCATAAATATTTATTTTTGCCAAGTATTGTGTTAACAAATTTTTGATAATATTGGGTTAATTTTTTTTTCAGATGGAATGTCAAACAAATCTTAGGACTGATTTGGCATATCTCAAAAAAATCAAAAAGATAAAAAGTTATTAAAAAAGTTAAAAAGTTATCATTATTTACCAAAAAAATTAATTTTACAAAAAAAAGTACAACTCACATGTCACGTGAGTTGTACTTTAGTTGCCCACAATTTGTACAAAGGGAACAAGTGGAGAAGCAAATAAGACGGTGATGTTTAGTCCGTGGGGGCCCATGTAACAACCCTCATACTGTTTACTGATTAATGACTGATTGATTACCGATAATCACCGATTACTGTTAAACAGAACTGATAATGACTGATAACTGACTGAGAATTGAACTGATTAAAGTATTGAACTGACTGACCGAAATTGAAACTGAATTGAGTGAATACATCTGTTTGAATTGCATTTTATCTGTTGACTGTTTGTTTGATCTGTTCGTGTTTTATGTTTAAACTATTAATTGAAGGCCTTATCGGCGGCCGAACCGGAGATGGGTTAGTGTATTATGATCGTCATATTTAATATGATTTTATGGTATAATTATCTGAAAACTGATTAGGTACGATTAAATTAGATTAAATATTGATCAATTGCAGAGTTGGCCTTATTTACCGAACTACCCCTAGTGGACCACTATCTCACACACACACTTGAGCCTTATACATTGAATCAAACATTTCTTTGGCCTATTGGTGAGACCCTTAGCCGACCATAGAGAGAGAGAGACTTGAGGAGTTGAGTTCATCTCAATATTGCTTGGAAATTGAAGAATTGTTGAAGGGTAGATTGCATATTTGAGCTCCCTTCTTGAACTACAAGACTAAAGGTAGCTCCATTGTCTTCTTGTTCATGTTTTAAGTTGATTCTTGCATGGTTCATGTCATATTGATGGAGTGTAGAGCCAAAACATGGTTTAGATGTTAAATTGTGGCTTAATTGTTGCATGCATGTACATATATTGAAGTTTTGAGGTTGTAGTCCATGTTTCCTCACATGCATGTCCATCCTTTGGTCATACTCCATGAGTTCATCTTGCTTTTGAAGGTTTGAGCTCTTTTGAAATAGCATTAAAGCTTTGAAAATGATTTAAGATCATGCATGCTTGCATGTTCTCCATGTTCTTGGAAAATGGTTTGAAATTGGATTTGAATTAAACACCCTTGGGCTTTGATTTCTCAAATTGAGCTTTGAACCATGTTATTCTATGTGTTTATAAATGTTTTCCAGAAAATGGGCCCAAGAGGATTGGTTTTGATGCATTTGAATGTGAGTTTGAGCTTGGAGGTGCAATCTGGGTTTTCCAGATTTCGCACTTCCGCTCGAGCGGGGAAGTTCCGCTCGAGCGTGGAATCCGAGCATCCAGCATCTCTCTGCACTGTTTTGCAGTCCGTTCGAGCGGAGTCATGTCTCACGCTCGAGCGGGCGTCGAGCGGAGATTTCACCCATCCAGTACTTTTACAGTACGCTCAAGCGGGAAAGTTTACGCTCGAGCGTGTACCTTTGTTGCATTACTGCTTGAGCGGGGAAACCTGCGCTCGAGCGAAACTCTGTTTTTCTGAAAATGCTTTTAAGTGTGCCTCCTTGCATCCTCATCCCATCCTAGGCATTCTTAGGCCTAGTTTAAGACATCTTATTGAGGATATAGAGGTAGAACGCACCGAGGCATTAGGGATCAAGTTGTTATTTTTCCCAACTGTGTAGCTTAGTGTGTTCAATCTGTTAACTGTGTAGGGTTGGCGACTGGGGAGACACGCTCTAGCTTACTGTAGCCCGAACTCTGTGAGTAACAATCGTGTAAAGATATGTTCAAATGATTATCTTCTGAATACTGAACTGAACTGTTTACTGAACTGCTATTGTTTACTGAATGAATGTATGTTCTATATTCTAAACTGTACTGTGGCATCCTTGACATCTACTGTTACTGTTACTGTTACTGTTACAGAGATCTCTGTCGGTTCCCTCGTGGAACCACTACTGTTTACTGACTGATGGCCATCATTACTGTTCGGTCTTTAAGACCTACTGTTTACTGCTATGCTAATGGATGTACCACATATGACTGAATAACTGTTCTGACTGAAAGACTGAAGTATTGTTTAATGAACTGATTTCATTACTGTAAGGACATTTCATTCATAACCTCTTTACGCATTATGTTATTCGCTGGGCTTTAGCTCACTGTTTATATATATATGTAGGTGCTCAGCCACCAGACCGGAGCTAGGAGCGTGGGTTAGACTCCAGTTTTGTCAAGCCAGCCTATGTGCCTCACTGCGAGGTTCCGAGCCTATCGTGTTAAGGCTTAGGGGTGTTTTACAATTCCCCTTCTGTACCGTCTACTGTTCTGTATAGACTGAATGTTTACTGTACTGTTATCAAGGGATTAGGTCCCTGTACTGTGTGACTGTAAATTTTGTATAGACTGTACTGTTTGTATATGTGAATGCATGAAAAATCTTTTTGGCATACAGACTGACACAGCTCAATGAACATTATTCATTTACTGTATTGGTTTCCGCCAGGCCCTGTACTCTGTTTTACTGTACTACTGTTCTGCAGGCCTGTGGTAATCTCGGATTACTGGCCGGTTACGGTGCTAAACCCATAGGGCCGGGTTTGGGTCGTGACAGCCCATCATAGGTCGCGTTTTGATAATCTGAACCGTTCAATGTATAGAACTCGTCGAGTAATATATGCTTGTAAAAAATCACTTTGATCAAATATCGCTAACTACATGATCAAATCAGTTTTGTATAAAGAATGGATGGTGTTATAGTTAACGGTTGACAAAAATCTAATCCGATCAGATAGCTATCGATATCCGATTAACGTGATTTTTTATAAGTATATAGTATTCAACGAGTTCTACACATTGAACGATTCTGATTAGCAAAAAGGGACCCATAGTGGGCTCCCATGGGCCGAACAGTACTGTCCAATTCAATACCCAAAAATGAGGTAAGCTTCTCCTATACATTACTCTGCCTACCGTACTGCCTACTATGCACAAACTTCTCCTATACACTAATTTATACAATTTTTTAATACACATTTTTTCGTAAAAAGTCAAAAAGTTATCTCAAACAACCATCTTTTTTTCCTCAACTTTTTAGTCCAAAAAGTTAAAAAGTGCACTTATTTAAAACACCTCAAATAACCTCTTAATTAAATGTGCTAACAAAAATAAATAATTTTAACATTACCTTATGCTTGCACTTCTTCAAGGAAAATAATTATAAAACTTTTTTTCCAAAACATCAATATACCTTGGAAAATTCTATTATCATGGATAACATCATTAACATCTTCTTCTCTTATGGCGATCCCGATTTTGCCCCGAGCTTCTTTGTGTCCCGGACTTGGGTTCCATGGTTGAATAATGTATCATTGTCTTGTTATTATCTTTTTACTCTTTGTATTTGAGTTTTGGATTATGTTGGGCATGTTTGGAACATGTTGGTTGTTAGTTGCTCTAGAATGTTGTTGCCCAGATTTTGGCTTCTTCGCTCGAGCGAGGCTTCTTGCGCTCCAGCGAGCCATGTGTAATCTGCTTCGTCGTTCGAGCGAGGGTTCTTACGCTCGAGCGAGAATTAAGAGTCCTCAGGTCTTTTCCCAAATGCAGCTTTTCTGGGAAGGTGAAGTGCTTCGCTCGAGCGAGCCTTGTGAAATTGTTTCTTCGCTCGAGCGAGACTTCTTGCGCTCGAGTGTGCGTCTGCGTTGGTGGCACACCTGAAGCTTTGCATACTACGCTCAAGCGACGCTTCTTGCACTCGAGCGAGGTCATTGTTGTGTTTGGTCGCTCGAGTGATGACTCCATCGCTCGAGCGGCGACTGCGTATATCAGTTCGCAACAGCGTGATTTTATATCACTTTTTGGTCTCTTTTTGACTCAAAACCCTAATCTGGCTATCTCTCTCTCTAAGATACACTCTCTCTTTACAAATACTCCATGATCTGGGGTTTCTTTACCCTACTCCCTTTGTTAAAAAGATAGAGTTTTGCGTGGGCTTCCTTTTGATCCGAAAAAGTTTGAGTTTTGGGCATCTTCAAATTTCTTCTTTTTCCTCTTTGGGCTCTACATTTGAGGTAGGGATATTCTACTCTTTAATATGAGCTTTAACCTAGATATTTGTCATTTTGTATAAATGGTGGGATTTGGAAAGATTTGAGTTAAGTTAAGGTTAGGGTTTTGATATTTGAAATAGGGGTTTTTCATATTTGGTACCATATGTGTATAAGACGCCTTGAACATGATATTGCTTGGGTAAAATTGGTGAAATTTGGTCCTGGGTGTAATATTTATGAAAGGCGGAAGATTGCCCTAATTTGAATTAAATAATTATTTTGTTTGAATAATGAAATTGGTATGGGAAATATTAAATTGGGAGGATGTGTAAATAAAAGGGTGTAGTTGGATTTGATAAATCATTCACCTATGGAATTTGATAAATTATCTGTTGATAAATTTATTTATCTGTTTAGATATATCTGTTTTAAGCTATCGGTGGAGGATAGCTATGAATGTTGTAGAAACTGCATAAGGATTAGGAGGATTGAAACTAATCAATTGAATTATGTCATTGAATATGACGGTTTGATTAAACTATTGAATACGTGTTTTGATTAGTCATTATATATGACAAAGTGTTTAAATACATTGTATATGTATCATTGATTGGGAGGAGATAAGGAATGTATTCCATTGTTTGGGAGGAAATAGGGGATGGACTCCATTGACAATTAAGTTGGCCGGAATGTCTAGCGTGAAAGTCCCGAAATCTTATATATTTATGGATGCCGGTTCCCTCAGACGTGGTTCCGTAAAATGGCAAGAAATAGAAGTGTTGGATTGATAAATGTATTAAGATGTGAACCATTGAGTTGTAGTCTCACATTGGTTGCTTTGATAATAACGAATTTGATTAATTGACTTACCCAAAATGGAAGAATGAAAATAAATTATGATATTGGTTATCTACATTGAATGACCTTGAAAAGAATATGCGTTGGTTAAGAATATTGCACATTTATCTGATGCTCATATTTTAGTTAATTCTCATATATTGTTTAGTATATCTCTACTGGGTTTTGGCTCACCCTACTTGGGACACCATTTTTAGATACTGGTGACATGCCTCCTCCAAGGTCATAGCTTCGGAGGTTTAGGGAGTGAAAGCTCCATTTTGTATATTTTGTTTTATGTTTAATAAAGCTCCATTTTGCATATTTTGTTTTATGTTTAATGTAAATTCAAGCCAAGGGCTTTATATGTAAAAGAGTTAGGACTCTTCTTTTGTTGTAACCAAGTGATAACTTGGAAAGCTGTAAGCCCGTAGAGCATTTATTTTGTTGTTATCAGTTAGAGCTACATGCTATAATTTCAAGATAAACATTTATGAAAATGTAATGCATGTAATACATTTTGTAAAGAAGATTTTGATGACTGAAAATATAATATTTCTTTTATGCTTATGGATCTTATGAATGATTGATTTATATCCTTTTCGAGGGTGTTACATCTCTTATATATATATATATATATATATAAGAAAAATGGTCTTTTTAAGAACAATGATTGTGAAAGTTCCAAATTCCCAAATTAATTTTATTAATTTGTTAATTTTAAAAGAAATAAAAAAAAAATCTATTGGTTAGTTCCTTAAGTCAAAAACCCAAAAACAAAAAAAAGTTCTAATTATCTATTATTTTGAATTTTAAAATTCAAAACAATATGATAAGTCACTTTCACTCTTTCCAAAAATAATATTGATCAAAACAATTCAAATAAAAAAATAAATAAAGACACTCATTATCTATTATTTTGAATTTCAAAATTCAAAATAATATGGTAAGTCACCTTCATCCCACTCTCACCTTTTCCAAAAATAATATAAATCTAAAATTTTAAAAAACCAATCAAATTAAAAATTCGATACAATTCTGTCGTTAAAATACTTAATATTTGATCTTTTTTTTCAGCCCGATCAACTCCTCACCAAATGTAATGATGCAATGGTTATTCTCTCTTTTTGCCAATAGTCCAAATCTATTTCAAGTTTGTTTGTTTGTGATTTTGTTTTTGTTTTTTTGTTTTTTTTTTGTAAATTTGTATTTTCGTGAGTATTTTTTTTTCCTTCTCTATATGGCTTTTTTTTTCAATGTATTTTTTTTTCCAGCTAAATTGACAATAAATATATATATCTGTTAACTATCTTTGTTTTGGGAGTTGATTTGAAATTTTTTTTTTGGTGGATGTTTGTGTATTTTTATATTTTTGTTATTATTTCTTTTGATGTATGTGAATTAATAATATAGTTATGAGTTATTTATTTATTTATTTTATTTAGAATAAGGCATCTTATATTGTTCTTTATGATTTGGTCATTTTTTAAATTTCTTAAACAAAATTTTCAAAATTTTTATTTGTAAAAAATTAAAAACGTTTAATTGACTTGCCTATCAATAAATAAAATTTTAAATAATGAATACTATTCAATAATTTATGGATTTAAAAAAAAAATTAACACCCATATATGGAATAAGAAAATCTAAAATCATGCATTTTTTTATTTTTCATTTTTAACTCTTTAAAACTCTAACATTATCTTTTTATTTCCACAACATTGTCTTTTTATATTTACAAAGATAAAAAAATTAGACCGGAATTGCATAATGGTTAGTGGAGGTGGTGAGCATGGCAACAACAAGGGTGATAATGAGCTCGGCAGCATTGTTTGGGTGGATATTGAAAAGGTAAATATTAAAAGAATAATAGATAGTTTGGGTGATGAATTAATTTAGAAAACTAATGTGTGGTTGAGATTAAGTGTGAATCTTACCATATAAAAATTGAATATGGATCATACATTGCTTTTTATATATAATTTTGGGTACTTTTGTATAACTATCAAAATTATTGTGATCACATGTTACTTATCATTTGATATATTATTGTTGTATTGTTGTAATGAATTTTATTATTAATGTCTATTATCAATGCAGTGGTGAGACGTCACATGATAAATAAAAATATGTTTTGTTATTATTATTATTGATAATATATTTTTTTATTTACCTTTTTACAACGTTGAAAAAATTAATTTATGTTTATTGTTAGTTTTTGTAAATGAAAAATTGATCAAATTTGAATTTATAATTATTAAATATTTTTAATAAGCCATTAGTTTTTTATTCACGTTCTATCCTGATCTGATTTTAAATAGTTTTTTTAGATATAAATATATCTTAATATTAATACAATCAATATTAGACATATTTTAAGAAGGGTAAATTATGTCGATAGTCCTCGCATTTTGTCTCTTGTATCGATTTGGTCTCTGTAATTTCAATTAGTTTGATTTTTACCCCTAATTTTAGATTTTGTATTTTAATTTGGTCCAATTGATAATGCCGGTTAAGATTTTTGAAAGAAAATAATTATTGAGTTGGTTGAGATTAACTTATTGAGTTGAAAAAGTTTATAATTTTGTCTATAAAAGTATAACAGATGCTACTCTTGTGTATATTTTCAATAAAAAAAAATAGCAATTATAACAATTGGACCAAAATGAGACAAAATTATAAATTTAGGGTCAAAATTGCAAGGACAAAAATAACACAAGAGTTAAAATATAGGGATTTCAAACGTAATTTATCCTTTAAGATTAAGTACATAATTTCTTAATTAATTTTGAAATTGTTAATAAATATACAAAGCAACACTACAAGAATTTACACTTTTAGCGACTAAATTTTTAGTCTCCTAAAGTCATCTTTTAGTCGCCAAAACTATTTAGCGACTAAATTTTTTGGTCGCAAGAGTAGTCGCTGAAGGATTGTCGTGGAAAGGTATTTGGCGACTAAAATTATTTTAGTCACCAAATGTATTGAAATGGCGACTAATTTTGTAGTCGCCAAAAGTATTGAAAAAAAATTAAATATCACTTTTTCAGCGACTAAAATTATTTTGTCGCAAAAAACCTTACTTATATCTAGCTACTAAAGATTTAGTTGCTAAATTTTTTTTTGTTCCTCCTTTTATTTTTTTAGCTACTAATTATATTAGTCGCCTAAAGTGTGATTGTGTTTTAGCTACTAAAAGTTTAGTTGCCTAAAGTCTCACATTTTTCGCTACTAAACTTTTAGTCAGCAATAGTGTTGTTATTGTTCATCAAATTTTTTTTGGTTACAAAATATTTTAGTTGCCAAAAGTCGGATTATTTTTGGCTACTAAGATTTTAGTTGCCTAAAGTGTGTTTTCTTTTTGGCTACTAATTTTTTAGTTGCTAAAAGTTTGACTTTTTTGGCTACTAAGCTTTTAGTAGGCAAATATTTTGTGTTTTGCCTGCTAAACATTTAGTCGGCAAAAATCTCAGATTTTTCGCTACTAACTTGTAATCAGCAAATGTGTTTTGTTGAACCGTGAGTTAACTCAGGTTAAGAAAACTCAGAAACAGATCCCAAGAACTATCTTTCTCTCAATTAAACACCAACCCACTTCATAGAGAGCTCTAATTTAGAGAAAAAATATAAAACAGAACAAAAATTAAGTTTTAAGAGAGCTTTGAATTGGGAATTTAAAGCATAATAGAGACAGGAACAACTACATATATATTTTGGTCTAAGAACAACTATATATATGTATCATGTATTGTAGTAAGGTTTGATTCAAAGGAGGCAAATTCTAAATGAAGTTCGTATAGCAAATGAAATCATAGATGTCTGGCACTTAATAAGTAGTAAACTAATTTTCATTTAAAAGAGTAACTGTCTATTATCTAGAAGAAGAAAAAAAAACCCATAAAAGATTATAAAAACATGCTGCCTTTTAATTTTATTTTTTTTCAATTATCTGCCTAAATCTTGAATTTGGAACTAGAGTGAAATGGGGAAATCTTGATTCTAGCTAAAAAAAACCTCAATAAATTACTTGTTCATTCAATCATTTTATAGAAACACATTTCAATCATTGGTTCATTGATTTCACATAAATCAAAACCCTACACCATAAAAAAGCAAACCTTAGAGGTACAGTGAAATAGGAAAATAGAGAAAGAAAGACAAAAAAATAAAGACTGAGAGGGAGAGAGATAGATAGAGGAAGAGAAAAATCTCAATGTTGAAGAGATGCAATGCGAGCAGCTGTGAAGTGAACGGCGAGCGAGCAGCGGTGGTAGTGGCGATGTGCGACGCTAGAAGATCGACGGTACGTGATGGTGAAAGATCGACAGTAAGAGAGAGAGAGAGAGAGAGAGAGAGAGAGAGAGAGACAGAGAGAGAGAGACAGAGAGAGAGGGGAGAGCAAGAGTCGTCTTGTTTTTGTCTGGGTTAGAGACTGATAAAACCAAATATAAAGTAAACTAGTAAAATATAATTGCCTCTATATTTGAAAATGTTCCCACCAAAAAATTTCATACGATTGCCGACTAATGTAATAGTCGCCTATTGCAGTACTTTTGGTGACTAAAAGTATTTCAGTCACCAAAAATAAATATTCAACGACCAAATATTTTGTCACCAAAGATAAAAAATAAAATTTATGTTTTTTATTTAGCGACTAAATTATTTTAGTAAGCGAAAATACTAGTTGGTGACTAAAATCATTTTGGTGACCGAAAAAAAATATTTGCCGACCACATTTTTGATCGCCAAAGAGTAATAGCAAACATTATGCTAGCTCTTTGGCGACTAAATTTATTTTAGTAGCCAAAAACTGATATACCATGACTAAAACAAACTGTAGTAGCCTAAAACATGAACTAATGCCGACCAAAAAAACTTTTAGTCGCCTATTGTGCCATATTTAGCGACTAAGTTATTTTATAGTCGCCAATAAATTATATACCGTGACTAAAAAAATTTAGTAGCTCAAACTTAAGACAACACCAACTAATTTAAATTTTAGTCGCCAATTGTACAACTTTTGGCGACTAAATTCCTTTTAGTCGCCAATTTTGGTCGCCAAAGATGCAAATTGTTGTAGTGACTTATTTCCTATTTTTGTTATAAATTTTTTAAAAAATATATATTTACTAATTAAAAATTAAATAAATAGGTAGGTCTACTAACTCATGGATTGAACATGAACTAGATCTAAGGATTAGGTTTGAATCAAGAATTATTGGCAAAAGAAATTGACTTGAACTAAATTTTCTTGGCTAATTTTTAGTATTTAATCCAATATTAGAACCCCCAAATAAACTCATATCTGTCATGAATTGATAAACTAAGATATAGTTTAAATATAAAATTTAAATTTATTAGGACTAGAATATGACCTACAATTTAGGGTGGCTTTGTCTTAAATAATTTTTTATACATAAATATATACAACTATTCATTTAATTGTTTAAAACATAAATATATAGTTTTTTTTAAACTATAGTTCAAACTCTTTAATAAGTATGCATAAACTAAATTCATATTTCTTATTTTTATTATAAAAAAATATTTACAAATATTTATTTACTAATTTAATAAATAGATAGGTCAAATGATTCACATTAGTTGGGAACAGAATAAGAAAATTTTTAATGATTAGGTGAAAGACAAGTTGGCATAAATCTAATGTTAAGCCCAAATTTAATATCACAAGTGAATCTGTTGGCTTTTTGGCTTTCGAAGGTTATTATTGTAATTGCGAGCGTGCCAGCAAGGATCAATCAGTCCTTACAGAAAATTAATTTCCAACCAATTATCAGACGATTGTATTTTAGTTCTTTCAACCTCAATGAAGAGGACTTTTACAGGTGGCTTGATTTAGGAGAATTAAGCAAAATAACGATTAAATGAAGAACAGTTGAAGTATTTTATTAAAATGAAAAACTTACAATGATCCAAACTCAGCCTCGCAGAGGTTTACAACAATAATCTACTTGAAACTACTCCTATGAACGAAGTGCAGTGCAGGAATGTAAAGAACAGGAAATGTAAAACTGGGAATGTAAAACTGGAAATGTAAAATAAGTAGAATAAGACTGGTTTTTTGGATCTGAGTTTGGGGGATTTTTCTGCGGCCTTCTCTACTATTTATACTGCTCAAGGATGACCATCGAACTGCATTTCTAACCGTCGAACTGCTCCTCCATGATCGCTGATCATGTTGCCTCAAGATTAGCTCCATTACGCCATTACTTGCAGTTAGGTTTCCCTCATAAATTTGAATTTGAAATGTGAGTAACCGTTGAAGCCACATCACCTTGCATCTCTTTGTTGATCCACTGCTACTCAGATCTCGTAATAACCAATACTAACTGCCACGTGTACGATCAAGATCGAAGACTTGAATAGTCTTCCTATATTATCCTTATTTTGCCACGCGTCGAATTGTAATTGGCTTATACAAAATATGTAGCCAACATTACCCCCTGCACTAATATACCCAATATTTGGTGATATTAGTGGATCAAGGTCTTTTTCCCACATCTTAGAACGTGCATGGGTTTTGCATTCTCCCAAAAATGCAACTGTCATTCATCATCTGCATTAAACTCTCCTTTAATCTTTTGAACACCCCCCACTACCTTAGTATTCGAACAGACTGATACATTTTTTATGGCTGAATCAATTTTTCCCTCCATTGATCGAGCACACGAAAAGTCATATGATGATGCTGTTCTTCCTCGAAAGAACCTCCATGCATTAATTAGCCACCTTTACCCACCTTTCTATATTCAAGTCATGGATGCCTTTGCAAATTATCAACCCTTGGACTTCGAACATATTGCCCTTAATCCTTCGATTCAAAAACTTACAAATATGGACATGGGAAGTTCTTCTTCTGACTCACCCTTGGACTACGAACAAACTACTCTCAATCCTTTGATTCTGAAAGTCGCAAATATGGACATGGGAAGTTCTTCTTCACAACCCTCTGCATGGGATAAGACTGCAACTTCTTCCTCTTCTGAGGCTTCTGACTGGACAAGATGGCCAAAACCTGAGGCCTGTGATTTGAGGGAACGAATCAACCATCACTTTGTCGAGTTTACTGACCCTTTAGAGTTCCCTTCTTATACGCGAAGCTCGGTGGTCTATCCCTACGTGCCCATTGACCATCGACGCAGTTTGGAGGAGAATCTGCTCGTGGCATGGTATACATCCTCATGCCTACAAAGATAGTGCACGCCGCCCAACGCCTAGAAGAGGCACAAGGGTACAATCCATCATTCTTAGCCCAGAATGCGAATATTTGTTCTTCTGACTAGCTTGATTATATTAATGCCCTTGTTCCTTCTGCCCTTGCTCCATTTCCTGAAATAGAAGCATCCACACATTCTCCTCCGCCAAATCCTTGCTGGACAGAGAGACTGAGGCTTGCCCTCTCCGCGGATAAGGTCTTTCCACCTTACAAGCCTCCACCTTCCCCTAATTCAGCTGAGCAAAAGCAAGCTCAACTTTTGCTCGCGACTTTCTCTCACTTGCCCTTCAATGTTCTTGAGGACGAAGTCCTTCTCAAGAACCTTCGATGGGCTTGTGATATTTTGACTCAGGGTCATGTCTTCAATCCCCTCGCCTAAGCAGAGCTTCGCATGTTTTTGGACCAACTTCCATTGCTTCTCCACTGGCATCGGACCTCTATGGCCACCACACAATCTTTAGACCAACTCTCGTCCCTTCGAGTTCATGCCCAGTACGAAGCAGAGAACTTCATTGAAGAATTCGATGATTTCAAGAATAAAGATTCTGCATACTAGGATGACTTGGATATAGACGAATTGGAACAAGGATTGAAACAAACAGCATTCGAAATAAAGGCTGAAGAGCTCTTTTACGAAGTGAGAGCACATCAACTCATGCAGCCAATGTTAGAAGAAATAGAGAATAGAATAAAGAAAGAACAGAAATTCATTGATCATAGTTGGACTAAATTTCATGATCTTGTTATTTATTCCATTCCCTATTTTTATGAGCTTGAGTTTGTACCCAAATAGGACCATTCGATGTAATTGCTTTTGCTTTAATATCACTAAGACTTTTTCTTTGTTTGATATGGTTTGATCTTGTCCCCATTTGTCTTTAAAGCAAATTTACGGCTTCGAACTGAACAATCTTATCCTTCGAATTTGGACTCAGTCGTTTTAAATGAAACACTAAAAGAACCAACAATGAACCTTTCCAATTTATGGAATATAGTTAACAATTTTTGCTGATTTTCATTTAGAATTAGTGCTTCGAATTTAACAATCTTACCCCTTAAAGCTTGTTTTAATCATAACCAACATATGGTCATGGTTAGTATGATCAACCAATTTTAAATTGACCATTTTTGCTTTGAAGAACAGTCCATGCTGTTTTTAGTTCAAAAGACAATCTCTGTCTGTATGTATACAAACCAACTATTGGTTTTGATATTTCGAACACCAATTCCCATCCTCAAGGGGTCTCAAGTTTTACTTCGAAAGACATTACTTTTATTGAGAAACCTAAAACAGGTCTTCAATCCTTTTGAAGGAAACAAATACTTGAATATTCTTACACCTTTAGGTATGAAATGTGCTTCGAAGCCGGCTTGGTAGTTTCGAAGTCGCTGTTATTTGATTTCTAGTGCCAAAATCTGGTTTCGAAGCCAAATATTTTACTTCGAAGCTGGCATTAAAATCTGGGCTGTGTTTTTCCCTCCAAAAGTATCAATATTGAAGGAAACTCTTCGTATTCGTACTTTTAATACTTAACGAATTTACGTGATATATTTTCCAGACACAAAGGCTTTTAAAACCCTTTTATTTCGTGCTCTGAAATCACTTGCTCGCTTAACACACAAACCCTTTATCTCTATCGATCTTCCACTTCTCTCTACTCCCTTTCCCAGCTTCGTCTTTTGAGAAGGCGTTCGATCAATGGCTTCTTCTTCATTGAAAGTGCCAGTCGTAGAACGTGCGAGCCCGTCTGTAGTCCTAAAAAGGATTATCGATGCAAAATGTGAAAGGTACAAGGCTGGGGAGAAAAGCGCCATTGACGGATGCATCTTCATCCCTCGTCGTTGTAGACACCCCATTTTTGACCGTCCTCAAGACTTGGACGTCACCGTTTGAACACTCGGTGATTATCCATGATTGTGTTCGTTTGGAGTTCTCGGAGGTCTCGGCTCGCGTGCCTTGCCTCAGGATCTCCGAACCCAACCGTTTAGTGTCTGGTTTCACACCAAACACTTGTGTTTTGCCTTGGAGGGGCAGGGAATGCCTTGTGAGGCATCCCCACACACCACCGGCAGTGGCTAGAGGCCACCGGCTGGTTTTTGCTGCCACCGGCAATGTATATTGCCGGCCGGCACTATTTTTTGCCGGTCAGCACTATTTAGTGCCGGTCGGCACTCTTTTTTGCCAAAATGGCATTTTTGGCCGGCCGACTACTGTGCATCTGCTTTTGCAGATATTTTAAGACAGCTGTCTTGTTTTTTGCTCCCCTCCATACACGTGTATGGAGGGATCTCCCTCTTACGAAGCTTGTCTTGTAAGCTTTACAAGACAAGAAGTTCCATAAAGAGAGGGGCTCTCTCTTGTTGCAAGAGGTTAGACACTTGAGACACTTGAGAGAGCTTAGACAGCCATTGTTAGGGTTTGAGTTCTAGGGTTAGGGTTTGATACACCTTATCTCTCTCTTTTTCCCTCTTGTGTGTGTTTTAGTGTGTTTAGTCCATACTATTGCACACAAACACCTAGTGTTTCACCTTCACTTAGCTACTGAGGTTCTAAGGGACTGATTTTGAAGTTTTGGTGTTGTATTCAAGCCAAGGAGGACCATTGGAGCATCATTTGTAAAGGGGTCTTCAAGGGTAAGAATCTCACCCCTTTATTCCCCATTTTTGCACCTTATTTCTACCTATCTTAGAACTGGTTTTGTGCTTAGTGTATAATACAAAAAAGTTCTATTTTTAAGCCCTCTTGGTTGTTTGTTAAGAGTGTTTTGTGGTTTGGGTAAGTTTGAACACCCTTAGGCCTTGAAAGGCCTAATTTTGTGCCCTTTTGTGAGAACTCCGGGATTTTGGTGTCGGGGTCTCTTCACCACTGAAACCTTGAGGGATTTTAGTGGTGAAGGTGATGCCTTGAAGTCCCAAGAAGGAGAGGGCCACCCCCTCTCCTTGTTGTCCTTGAAAAGGGCATGTTTTGGCCTCTAAAGGGAGCCTATGTTTGAGTGTGTGTTGAGCATGTATAGACTATTTTTCATGCTTATATTTCCATAATATAACATGATTTTAAATTGGTTTTGGTACTCCATGCATGCTTAGCATAGTTGTCATGTAATGCCTTGTGATCCCTTAACATGTCTTAGGTTGTGTGCCTTTGTTTCTAACATGTTTTAGGCTTACATTTGTGAAGATTTTGTGCTTATCTTGACATGTTTTAGGTCTGTCCATAAGTGTTTGGGTTGATCTTGGCATGCTTAGTATAGCCCCTTTGCATGTTTGGCTTGTTGGTCTTAAGTGCATAAGTGTGTAGCATGCATCGCTTGTATAATGTTCAAAGGTTTGGAACCATTTTCCATGCTATTCCAGTCCCTTAAACATGCTTGCTTGATTGCCTTGCATGCCTCTTTAATGCTTTGGAAGCATGTGTTGCATGCTCCATGTTTTGACCATCGTGCATGCCTCTAAATTTGAGCCACTTAGATGCCATCTAAGTAGTCCTTTAGCCTTGTTTTAACATGCTAAAAATCTGTTTTTAGTTGTTTAATGCATACCGTGATTGTTATGCTAAATGTGCTTCAAAGCTTCATGACTTGCCTCAAGTATTTGGACCATGCTTGCATGCATTTGCCTATCTTGTTTAACATGATTTGGGCATCATTTTATAGCATGATTTTAGAGCTCATGTTGCATGCTAATTGTCCATGAAATCTCTTTTCGAGTGTGCTTGAATGTTGCTTGTTTAATACTTGAGGCTTGGACTATAACATGTGTATGTGTGCACGTGTGTTTAGCCTCCATTTTTGGGCATTTTGGCCCTTGTTTTTTAGGCCTAATTAGAGCTGCCTAAATCATGTATAAGTCCATCTTTTCATCCATTTGCATTGCCTCATGTTTGCTTGTATGCTTGCATAAGTGTCTTGCCATGCCATGTTGCATCCTTTGCTTGTATGCCTAGGTTGCATTGCATCTTGCATGCATGCCTTGTTCCTTGACATAATGATATGAATTGGGCCTTGTCTTGCTTGATTAGTTTGCATTTCATTTGACATGAAAGTTGCATACTTGGTTCTTTGGGCCATCATGCATGGAAATACGTGATTGGTGGTCCGAGAATCGAGACACATGCCCCTTTGAGTCATCACCATGATAAGGGACATGATTGGTGCATATATGCCTTGAATTGTGCTGCCATGCTTTGCCTTGCCCTCTGTTGCTGCCAATTGCAGATTCTGCAGGAACACTTTGCCGACCGGCAGTGTTAAGTGCCGACCGACAATCATTTCTCTGCCGACAGCTTCACTTTGTGCCGGTGGCCACATCCCACTGCCGGTGGCAATTCCATGCAGCCGGTGATGTCTCCCAACATCCAAGGAAGCAGTCCTGAGGTTTTGGCAGCCTCTAGAGGAGTGAAGGAAGGAAAATAGAGGCAGCCTATGCATGGCGGTGCATTTCCCGAGGCAATTTTACTGCTTTTCTTAGCTTATTTAATTTGTTAATTAATTAGGCAATTTGTAATATTTAATTAGCTTGCGTAGTTAATTAATTTGTAATATTTATTCGGTCCCTCTGAGCGAGGGCAAATCTGTAATAAGTGTGGGTGAGTGGCGTGTATGTCTTCCAATCCCCACTTCTTTCTTCCCTTTTATTTACCTGCTTATGATGGTAGATTAGGGCATGTTTAATTTAGCATACCTTATGCTATGCATGCGTGCATTCATACATTTGTTTCGCATGCACCGGGCTCGGTACATCATGCTAACTGCATTTGTACTTCAATTCAAAAATTGAATACGTGCATCAATCGATCGCATTTCACATGCCATGTTTAGGGTTGGCCGAGCCTGTCTAGATTGCATTTTCGCATGCGATGCA
This sequence comes from Camellia sinensis, assembly GCF_055761805.1. Taxonomy (NCBI): domain Eukaryota; kingdom Viridiplantae; phylum Streptophyta; class Magnoliopsida; order Ericales; family Theaceae; genus Camellia; species Camellia sinensis. The sequence goes on from NC_138964.1 coordinate 161,750,940, forward strand.
TTAGCCATTCTTAACATGAATTAGGACATGCATGTTTGCTAACTAGTTTATTGTTTTGGCACGGAGTACAATGTAAGTATTTTAGCTTTAGCATCCCGCATGCGTGCGAGTGTTACCATGACAGTATGCTTGCCATGCGGCTAAATGCTTATGTGTTAAATTGTTTGAATGCCTGTGGGTGAAGGTTGGATTGTTTGAGTTGGAAAAACTCGTTGAAATCCGTGTTTTAGCCTACTTGAGAGTAGCAAATTCCAAAGCGCTTTTCAAAACAAACGGATATGCAATGCTTATTTCCAAATTAGGCAATCTAGTCTATACTTGTTTGATGCGCGCATAACGTAGTAATTCTAGGCTAATAATTGGAATAAGAACACATAATATTTTCAAAAACGGATATCACGGTTAGTAGAGGCCGATCTTCGAATCGGGCGAGAGGGGGTGCTCATAGCTGACCTTCCCCGATCGTACCCAAGCTCCCGAGCCGAGACAACTCCGGTGATGACGGACATGTGGCCTTCGGCACCGAGTCAGGGTTTCCTAAATTCTCCCATTTTAAAATATTTAGGTGGTGACTCTGTATCTGGCAAAGCAGTCCATGTTTGGCACTTCTTTTCAAAAAATCTGTTTCTCAAAACGATTTGCCGGATTTGGACTCTTTGGTTCAAGATTAAGAACCGCGTAACAAAATTGAGAGTCCGAGCTGTAGTGACCCCAAAATTGAACAGAACGGGAGCTCACCCTCCCGGGGCGTTCGGGGACATCTACAGTCGTCATGAGCAACAAGACTATGTGCTTAGGCCTATATTCAAGGAGATTCTTACTGAGCTTCCAGCTCTATATCCTCGTCTAGAAGACCATTGTCTCCTTTACGAAGGTGGCCTTGACTGGAGGAACTGGAGGACGAATCGCCTCCACCAATGCTGGCCCACAGTGAGACCGGAGTGGCAAGAATAGTATGATCGGGTTGTCTCTGATAGGACTCTGGACCTTCAAGAACTCTGCCTTCTCTATGCCCTCCGATTATCCAGGTCAACTATCTCAGAGGACCCCTTCTTAATTCTTGCTGCCCTGTGCTTTTGGAATTCTGTTTTTAATTTCTTCCAATTCAGATGTGGGATGATGACCCCTACTGTTCTTGACATTTGCCATCTATTAGGATTATCTCTCATTGGAACCCCCATTGGACCAGATTATCCTGACCTAGCAGTCCCTTTTTCCCTCCCCTCTCTTAACTCATCCTATAGTGACTTTGTCAAGCCTGAGAATAGAAGGGAGGGTCCTGTGACCAATAGGGAATTCTTTTCTTTCTTATTATATTAGCTTTGCAAGTTCTTTTTCTGCACCTCCTCTCAAAGAATCATGCCTGAATTTGCCCCTCTTGCCAAAGCCCTTGTTTTACAGAAGAGGGTGGCTTTAGCTCCATATGTTCTAGGTCACGTATATAGAGTCTGTTATCTTTTCTGTGAGAAGCCCTTAGATACCAATCAAGGGGGGCCATTTTGGATTCTTCAGCTTTAGCTTTTTGCTTATTTCACTGAGTTACAATCCAAATGCCTTAAATTTTTTGAGCCAAACCCTCCTACTCATGGCATGAGGCTAGCCAATGCTGTACTTTATCCTTCTATTTCTATTTTTGCTTAAGCTTCTCCTCCTTCCTACTGCTTTCGTCCCTTCGAACCCATGACCATTGGCCCATCTTGGTTGAAGAATTTCCTAAGTGATAGGCTCTGTGCTTCACCTGCTCACAAAGACATATGGGCCTCTATTTTAATCCCTAGAGAATTATTCATTGGGACCATGAACCCCAAAGCTTACAAATGCATTGCTGAGCCCTACTGTCCTGCTCAATTTGCTAGACAATTTGGCTTCTTACAAGGGGTCCCAATACCTCTCTGCAGTAACACCAATATAAGTCTTACCACCAGGGATTTGAAAGTTTGACGGTCCAGACTAGAAGAGGCAACTTCTAAGTTTATACAGGACTTGATCGATTTTGAGTATACCCTTTTTCTTCCTCAAGGTAACATGTTGAAGAGTTACCACAACTGGTGGGTGACCAATATTGAAGTATACCTGGCCATTTCTCCTCAAGACCTATTGATGGTGTTGGATGTGCCCAAGCCCAAAGGAGCTGGAGTTGTTACTTCTTCCACTGTCCTTACCTCTTCAGTTCCTGTGCCTGCTACCACACAGTCTGCTCCTGCTGCCTCAACTCCTCCTAGAGTTACTCGGGCTGCCTCGAAGAAAGGTATATTCCCTTGTCTCTTCTCCTTTTGCCTTTTTTATAATGCTTTTAGCCTTATCTTTCGTTCTTCTTTTGTGAAGGTGGTGCGGGTGCCTCACAAGGAGATTCTCCTCAGAAGACCCAAGCTCTAAATCTTCTAAAAAACAAATGGCAACAAAAGAAAATGAGACTTTTACTTGAGCCTGAAAAGGAAGTACCTGAGGTTCAAGCAGAATAAGAAGAAGAAGAGGTAACTCAAGAGTAAGAGTCACCCTTGAAAAGAAGGAAAAGAGTGACCGTCCTTTCTTCTGACTTGGTTCAAGATCCCACTCATGAGACAACTGCTAGGGTAGTGGAAGAGGAACTCACTTCTGAAGAATCCGAATCCCAAATTGGAGAGAAAGAAATTGAGAAGGAACGGGCAATACCAGTACAAAGAAAAAAGAGAAGGAAGATGACTATCTCTCCTTCTGATTTGGTCGAAGACCCTATTCGTGAAGCATCTGCTAAGGCAGTAGAACAAGAGCATTCTAAGGCCATAATTGTCTTTAAGAGAGCTGAGAAGAGACGACAGCAACAATTCTTAAGAGATGAAGCAGCTATTGCTGATGCAATCCAAAGGGAAACTGTAAGAAGGCAACATATTGCTGAGCACTATTCCCTTCGAAGCTCTCCTATTGCTGCTATCACTTCTGAAACAAGTAATTTCTTTCATGCTTCTACTGTTTCTCCCTTATCAAATATTTGTTATTGAAACTTGACATTAGTTTACATCTTTTCTTTTGCAGCAATAACTACTAAGCCTATTCTTCCAATAAGGACTCCCTCAGTTTCAGTTGAAGTTGATCAGATGCAAAATGTGAGAACTATTCAGATAATACTCCCATTTCCTAGGCCTACATTCAATGTACCCTCCTTGAGGCCAAGCATTCCTGCATCTTTTTTCTTTGGATTAAATCCGTATCTTCCTTACTTATCTTTGGATCTACCTCAATTCAGTTCCCTTTCGAGCCTTACCCTTTCCCTTCCTCCTAAGGAAATTCCAACTGCTGCTCCATCTCTGATGGTAGCTGATTCCCCTACAGACGGTGCTGGCAGCTCTCCAACCCATGGTTTATTACCTTTACCTACTTCCAGCCATTCTTCCCTTGATATATTGGTGGCTAGGACCATAGAGACTGCTGAAGATGCTCCACTCATTTCTCCTATCCCTATGCAGTCCTCTATGCCTTCCACCACTGCTCTTTCTGCACCCCTCATGTCCATGGATGAGGTAAATATCTTCGAAACAAGACTAGCCAGTCTCTTCGACATGCCCTCTACCTCTCTAATAGCTAATGATGAGGCTGAGCCATTAGTTCTGGCTGATTCCTTGTTAGAAATTCTTGAGTGCTCCTCTTCCTCCAGTAGTAAGCCTTCTGCACCTCTGATGGACTTAGACAGTTGTTTGGAGTTATTGACATCTTTTTCAAGGATTCCTTTCGAGGCTTTACAAAGGCCTATAATAAGAAATAGCTTCCTTTAGTGCTGCAAAGTTGTTGAGCAATCCAGTATAACTGTCTCAAGTCATCTATCTCAGGTAGCAGCTACTATTGACTTTTACATCAACATTTGTCATGCTGCCAAGGTTGCAGAGGAGAAATTAGTGAGAGACCAGAGCTATGTTTCCACAGTACATGCTGAAGTCTCTGGGCTAAAGGAACAACATTCCTCTGTCTCCCATTTTCGAACTCAACTATTGGAGAGGAAAGCTCAACTTAAAGAGGAGCTATCTGCAGTGAACCAGGCCTTAATCCGAACTGACACCAAACTGCAGATCACCAACCAAGGACTGGCTGACCGAAAGCAGGAAATGACCACAGCCATTCAGTTGTTTTCATCTTTTAATAATAGAGCATCCATTGTAAAAGAACAACTGAGGCATTGTAATGATTTTTGGGCCAATTTATGGCAGAATGTATTCAACTCTTTATGAAAGATGAATTCTTATTTATTATTTGAGTATTTTTGTGTTCTTGTACTTGGCATTTATTTTACTCCTTGTGTTTCCCATATAATTGGAAAATAAGGCTTCAAATACCTGGCATTAATCTTTTTGGGATGTACATATCCATTCAAATTTCTCAAGTGGTATGCTCCAAAAGGAAGGACTCTATGGACTTGGTATGGTCCCTTCCAGTTAGGTGACCATTTGCCAAACTTATGGCTTTTAATCCCTATTGGGAGTATGGTTTTCCACACCAAATCACCTTCATCAAAGCCAATGTGTTTAACTTTTTTATTATAGTTTTTGGCTGCTTTCTTCTTTTGGAAAAGAATGCTATTTAATGCCAGAATTCTAGCTTCATCTATGCTTTCTAATTCCAAGCACATACTCTGATGGTATTGCTCAGGATTTAACTGGTCTTGGCATTTTACCCTCAAGGACTTAACATTAATTTCCACAGGTAACACTACATCATGCCCATCTACTAAGGCATAAGGAGTGACTCTTGTGCTTGACCTTGGGGAAGTTCTATAAGCCCACAATACATCTAACAATAAGTTATGCCAATCCCTATGATTGTCCTCCATAACTTTTTGTATTCCCTTTTTCAAGGACTTATTGGATGATTCAGTTTGACCATTGGCTTGTGCATAATAGGGGGTGGAATTCACAAGGCTAATTCCAAACTCTGCCACAAAAGACTTTACCATTTTCCCATCAAACACAGTCCCATTATCAACAGTTATAGTCTGTGGGATACTAAATCTATGGATTAAATCCTTAATGAATCCAATAACCTCAGTTTGATCTACAGCCTTGTATGGCTTAGTTTCGACCCATTTAGTGAAGTAATCAGTGGCCACTAAGATGAAACAATGATGCTTCGAAGAAGGTGGGTGTATTTTCCCCATCATATCCATGGCCCATCCTCTAAATGGCCAAGGCTTTACTATCGCATGCAGGTTAATTATGGGCACATGCTTGATTGTGCCATGCTTTTGACATGCCTGGAAACCCTTTGCATATTCTATGCAGTCTTTAAGGATAGTTGGCCAATAATAGGAATGCCTTCGAAGCAACCAGCTCATCTTCACACCCGGCTGGTGAGCACCACAGATACCTTCATGAACCTCAGCCATAGCTGTTAGAGCTTTTTTTGGGCCTAAACATTCCAGCAATAAACCATCTCCCCGTCTTTTGTATAGAGCATTACCGTATATGATATATTGCATAGATTGCAATTTAATTTTTCTACTGGCCTTTGAAGATGGGCCAGCCAAGTACTGCATTATTGGATGCCTCCAATCTTGTTCCTGTAAGTCATTATGATTGACTTCCAGGACCACATTCCTTTTATTTAAAGGTGGCATTGATTTCTGGTATGTTGTTTGGCTTATGTCCCTTTGAGTATTATCCTTTCTCTTGAAATTTGAAGCTTTCTGAGCCACATCATTAGCTCTATTATTCAAGAATTTTGGGACATGAGTTACATTTGCTATTTGAAATTGAAAAAGCAGATGTAATGCAACAACATAGTATGGCAACATGCTTATACTTTGACATTTGAAAATCCCTTTTACTCGGTTAACCACCAATTGAGAATCTCCAAATATGTCAACTGCATGAATTTGTAGTCCAATAAGAATTTCCAATGCCACTATTAAGGCTTCATATTCAGCTTGATTATTAGAACAAGTAATTTCATCCACTCTGAAACCATGTGTGGTTTCTATTCCTTATGGTGACTTAATCACTATACCAATTCCAGTTAGGCCATTGGCTTTTGATCCATCGAACCACATTTGCCATGGCTCAACACAAGCCATACCAAGTTCCATTATCTCTTGGCTTTCTGTTTGAAATGGATGGTTTGCCAAAAAATTGGCTAAAACTTGTCCTTTTACTGCCTTTTGGGGAACATATTCTAAATGAAATTCTGATAAGGCTAATATCCATTTGCCAATTCTTCCCCTCAACATAGGTCTAGATAACATATACTTAACCAAATCTGTGGTTGCAATTACCAAGACAGTTGTAGGCAAAAGATAGTATCTTAATTTCATTGCAGCAAAATACAATGCAAGGCACAGCTTTTCTACAGCTGAGTATTTACATTCACAAGAATTTAAAAACCTACTAAGGTAATAAACAGCTTGCTCCTTGCCTTCTTCATTGTCTTGGGCTAAGAAAGCTCCCAATGAATCTTCTGCTGCAGCTATGTATAACATCAAGGGCTTCTTACCCTTTGGTGGTATTAGCACTAGAGGGTTGGCCAAGTAGGTTTTGATTCCTTCGAAAACAATTTGATGCTCTACTGTCCATACAAATTCCTCTTTATCTCTTAACCTTAACAAGGAAGAAAATACTTTAGTTTTCCATGCAGTGTTAGAAATGAATCTTCGAAGAAAATTAACATGTCCAAGGAACTTTTGTAATTCCTTTTTACTTGATGGAGGTCTGGCTTCAATGATGGCCTTGGCTTTATTCTGGTCAATCTGTATTCCTTTCTTATGTACTACATAGCCCAAGAAATTTTCAGATGATACGCCAAAAGCACACTTAAGAGGGTTGAGTTTCAACTTGAACTTTCTCATTCTTTCGAAAGCTGTTTCTAAGTGAAACAGATGCTCCTCCATGGACTGGGATTTAACTACAATATCATCAATATAACACTCTAAATACCCTCTAATGAGGTCGTGAAAGATAGTGTTCATAGCCCTCTGATATGTAGCCCCTGCATTCTTCAGACCAAATGGCATTTTAACCCATTCGAAGGTGCCAATATTCCTAGGACATCTGAATGCTGTTTTGTGAACATCCTCCTCTCCAATGCAAATTTGGTTATAACCAGAGTGCCCATCCATCGTTGATAAAATTTGATGCCCTGCTGAACTGTCTACCAACAAACCTACTATAGGCATAGGATACTCATCTTTTAGAGTTGCTAGATTTAAGTTTCTGAAATCGATGCATACCCTTATTTTACCATTTCTTAACTACAGGCACAATATTAGATAGCCATTCAACATACCTGGCTGTCCTAATAAAGCCTGCCTTGAGTAGTCGAAGAATTTCCTCATTGACTTTCTGAATCACTTATGGACTCATTCTTCTTGGTTTTTGCTTGTATGGCTTGAAATTAGGCTTCATAGGGAGCCTATGTTCCACTAATGACCTATCCAATTCTGGTAGTTTATTATAAGACCATGCAAAACAATCTTTATATCTCCTCAGAATAACCAACAGCTAGTTCCTGTCAAGAGCATTCAACCAAACACTTATATAAATGGGCTGTTGTACAGAACCTTCCCCTAAATTTATTTCTTCTAAGGGGTCTTGTATCTGAGAACTTACTGAAGCTCCTTCTTTGATTCCTTCTGGCTTCGAAGCAAGCTCCTTGCTGTGTTCTGCTCCCAAGTTCTTTGATTTAACATCTTTACCCTCCTCCTCATAAACAAAGTCTGTCCACAAGGCTTCTTCTTCGTATATCTCCTGGACTTTTGTTTCAATGTCCAATGCACAGTATTTATCAAGGGCCAAAACTCTGACCTGTTGCTGCTTCTGCTTGCAGCCAACTATTATGGCTTCTTTCTCTTGCTCCTGTACTTTCTGGACTATTGATTTTACATCCAATATTGAAAACTTAATTAGAGCTAAAGATTTGACTCCTGGTGCTTCATTTCTTTGCCTACAACCAGGCATCATTGTCATCCTTAACGACAACCTCTTCATCAGCACTTTCCTAGACTAAGTGCTTCAGGTGTGTCACCTCCTCATCAGCCGTCACTTCGGCTGAGCCATCAGGTTTTCTCAGTATACTGAGTGGTGTCACTCATTCAATATACAATTTGGCCTCTGTGAAGTCTACACAGGCTATGAAGGGTTGAGGATCTGCATCAATTTCCTCTGTCTCTCCATTACCCAAGGCCATCATTATTTTCTGATGCAAAGAGGAAGGCACACATTTATTGGTGTAGATCTAATCTCTGCCAAGTAAAGCATTGTACTTAGCATTGCTGTCGATCACGAGGAATGCCGTCATGCAGTCCCTGGTTCCCACACTCAGGTTGATGGGCAGAATTCCCTGAGCCATCTGTCTGTCTCCAGCGAAACCAGCAATGGTTGTGCTAGTTGGGATTAACCTGGGATTCCTTTTCCCTAGTTTCTTTAAAAAAGATTTCGGTAGTAAGTTCACTGCTGCCCCATTATCCACCAAGACTCGGTTCAATTGTATCCCATCGAAAAAGGCCTTGATATACAAAGGCTTAACATGCTGTGTCATAGAGTTCGAGGGATACTCAAAAGGATATGAGAGGTTGATACTCACCTCTTTTTCACTCTCATATTCAGTTTCCATTGGGGTAGCCATTTCGGAATTATCTTGCACCATACTCACTTGTGAGTCTTCATTAGAGACTAGAATTGGGTCAATTTCTTATCCCTCTTGGTTTTTATCTCCAGCTTGGAATTCATGTAGTAGTATGTGTACCATATTCATTGACACTGAGCCAAATTGGATGGCTGGCTGTGACTGTTTCTCCTTTTGGCCACCTTGTTCAGTTACTCCAAAAGCATCCTCCATGCTGCATTCTGGCACTTCATTACTAACAAACTCCTTCGAATAGTCTTTCACGACCGACTTTTCAGCCAAGAATGTTTGTTCAGCCATGAAGGCTTCGAACATTTCTTTCTCAACCATTTCTTTCTTTTGGCCTAAGCCAACTTCTTTCTCTGTCTCGCTATCACTCTCCATCAATGCCTTCTCCAATCTTGCTAAACTAGACCTCTCTGTGGCTTTTAGTTTAGAGTGAACTTTGGCTAACTGTTCTCTGTTGCAAACTGTTTTGCCTTGTAGAGTTGGTTTTGGAGTATGGTCTGACTTTGGATTCTTCTTTCCTTCTGTCTGGACCAATGAAGAACTCTCTCCACTTTCTTTCAAGTCCTTCTGGTACTGAGTGTACCTACGCTGAATCTTCCTCCTTTGTGATCTAGAAATCACAGGGACCATATCTGGTTCCTTTGTTTTTGGGTGTTTAAGCAATACGCAATTGTTTGGAGTCACCAAAGGAGGTTTGACCATCTTACCTTGGTTTCCAACAACATCTCTCTGGGTATACACTTCTCTAGATTTATTCTGCATCACAAGCCAGTCTGGAACACTAGGTACCCACGAACCTACTAACCCAGCTGTTGAACTGCTCTTTTCTTCCTTCGAATCCATCTTTGAAGGTGACTGTGAAAGCCACTGCTTGGTCCTGACTTCATGTTTTGGGCCTAACTCAGGCCTTTGATGAAAGTGTCCACTTTCTGTCCTGCTGTAGACGTCCCCGAACGCCCCGGGAGGATGAGTCTTGTTCTGTTCATATTGGGCTCATTACAGTTCAGACTCTTAAATTGTCACGGTTCTTAATCTGAACCGAAGAGTCCAAATCCGGCAAATCGTTTTGAGAAAAATAGATTTTTAGAAAAGAAGTGCCAAACATGGACTGCTTTGCCAGATACAGAGTCGCCACCTAAATATTTTATTTTGGGAAATTTAGGAAACCCTGACTCGGTGCCAAAGGCCACGTGTCCGTCATCACCAAAGTTGCCTCAGCTCGGGAACTTGGGTACGATTGGGGAAGGTCAGCTATGAGCACCCCCTCTCGCCCGATCAAAGATCGGCCTCTACTAACCATGATATCTTGTTTTGAAAACATCATATGTTCCTATTCTGGTTATTAGCCTAGAATTGCTATGTTATGCGCACAACAAACAAGTATGGACTAGATCGCCTAATTCGGAACAAAGCATTGCATATCCGTTTGTTTGGAAAATGTTTTGAAATTCGCTACTCGCGAGTAGGCTAAAACACGGATTTTGATGAGTTGTTCCAACTCAAGCAATCCAACCTTCACCCACGGGCATTCAGGCAGTTTATATCACATAAGCAATTAGCCTCATGGTAATTATGCTATCATGGCAACATTCACACACATGTAGCATGCTAAAGCATAAAAAGCTTACCTAGTACTCCAAGCCAAAACAGAAACTAGTTAGTAATCATATGCATGATCCTAGTTCGTGTTTAAAAAAAATGGCTAATGCAACGCATGCAAAGATGCAATCTAGACAGGCTCGACTATTCTAAACATGGCATGTGAAATACAACAGATAAAATGTATTCAATTTGGATTGAAATACAATGCAGTTTGCATGATGCGCTGAGCCCGGTGCATGCAAGACAAATGTATGAATGCACGCATGCATAGCATAAGGTATGCTAATTTAAATATGCCCTAATACTAACCATTGAAAGTAGGTAAATAAAAGGGAAGAAAGACGCGAGGTTGGAAGATATACACACACTCACGCACACTTATTAAACAATTGCCCTTGCTCTGAGGGTCCGAATAAATATTACACAACCAAATGAATACTACTAAATTAATTATTACAGAACTTCTAATTAATTAACAAATGAAATACAAAAGAAAGGTGGCCGCAGTCCTGCCTCGGGATGCGTGAATGATGCATGCTCGATCCGCCTTGCCCGAAAACCCGTACCATGCCACTGTTGCCTCTGTTTACACTGCCTCACCCCTCTGAAAATTATGAAGGTCTCCAGAATTGTTATGAGCTTCCTTTTGAGTTCTGTGGAGTGCCACCGGCCAGAGCAAAAGGCCACTGGCCATGGGAATAAGGTTATCAGCCAAAGATGGTATCATTGGCTGGGGACTGATGGCCGGTCGGCACTCAAGATGGCCGGTCGGCCATTGTTTCCTGTAGAATCTTACAATTGACAGCAGCAGAGGGCAAACAGTGTATGGCATGGAATTTTCAAGCAAATGTGTGCATGGCCACTCTCCCTATCATGCTAAGGACTCAAGGGAGTGCGGCTCTTGGTACTCGGGCCACCACTCACGTATTTCGATGCATGATGGCCAAAGGTACCAAGTTCGCAACCTAATGTAAATGCATGCTACGAACAAATGAATGCTAACGCCCTATCATGTTAAGATCAAGGGCGTCGGCGACTGAGGATTGAGACGTGTTTCGTCACTTTAAGTACGAACACTCCTCAATTCTCATGCTTGGTTTGACACCCCAAACCAAGCAAAACGTAATGCAAGTATGCAATGTACCTCACATATGCAACATGGGTCAAATATGCAATGTGAAGCTAAGTAAGCAAGGCATGCCAAATGCAATGCAAACTAAACATGCCAATGTGTAATGTACTAAAGCATGCAACATGCAATGTAGTAAACATGGACAAATATGCAATGGGACTAGCATGTGGCAACACATAACGAGCCAAATATGCAACAAACATATGAAAAACATGTAATGGTGGACTTAAACCATAAAGGACAGACCTCAGCCTTGCCATAAACAGTGGTCAAAAGTGCCAAAAAATGGTGGACAAGTGCTCATGCAAACATGCACATCAATGAGCCAAAAACCCAAGCATGGAAGGCTACTCTCAAGAACACTCAAAGGTGGTAAGTATGGACATTAAACACTCATGTTAACTTCTGAAAAAAACATGTGAATGATGATGCCGAATCATGCTAGGGAATAGATGCAAAATGAAAGGCATTCAAGGCCACAATGGGATCATTACTCAACACCTACCCCAAGCAAGCATGGTATGAGATATACAACCAAAAACAGAGTTTTAATGCACCAAAATAAGTCCCAAAACCCCCTGATATGGAAGCTAAGAGACACAAAACAAGAGGCATGCATAGAAGGCCATAAATGGAGCATATGATCATGTCTCTCCGAAGCATTGAAAGGATAACAAAATGCAAACATGCAAGCATAAAATGTGGACTGAAATGACGTAATAAGTGATTCCAAATCACTAAAATAGCAAAGATAGTGCATGCTAATGACTCACACACACGATGCCAACATGCTAGAATGCAAAGGGGTTATACAAAGCATGAAGTGCATGACCAAATCAACACCCAACAGACCTCGAGCATGGCAAAATATGACTAAAAGCTTCACAAAGTTAGGCAAAAATGTGCAAGCATGATGGTCTAATGGCAAGATGCATTTCTAGGCAAAATGGAGGAATACAAAGCAAGTGTATTAAGCATGAGAGGGGCCATTAATCTGACCAAAAACAAAGTCATATTATGACCTAATGATGCCCAAAAACCTCTGAAATGGAGCCAAATACAACTAATCATGCATGCTACCCTTATGAGCCAAAAGTGCAAACAAAAGAGAGACAAAGGGATAGGGGTGTCCCTCCCCTATGCAAGACTTCAAACCACCCTTTTCACCACTGAAAATCCATTGGATTTCAGTGGTGAGAAGGCCAATACACCAAAATAACCAAAGCTTAACAATGGAGGCACAAAAAGGGCCAAACAAGGCGTTAGAGGGGGAGGTCGACCCCCAATACCAAAACAACCTTAATGAAGTATCTTAAGCATGCAAATAGAAGACTTTTTTTAGTTATACACAAAGTCTAAATCAGTAAGCAAGATAGGTTAAAGACTAGTGCAAGATTGGGGAATCTAAAGCAAAAGTGTTACCCTTGAAGAACACCTCATGAACAGCAAGCTCAGGCCCCTTCTTCTGATCAAAACTAACCCAAAACCTCAAGAACAATCTCTCAAAGCCTCCAAAGTCGAATAATGGTGTAATAGTAGGTGACTTAGTGCAAACTAAGGTCAAAACATATTTTTTGGGCCTCTAACACACACAAAAGGGGAGAGAGAGGAAGATGTAGAGAGAGAAAGTGATATATATCAGAATATATATCTAAGCTCTGGTTTTTTTTTGCTCAACCCCAACAAAGGAGAGGGGAGGTCTCCTTATATAGACCATGCCAAGACCAAGCTTCCAAGGGAAGCTATTCAAAAAGGGTCAAGGCTTTCTCAAAAAGCCAAGGCAAAGGGACCAAGGCTTCCTTAGGAAGCTGGGACAGGTGTCCAAGCTTCTTGAGAAAGCTAAGAAAAAGGTCCAAGCTTCCTCAAGAAGCTAGACCAAAAAGGTGTAAAAGGGGCAAAACAGCCACACTCGTGCACGGGGGCAGGGTCTGTGCATTCCAGCTGGCACAGCTGGCATGCTCCATGCCTGAAAAAGGCAAAAAGGTGGCACCGGCCAAAAAAGGAGGCCATCGGCCAAACAGATGGTCGGCCGACCACACTAAGTGCCGACCGGCCAATGGTATATTTCACCAATGGCCGGTAGCAAGAACACACGGCCGATGACCTCAATCCAAGGCCGGTAGGTGTCAGGGATAGCTAACAAGCTACTCTTTACCCTCAGGTGCAAAAACAAACAAGTCATTGGGGGTAAAACCAAGCACATAACAAACAAGTCGAGAGATCCTGAGGCAAGGCGCGTAGCCAAGGCCTCCGGAAACTCAAAACAAACATGAACATGGATGATCACCGAGTGTTCAAGTGGTGACGTCCAAGTCTTGAGGACGGTCAAAAATGGGGTGTCTACAGTTGCCCCTCTTTGACAAAACTCGAAAGTCATAACAATAACGAGAGTGAGTGTCAAAGCCCAGAGACGACCCATTTTTGACAAGGCCGAAGACTTAGACAAACATACAAGCTACAGATAAGATATGCGCCCGAAGGCAGAGGCAAAATGCAACTGACAATGCAAGAAGCTGAACATAACTTATGATCATGCAAAGAAAGCTGTAACGAAGCATAACATGCAACAGTTTTAAGCAATCAACAGAAATCCAGCTACATTACAATGCAGAAAGGATGTAAGAGAATCATGTAATTCTCGCAACGTTTCACGCGGAGAATACAATACCTGTGCGGTTCGTCTGGTTGCACCAGCTTCAAATGAACCGTACATACAATATCGTGCCTGAAAGAGAAAGAAAACTTAACAAGTACAATATTGTTAGCAGTATGCAATCAATGCAATTGAAAGTGCGTGACAACGCAAGTCGAGTAGGACGCATAACAATGCAATTTGGGGCAAGCATAACAATGCTATGAAGGCACAAACACATGTAAGTAAAGAACACGTGACAATGTGTACAATGTGTGTGATGGGGAACTTGAACATATGTGAGTAAAGCAATACGTGACAACGCATGCGATGTGTATAAAAAGGAATTTGAACACATGTAAGTAAAGCATAATACGACAATGCATGCAATGTGTATAGAAAGGAATTTGAACACATGTAAGTAAAGCATAACGCGACAACGCATGCAATGTGTATAGAAAGAAACTTGAACACATGTAAGTAAAGCATAACGCGACAACGCGTGCAATGTGTATAGAAAGAAACTTGAACACATGTAAGTAAAGCATAACGCGACAACGCATGCAATGTGTATAGAAAGGAATTTGAACAGATGTAAGTAAAGCATAACGCGACAACGCATGCAATGTGTATAGAAAGGAATTTGAACACATGTAGGTAAAGCATAACGCGACAACGCATGTAATGTGTATAGAAAGGAATTTGAACACATATAAGTAAAGCATAACGCGACAACGCATGCAATGTGTATAAAAAGGAATTTGAACACATGTAAGTAAAGCATAACGCGACAACGCATGCAATGTGTATAGAAAGGAAGTTGAACACATGTAAGTAAAGCATAACGCGACAACGCATGCAATGTGTATAGAAGAAACTTGAACACATGTAAGTAAAGTATAACGCGACAACGCATGCAATGTGTATAGAAAGGAATTTGAACACAAGTAAGTAAAGCATAACGCGACAACGCATGCAATGTGTATAGAAAGAAATTTGAACACATATAAGTAAAGCATAACGCGACAACGCATGCAATGTGTATAGAAAGGAATTTGAACACATGTAAGTAAAGCATAACGGGACAACGCATGCAATGTGTATAGAAAGGAATTTGAACACATGTAAGTAAAGTATAATGCGACAACGCATGCAATGTGTATAGAAAGAAACTTGAACACATGTAAGTAAAGCATAATGCGACAACGCATGCAATGTGTATAGAAAGGAATTTGAACACATGTAAGTAAAGAATAACGCGACAACGCATGCAATGTGTATAGAAAGAAACTTCAACACATGTAAGTAAAGCATAACGCGATAACGCATGCAATGTGTATAGAAAGGAATTTGAACACATGTAAGTAAAGCATAACGCGACAACGTATGCAATGTGTATAGAAAGAAACTTGAACAGGCCGATTCAATTTTGAAGCATGGTAAAGACATGTTATTCATGAAATTTGAAATGCAAAGCACTGCAACACAGTATAATTAAAGCGATTTGTGGAATTCACAAGATACAAAAAGGATACGGGAAGGGACGTTCCACGCACGCACCGAGCATTACTCATAGAAGATGCGACTTGAGGTCAACTCGAAGGCCTACTGATGTTCCGAAAGTGCACTTCCTTGCACTGTCTCGAGTAATGAAGGTGCCAAACCGTATAATTAACCTAAACAAGGGCGCAGGAGGTGCATCGACCGCAAGTGGAGGTTACTGGTATCAATCCCGATACTCTATTGCCCTGCTCTCCTTTTGCTCTACTTTTCTTTTCTACTGTTAGTCTTTAGCACATTGCACTGCCTCGAGCGGGTTTTACTTTTTCAAAAGTGTGTATTTTTGCAAAACACATGAGGGAAATAAAACATCTATTTTGTTCAAAAAGGTGTTACATTTGTGCTTTCTATGCATCGCATCGCATGGTATCACATAGCAATGTGAATGAAATTGAACTTGGTTTGAAAATCGAGCACTTGCATCGTAATAATCAGGTAGTGAACCGACTTACAACTCGACAAACAAAGAACTCGATTAGCTAGCCAAGAGCGAGTACAACTCGATAAGCAACACAAAGACTTAAGGAATGTGAAATACAACTCGATAAGCAAATTTACAACAACTCGATAAGCAAATGGGCGTGACGCCGCAAAAGTCATCATCGGAGGGCATTGGAAGTGGTGGTATTCCACAAATCCTCAGCATGTTCAACACGTAAACAACTCAGGGAGCAAGAAGGAATACCACCGGCCACAGGGGAAAACCATCGGCCTCAAAAAGTGGCCATCGGCCAGCATCTTTGATAATCGGCCAAAAGTTGTGGTTGGTCGGCACTATACTTGGCCGGCCGGCCATAAATGGCAGAGACTAGCAGAATGCTGACATCTGTCCTCCACTCAACCTTATCTCCTACAAAAGACTTCAGCTTCGTAGTTTTTCTTAATTCCACACTGATTTGCTCCAAATGGAAGAATTTCTTGCCCAAAATCTCACAGCTTGGATTGCCAACTTGGACGGCTCGAAAAAGCTGAACTTTCGGGGTTTCGGCCTGAATGCACTATTCACGCCGAGTCGCACTCCGCTGCACTTTCAGTTTCTCCATGCCGCGACAAGGTTTTGGAATCCGGTAACACATGTCTTTAGCTTTGGCGGGCAAGAGGTGTGTCCTACTTTCGAAGACTTTCAAGCTTTGATGGAATCCGAGCGCGATGAGGAAATCTTGCCTCAGCTTCGCTTTGGCCACGCCCAAGCCTTAGGGCGAATGTGTGGACTTACTATGCACGACGCTCGATCTTTGATTTGTGACAGAATGTTGGATATTCCGACTTTGATTTGTCGATTTTCTAATGCTGGCGACCGTAGTGACCATCATTGGCAAGGCTTTCGGTGACATGCCCTCTGTTTGTGCATGTTATCTCATTTCCTGTTTGTCTCGGACTTGGGAGGATCTAACGTCCGGTTGATCGAGATTGCCCAAGGCTTGAAGGAGGGCAAGAGCTGCATTGCCATGACTCTGGCTGAGACATTGATGGGCTTAGACGCCTTCTATCGCCGAGAGACGACCAGATTTGCGGGGAGTCCACTACTACTGTAGGTAATGTTTCCCACCTAATCTTACATATGTATGGCTCACATCACTCGGCCCTTAGGCTTAGTTTTTCTCACAAAGCCTTTTTCTCACTTTTCTCTCATCGTACATCTTTCTATTCTTTATTCTCTCATTTTTCAATCCCTTCCCAGGTGTGGTTGATGGATAAGTTGCAAGTTGTGGACTCTTACCCAGCATACTCAGCTCGTGGTTACTTCTTTCGGCAACGCCTAGTCAATGCCCTTGATGAGGGATGGTGGTTCAATTGGATGTGTCGCTTGTCCGCAGACCGTATTACTTGGCGGTGCCCTTGGCTTAACCTACCGGCAATGGGCTATAGCATGTCCCGACAGACTGGGATTCAGTTGATTGGCTTTACTCACTGTGTATTCTATTTCCTATTCCAGTTCCAGCGCCAGTTCGGCCATGATCAGACTTGCTCGGCAGAGGGGATAGAGTATCCAGCTGCATTCTCGGCCCGAGGTGCGCAGCTTGCTTGGCAGGCCGCAGCGTGGAGGACTAGAGAGCTCCTGGCCCCCGCTCCTTCTTTCAGTTGCACTTTGTCTGACGAGTGCATAGATTGGCTTAATGAAGAGGCGCAGATTGTGCCCAGCTTGGCATCAGAGGCTTCGACCAGCTCTGGGAAGGGGCGCAAGAGCACTTGACTCATCTATACCGCGGATTTATTGCTTTATTAGAACCTTCAAGTTTTCTTTATGAATGTACTAATAAAAAGCAACTTCAATTTGTATGAAAGAGCAGGAGAACTCTGTATTGAAATCAATGAAATTGAAGGTTGTGGGTACTAAAAATTTTCCGCTTTGGTCCAAAAATGGTCTTTGTTGTAAAAAAGATTAATTTGAACAAAGTCAACTTTTATTAAAACTTTTCAAAACTATTTTCGATATAGATCAGAACTGGATATGCCTGAAATCTGTCACTGAGATGCACCACATCGGATTCCAGCAACTGGAAAGTTGCCCCTAGTTTGAATAGTACCGCAGCACTGCATGGCAACGGAAAGTTGCCCCTAGTCTGAAAAGCACTGCACCGGAGATCATAACCGAACTCTTGAATGCTGAATAGACAAAGATGGCCGAGATGATCAAATGGACTAAGTTGATTGGGAAAAAGTTTATGGCTGAACTTCAGGATGAAGTTGCCTACGTATCCCAAAGATGGGAATCAAGCCTTACATAGTTCAGGCTTGGGTTCACTCGAGTATTTTCACTCTCCTTTTACGCTCTAAGTTTTGCCAAGGCCGCCCTTTGCGGGTTTTCAACCTTGCGAGCTCAGTTTTTATAATTTCAAATTTTTCAATGCTCTAACTTTTGCCTAGGTCGCCCTTTCGGGTTTTCGGCCTAGCGAGCCTCTCAGGAGTAATATTTCTTCAACTTGTCCATGTTGATCGGTTGTGAAAACTCTAGGCCATCTAGATCCATCAGAACCACAACTCCACCTGACCAAATAGACTTGATGATGTAGGGACTAGTACAATTGGGTCTGAACTTGCCCCTAGGATCGTGGATGGGAGTTCGGTTGTCCTTGAGCACCAGATCTCCTTCCTTCAAATTCCTAGACTTAACCTTCTTGTTGAAAGCCCGGGCAATTCTGTGATGATAACCTTGAACATGGTACAGTGCTTTTAGTCTTCTCTTATCAAAGAGCATGAGTTCCTCAAATCTGCTTTGCTGCCAATCTGCTTCGGCTATCTGACACTCAGCCAGTAATCTCAAAGATGGAACCTCAATTTCAATGGGTAGAACGGCCTCTATTCCATAAACCAACGAATATGGAGTCGCCCCAATAGAAGTTCTGATTGAAGTCTGGTAACCCCACAGAGCAAACGGCAGCTTATCTGGCTAGTCCCGGTAGGTTTCCACCATCTTCTGCAGTATGTGTTTGATATTCTTGTTGGCGGCCTCAACCGCTCCATTGGTTTGCTGCCGGTATGTGGATGACTTATGAAAAGCCACGTTGTATTTTTTCAACAAGTCAATCACTTCCTTTTTGAAGTGGGAACCATTATCTGAAATGATCTCGTTCGGGACCCCGTAGCGACAGATGATGTTGTTTCTGATGAACTTTGCAACGTGCGACGCCTTCAACACCGCATAAGATTGGGCCTCAACCCACTTTGTGAAATAATCTATCGCAACCAGGATGAACTCATGTCCATTTGTCCCCTTCGGAGTAACAGCTCCGATCACATCAATTCCCCAAACCGAAAATGGCCATGGCGAAGTCATATTGTACAGCTTCGACGGCGGAATGTTCATGCGGTTTGCATGGATCTGACATTTGTGGCATCGCAGAACAAAACCGATACAATCCTCCTCTATGCTAGACCAGTAGTAACCCTGTCTGAGGATCTTCCTGGCTAGCATTACCCCGTTCATATGTGCACCGCATTCCCCTCCATGGATGGCCTCCATCAGGCGTTTTGATTATTCAGCTTCAACGCACAGCTTATGCATTCCCAGATGACCACTTTTATACAATTTACCTCCGCAAATGATGAACTGAACGGCCATTCTTCTGATTGCCCTTTTATCCTTGGCCTTCACCCCTGGTGGATACGCCTCTCTCTCCAAGAAATTCCAAATATCGTAATACCAGGGGTTCTCGTCCTGAACCTCATCTATGGCAGCAATTGATTCATATGTCGGCGCAAACTTTTGGTCAATGATAATCGGACGCATCCGGACTCCAAACGGGATGTCTATCATGGAAGATAGAGTTGCTAGTGAATCTGCAAACCTGTTGTTCTCTCTTACTAGATGAGTAAAGTTTAACTTCTCAAACCGAGGAATCAACAAGTCCAAGGTCTAGTGGTACATTATCATCTTTTTTTCTTTGACTTTCCAATCTCCTTTTGCTTAAGACACAACAAGGTTCCAGTCCCCGATGACGTCCAACCGTTTTGCCCCTAGTTCTAGGGCTGCTTCTAAACTGGCAATGCATGCCTCATATTCTGCTTCGTTGTTTGAGACTTTGAATCGAAGTTTGAAGGCTAAAGGGATACGGGAATTGTCGGGTGCTATTAGCAACACCCATATCCCATACCCGTACTGGTTTGACACTCCGTCAAAGTACATCGTCCAAGTTTCATCTTCGATATGTAAAATGGTCACATCGGGAATAAGTACTCGACTGCTTCACCCCCTTCCACCGGATGATTAGCTAAAAATTCCGCCACTGCTCTTCCCTTGACTGACTTGCGCGTCACATATTTCAGATCGAATTCAGAAAGTAACAGCAACCTGCGAGCCAGCCTACCCGTAAGCGCCGGTTTCTCGAAAAGATATTTGATGGGATCCAGTCGTGAAACCAACATTACGGAGTGAGCTAACAGGTAGTGCCGCAGCTTCCTGGTATCCCATACCAAAGCTAGGCAAGCTTTCTCCAATGGCGTATAACGAGTCTCATACTCTAGCATCTTCTTGCTCAAATAGTAGATGGCTCTTTCTACTTTGTCCTCTGATTCTTGTGCGAGCATACAACCCATTGTAGCTTCAGTTACTGAAAGATACAGAATCAACGGCTTCGCCGGCTCAGGCGGTGACAGCACAGGTAGGTTCTGTAGGTATTTCTTGATCTGTTCAAAAGCAGCTTGGCATCGGCCGTCCCATTGGAATTTCTTTCCTTTCTTTAGGAGGCCAAAAAGTGGTTCACAAGTCAAGGTTAATTTCGAGATAAACCGTCTTATGAATTGCACTTTACCCAGAAAGCCTCGCACCTCTTTTTCATTCCTTGGTGGTGGCATTTCTAAGATGGCCTTGATTTTGGAAGGGTCGACTTCGATACCTTTCTGTGTAATCAGAAACCCCAGCATCTTTCCTGCTGTAACACCAAACGTACACTTCTGAGGATTCAGGCGCAACCGAAATTCTCTGATCCTTTGAAAGAACTTTTGCAAGGCGGTGTAGTGGCCCTTTCTTTCTTTGGATTTGACGATCATGTCGTCTACATACACCTCGACCTCTTTGTGGATCATGTTATGCAATATTGTGGTTGCAGCCTGTTGATATGTAGCTCTAGCATTCTTCAACCCAAACGGCATTACTCTGTAACAGTATGTCCCCTACGGGGTGGTGAATGCAGTTTTTTCCCGGTCTTCAGGTGCCATTGCTATCTGATTATAGCCTGAGAAGCTATCCATGAACGAAAGCAAAGCATGCCCTGCTGTGAAGTCTACCAACTCATCAATATGGGGCAAGGGAAAGTCGTCCTTCAGACTGGCTCTGTTCAAGTCCCTGAAATCCACGCATACCCTGATCCTGTCATCCTTCTTCGACACTGAAACGATATTGGCCAACCAAGTCGGATATTCGGACACCAGCAGGAAGCCTGCGTCGATCTGCTTGGTGACCTCTTCCTTAATCTTGATGGCCCAGTCAGGGCGGATCCTTCTGAGTTTTTGCTTGATGGGTCGGGCCTCGGGGTCAAGAGGGATCCGGTGCTGTACAATCTCAGGATCGATTCCAGGCATGTCTTCGTAGGACCACGCGAAAACATCTTTGAAATCTTTTAATAAAGCGACTAAGCGCTCGCGTTCCTCTGAAGACAATGTGGACCCGATCTGGACCAGCCGCGGGTCCTTCTCAGTACCAATATTCACAGTAGTGATTTCATCAACTAGAGGTTTAACGAATCTTTCCTGTTCTTGATCAATTAATCATTGCAAAACCGGAGGAATTTCTTCCTCACCGTTTTTGTCAAAATTTTGAAAGTCCTGATTCAAGTAATAAATTAAAGGCACAGAAAAGTACTCAGAAACCACACCCACATCATTCTCATTAAGTACTTCCAAATCGTCCGATCCTTCTGTTACAACAGACTCAAAAGAGAAAGAAAAAGACAACCTGGACAGGACTGTGGCATCCGGGTTGTCACCCCCAGGAATACTGGACTCAGACTCAATCGAGCTGGAACCTGATTCCAACTCACAAGACTCGGTAGAATCAGACTCCGGTTCACTACCTGACCCAGTGCTGCTTGACAAATTCCCTCTTCATACTGCCAGATAAGAGAGGGTGCGATAGATGCATCTAAAATGTTTGTTGGTAGGCCCGTAGCCATTCCAGTCCCAATCATGCATACCGAGAAGTTATCCTCCAAGCACTTCTGTTCGATCGGAGAATCTGAAAGTAGACACGCCAGTGCTACCCCCATTTCACTTTCGGCGTCCTCAGACTCCACTGTCTTGCTCTGCTCAACCTCAGCTAATGGGTCTGTCTGTTCTTCGGCAACGTCATCCCCAGATAACTGCAGGTCAAAGAAGATCTCAAACCCCAGCACACGCTTTCTTTCCGCGTTCAACCACGGCTCTGGGAAGCCACAAAACGGAAAGTCCTCTCCCTCCCGGACGAAGCGTCCGTTTAGGGTACCCTGAATGGGCCGGTGCATTAAGTCAAAAGGCTTCCCCGCCTTCTTCGTTCTGGCTCTCCCAGCCATCTCCTTACCCTTCCTTATCCAATCCTCTTTGGTGGGCAGATAACCCAAGCCAAAGGTATGTGGGTTATGTGGCACCTCGGCCAATGCTGCGACGCCCTTCCGGCCGCTCTTTCCCAATCCCATCCCGGGGATATGTTGAAGCTTGTTCATGAGGTATACTAATTGAGCACTGACATACACCCCCTCATTAACAGCCAAAATGTCCTGCACGACCCGGGCCTCAACCAGAGTAAAACCGGATAAGAACACATCCTCCATACCGTGCTCAATTTCTAGGACTGGTGTAGACACCTCCGGCGGTGGATGGATCGATGAATTCCCAAGAACAATGGTTACTCCCTTTCCATGGGGGTATTTCACCATTTGATGCAAGGTAGAAGAAACTGCCTTCACTTGATGCAGCCACGGCCGCCCCAAGAGTAGATTGAAAGTGGGGGGAACCTCTAGGACGTGAAAGTCAATTTCATGCTGCCCTGGCCCAACCTTGGTCTGAATTTTCGCTGTCCCCATGATTTCTCTGCTTGTGTTGTCGTATGCCCGAATCACCTGGGCTGTTGGCAAAAAGTCCGCGGTCTTCAAACCGATTGCATAGGCGGTCCCTGCTGGACACACATTGATGGCGGACCCTGTGTCGACAAGCACCACGGGTATCCATTTGTTTCTACACTCCACAGAGATGTAGAGTGGCTTGTTGTGATTCGCACCCTCAGGTGGCAATTCCTTGTCGGAGAAAGTTAACATCGGGGTAGCTCCTCCCGAAAAAACTAAGCCCACCAGCTGCTCGGGCGTGGTGTCTATTGAGAGCTTGGCCTTGTCCATGGCCGATAAGACAGCTTGTCGATGCACCCGCGATGCAATAAGCAGTCCCCAGATGGAGATATTTTCCTGTATCTTTTTCAATTGTTTGAGCACAGCCTCATCTTCAAGTTGCTTTTCTTTCTGCTTCTCTACTTCCCTATCTTTCCCAGACGCCTTTGGTTGATCTAGGTGTGGAGGCTTGAAATACCGTCCACTCCTAGTCATGTGATCGACTTCGCCGATATACCAGGTATCATCTAGTTGGTCACTTCCCCAATCCTCGTCCGTGTGGGCAAGACATAAATCATTGTCCTCCCACCACATTCCATCGGCAGCCGACAGACGCTTGTCCGGCTCCAGTATGACCGTTCTCGTACTCGCAGTACCCCCCATCTACATGCTCGCAGCATTCTCTGTCCCTGTGCACACAATAGTTTTAGTTCGCACATGAGCTTTAGCTTTCCTGATCCTCTCAGAATCCCCAAACCTTTCCTGTTCCAGCTGCGTCAGTACAGCTGCCTGTTCAACGATTCCTGTATTCAAACTGCTCCTACCTTGAGCGAAATTCTTGACACCGGCGCTCTCCGGCGATGTATCCTGATTTCCGGCCCTTCCGGCCACAACTGCTATTCTTGCCCCTGCCGGGCCCTGTCCCAACTGAGATTCTTCAACAACGTCTGGTAGGTCATCGAGCCACCTAGTAACTTCCACTGATCCCTCAAAATCTGACCAGTTGACTGCCACGTCCTCTGGGCCTTGTTCGTTGAAAAATGGGAAGTCAACAAAGTCTCATTCCATGGCCGCTAAGTCCTCTGATCTCTAATCCAACCCATCTCCCTGTATCACACAGAGTTCCATCATTTCTGGCGACTCCACACTCGATCTATCTCGGCCTGCCAACCAAATGTAGTCGGTCGGACTGTGCACTTTCCTGGCAAAAATCCCAGACTCCTCAAATTCTGTCCCAACAATCTCATTCTTCCCAGCAAACTCCCCTGTTCTGTCTTTGACAGTCACTACCATTGGTTTGGGTTGGGTTCTGGAGATGTCCATCATGCACAAGTCGGTGCAGTCAGGAAGGAGCACCTCTGGCTTGGATAGGTGGGAAGGAGTGATATATATGCTAGGATCGTAAGACACGACCCCAGTCTGGATGAAATTGATTCTTTTGGGAGGTGGAGCTTGGTGGTGTGGTGGGAGAGGGTTTGTCGTGACATTGGGTTTTTCTGGAGGCACAATCACTCCATTATCAATGAGATCCTGGATCTCATGACGTAATCGGTAGCATTAGTCGGTGTCGTGACCGTACTGTTGGTGGAATGCGCAATATTTGGTTGGGTTGTGGGTAAGGGGAAGTTTTTCCGACAATGGCCTCGGCTCTAGGGCTTCAAGCGTCATTTTCTGATTAAAACCCCTAGAGCTTTGGACAGGGGCATATATAGTGGAGCGTTGGTTCTTTGGTTTTTGGGTTGGTATTTTGCTATCTGTGTGTTGCTTCCGAACGCACCGGAGAATGGCATAGCTGCCACGATTCTTGGAGGGGGAATGGTGGTGACCATGCTCACTTCGGAGGCTCTTGTAGTTGTAGCACCACTCGGGCCCGCATTAGTGTTGCAGCTAAAGGTTCTTCTGGGTTGCTCTCTGTCATTATCGATCAATCCTTGCTTCAAGGCATCCTCAATCTGTACTCCCATCTCATGCAGATCTGAAAAGGTAGGGAAGGGGAGCATGATCATCTTTTGCATCAGCTTGGGCTGGAGGTTGCGCACAACCATTCGTATTTGATCCTTATCTGTTGGCCTAATGGTCATCATTGAGGCCTTTGCCCTCCATCGGGTCACGAATTCTGAGAAGCTCTCCTTAGCCTCTTGTCTCGTCGTCTCAAGATCACGGGTCATAATCTCAATTTGTGTGTTATACGATTATTGTGCGACAAAGGCCTCAGCCATCTCATCCCAGTTCCTCTTAACATTATCCTCCAATTTTGCGTACCAGATGGCTGCCACACTCGATAGGGTCCGGCCAAACAAAGACAACTTCTGTAGTCTGGTGAGGCCCATTGGCCTTAATATATCTGAAAACAACCTCAGGTGCACCATGGGGTCACCGGACCCATCAAATCGGTCAATTTGTGGCATTTTGAATCGATCTGGCAGCGTCACAGCTGCGTCCGTATATTCGTTCTCAATGTCGGGAATGGACTTGACTCCTTGGGATTTTTTAAACATCTTTTCCAGCTTACTCAGCTTCAGCGCTGTGGGGTCCATTTTGAACTCGAAGGGAGAGTCTGGTACATTGATAGGCGTGGGCGCCTTGGATAGTTGTGGTGGAATCGGGGGCGGAGCCGGCCCCGTTGGAATGTCTGTATCCTCTTAGACATTTTGAACATTTGGTGTCTCCTCGGGTATCGGAACCCTTGGTGGGGGAGGTGCTTGATGCGAAGCAGATGCCCGGCTTGCTGCTGTAGCCTTACGATTAACTCTGCTTGTTCAGTCATAACTGTGGCCTGTTGCTTGGCGAACTCCGCCTGTCGGACAGCATCTTGCTGCATAACTTTCATGCTCTCCTGGAGCTGGCGCACCATCTCCTCTAAGCTTGCCATACTGCTTTGTTTTGATTGAATTACTGGTATATATTCCCTCTCTGTGGTGAAAATTGAGACCTCAGCCTGATTGTCCACTGGTAGGGTCGACCACTGCTCGGGCGATCTCTACTCAGACACACTGCGTCTTCTTGGCTTTTATCTGATAACCGGGGGTACAGAATAAAACACTGGTTGTCTGCCAACCAGATCCTCAGATTGATTGAGCCGGCGACCTCTAGTCCAGAGTGCTTGGGGAATATCTACTGGGTCGGAAGCAATCGTGCTAAACTACTTAGCAAAAAGATAAATAAAGCAATAAGGAAATAAATAACCAGACAAATGGGCAGCATAACAGCGTAAAATAAATACACACAACACACAGTCGGGTATCACAACACATGGTTGATAAGCTGAGTACACTGTTCCCCAATATTGATTATTGTCCCTAAATCACTGTTCACAAAACTGAACCTGATACCCACAAATGACTGATTCTCAAACACTGAACTGGCGTCCGCAGGCCTGATGCCCAAACTTACAAATTGATACACGCATTCCTATAGAGACACACTCTAAAGCACATAGCAGATAAGTGAGAGCCAAAACACCCCTATGTTGAGGTAAGGTTTCCCTATCCTATTTTGTCAGGAGCTAGGGTTTCACTATGCACGCAGCGTTTTCAAACAACCTAACATCGGGTGAGCAACCTGTCCTAGTTTGGAATGGTCACTGAGGATTTTGATATGCACTAGGTCGAATGGTCAAAAAGGGTGCCCCGGTAAAAATTGGGGTTTGTGTTCCCATACTGGCAGAGCCCGCAACTGGTCAGCCTTATGGTCATGCCTTGACAAGACAAGCCTCTGGCAAACCATTCAGGAATGGCAGATGGCAAACACAGTGTCCTAGGCGCACCAATGCACATGCAATGCAAAGAAACACAAATGAAATCAAAACAGGATATCACGAGTTCGAGTCAAGCTCTCTAAACTCCCCAGCAGAGTCGCCAGAAACTGTAGACGTCCCCGAACGCCCTGGGAGAATGAG
Organism: Camellia sinensis; assembly: GCF_055761805.1. Lineage (NCBI taxonomy): Eukaryota > Viridiplantae > Streptophyta > Magnoliopsida > Ericales > Theaceae > Camellia > Camellia sinensis. The sequence continues at coordinate 161,777,867 of NC_138964.1, forward strand.
TCCCATTCTGTTCATATTGGGCCTACTACAGTTCGGACTCTCAAATTGTCACTGTTCTTAATCTAAATCGAAGAGTCCAAATCCGGCAAATCGTTTTGAGAAAAACAAATTTTTAGAAAAGAAGTGCCAAACATGGACTGCTTTGCCAGATACAGAGTCGCCACCTAAATATTTTATTTTAGGAAATTTAGGAAACTCTGACTCGGTGCCAAAGGCCACGTGTCCGTCATCACCAAAGTTGCATCGGCTCGGGAACTTGGGTACGATTGGGGAAGGTCAGCTATGAGCACCCCCTCTCGCCCGATCAAAGATCGACCTCTACTAACATGATATCTTGTTTTGAAAACATCATATGTTCCTATTTCGGTTATTAGCCTAGAATTACTATGTTATGCGCACAGCAAACAAGTATGGACTAGATCGCCTAATTCGGAACAAAGCATCGCATATCCGTTTGTTTGAAAAATGTTTTGAAATTTGCTACTCGCGAGTAGGCTAAAACACGGATTTTGATGAGTTGTTCCAACTCAAGCAATCCAACCTTCACCCACAGGCATTCAGGCAGTTTATATCACATAAGCAATTAGCCTCATGGTAATTATGCTATCATGGCAACATTCACACACATGTAGCATGCTAAAGCATAAAAAGCTTACCTAGTACTCCAAGCCAAAACAGAAACTAGTTAGTAATCATATGCATGATCCTAGTTCGTGTTTAAAAAAAAATGGCTAATGCAACGCATGCAAAGATGCAATCTAGACAGGCTCGACTATTCTAAACATGGCATGTGAAATGCAACAGATAACATGTATTCAATTTGGGATTGAAATACAATGCAGTTAGCATGATGCACCGAGCCCGGTGCATGCAAGACAAATGTATGAATGAACGCATGCATAGCATAAGGTATGCTAATTTAAATATGCCCTAATACTAACCATTGAAAGCAGGTAAATAAAAGGGAAGAAAGACGCGGGGTTGGAATACATACACACACTCATGCACACTTATTACACAATTGCCCTTGCTCGGAGGGTCCGAATAAATATTACACAACCAAATGAATACTACTAAATTAATTATTACAGAACTTCTAATTAATTAACAAATGAAATGCAAAAGAAAGGTGGCCGCAGTCTTGCCTCGGGATGCGTGAATGATGCATGCTCGATCCGCCTTGCCCGGAAACCCGTACCATGCCACTGTTGCCTCTGTTTACACTGCCTCACCCCTCTGAAAATTATGAAGGTCTCTGGAACTGTTATGAGCTTCCTTCTGAGTTATGTGGAGTGCCACCGGGCAGAGCAAAAGGCCACCGGCCATGGGAATAAGGTTATCGGCCAAAGATGGTATTATCGGCTGGGGACTGATGGTTGGTCGGCACTAAAAATGGCCGGTCGGCCATTGTTTCCTGTAGAATCCTGCAATTGACAGCAGCAGAGGGCAAGCAGTGTATGGCATGGAATTTTCAAGTAAATGTGTGTATGGCCACTCTCCCTATCATGCTAAGGACTCAAGGGAGTGCGACTCTTGGTACTCGGGCCACTACTCACGTATTCGATGCATGATGGCCAAAGGTACCAAGTTCGCAACCTAATGTAAATGCATGCTACGAACAAATGAATGCTAACGCCCTATCATGTTGAGATCAAGGGCGTCGGCGACTGAGGATTGAGATGTGTTTCGTCACTTTAAGTACGAACACTCCTCAATTCTCATGCTTGGTTTGACACCCCAAACCAAGCAAAACGTAATGCAAGTATGCAATGTACCTCACATATGCAACATGGGTCAAACATGCAATGTGAAGCTAAGTAAGCAAGGCATGCCAAATGCAATGCAAACTAAACATGCCAATATGTAATGTACTAAAGCATACAACATGCAATGTAGTAAACATGGACAAATATGCAATGGGACTAGCATGTGGCAACACATAACGAGTCAAATATGCAACAAACATATGAAAAACATGTAATGGTGGACTTAAACCATAAAGGACAGACCTCAGCCTTGCCATAAACAGTGGTCAAAAGTGCCAAAAAATGGTGGACAAGTGCTCATGCAAACATGCACATCAATGAGCCAAAAACCCAAGCATGGAAGGCTACTCTCAAGAACACTCAAAGGTGGTAAGTATGGACATTAAACATTCATGTTAACTTCTGAAAAAAACATGTGAATGATGATGCCGAATCATGCTAGGGAATAGATGCAAAATGAAAGGCATTCAAGGCCACAAATGGGAGCATTACTCAACACCTACCCCAAACGAGCATGGTATGAGCTATACAACAAAATAAGTCCCAAACCCCCCTGATATGGCAGCTAAGAGACACAAAACTAGAGGCATGCACAAAAGGCCATACATGGAGCATAGGATCATGTCTCTCCGAAGCATTGAAAGGATAACAAAATGCAAACATGCAAGCATAAAATGTGGACTGAAATGACGTAATAAGTGATTCCAAATCACTAAAATAGCCAAGATAGTGCATGCTAATGACTCACACACCCGATGCCAACATGCTAGAATGCAAAGGGGTTATACAAAGCATGAAGTGCATGACCAAATCAACACCCAACAGACCTCGAGCATGGCAAAATATGACTAAAAGCTTCACAAAGTTAGGCAAAAATGTGCAAGCATGATAGTCTAATGACAAGATGCATTTCTAGGAAAAATGAGGGAATACGAAGCAAGTGTATTAAGCATGAGAGGGGCCATTAATCCGACCAAAAACAGAGGCATATTATGACCTAATGACACCCAAAAACCTCTGAAATGGAGCCAAAGATAACTAATCATGCATGCTACCCTTATGAGCCAAAAGTGCAAACAAAAGAGAGACAAAGGCAGAGGGGTGTCCCTCCCCTATGAAAGACTTCAAACCCCCTTTTTCACCACTAAAAAGCCACTGGATTTCAGTGGTGAGAAGGCCAATACACCAAAATAACCAAAGCTTAACAATGGAGGCACAAAAAGGGCCAAAAAAGGCGTTAGAGGGGGAGGTCGACCCCCAACACCAAAACAACCTTAATGAAGTATCTTAAGCATGCAAATACAAGACTTTTTTTAGTTATATACAAAGTCTAAATCAGTAAGCAAGATAGGTTAAAGACTAGTGCAAGATTGGGGAATCTAAAGTAAAAGTGTTACCCTTGAAGAACACCTCAAGAACAGCAAGCTCAGGCCCCTTCTTCTAATCAAAACCAACCCAAAACATCAAGAACAAACTCTCAAAGCCTCCAAAGTCGAAGCATGGTGTAATAGTAGGTGACTTAGTGCAAAACTAAGGTCAAAACACACTTTTGGGGCCTCTAACACACACAAAAGGGGAGAGAGAGGAAGATGTAGAGAGAGAAGGTGATATATATCAGAATATATATCTAAGCTCTGATTTTTTTTTGCTCAACCCCAACAAAGGAGAGGGGAGGTCTCCTTATATAGACCATGCCAAGACCAAGCTTCCAAGGGAAGCTATTCAAAAAAGGTCAAGGCTTTCTCAAGAAGCCAAGGCAAAGGGGCCAAGGCTTCCTTAGGAAGCTGGGACAGGTGTCCAAGCTTCTTGAGGAAGCTAAGACAAAGGTCCAAGCTTCCTCAAGAAGCTAGACCAAAAAGGTACAAAAGGGGCAAAACAGCCACACTCGTGCACGGGGGCAGGGTTTGTGCATTCCAGCTGGCACAGCTGGCATGCTCCATGCCTGAAAAAGGCAAAAAGGTGGCACCGGCCAAAAAAGGAGGCCATCGGCCAAACAGATGGTCAGCTGACCACACTAAGTGCCGACCGGCCAATGGTATATTTCACCAATGGCCGGTAGCAAGAACACATGGCCGATGACCTCAATCTAAGGCCGGCGGGTGTCAGGGGTAGCTAAGAAGCTACTCTCTACCCTCAAGTGCAAAAATAAACAAGTCCTTGGGGTAAAACCAAGCACAGAACAAACAAGTCGAGAGATCCTGAGGCAAGGCGCGTAGCCAAGGCCTCCGGGAACTCAAAACAAACACGAACATGGATGATCAGCGAGTGTTCAAGCGGTGACGTCCAAGTCTTGAGGACGGTCAAAAATGGGGTGTCTACACCTGCGTGAGGTTGGTCTAGAGGGCCAATCTTTGGCTTTGATCCCATAAACTGAGCCTCTCTCCCGTCTCCTCTTAGAGTAACTGCTCTCCATTCTGTGATAATTAGGTGGCCTGGACTCATATAAAGGCCTCTTACCTTTGGAATGCATTCTATCAGCTGCTGGTTCAACCATCAATGGCTGCTGCCTAACACCAGATGGATATGACCTTTTTTTGAAAGCATTGGTTGGTTTAGGATGCCGCTGCACATCCTTGTAATATTGTTTCCCATCAATTGGAAGCCCTTTCAACTATTTGTAGCTCAGTCTGCACCTGGGACACATCCTTTGCATTACAGCTGCCTCTAAAGAATCGCCATCCAGTGCTTCTTCATCAGAGTCTTCCTTCTGGTGTGAGAAACCTTGTCCAATAGCTGGTAGATTTCCAGTGTCCTTGATAGTTGTCTGGTTGGCAACATGCATCTGCACATTGACTTCTCCCAATTCTTTCAAGGACAAGCTTCGAAAGTCTGGTATTATGACATTGGCTACCACCTCTTCAATTTCTGGAAATGGATTACTGTCGATCTCCATGGCTTTTTTTTGCTTTGGTTGGGAATTTCAAACTTCCTTTCCGAATTTGTTCTTGGATCTTGTCTCAAAAAACAATACAGTTTTTAGTCGAGTGAGACCAAGAATTATGTCACTTATAATATACTTTTCCTTTAAGTTCATCTGGAGATGAAATTTTAACTCCTTTTGGTAACTTAAGGAAGTTGGTCGCAAGCAAATGATCAAAAATGTCATCTGCCTTAGTTAAATCGAAAGAATATTTCCTGTGAAGGTCTTTCTTTTTAAACTGCTGGTCAATTGTCGTATCCTTATGAATTAATGCTTCACAGATCATAGGTTTTTTGCCCACAATCTCTGCTGCATCAATCTCATAATTAGGATCTTTATAATATGTCTTGTACAATGCATTATTTCGATCTTGTTCCTCCTCCAATAATGCTTCGTACCTAGACACCTTATAAGTCAGTTCCACTAAGTCTCTAAACTCAGTTGAGTCAAACTTCTTTCGAAGCCTAAACTCTAAACCATTTTGAGCCAATCTTATGAATTCTGGCTCTGGTAGGATGATCCTATATTTGTTTCGAGCCCTTTTAAATCTGACAATAAACTGGGTAGCCTTCTCATCAGGCCTTTGACTCAATCTTGCCAAGTCTGCCATGGAAACCTCTGGTTCCAATTGGAAGAATTGGGCATAAAATGCCTCTTCCATTTGTTGCCACGTTTGGATAGAGCCGGGTGTAAGGTTAATATACCATACAAATGCTCCCCCAGTCAAGGAATTTGGGAATAACCTTAACTTCATATAGTCATTATTAGTAAATTCACCGCATTGAGCAGCAAACCTAGCAATATGCTCTACTGTTGATTGGTTTCCGTTCCCATAAAAAGGGCAAAATCTGGTATCCTGAAACCTCTTGGGTATTCATGTACCCTGTCCACCCATTCTGGATATGATTTCATGTACACTAGAGTCTGGACCCCCTGAGCCATTGGTCCACACATCTCTCTAACAATGTCAGCAATTTGGTCCCTAGGAACCATATTTTGTGCCTGCTGAACCACTACTGGAGGGGCAAACACAGGATTTGGTGGACAAACTTGTGTCTGTGGTCCTCTTGGTCCATAAGGTGGTATATTTGGGACTGGTTGTCCCTGTGGTGCAGGTTGCTGTTGGGGGTGTGGGTAAACCCTTTGAGCCTGTCCTGCGAAAGGACCTACGAAAGGTGCTGGAACTGGTGTTGTGTCTCTTCCATTTATAGGAAAACCTTCTAACCCCCCAGGTATAAATTCGAATAAGGGATTAGTGAAACCCCTTGTGCCAGGTATGACTTCGAATATGGGATTTGGAACCATTCTTATGCCATTTTCTTGTACTGGGCCAGATCCACCAAATTGCATGGCTTCACTGTCAAGTACTGAGGCATTTTGACCTGCTATAGGCCTCGGAATAGGTTCGTACCAAGACTGAGGTGATGGTCTTTCATAGTTCTGATTACTAGTTTGACCATTAGAATGTCGATTAACTTGCATAGGTTGTTTATCTCTAGCCAATCTTTGCTGAGGGACATTTGAAACTTCCTCCATGTGTCTTACGTTTGCTAGTTGGTGGTTATTCATTCGATCCAAAAAGGTTGTTGCCCACCTTTCCATTGTGTTCATTAATTGCTGTCCCATAGCATCTACTAGGCCATCCCATGGATTTATTGGCTGAGTAGATAGAACAGTGGATGGTCCAATTCCTTGGTCTCGTCCAATATTATGAAAATGTGGTACTTGTTTTGAAGTGCCGGTCTGTTCAACCATAGGTTCTGATAAAATGGGAGTTTCCATAGGATGTGTTATCACATTATCCTCCGAATTAGGTATCTTTACCTCTCCTTCCACGCCTTCTTTCAAGCATTCATTTTCTCCTTGTCTCCTACGTCTAGCCATTTCAATTTGTCCCACTGGGCGTGCCAAAAATATATGTTGGCTTTTTGGCTTTCGAAGGTTATTATTGTAATTGCGAGCGTGCCAGCAAGGATCAATCAGTCCTTACAGAAAATTAATTGCCAACCAATTATCAGACGATTGTATTTTAGTTCTTTCAGCCTCAATGAAGAAGATTTTTACTGGTGGCTTGATTTAGGAGAATTAAGCAAAATAACAATTAAATGAAGAACAGTTGAAGTATTTCATTAAAATGAAAAACTTACAATGATTCAAACTCAGCCTCACAGAGGTTTACAGCAACAATCTACTTGAAACTACTCCTATGAACGAAGTGCAGTGCAGGAATGTAAAGAACAAGAAATGTAAAACTGGGAATGTAAAATAAGTAGAATAAGACTGGTTTTTTTTTATCTGAGTCTGGGGAGTTTTTCTGGAGCCTTCTCTGTTATTTATACTGCTCAAGGATTACCATCAAACTGCATTTCTAACCGTCGAACTGCTCCTCCATGATCGCTGATCATGTTGCCTCAAGATTAGCTCCATTATGCCATTACTTGCAGTTAGGTTTCCTTCCTAAATTTGAATTTAAAATGTGAGTAACCGTTGAAGCCACATCACCTTGCATCTCTTTGTTGATCCACTGCTACTCAGATCTCGTAATAACCAATACTAACTGCCACGTGTACGATCAGGATCGAAGACTTGAAGAATCTTCCTATATTATCCTTATTTTGCCACGCGTTGAATTGTAATTGGCTTGTACAAAATTTGTAGCCAACAGAATCCTAATTCATTTTTACGTAAATCTTATAATATAAGACAAATTATAATTTTTAGATTTCACAAAACATGAAAAAATTATTATATTGACAAATGTAATTTACCACTATCATATGATAAATTAAATTTACGAAACTCATAAGACGAAATGTATTTATTTTTTATCGTAAATATAATTTTTATGATTTATTTTTTAATTTTTACCACTTAAATTATGACATATATTTATTATTAAGAACTCAGAGCACACAATTAATGATGACATAAGAATAAAAAAAAAAAATCTCTTATATGTAACTGTGATAAGAATGAATAAAATTTAATTGATTCTAAATCATTTTAGCTAAATATTGTAGATAAATTTTTTAGATTATTATTTAATTTTAAAAATTAATTTTTGATTATTTATTTATACCCGTGCATAACATGGGTAATTATGCTAGTTATGCATAAATTCGAAACTTCATTATAACTTCCAAACACATCTTTTCACAATCTACTTTAATAATTTACAAAAAAATAAAAAATAAAAAATAAAAAAAATTCAATCGGTGTGTTTGGTTTGAGTTTTTTGGATTAAATTTTTTGAAAATTAAGTTTTTTGGTTTTCATGTTTTTTTTGTTTTTAGTGAATATTTTTAAAATTTTAAACATTTTTTTTTTACTTTTTTAGATGCATATTACTTAGATGTATCTAAAAAGTAAAAAATTTGTGAAAAAATATTTTAAAAAATTAATAAATACATAAAAATACAAAAAATATATTGAATTCTCGTATTTATTTATTTATTTTTGGTATTTTTGATATTTAGTAAATTTTTAAAAGGTTTTTTTTCATAATTTTTTTACTTTTTAGGTATATTTATGTTAGGTATGTCTAAAAATTTTTAAAAAATGCTTAAAATATTAAAAAAAAATCAGTAAAAACAAAAAACACGAAAAACAAGAAAATAAAATTTTATTAAAAGTGTTTAACATTTTTTCCTTTTTTATATATCTCTCTTTCACATCTATTTATCAAAGTGTATATATGAAATGTTATGCAGGTTATATCTATATTTAGATTATATTTAGTTCATGAATTGAGATAGAGATTTGGAACGAAAAAATAAAAGTGAGGTAAAATATAAATGAAATATAATTACATTTTACATACATTCTTAATTTTACTTTTCGAACCCTTACCTAAATTTATAAACCAAAAACAACACTACTATTGCCATCCATTCAACTTTTTATGAACCCTATTTTTTTAAAAACTCATTTTTCCCTTTTTATAACTATAGCAATTTTCTAGAGTATAAATCTATATCATAACTATAAACTTGAATCTTTTTCTTACTGAGAGGGTAATTTATGTGATTAAATTGGGCCAAGTTATGGGCCAAGGTAAGAGCTTGTGTAGCTCGGCTTTGGGCTATGCAGATATTGAGCCAGGCCTGAACCGGGTTGTCTGGATGTAGTCCAATGATAGAGTAAAGTTTGCTAGTACAGAGAGCCGGGCTGTTTCTAGCCTGGTAGGGTACTATCTTGGTTTTGTCCCTCATAGGGCGGGGTCAGGTTAGTTCAGTTGATCGAACTAGCAGCCGAGGTAAAAGAGCTAAGACCATCTCACTTGGTTGGCAGTGAGTAGGGTGTTATCAAGATATGCATTATCCTTAGGAATGAGATTCCTAGGAGGACTCTGTTGAGGAGAAATAAAGTCCTACTAGGATTGTGCTACGTAGAATCTATAAAAGCTCATGGTAGAACCTATGCATAGGTATCACAAATTCTTACTCAAAAATACATAGAACTTATTGTCTATTGTCTAGTTGCTGACTTAGGCATCAGAGAAGTTTCCGGCACACACCCACCGACTGGCTTATGTTTGTGTTTTCAAGAAGCAAGGCGACGATGTTTGAAAGAGTACAAACTTAGTCAACAAGATTATACGAGAAGATTATTCTGTGCTCGTACAATTGGCGGCGTCTATGGGAATTGCGACAGAGAACGAACCTTTTGATCAGATTTTCCTTCAACTAATTTCAATGGCGCACAATAATGACTTGCCGCATTTTGCTATTGATGGACAAACCCCAGAGGGAGGCACGAGGCGTGAAGGTTTGCCCTTTGTCCCACCCATGGCAGAGTTGGATCCCCAGCAACAGAACTCATGGAGGGACACACGAGAAAGGCGAGGCATTAGTCCTCGTCGTTTTCAAAGCCCTAATAGGCAAAGGCAGATGATTGATCCTCAAGTTCTGGAAGATCACGTAAGGGAGCAAGACGAATTGATAAAGAGAATAGCGGCAGACATGAAGACTATGAAGCGCCAAATAAAGGGTAAAGGGATGGCAGGAGAAGAGATTCGCGAAGGTAGAACGCTTTCTCACCACTCAGGGGATCGTGGCAGGCAAGTCACACCATCCCAGACTAAAAACAGGAGCCTCAGGATAGGCGAGACGCAATCAAGGATTCCAGGACTCGTTTCTCCAGGTCTAAAAGAATGAGGACTGAAAGGTTTTGTGTTGAGGGAAACAGTTATCGGCCCTTGCATACACACCAAATGACATGTAGGCACACTGAATTGCCTAGGTTGGTGGACTTACGGATAGTACTAGTAGAGAGAGCTCAAAGGAGAGAAGAAGCCCAGGCACGCGACCCCCAAAGGGTCTCTACTTTGCAGCGGTTGGCTCCTTGAACACATAGAAGCATTGAGGTTGGAATGCCAATATCGCACCTTGCTTATGAGCCAACAAACAAAACGTTAGCAAGGTTGCAAAGCTCGCTATTCATCCTGGCAATTGAGAACACACCGTTGCCCTTAGGCTTCCATCAGCTCAAGTTCACCACTTATAAGGGGAAGTCAGACGCCTACATACACTTGAACCACTTCCGCCAAGTCATGGCTGTATACTGACGGAACGAGGCTCTAATGTGTATCTTGTTTCCTTCAAGCCTAAGCGACTTGGGCATGACATGGTTTGAAAGGTTATCAGAAGGCAGCATAGCTTTATGGGCACAACTTGAAGAGGCGTTTATTACCAGGTTTAAGACAAACACCAAGACACCGGTGGAGATAGACCAACTGCTCTCCATCGACATGGGTGAGAAGAAACACTAGAGTCTTACAACAACTGGTATTGGGAGACTTTTAATCAAATTGGAGTTTGCCCTGTAAACTTAGCTATCGCACAATACAAACGGGGTTTACCAGCGGGCAATAAATTGAGGGATTCAATGACAATGATGCTACCCCTTACAATGGAAGCTCTAATGGAGAGAGTGCATCAGCATATCAGAGTAGATGAAAATGGTGCGAGCGCTAAGGCAAAGTTCGGCACAACAACGATGTCAGATAAAAAGCCCACGACAAAGGTCAACATAATTGGCCGTGATGACCGACCAAACAAGAATGGTCGAGGCAGGTGACCAAGTGGCAAAGACATCTAGGCAAGGAGGTTAAGAGTCCGCACCGCCATCACTATGGTGTTCAATAAACCTATCTACCGAATTCTTAGTGAGATATACGATAAACCATTCGGTCGGCGGCCAACCAAGTTGGGAGAAGCACAAATGGGTTATGATGCTAGGTATCGGTGTATCTTCCATGATGAAGAGGGGCACCGAAATAAAAATTGTACACCTTTAAGGCAATATCTGGAAGAGTTAGTGGCCACAGGCCACGTGGACCAGTATATTGAAGGGGGAGCTTAACCAGCCCCCCAGAACCGCGACGGGCTAGATGGGATGCCAGCTGACGGTTCGCCCCAAGGCATAATCAATGTGATACATGGGATTATTAAGCCTGAACGAGTATGTGAGCTCAAGGGCGCGATCAAAAAGGCTAAGCACATGAGGGAGGTACAGAGTGCACAGCCTGCCGCGAAAAAGGAAAAAACGGAGACAACTAACGTCATCACCTTTTTCGACAAGGTCTTAGCAAGGTTACAAAGCCCTCACAATGACGCATTAGTGGTTACTTTGCATGTCAAGAATTTTGACATCAAATGGATTCTGATTGACCAAGAGAGCTTGTGCGAGATAATGTATTATGAGACCTTCAAGCAACTTAAACTGGAGGACAAAGATTTAGCGTCCGCGACATCTTCTTTGGTCGGTTTCAACTCAATGCCAAAATGGCCGATTAGCAAGATAATTCTGCCGGTGAAAGCTGGAACAATGGCAAAACAAGTGGAGTTTTGGGTGTTGAAAGCCCCTTCCACTTACAATATAATCTTGGGAAAAGCATAGTTGCATACCATGTGAGCGGTAGCATCAACCTACCATCAGGTGATACGGTTCCCTAATGAAGCTGGAGTGATTGAAGAGATCTTAGGAGACCAAATCATGTCCAAACAATGCTTTGTAACTATGAATGGAAATCGAGCTGCCAAAAGGTTCGTCCAAATGGTAGAGGAGCCTGAAGGCAACGAGTTATTCGCAAACGTCAGCAAGGCAACTGAACAAAAGGCAGTAAAGGATTTGGTGGAGGTCAAAATAGACAAAAAGGACCCAAAAAAATTCTTTATGCTTGGCTTATCTTTGTCCAGCACCGAGAGAATAGAGATCATGGATTTCTTGATCTCTAACATCGAGGTGTTTGCCTAGACGCCACATGATATGTCGGGCATCGACCCTAACTTCATCTACCATAGACTCAATGTTTACCCAACTGCTAGACCAATTATACAACAAACTCGTCGATCGGCACTCCACCATGCCGAGGTAGTGGCTGAGGAAGTGGGAAAACTACTAGAAGTAGGGGCAATCAGAGAGGTTCATTATCCCAAGTGGATCTCCAACACTGTGGTGGTACCAAAGAAGCATGACAAGTGGCACGTTTGCGTGGATTACAAGATGGTCAACAAAGCATGCCCAAAAGACAGCTTTCCTCTGCCACGAATAAACTAATTGGTGGACCTAACTGTAGGACACGACTGACTTAGCTTTCTTGATGCGTATTGCGGTTACTATCAAATTGTTATGTATGAACCGGACCAGGAGGTTACATCCTTCACAACACCTAGGGGATTATATTGTTACAAGATCATGCCCTTTGGCCTAAAAAATACAGGGGCAACATTCCAACGAATAATCACCAAAATGTTCGAGCCATTGTTAAACAGAACAATGGAAGCTTACAATGAAGGAGACTATAAACACCCCATTTTTGACGACCCTTATAACTTGGACACCATTGCATGCACACTCGATGATGAATATCTATGCTTGTTCAGTGCTCGAAGTCCTCAGCGGAATGTCGTAGCTTTGAGCCTTTCAAACCCTGCACATCTATTGCCCTTATTTTTGGACCAAGCCTTGGTCCTTCAAGCCTGCAGCTTCTGCTGGCCAGCTGGCCACCTTTCGAGGCTGCCGGCTATCACTTTTGGGCTACCGGCCATTGATGTGGCTTGCCGACCAATTTTTTTTGCAGATATTTTATGCCAGCTGTGCCAGCTGTTTGTACAGATGCATGCATCTGCACCCACGGGTAGGGCTAGATATCCTTGTAGAGAATTCATGTTTTCAATATATAGGAGACCCTTCTCTTATGTTTTAAGATTACAAAATTTTGAGATCAAAAATTTTCCTCTCTCTTTACCAAATCTCTACACTTTTGCCTACAATTTCTTAATCTTTGCCTATACACCCTTAACCAAATCTTCTCATCTTTGAGTTGAGGTATCTTTGAGCTTGGTTTGAGCTCTAGAGGGTGTTGTTTGCTTGGTTTTATTGCTTGAATTGCTTCTTCTCTTCAAGAGGTATAAAGCTTTGTCCCTTTACTTGTTTTCTCTACTATTTTTTCTTGCTGTTTTCCAACTGATTTTGGACTGTAAAACTTTTGTATTTTTAGGCTGAAACTTGGGTCCTAAGGCCATTAAAGGATGAGGGGTGGTTTATTATTCTTTGTACCTTATTTTGGAGGCCTTTGCCCTTGTGTTTCCCACTCTTTTACTATCTTTTTTTGAGCTTTAAAACACTGATTTTCAGAGTTATTTCAATGGCCAAAATCATGTTTTGAAGTTCAAATTTGGACGGGTTAGCCTCCCCTCCTTGTGTCTTGCTTACTAGCCTAGTTTGTACCATGTTTTAGCATGTTAATCTAGCTATTTTTAGCTCAATTTCAGCATGTTTTAGGGCATATTTTAGATTGTTTTAGCACTGTTTTGGGCTGTTGGTTGCATTTGAGCTTTGTTTTGCATGCTTGTAGTGCAATTGTCCTCATGAGTTTGGTGTTCTAGGCCTTAGACATCATCTCATTTGAGTTAATAACATTTATTTATGCTTTTCTCACTCATTTTCAGCATTAATAATCTCTGCAACCTCACTCATTTCTTGGCTTTTTGTTTTGCTTAGAAAGTGGTTCAAACTACTTGTTTGTTTAAAGCATGAGATTGAGGTGTCATGCTTACTGGTTTAATCCCTTAGGGGGTTCATTACCAACAGTATGATGTCTCTTTCATGCCTAAAACAACTTTTGGTTTGAGCCCTCTTTCCATTAGAAGACTTAATCTCACCTTTTGGACTCAATTGATTAAAGGATGGAAGGTAACTAAAATAGAGTAACTAAAACTTGGAATTACAAGTGAGCAAGATAATAATTTGGTTGTGTATTGAACATATAGAAATTTGAACCATTTCATACTCATTAGTGATGAAATGATTCAAGGTTCCAAGGTCACAACTTCCCTTGATCATTCATGAAAGAGAGGAGGTTTGTGTCTTGTTTTGCATTTATTGAACTTGCACACTTAGTTTCACAAGCCATCATGCAATGAAATTGCACCCATTGATGGTTTGTGAACCAAACTTGCTTCTCCTTTGACTTGTTCATGAAAAGGAGGGGTGAGCTATGCAAACAAACCCTTAAAATACCCTGTATATGCTCTGTTTGTCCTTTGTTGCAGCAAGGAGAATCGGGCAGCAGTGGCCGGCAGACCACTTTCCATGGCCGACAGGTGGCCGGCAGATCACCTTTGATGGCCAGTCGGCCATCACTGGTGGCCGGCAACCTTCATCATTGGCCGGCCGGCCGGCCATTGATGCAAATTTCAGCAGTGTGTTCTTCAAACAGAGTAGAGTTATTCTATAAATGGGCAGCAGTGTATGTGTTCTATTGTGCAACAGGGGCTCTTTGGAAGCAAAGCAGTGGCTTTTCGAGTAGAAACCGAGCACGTGCACGATCATTCCTTGCATTCTGAGCTTTTTTAAAGTTTAAATATTTAGATTAAATATTTGTTGCAATTAATTAGTTGTAGTTAATTAATTTTGTAAAGTATTGTATTTAATTAGTTAGTTCAATTAATTATTCAATTTCGTTTTGTAGTTAGTTAGTTAACTAGACTAGTTAATTAATTCATTTGTTGTAATAATTAGTTAAGTAGTTTAGCTATTTGTTTCATTTGTGTTGTAATAATTAGCTTAGCTTTAATTTGTTAGTTAATTAGCTTAGTTCATTCAGACTCTCCTTCGTGAGAGCGCAATTTAATAATGTGTATGTCTTCCAAACCCACGTCTTTCTCCCTTTTATTTACTAGCTTATGATGGTTAAATTAAGGACATCATGTGTTGCATTAGTCATATTGTAAAGTTAGGCATCATGCATTTTTTTAACTCTTTTGTTTATTCTAGCTTGGAGTACTAGGTGAGCCTTTACTCGCTTTAGCATATTGTATGAGTGTGAGTGTTGCCATGTTTAACATGTTTGCCATGAGGCTAATTGCTTAAGTGTTATAACTGCTTGAATGTCCGTGGATGAAGACTTATTGCTTGAATTAGAATAATTTGAGTAATGCTTATATGCGATCACTTTTTCGAGTGGTACATATTTTGAAACAATTTTCAAAACAAACATGACTTGAATTGTTCCAATTTTTGCAAAGTTAGTCTATACTTGTGTGTGTGCGCATCACATAGTAATGCTAGTCTAATAACCGGAACAAGAGCATATAATGTAAATAAAAATCATATCATGATTAGTAGAGGCCGATCTTTGATCGGGCAAGCGGCGGTGCTCAAATTCATTCATGACCTTCCCCTCTCGTACCCAAGTTCCCAAGCCGATCTTGGTGATGATGGACATGTGGCCTTTGGCACAAGTCATGGGTTTGTTAAATTTTTCCAAAACAAAATATTTAGGTGGCGACTCTGTATCTGGCAAAGCAGTCCATTTTGGCAACTTGATTCAAAATCGATTTTCTAAAAGATTTGCCAGATTTGGACTCTTTGGTGATTATCTATTTCACATTACACTTACAGAATCAGATTCAGAACCTCGGGAGTCCAAATTATAGGGCTTATTTCAATTTTCGAAAGGAGGCGCGAAAAAGTCGGGCTACAGAGACCATCTCAAAGACCTAGCTGAGATGTTTCAAATTTTGAAGGCCCACAAATTACGACTGAATGCAGCCAAGTGCGCGTTTGGCATGGGATCAGGAAAGTTTCTGGGCTTTCTAGTGACAACCCGTGGGATAGAAGCTGATCCATCACAAATCAAAGCCATTCAAGAGCTAGAAAGGCCAAACACAGTCAAAGAAGTACAACATCTCATAGGCCTGGCTGCTGCTCTTAACCGATTCATAAGTCGGTCGTCTGACAGATGTCGACTGTTTTTCCAAGCAATAAAGGCCAAGTTTGAGTGGGATAATGACTGCGACCAAGCTCTGCAAAGCCTGAAAGAATATATGACCTCTCTGCCATTGTTGGCTACCCCGGTTCCCGGAGAAAAACTTTTTCTATACTTAGCAGTCTCCCAGCACGCTGTTAGTGTAGTGTTGGTACGAGCGGAGGGAATACAACACTTGCCTATCTTTTACGTCAGCAAAACTTTGTTAGGTGCCAAAACGAGGTATCTGTCATTGGAGAAGTTGGCTTTAGCGTTGATGATGGCCTCAAGAAAATTGTCACACTACTTCCATGCCCACACAATGATTGTCTTAATAGCCTTCTCCTTAAAAGCCTTGTTCGAAAGGGCGGACTTTTCTGGGTGAATTTTAAGTGGGCCGTGGAGTTAGGACAGTTCGACATTAAGTTCCAACCAAGAACCGCAATAAAGGCCTAAGCCTTGGCAGACTTTGTGGCTGAGTTTACTCCAGGATGTCATCATGTTTGCCTGATCGACTTGACAGAGGCAATCGAACAAAGGGGGAAAAGTGCCGCCGGGACAGCGCAGCCCCCGCAGCAAG
This sequence comes from Camellia sinensis, assembly GCF_055761805.1. Classification (NCBI taxonomy): domain Eukaryota; kingdom Viridiplantae; phylum Streptophyta; class Magnoliopsida; order Ericales; family Theaceae; genus Camellia; species Camellia sinensis. The sequence goes on from NC_138964.1 coordinate 161,794,387, forward strand.
TCACTCAATTGCGCAACAAACCACTCAGCCTTGTAAAAAGACAAGAAAAAGCAGACCACACTACGGCAAGCAAGGACTCGGCTGAAAGTGAAGTCCTAAGACAGCCAGGCAGTGAGGACCAGATCATAATGACGGACAACAACTTAGAAGAAGACAATGTTAGCATCAACGCCCTCAATCCTAAGGCGTCATCAGATCCCTCAACTTGCTGGAAGTTGTTTGTAGGAGAGATATGGAAGCTTTTTGTAGATGAAACGCCAACAGGCACGGTACAAGACTCGACATAGTTCTCATCTCACCTGATGGCTTGACCATTGAATAGACAATCAACCTTGGATTTCCAGCATCCAACAACGAGGCAGAGTATGAAGCATTATTAGCTGGTTTGAAGTCAGCATTTCGCATGGAGGCCACCGAGATAATGGTATATAGTGACTCCCAACTTGTAGTCAACCAAATTTTGGACGATCACGAAGCAAAGTATAATAGAATGGCCAAGTACCAACAGTTGGTCAGAAAGGAGATCATGAAATTTGAAGTGGTTAGGATAGAGCAAATCAGTCGAGAGGAAAATAGTAAAGCAGATGAGCTGGCTAGGTTTGCATCAATAGCAGATACGTCTATCTTACACCCATTATTAATAGACTTCTTTCCAAAACCAAGTATTGAAGAGCCTGAAGCGGCCGAAGCATGCTGCACCGATCTAGGTCCTTCTTGGATGGACCCCATCATAGTGTTTTTAAAAGATGGCATTTTACCTAAAGAAAAGAAAGAAGCCAACAAAATTCGCGCCAAATCACAGTGGTTTTGGCTTTCCCCATCCCTGGTGTTGTACAAGCAGTCCTTCATAGGACCATACTTGATGTGTGTCCATCCTAGTAAGGTCAAGGCATTCTTGTTTGAAATTCACGAAGGCATGTGTGGGAGTCATCAAGGAGGGCGATCCCTGGCCTATTGAGCTATTTCACAAGGGTATTGGTGGCCGCACATGCAAGCGGACACAGAGAAATACGTCAAGAAATGTGAGAAATATTAGAAGTTCGCACATTAAATACATCAACCAGCCAGAAAGTTCCTACCTTTGACCAGCCCTTGGCCCTTTGCAATGTGGGGCTTGGATATAGTAGGACCACTCCCAACCGCGCTGGGCAACAGGAAGTTCTTTCTCTCGGCAACGGACTACTTTACAAAGTGGGTAGAGGCAGAAGCACCCGTATTCATCAAAGAAAAAGACATCAAGAAGTCTGGTAGAACATCATAACTCGGTTTGGAATTCCCAATGCTTTGATATATGACAACGGCACTCAGTTTGATGGAAAAATCTTTAGAGGTTTTTGTGAAGAATACAAGATAGAATTTTATAACTCTACGCCGGTGTACCCCTAAGCCAATGGCTAGGCTGAAGCTTCCAACAAGGTAGTCTTAGATGATCTGAAAAGAGGCTGGAAAAAGCAAAAGAAAAATGGGCTGAGGAACTTCCCCACGTCTTATGGGCTTACCGAACTACACCTTGGCAATCAACTGGCAAAACACCTTTTTCCTTGGCTTATGGCATGGAAACAATAATCCCTCTGGAAGTTGGCCTCCTCACCATTAGAAGTGAAAATTTTGATCCAGACTTGAATGAAGAAGCCATAGCCCTAGAATTAGACTTTACAGAAAAGAGAAGAGAAAGGGCATTGGTACACATTACCTCGTATCAATAGGAGTTGTCCAAGAAATACAATAAAACGGTGCACCCAAGGCAATTCAAGATTGGAGATTGGGTACCGCGCAAAGTAATGGGAAACACTTTGGTTCCTGGAAATAGCAAATTAGGACCTAATTGGGAAGGACCATACAGAGTGATTGGTTTGGCAGGAAAATAGGCATATCACCTAGAAGATGTGGACGGCCGAGCTATTCCAAGGCCATGGAATATGGCCAATCTCAAAATATTTTATTTTTAGCTCTTTCTTAAACACTTGTAATTTTTCTTTTTGATATTCAATAAAACAAGTAGGCATTTTTTCTGTAAAAATTCTTTCCTTTGTTTGTAAAATTGTTTGTACTCATTGCTCGACTAAAGGGAAATTAAGAAGGTTGGCAAGTTTGACCAATACTTTTTTCATTCTTTAACTGAGATAAGGATCTAGGCTAAAGAAGGTAGGTTTGACCAACAGTTTGCACCCTTTAACCGAGATAAGGATCTAGGCTTAAGAAGGTTAGCAGGTCTGACCAACAGTTTGCACTCTGTAGCTAAGATAAGAATCTAGGCTTAAGAAGGTTGATAGGTTTGATCAACACTTTTTTCATTCTTTAGCCGAGATAAGGATCTAGGCTAAAGAATGTTGGTAGGTCTGACCAACAGTTTGCACTCTTTAGCCGAGATAATGATCTAGGCTTAAGAAGGTTGGTAGGTTTGACCAACACTTTTTTTATTCTTTAGCTGAGATAACGATCTAGGCTAAAGAAGGTTGGTAGGTTTGACCAATAGTTTGCATCCTTTAGCCGAGATAAGGTTCTAGGTTTAAGAAGGTTGGCGGGTTTGACCAACAGTTTGCACCCTTTAACCGAGATAAGGATCTAGGCTTAAGGAAGGATGGCAGCTAAGATAAGGATCTAGGCTAAAAGAAGGTTGGTAGGTGTGACCAACAGGTTTTTTCTTTAGCCGAGGTAGACATCTCGTCTAAGGAATGTTGGCAGGATAAGGCAAAGTTAGTGAGCCGGCTAAGTATGTAGTTAAAATAATACACTATAATGAAGGAAAAGCGTAGTGAATGAGCAAGAAGTACAAAAACTTTTTTCATTAATTGAAAGATAATTACAAGAGGTGGGGCATATAGCCCGGTTACATAACAAAAAGAAGAAAACAAGCAAAAAAATAAGAAAAAATGCGAGTTCTATCCTGGTCAAGCAAAAATGTCATCAAGGCTAGTATCTAGGTCACCATGGACTTCACTACTGGGCAGGCCAGTTCCAGCTTCAGCTTGCTGTGTTAGATTGGTCATGGGCACTCCGTCTACCGTGCTTGGCACAATTTGGCTGAGCAGATCCACCCGAGCGGGTAATGAAGACTGGCGACCGAGGTTAGTGTTGGCAGGAGGAGCATTAACTGGGACAGGGATCTCCTCTTCCTCCTCCCTCTTTTGAAAGAACTTCTGTTGGGCTGTGTTTGCATAACCCATCATATAGCTCGGTATGAAGTGGGGAGAAGGGTTCAGGAACATTACGGAGTCATGCCCCTGATTGAGCTTTTCAGCCGTAGCCTTCTAGCCGCATTTGAAGAATATATCTTGGGCTGCTTTACACTGTTAGACGTAGGTCTCTTCACTCTCCTTGAAACCCCGGTCCTCTATGTCCTCCGTCTTCTTCTTCCACTCCTAGATCTCGACGTTCTTTTTCTTTTCTAGCTTGGCGAGCTCTGCAAACCCAACTTTCTTCGCGCGCCCCCCTTTCGGAGGGCTCGAATTGGTTCTACAGTTCGGACTCCTGTCACGGTTCTGAATCTAATCTCACAAAGTGTAATGTGAGACTGACAAACACCAAAGAGTCCAATCCGGCAAATCATTTTGGAAAATCAAATTTTAAATCAAATATTGCCAAAACTGGACTGCTTTGCCAGATTACAGAGTCGCCACCTAAATATTTTGTTTTTGGAAAATTTAGAAAACCCTGACTCATGCCAAAGGTCACGTGTCCGTCATCATTAAAGTTGCCTCGGCTCGGGAACTTAGGTATGAGAGGGAAAGGTCCTGAAATGAGCACCTCCGCTCACCCAATCAAAGATTGGCCTCTACTAAGCATGATATGTTGTTTTATAAACACATGTGTTCTTATTTCGGTTATTAGCTAACTTACTATGTGATGCACACAACATACAAGTATAGACTAAAATCGCAAGATCTGGAACAAATCAACTCATGTTTGTTTTCGAAAATGGTTTGAAAGTGCCACCCTCAAGTGGGCTAAAATACGGATTTGCCACCCTCAAGTGGGCTTAAAACATGATGATTTGCCAATTCGCAAAGTGGGCTTAAAACTCACAATCATCAAATTGTTCCAATTCAAGTAATAAAGCCTTCATCCACAGGCATTCATACAGTTAATCACTTAAGCAAATAGCCTCATGACAAGCATGTGAAACATGGCATCACCCACACTCATGCAAGTATGCTAAAGCATAAGACTTACAGTGTACTCCGAGCCAAAATAAAAGCTAGTTAGAAATATGCATGATCCTAACTATACAAGATGCCTAATACAACGCATGCAATAATGCAGTTAAATAGGCTCGGCTATCTAAGATGGCATATGAATGCAACAATTTGATAACATGCTTTAGAACACGTATTCAAATAAGTGTACTAAAATACAATGTAGTTTGAATGATGCGCCGAGCTCGGTGCATGCAATACAAATGAATGATGCACACAGGCAAGCATAAGGTATGCTAATTGAAAATGATCCCTAATATATCCATCGAAAGCGGGTAAATAAAAGAGAGAAAGACGTGGGGTTGGAAGACATGCACACACACACGCACGCTTATTACAACATTGTGCCCTCTCGATGGACGGTCGGAATAAATAAGCTAAGCTAATCTAAGCTAAGCTAATTATTACAAAACAACTAATTAACTATTCTAGCTAATTAGTTACAAACCAAATTGAAATTGAATAAACTAGCTATGCTAGGCTAACTGGAATATTACAAACCAAATGAATTAATTAAACACTTAATTAATTAATTATGAAAGACTAAGCTAATGAACTAATTAGCTAAGCAATTTAAATGAACGGCCTTGGGAAGCGAGGGATGCATGCATGCTCGGTAGGCTTCCTTCCGAAAATCCACCACCTTGCCTCTAGATGCCTCTGTTTGCACATCTTTGGACTTCTGAAAATTATGCCAACTTCCAGACTGCTTCTGTTTCATCTTAAGAACATATTGAGGGATGATCGGCTAGAAATGGTGGCCATCAGCCACAACTGATGGCCGGTCGGCTGGCTTTGGTGGCCGGTTGGCCACTGCTTCCTTGAAATTCTTCTTTTTGCTGCAACAGAGAGCAAACAGAGGCATTGCAGTGTATTTGCAAGGAAATGTATGTACTGCCATCTTTCTTATCATTTCTCAAGCTCAAAGGAGTATGACACTTGGCTCTCAAGTCACCAACCAAGCATTCTCATGCATGATGGCCAAAGAACCAAGCTTGTACAAGCTTAGTGAATGCGCACAAACAATACACAAAGAGCCCCCACCCTATCATGCATGATCAAGGGAGTTGGCGACCAAGAAATGTGACACGTTTTATCACTTTGAGTATGAAATGTCCCACATTTCTTGTGTTTGGATTAACGTCCGATCCAAACACATGCAATGCAACACAAATGCTTATTTTGTTCATGTTTTACTTTGCTCAGTTTGTTTACATATTTTACATTACCGATTAATTATTTAACCGATTAAGTCCAATGTGAAAGTCCTCTAATGAGAGAGAGGTCAACCAAGGAGGGTTTTAAACATGAGAGAGATCATGCCTTTGACTAGGAGAAACCCTCAAAAGAGGGTTAAAGCCATTTGAGCACAAACTTTAACTCATGCTTAAACACAACCTTAAGGCTAACAAACCCTCAAAGCAAAAGGAAAAGTGAAGAAATGAGGGAGGTGACAGATATTCAGTGTTGAAATGGCATGAGAAATAACATCACAACATGCAAGTAACGCATACACAACATGTTAATAGCCAAAGGCATCAGAGCTAGTGAAGTGTATTACACTAGAAGCATGCAATATCAAGCTTAAACAACCAAACCAGCTATGGACAGACCTAAAACATGCCAAATCAGTGGCCTAAACATGTTAAAATTAAGGCACAAAAAAATAGAAGATCACGCGCACATGTTGGGTCGCAAACAAGGCATAAGGCACAACTCTCAAAAGCAATTAAAGAGTGATATATGTGAGAGTGTGATAGAGGCATATGCTCTGAAATCACATATTAAATGATGCTATACCATGTAAACATCACAAATAAGGCATGCCAGAGGGCCTAAGACACAAAGCTAGTAAAGGCCAACTACACTATAGCTATACAAAGCAAAGCATATATGACCAAGACCACCCAAAACAGAGCTAAAGCATGCTAAATCAGTAGCAAAAATGTGCTGGAATTAAGCTAACACAAGCTAGAATGATAAACTAACTCATTAGGCATACAAGGCTAGTGAGCAAGATTGCACTACAAGTATAAAAAACAAGCAAGAATTGGCCCAACCAGCCAAAAATAGAGGCAGAGTAGGTCAAAATAAATCCTAAAACATGCTTGAACTAAGCTTCAAAAAGGTAGAAATGGAAGCTTACTTATTAGGCCATCAACACATGCAAACAAAACACAAGGAGGGGAGGCCACCCCCTCCTATTTGGGACCTCAAAACCAACTTTCTAACTACTGAAATTCCCTTGGAATTCAGTGGTTAAAAGGCTAAAAAAAGATTGTTTTAAAAGCTTTAAAAGATGGCACAAAGTTAGCAAATAAGCTACAAAAGAGGGTGGACCACCCCTAACTCCAAAAAGGCCTCAAACTAACATTTTTAAACCTTAAAAATAGAGGTTTTTGTAGTTAAAAATTAAGCCAAAAACAACATGCAAAGGTGGCCAAACAAGCAACTAAATAAAGCTTTAAAGAGGGTAAAGCCTTACCCTTGAAGCACAGCAGCAAAGAAGCAACTTCTGAGCCAAAACCCAACCTTCAACAGCCCAAATAAGACCTTCAAGCACCTCAACAACAAGGTAGTCTAATTTGGTTAAGGGGTTGTATGCAAATATGTGAAGAAAACTCACTTTCAAGCACTAAATAGGAAGAGAGAGAGGATTCTAAGGAGAGAGAGTGAAAATTTGCTCACAATTTTTCTGAACCCTCAAAATGAGGGAGGGACCTCCCCTTATATAGAAAAACAAGCCAAAAGCTTGGCTTCATCCCTCTATACATGTGTATGGAGGATACACTCAGTGATCAACAGCTGGCACCAGCTGGCAAACAAATATCTGAAAAAAGGAGAAAAATGGCCGTCGGCCATCAGTAATGGCCGACTGGCCGCACATGTGGCCGATCGGCCACCACTGATGGTCAGCAGGCATAAGCCATGGCTGATGGACACTGGGGATGGCCAACAAGCCATCTTCTCCTCCATATTCAAAGCAACAAGCTCTTGGTCCACAACCAAGCACAAAACAGGCAAGTTGAAAGGCTCCAAGACAAGACGCTCAGTCGAGACCTTTAGAGACTCAAAACGAACACAAGCATACGCAACCATCGGGTATTCAAACGATGACGTCTAAGTCTTAAGGACGGTCAAAAATGGGGTGTCTACAAGCTCATGCAAGTAGCAGTCTTTTTTCTCGGCTAGGGCTTTTTGCTTGTCAGCCTCGACTAGCTCGGCCAATCGTTTATTCTCAGTAGCCACCTTGGCCAGTTTCGCCTTTATCTCTTTCAGCTCAGCCGCTTTGGTGTTTGAATCAGCCACGGCTGATCGTGTTGCCTTTCGTAGTTCAAGCACATGTTTATGGGCTACATGGTTTTTTTGCACAGCCTGTGGTTTAAATAAAGAGGTGTTAGGGTGTAAATTGAGCAAATAGTTGAACACAGTAGACTTAAATTAGTGAGTGAAGGACTTACTAGCACCATGGACTTAGTAGTCGACCCAATGGCCTTGAGTTCGGTCAAATGGTCATGATGCTCCATGTCTGCTAGAAGACAGCGGCTTTTTGAAAGGTTAAAAGTGAGCATGTGGTCCTTCTCAGCAACCACTAAATCCTTGGTGGACACAGTGCAATTTTTGTATAACACTGCTGGTGCCCATGTAGATGGGAAAGAAGGGCTTGCTCGGCTAGAACGAGCAGGCTTTGGGTTCGGCAGCATGGGATCAGGAAGCATGGTTTCTTCCTCATCCACCAAATATTGTTGTTCGGTCGACAAGGTGCGCGCATGCTTGTTTTGTCGGGACGTGGTTGCTCTGGTGGTTGGAAAGGCGACGATTGTCTCGCACGGTTGACCGGAGGGCGCTTGTTTGGTTTGGACTTCTGCGGAGGACTGTTCGGTGATAAGAGCTCGCACGACCCTCTTTTTGGCCATCTCTTGCTCTTCGATGAGGAGAATAAGGTTGATCTGAGGTAGGTTGGGATCCAGTTCAGGTGAAGACTCAAACAAGAAGTTTGTGACTCTATTTTTCCTCTTGCTGCTGTAACGATATGACGGTATTACTCTTAAAAGCTCGGTCTAGTCGCGATGGTGATACCATAAGGCAGCTCGTAGCGTGGCTTGGTTAGCGTAGGCGCAGTTTGTTTTCAACTAGTTTAGATCTGTAAAAAAGAACCAAGGGTTAGCAAGACCACATAACGATACAAATTTTTAGAACAATCGAGCTATGCTCACCAGGGGTTCCTTTATTCCAGTTGATATTGTAACCCAATATTTGGGCCTCTTAATCTTCAAAATTACCATAGACCTAGAGAGAATCGTCATTGTTCAGATCCTTGTCTGGCGTGCTCTTGACGATTTTCTCTCAGCCTTTTCTAATGCGTAGGTAATGAAACCAACCATCGTCATTTTGGCCGAGCGAGTATTGATGAAATAACTCGGTCAATCCAAGGTTGAGACCAAGTTAACGGTTTAGCTCGGCGATTCTATTTTTATTATTCTGTATGTGTTTGTGGATAATTGGGTGGGACACAACCTGGTTTGCCTAAGAAACTCGTAAATGAGATGTTGGACAAGGAACCGTAGCCCGACCTATACGATGGATATAAGGGTAAAAAGGACGAAACCCGGTTTGCCCCAGGGCGTGGTGTCTGGTTCGGCTAGCTCGAATTGTACATTGTCAGGGATGTTGTATTCCCTTCGGAACTTGGCTATGGCACCGGGCGAACTCACAAGGAACCGGTATTTGCCCATGCGTGTGTCCTTAGTTTTTTATAAATATCTGATCGACTACTTAGCCCGGCGTTGTGGTGAATGGTGTGCTTGGATAAAACCTAGTCAAAGTTTGCACAGTGAAGAACATAGAATGTGTTATGGCCAGCTAGTGACCGGGCTAAGGCATCAGTGTAAATTAGTTTGCTCGGCTAAAAATTGAGGCAAGGTTTTAGCCTTATCTTGAGAAAATGTGAGATTTTAGTACAGTCTATGTATAGAGCTAGGCGGGAGGACGGTCTTGTTTAGATGATGTTTTCCTAGTTTGGTGAAACACGTCTAAGTGAGCACAAACAAGTTTGTAGCTCGGTTTCAGGACGATTTTGGATCAAAACCAAAATTCTTGTTGGATTTCAGTTCCAAGTGTAAGGGAGTTTCCCGTAAGGTGTGAAGTTTTTGGGAGCTAATGCAGTTCTGAGTTCGTTTTTACACGTAACAAATGCTAAAAATACTATTGTAGTATCATCGATGGGTTCACAATACAACAACATGGAGAGTCATATAGAGTGCACGAAAGAATATGAAACTTACAAGTTTTTGAGTGGAGACACAAATCCGCAAATGGCTTTACAGCAACAGTGTTGTGTTTGATTTGATGACGAAAACAATGGTACCAGGGCTTGAATATAGACAAGTGTAGGAATGGAGTTTTGGTTGCCAAGATTGGGGAGGTTAGAAGATGAACAATAGATGATGATTGTTCATAATTAAGGGGCTGTGTTTATAATGGAGGCAAAACGGCGGGCCCTTTCAAATTTTTGGTAAGCGTGAGATGGCTGTCACAGTACGAAGAGGCAATCAGCGCATGCCATGTGTCCCAGTAAGGACATGATGTCAGTTACATGGGACGATGAGCTGTACGACCGGCGCGATTTTTGGAAATAGAGTTACCTTCTGGCAGATGCGTTTTAGCTCGGCTGGGTTGAATACTTTGGTTCGGTTGGTTTTGAATATCTTATCATGGCTTGAGAAGACTAATCCCAGTCATGCTTCGCAGATGGAATTAAGGGGCAATTGAGAGGGTAATTTATGTGATTAAATTGGACCAAGGTAAGAGCTTCTGTAGCTCAGCTTTAGGATGTGCAGATATTGAGCCATGGCCTGAACTGAGTTGTCTGGATGTAGTCCAATGACAGACTAAAGTTCGCCAGTACAGAGAGTCGGGCTATTTCTAGCCTAGTAGGGTACTATCTTAGTTTTGTCCCTCATAGGGCAGGGTCAGGTTAGTTCGGTTGACCGAACTAGCAGCCAAGGTAAAAAAGTTAAGACCATCTCACTTGGTTGGTAGTGAGTAGAGTGTTATCAAGATAGGCATTATCCTTGGGAATGAGATTTCTAGGACTCTATTGAGGAGAAATAGAGTCCTACTAGGATTGTGCCACGCGAAATTTACAAAAGCTCATGGCAGAACCTATGCACAGGTATCACAAATTCTTACTAAAAAATACACAGAGCTTATTGTATATTGTCTAGTTGCTGACTTAGGCATTGGAAAGGTTTCTGGCATACACCCGTCAGCTAGCTCACAGTTTGTGTTTTCAGAGAGCAAGGAGACGACGTTTGAAGGAGTGCAAACTTGATCAACAGGATTATACTAGAAGATTATTCTGTGCTCGTACACTTACATTACCATATTAATTTCTATGAATGTAATCTATCCATCATGTTTATTCTACTTCTCATTCTCAACAATTAAATCATCATTTTAATATTAATGAAAATTAACACAATTTTTTTTTTGCCCAAAAAAAAAAAAAAGCAAATTTTTGAAAAAATGTGTTCAAAGTTATAACTTAGGACGAAAATTTCCCAAAACCAGCATAAGAATTTATGAATCATTGAAAGAATCTAAGGTACATTTCATTTTTAAGCATCATTGCTAGAATAATTTATGAATCATTGAAAGAATCTAAGGTACATTTCATTTTTAAACATCATTGCTAGAATATTTTGTAAGTATAAATATGACATGATTCGGAAAGTTGGTTAAAAACTGATTTTTTGACTTTTTTGTCTTTCTCTGTGTAAAAAATGTGAGAGGTAATGTGACCCAAAGGCTTTCCAAATCACTCATATATATTTATTACATATTAGAAGCCAATTATTGTAATATAATTTAATTTATTCATAATAAATAAAGGTAAAAATTTACTCTATCTATTTGAACACTTACCAAAAAAAAAAAAAAAAAATTTGAAACAATTCAAATGGACAATTTAACCATACAAAATAATATATAATCACATGACATTTTTAATATTTTTATCTTAGAAAAATTAACATACAAAATTTAAATAAATTGTATTGGGTATAAAGTGGTGTGCCTTGCACACCGCCTTCTCACCAGTTTAAACCAAAAAGTAAAAGTTGCCGAATGACTATTTTTGGGCTTAAAGTAGATTTAGGCTTTAACAATTTTGAGGCCCACTCTCCCTCTAAACGACTTCAAATTCGAAACTCACACACACAAAGAGAAGCACTCTATTAATGGAAGCTCAAAGCTTGTTTTTTGGGTTTTGCCCAATTCAAAACCCTAACAACCCATTATTTCTTACACTTTCCTCCTCTTCTTCTTCTTTTCTTTCATTTTTCTTATAGATTCTATCCTCAAAATGGCTCTTTTGTAAAACCCTTTACCCCTCTCTTCAAAATTTGCTTCGCTGAAAACCAAATTACTGTGTAAAAATAGTTTTCCAAAAAATGTAGAACTTGTTTGGTGATGATGAAGATTTGAAAACTGGTTTTCGGAAGAAAAATCTAGCAATTTTTGCCTCCGATGGAGATTCAAATTTTAGGTCCATTCACAAAGCCATTCTTGGAGGATCGATTCATGGAGAGATTGTTGTTTTGGTCACCAACAAACCTAATATGTTCTAATTTAGTAATGTAATGTTTTATCGAATTGGGTTTTTTGAGTTTTACAAACACTAGGTCTCTTTTGAACCTCCATCTCCATTGTGCTTTCATCATCTTTTGATTCAACAATGGTTATGCACTGTCTTTTCAGTAGTTCATTAGCCACGATTCTTGGATCGAAGTATCTCCATTGTGCTTTCATCCTCTTTTGATTCAACAATGGTTATGGACTGCCTCTTCAGCACTTCATCAGCTATAATTCTTGGATCGAATTATTAGAAATAGACGATTTTTCAGTTTGGATAAATAGAACTTAGGAAGAGAAATAAGGCAAAAGCGATAATGAAACACTTCTTCTATTGAACTTGGGTTTCAAAATTTTTGGCTTATAAAAAATGGCTAGGCACCATCCCTATTTATATGGTTTTAGACTTAAGATATATATTACAAGATATTTTCTTAAGTACATTCTAGATTATAACATGTGACTAATTTCTAGATTTTATAATACAAAAGATATTTTGGTTTAGACTTCAGATATTTCTAGATATGTATTATAGAATTTTCGTGGGTCTCCATGTTTATGCCTATTTGTTATCACTTGGACTGTTTTGGCCCAAAACAAGTTTATGATCTAACACGAAGGCTATAAAACAGAAAACACTATAAAAAACAGAAACAAAAACAAAGAATCAATAATAATAATATGGCCAATGAACTACTGGAGAACGACAGAAAATGTAACTGTTTTGCAGTCTACTAAGGAGATTAAAAAATCGATTATTTTCTCGTTAATTAAACCTTTCAAATAACAACAACTTACTTCGAGTAAGCATTGACAACAACTTACTCTGAGCAAGTTGGAAAATAGCTTCAAAGGCGCATTGACAACAACCTACTTCGAGCAAGCATATTGAGCACGAGGCACTATAAGAAGTGCCTATTCGAGAAGATCAAATGTGCATGTCCGAGAAGATCATAGACTTCTCGTACATGCAAAGGAAAAAATGCAAGATGCATTAACTCAAGTCCATTAAGTTAATTGGGCCCATCGAAGTCCAATCAAAAAGCTCAAAACCAGTAGGGCTTAGGGAAATCATCATCAAATGGGCCTAGGTGAGTCTTATAAAAAATGGGCCTGAAGGAGAGTCAACCAATTGGGCTAGAGGGCCCCCAACAAGCTTATAGCTTCAAAAAAGTCTCAACAAGGCCGCTTGAGGAAGCTTTGACCATAGAGGCATCCAAGGGAAGCAGACTATTGCACTCTCGAAGAGGATATCACATTCAGAAGAAGTGAAACCCTCAGAGGAGATCCATTCTCTAAGATAATTACTTTGATCTCGAAAGGGTTCGGAACCATGAACCTAGAGATCTTTTGAGCTCGAACTCGAAAGGGTTCAAAGCAAACCTAGAGATCTGAGAAATTTAACTAGCCTATACCCGGGTTAAGGTGGCATAATTTAGGGGGTGCAAACACAAATTTCATATCCTACAACTAAGACGAGAAATAAATGCACAAATAAGTAATTTTATTGATTATAATAAATGGGTACAATTTTCTATGGTTTGCTCTTCTACAAAAGAACAAATCCTCTGATTTGATCTCTGAAATGGGTTCCAATCCAACGGTTGTAGAAGCTTGTTGTTGAATCAAACAAGTTGATGGATTTCTTCAAGTCTTCAAATGGAGAAACTTAGAGAAGAAAGGCTTGATCGAGGGTTTGAATGGCTTGATCTCGAACGAGTCCTGAAATGATCTCTTTGAAAAGAGAGACCAAATTTGTATTTGTAACTTGAAAGGATTGGCACAAGTTTGGAGTGCTTGATAATCTTTTCTTTTAAGTTTGAGAAATTTTAGAAAGAATTTTAAGAAGAGAATTTGGCAGAGTCTCTTAATTGCTTAGGAGCTTGCAAGACCATTAGCCAAAAAAAATGTCTCTCTCTTCTCCCTAATGAGAGCCTCTGTTTATAGGCTTAGAAGGGGAAGATTAATTTTGGGAACTCCACAATTAACTCTAATTTCCAAGAAACAAGTAATTTATCTACTATAGAAATTATTCGCATTGAAATTTTGAATTTAAATTTGAATTATTCCACCAAATTCTGACAAAATATTTTTATGGCCCCTACACTTTTGGGTTGACACAATTATCAAAATAGGTTCACTTTTCTTTTGGTGTGACCCATAATTTAAAATTGGTTAAGATCCATAATTTTAGTAGGACCCACATCCGTTTAAAAAAATTTGACCAACTTAATTTTTATTAATCAAGAAAATTTATTTGCCTTGATTAATTAGACGGTGATCAAGACACGTGAACATTTAAGTGTCTACAAATTGCCCCCACTTCAAAATTCTAATTTGATGCTTGCTTGCTAGTATCAAATGCGAGGTTTGAAGTAGCTTGCTCATGTTCACGAGGTAAGGATTTTAATCATGGAACCAATGTAAAAGCTAGCCATACATTGTTTCCAAAATAACGAAGTGTGGTCCTCTAAATATAACTTAAAGGTGCTGGGTTTTTTTTTTTTTTTTGCTGCTATGCAGGATCGGCCCTTTCTCCGCATATAGAAGGTAATCACAAGAGTATTGCTACGGTTTGCACAACCCCAAAACCCTTTCTTGTTCTATTTATAACAACACCATTATGAGGTCTACGCATAGCAATGAACAACGGCACCCTAAAAAATTATTGAAAATTGTGAAGCTGGATTTCTGAACAAGGTGAGTTTGCTTCTTATACATGCCCATCAGTGGCTTTTACATTTTTGTTGATGATGCCACTTTGTCACTATTAAGACCCCATGCTTTGAATGAAAGTCTTTGACTTTTTTTTTTTTGCCTGCACAAACATGTGCAAGTGGCCTATACCTATACATATATTTATATATGTGTATTGCACGGAACTCATGCAAAGTTCAATTTTTATTTTATTTTTTGGTAGCCTCTTTTGGAAATTGTATTTTATTATTGCCTACAAAATAATGATTTTGTAAGAATAATTTGAGTAATATATCCCACTACCCTTTCACCATAATTGGTTATTTTGACTTATGTGGGGGATGCGCCTATCATGCTAGCCGCCTAGATATTAGGCTAGTGAAGTAGACACTTCCACCACCACCCATTCAACCATAGGTGGTTAGTTTGACTTATGTGGGGGAATGTGCCTATCTAGCTAGCCGCTTGGATATTGGGCTAGTGAAGTAGACACTTCCACCACCACCCATTCGACCATAGGTGATTAGTTTAACTTATTGTAGACGTCCCCAAACGTCCCGGGAGGGAAATCCCTCCCCGTTTTGTTCATTGGGCTCACTACAGAAGTATTTCATGCCAAAATATGCCCAAATAACTACTGAAAATCAGTCAACACATGCAAGAATGATGAGCCCCTTTGGAAAGCCATGCAAGGGGTTGTTCTACACATACACGATAGACAAACAAAAGGGTAAAACCACCTCTAAAAATGAGTTATGACAGCCCTAAAACCTATCAAAAAGAGCCTGAAATTAGTCTAGGAAGCATGCAATGAAAGGTCCCTTTGAAAGGCCTTGAATGGGATTGTTCTACACATGCATCATAGACATAAAAAATGGCTAAAGGGGCTCCAGATAGAGTCAAGGAAGACCTTAAAACTCACAAAATAGGGCCTGAAATAAGACTTCAAAGCATGCAAGATGGAGCCCCTTTGGAAGGCCAACAATGCTAGTAAAGAGAACAAGGGGTGAGAGGGTCACCCCTCTCTGATTTTGAAGCTCAAAAGCACATCTAAGACACTTAAAATCTACTGAATTTCAGTGGCTAAAAGGCCAAACCAAGGCCAATGCAAATGCTCAAATACAAGGCTCAAAACATGAGGAAATGAACCATGGAAGGGGGAAGATGACCCCAAACAGAAAAGAGTCCTTAAACAAACATGTTTATAAGATCAAAAAAAGACTTTTTCTAGTTTATGGAAAATCTCGAAATGCTTGCAAGTAAGGCTAAGATATCATGCAAAATAAGCCCTAAAAGAGAGATGAAACATACAAGGATGTAGGAGACCTCAAACAGAAAAGTATCCTTAATTAAACTTCAAGAGAAACTCAAAATAAGACACTTTACAGTTTATAACAAAACCCAAAAATGCTTGCAAATAGGGCTAAGCTATGGAGCAAAATAATGTAAGAAAAGGGGAAATGGAGACTTACCCTTGTAGCACAGCAATGCTGCAACTTCTGGACCAAGTTAGTGAACCTTCAACCCCTTAAAATCAGTCCCAAAGTGCTGGAATGGATGGTGGAGGTGGTAGGCTATAAGGTGTAGTGTAAATGACCAAGAACAAGGGTGTTTTGAGCTTAGATGAGAGAAATATAGGGAGTTGTATGTATATGCCTCAGCTGGTTTTTTCTAACCCATGCAAATGAAGACAAGCCTCTCCTTTATAGAGGAGAGGCTCTAAAGCTTCTCTTGGAAGCTTCAAATATCCTCCATACACGTGTATGGAGGATGGTCCAAATGCCTCCCAGCTGGCACAGTTGTGATGCATTCAGAGAGAGCAAAAAGCAAGAAGCAGGTCGACCAGTTCAAGTGGTCGGCCGGCCACTCCCCCTAGTCGGCCGACCAGGGGTCAAAAGGTTCAAGGAGAAATGCTGGCTGGCCACCCTAGAAAGGTGGCCTCCCAGATGAGTGCAACATAGCTATATGGTGGAAAACCAGAAAATGTGACCCAAGAGAGAGAAAAACTAGCTTTTTAGCAAGGTTCAAAAGGGTCAAGAAGAATTACTGGTCGGCCTACCCATATTGGTGGCCTCCTAGATGAGCACAACACAATGGTGGTATGAAAAACCAGAAATTGTGGCTCAAAAGTGAGAAAAATCAGCTTTCTGTCAGAAAAATCGGCTGGAGGAGAGAGAAAAAGAGAAAACTAATTTCCAAGGGGAAAAGGTGGCCTCCCACCATACTACCACCTCCCTAGCAATGAAAATAGGGTCCCTACCAAAAATGGACCAAGACGGATGCAAAACGAAGGTTCGGGGGCCAAAACGCGCAGTCTGGGACCCCGAAAACAGGATGTTAGGCACCGAAAGTGGCGTATGACCACGAAGGTGGTCTCCAGGGCCACAGTGTCCCTCTAAAGGGAGGAAACAAGGTGTGTGCCAAAAACCAGAGCAAACGGAGGTAGTTAAGCGGTCCCGAATCGAGGCACACGGCCAACGGCTCCGAAAACCGAAAATTGGACTCCAAATAGGAAAAATGGCCTACGACCACGAAACGTAGCCTACGGCCACTGAGAGATGGTCTACGAGACCTCTCCCTCCCTTCAGGAAGAGAAAACAGAGAAAATAAGACTTGGTTCACAAACCGAGGCAAAGCACAAAAGAGCCCCGAAGTCCGGAGACAAGGCTCGCAGTCGAGACTTCGCAACCTCGGAACGAGCACAATATGCAACATCACCGAGTGCTCAGTTGGTGACGTCTGAGTCTTAAGGTCGGTCAAAAATGGGGTGTCTACAGTTGCCCCTCTTTGACAGAACTCAAAAGTCGTAATTGACAGGAGTGAATGTCAAAGCCCAGAGACGACCCATTTTTGACAAGGCCGAAGACTTAGACAAACAGGGGAGATAAACAAAAATGTGCCCGCAGGCATGCCCGCAGGCATGGGGCGAGATGCAAAGAAAATGTTTAAGGCCAAACATAACTTATGCTCATGCAAAGAAAGCTGTAACGAAGCATAACATGCAACAGTTTTAAGCAAGCGTACACAAATCTAACTTCATTACATGCAGAAAGGGTGTAAGAAGATTATGCAATCTTAGCGAGCATGTGCGACAGATACACAAAAGTAGACGAGGTGTGATAGATACACAGAGTGAGTAAGCATGTGCGATAGATACACAAAGTGAGTGTAGTGATAGATACACTAAAGTGAACATATGATGGATACACAAAGCGTACGTGCGATGGATACACAAAGTAAACGTGTGATGGATACACAAAGCGAGCGTGTGATAGATACACAAAGGGTGAACACAAAGTGTGATAGATGCACTTAGTGAACAAAGTGTGATGGATACACAAAAGGTGAACACCAAGTGTGATAGATGTCCTAAGTGAACAGAGTATGATAGATATACTAAAGGTGAACACGAAGTGTGATAGATGCACTAAGTGAACAAGTGTGATGGATACACAAAAGGTGAACACAAAGTGTGATAGATGCACTAAGTGAACAGAGTATGATAGATATACTAAAGGTGAACACAAAGTGTGATAGATGCACTTAGTGAACAAGTGTGATGGATACACAAAAGATGAACACAAAGTGTGATAGATGCACTTAGTGAACAAGTGTGATGGATACACAAAAGGTGAACACAAAGTGTGATAGATGCACTAAGTGAACAAGTATGATAGATACACTAAAGGTGAACACAAAGTATGATAGATGCACTATGTGAACAAAGTATGATAGATACACTAAATATCAGCACAAAGTGTGATAGATGCACTATGTGAACAGGGTATGATAGATACACTAAAGGTGAACACAAAGTGTGATAGATGCACTATGTGAACAGGGTATGATAGATACACTAAAGGTGAACACAAAGTGTGATAAATGCACTATGTGAACAGAGTATGATAGATACACTAAAAATGAACACAAAGTGTGATAGATGCACTATGTGAACAGAGTATGATAGATACACTAAAGGTGAACACAAAGTGTGATAGATGCACTATGTGAACAGGGTATGATAGATACACTAAAAATGAACACAAAGTGTGATAGATGCACTATGTGAACAGAGTATGATAGATACACTAAAAATGAACACAAAGTGTGATAGATGCACTATGTGAACAGAGTATGATAGATACACTAAAAATGAACACAAAGTGTGATAGATGCACTATGTGAACAGGGTATGATAGATACACTAAAAAAGAACACAAAGTGTGATAGATGCACTATGTGAATAGAGTATGATAGATACACTAAAAATGAACACAAGGTGTGATAGATGCACTATGTGAACAGGTGTGATGGATATACTAAATGTGAACACAAAGTGTGATAGATGCACTTAGTGAACAAGTGTGATGGATACACAAAAGGAGGATGTGTGTGATAGATACAGAAAATGAGAATGTGTGATTGATACACTAAGTGAAGAGAGTGTGATTGATACACTAAATAAATGAAGTGTGATTGATACACTAAGTGAATGATTTTAAACGGAACTTCTTTGAATAAACCGTACATACAATAGCGTGCATGAATGAGAAAGAAACTTGATAGGTATAATGCAATACAATGGATGATGTTTAAGGAACGCAATAAACAAGCGTAGCGGCGCTTTAGAAAGTACCTCATGAGGTGAGTGGCAGTGAACCGCTCTTCTCCGATGGGGATTTTCCCTTGTGCTCTTCGAACACTTACCTTCAACTTACAGTACAAAGGCTCTGAAATACTGACAAGGGTTCTTCACGTAGAACACTTTGGATGCTGCCTTTCTTCCTGATCATATTCACAACTTTCCCTATTCTCCAACGGGGTGACAGACTAGGTTGGTTTAGTATCTAGAATTGAGGTGCATACACGCTATCTCAACCTATGGGGCTTCCATATAGATTTCAAGCCGGGGGATACACCCCTGGGTATTTAAACCAGACTTTAGTCTCGGAAATCCCGAACCTTTACGTTCTAGGCATCAGCTATTCGAACTCTAGTTTCCACCGTCGCAGTTGGTGTCCTAGGAACTCATTGCAAACACGACCAAGATGTCCCTGGCAGGGAACGGTAATTAGGGAGAGAACTTTTGATTGCCATTCCGGCTTGAAGCAGACTTGATCTTGAGCTTGAGGTAGAGGCACACTCATACTTCGGAGCATTGGCAAGACCTGAAGAGGTACACACGGAATGTAGTCTCGAAACTTACTGAAGTTAAAACAAACTCAGATACCCGACATTTTCCCTCTTTTCTTTTGCTTTATAGTCTGGAACCCATATAGCTTCAAATAGGTCCTAGTTTTACTGTTCTGACATGACCTAGGTAGAACCCTACAGTTTTACGAAAGAATGAATCTTGTTTTGCACAGATGTGGAGAACGGCACGGCACTCGGAGCGCAAAACGATTTTATTTTTGAAATTGAGAGATGAGCTCTTGACCGGGGTATTGAGCCTACGATTGAACACAGTGCACTACGACTCAACAATGGAAAACAAAAGGTAAACAACCTAAACACATCGAGTAACACTCGAAACGACTCCAAACAAGAATCAAGATAAAACAAAAAGACATGACGCTCAGACGTGCACAGGGAGCCTATTTTTCTGGGTATTGTTTCCCACCTTTTCTCATTTGTGATTCTCACATCACTCGGCCTTCAAGCTCGGTTTTTCTCTCAAAACCCTTTCCTCGCTTTTCCTCTCAGCGCACATCTCTCTATTCTTTGATCTCTCATTTTTCATCCCTCCCCAGGGTGGTTGATGGATAAACAAAAAGTTGTGGGCTCTTGCCCCTAGCACTCAGCTAGATTCTTCTTTTTCTGCGCTCAGCTAGTGAGTTCCTCCCACAGAGGGGCTGCGCTACAATTGGGTGTGTAGCAAATCTGCAGCTGACATCGGTTGACGATGCTTTGTTGGGGAGTTTGGACGTGATCAGATATGTCCAGATGAGGGAGTGGAATATCTTGATCCATTCCAGTTCGTGCTTTACACTTGGCTTTATATCTCGTTGCTTGGAGGATGAGAGGGCTTTCAGCCCTTTGTTGTTAGCTTCAGTTGTGCCCTTTTCTAGCAAGTATGATGCCCTTCTGGCAAGTATGCTGATAAAGGGGGAAAGACAGAAAACCTGACTCAACTGTGCCCCTAGTTTATCATTTTGACCATCCTTTTTTGTTTTGGTTTTCTATTAAAACAATTTTGACCAATATGAGAGTTAGATTAACATACTTGTTCAATTTTTGATTTGAAATCATGCAAGTCAGGTTATGAGCACTGAAAATTTTCCTTTTTTGGGTCCAAGAAGTGGTCCAGTTTTGGAAAATGGAATAGTTTTCGAGAAAAATAGTCAACCTCAGTAAAAATTATCAAAAACTATTTTTGCAAACGGCCACTGCTCAACGAGCACGGAAACTATCCTCGAGATGCACAACCTCAGATCCGAAGGAAAATTGCCCCTTGCTTGAAGGACACTGCACGGCAACGGAAAGTTGCCCCTTGTTTGAATAGCACCGCGGCACATTGTATGGCAACGGAAAGTTGCCCCTAGTTTGAATAGTGCCGCAGCACATGGCAACCAGTCCTCACAGTGACAATTACAACCAAATTCTCAGATACAGAGAAGACAAAGATGACCAGAACCATCACATGGACACAGTCAAATTTGAAGTGTTTTACAGCTGGACTTCAGAGTGAAGTTGCCTACGTATCCCAAAGATGGGAATCAAGCCTTACGTAGTTCGGGGTTAAGGCACACTCGAGTATTAACCTCTCCTTTTGTGCTCTAACTTTTGCCAAGGCCGCCTTTCTGGGTTTTCAACCTTGCGAGCTTTGTTCTCCTTTTCTTTTCAATTCTTTTCATTTCTTTTCTTTCTTTTTTCTTTTTTCTTCTTTTTTTTTCCTTTTTCTTTTCTTTTTTTTTTTTTGTTCTTTTCTTTGCTCTAACTTTTGCCTGGGTCGCCCTTCCGGGTTTTCGGCCCAGTGAGCCTCTCAAGGGTAAAAGTGTAGCTTTGTCCATGTCAAATGGTTTTGAGATCCTGAAGTCATCTAAATCCAGGAGAATGGCTACTGTTCGCTGACGATGTAGGAGTCCATCCGATGGGGGGTTGAATTTGCTCCTAGTGTTGTGGATAGGAAGTCGGTTATCCTTCAACAATACTTTCTTCTTTCCTCCCTTCTGGGATTTGGCATTCTAGCCAATCTTCATTAGCTTGAGAAACATCCCAATTTTTTGACTCTTCGAGCACATCTGACATTTTTGCCCCTAGTTTGAGGGCTTTTGATCTAGCTTCGCAAGCTTCCTTTGACTTTCTTGCCCCTGGTTCGTGGGCTGCTTCAAATCTGGCCACACAGGCCTCGCATTGTGGTTGACCGTTGAACATTCTGAATCCAAGTTCAAGGTTTGAAAGTAAAGGGGTCGAGTCTCGAGGCTGAGAGCGATCCTAAGCTGCACAATCTCAAGAGCGATTCCACACAGGTCTTCGCAGGACTACGCAAAATGTTTTTTGAAATCTTTTAAGAAAGCGACTAATCACTCGCGCGGAAGACAATGTGAAACCAATCTAGATCAAACCAGGATCCTTCTCAGTACTCACATTAACAAGCATGATTTCATTCATTAAGGGCTTAGTATGCCTCTCTTTCTCTCAATTGATCAAATTTTGCAAATCCTGAGGAATTCCTTCCTCTTCGTTTTCATCACAATGTTCAAAAAGTTTTGAAAAACTTAGGTCAATATAATGAGTTCAAGGCACAGAAAAGTAGGCAAAAAGTACTGCCGTTTCGTTCAATTTTTTGGCACAACTGGCGCAAGGTAGAAGCAAACACAAGGGTGTGAAAATCACTGCTGTTTCATTCAGATCTGTTGGCACAACCGGCTCCCCGGCAGAAACAGACTCAAAAGAAAACAAAAAGACAAACACAAAACAAAATAATGATATCCGAAGTAACACCCCCGGAATCACTCGACTTCTATACAATAGGACTGACTCGATACAACAAGACAGACCCTTAATCAAAAAAGACTGACTCAAAACAAAGAGACAGACTCAAAACAAAACCACAGAACTGACTCAACACCCAAGTCAGAAGCTACAAAAACTAGCATTCGCAAATGCTCAAAACGGTGCGTGCCACACGCCACATCTGGAGTAAACTGAGTGCCGCCCGCAGGTGGTTCACCCCCTGATCACATCACATTATCCCCCATCAGTTTAGTGATCAAGTGTCGATAGACTTTGCTGAGTTGGTGCGGCGATGACCTTGTTGTCAAACAGATCTTGTACATCATGGCGCAGACAAAAGCAACTGTCAGTGTCATGACCGGTTTGTTGATGGTAGGTGCAGTACTTAGTCTGGTCATGCTTTGGAGGGAAAGGATCAGGTAGAGGTCGTTGTTCCAACGGTTTCAGATATCCTTTCCGGAGTAAGGCCTCTAGAGCCTTTGACAAAGGCATATAAAGTGGGGTAAAAACCCTCTTGACTCGAGGTGGATATTTGATTTTTTGTGAGCTACTTCCGGATGCACCGGTGAATGGGATAGCTGTTTTTGATACGGTGGTGGTAACCATGCCCACTTTAGAAGATCTTGCAGCTGTATCACCACTGGTGGTCATATTCGAACTGCGGGAAAACGCCCTACTGGGCTACTCCTTTTCCTGGTCAATGAGGCCCTACTTCATAGCATCCTCAATTTGTACCCCCATCTCATGTAAATCTGGAAAGGTGGGAAAGGGGAGAACAATCATTTTCTGCATGAGCTTGGGCTGGAGATTGCGCACAATCATCCGAATTTGATCTTTATCAGTGGGCCTTAGGGTCATCATTGAGGCTTTGGCCCTCCACCGGGTTACGAACTTAGAAAAGCTCTCCTTAGGCTTTTGCCTTGTTATCTCAAGATCACGGGTTGTAATCTCGATTTACGTGTTATAGGAGTACTGCGCAACGAAGGCCTCAGCCATCTCATCCCAGTTCCGTTTGACATCGTCTTCTAATTTTGCATACCAGATAGCGGCCACACCTGACAGGGTCCGGCCGAATAAAGAAAGCTTTTGTAGTCTGGTGAGGCCCATCGGCCTTAATATGTCTGAAAACAGCCGTAAGTGCACCATGGGATCCCCAGACCCGTCAAAGCGGTCAATATGTGGCATTTTAAAGCGGTCTGGCAGCATCACGGCCGCATCGGTATACCCATCCTCAATGTCCGGAATGGACTTGACGCCCTGAGATTTCTTGAACAGCTTTTCAAGCTTGCTCACCTTCAATGCTGTGGGGTCCACCTCGGACTCAAAGGGAGAATCCGGTAGGTTGGTGGGTGTTTTGGATAATTGGGATAGGATTGGGGGCGGAGCCAGTCCTGTCGGAATGTCCGTATCTCCCTGGACATTTGGTGCCTCCTCGGGTGCTGGAGCTCCTGGCGGGGGAGGGGCTTGGTGCGAAGCAGATGCTCCGGTTTGCTACTGTAACCTGGCGATCAACCCTGCTTGTTGAGCCATGACCTCGGCCTGTTGTTAGGCAAATTTGGCTTGACGAACAGCGTCCTGCTACATGATTTTCATACTTTCTTGGAGTTGACGCATCATCTCCTCCATTCCTGCCATACTGCCCTGATCTAACTGATCTATCAGTATATCTGTCTCTGTAAAAACAGATATCTCAACCCAACTGCGCACAGGTGAGATGGATAATGACCGCTGATCTAAGGACTGTTGAACTGGTGATCTGTGCCTGATTGGCCCTCTTACCCTGCCTCTGGCAAAAGAACACTGATTTCCCTTGAACTGAATCTCTGACCTGACAAAGTCTATCAGCACAAGTCCGATGAACCTCGGGGATATTGGAGCCTTCTAAAGCTACAGTTCCAAAACTACCCTAGCAAAAGAGAAAACATGCAGTATCTCAGCCTGATTTCACCAAAATAGATATGAGCAGCCGAATAACTGTGCTCTCTACTGAATTCTGTCCAAGATTCTGCCTGTAAACTGATACCCTCAGGTCAAAGTGATTCCCCACATACTGATGCCCTCAAGCCTGATACCCAGATTTGTAAACTGATATACACAGCCCTGCAGAGACACACTCTGACAGCACATAGCAGGCAAATGAAAACCAAAACACCCTTATGTTGGGGTAGAGTTTCCCTGTCCTATTTTGTCAGGAGCTAGGATTTCACTACGCATGCAGCAGTTTCAAACAACCTAAACTCGGGTAAGCAACCTGTCCTAGTTTTGGAATGGTCACTATGGATTCTGAATATGCACTAGGTCGAATGGTCAAAAAGGGTGCCCCGGTAAAACTGGGGTTTGTGTTCCCGTCATGGCAGAGTCCGCAACCGGTCAGCCTTATGGCACGCTTCGCAAAGCGAGCCTCTGACAAACCGTTCAGGAATAGCATACGGCAAACACGGTGTCCTAGGTGCACCAATGCACATGCAATGCAAAGAAACACGTAAGTGTAGTCAAAACCAGATATCATGAGTTCGAGTCAAATTCTTCAAACTCCCCAGCAGAGTCGCCAGAAACTGTAGACGTCCCCGAACGTCCCGGGAGGGAAATCCCTCCCCGTTTTGTTCATTGGGCTCACTACAGTTCAAGACTCAATGTCACGGTCCTGTATCTAATCTCACAGAGTGCAATGCAAGACTGATGAATCATCAAAGAGTCCAAATTCGGTAAATCATTTTTGAAAACAGATTTTTTTTGAAAGAAGTGCCAAACATGGACTGCTTTGCCAGATACAGAGTCGCCACCTAAATATTTTATTTGGGAAAATTTAGGAAACCCTGACTCGTTGCCTAACGCCACGTGTCCGTCATCATCAAAGTTGCCTCGGCTCGGGAACTTGGGTACGATTGGGGAAGGTCACTTCGTCAGCACCCCCGCTCGCCCGATCAAAGATCGGCCTCTACTAACCATGATATCGGGTTTTGAAAACATTATGCATTCTTATTCCGGTTATTAGCCTAGATTTACTATGTGATGCGCACAGCATATAAATATAGACTGGATCGCCTGAATTGGAACAACACATCTCATGTTTGTTTTGAAAATGGTTTGCTACTCGCAAGTAGGCTTAAAATGCAGATTTTGCCACCCTCGGGTGGGCTTAGAAAACAAGATGATTTGTCCCTCTCAAGTGGGCTTAAAACTCACAATTGATGAATTGTTCCAATCCAAATAACCCAACCTTTACCCACAGGCATTCAGGCAGGTATACCACGTAAGCACGTAGCCTCATGGTAAGCATGCTATCATGGCAGTCACTCACACACATGCAAGGATGCTAAAGCATAAACACTTACCGAGTACTCCAACCCAAAACAGAAGCTATGTTAGAAATCCATGCATGATCCTAACTATACAGAAATGCCTAATGCAACACATGCAGGAATGCAATTACAATAGGCTCGACTATTCTAAAGATGGCATGTGATGATGCTACAACTAACACGTATTCACTTTGGAATTGAAATACAAATGCAGTTAGTATGATGCGCCGAGCCTGGTATATGCAAGACAGATGAATGATGCAAACATGCAAGCATAAGTATGCTAATTGAAACATGCCCTAATCTAACCATCATAAGCTGGTAAATAAAAGGAAGAAAGACGTGAGGTTGGAAGACATACATCACACGATTTATTACAATTGTGCCCTCACTCGGAGGGTCCGAATAAATAATACAGTCCGAATAATAATTGCAATCCGAATAAGTACAAAACCCTAATTAATTAACAATTTAACTAGGAAAGCAAGTAAATTAGCATGCAAATCCATGGACCGCCTCAGCTCTGTTCCGAATGATGAAAGATGCATGCTCGGGTTGCCTTGCGCGGAAATCCATTGCGATGCCCCGATTCGCCTCTGCTTGCAATTAATGCTGGAATGCTGTGCAAGGCTTTAGAAAGCTATTGATTTCTGATTTGCTGCAACAGAGAGCAAGAAAGGGGCACAGCAAAGTATTTTCACATATGTATGCATGACTACTCTTCAGGGAGTGTAGTCCTCGATCCTCGTGCCACCAATCACGCATCTCGATGCATGATGGCCGAGGAGTTGAATTGCACAACTCGATATGAAATGAATGCACATATAAACACAACAAGACCTAAACTCCATCATGGGTAATCCGGAGTGTCGGCGATCGGGAATTGAGACACGTTCTGTCACTCGGAGTACGAAACGTCCATCGTTTCCCGTGCTTGGGCTAACTCTTATCCCAAACACAATGCGAATGAGATGGCATACACAATGCGACTAACATACAACCTAGCATACGCAATGCTATGAAAAGGCATACACAATGCTCGATGCAACATGGCATACACAATGCTCTAACATGCAACCTAGCATATGTAAAGGCTATGGACTAAAATAGCATACACAATGCATGATGGACTTACACCAACATGAGTGGACCTCAGCCACACTCACATCAGTGGCCATTAGATGAAAATGAGACAATCGAAATGCGTGCACACATGCACGAATACCAATGACCGAACCTAAGGCATGACATGCAACTCTAACAAGGCATAGCAAAGGATGAAACATGACATGGAATAGCATAAATTACAGCTCTAAAACATCATGAAATATGGTCCCGAAACATGTAAATATGGCACACAATGCTAGCTAGGGGGCCTGGGTACCGAAACTAGTAAAGTGTGTTACACTAGAGGTACCCAAAGCAATGCACCAAAGGCAAAACCAACCCCAAACAGACCCTAGGCAGGTCTGAAACAGTGGGAAATTGGCCTAAAATGATGACTCGGAATGCAACGAAATGGAGCTCATTCAATGGTCGATGAATGGGGCATACAAGCCTGACTCTCAAATGCATTTAAAGAGATGAAAACATGGCAACATGGCATTCAAACAAGCTCTGAAATGTGATGAATAATAGGCTCAAAACATGAACACACCTCAGTATTTGTATGGAATGGATCTCAAAAACTCAAAGCTAAGCATGGACCTTGAACTACAAGCATGCAAAACTAACATCATTCAACCACAAGACCCAAAATAGAGCTAGGACAGTCCAAAATAAGCACATTATCAGTTTAAGGCATGGCCAAAATACGCTAGAATCAATGGCCTATAAAGCATGCAAAGAAAGCTAGTGAGCCATGAGTTGTTCTACAACTATATGAAGCATATGAGGGCTCACCCAACCAGCCAAAAACAAAAGTATTTCATGCCAAAATATGCCCAAAGAACCACTAAAACTCAGTCAACACATGCAAGAATGATGAGCCTCTTTGGAAAGCCATGCAAGGGGTTGTTCTACACATACATGATAGACAAACAAAAGGGAAAAACTACCTCTGGAAATGAGTTATGACAGCCCTAAAACCTACCAAAAAAAGCCTGAAATTGGTCTAGGAAGCATGTAATGAAAGGTCCCTTTGAAAGGCCTTGAATGGGATTGTTCTACACATGCATCATAGACATAAAATATGGCCAAAAGGGCTCCAGAAAGAGTCAAGGAAGACCTTAAAACTCACAAAATAGGGCCTGAAATAAGACTTCAAAGCATGCAAGATGGAGCCCCTTTGGAAGGCCAACAATGTTAGTAAAGAGAACAAGGGGTGAGAGGGTCACTCATCTCTGATTTTGAAGCTCAAAAGCACATCTAAGACACTTAAAATCTACTGAATTTCAGTGGCTAAAAGGCCAAACCAAGGCCAATGCAAATGCTCAAATACAAGGCTCAAAACATAAGAAAATGAAGCATGGAAGGGGGAAGATGACTCCAAACAAAAAAGAGTCCTTAAACAAACATGTTTATAAGATCAAAAAAAGACTTTTTCTAGTTTATGGAAAATCTCGAAAATGCTTGCAAGTAAGGCTAAGATATCATGCAAAATAAGCTCTAAAAGAGAGATGAAACATACAAGGATGTAAGAGACCTCAAACAGAAAAGTATCCTTAATTAAACTTCAAGAGAAGCTCAAAATAAGACACTTTATAGTTTATAACAAAACCCAAAAATGCTTGCAAATAGGGCTAAGCTATGGAGCAAAATAATGTAAGAACAGGGGAAATGGAGACTTACCCTTGTAGCACAGCAATGCTACAACTTCTGGACTAAGTTGGTGAACCTTCAACCCTTTAAAATCAGTCCTAAAGTACTGGAATGTATGGTGGAGGTGGTAGGCTATAAGGTGTAGTGTAAATGACCAAGAACAAGGGTGTTTTGAGCTTAGATGAGAGAGATATAGGGAGTTGTATGTATATGCCTCAGCTGGTTTTTTCTAACCCTTGCAAATGAAGACAAGCCTCTCCTTTATAGAGGAGAGGCTCTAAAGCTTCTCTTGGAAGCTTCAAATATCCTCCATACACGTGTATGGAGGATGGTCCAAATGCCTCCCAGCTGGCACAGTTGTGATGCATTCAGAGAGAGCAAAAAACAAGAAGCAGACTGACCAAGGGTCAAAAGGTTCAAAGAGAAATCCTGGCCGGCCACCCCAGAAAGGTGGCCTCCTAGATGAGTGCAAACAAGCTGTATGGTGGAAAACCAGAAAATGTGACCCAAGAGAGAGAAAAACCATCTTTTTAGCAAGGTTCAAAAGGGTCAAGAAGAATTACTGGTCGGCCTACCCATATTGGTGGCCTCCCAGATGAGCACAACACAATGGTGGTATGAAAAACCAGAAATTGTGGCTCAAAAGTGAAAAAAACCAGCTTTTTGTCAGAAAAACTGGCTAGAGGAGAGAGAAAAAGAGAAAGCTGGTTTCCAAGGGAAAAAGGTGGCCTCCCACCATACTACCACCTCCCTAGCAATGAAAATAGGGTCCCTACCAAAAATAGACCAAGACGGATGCAAAACGAAGGTTCGGGGGCCAAAACGCGCAGTCTGGGGCCCCGAAAACAGGCCATTAGGCACTAGAAGTGGCGTATGACCATGAAGGCGGTCTCCCGGGCCACAGTGTCCCTCTAAAGGGAGGAAACAAGGTGTGTGCCAAAAACCAGAGCAAACGGAGGTAGTTAAGCGGTCCCAAATCGAGGCACACGGCCGACG
The DNA here is from genome assembly GCF_055761805.1 of Camellia sinensis. Lineage (NCBI taxonomy): Eukaryota > Viridiplantae > Streptophyta > Magnoliopsida > Ericales > Theaceae > Camellia > Camellia sinensis. The sequence goes on from NC_138964.1 coordinate 161,823,929, forward strand.
GCTCTGAAAATCAGAAACTGGGCTCCAAACAGGAAAAATGGCCTACGACCACGAAACGTAGCCTACAGCCACTGAGAGATGGTCTACGAGACCTCTCCCTCCCTTCGAGAAGAGAAAACAAGACCTGGTTTGCAAATCGAGACAAAGCACAAAAGAGCCCCGAAGTCCGGAGGCAAGGCTCGCAGCCGAGACTCCGCAACCTCAGAACGAGCACAACATGCAACATCACCGAGCGCTCAGTTGGTGACGTCTGAGTCTTAAGGTCGGTCAAAAATAGGGTGTCTACACTTATGTAGGGGAATATGCCTGTCTAGCTAGTCGCCTAGATATTAGGCTAGTGAAGTAGACACTTTCACTACCATCCATTCGACCATAGGTGATTAGTTTGACTTATGTAGGGAATGTGCCTATCGAGCTAGCCACCTAGATGTTGGGCTAGTGAAATAGACACTTCCACCATCACCTATTCAATCATAGGTGATTAGTAGGCAATGCGGCTATTGAGCTAGCTGCCTGGATATTGGGCTAGTAAAGTAGACACTTCCACCACCACCCATTCGACCATAGGTGATTAGTTTGACTTATGTGGGGGAATGCACCTATCGAGCTAGCTGACTGTACATTGGGCTAGTGAAGTAGACACTTCCACCACCACCCATTCGGCCATAGGTGATTAGTTTGACTTATGTGGAGGTATGCGTCTATCGAACTAGTTACATGTACATAGGTGATTAGTTTGACTTATGTGGAGGAATGCGTCTATCAAACTAGCCGCTTGGATATTGGGTTAATAAAGTAGACACTTCTACCACCACCCATTTGACCATAGGTGATTAGTTTGACTTATGTAGGAAAATGCGCCTATCGAGCTAGCCGCCTGTACATTGGGCTAGTGAAGTAGACACTTCCACCACCACCCATTCGACCATAGGTGGTTAGATTAATTTTTCACTATGAGCATGTCATTCACGCACTCACTATCATTTATTTAATTATATGTTTGCAACTTCTAATTAATGTAGCTTGTCATAATACATTCATACAATATGCTTGAGCATACATGTCCCCAAGAGAAGTAACATAAAAGTAATGGTCAAAGGATTTTTTTTTTTTTTTTGTGTGTGTGTGTTGTTGACTGAACTTAAAGGACAACCCTAAGCTGCCTACGTACCCTACAAAGGATCAAGTCAAAACGTAGTTTAAATTTTTTTCCCCCTCCTAAGATATTTTAGACTCATGTCAAGGATTTTAGTGTTTGAAAGATAGTTTAGACTCGTATCAAGGAGTGTAGTGTTTGAGAGACAGTTTAAACTCGTATCAAGGAGTGTCTTTTTTTTTTTTTCTTTTTGAGACAATTTAGACTCGTGTCAAGAAGTATCTTGATTTGTGAGACAGTTTAAACTCATGTCAAGGAGTGTCTTGATTTGTGAGATAGTGTAAACTCATGTCAAAGAATGTCTTGAACTTTTGTTGCATTTACGAGATGACATGTTCACTTTCATCCTTGTTATCTTTCACTTGGTCTTCGCCTTATCTAGTTAACACAATGGTATGTTGTTTGGCTTTGATATGGCCCACCTGACTAACTTCAATTGTTGTCACGCGCTTCATTTGAGAATGAATTAGACTTCGCATCCCTTGATTTTTTTTCGAATGAAATGGTTTTGACTTTTTTAGCCTTTGTTTTCTGCTCTTCTGTTTTGGCCTTTGTGTTTTTGTTCTCCAATCGAGAAAAGACTGACCTTCGTGGTAGAGAGGTTGTTCTTTCATCTTCTTGGTTACCAATACTCAATCTGTTGAAAATTGACGTACGAGGTAGAGGAGGTTCAATATGATCAAAGACTAAAACTCAAGAAATGGGGTTTTGACTTTAGTTGCTCTTTATCTCTTCATCAGCTGAAACCATGTATACTGTCTTAATCAAGTCATCATTAAAGTACCTTTTTAGAAAGAAGTCAAGTAGGATGATTGGTGCAAGCAAACTTTGTTCAGGCACCTTGTTTACTTGAAGCGTTCCCTTGTCATTTCTTTTTTCCATATTCCATTTGGGTTGCCAATGAGAATTCTCATTCTTCATTTGAGGAGACTGAGTATTAGATTTATGTTTTCTTGACTTATTTGGTGCCACGAAAATCCAATCCTCATCACTTTTTGCAATTGGATCTTCTTCAATGCTAGCACAAACATGTAGATCTTGACTTGGGACTTGTATTGTCACAGGTTCAAATGAGCCAAACTGAATGGTTTTGGAGATTGCCCCTAGTACCACAAATAAGGATTGTAGTATTTCTACCTTAGAATTTGAACTTTGGGACTCAACAATAATGGCTGTATGGTTGGACTGTGTAACTTCTTCTAGGTCTAGTTGGATTTTGTTCTTCTTTGCTAAATCCAGTATTAGCTCCTTTAACACAAAGCACTTTTTAGTGGGATGACTAACAATTCGATGGTAGTGACAATACTTTGGGTTGTTGACTCAACCCATCTCTTTTGGATGCTTGCATTCTGGTAATTTGATGACCTTTTTCTCAAGTAGATCTTCTAACATGTCAGGTACATCAGAGTCTAGGAAAGGGTATTTCTTTTCTTGTAGCCCCTTAAGACTCAACCGTTCTTTCATTTGGAAATGGTCTTCCTTCTTGACATCCTTCTTCTTATCTTTGTAGGATGCCTTGTCAGCAGACATTGTGATAACCATTAACTCCTCAACTAAGTGGCCAAAAGACTTATCTTCTTTCTTGTCATCCATATTTTTTCGTTGCTTGAAGGTAAGAGGGTTCTTCCCACCATGGTTGGCTATGCTGATCTCCATGTCATGAGCGCATGTAGCCAATTCCTCAAATGTATGCGGTTGAATGCTTTAAAGGATGTAGAAAAGTGCATGCCTTGCATGCACATTTCAACAGCAGAGACCTCATGGAGATGATCTTTGCAGTCGAGGCTTAGAGCGCACCAGCGACTATTGTAATCCACCGCAGACTCATTTTTTCATTGCCTAGTGTTAGTTAACTCCACCATACTCACAGTTTGACGGGTGCTGTAAAATCGATTTAAGAATTCTCGTTCCAATTGTTCCTAACTATTAATTGACTCAGGTTCCAAGTCAGTATACCAATCAAAGGCATTTTCTTTAAGCGATCGAACAAACTGCTTGACAAGGAAATTTCCTTTTGTCCCAGCACTGTTGCATGTTTCAATGAAATGGGCTATGTGTTGCTTTGGATTACCCCTTCCATCAAACTGCACGAACTTGGGAGGTTAATTACCAATTGGCATTTTGAGATTATCCATTTGCCTTGTGTAAGGCTTAGAGTACATGAGAGTGCTTTGAGGGACGCCACCGTACTGGGCTCTGATTGTGTTTGCTATCATGTCTTGGAGTTGTTGGACAGACAATGAAGCAACATAAATTGGTTAAACACTTGGACCAACTGCTGGCTTTGCAACAGATGTATGGTGAGTTTCATTACCAATGACTTGTATGGGGTTTGATGCAAGGTCCATCTTTTCAACAAGTGTGTCTTGCGGTGTAAAGCCAAGTAGATGAGAATTTTCTTGACTTGTTTCACCAATATTTTGTGCTTCTAACTTGTTCATTAGTGAAGCGATTTGGAGATCTTTCTCTTCAACAGTCTTGGTGAGTTTTTCAATAGCACTAGCCATTGTTGCTAGTTGTTCCTCCACCAAAGTAGTGCCAATAGTCATGACTAGCATAGCCACTGAACATGATGAAAGAGAGTGACTTGGCGAGACAAAATTTCTTGAACTAGCAGGAGATGACCCTGAGTATAAACCCATGTTTGAGTTTGCGTCACGAGCCAAGGAAGTTGAATGTGGAGAGAAGCCTTCTGCAATGAATCTTTCGAGACAGAATCGAGTAGCTTCAAGTTCTCTATTTCCTTTTTCTTTGCCTTGGATATGGAAAGAACTGCAAATTTATGAGATTTGTCACGCACCTGCTTTGTTGCATTAGTGATTGGCATAGCCCCATGAGTTCCAAAGGAAATTGTAGCCTTGACCTTGTTACGAGTAATCGAACCCGTAGAGGTGTTGTTACTGCTTGTCGTTACGGCGGTGTTCTTGCTAGCAGTCTTGTTGCTTGGAGCAGTTTGAACCTTCTTGAAGGCCATTGCACTTGATCAAACAAACTTTGGGAAATTGATTTAGGAGAAAGAGATGAGAAGCAGAAAGGTCCCACTGGATGTGCCAAAATTTGTAAACACAAATTTCGTATCCTGCCACTAAGACGCGAAATAAATGCACAAATAAGTAATTTTATTGATTATAATAAATGGGTACAATTCTCTGTGGTTTGCCCTATTACAAAAGAACAAATCCTCTGATTCAATCTCTGAAATGGGTTGCAATCCAACGGCTATAGAAACTTGTTGTTGAATCAAATAAGTTAATGGATTTCTTGAAGTCTTTGAATGGAGAAACTTGGAGAAGAAAGGCTTGATCGAGGGCTTGAATGGCTTGATCTTGAACGAGTCTTGAAATGATCTCTTCAAAAAGAGAGACCAAATTTGTATTTGTAACTTGAAAGGATTGGCACAAGTTTGGAGTGCTTAATAATCATTTCTTTTAAGTTTGAGGAACTTTAGAGAGAATTTTAAGAAGAGAATTTGGCAGAGTCTCCTGATTGCTTAGGAGCTTGCAAGACCATTAGCCAAAAAAATGTCTTTCTCTTCTCCCTAATGAGAGCCTCTATTTACAGGCTTAGGAGTGGAAGGTTAATTTTAGGAACTTCAAAATTGACTCTAATTTCCAAGAAATAAGCAATTTATCTATTATAGAAATTATTTGCATTGAAATTTTGAATTTAAATTTGAATTATTCCACTAAATTCTGAAAAAATATCTTTATGGCCCCCCATGCTTTTGGGTTGACCCAATTGTCAAAATAGGTTCACTTTTCTTTTGGTGTGACCCATAATTTAAAATGGGTTAAGATCTATAATTTTAGTAGGACCCACATCCGTTTAAAAAAAAATGACCAACTTAATTTTGATTAATCAAGAAAATTTATTTGCCTTGATTAATCAGATGGTAATCAAGACACATGAAAATTTAAGTGTCTATAGGGGGTTCTTCAGACTTAGTGATATTTGCGGCAGGACGCTCTCTTAAACTACCCCTGACTATTTATGCGATGGGGCGTCCTCTAGGACTACCCTTGACCCTTTGGGATGGTTAGAGATCATTAGTTTGGTGTGGTTAAGAAGAGGGGTTCGCTAAGGAGCTCTATCTCTTTTTCGGAGGGATGACCTCCTTGGACAAGGTTGTTATAGAGAATATTCCCCCATGCACCTTGCACATAGGACATCCCCATTTGAGTTGCCTATATATAGAGCACTCACCCATAGCTTAAAGAAGAAATTTTTGGGGAGTCTATTTTGGAAAGAACTAATTTCCCTCCTTCATGAATATTCTTGTGAGTGAAATTGGGAAACCCATGAGAGCTTGCCATTTATTCTCTCAATAGCTTCTTTACTCTCTTCTTCACCCAACCATTTCTTCCCATCATCTCCTCTCTATGTTTGAGTTCCTAAGTTGCTATCATTGAAGAATTCTAGAATCACTACATTTTTCTAAAAGACTCGAAGTTTACGACGACATTCAAATTTTCCGTTCAAAGTTTCCGGGACATTCAAATTTTCCAACAACTTTTTTGGCAACTTTCGAATTTTCCAGCAACCTTCTCAGACCGCTACATACACCAACAAACCTTGTATGTTCTAATTTAGTAATGTAAGGTTTGTATCAAATTGGGTTTTTAGAGTTTTACAAACACTAATCACTTAATTTGAAGTTTTTTCACTGTTATTGTATGATGATTTTTCTTCTTCTTCTTTTTTTCTCTTTTTTTTTTAGTGTTATTTTTTTTTATTTGTTGTTATTTTTCACTACCCAAATTGATTTTGATGGGGAAAAAAAAAAAAAAACTATTTTGTCTTCGATTCAGTTAGCATCTGATTCTATTTTTCCTTATTCACAAAGTTTTTCATCTATTTGATCTAAGTTTTCAATAAGTATTTTTATATTTTTAGTAATTTTTTTAATATTTTGATAATTTTTTTACTTTTTAGATTCACTTAACTTTGATATAAACTTAAAAAGTATAAAGTTTTTACAAAAATATTTAAAAAATTCATTGAATATAACAAAATATAAAAATGTGTTGGATTTTCATTTTTTTTTTTTTTTTTTTTGTATTTGGTAAATTTTAATTTTAATTTTTTGACAAAATTATAGGAATAATTACATTTTACTCCCCAATGGTTTCACGCGTTTTCAAATTACCTCTCTGATGTTGATAAATGTATTCATAAATTTCCTGCGATTTTGACCGAAATGCAAAAGTGACAAAATTTGATAGACTTAACCGTGCGTGGGCAGACGCTGTTGGAGATAAAAAAGAATAACACTGAAAACAGAGGCAAAAAACAAGAAAACAGAGGCAAAGAAATATATAAAAACTGAACTGTTGGGTCCTCTCATTCAAATTTAAATACTGAAGCAAATGTGCCTATATATAGGCTTACAACCAAAACAACCAAACAGATTTTTATGTACCACTAAGGCACTAACTTAGACCACTACAGCCACTAGCATAATATCAGCAACAACTACCCAATTGACTAAACAAACTCAGTAAAATATGGACACTACTAACAACCTGAAAAGACCAAGTCAGACTTTGAATCATTCTTTAACACTCCCCCTTGATTCAAAGTTGCAAACACCAAGGAAAGCTCTGAAGTAGAAAAACTTTTCTTTTGACAAAGACTTCGTCAGTATATCAGCCAGCTGCTTATGAGTGGTACAGTACTTCAAAGTTACCTCCTCTTTCGCAACCAAATCACGAATGAAATGGAGACGCATATCTATATGTTTTGTTCTGCTATGAAATGCTGGATTTTTTGTCATAAAGATGGTTGCCTTGTTGTCACAAAAGATCTCCGTTGCTCCCTCTTGCCTTTGTTGAAGTTCAGCCAACATTCTTCTTAACCATATGGCTTGACAAGTTGCTGAAGTGGCTGCAACGTACTCAGCTTCTGAGGACGACAATGCTACTGTGGCTTGCTTCTTTGAGCTCCATGTGATTACTCCTGATCCAAGAGTAAAAACATTTGCTGAAATACTCCGCCTATCATCCAAAGAACTTGCCCAATCGCTGTCCGTGAACCCACATAATTTGAAATTAAAAACTTTTGAGTACCAAATTCCATAATCCATAGTTCCAGCGATGTAACGCAAGACCCGCTTCGCTGCTCCAAAATGAAGCTTTGAAGGATGTTGCATAAACCTGGAAATCATACCAACAGAAAATGCAATATCGGGTCGAGTGTGGGTTAGATAAATTAAACCACCAACCAAGCTTCTGAACCTGCTAGCATCAGCCATTTCTGCCCCATCTTCACACTGTAATTTTTCATTGATATTCATAGGTGTAGTTGCTGGTTTACAATTAAGCATGCCAAATTTATTAAGAAGATCCTTGGCATATTTTCTTTGGGAAATAAAAATCCCATCTTCTACTTGTTGGACCTCAAGGCCAAGAAAATAATGCAGCAAACCCATATCAGACATTTCAAACTCATGCATCATACGTGATTTAAACTCAGCCACAAGAGAATTAGAGGAGCTTGTATAAATGATATCATCAACATAAAGACAAATAATGATGAAATCATTTTTACCTTCCTTCTTCACGTAGAGAGTGGGCTCATTCTCACTTCTCAAGAATCCATTTTGCTGAAAGTATTCATCAATTTTGCTATACCATGCCCGAGGAGCCTGCTTTAATCCGTACAACGCCTTTCTCAACTTGTACACCTTTGTCTCTTTGTTTTCAATCATGAAACCTTCTGGTTGAGTTACATAAACTTCCTCTTGTAGATCTCCATTTAGAAAGGCTGACTTCACATCAAGTTGATAAACAGGCCATTGTAATTGTGCAGCCAATGCGAAAATAATTCTCACAGTTTCAAACCGAGCTACTGGAGAAAAAGTTTCTTCGAAATCAATGCCATGTTGCTGTGCGTATCCCTTCGCCACAAGCCGAGCTTTGTGCTTTTGTATACTTCCATCTGCACCAAATTTTGTCTTAAATACCCACTTCAAACCAATTGCATTTTTGCCTTCCGGCAAGTCCATCATCTCCCATGTTCTATTCTTTTCAATTGCTGCCAATTCTTCCACCATTGCTCTTTGCCATTCTTATTTTGTAGCTGCTTCTCCATAAGTCATAGGATCTGAAACAGTAAGAGCAAATTGGCAAGACTCATAAATGTCTCTCAAGGATCTAAACTTTCTGGGTGGTGTTTCATCCGAAGACTCTTCAAGAGTGGGCGAAAAGTCTCTCCTTGGTGAACTTGGTGATGCCATAGAGGAACCGGATGAACTTGTAGGAATTGGCACTTGACTTTCATTTGGAGAGATTCCAATGGACATAGGAACAGATGGTTTTGTGCCACGCCAAGCTTCAACCGGAGTTCGATTCATGACTGCCCTTGTGGGAGAAAGATTCAATAAATAAACTGATGTTGCCACAGCTTCAGCCCAAAATCCGTTCGAAAGTCCCTTTGCTTGTAACATGCTTCTTGCCATCTCCACAACAGTTCGATTCTTCCGCTCGGCGACGCCATTTTGTTCTGGAGTGTAAGGAGTTGTCAACTCCCTTTGAATGCCATTTTCTTCACAAAAAAGATCAAAATCTTTGGATAAAAATTCTCCACCTCTATCAGTGCGAAGAACTTTGATGCAAAAACCACTTTGCTTTTCAACTTTAGTTTTGAAGTGTTTAAATTTCTCAAAGGCTTCGGATTTGTTTTCCAAAAAATAAACCCAACTCATGCGACTATAATCATCAGTAAATAGCAAGAAATAACGACTTCCACCAAAAGATTTAGTTTGCATAGGCCCACATAAATCAGCATGAATTAATTCGAGACACGTTGAAGCTCTCCAGGCCTTTCCAACTGGAAATGACTTTCTAGTTTGTTTCCCATAGATGCACCCTTCACATAATTCAATGGAACCAATTTTCGGTAGTCCAAAAACCATACCTTTTTCTTTTAGCAATTTCAGACCCTTGATGTGGAGATGCCCGTATCGCAAATGCCATAGCTTCGAGTCATCTTTTCCACTAGCGGCAAAGACAAAATTCTCCATGCTTGAAACTTCCAATGGGAACATTTTGTTTTGAGTCATGTTGATATTGATCAACATATGGCCTGAGTGCTTGTCTCTAATAACACATGCATCATTATCAAATGAGATGGAATATCCAGCAGCCATTAATTGCCCAACACTTAGCAAATTATATCCCAAATCAGGTACAAATTGAACATTATGCAAGAGCTTTATGTTACCATGGGTAGTTTTAATGCTCACTGTACCTTTCCCTTCAACTTGCATTTCTTTGGCATTTCCCAGCTGCACCTTCAACTTCTGTGTCTCATCAAGCTCTTTGAACAAGGATTTCATCCCCGTCATATGATTCGAACAGCCGCTGTCTATGAACCACACATCGCTTGACGTATTGTTAGGATCAAAATGAGTCATAAAAAGTTTACTACTTTCTTCATTTTCTGCTGCATAATTCACTTGCTGGTCTTTGTACCAACAATCAGCTTTTATATGACCATACGTCTTACAATGATAGCATTGAACACCATTCTTGTAGTTTCTTTGCTCACCGGACTGCCGTTGCCCATCGAAGCGACCTCTGCCTCTCCCGTTACCATGACCATACCCACGACCACGACCACGACCACGGAATCCTCCTCTTCCATGGCCTCTGCTTGTCGAACTGTCACCTTCTGCAGCTTTGGTGACTATGTCCTTCACTTGAAATGCCTTTTCTTCATTCTTTTCAAGTGATCGATTAATTCTTGTCTCATGTGCTTGCAAGGACCCCATCAGTTCATCAAAGGAAAAAAACTGACAAATCCTTAGATTCTTCTATGGCAGCCACAACGTGATCAAACTTTGGAGTCAAGCTTCTCAGTACCTTTGCAACAACCGTTTCATCAGAAATCTTCTCGCCGTACGATCGCATTTGACTGACTATTGTCATGACCCGAGACAAAAAATCAGCAATTGATTCTCCATTCTTCATGTACAAGGTTTCAAAGTCACGCCGTAGTGATTGCAATTTCACCACGATAACTTTTGAATCACCTTGAAACTCCTTCTACAGAGTTGACCAAGCTTGCTTCGATGTGCTTGCCGCTGCAATTCGTGAGAAGATGCTGTCATGAACAGCCTGCTGAATAATCACCAACGCCTTCGAATCTTTCTTTTTATTCTCCTTCAATCTTGTTTCTTCATCAGGATCTGCGTAGCCTTGTTCTACCAAATCCCAAAGATCTTGAGATTTGAATAGGGTCATCATTCGGATACTCCAGAATCCATAGCCTTCTCCCTTAAAGACAGGGATGAGTGGTTGTGCAGCACTCATTGCATTGCCGTTGCTGGCCATTGGTTTTTCCTCTCAGGTGTTTCACTCAACTCACGTGTTTACCCTGTCTTCTCACTCTCTCAACAAAGCTCTGATACCAAATTTGTTGGAGATAAAAAAGAATAACACTAAAAACAGAGGCAAAAAACAAGAAAACAGAGGCAAAGAAATATATAAAAACTGAACTGTTGGGTCCTCTCATTCAAATTTAAATACTGAAGCAAATGTGCCTATATATAGGCTTACAACCAAAACAACCAAACAGATTTTTATGTACCACTAAGGCACTAACTTAGACCACTATAGCCACTAGCATAATATCAGCAACAACTACCCAATTGACTAAACAAACTCAGTAAAATATGGACACTACTAACAACCTGAAAAGACCTGACTTTTTGGGTCCAAATTTAGAGTGTTGAGTGACCAATTTGCCGTTCTACTTTCTTCCCCCCGATCCCCATGGGTCGTCCAACCATCACACACCTTGTTATCAACACTATAGCAATGGCGTCGGCAGTCCAGAAACCAGCGCCAGAAACATGCCTATATAGCTCCAGTATTGTAGTTGGAACCCACCAATGGCCGACCAACAATATCCAATTCAGAGCACGAAGACACACAGACCAAAACAAATAGACAGCCCAGCGCCAGATCAAAACACTCAAAATCCCAATTACATCGTCGGTAAACGTCCCACATCGCCAGTTCAGTGACAAAACAGCAACCCACCAACTGACGGATCCCATCCAAGATTGATGAATAGTTGTTTGAGAAACAATCATACATATTCAATTTAGAGCATCTCCAACGGTAGTAGGCATTTTACCTATCTAAATATTACTATAAAGTATATATTTTATTTTGCCTATCAACTGTTTTATGTTTTTACTCCAACCATGCTCTTTATTTTACCTATTTATCCAAATACTATTAATTTTACAGAATGCCACGTCAACAACAAAGATGGAGGAAAATGATCCTAATGATTGAATACATTTTGCCTAGCGTTGAAGGCTAGCTACATGTAGCTAGTGAATATGAGTTGAGCCAAAATGCCTAATCATATGCCTAGTGCATTGGAATTGAAAAAAGTGAATCACATTAGGCATTTTAACTAACAAGTATTATATCCCTAGTGCATTGGAGATGCTCTTACTAACTCTCTCTCTCTCTCTTTCTCTCTCTTCATATGTTCCAAAATCAAGAAAACAAACGGCCAAAGATGATGACTCAAAAGCACCACCTTACAAGTACACTCTCACTCTCATTCTCATCATAATGAGCAGAGATTACAGCAGATACACCATTGTTACATCGGAATAGGGGAGTTTTCTCTCTCTAGATTCTAGAGAGAGAGAGAGAGAGATATGCAAAGCATGGCTTTAAAAGCTCAAGGCCACTTGGAAGGGTTGGTTGGGAACCTTTGGTCCTTTTTTCTTTCTTTATATTATTTGGAGCTTGTTGGGTGTTCTCTGGATCTTTGAGGGAATTACTTCATAGTGTTTAGTTGATTTCCAAGATTGTAGAAACAGTAAAACAAATCTGTTGTATCCTGTAGGTTTTGAAACATGAAATTGATTGTGTAGTTTATCAATAACAGTGTTTCATTCTTTGTTGGTTATGGAGACAACAAGATGAACGTAAGACTTTTACTCTATTCACCTCGTATGGTCTCTTTAGATGGAATCGTGATGATTGTTATGTAGGATTAGGGATCTGACCATCTTTATATATGCAATTATCTTAAGAGTCTAAGTTTTCAAAGACTCAACCCTTATCATCTTTCTCCATCCTTATCTTAAAGTTCACCAACTCTTCTTTTCTTGATGTGGTTGTGTTTTGGGGGAGAGTAAAATATATTCATTTGAGGATGTTGAGTTGCTTAGCAGCCTACTCATTAATGAGTTTGATTCACAAGTCCAACCCCCACAAGGGAGGAATTAATGTAGGGGAAGAAATAGAGAGTGAGAGCATTACCTTGGTAGATTTTATATCATATATATATATATATATATCAGCAATGTTAGGTATCATAAAAAGTCTTTCATAAAAATGATCATGAAAGATTTGTGACCTTTGGATTATACTTAGAATAAAACACCACACACTAATTAAGGTAATCCAAGGATCACAAATCTTTCATAATCATTTTCATGAAAAGTCTTTCATGATCCCTAACATTTCTCTCTCTCTCTCTCTATATATATATATATATACGCGAGGAGAGAGAGAGAGAGCATTACCCAAATAAGAAATGAAAGAGATGGGTTTGTGGGTTGGATGCATTTCATATTTATATAATATATATATATACATAGAGAGAGACTGAGTTTATAGAGAGTTTAAGTGCCAGAAAAATGAAAGTAAAATGGCATTTATAAGAAAATTGAAGAAAAAAATAAAGGTATTCTAGTCCTTTCAATAATTTTTTCATGTCCCATCACTTTTGCACTTCAGTCAAAATCACAGAGAGTTTATGAGTATATTTATCAATGTGAGGGAGGTAATGTGAAAATGCATGAAACCATAGGCTGTAAAATGTAATTATCCCAATATTATACTTACTACGGACAATTACGAAAAAAAACTTAGGGTTTGAGATTTATAACAAAACAAACTCTAAAGTATTTCGATTCATTTTTCAGTGAGTTTAATCAATAAAATACAAATTTTTTTCGTTAATTTACTTAAGAAAATAGACAAATGATTGCGATTGAAACCAAGTCAAAAGATTAGGATTTAAAATTGACAAATTTTAAAAAAATAAGGTTTAATTTGTTAAAAAGGTCAAACCGTTGGTTTTTTTTTTTTTTTTTTTGTTGTTGTAATTTTCCGTACTTTGCAAGTGCATATAGATTAAGTGTATTTGAAAAATAAAATATTAAGTAAAATATTAAAAAAAACACAAAAAATAAAAAAAACACGTTTTGGTTTGGTTTTTAAAATCAATTTTTAACTTTGTGAAAAAAGTTTTCAAAATTTAAAAATTTGTTTGATATAAAATTTTTAAATAGTTTTTAAAAAATTGAAAATCCAAAACTCATTAGGTTTGGTGATTGTGAAATAATTTTTAAAACTCTGTTTGGTTTTAGAATTTTTAAAAATAATTTTTGAATTTTAATTCGTATTTTATTGTTTGTAGTGAAATTTTTAAATATTTTAATTAATATTTTTTAATTTTTAGATCTACTTGATCTAAACACACTTAAAACATATAAAATTTATAAAATAAATCTTTCACAAAATCATTAAATACTAACAAATTTACCAAAAAATATACAATTTTTTTTTTTCAATTTTTTAGCCTCCGTTTGGCAAGAGCTAAACGGGGCTTTTTTGGCTATTTTAGCCACAAAAAACAAAATAGGCTATTTTAGCCACAAAAAACAAAACATCACATCCAACCCATAATCATTACATTCTTCTCTCACAAAAAAAGCCAAAAAAGCCAAAAAGCCAAAAAGCCCTTCCCAAACCAAACTTTTTAGCCCAGGTTAAAATAGCCAAAAAAGCCAAAAAGCCAAAAAGTCAACCCACTTCCCAAACGGTTATGCTCAATCTAAATACATTTAAAATGTATAAAAATTATGAAATAAGTCTTTCACAAAATCTTTAAATAATAACAAATATGCAACTTTTTATACTTAAAACGTATAAAATTTATGAATTTTTTTTTCCAAAAAAGGTCACTAAATACTAACAACTATACAAAAAACTGTACAATTCTTTTTAGTTTTTATTTTAAAACTCTTAAATCTATTCAATCTAAATAAACTTAAAATGTATAGAATTTATTTAAAAAATCTTGTAAAAAATTACTAAATAGTAACAAAGATACAATAAAAAAATTCAAATTTTAAATCTATTTAATTTAAATACACTTAAAATGTATAAATTTTATAAAAAATCATTTAAAAAATTACTAAATAGTAACAAATATACAATTTTTTTTATATATAGTTTTTAAATCCATTCAATCTAAATACTCTTAAAACATATAAAATTTATGAATTTTTTTTTAAAACAAATCACTAAATACAAGCAAATAAATATATATATATATATAATACAATCGGGGTGAATATTTGTAGATATACTTAATCTAAATATACATATAAAATTTATGAATTTTTTTTAAAAAAAATCAGTAAATACTAACAAATATAAAAATATATATATATATTTTTTTTTCAAGTTTTTTTAAATCCATTCAATCTAAATACACTTAAAAACATAAAATTTATGAAAAAATCTTTAAAAAATCACTAAATACTAACAAATATACAACAACAACAAAATGGAATAAATAGTTTTTGAAATAGAGATAAACAAATGAGTTTTTAATTTTCAGCTCTCAAAAACCCATTTGAAAATACAAATCGAACGAGGTGTCAATTTTGTGTAAAATGAGTTAAGCCAAACAAAATATATTTGGGAACGATTTTTTTATTTTTTACGACAATATGAGAATGAATTTTTAAATTTTTATATTAAATTTTTTTTTGGGTGACTTTTTATTTTTAAACTATAAAAGTGAATGTTTTGGGCTTAAAATAGAAGCGTATCATAGATCAAACTCTTTCAAGCCTTTCAAGGCAAGTTCGTTGCAAGGCTAAAGCCCTTTTACTAGTGGAGGCCGAACGAAAAGTCGGAAAGCAGAGTAAAGAGCCGGCACTACCGGAAGCCTGTAGGGGAATGGAGACAGTTTGAGTGAGAGGAACGAATATCGCTAAAACCGCCCACTGTCTCTCTCTAAACGACTTCAAATTCCAAACGCAAACACTTCATCAATGGAAACTCAAAACTTGTTTTTTGGATTTTGCCCAATTCAAAACCCTAACAACTCATTATTTCCCATACTTCCCTCCTCTTCTTCTTACTGTCGCTCCTCTTCCTCCTCACAGATTCTATGCCCAAAACGGCTCTGTTGCAAATCCCTTTATCCTCTCTCTTCAAAATTTCTTTGGCTTAAAACCAAATTACAGTGTAAAAATAGTTTGCCGGAATATGTAAAACCTGTTTCCGGTGATTATGAAGATTTGAAAACTGGAATTCGGAAGAAAAATCTAGCGGTTTTTGTCTCTGGTGGAGGTTCGAATTTCAGGTCCATTCACGAATCCATTCTTGGGGGATCCATACATGGAGAGATTGTTGTTTTGGTCACCAACAAACCTGGTATGTTCTAATTTAGTAATGTAATGTTTTTATCAAATTGGGTTTTCATAGTTTTACAAACACTAAACTTCATTAGAAGTTTTTTCAACTGTTATGATATGTTGTGTTAATTTTATTTATTTGTTGTTATTTTTCACTACCCAAATTGATTTTGATGAAAAAAATTTATTCTTTGTAGTCGATTGATCTTCAATGTTAGCATCTTATTCTATTTTTCGTTATTCACCTATTTTTTCATCTATTTGATTCTGGATTTGATTAAAAAGTTTGATTTGATATGAACTATTCCAATAGTTTCATTGAATTCTTTTTAAAATTCCCCTCTTACCCCAAATTTCCATTTTTATCAGATTTTATGAATTCTCAATTTGATGAAAAAAATGACTCTCCCTTGATTTGATGAAAGGGTTGGAGATGATTTTTGAATACTTTTTCATCAAATTTAAATTTTATGAAAGAAAAGATGAAGCATTGAAGATGCTCTTAATTTACTACTAGTTTGACCCCCACCGGTCCTCTTGTTATTGGGTGGCTAGCAATAAAAGAGTAAAGCAATGTGTGTTTTGGATTTATTCTGTGTATTTCTCTGTGGCAATTTCATTGCTCTAACCTCACTAAACAATGAAATCCATGAAGGAGTTATGTTGAAAGGGCATACCAGAGGTGAAGAAATTGGAGACTTTTCCTCCTTCATAAACCTCTCACCTGCAAAATAAAAGAGAATTTGTGATTTTCAAATTGGCAGAAATCTTCAAATTACAATGGGATATGATGGTTTTGTAGCTTAACTTTTTAAGTAATTAAAAAATGTCCAATTTTACTTGACTACTGGACAATGTGTCCAGTTTGATAGTTGACCACGAACAGAGAAGTGTAGGAATTGTTTGCTGTTCAAAAGAGCATGTCACATCGAGTTTTTATTTTTATTTTTATTTTTATAATAAAGAGAGACTACAAAGGAGGACGTGAAATATCAAACAGAAGGCAATTAGAAAGTGCAGGAGTTGGGTTCAAACACCAATTCGCATAAAGCTTGCCATGTAAATGCGCTCGAGCCACCCCAGTGAGCTGTTTTGTTGCAAACTCGAGGCCTCCAAATGAAGTTGAAATCAATCTGCAACACATCCTTACATGTCTTGAAAAATTGCCATTCTTTCCCAGGGTGGTACTGTTTCAGAGACAAATGAATCACACTCCGGCTATCGTTCTCGACATAGGCTGGAATAAGACCCATTGTTTTGGCAAACAAACAAGCCTCCTGAACAGCTAACGCTTCACCTTGCATGGTCGAAGAAATTAGGACTGGTTTGGCAATGCCATCAATCAAATCCCTCTTCCAATTCCTGATAACAACAGAAATGGAGACTTTATTGCACTCCTTGTCCATGGCCACATCACAGTTCAATTTGAAACCACCCATTGGAGGAGGAGACCAGTTTGTCGGTGAAGAGTTGGTTGAAAGAAACTGGTTGTCAACATGGGTTGCTATTTGGGCAGGTAAGTATGGATCTGGAGGAATACTATTAAAAACAAATTCATTCCTAGCCTTCCAAATATGCCAAGCTATCATAGTTATATAACCCGTCCTATGGGGGTTCTCATTGCTGCTGCCTTTGTCCTAAAAAATAGCAGCAGACCATTGTGTCATGGAAGTGATAGATGTCTTATCAACCTTGTAGTTCAGATCACAACCAAACCAAACTTCAGTGGTCCAAGACCATCCAAACAGCATATGTCCCACAGATTCTGGTTTGATACAACAGATAGGGCAGAGGTTAGAGAGGAATGCTTCCTTCTGAAAAGATTTTCTTTAGTAGCAAGGCAATTTCCGCACGCTCTCCACCACAAATGCCGCACCTTGGGAGGGTAAACTCCAAATGGAATTCCAGAGGTTTTTGGAGGGTTGATATGATGATGACTCTCTAATTTTACCCTGAAGAAAATCAATCTTGGTGATCCACTTGATAACCTGATTTGACAGAGAATTGTCCCGTCGGTGAAAAATGCCAAACAAGCTTGTCTTCAAAACCTTTCTTTGAGATGGTAATACACCCAATCAGATCTGCCTTCTCCTGGTTGACAATGTTTCTCAATTTTGACCCTTCCCAAGATTTGAAAGAAGGGTTAATGACCTCGCTAACCTTCGAAATGTAACACCCCGAAGGCCTAGAGGATTGGATTCTGAAACCAGGAGTGTTTGGAAGCCATTTATCATCCCAGAAATCAACTTTTTCACCCTTGAAAATCTGCCATCTTAAACCTTAGGCTAGACCAGAACCAGGAAGCCTTAGAACCTCTAGATGCATGTAGGAAATTCGACCTAGGAAAGTAGATTCCTTTAAGTACCTTTGCCGAAAAGGAGTTTGGATGTTGAAGAATTCTCCAACCTTGAGTTTCTTCTTATGTGATGTTCTTTTAACATTGAGTTCTAGCAATTAATATATAACGATATCACCATCATTTGAATTGTTAGACATGGCAGCTCTCAAGGATTCCACATGCACACATTTGGGGATACTTTTTGGGATGTTTTATCTTCTTCCTTTTTTGTTTTGTTTTTTGACACGTGTCACTGAATAATTTGTTCTTCAAATCACCTATTCTTGTTGTGTTATTTGGGGTTAATTTTTTATTTATTTATTTATTTTTTAACAAAATTATATAGAGATTTAAGAATCAGACTGAATTGCATGTGTGTTTAATATGATTTATCTTTTTCATAATTGTTGTTTGTGAGTTTTGCATTTTTATTCAATTGTCCTTTAATCATATGTACTGCAGGCTGTGGAGGTGCAGAGTATGCAAGAGATAATGGCATCCCGGTTATTTTGTTCCCTAAAATGAAGGAAAACCTTGAAAATCTCTCTGCAAATGACCTTGTCACTACTCTTAGGTAAGGTTACTCTTCCAGATAATAGTAGTTTATTTTGGGGTTCACACAATTGGGCTAGATAGCATGTTAGCATGTTCTTCTTGTTGTTTGTCCTTGTGTCTTATAAACTTCCAAAATTTGTTGAACAGAGTATTTTGACCTTGTTTGTGCTTTCTTTTTCTAACTGATGTATTACTAATAAACAGGAGGTACAAGGTTGACTTTATTCTTTTGGCTGGATTCTTAAAACTTATACCAGTTGAATTAGTCCAAGCTTATCCAAGATCAATCTTAAATATTCATCCTTCACTTCTTCCAGCTTTTGGTGGCAAAAGTTATTATGGTATGAAGGTGCATCAAGCAGTTATTGCTTCCGGAGCAAGGTATGTTCAATTTTCTTTCCTCTTTTCAGCTTTCTTGCCTTTTAAGTCGGTTACTCTTGAAAAAACCTGTAATGTTGACATATGCATCTTAGTGGTTTCAATACCATTAGCTTATTGGTTCATTATGTTGGATTGGCAACACCTTTTCTTCACCATTAGAACAGTTTTAAGCTTTGCTAAACCTGGCTAGTAAGCATTTTTAAGTAATACATTGGTATTGGTGTCATAGAGATGCGTAGCAGCGTAAGCCTCTCAATAATTAGCATTTAGTAGAGAAGCAAACTGGATATGAAAAGTCAAGCTGAAGATCAAGGTTTCAAGCAAGCTTAGCTTGGTAAAAAATATGTTAAGATTGTTGAATTTGTTTTGTCTATGCTTGGCTGAGCTTGGGCTTGTACACTAGCCCAATGCAAATTCATTCTTGCAAAAATGTCAAAATTCATTCTGTTCATCATAGCTTACTAGTTTTATTGTCTTCAAAATTTTGGTTAAATTAAGAAATTATGTTAATGGAACATGCTTAATCTTTCCCCATCCTACTCAAAATGGTGTGCAAGTGTGTGCACCAATAGTGCCCAACAAAATCTGTGTTTTCAAATGTATCTTTTTAAACAACTGAGATCAAAACTTGAACTTCAGCTTGACATCATTGAATAAGTGAAAATTCCCAAGAAGCTTCTTAACAAGTCCGCACCAAAATTGCCAAAGGGCAGATCAGTTGATTTGCAGTTCTTGTTTTAACTCATCCTCCAATTCTTTTGTCCAATTTGTTACTCTTTCTATATGCTTGTGAATTTTGAAGAATAATGGAACTGCCTTTGCATCTCTGACCTTATGGATTCAGTTGTCATATCACTACAAATTGCATCTGTTATACAGACCCATGTTCTGTTTACTGTCCAACCCAAATTTCTGTTTCTCATGTGGATAAATTCACAATATTGCAGTTATTTGACTGCTTTACTAGGGTAACACAATTGCACAGGTTGCTAGGATCATGTATTTGATGAGTTACAATATACATTTCGCAAGAATGTGACTTGATTTTGATTACAATTTTGCCATCCAAAATTGATAAATTTTGAAGTTAAGCTTTTAAAGAACTTCTCAGAAAGCCAAGTTGGTTTGTGTCTTTTTCACTTAAAACAGCAGTTTGCTTATAATTTCCTACTTGAACTAACTTTAAATTTTTAGGGTAAATTATGGGCAGGTAGGTGGTAGATGTCTTGTTTTGAACATCTCCTGAATCCCAGACTATTTTGAATCTGACACATTGTTGTGATTTTCCAAGCAATGAGCTTGTGATTGGCTGTTCTTTTGAGGCTGTGAGTTTCCTTAGAATGAGCGGGCACAATGCAATGATGGATGAGAGCTTTGATAACTTGATAATAAAAATATTCCTTGAAATTTGAGGTCATGAAAGCATTTGGTTGTATAGCATCAACTGAAGAATTTGTATTATATTGTGGCAAGTGATCTTTGGAAATACTCTTCTTTCTCATAATATGGCATTCAACACTTTTGAGTTATTGACTATTTTATGGAATCCAGTACTGTGATTCTATGGCATAAGGGATCAAATCTTCTCAGTTCGTTCCATGTGCTTCTACTTATTTGATCTTCTTGAAGACCCTTTAGGTGTGTTTTAAAATAAACTAATGGATTTAAAAAACATGATCACATTTACCTGGTTTCTTTTCTCTTTTATCTTCTTTACTTTTGCCTTCAACCAACTACTGAATTCATCTTTCATTTAGCCATCTCTTTATATTTCCGTTCTGATTACAGCATTTGTGCAATTTCTCACATCATTTAATTTTGGGTCTGTCAGATACTCGGGTCCTACAATTCATTTTGTTGATGAACATTATGACACAGGGCGTATCCTTGCTCAAAGAGTTGTACCTGTACTCACTAATGATACCGCACATGAGCTGGCTGCAAGGGTTCTTGAGAAGGTCTCGAGTTGTTATTGCTCTTGTTTCCACTTTAGTTTTCCTATGCATTGCCATCGTCTGAAGTTGTTTCAATCATTTTAAAAGAAACTAAGCAGGCATTCGTAGTTGAGATGACACTTGCTAGCCAATTTGACTTTAGGGCAATGACAAAACCAAGATCTGGCTACAGTGACAAATGATCGTATATTAACCATAAATATTTTACCCCCGCCCTTATGGTTGAATATTGCATTTTAAATACTCTTGCTCTTTTTTGTTTATGATGTAATATAGTTGTTGATGCGCCTTTTATTTCTATGTCAGGAGCATGAATTATATGTGGAGGTAGCAACGGCATTATGCGAAGAGCGAATAATTTGGAGGGAAGATGGTGTCCCGCTCATTCGGAACAAAGAAAACCCTAATGACTATAGCTAGCAGTGTCATATATCAGCAATTTTTTGGGGCTCGGAGAAAACTACTAGAAGATAATTTTTGTGACATCCCAATATTTCTCCAGGATATTTACTTTACCAAGAGACAAGAAGGATTGAAAGCTTCCTTAGTCAGCACAAACCTTCTTGTATCATTATGAATTAACTGGTATATATGTGCTGGATTTTGTATGAGTAGCATTTCATATACTTGAGAAGTGATGTTTGGTGTTACTTTCACTTTTATCCCTAACATTTTTTAAGAGATGAGAAAATTGACATGGTTGGGATGGTTATTACTATGAAATATTGTTTTTAATTTCTGCAATTTTGTTTACATTTTTATGGTGCACTAACGTAGTTTTGGTGCATAATACAACAAATTAAGAGATTGTTTGGGGTGTCTTAAATAAGTGTATTTTTTGTCTTTTTAGACTAAAAAATTGAGGAAAAAAATATGGATGTTTGGGTAAATTTTTTGATTTTTTATAAAAAAAATATGTATTAAAAAATTGTATAAATTAGTGTGTAGAGAAAAATTAGAATTGAGAGTTGTGCAGCCGTAATTTTTGACTTTTGACGAATAGTGATAATTTTTTAACTTTTTGAGTAACTTTTTAACTTTTTGGCTTTTTTTAAGATTGCCAAACTTGGCCTAAATATGAACTGTTAGGTCTGAATAGAGAGAATAATTAGCCTTTGATTGACAAGATATAAGTAATACGAAGGAAAATTGGTTTTTGGAAAAGAATAATACTTGGGACTCCCTTTTGGGGGTCACCCCCTCACCCCCCCTTTGCCATGTGGCGGGTGGTGATTGGAGGAGCAGGAAAAAAAAGAAAAAGGAAAAGAAAATGTAACCAATGAGAGAAAGAGGGGGTCAAAGGGGGTGGGAGAAAAAGGGGGGATGAATCATTGTTGTTTTGAAAAATAAAATAGTTTTGGTGAATTTATTTACTAATAGAACTCATCGCTCCGCTATTGGATTAGAGAGGTGTTATTGGACTGGAGGGGTGTTGTTGAGCTTTGTGGGTTTATTTTTGAGTTCCGTTTCAATAATCTGGATTGTTTATATTTTAGGATTCGTTGAGTATATAATCTCTACCAAAATCAAGTCAATCAGATAACGGAAATCATGTGCTTTGGATAATTTTGTATGACCAAAAAAAAAGGGTGAGAAAATATAAGGTTCATATAAAATTGATTCGAATACGTGATTTTCGTTATTTGATCAACTTGATTTTTTGTAGGAATAATGTACTCGACGAACTCTAAAATGTGAATGGTTCGAATCATCAAAACGGAATCTATTGAGCTGGACTGAACTATCCAGTCTAATTACGGACTAGGGACGGTCCAATCCCTTACTTTTATCATCTATGAGGTTAAAATAGTATAATTTGATAATGTTACTAAAATGGTGCAAACGTAATTTAATTTTATTTATATTTTTAAAATAATAATTTTTTTTTAAGGTCTCTAATATTATAATTTTAAAAGACAAAGGACACCCAAAATTGTCATACTATTTTAGGTCCCTCAAAAATATGCACCTCTTCCCTCTAAAATTATTTGACCAAAATATCCTTGCGTTTACATTTAGTTTAACGTCCTTCACTTTTTAAAATTTTTAAGACTTCAAAATTTAATAACTTTTGATAGATGTCCGTTTTCAACAAAAAATATATTTTTGGAAAGCTCTCGTTGATATCTATCAAACAAGATACTTGAAGAAAATGAGATTCAGCACCAATAATAATAATAATAATAATAATGATTGACAAAATTTCACTAAGTTATAAATCAACATGCAATTAAATTTCTCTAACTAAGAAATTTCAGATAAAGTCAAGTGTGTTAGAGAAAATCAATATGCAAATGAATTTCTCTGACTACATTTGTAGAGAAATTTAAGATAAAGTCAAATGTGTTAGAGAAAATCAACGTGCAAATAAATTTATCTAACTACATTTGCAAAGAAATTTCAGAGAAAAATCAAATGTGTTAGAAAAACTCAACATGTAAGTAAATATGATAGAGAAATTTCAGATATAAGTCTAGTGAAATTTCTCTAGTAAGCCCAGAGAAATTTCAACAAGTGTTCCGAATTCTCTGGTATAAGTTTGGAGAAATTTTTGGTATAAGTCTAGTGAAATTTCTTTGGATATATGTCCAAAGAAATTTCAGTAAGTCCTTCAAATTCTCTAGTATAGGTCCAGTGAAATTTCCCTAGTATAAGTCGAGGGAAATTTCAACAAGTCCTCCAAATTCTCTAGTATAGGTCCAGTGAAATTTCTCTGGTATAGGTCTAGAGAAATTTCAACAAATCCTCCAAATTCTCTAATATAGGTAGGAATGTAAAAATGGCCCATGGCTCATAAGTGGCCCGAAGCCCGCCTGCGGCCCAGGGTGGGCTTGGGCCTGGCCATCGTTTTAAAGCCTGGCTACTTGGCTCAGCTCGCTCAAGGCCCACTCAAAAGCCCAGCTCGAGGCTCGTCCGAGGCCTAGTGTTATTTTTAATGGAAAATAATAAAATTT
The DNA here is from genome assembly GCF_055761805.1 of Camellia sinensis. Classification (NCBI taxonomy): domain Eukaryota; kingdom Viridiplantae; phylum Streptophyta; class Magnoliopsida; order Ericales; family Theaceae; genus Camellia; species Camellia sinensis. Next base: position 161,847,738 of record NC_138964.1, read on the forward strand.
TGATAGAAAAAATTAAAAAATTTTATTTAGGCCCGCCTAAAGCCCGAGCCCAGGCGTAGACCCAGCGGCCCAGTCCCACTAACCCACCCAAAACCCAAATACCCCTGGGCTTGGGCTTGGGCTTGGACTTGGGCTTGGGCCCAGGCCTAGTTTTCTGGCCTGCGGGCCGGACCGGCTTGGCCCGGCCCGATTTTTGGTGGGAGCCTGCAAGGTCCGACAAGGGCTGGGCCAAAATTACAACCCTAGATATAGGTCTAGAGAAATTACTTGGTGTAGGTCTAGTAAAATTTCTCTGATATATGTCTAGAGAAATTTCAGAAGGTCCTCTAAATTTCTCAAGATCCATGAGTTTATTATTATCCATGATCACCCACTAATTATTCTTCAGCAAATAGATCAAGGACTCATCCTCATGATAGTGGACGAGGTCAACAGGGTAGACGTAGTCGCGAAAGTGGCAGAGGGGGGTTCGGAACTTGGCGTCGAATACATGGACAAAGTCGGCAGTGATGAAACGATCATTGGAGTGGAAGGAAGCGGGTGTGGTGGTGTCAGAAAGTGAGGAGATGGTAGATTTGGGTTCTAGGGTTTGTGAAGAGAAGATTGTGAGGTGGTGGAGAGATTTAAATTTGTAGAGAGAAAGAAAGAGAAGAGAGAAGATAAATGGAAAGACGATGCCGGAGTGGGAGCCGGCGGCGGCAATGAAGTACCATATCTAATTGTTCAGCTATTTCTAATATTATTTTGCATTATCATTTTCATTTTTAGCTATTTCTTTTAACTGTTTTAGACCATATTTATTAATTCCATTATCTTTTTGATTGTAAATAGTTCAAATGGTTCTTCTGGATTGCTTCCTTTATAGGGATAGGGCTTATATTATTTTATTATTCTTCTTATTTTTGCATTGATTAACAAAGTATCTATTTATCTACATGCTCAACATTTACAAGTCTTTTTTCCTTTTAGACAATAATTATTTTTTAAAAAAAAAATCTTGTTCTTTTGTTAAAATTATATATTTCTTGCATTACTTATTGGTTTTATAATTTTTATAAGTTTACATGAAAATATAATTTTTTACAATTTTTTTAATAACTATTTATGTTTTTTTTTTGTAAATTTTTCAGGTTTTTGGGATCAATCTATAATTTTATGGAAATTATTGGTGATGGGGCGTGCTCAGTTGGTTTGATGATATGGCCTTCCACCTGTGAGTTGGGCAAATTTGGGGTAAGGGATTTCGGGCAGTGAGGAATTCTTCTTAATTTTCAATTTTTTTTTTTTTGAGTTTTTAATTTTTATTTGTTTTTAGTTACTTATTTTAATATTTTAATTATTTTTTTTATTTCTTACACTTAATCTAGTATTTTATTTTTATTTTTTTTAAAAAAATCACTAAATAAAAAAACACAAAAATTTAGTATAGTTTCATATTTGCTTAAAATATTTTAAAAATTCATTAAAAATAAAAAATAATTGCAAAAATCAAAAAATCAAAAACTATTTTTGAAAACTTAAAATCAAAATAGAGTGGTTTCTCTATTTCTATAGAATTCAAATATAGAAGCGAACAAAGTTCTTTTACATGAAAGAATTTAATTACAAAATTAAATACAATTCTATTATATGGAATTTAAAAGCTAAACATGCAAAACTTGAACAATTTCAAAATTCATTAAAATTTTCTAAGTAAATTTAGGAAAATGGCATTTGAGGTTTTGTTAGCTTAACTGATTAAATCTTTTGGTAGTTTGTTTGTATCACAGGTTTGGGATCGAATTCTAGACCCATTTGGATAATGCACTACAAGAAAACATAGCAAAAAACACGGATTTTTAGCGACGCCGCGCCCCCCGTCGCAAAAAACGGTTTTTTGCGACGGTAACTGCACCTGTCGCAAATAATACCCCTTTAGCGACGGTACTGACCCGTCGGTAATGAAACCAAGCGGAGGGGTCGGAAATGCGGAAGTATTAGCGACGGTAAATAAAACCGTCGCAAAAAATCTTTTTTTGGAGACGGCATATATCATTTGCGACGGAAATTTGCCGTCGCAAAAAATAATTAATTCAAACGGCGCCGTTTTGCCTTCTATTTGCGACGGTCTACATCATACCGTCGCAAAAAGTCCAAAAAAAAAAACCCCTTCTTTTTCCTCTTGGCTGCCGCTCGATCCTCCTCCCAAATCCCTAACTTCACCCCCAAATTCCCCAAACGGCCTACGAGGAAGACATCGGTGGTGCGGTGGCAACGGCTCCGGCGACATGAGTGGTGCTCCGGCGACGACTCTCTCTCCCTCTGCGTATGCTCTCTCTCTCTCTCTCTCTCTCTCTCTCGGTCTGTGTATATATATATATATATAAATCTGTGTATATATATATATATATATATGCAATGTATATAAATCTATATATATATATAAATCTGAAATCTGTCTATATATATATATAAATCTGTTTATCCGAAATCTATATATATAAATCTGTCTATATATATATATATATATATAAATCTGCTTATTAATAACATACTTTAATTAAGAACATACTTTAATTAATAAATCTGTCTATATATATGTATATAAATCTGAAATCTGTCTATATATAACAGATTTGTCTCATGGTTATTAATAAATCTGTCTATATATATATATATATATATAAATCTGTCTATATATATATATATATATATAAATCTGTTTATTAATAACATACTTTAATTAAGAACATACTTTAATTAATAAATCTGTCTATATATATGTATATAAATCTGAAATCTGCCTATATATAACAGATTTGTCTCATGGTTATTAATAAATCTGTCTATATATATGTATATATATATATAAATCTGTTTATTTTTTAATTATTATCAACATTTATCAATTATTATCAATTAGTGTTTTTAATTTTTTTAATTATTTTTATGGTTGTTTTCATTTATATCTCTTCAACCATTATCATTTTTTTTTCTATTTCATCCATAAATTATCAATTTTACCATTCAATCCTTCAAGTTTTTTATTTTTTTATTTTTTCCAAATCATATGCTCTAATTAGAAATAGTTTGTCAAAATCAGTAACAGTAGCAACCTAACATAATGTGAAAAATTTTAATCTTATAATTTAGACAACCACATCATCCGGCCAAACAACTATTTTCTTATTCATATTATATTAGAGCATCTCTATCAAAATAGTTATTTTTATTTTTTTAATTAAAACAGTGATTAAATCACTAAATTTCAACTCCATTGAACTAATAACTATCAAGTTAGCTATTTTAGTTTTCGTAGTTTTGGCTCAGTAAATGCAGTTAGTAGTTTCAGCTAGTCAAACATTAAAAATATATTATTTTTGGTATTTTTTAGTTACTTGTGTTGAGTTTACGAACTTAAGAACGAAATAAATTAAACTAATACTTTAATTGTTTAAATCGTCTCAAATTATATTGGTGTGTAAGAAGATTCAATTACAAATAACCATGAGACAAACTCAATTATAAAGTTAATTTGAGACGATTAAAAAACCATGAGACAAACTCAATTATAAACTCAATTATAAAGTTAATTTAAGAAGGTTTAATTAATTTAAACCTTAAATAGGAATTTTAGACATTTCGTTAATTTGCCAAATAGGATGTCGAGTGAATATTTATGTGTAGGTATTATATTTAGAGTTACTTTGGTGAGATATTCTTGTGGATGTGTACAGATGATGGATAAGAGTTGGATTGATTTGCCAAATAGGATGTCGAGTGAATACATTAATGGGATTGATGAATTCCTTGTGTTTGCCTACACCAATAGGATTGAAGGTTCGATGATCAGTTGTCCGTGTAGGAAGTGTGAGAATCGATACTATTTTGTACGAGATGGTGTACGGGAGCATCTGATTTTGAATGGTTTTTTTAAAAAATACAAACATTGGATTAATCATGGGGAATCTTACATATCTCTGCATAGTAATCGAGAGAATGAAACATTAGCTAATTTAGACATTGGAGATGATATGATTGGAATGATACAAGGGGCTATGGGAAATCCACATGCCGGTACAAGTGTTGAGGGTGATGAACCACAGGGGCCTGATCCCTGTGCATCTGAACCCCAGCTCGGTCCAAATGCAGAGACTGCAAAGTATTTCAAACTTCTTCAAGATGCACAAAGTGAATTGTATCCGGGTTGTCAGAAGTTCACATCTTTGTCATTCATTGTTCGACTTCTACATTTGAAGGTGCTTAATCAGTGGACAGACAAGTCTGTTGACATGTTGCTTGAGTTATTGAATGAGGCGTTTCCGTTGGGTGTGAAACTCCCGGACTCATATTATAAAGCTCAAAAGGTCACAACAGATTTGGGCTTCACGTATGAGACGTGGGATGCATGTCCCAACAGTTGCATGTTGTTTCGAAACGAGGACGCCAATCTTGATAAATGTGTCATATGCAACAGTTCTAGATGGAAATCAAATGGTGATGGTGGTTCAAATGGTCCTAACACAGGTGGCAAACAAGTAGCTGCAAAACAGATGAGGTATTTTCCTTTAAAGTCAAGGTTGCAGAGGTTGTTTATGTCATCCAAGACGGCCAAGTTAATGAGATGGCATGCAGAGGAACGAACTGATGATGGTGTCTTCAGGCATCCTGCGGACTCCCTTGCATGGAAAGATTTTGACCGTCGGAATATTGACTTTAGTAATGATTGCCGAAGTGTAAGGCTTGGCTTAGCATCTGATGGTTTTAACCCATTCAGGACGATGAACATAGTTCATAGCACTTGGCCTGTTGTGCTCATTCCATACAACTTGCCGCCATGGATGTGCATGAAGCAACCATTTCTAATTTTATCGGTGCTTATTGACGGCCCGAAAGGACCTGGTGACAAGATTGATGTTTATATGCAACCGTTGATTGAGGAGTTGAAAGAACTATGGAATGAGGGTGTGTCAACATTTGATGCATCAACAAATCAAATGTTTCAAATGCATGCAGCTTTACTGTGGACAATTAGTGATTTTCCTGCATACGCAAACTTGTCAGGATGGAGCACTAAAGGAGAATATGCATGTCCTTATTGCAATAAGGAAACTACATCGTGTTGGTTGAAGCATAGTAGGAAACAATCATACTTGGGTCATCGCAGATTTTTACCTACTGGCCATAAATTCCGGAAGGATAAAGTATCATTTGATGGTAGTCGGGAAGTCAGACTCAAACCAAAATTGTTGTCTGGAACTGAGATGTTGCTACAATTAGAATCTGAGGGTATTTTAACCCAATACAATAGGGATGACCTTAAGGAGAGGCATAGGAGACAGGTAGAGAAGGAGAAAGCTGGACATCGCACCCATAGTTGGAAGAAAAAGAGTATCTTTTATGAATTGCCATATTAGGAGCACAATCTAATAAGACACAACCTCGATGTGATGCATATAGAGAAGAATGTTTGTGACAATGTGTTGTGGACAATATTAGGGGTTGCAGGAAAATCGAAGGATGGTGTTAATGCTCGGCGTGATTTACAAGATATGAATATTAGAAAACCCCTACATTTGCAGTTAAGAGGGTCGAATAAAGCCTATTTACCACCAGCACAATTCACGATGACCAAGGATGAGAAAGATTTGTTCTTGAAAGTGTTGAAGGAAGTAAGAGTTCCTGACGGGTATTCATCCAATATATCACGTCGTGTGCGCTTACATGATAGAAGCATTGGGGGTCTTAAGAGCCACGATAGTCATATTCTGATGCAACAACTTATTCCATTGGCTATTCGCAGATCGTTACCGAAGAATGTAATTGAACCCTTGATTGAATTGAGCAATTTCTTTAGACAATTGTGTTCGAAAGTGAATCGTGCGACGGATTTGCAATATATTAAAGATCGTATCGCTGTAACACTTTGTCATCTAGAGAAAATATTTCCTCCGAGTTTTTTTGATATAATGGAGCACTTGCCTATACATCTAGCTGATGAAGTGTTATTGGGTGGAGCGATTCAGTTTCGATGGATGTATCCAATTGAGAGGTATCTTCTTACTTTGAAGCAATACGTGCGTAATAGAGCTCGTCCTGAAGGATCAATTGCTAAAGGATATCTTATGGAAGAATGCATGAATTTTTGTGCACAATATCTCAGTGATGTGGAAACCAAATCTAGTCGACCCGTGAGGAACTATAGTGGTGCTGATAATTTGGGTCATGCTACTGGTGAAAACACAAGCTTTTATCTTGATAATACTTCTTGGGTACAAGCTCATCGGTACATCTTATGCAATACAAGCGCGGTTCAACCATTCATAAAGTAGGTTAAGTCACTCACTCAATATTTTATTATGTTTATTGAATTTTCAACTAAAATTTTTGTATGGCTAAAATTTCAATCTACACAGCAAACACCTTGAAGTACTTAAGCTCAAAATGCCTCGTGTCGACGATCATCAACTTCGGCGTGAACATTTTGAAACTTTTCACATTTGGTTCAAGGAACATGTATGTATTTAACTCTATAGATTCTAGTTACTTAAGTCGATGTACATTTTAAATTTTACATTTCGTGTTAAATAGGTCCAAACTTTGCGAAGGACTACTGATGTCATACTTTCTGAAGAGCTTATTCTATTGGCAAATGGTCCTCATAACCTGGCAAGGAGGTTCAACGGGTATATACTGAATGGGTTTCGGTATCGAGTAAAGGCCATGGATGATCGTTGAGCCACACAAAATTGTGGTGTAGCTTTGACGGCAGATACCATAAGTTATGCTAGTCGAAAAGACAAGAATCCTCGTCTGGGGTCTGTGTACTATTATGGACAATTGATAGATATTGTTGAGATTCGATATTCCAATGAGAAGAAACATGTGTTGTTTAAGTGTGATTGGATTGACAACATTCACGGAAAGAAAGAAGATGTCTTCAATTTCACGTTGGTGAACTTCAATCATTTGTTGTACCGAGATGATCGAATTACCAATGAACCTTTCATCTTGGCGTCCCAAGCAGAGCAAGTTTGGTATGTTGCAGACCCGTTACAACCAGACTGGCAAGTCGTGGTGAAGATGTCTCAAAGAGGTTTATTTGATATGAGTTCAACTGATCCACAAATCGAGCCATACATGAGCCAACAATTGGAAGAAAATATAATGCTTCGTGATGAAGAAGTTGGTTGGGTGAGGGAAGCCGCAGAAGGGGAAACAGTTGATGTTCAAATAGGCTGATATGTAATCAACATTAGTAATTCAATTAAGGCCAAGGTTGTAGTTAATCATCAATTTCTTAATTTACTTTGTCTTTGTAATTGTATTAGTTCAAATCATGTCATATTATAGTTGATGACAAACCATTGTCTATGTTTCTAATGTCAATTAATGTTATATTGCTTGAAGATTATTATGGGAAGGAAGAGGAAGCCTGATCATCCCCGGCGCATGATGTCTGATGTGCTACATAACAGGACATCAGTAGCACCACCATTAGAGGAGGCATCACATCGGCCAGCATCGGAGGGGCCATTAGTGCCACCAGCATCTGAGGGGCCATTACCACCGTATCGACCACCATCAGTGGCACCACAGCAGCTACCATGTACTCGGCCTCCACGCCTACCATCGGTGCGTCCACCATCAATGGCACCACAGCAGCTATCATCATCAGCTTATGAGCCATCTGCAGGTATTTAAATTTGCTTTGAGTTGCATGGAAATTATTTACACATACATTTATTTATGCTCATTATATATAACTTGTTTATTCTCATTGTATTTTGCAGACCCTTCGACTTCTTCACAGCCCACATCAGGTCTATTTGATATGATTTGTATTCACATTATTTAAATTTGCATTTGGTTGTTACCATTGCATATTGTTTATTATTATTGTATATCGCAGGTCATGTTAGTTCTTCATCGACCTCGACTAGGCGTGGTAGAGGATGTGCCAAGGGCATTAAAGAGTGGGGTACTGGTAAAAAGCTGCACATACAATTTGATGGAAATTACTGCCCAATAGGGGATAACGTGGCCAAGTTAACTACTCAACTTGGCATTATTGTCCGGAATGGTAACATTGTTCCTCTTACTTTTGTTGACTGGAACAGTGTGCCTGATGATATTGTTGATGCTATCTGGAAGGATGTGAAGGTAAAAGTATATTTTTGTCCACAAATTCGAATTCCAAATTTGTGTTATACTTAGCCTTAAACTTTGTGTTTTATAGGACAATTTGAATATATGTCCAGAGGAGTACAAGCCAATCTGCATGAAAAACTGCAACAGCATATGGAAGGATCACAAGAACAAGCTTAAGGCTAAGTATTTCAAGCCTAGAAGCTCTGATCCTAATCTGAAGGATGATGTTCCTATGAACGTTGTGCCAAGCCAGTGGGAACAACTTGTAGAGTATTGGCGTACTTCCGATGCTGAGGTATACAATTACGTTATATTTATGATATGTAAACATACAAATCATATTTACATACTTACATTTGTTGAACTTGTTATAGAAAATTGCAAGTAGGAACGCTAAAAATCGGCGAGCTCACGGCATAGCTCAAACCACAGGGCGTACTACTTTCTCTCAAATACGGCATGAGGTTTACATTTTATTGTTTTATTTTTCTATATAAATAAACATTGTATATTTGCAAATTATTTGGATTCTAATTTTCATATTTCTAAAAAAAAATTTAGATGACCAGTAAGGGGGAGTCTACTGATAAGATGAATGTTTGGTTTATGACACGTAGAGTAGATGACCCAGAGGTTATCCAGACCTTGGCAGTTTCCAAACACCTTTGATTGTATTTAAAGTTTATTTTTTGTGTGTCAACCATCTAATTTCGCGTATACTTGTGTGTCTTATTCAATACAGGATGAGTTTAATCGTCAACTCTCTATGCTACCTGAGGATGGTCGGACTTTGGAGGCTAGGAATGCCATTTTCCATGAGTTGATAGGTCATGACAGACATGGATATTGTCGCACATACGGGAGAATCGTGCCTCGGAGAGTGGTGTATAAGGATGGTGCTGGGCCATCACAGTCAACACCCCATCCATCGACTATTGATCAGATCACGCAGCAGGTTAGTGCTGAGCTAAGGGATGAGTTGAGGGAGGAGCTGCGAGCAGAGTTCTCTACACATTTGCAGCAGATGAGAGCTGAGATGATGGCCCTTGTGTCACAGGGGGCGAGTGTGGATCCCAACAGACAGGTTCCATATAAACATCACAATTGTTTGATAGTTCAATTTTCACTCAAGATTATGTATGAAATTCGAATATGATTAACACATTATGCACTGACTAACATAGGTTCCTGATGCATCGAGTGGCCACCGGGCATTTAGGGAATCTGCAGAAGACGAGAATCCATATACACCACCACCAGAAGATCAGGTATAAAATTTATCTTTGCATTCTAAGCTAAAATACATCTTTGTGTTTAAGAAACTTGAATTCGAGGCGTTAACGCCCCAAAATCACCAAACGGCGTCGGTTTATGACAAAACTTGGCACACATGACCGCCTAGGCACGAGAGACTTGTGGGAGAAGACGGGGCTCGAATCGGGTTCTCGGTTTGGGAGTTAGAGTCGGATTTCACTTTAGGCAAACTACTTCTTTAAGAAACTTGAATTCGAAGCGTTAACGCCCCAAAATCACCAAACGGCGTCGGTTTAGCACGAAACTTGGCACACACGACCGCCTAGGCACGAGAGACTTGTGGGAGAAGACGGGGCTCGAATCGGGTTCCCGGTTTGGGAGTTAGAGTCGGATTTCACTTTAGGCAAACAACTTCCTTAAGAAACTTGAATTTGAGGAGTTAACGCCCCAAAATCACCAAACGGCGTCGGTTTAGCACGAAACTTGGCACACACGACCGCCTAGGCACGGGAGACTTGTGGGAGAAGACGGGGCTCGAATCGGGTTCCCGGTTTGGGAGTTAGAGTCGGATTTCACTTTAGGCAAACAACTTCCTTAAGAAACTTGAATTTGAGGCGTTAACGCCCCAAAATCACCAAACGGCGTCGGTTTAGCACGAAACTTGGCACACACGACCGCCTAGGCACGAGAGACTTGTGGGAAAAGACGGGGCTCGAATCGGGTTCTCGGTTTGGGAGTTAGAGTCGGATTTCACTTTAGGCAAACTACTTCTTTAAGAAACTTGAATTCGAGGCGTTAACGCCCCAAAATCACCAAACGGCGTCGGTTTAGCACGGAACTTGGCACACACGACCGCCTAGGCACGAGAGACTTGTGGGAGAAGACGGGGCTCGAATCGGGTTCCCGGTTTGGGAGTTAGAGTCGGATTTCACTTTAGGCAAACAACTTCCTTAAGAAACTTGAATTGGAGGAGTTAACGCCCCAAAATCACCAAACGGCGTCGGTTTAGCACGAAACTTGGCACACACGACCGCCTAGGCACGAGAGACTTGTGGGAGAAGACGGGGCTCGAATCGGGTTCCCGGTTTGGGAGTTAGAGTCGGATTTCACTTTAGGCAAACAACTTCCTTAAGAAACTTGAATTTGAGGAGTTAACGCCCCAAAATCACCAAACGGCGTCGGTTTAGCACGAAACTTGGCACACACGACCGCCTAGGCACGAGAGACTTGTGGGAGAAGACGGGGCTCGAATCGGGTTCTCGGTTTGGGAGTTAGAGTCGGATTTCACTTTAGGCAAACTACTTCTTTAAGAAACTTGAATTCGAGGCGTTAACGCCCCAAAATCACCAAACGGCGTCGGTTTAGCACGAAACTTGGCACACACGACCGCATAGGCACGAGAGACTTGTGGGAGAAGACGGGGCTCGAATCGGGTTCCCGGTTTGGGAGTTAGAGTCGGATTTCACTTTAGGCAAACAACTTCCTTAAGAAACTTGAATTGGAGGAGTTAACGCCCCAAAATCACCAAACGGCGTCGGTTTAGCATGAAACTTGGCACACACGACCGCCTAGGCACGAGAGACTTGTGGGAGAAGACGGGGCTCGAATCGGGTTCCGGTTTGGTAGTAAGAGTCGGATTTCACTTTAGGCAAACAACTTCCTTAAGAAACTTGAATTGGAGGAGTTAACGCCCCAAAATCACCAAACGGCGTCAGTTTAGCACGAAACTTGGCACATATGACCGCCTAGGCACGAGAGACTTGTGGGAGAAGACGGGGCTCGAATCGGGTTCCCGGTTTGGTAGTTAGAGTCGGATTTCACTTTAGGCAAACTACTTCCTTAAGAAACTTGAATTCGAGGCGTTAACGCCCCAAAATCACCAAACGGCGTCGGTTTAGCACGAAACTTGGCACACACGACCGCCTAGGCACGAGAGACTTGTGGGAGAAGACGGGGCTCGAATCGGGTTCCCGGTTTGGGAGTTAGAGTCGGATTTCACTTTAGGCAAACAACTTCCTTAAGAAACTTGAATTGGAGGAGTTAACGCCCCAAAATCACCAAACGGGGTCGGTTTTGCACAAAACTTGGCACACACGACCGCCTAGGCACGAGAGACTTGTGGGAGAAGACGGGGCTCGAATCGGGTTCTCGGTTTGGGAGTTAGAGTCGGATTTCACTTTAGGCAAACTACTTCTTTAAGAAAGTTGAATTCGAGGCGTTAACGCCCCAAAATCACCAAACGGCGTCGGTTTAGCACGAAACTTGGCACACACGACCGCCTAGGCACGAGAGACTTGTGGGAGAAGACGGGGCTCGAATCGGGTTCCCGGTTTGGGAGTTAGAGTCGGATTTCACTTTAGGCAAACAACTTCCTTAAGAAACTTGAATTTGAGGAGTTAACGCCCCAAAATCACCAAACGGCGTCGGTTTAGCACGAAACTTGGCACACACGACCGCCTAGGCACGAGAGACTTGTGGGAGAAGACGGGGCTCGAATCGGGTTCCCGGTTTGGGAGTTAGAGTCGGATTTCATTTTAGGCAAACTACTTCTTTAAGAAACTTGAATTCGAGGCGTTAACGCCCCAAAATCACCAAACGGCGTCGGTTTAGCACGAAACTTGGCACACACGTCCGCCTAGGCACGAGAGACTTGTGGGAGAAGACGGGGCTCGAATCGGGTTCCCGGTTTGGGAGTTAGAGCCGGATTTCGGTCCAGTCAAAATTATTTACTAAACTATCTTTCTAATTATATAGTAGTCAATTTTTTATTATATTTTTCTATAATTAAAATATTAACACATTATATGGTTTTTAATTATTTTTATCTTGTTTTTTTCAGATATTTCCTGAGTAGCAGTTGGCTTTTTCTGGAATGCGGGCGTATCAAGATTATGACTAATTTTTGTTTTTGTAACCCACGAACGAATGAAGACGAAAACTTTTGATTTTGATTTTGATTTTGATTTATGTTATTTAAATTTGGGAGCAACATTATGTATGTATTATGCGACGTTATGTAGTGGCATAATTTTTATTGTTCTGAATTTTTATTTATGTATTGCTATGAATTGAACAATATTATTAATTTTCATTATTTGTCAATTTTAGTTTATGTACGTATTTATATTATTCTGTAATTTTTCAATTTTTTATACTTATTTTTTATCTAATACAGGTTATTTTAATTTTTTTAATAATTTATCGGCAGGGTTTTTTTTTTTTTTTTAATTTTTTGAGACGGGAGAAGAACCCGTCGCAAAAACCATTAATAGGCTTTTGCGACGGTACCAACACAGTCGCAAAAGCTGGCTTATTGAAAGTACAGGACACCTTTAGCGACGGTAAACCGTGCCGTCGCCAATACTTATAGATGCCAGAGCCTTTAACGACGGTAATGTTCCCGTCTCAAAAACTCACTTTTAGCGACGGAAATTACGTGCTGTCGCGAAAAGTGATTTTCCCACCATTATTTGCGACGAGAAAAATGCCGTCGCAAAAAACTTGGCTTACCGTCGCAGAAACTAATGGCGACGGTACTTACCGTCGCGAAAGGTCTTTTGCAACCCCATCTGTCGCGACCCCCCCTTACCGTCGCAAAAAGCCACATTACCGTCGCAAAAGACATTAGCGACGGCTTTCGGGGCATTTGCGACGGCCGTGTACCGTCGCAAAAAACAAATTTTTTTGTAGTGATGGGTCATTGGTATGGGCCTAGAAACTTTTGTACTCTTGGATCAAGAAAACAAGAAAGAAAATTGCAACGGCAAGCATATATAGCAAATGACGAGAAGTATTGTTACTAGATCTAGAATGAGGGATAGGGTTATAGGAGTTCATTGTTTTGTTAGATTTATTTTCTAGTATGACATAATAGCCTATATATATCTACACGTTTCAATTTATTTAGACTTCACAATTAGATAAAGCCAATATTTGATATAAAATTCAGTAATTAGAAAGAAGGAAATCTTGATGGATAAGAATTCTTCTGATAGAGTTTATCTGACATTCTTCTCTCCTTTATATAAGGATGGGTGACTCCCCTTTCATATCATGAGTATTTTTCCATCACTCTAAGTTTTATAGTCATCCTAATTAAGAGAGGTTCAACTATTAGGGGTATTTTCTCAACTTCTCTAATCCAATGGCTGACAAATGTATGTTCGTTTTATTCTTGAGTTGTATTGAATTCAAGATCCTGTAAAGTTTAATTCCGCATTATTATTATGGTTACATGTATTATTAAATCTTACATGTGGTATTAGAGCCTTATTTTTGTGAATCAATACACCTTGAAATAATAATATATTTATGAATATTATTATTATAATTATTCATAAAACGGTACATCTATTTTTATTATCAAAAAGAAGATTAATGACAGTTTCTTGAGAATGTCTTGTTACGTAATTTTTATCATGATATTATCTTTTGCCCATCATAAAGAAAATAGATTTGGCAGTTGACAAAGCCTTCTTTTACAAGTTTTCAATATGTACACATATTTAAGTAAAAAACTGAAAAAGAAGGATGCATTAGAGTATTTAAAAGAGAACTCTTGATAAACGTGTAATATGCATGCTTTGATTTATCATTAATTTTAGCAATAATAATTTTTATAATCATTATAATATGACACTAACTTGAGTGTAATATTTATATTACCTGCCATTATGATAAAATGCATAGACTAAAAGCAATTTTAGAATTTTGTTGAATCATTCGGTCTATTAAATAAATATATTTATTTGACTGTATTATGTTAGATAATTATGTTTTTACCTTGTCTGATTATGTACACTTATTGTCTATTATTGTTGATATTTATATATTTTCATGATTTAAATTTGATATCATGATATAATTTTATGACATTGAATATTGAATATTGAAGTGGTTAATTGTAATTCTTATTGACCATTATATGAGATATTCATGATTGTCATATTGCATAATTTAATCTATATATATATATATATATTCTTGTTTGTCCAGAGTTATTATGATAATTATATTGGTAATTGTAATCACATAAAAGAAATTCTAGAAATCATAAATAGTGATTGAATCACTAATAATTAGATAACTCAAATTAATGAATAGAGAATATTATTGGTTAGTTCCGTATTTATAAGGTTTACTAATTTAGTAGCTACCAAACTGGCCTAGATTTGTAAAACTTATGAATATAGAAATACATAAAAGAATTGTTAAAATGGTAACATTAAAGTCGATAATATTCTTAATTGCAGTTATAATTAGGAGATTAAGACTAGCTCAAAGGAGAGCCAATTTCAAATAATTATGAACTGGGTAGGGTAATGTAACTTATGTAATTTGACAGATTAGAATCAAATACCCAAAGGTAACATGACTAACTGAAAAGTTGCATAAATTACTTTAGACCTACATAAGTAATTCTTGACGAGTGGACAATAGATATACCTAAGTTTTGCCCAAAGGAAAGACTTATGTGATATCAATAGTTCATCATTATAATTCTCAAATTTTTAATATGTATATTGTTTATGCTTATTTCCGCGTTATTAATAAGACATTGTGTTAATAACTCTTAAGATCTGTTAAAAAGATAGCTTGCTATTTAAGGTGGTTGGACTTAGAAGGGAGGTTATATTGACTCCTCCAAGATCTTACTTGGTTATTGACCAAAGGATTCTTTAGTGACGTTACTCTAACCCTTAGAGTAAATATTTAGGGCATTACATGTGCTATGCAATGCCATCTTATTTCAGTGAAAGTTCCCACCTCATTGCACTCTCTTGCATTGGGAATCCTTCTACTTACTGGCGCTGTGTATGGCGGAATTGACAAAGCTGTAAAGTTTAAAACTTTAGGGATGCAAGTTGATGAAACTTTCCTCATGCAGTTTATTCTCACCTCACTTCTATCACAGTTCGGCGCATTCAAAATTCACTATAATACCAATAAAGATAAGTAGAGTTTGAATGAGCTGACTAATATGTATATTTAAGAGTAAGTGAGGTTGAGGGAGGAAGGACGTCAAACTGCATTGGTTGTAACTCATGGAGCTATAAAGAAAAAGAATGGGCCTGGAGAAGAAAATCAGGCTCAGAATGGTTTCACTGTCAAGTGCTACTTTTGTGGCAAGAAGGCCACGTGAAAAAAGACTGCAGCAAGCGAAAGGCCTGGTTCAAAAAGAAATATAAGAAATTTTCTTTTGTTTGTTATGAATCAAATTTTGCTGAAGTACTTTCTAACACTTGGTGGATTGACTTTGGGGCCATGACCTACATTACAAATTCATGTAGGGATACCTCTCAACTAGAAAACCGAAGGTTTGTGAAAGATTTGTCTATATGGGGAACCGTCTCAAAACTGAAGTCGTAGTTGTACTAATCTACCGATTGATCTTAGAGACGGGTCATCAGATGGATCTAGAAGACACTTTTTATGTTTCTTCAATTTCTAGGAATTTAGTTTCGTTATCCAAATTAGAGTGTGTTGGATATTCAGTTTTATTTAGTTGTGGAAAACTCAATTTAATGTTTAATTCAATAATGATTGGTTCTGGTAATTTATGTGATGGTTTATATAAAATTACCTTAAATCATGAGTTTGCACAATCATTAGTAACTCTGCATTCAAATATTGGTTTAAAATGTGGTCTAATTAATGATAAATCCTCAATCTTGTGGCATAGACGGTTGGGGCATATATCTAGAAATAGAATTGAAAAATTAGTGAAGAATGGGATTTTGAAAAACCTAGACTTCACTGATTTTGAGATATGTGTGGATTGCATTAAAGGAAAGCAAACCAAACACACCAAGAAATGTGCCACAAGAAGTAATGAGCTTCTTAAGATAATTCATACAGATATTTGCGGGCCACTCAACATCCCATGTCTTAGTGGTGAAAAATATTTTGTCACATTTATAGATGACTTCTCACGTTATGGATATGTGTATCTAATTCATGAAAAGTCTCAGGCTATTGACATCCTTGAGGTGTACATAACTGAAGCCGAGAGACAATTAGATAGAAAGGTTAAAATAGTGAGATCAGACAGGGGTGGTGAGTATTATGGTAAATATGATGAGTCAGGCCAAAATCCTGGTCCATTTGCCAAATTCTTAGAAAAGAAAGGCATTCGTGCTCAATATACAATGCCTGGTACGCCACAACAAAATGAAATTGCTAAAAGGAGTAATCGTACACTTAAAGATATAGTTAGGAGTATGTTAAGTTACTCAATTGTACCCATTTCACTGTGGGGTGAAGCTTTAAAGACTGCAATGTATATCTTAAATAGGATTCCTAGTAAGGCGGTCCCAACAACTCCTTTTGAGTTATGGACTGGTAGGAAACCTAGTTTGAAACACTTACATATTTGGAGTTGTCCAGCAGAGACAAGAATCTTCAACTCACAAGAGAAAAAGTTGGACTCAAGAACAATATCTAGATATTTCATTAGTTATCCAGACAAGTCTAAAGGGTACAAATTTTATTGTCCTAATCACAGTACAAGGATAATGGAGACTAGTAATACTAGATTCCTAGAGAATGGTGAAATTAGTGGGAGTAAGAAAACAAAGTGGTGAATTTTGTGGAAATTAGAGTGGATGTGCCAACACTTGACCTTTATCGCAAAATTGTTGTTCCTCGGACTATTCCACAAGTTGAGGGAAACGAACAACATAATGAAAATCCTTCACCACCTCATGTTTCACCACTTCATGAAAATACCACCATTGAAAATATTGTAGAACCACTACAATCGGTAGTTCTGAGAAGATCTCAGAGGGAAAGAAAGCTTGCCGTTTCAGATGATTACATGGTGCATCTACAGGAATCTGATTTCGATATTGGGATTAACAAAGATCCAGTCTCAATTTCACAAGCCATGAATAGTGATGATTCTACTAAATGGGTCAATGCAATAAATGAAGAGTTAAAATCTATGGAATAAAATGGTGTTTGGGATCTCATCGAATTGCCTAATAATTGTAAAAAAAAGTCAGGTGTAAATGGGTCTTCAAGACCAAGCGCAACGCAAAAGGCAATATTGAACAATTTAAAGCCAGACTTGTTGCCAAGGGTTTTACTCAAAAGGTTGGCATAGACTATAAAAAGACCTTCTCTCCGGTATCAAAGAATGACTTGCTTAGAATCATCCTAGCATTAGGAGCTCATTATGACTTAGAGTTGCATCAAATGGATGTGAAAACTACTTTTCTAAATGGGAATTTGGATAAAGAAATTTATATAGAACAGCCAGAAGGATTTGCAAAGAAAGGTAAAAAACATTTAGCTTGCAAATTAAAAAAATCCATATATGGCCTTAAACAAGCTTCAAGACAATGATATTTAAGATTTAATAATATCATTACCTCCTTCAAATTTAAGGAAAATGCAGTTGATCAGTACATATATCTGAAGGTTAGTGAGAGTAAGTTCATTATTTCGGTGCTATATGTGGATGACATTTGTTAGCTAGTAATGACCTTGGCTTATTGCATGAAATCAAGGAATATCTCTTCAAGAACTTTAAAATGGTCGATATAGGTGAGGCAAACTATGTTATTGGCATAGAGATCTATAGGGATTGATCTCGAGGATTGCTAGGACTATCTTAGAAAGGATATATTCGTGTTTTGAAGAGATTCAATATGCAATTTTGTTCAGCCGGTGATGCACCCATTATGAAGGGTGATAAATTAAGTGAAAAACAGTGTCCAATGAATGACTTGGAAAAAAAACAAATGAAAGACATTCCATATGCTTTGAGGCTACAAATCATGCTCTCTGGTTGCAAAATTTTATCTCAGGACTTGGTGTTGTTGACTTAATTACCAAGCCACTGAAGATATATTGTGACAATACCGCAACAGTTTTCTTCTCTGAGAATGGAAGTACTCTAGTGGTTCCAAACACATGGAAGTAAAGTACTTAGTTATTAGAGAAAGAGTCCAGAAACAACAAGTGTTAATTGAAAACTTAAGCACCTCTCTTATGATTGCTAATCCATTCACAAAGGGATTGCCACCAAAGACATACAAAGAGCATGTTATTAGGATAGGTCTTTTAATCAACCCATGATGTGTATGGATAGTCTTGAGTGCTTATTTTTATTTGACACTTTTTGTGCAATAATAATTTTGTTTCTGTTTTTCCTGTTTTTAAAAATGTGTGTACATATTAATTTGAATATTGATAAACAGGAAATGTCTTAACAACTTTCAGGCAAATAATTACATATTCCAATAATGGACTAGGTTGGTGAAGATTATCGATGGTGTAGTGCATAGAAGAAAATATGACATAAATGTTATATAACCGCTATGACTCACATTAGTGATTTGAAGTAATCACAGTATTATAGTTTCTAATATATCTGAACTTATTGACTATTTTTAAAATTCATGATCACGTGTCAAAGTTTTTAGTGTGGAATCCAATGAGTCAAAATTTTTATAAATTGTATATTTTTTGGAAAAACTCATAATTGCATCATAATCGGCTTAATGGGCCAAGTGAGAGAATGTTAGATTTATTTTCTAGTATGGCCCAATAGCCTACATATATCTACATGTTTTAATTTATTTGGACTCCACAATTAGATAAAGCCAATATTTGATATAAAGTTCAATAATTAAAATTTTAATATAATTACTCTTCTTAGATAAAAAGGAAACCTTGATGGATATGAATTCTTCTGATAGAGTTTATTTGACCCTCTTCTCTCCTCTATATAAGGATGAGTGACTCCCTTTTCATATCATGAGTATTTTTCCATCACTCTAAGTTTTATAGTCATCCTAATTAAGAGAGACAGAGAGAAGAATGTGAGCCAAGAATTAAAAGTTCAACTATTAGGGATATTTTCTTAACTTCTCTAATTCAATGGCTGACAAAGGTATGTTCGTTTTATTCTTGAGTTGTATTGAATTTAAGATCTTGTAAAGTTTAATTCCGCATTATTATTATGGTTACATGTATTATTAAATCTTACATGTTTCTCATTGCTTAAACTGGAAAAAGAAAAGTAATAGATCACAAACATACAATCTTTATCTAATCAAACCGTCCAGTGTAATTTGTAATTTTTAGAATTTAGAATAAATATTTGCCTTGTAGGGTTGGATTAAGTTAAGATTTTGATCTTGTTTAATTTTTGAGATTGGCTTGGGATGAGCAATTCTAGCCCAATCAAACTAGACCCGCCTATTTAAAAATATTAATTTTAATTCTCACATGTTTTGGTTACATAATAAACTAAAATTAATAAATATAAGAAAGGTACAAATATATGCCTCTTTTTTTATGGCTTAAATATAAAAATTTGTTAATAACCTAAAATCAAAAAATCATTAAACTGGTCCAATTTACTTAATATCCCTTCAAGACAAATAAAAACGGGGGGACTTATGGGCCAATCCTATTGACCACATTTATTAACCTGTAAGTCATGCTCATTTTTTCACCTTTCAATATCTCCAAAATACCCTTCATACACCTCCTTCAAGAACTCAATCATTAAATCACTATCATGACCTACCACCTCTCACTTCTAGCCATTGACGAGTACTTCCAATTGCCGGTGATAACCTCCGACAACCTCTGACGATCACCTTCGACACTCATTACCGTCACTATCTCCTAAGATCTTATGGCAACATGAGAAAAAGAAGAAGAAGAATGAGAGAGAGAGAGATAGAGAGAGAGAGAGAGAGGGTGGAGAGGAAAAGGAAAAGGAAAAGGAAAGGCCTTAGTAGAAAATTATTAACCTTTGTGTCGTAGATCAATATAACCATGCCTTTACCATCTGCTCTTTGTCCCATTTCCAGTGATAAATTTATCCCTGATAGATTAACCCATCCAATATATTTACATCTACAATGACAAATCAGTGATAAATTCATCACTGTATTAATATAAAAAATCAACAATAATATATAGCATATTCAATAAAATCAATGATAAATTTATCGCTGATAGATTAATCATACTGCATATTCATCTCTCTAGTAACAAAAATGATAAATTTATCAATGACTGTTTGTTAAAAAATTACAAAAACAAAATCTCATCATCATCATTACAAATTAACATAAGATTCAAAGACATATTCAGTAATAAATTTAGCAGTGATAAACACATTCACTGATAAATTTCTCACTAATTGTTTGTTAAAAGATTACACACAAAAAAAAATCTCATCATCATCGTCACAAATCAATACAAGATTCAAAGAAATATATCAGTGATACATTTATCACTGATACAGCAGATTTGGTTTAAGAGAATTAAAGAGAGAGAGAGAGGGAGTGAGAAAGAGAAAGGTGATAAATATAACATGAACAAAAATCAGTGATAAATTTATTATTGTATTAATATCAAAATTTCAGCAGCAACAGTCCATAACATATTAAACAAATTAGTGATAAATTTATCACTGAATTAAGTGATAAATTCATCAAATTAGTTCAACATGTTTTATAAATGTAGATCTTCATCAGCACATTGTAGAAAGAGTCTCGATCTCATCGGCGATCGTGTAAAGTACTAGATTGGCGCTGAAAATGGTAGATCGACATTGAAAACAACTAGATTTGAAGCCATTGGTGAAGTTCGACGTTAATGATAGTGGGTCGATGATTGAAGATGAATGACAGTGATGGCAGGTGAATGATGGAGGATGGAGGAAAAGCGACGGTAATGGCAAAGAGGAAGGAAGACGATAATGTTAGGCGAGCGAGTCAAACGGTTGAGTGATGGTGAAGTATAGATCGACGACGGTGAAGATGGTTAGTGAACAATGGTGGTGGTAGTAGCTAGCGAAGGTGGTGGTGGTGGTGACCGATAGAGACGGTGGTGATTAGTAATGGACGACGATGGTGATTATAGGTGAATAGCCATGGCCATAGCTACAATGGTCACATTTTCTAGAGAGAGAGAAAGAGATGAGAAAGAAGAGAGTTTTGGAAAATGATTAAGAGAGAAGTTAATACAAATTCAAAAAATTAAGGCTAAACTACGAATATATCCTAATAGTTAAACTTAATTCCTATCAAGTCCTATTGAAAATAAATCTTAGTACAATCGTCGTTAAAAACAAATTTTTGTGATATTTTTTACATATGTCACTAAAAATTGATAATTAGTGACTTTTTTTTGTCACGATTTTTGTAAATTGTTGCTAAAACTTACAATTAATGACGTTTTTCTGTGACGAATTTTTCAAATTGTCGCTGAAAGTTGAAAATTACTGACTTTTTTTATGACGATTTTTTTAAACTGTCGCTAAAATTTATAATTAATGACATTTTTTGTGACAAAAATTTCAAACTATCATTGAAAATTAACAATTAGTGACATTTTTTAATAGTGTATGATGAAAATACCATAAATTATCATATAACCTATTGGATAATAAATCCACTTAGTAGGATTTGCAAGTCTCCCAAAAATTAATGAGTAATAAATATTATAAATAATTAAATATTTATAAAGTGTTTGGGATGATTTAAATAGGGATTTTTACCAGCTGGTAACAGCGACAAAATCAGGATAAAAAAATATAATAGGATTTCTTAGTGCATGAGATAGAAACTCAGGATCTAATGAGTAATAGATTTAATTATTGGGACTGGCCGGTAAAAATCCCATTAAAGTAATAGCTCAATTTACTTTTTCATTAATTTTTTTTTTCTATTTTCTTTTAGAATTGTAGGTGGGCCGGTAGATGGGCCAGTGGATCAACAAGTTGGGCTTCAACACGTAGGCCCAAATCCATGCATCCCAAGCATTGTTTAGGGTAGCCCAACCCGTCCAAGGTAAAGGGATTAGGCGGGCAAGATAAAAGTCCAACAAGCTAACTAATCTTCGGTCAGGCCCAATAATGAGTAAGACAAAAATTTCTTAAGAAACATGACTCACCCAATAGTTTTGGCCTAGCAAAATGTGAAGTTGATGTTATCACATTTTGATTGAGGCATGGAATAGAATGCTAATTCCACCAAATTTATGTTAATTCAACTAATTGCAAAATATGAATATAACCTCTCATATTTTGCTCCTCCTCTTTTTTTCTTTTTTCTTGATACCTTTCTTTTTTTTTTTTTTTTTTTTTTTTTTTGGTTGTGTAACAAGCTTGTACAATGGCACTCTTCTTGGCTGCCCCAATTCAATTGATTCATGTCGGCAAGAGTCAAGTCAAGCTATATGTTTTTTTTAGAATTCAAGTTTTAAAACATAACTTCCCCACTTTGTCGGAACAAGAACCATATATACGAAATAAGATTTCAAATAAATCTACAAATATAAAAATCAATTATAGAACAAGATATAAAAAGTATATGAACAAATAAAATATTTCAAAAATGAATCTCATTAACAAACTTGTAAAATCTTATTTTATAAAATTTTATTTATTCATATATATCCAGTATCTTGTAACCGATTACTATATTGATAGCATAACTATAAGATTTATGACTAACCAACAACCTTGACCACCTTCCAAAAGCTTGATGTTGTTGAGCACTATACTTTGAGTCCTTGAACTTACCCACACTAGTCACTTGTTATCTATCCAACAATTCAACGAATAATATGACTCCTATCCATTTTAGCTACTGTGGTGGACACCCAATGTTCCTCCTCTTCAACCTCCTTGTTCATGCATGCTCCAAGAGACAAAGCAACAATTGGTCAAAAGGGAGTCAAAGAGAGATTTGAGTGGACAATATTAATTTTGTTACAAATATAAAAAATTAACAACAAAAATAGACTCGAAATATATACAAATGAACACTACAACATATAAGAGTTTTAGAGACCAAATGTTTTGGTCTCTAAAAATAATAATTTTGTCGCAAAAGACATTTAAGGACTAATTTTTATTGTTGTGAGGATAGTTGCTAAAAGGTAGTCTTAAAAAGTCAAAAACAAGACTTTTAGTAACAAAATTTTAAAAATGTCACTAATAAATAGACTTTTAAGGACAAAATAATTTGGTCTCAAAATGATTTATTTTTTGAGACAAAAAATTTGATCCCAAAAGGATAATAATTTATCACTAATGTCTAATTTTCGTTTCTAAAAATATAATAACGATACTTTTTGTAACAAAAATATTTGGTCCCTACAATCTTAATTTTTTGTAGTGGAATAAGATTTTATAAAAAATTTTAGGACGGTTCAACTTTTTTCAAAAAATATCTTATCCGTTCATATAACTTATTTTTGTGTTGGTAAACTAATTTAAAAAATTATATAAAAACAAACGACAATAAGTTTAAATGGTTGATAAGCTCTTATCATATTTGGACGAGTTGAGGGAGAGAGAACCCACATTGCCCCATCCTCTCGGGTATCGTTTGTTTGGAGAGTTAGAGGAGAGATTAGAATTGATAGTGAGTTCCGGATTATGATGGGCCTCCCCAAAGGGATTCGGATGGACCTCCAAGACTTGATATTAGAAAAATAGTCTACTAGATTAGAAATTTTTTATTTTTATTTTATTTTTTACATGTTAGGTATTTTTTTTTTTGAACATTAATGTCTAATTTTTTATATTTTTTGTTAAGTAAAAATTATTTTTTTATTTATTTTATTTTTTTCTAATTTTTTTTTTTTAAATTTTTTTACATGTTAGGCATTGTTTTTTAAACATTAATGTTTAATATTTTTGTATTTTTTTATTTGTTTTATTATTTTATATTTATTTTATATAGAAATAATTTAACAATCTCTACACTAACAATTATCATCAAAGCAAACACAATTTTATTTTATCCCCTCATTATCAATTTCTTTTGAAAACAAACTGTCCCTCGGTCATGTTGTGGTCCATTAAAGCTGTCTTCTCCCTCTTAATCTCAAGGATGCAATGCATCTACCTTGTTTCCATTCCATTAAAAATTGATATGTATTGCTTTCCCCCACTTAATCATTCACTTCTGAATTGGCAACATCTTTTAGATTTTATGTGCCCATATATCTTGTGGGTTCCATGGGCTTTTTTTTGTCGATGTGGGATTCGGCACAATAGTTTTTATTTTGTTTTTGTTTCTTAGTTTTTTGCACTTCAAAATTGACTCATTGTGATCCTTCGGTGTAATGTTCCCTCAATCTGTGTGGTTCCTAATTGTACCAACAAATCAAAGTTTTCACCATATTTTATTTGTTTAGTTATTTTGATAACTGAGTGTCGAGAGTAATTTAATTGTTACTTGATCTACATAAAAGTTGTTATTACCGTGACATAAAATTTTGATATATTCCATTAAAGTCAAAGAAAACTCATATAATTATTTTATGTTTGGTTATGTTTTGGTTTCTACTTTTTGTATTTTCTAAAACAAAATAATAAGAAGTTCAAAAATTCCCATTATTTTATAGGAAAATCCTAAGGGTGTGTATCATATGCACCCTATCACAAATTGACATAATAAAAGATGTCGTAATCAAGTCACAAACTTTTGTTATATAAGCTGTAAAATTTTATATATTTTGTTACACTAATTTGTGGCGAGGTTACGTATTTTGTAATTGAAATTACAAAATTTTGTGGTAAAATTACACCATTTATGATAAGGTGCATGGAGTGTGTACTATAGGATTTTCCTATTTTATATCGTTTTCATTTTTTTTATTTCAAAAATTTGAAAACAATAATGGGTTGTTTTCAAGAAATTTTTCCTAAAAAAAATGTTTTCAGAAATATTCATCAAACAAATTTTTTATGTTAAAAAGAAATATATAAACAGAACAGAAACACAACCAAACAATCCCTTTGTGTTTGCCCTTGTCATATGAAAGATCAGTATTTTGTAAATGCAGAATTCCTTCCAACAGCCAAATGCATTATGAGTCTTTGTGATGGTGTTCGGATCAAGGTTTTCGAAGAAGAATTTGTGAAAGAAAATATAAAAAAAAAAATGGGAAAAGTGAATAAATATAAGCTTTTCTTTTCTTTTCTTTTCTTTTTTCACTTTTTCTTTTCGCTTCACAAATCTTACTCAAATTCTTAATTCAAACATTGAACATTGTGGATAGACAAAACCTGCTCTGCTTACTAACTTAAATATATTGTTATAAGTTGTTACATTATCTGCTAGAAATACCAAACCTTTTTATCGTTTGTGAATTGATTCTTCTAGTTTTTGGGTAAAAGATTAAGGGTTTTTTTTTTTTTTTTTAATTTAAATTCCATTTTCTTTAGTGTATGTGGCACTATCCATATCAGAAGCGTGAAATTCCTTCTTTTTTATTTTTATTTTCCTGTAATTTTTTTGATAATACTGTTAGGGAAAATCAATAATTTTCCACAAGTAAATCAATCAATGAGAATAAAAACTAATGCGGAAAAATTAAATAAAAAACAACACAATAATTTTTTCGTGTTTTCCTCAATGTGAGGTACGTTTACGATATCGAAATCCGATTCCACTTTCAAAAGTTTACAAACGGTTACAAACAAGATACGAATGGTCTGAATTCCAAATAATCACAAATAAATAAGAGGAAAGACCTCACCAAATAGATAAATCAAAGTTTTCGAAACAGAATTGTAGAAGACCGAAAATAATATATCCAAATCAACACAGAACACCGAAGCAAAGCAGCAACCAAGGTATTGAATTTGACCAAGTCAAATACACTACAATAATCAACACCAATTGAAACCCATCAAATTGAATTTATCTTTTTTTTTTTTTTTTTTTGGCTGCTGCCGTTCACATATACATCGGATTAACATAATAATATATCTCTATATTATTAAATCTTAGACTTGTTTTAACAAAATCTTAGTTGTTCAAATTGGATTGGGTCTCCACAAATTAGATATAATAAGGAGATATACCCAACAAACACCAAATTGATTTTTTTCATTTTACAGACTTTTAGACTTAAAGTCTATAAAAAATTTAAAACATTGATATTATGTGAGGGAAAAAAATGCACAAAGAGACACCCCCAAAAAAAAAAATCCCCGTAAAAACATCTAAAAATTTCTCACACTCTGAATTGCACATGCAACAATATCAATTAAAGTCTAATCAAGTTAGATTATGTTTAATTATGCTTTGGACGATATGGGAAGCACTGAGTTTTTGAGCCACATGCTGTTTGGGCCCACTGAGTAAGTTGTTTGGTCACCAACCAGAACCATCCTCAAATCCAAAAATGAATGCCAAATCCACACAAACTCAAACTTAAATAAAAGGGCAAAAAAGAGATTATCAATTTATTAGTCTTGTATTAATAAGAATCAATCTCTCACATATCTGTAAAGGGTCCATACAAGTATAAATTTGATTTGAAAATGAGATAGCTTAAGTGCACAAAAGAATTTCACGTGTTTCATTATGTGAAATTTTTATGTGCTTCTAATACAGTTATTTGAAAATTGTAAAGAACATAGGTAAATGATGCATCTTCAAGTGTTAAATGGCAGTGAGGAATAGCTGCCAAAAGTGAGGTCAAAAGGGCCCAGTTGGGTTGAAGCAAGTCTTTCGCATCCTTTTTTCACAACTTTCTCTGCCTCATATGCTTTTGCCCTCTGCAACATAAAACATTCAAGATGCTTAATCATTAAATCACTTAATTCGTTATCTAAGACTCACTAAGAAAATATTAAAAAATTATTCCTGTCCAATATTCCAATTTTTTAAAGATCCTATAAGATAAGGTTTTATTTTGATATTTGACTTGAAGTTTCGAAAAAAAATTTAATCTGCTATTGTTCAAGATCACTCATTAATTTATCCTTTTTTTTTTTTTTCATCCTATTGATTTTAAAGATGGAATTACTCCCGTGAAATACAAATAATGACACACAAATTATGTGAATCGGTAAGTCCAGATTTTGTCATTAGTGACAATCAAACTTAAATTATTCGTATTTACATGACTCGTTCAACCATTGACCTATCAATGTAGGTTTGTAAATAATTTACCCATACATCAGCAAAAATGCACAAGTACTAGGTTCTATAATTTATGAATGATGTATAAAGTGCAAATGTACTTTCAATTAGTACATATGCATATGTAACGCTTTTATCCAAACATACATATTTGCCTTTTTCCGGCATTCTTAGTAGGTTGAATGCCATATTTACATATGTACACCCCCAAAAATACCATATTTACATATAATTCGTTAAATGTAACCCATTTTCGCAATTCAATCCTGTTTAATTTAAGATCAAGAAAATAATTGAGTGAATAAAGTTTTGTTAAAAACTGTGGTTTGTGCTTTGAAAAAGTCCTAAGCAATCACCTGCATTGCTTCCATGTCATCTGTCTCCGAGTTGAAGTCGTAGATTGTGCTTGCAGCAGTAAGTTTCATGGAAAGAAACTGTTGCAGAAAAAACTTATGTTAGTAAATATCAGATATAATATTCTTCCTAATTCACCAAAAAAACATTTTTTTTTATCGGTTTTAAACTTACCTCAACTTGGTTTTGCAACGATTGCACATAATTAATTATCTCATCCAGCATTACTGCCATGCCCATGGTCTGCACTTTCATTAAAACATAAATTTTCTTTCTTTTTTTTTTTTAAAGAAAAAAATTAAAAACTATTTTTTTTTTTTCTTCAAAAGCATCCTCTTACCTTGTAGCATCCTGGCACAATGTCTTGCAAACATTTCATTCTGTCATTTATTTTTTCTCTTCTAACCTGATATATTATCAAAATGTCGCATTAATTTTTTTTTTTAAATTATTAAAATTCAGCAAATAAAAAGTAAGAAAGCTTGAACTTACCCGCTCTGCTAAACTGTGGCTACCCGTGGCTTGGCCTCTTCTAGCTCTAACATGTACCACTTCCTTCTGTTTCTTCTCTTCTTTTTCATCGCCTCTCGTTCTCTTTCCTCTCCTCGAACTCTATCAAATTACCCCCAAAAAAAAAAAAATTATATTTATTGTATGAAAGCAAAAAAAAAAAACATGGGTACATAAATAAATTGAGAAAAGACTAGAAGAGTGGTTACATTTTTTGGCGTAATCAAGGGAGGACATGAGTTTCCAGAACTGCTTTCCGAAACATCCATTGCTTTTCTCTTCTTGCTTTCATGGAAATCATTCACACCCGAGACAACAACAGGCTCAGCAGCTGGCAACACATTATTGTCAATGTCATGGAAAATGCCTGGAAAATTTTCTGCCAAGTTTCCCGGGAATTCAAGGGGTGAAGAGAAATCCAAGAAAGTGTGGAAATTCAAGTTTTGATTTCCCAGAGCATTGAGCTCTGTGAAATGGTTCACTATTAGTTCCATGTTTGGATCAAAATCTAAGAAAGAGAATGAATTTTTGTTGTGGCTCTGCATATTTTATTTTCTGTGAATTCAAGTGACTGTTTGGATTACACAGGCGTGGAGCTAGTGCTTGTAGGAGTATATATAGAGACAATAGGATTACAATTATAAGTTTACATTCTTTATTTATTTTATTTGTACTTTAATTATTTTTTATTTATTATTAAAGAGTGGAAAAGTGGGGCCACGTGGCAATTCTAGCTTCTGTGGTTGTGTTCCTAAGTGAACCATGTGAAGGAGATATATCCAATTCAATGGGCCCATAAGCCATTTGCCTTCACATTACAAGAAAACTTTTTTTTTTTTTTTTGGGAAACAACAGATCAGTTGATGTTTCAAAAATAAATTACAAATTTAGTGAATTTTTTTTTTATCAATATTAATAATAGAAATTTTAAACTTTTTTTTTTATTATTTTATGTATTTGTAGTATTTTTTTTTTTTAAGTTGCCATTGGATGCTAATTTCTCCTTTTTTAATTTTTTTTTTTATACAGATTATACCAGTTGGTCTTGTGATATTAATTTGGTCCTATATGTTCAATTGTATAAAGTTTTTAAAGATTTTTATATTGTGTGAATTTAGTTTAATTGATAAAATATGAAAAAATATTAAATAAAAATCAAGGATAAAATGGCCCAATTCAAAAAGGAATAAATTATTTTAAATTGGATGTCAACGTTTCAATCACTTCAATATAAGTAAATGGAGTATTTTACAATTTCAAACCAAATTCTAATAATGAGATGTTATCAATTGGAATAAATTGTGTGGCACCCCAAATATTGAATTAATATAACAATAATAATAAGAAGAACAAAAGTAAATAAAATTTTTAATTTATAAATATATATGATAAAATGTATTTTAATTTAAAATTAGGATTGTACAATTATTATATTAACTAGTGTCAATATAGAATTAAGCAAACAATTTTGTAGATAAGCTCAAAAAAATAAAAAATAAAAAAAATCAAATTAAAAAAAAAAATCAAATCAAGTGATAAGGGAGCCGTAAGGATAAGCACGCAATTAAGGAAATGTGGTTACTTAGGGGCAAGTGACTTGAATCAAGGGGGCTGTGGGTCCTGGGAACAACTATAAAAGGTGCTTCGAATAAGAATATAGCAAAGGAGGCGTGGTCACTAAGGGAATTTCGGTAAATGGAGAAGTTAATGTAAAGGATTAATATTAAGATAAGTAATATTATTTTTTGAGTTAACATAATATATTTTATGTATGTTTTAAGTTATTATAATTTATTTTATGCGATATATGTTTTATAAATTATGTTAATATTTTGATTACGTTAATTATTTTATAAATTCTCTAATTGTTTAAATTGAAATCCATAAATATAATTGTTTAAATTTTAGAAATCGTTTGACAATGATTAAAGAAATAAATATTTTTGTCAGTACCATCATGGGAGTTCTATACTTTGGAGAACTTAAATAACCATTAGTCTCTGATTGGTCACGTGGTGGCTTTCTGTTTGTCATAGATTTATTGACCTATGTTTTGATTGTCACTCCAATGACTTCTATTCTGTATCATGGTTATGGTTATTTATCTACATAATTTCTATATTTCAATTTCTGCCACTTAAATAATTTATTTATTCAAAAAGTTATGTTTAATGTTTTAGCTTAAATAACTATCTATGGTTGTTTTGAGCCCTACGCTCTTGGCATAATATCTCTCACCTGCTACGTGCTTATAATTGTTATTCCTTTAAAGTGATGAAATATAAAAAAAGATTGTAACCTCGTGTAGTAGGACCAGCACGAAATTTGATGTGGATTTTTTTCTTCCTTTCTTTTTTTGTTCTAGTTGTTGGTCCCCAAATAATAAAACAATAAAAACTCGATGAGTGTATTTCCTTTTATTAAATTAGCAGGATAAGTAATAAATTTAATTATCTATTTAATTATTTCCTTACTTTCATTCCGCCTTCGCCTGCGCCACTTAAAATGTAAAATTAGAATTAATTAGCAAGTTACGATTCCATCCCTAAGCAACAAGGGTTGGGTCGTGACAAACACTACAAGAATTTACACATTTTGCGACCACTTTTGCCGACCAAAAAAATTTTGGTCGCAAAAAAATGACATTTGGCGACCAAATATTAATTAGTCGCGAATGATCATTATTTTTGGCGACCAAATATTATTGGTCGCAGAAGGTTATATTTTGGCGACCAAAAAATATGTTGGTCGCAGAAAGTGGTATACTTTTGCCAACCAACTACAAATTTGGTCGCGGAAGGTCACATATTTTTTGGCGACCAAAAATTTGGTCGCGAAAAATTTATTTTCAGCAACCAAAAAAAAGTAGTCGCCAAATTACTACTTTTAGCGACTAATATTTTAGTCGCCGTTGATTAAGATTCGGCGACTAAAACAATTTGTAGGCGAAATAACCTATTTTTGCGACTAATTTGAGAGTTTGGTCGCCAAAAGTTTGGGGGAAAATTTAAAAGATGGAGGGGGGAAATATATATATATATATATATTTTATTTTTCAATTTTTCCTTACGCCTCACTACCTCAGGCCCCTTTTCTTTAGATTTTGCCCTAATTTCTTGACAGACCCAACAAACAAACCCAATAACACACACGCAGAGACTCTTTCTCTCTCTCTCTGTCTCTTTACCCTACCATTCGACGATCTACACAGTGAACCCAACACATCCGATGATCTACATAGTGATGAGCGATGATCTACACACTGAACCTCTGACCGACGATCTACACTTCTGAACGGCGATCGATTTGCATTGAACGACGATCGATCTACAGTGAGGTCTCTTTCTCTCTCTCTCTCTGGACGATCGGTCGATTAAATAAAAGTTAATCGAACGACGATCGATCGATTTGCATTAAACAGAAGTTAATATTATATATATATATATGCTCTAATAATTTATATATAAGTGCCAGCAACACCAGCAACCTTTACTATATAAATTAGGATAGATTTCTCCTTTCCCTTCTCATTTTTGCTATGTTTTGGAACTTTAGATGCGTTTGGATTTTGGCTTTGTGAAAAGGAAAGGAATTAATGGGTCTGTGAACAACAAAAAAAAATTATTGTACTATATAGTTTGGGTTAGAAATATAAGCAGAAAATTAATTGATTTGTTTTGTTTGGTTGGGTTAGAAATATAAGCAGAAAATTAATGGGTCTGTGAACAAAAAAAAAAAAATGAATCTCTGTTGTTATTTTTGTTTAGTTAACCATAAAAAATGAATATGATAAGGCCTTGCATAAATACTGATAAGGGGTCTGTTAATTATTTTTTTGTTTAGTTAACCAGAAAATTGATTTGTTTTGTTTAGTTAATGGGTCTGTGAATTATTTTTTTGTTTAGTTAACCATAAAAAATGGGTCTGTTTAATTAACCATAAAATTGATTTGTTTTGTTTTGTTTAATTAATGGGTCTGTTTAGTTAATGGCTTGACTACTGTGTTTCTGTGTAATGTGAAATTGGTTAAAAAAATTAATTTCTTTATTTATGCGTATGCATGTTTGTGCATGTGCTTTGGAAAGGAGTGGAGAACATATATGTATGCTTATTCAAATTTTGTACCTCAGTTTTTTCAATTAGCAAGGCTTTCTTTTAGTGTTTCTTGATGCCATGAGAATGTTACAATTTCTAAATATAAATGTTTGAGCCATGCATGAACTTTTGCTTTTCCCATATTTCTTTGATAACCAATTGGTGCCCTACTAGTACACTTTGAAAGGGAAAATTAATCCTAGTCCTTGCTCGAAGTTCTTGTATTATAATTAAGGGTTAGTTGGTTTGTTGAGGGGGGGGGGGGAAATTATTGGCAGAGGCACTTGCTGCTTGCTTCTTGTTGCATATGCTAGCTTTCTTCCTTTGTGGCATGTGCATTTGGAAGCTTACACATGCATGCATTCGAGCTAAAATGAAACATGATTTCCTCTTGCTGTCATAAGTCAATGTTTGAAGATGGCAATAACACTTGTCATGTCATTTCTTACAGGTACGGAAAGAGAGTGCCTATTTAGCTGGATGGGTTTCATGGGGAGAGGCTGACAAACAAAGAACAATGGCATTGGAAAACCTCAAAGCTGATTGTAAAAGTCTTAAACGAAAGGTTCAGTGACTTCTAGCCCAACCTCTGTCTCTCTGTAAATATATTATATCTCATAGATTAGTGGTATTGGGCCATAAAGTCCATCGTGCATTGTGTATGCCATTTCAATCCATAGCATTGCATATGCTAGGTTGCATCTTAGAGCATTGTATATGCCATGTTACATCACGCGCATTGTGTATGCCATTTTAGTGCAGAGCCTTTCGTATGTTAGGTTGCATGTTAGTCGCATCGTGCATGCCATTCCATTTGCATGGTGCTTGGAATAGGGTTTAGTCCAAGCAAAGGAAGTGAGGGGCGTTTCGTACTCCAAGTGACGAAACGTGCCTCTATTCCTGGTCCCCGAAGTTTTTTATTATCTATGATAGAATTGTTGGCTTCATATGTTCATACCCGCATTCATGTCATATTAAAACGTGCAATTCGGTCTCTCGGTCATCATGCATCGAGATGCGTAATTGGTGGCTCGAGAACCGAGGGCCACACTCCCTAGAGCTTGTGCAAGGATGGGGAGGAGTGGTCACGCACACATATGTTGAAAATACATTGCTTTCTCTCTTTCTTGCCTTTGTTGCAGAAAAACCAGAGTCCAGGGACAGAAAGTGGTCGGCCGACCAGGTTTTCTGGTAGGCCGACCACCTTTTTTGGTTGTCACCATAAGGGGTGGTCGGCAGGTGTTTTCCAAGCCAAGAGCTGGTCGGCAGCCTTCCCTAGGTGGAGTTTCAGCCTCCTGGAGCTTTGTGTAAGTTTCTGAAATCAGCTGCAAACAATGGCGGGACAAGGCATCGCGATGGAATTTACTGACAAAGCGCATCGAGCATGCATGTATTCATTGTCATCCAAAACAGAGCCGGGGCAGTCCATTTGCATGCCAGTTTATAGCTTACTTAGCTAATTTGTTAGTTAGTTAGTAGATGTGTAATAATTAGCTGTAATTCGTTATTCATTTCGGACTGTATTATTTATTCGGACCCTCCGAGCGAGGGCAATGCTGTAATAAGTGTGTGTGTATGTGATGTATGTCTTCCAACCCCACGTCTTTCTCCCTTTTATTTACCAGCTTATGATGGTTTTTCAATTAGCATACAGTATGATAGCATGTTTGCATTCATTCATCTATTTTGCATGCCCCGGGCTCGGCGCATCATACTAACTGCATTTGTATTTCAATTCCGAGTTGAATACTTGTTAGTTGTAGCATTTCACATGCCATCTTTAGAATAGCCGAGCCTATCTTAGTTACATTTTGTATGTGCTGCATTAGGCATTTCTGTATAGTTAGGATCATGCATGGATTTCTAATTAGCTTCTGTTTTGGCTTGGAGTACTCGGTAAGTTTTATGCTTTAGCATCCTTGCATGCGTGTGAGTGACTGCCATGATTGCATGCTTACCATGAGGCTATATGCTTGTGCCTGAATGCCTGTGGGTGAAGGTTGGGTTATTTGAATTGGAATAATTCATTAAAATGTGAGTTTTAAGCCCACTAGATAGTGGCAAAACCATGTTTTCTAAGCCCACCTGAAGGTGGCAAAATCTGCATTTTAAGCCTACTTGCGAGTAGCAAACCATTTTCAAAACAAACATGAGATGTGTTGTTCCAATTCAGGCGATCCGGTCTATATTTGTATGTTGTGCGTACCACATAGTAAATCTAGGCTAATAACCGGAATAAGAACGCATAGTGTTTTCAAAACCCGATATCATGGTTAGTAGAGGCCGATCTTTGATCGGGCGAGCGGGGGTGCTCACGAAGTGACCTTCTCCAATCGTACCCAAGTTCCCGAGCCGAGGCAACTTTGGTGATGAGGGACACATGGCCTTAGGCAACGAGTCAGGGTTTCCTAAATTTCCCAAAATAAAATATTTAGGTGACGACTCTGTATCTAGCAAAGCAGTCCATGTTTGGTACTTCTTTCAAAAAATTTGTTTTCAAAAACGATTTGCCAAATTTGGACTCTTTGATGATTCATCGGTCTTGCATTGCACTCTGCGAGATTAGATACATGACCGTGACTTCGAGTCTTGAACTGTAGTGAGCCCAATGAACAAAACGGGGGGGATTTCCTCCCAGGACGTTCGGGGACGTCTACAATCATCATGAGCTAGTCCATGGAATGATGGGAACATTTGCATGATGCTGGACTTAATCTCATAATGAGCAGCAGTGGTGTCGGGTAATTGGATGCATGATGGTGATGTATATGCAGTGGGTGTGAAATAATCCTTAAGGGTTCGGTTGGGCCCATTCGGGACATTTGAGTTTTCCATCTCTAATGGTTCAGGATATGGATATGGATATTCAAGCCTGGGTACATGAGAAGGGGCTCTAAGTTTCCTGAGAGTCCTTTCTAGTTTAAGGTTCAAAGTCCACAATTCAGGGTGACAAGAACGGCGCCCGTGCATACACTACTCGCACACATACACTAAGTTCTGACTCTATGCACTAAGTTATGAAAACAGAATATCAAAGGAGAACATACTCACAGCAGTTAAACGAAAACACTTTACTCGTCTTGCGGGTGCTTGACATGTAGACCGTTGTCTCCAATCCACTTAAGCTCTTTCTTTCCTTTTAGCACTTTGGTGCTCTGTTTGCAAGTATTTGCTTCTGTTTTTTTTTTTAATTTTTTTTATTATTAAGCACTTTGGTGTTGTAGTATTTTTGTTTAAAACTTGGATGCGCTTCGCTTGCACTTCTGTGATGGTTCCAATTGCAAATACTCTGCACACTTAGCAACATTAAAATATAAAACCCTAAACTACAAATTAAAATAGGAATGTAACTCTAAATTACTCAATTTCTCCAGAAGTCTCCGGCAATGGCACCAAATTTTGATGGGTGACACACACCAAAAGTAACACTAAACTATACCAAATTCTTTTAGAATAATAGCAAGTCCAGGTATCGATCCACAAGGACAATTGTGAAATTAAACTAATTTAATTATTAAATTCCTAATTTAACTTTGACGAAAAAGATGAGGGATTCATAAACTAATAATAATTAAATTAAGCAAAGCGATGAAACTAGCAATTATAAATAAATTTACTGATTTGGGGAAAAATCTAGGGCAATGAGTTCACCACTAGTATATAAATAAAGATTCAATTTGAAATCAATTATGCTACGGTTCGAACCAAATAATACTTCGCAACTACAAGTTCGAAGCATTTATCAAGAAAATCATCAAGTTCAATGTATTGGCACGAACCATCTCAAGTAGTACGAATCGGTCGCTCTAAACTAGGGTAGCAAAATGACTCGTCCCTTGTAGTATGGCTCGTCTCATATCTTGAATATGAAAGAAAATAAAAACCATTGTATGGAAAGCATTCAACAATCACAGGAAGCCGAATACTCAAAGAGATAATGAAAAATATGTATTTGAGACTTCTAAAGCACCATACAATTGTTTAAACCTTTACATAATCAAAAATCAAAAAGAAAACCTCATTACATAGTCAGGGTTTCATCAAAACCTTAGAAAAGAAGAGCCTAGCCATCCATGGAGGAGCAAGAAGAGGTGAGAGATGGAAGACACCATGGAAGTTGGATTGAAAGCTTGAGAATCCTTTCCTCCAAACCCTAGCCTCTTTCTCCTTGGAAAAATATCAGAACCCTAATCCAGCCCCCCTCTCTTCTTTTTATACCTCTCTTGTCTCTCAAACAGGTTTAAAACATCGAGCCCGTTTTCTGAGGTATGGCCACATGTACGGGAAAAGTCAACGCATGTGCGGGAAAGTCAATGCAAGTGCGGGAAGCTCTTTTCTCTCTAAATTTTGTATTTTTGCCCAGTTTATGCTTTGACTATGTGCAACTTGATTGACATTAAACAGACATAAAATATATAGTTTGACAAGCAAGTAAAGTTAAGAGATCCTAATTAATAGCCGCAATGTTGCACAATTCGGCCTTAATCATTAAACTTTAAAGTTTTTGGGAAATTATGGGCTGGTCCTTCGGACTAGACTTAATTGTTATGAGGTCCTGACTCAAAAAGATTTAGCACATCTTTCCATTTTATCCTTGACATTTAGTCTAAAAAAAGAAATCACTCAACGGTTCTACTCTCTCTCTCTCTCTCTCTATGACAACTGTTATAAGCTCTCGCTCTTAATCGGCCACTGAAGACCACTTCTAACTGTTTGCGACCATCATTGACCTTTGATGACTCTTTTGGCCTTCATCTTTGATTGACGGTAGTTATTACTGAACTCTAGCAACTACCTTCGACCTTTGAACATGAGAGGGTGATTTATGATCTGGAGTTGGGCCGAGATATCGACCGATCAAGTTGAGAGCCCAGCAGTGCATTGGGCCGAGATGATCCACTGTTCGCCCAGAGAAGGGCTGCCAAAACTTGGGCCGGGCAGAGTTTGGACCGAGTGTGTGCCACCCCGGACCGTACAGAAATTGCTCGGCCGGGAAGTGACCGGTCAGACCAGGATGCTCGGTCCGAGGATGGTCGAAACCAGACAGGCTGAGAGACCGGCGCCCGGAAAGGCGCGGTCAGCCGAGGTAGTTGATTGACCGGCAGGAAGGCCAACCAAAGGAGGCGCCCGGGCTAGGCTTTGCCGAGATGCCGCCTAGCCCGGTCATCCACGTGTTTGTCCGGCTAGGCGCATGAGTATGAAGCATGACATGGCCGAGGAAGAGCAGCTCGGCTGCCGAGCTCCAGCTGCGAAGTCAGGCAGTTGAGGTTAGGTGGTGAATGGCATGGTTTATGCTGACAGATGGGATAGCAGAGCCACGTGTCAGGAGACGACTGAGAGTGGATATGGGGGTCAGAAGGTATATAAGCATGTCTGCGCCCCCCATACGCGACACACGAACACATCTGTAAGGATTTCTTACACTCAAACACTCTCTCCCTTCTCTCTATCCATTCTAAGGTGGGTGCTAACTTGACAGTCGGAGGGTTTTTCCGGCCACACACCGCCGGGTAGCTCACCATTACTTGCTCGCAGGTGATCGGACATCGACGGAGCTCGGAAGAAAGGAATACAGGCACGCTGAAATATTTGCTCCCCGTACAATTGGCGCCGTCTGTGGAAACTTTTCAGACAAAACCTTGTCTTCCAGGTTCATCTGATCGCCGTCCATGGCGAACAACGACGAGTTCCCGTTGTCCGCCATCGACGGAGCCACCCCGGAGTATACCCGAAGGAGAGAGGGACCTCCTGCCGTCCATCCAATGGCTGACTTGGGGACGCCCACTGGAGGACAGTCAGGAGACGCGCGGGATAAGCGCGGAAGGAGTCATGGGCGTTCACGGAGTCCAGATGGTCACCGGCGGAGAGACTCACACGCCAGGCGACTGGAGAGCAAGTTAAAGGACCAAGACGCTGTTATCAGGCGGATGGCGGCGGAGATGGAGGATCTTAAGCGGCATGTCAAAGGGAAAGGTGTAGCTGGAGTGGGAGACCACAGTGAGCGCACCCCGTCCCGCCGGTCAGGCGATCAGAGTCAGCGACGTACTCAGTCCATTTCCATCACCCGGAGTTACCAGGTTGGTGATTCCGACGTGCATGCAGAAAAGTCTAGCGCGCAAGACAGTACCTACAAACCCTCACGTCCGGCGACGACGTCGAGGTACTCTTATTCTGCTCAGTCAGAGGACCTACGGGCAGTGTTAAGGGAGCGGGCTCGCCGGCGCGAAGCTCAGAGAATACCAGCTTTCCAGCGGCTCTCCTACGGGGTTCATGCCAGCGAGGAGGTCGGAATGCCTCCACCCCGCCAAACAGTGCCAATATTTGAAGATACAGACCTGGCCAGGCTGAGTGCCACCCCTTTTTCCCTGGAAATAGAAACAACACCACTTCCGGCAGGCTTCCACCAGCCTAAGTTCACGCTCTACGACGGCAAAACCGATCCTTATATGCATGTGAGCCACTTCCGACAGGTCATGGCCGGACATAGGCGAAATGACGGACTTATGTGCCTAATCTTCCCGTCCAGTTTGGGTGAGCTGGGCTTAAAGTGGTTTGAGAGGTTGCCGGAAGGGAGCATACAATGGTGGCATCAGTTGGCCGAAGCGTTTGTTACGCGCTTCAAAACCAACACAAAAACACCAAAGGAAGTCGATCACTTGCTGAGTGTCAAGATGGAACCGTGCGACACACTGAAGGCATACAATTCAAGGTATTGGGAGACCTTCAACGAGATCCTGGATTGCCCGGTCAACCTTGCAATCACGCAATATAAGCGTGGTCTCCCGGTCGGACATAGATTGCGGGACTCGCTTACCATGCACCAGCCGACCTCCATGGGCCAGCTCATGCAGCGCATCAATGAGCACATCCGAGTAGAGGATGATGCGTCAGCTTCCACCGTGAAGGCCACTCCGGTCGGAACAGACAAGAAGACAGCAGGCAAAGTGCACGCAGTTGGGCAAGAGTCCAGCCGCTCAAATGACCGAGCAGACGAATCAGACCGAGGTTCAAATCGTAAAAACCGGGGTAGGGGACGTCGGAATGACCGGGATGATTACCCCTGAGATGACATTGAGGACGCAAACAGGAGAATGAAGGCAAGGACTGGCATAACCATGGTCTTCAAGATTCCAATCTATCGCATACTTAGTGAAATCCGAGACGAGGAGTATGTCCGGTTTCCTGCTAAGTTGGGCGATGGACAAAAGGGCTACAATCCGCGGTATCGTTGTACGTTTCACCGGGAGAGGGGCCACCGGACTGAGGATTGTTTGCCTTTGCGACAACATTTGGAAGAATTGGTTGCGGCCGGGCATCTGGACCTTTACATTGATGGCGGTGTGAAACCGAATCAGGCTCCGGTCGATCCCAGGGGACAGGATGACCGAGATGCACCACCACAAAGAGTTATTAATGTCATCCACGGCATCGTGGAACCGGAGCGCGTTTGCGAACTCCGGGGCATGATCAAGAAGGCAGAGCATATGAGGGAAGTTTTGTCAGTATAGCCCGCCATCACAAGGGGGAAGACAGAAAAGAAAGACGTGATTAGTTTCACCTCAAGGGATTTAGAGCGTATCCAGACGCCGCACAACGATGCTCTTGTAGTAACACTACGCGTCAAAGAATTTGATGTTAGACGGATCTTGATCGATCAGGGAAGCTCGGTCGAGATCATGTATTATGATGTGTTCAAACAGCTCAAACTCCGTGAGACAGACTTGGCTCCGGCCACTTCGCCACTGGTTGGATTTAACTCGCAGCCGGAGTGGCCTTTGGGAAAGATTATCCTGCCGGTCAAAGCGGGATCCGTGGTCAAGCAAGTGGAGTTTTGGGTGCTACAAGTGCCTTCAACGTACAACCTTATCCTTGGAAGAGGATGGCTTCACGCCATGCAGGCCGTAGCATCGACCTACCACCAGGTGATGAGATTCCCCTCGGCTATGGGGGCAATTGAGGAGATTTGGGGGGATCAGGTCATGTCCAAGCAATGCTTCGTGGCGGTCAACGGGAGCCGGGCTGCCAAAGGATTCGTTCAAATGATCGAGGGACCGGAGGACCGGAGTGTCTTGGATGATGTTGGCACCAAAGCCGAAGACAAGGCTGTTGAAGAATTGGTTGAGGTGCGGATTGATGCCGAGCAGCCGGACAGATTCTTCTTGCTCGGTTCAAGTCTCTCGGCCATGGAGAGAACCGAGATGATTGAGTTTTTGATGGCGAATATCGAAGTCTTTGCATGGTCGCCCTACGACATACCTGGCCTTGACCCAAGTTTTATCTGCCATCACCTCAATGTCTTCCCTGGAG
Organism: Camellia sinensis; assembly: GCF_055761805.1. Classification (NCBI taxonomy): domain Eukaryota; kingdom Viridiplantae; phylum Streptophyta; class Magnoliopsida; order Ericales; family Theaceae; genus Camellia; species Camellia sinensis. Next base: position 161,888,306 of record NC_138964.1, read on the forward strand.
CAAAGCCAGTCATCCAGCGAACAAGGAGATCGGCGCTGCATCACGCCGAGGTAGTAGCGGAGGAGGTAAAAAACTTGCTTGAGGCACGAGCAATACAGGAAGTGCACTACCCTCGGTGGATTTCCAACACGGTAGTGGTGCCTAAGAAGAATGGAAAGTGGCGAGTCTGTGTCGACTACAAGACAGTCAACCGAGCTTGTCCAAAAGATAGCTTCCCTTTGCCGCGCATTGACCAGCTAGTGGATTTGACGGCTGGACACAATCGGCTCAGTTTCTTGGATGCATACCGTGGCTATCACCAGATTGCCATGCATGGGCCTGATCAAGAGATCACCTCTTTCACGACTCCAAGGGGACTCTTCTGCTATCGAGTTATGCCCTTTGGTTTGAAAAACGCCGGGGCAACCTTTCAGAGGATGGTGACCAAAATGTTTGCTCCTTTGCTCGGCCGGACAATGGAGGCTTACATCGATGATATGGTGGTAAAGAGCCGACATGAGGCAAACCATTTGTCCGACTTAACCGAGATGTTCGCCATTCTGAAGAAGCACAAGTTGCGCTTGAACGCCTCGAAGTGTGCCTTTGGTGTGGGATCCGGGAAATTTTTGGGATTCTTAGTCACGAACCGAGGCATCGAAGCAGACCCTACTCAGATTAGAGCCGTGCAAGAGTTGAAGCAGCCCCGCTCGGCTAAGGACGTGCAGCATCTGGCCGGGATGGCCGCCGCGCTTAATCGATTTATAAGCCGGTCATCAGATCGCTGCCGCCCTTTCTTTCAAGCATTGAAGTCAAAGTTCTCATGGGATGACGAGTGTGACCGAGCTTTGGCCGAGCTCAAAGACTATTTGTCTTCTCCGCCGTTGTTGGTTACACCAGAGCCCGGTGAGGAACTCTACCTTTACCTTGCCGTCTCCCAGCACGCAGTAAGTGCGGTGTTAGTCCGGGCTGAAGGAATCAAGCACCTCCCAATTTTTTACGTAAGTAAGACCTTGCTGCCGGCTGAGACGAGGTACTTGCCGCTGGAAAAGCTTGCGTTGGCACTGATGATGGCTTCGAGGAAATTAGCACATTATTTTCACGCCCATACTATCGTCGTACTGACCGAGTTCCCCCTCAAGGCCTTGTTTGAGCGCGCAGACTTTTCAGGCCGAATTTTAAAATGGGCTGTCGAGTTGGGACAGTTCGATGTGAAGTTCCAGCCGCGCACCGCAATCAAAGCCCAAACCTTGGCCGATTTTGTTGCCGAGTTCTCACCTGGCACTCATCCAGTATGCCCGGTCGACATTGCCGAGGCAGATGATGAGACGCACACAATGCCAACCGAGGAACTACCAGCTGCAGAAGGTCGCGCCGCGGAGTTAGCGCGCACCATCGAAGTTCCCTCAGTTTGCACGGTAATACCTCCCGGTGCTGCGATGACGGAGTTGTGTATCACCAACCCATCCACTCTGTCCGGTACCGCATCACCAAGGGGGGAAGGAATGGTTCCACACAGCTCAGAACTTGATGATTCGCCTACGGACTTGGGCATTCTGAACCCATCCACTCTGTCCGGTACCGCATCACCAAGGGGGGAAGGAATGGTTCCACACAGCTCAGAACTTGATGATTCGCCTACGGACTTGGGCATTCTGAACCAACTTGCTGAGTCCGGTGCCGAATCATCAAGGGGGGGAGGAATGGTTCCAGACAGCTCAGAACCTGCGGCCGGCTTCACACCGCAACCTGGTGATTCGCCTACGGACTTGGGCATTACGGACCAACTTGCTGAGTCCGGTGTCGAATCACCAAGGGGCACTGAATTTGAACCGGTCAACACCAAACTTGACACCGCACAGCCGAGCAGTTGTGATCCCATTGCCCTTCGCAACTCTCAGGACCCATCTGACTACTGGAAGCTTTTTGTGGGGGACATGTGGAAGCTTTTTGTTGATGGCGCGTCCAACCGTCATGGTGCCGGCCTAGGTATCGTTCTTATATCCCCGGACGGCCTAACCATTGAGCATTCTATCACACTCGGCTTCCCGGCGTCTAACAACGAGGCTGAGTACGAGGCGCTTCTTGCTGGGCTCAAGAGCGCAATTCAAATGAAGGCTGCCGAGCTTCTGGTATATAGTGATTCCTAGCTTGTGGTTAACCAAGTTTCAGGGATTTATGAAGCGAAGGACGACAGGATGGCGAAGTACCAAGCTCTGGTCAGGGACCATATCAAGCAGTTTGAGGCAATCAGAGTCCAACGGATTGGCCGGGAAGAAAACAGCCGGGCTGATGAACTCGCCGGCCTCGCTTCCATGGTAGATAGTACGTCTCCAAACCCCCTGTTGATTGACTTTCTTCCGCGACCGAGCATTGAAAACGCCGGGCAGACGGAAGTACTCTGCGCCGAGCTAGGTCCTTCATGGATGGACCCCTTGATCTTGTTCCTCAGAGACCGGACTCTTCCAGCGGACAAGAAAGAAGCACACAAAATCCGGGTGAAGTCAGAGCGGTTTTGGCTCTCTCCATCAGGCGCGTTGTATAAGAAGTCCTTCACCGGTCCTTATCTCAAGTGCGTGCACCCGAACAGTGTGGAGGCCTTCTTGTTTGAAATTCATGAAGGCATTTGTGGCAGCCACATCGGGGGCAGGTCCTTGGCCTACCGAGCTATTTCGCAGGGATACTAGTGGCCGTGCATGCAGGCCGACGCACAAAAATATGTCCGCAAGTGCGAGAAATGCCAGAAATTCGCCCATCAGATCCACCAGCCTGCCAGGGAACTTCTTGCCCTCACCAGTCCTTGGCCTTTCGCCATGTGGGGGCTAGATATAGTGGGACCATTGCCAACAGCACCGGGCAACCGAAAATTCTTCATCGCGGCCACAGATTACTTCACAAAGTGGGTTGAAGCTGAGCCCTTGGCAACCATCAAAGAGAAAGACGTGAAGCGATTTGTCTGGCAGAACGTTGTCACGCGGTTTAGCGTCCCCAAGATTTTGATCTCTGACAACGGCACCCAGTTTGACAGTCGCCTATTCAGAGGATTTTGTGAAGATCTGAAGATAGAATTCTACAACTCCACCCCGGCCTACCCGCAGTCCAATGGTCAAGCCGAAGCGTCGAACAAGACTATACTGGATGGGTTGAAGAAACGGCTGGAAAAGGCCAAGGGAAAGTGGGCTGAGGAATTGCCCAGTGTACTTTGGGCATACCGAACAACCCCGCGACGTTCAACCGGGGAAACTCCATTTGCTTTGGCTTACGGCATGGAGGCGGTCATACCCTTGGAAGTTGAAATGCCCACCCTCAGAACCGAGAGTTTTGAGCCCGAGCTAAATGCCGAGGCTATTGCCTTGGAGCTGGACTTAGCGGAAGAGCGCCGGGAGAAAGCCCTCATCCATGTGGCCGCCTACCAACAAGAGCTCTCCAAGAAGTATAACAAGACAGTGCACCCCAGACCGTTCAAAGTTGGAGATTGGGTTTTGAGGAAGATTATGGGCAACACCCTGGTGCCAGGAGAAGGCAAACTAGGGGCAAATTGGGAAGGACCCTACAAGATCACTGGTCTGGCTGGCAAGGGGGCTTACCACTTTGAGGATCTAGAGGGAAGAGCTATACCCCGGCCATGGAATGCGGCCAACTTGAAATTGTATTATTTTTAAGCTTTACTTTCCTCTTTTTGTAAAGAAATTTTTTGGCTTGCAAAGCAGAATGTAATTCTTTTTGTCAAAATTATAGAAGTAATTTTGCTTTAACACATGGATTATTGTTTTAATGTTTAGAACCGAGATGGTGTACTCCGGTTGGAAGAGTTGGTGTTTTGTCCAACTTAGAATTCCCAACCGAGAGGATGTACTCCGGTTGGAAGAGTTGGCGTTTTGTCCAACTTAGGATTCCCAACCGAGATGGTGTACTCCGGTTGGAAGAGTTGGTGTTTTGTCCAACTTAGGATTCCCAACCGAGATGGTGTACTCCGGTTGGAAGAGTTGGTGTTTTGTCCAACTTAGGATTCCCAACCGAGATGGTGTATTCCGGTTGGAAGAGTTGGTGTTTTGTCCAACTTAGAATTCCCAACCGAGAGGATGTATTCCGGTTGGAAGAGTTAGTGTTTTGTCCAACTTAGGATTCCCAACCGAGATGGTGTACTCCGATTGGAAGAGTTGGTGTTTTGTCCAACTTAGGATTCCCAACCGAGATGGTGTATTCCAGTTGGAAAAGTTGGTGTTTTGTCCAACTTAGAATTCCCAACCGAGATGGTGTACTCCGGTTGGAAGAGTTGGTGTTTTGTCCAACTTAGGATTCCCAACCGAGATGATGTACTCCGGTTGGAAGAGTTGGTGTTTTGTCCAACTTTGGATTCCCAACCGAGGTGATGTACTCCGGTTGGAAGAGTTGGTGTCTTGTCCAACTTTGGATTCCCAACCGAGATGATGTACTCCGGTTGGAAGTGTTGATTTGTCGACTTAGTTACAGCCGAAGTGGCTACTTCGGTTCATGAATTTGTCTTGTTCTGCTGAAGTGCTTAGACCGTGTTATGTATTCCGGTTCGATGAGTTATACTGAGATGTTTTGCTGAAGACAGAACTGATTACAACCGTGCATACACTTGCAAAAATTTGAATTTTCATTGATAAGAAATTCATTACAAACGGAGGGGACAGAGCCCGGTTACATCAAAAGAGTTGGAAGCAAAAATACAAAAACAAGGAAAAAGAAACCTAAACTAAGGGGGAAAGATTGGTGAACGCATCCTCGGCAGCATCAGCATCAAGGTCAATAGCTTGGCTTGCTTCTTGGGCGCCGGGCTCATCGTTGCCGGGCTGCTCAGGCACCTCGGCCTCTTCTTCCTCAGAATCTGTCTCCCCGTCCCCATCTTCAAGTCCCTCCTCGGCCTCAGCCTGTAAAGCGCTGAAAACATCGTTTGCATATGGCACAAGGTAGACCGGTAGAGAAGCTGGAGGAGGGTTGGCAAATACGTCGGTGTCAGAACTTTGGCCGAGGTGTTCGCAGGCGGACTTCCAACCGGCCTTAAAGTAGATGTCTTGGGTTGCAAAGACCTGCTTTTTGTAGCTCTCCTCGGCCTCGTTGAAGCCAGCGGTGTTTGCAGCCCGGCAAGCTTTCTTCTTCGACTTCTTCAGAGCGTCCACCTCGGCTTGGAGCTCATCTCGTTTTTTCTCGGCTGCATCCAGCTGGCCGAGCAGTCTGTTGTTATCATTGTTGGCCATCTCGAGAGAAGCTTTAGCCCGGCCGAGCTCGGCTTGAAGGCTTTCAACCTGGCTGGCAGTGTCGTTGGCTTTCTGCCTAAGCCGGTGGATGCGCTCCAAAACCAAGTGTTGTTTTTGAATGGCCTGCACAAAGAAGCAAAGTTGATCAGAAAGGAAACCGAACAAACACTTATGAAATTTTTCAAAGCAACATCCACTTACCCTGGCCATGGACTTCACCGACGATTTGACCAACCGGGTGTCTGGGACGTGGTCGCTGCCGACCACGTCGGTCGGTAGCAGCAAGGCCTTGGTCAGATCAAAGGCGAGTAAATGCTCTTTGTCAGCTTTGATAGAAGCCGTTGCCGGGATGTCCTGACCCCGGTGCTTCAAATGTGGGCGCCAGGCCGGCACGGGGGCGGGCGCGTCTGTTGGGTGCTCGGTGGTAAGCTCGGTGACTAGCTCGGCAGACGGGTCTGCCCGAGCTCTCTTCCCGGCGCGCCTTGCAGAGGGTTCTCGGCTGGATTGCCCGGCGGATGGAGTGGCAAGGGCGACCACAGCGCTACTGGATTGGCCGGCGGCTGGCGACCGGGTTACAACGCTCGGCAGCTCGGCGGAGGTGGCGGTGAGAAGATTCTTGATTCTGCTGTGCTTTGCCATCTCTTGCTCCTCGGTCAGGCGAATGAGTGGCACGTCTGGAAGGGTAGGATCTGGAGGTGGCGAAGGAGCTATGAGGAAGTCAGTTACTCTGCTCCGACGCGGAGCGGAATATCTGTAAGTCGGGGTGTAGCCGAGCAGTTCGTTGCAATCTCGGTGACGGTACCTAAGCACGGCCCGAATTGCCTCGACGTTTGGGAATTGATAGTTGGCTTGTAAGGCTTGGATTGCTGCAAAGGAGACAGGAAAACCGGTTAGATGCAGAGTAAAGAGTTAGACCAACCGAGCAAGGTGAGTGGCTTACATGAAGAACCGAAGTTTTTGTTTATAGACCAGCCCGGTACCTCGGCTGTTTCGTAGTTGCCGGACACCCAGAAAAAATCGTCGTCATGCATGTCTTTATCCGGGGTGCCGGTTATGATTTTTTCCTTGCCCGGTCTTATTTTCAAATAGTAAGCTAGGCCATCACCGGTATGGCCCATAGTGTATTGCCTCAGTATCTCGGCTAGACCTAAGTTGATGCCTAGCCGATTGTTTAATTCGTGAACGCCGTTGATTATTCTATAAGTGTTGGTGGACACCTGTGTGGGTGCCAGCCCGGTGCGGCGGAGGAACTCGGTTATAAGAGGGTTGAGCGGGAAACGAAGACCCCCTTCAACGATGGATAGCACGGTGAAGGGGCACTCCTCCCTACCCCAAGGTGTGGTCTCCTCTTCTGCGAGCTGCAGGTGGACATCGGCCGGGACGCCGTACTCCTCCCTGAACGTAGCCAGCGCAGCCGGAGTATCCACTAGGAAGCAGAATTTCCCCATTTTTGGTCGGCCTAGTGTATCCCGGCTGAGGGGTTTGGCTCTGGGTATTGAATGTTGCCCGGTCCTGAGAGCCTCAGGAATGACAGTGGTCCCCTTGGACTCTGCAGGAAAAGGATGACAGGTGTTAAGTGTTAGCGCGGTCGCGCGAAAGGTGCTGGATTTTAGCTCGGTCATTAAGGGTGCCAAACAACCTCGGTTGTCTACTCTATCTAAGGAGCCCGGTCGCCCAAGTGGACCAGATGTTAGCCCGGTTGAACGGCCAAGTCCTTTTGTTATCTCGGTTTTCGCTGGGGTTGAAACAAACATGTTGTTTGCCCGGTTTGGTTGGTTTTTTGGATCAAAAGAAGGCCCATAGCCCGGTTCACCCCAGTTCTTCAGCGTTCTTCAGGAAGACGAAGAACACCAAGAATAGTGGGGGGTTTGGGACAGATTCTATGGCCTTTGCCCTAAATGCTACGTTTTTGTGCCCTAATATGTGCAATACGAGAGAAAATAACAATGAAATAAGGGTGAAATGACTTACCAGTGAAGAGTAGGACCTAATCCTTCAAGCACGAAGAATGGCAGCGAGTCTGGATGAGGATGCAAGAGCTCTGGGATCGAATGTCGAAATGGCAGTAAGAGGATTTGGAGTTCGAGCAGGGCATGTATGTATAAGCAAAGAAAACCGCCCAAATTCAAATTCTGGCAAAAACGGCGGGTTGGCTGCCTGATGACCAATGGCAGACCGCCACGTGTCCCCATTTATGGCTTTGACAGGACTGAAGCGACGGGTTGAAAAGACGAAGAGCCAACCGAGCTACTTTCGACGAGAATAGGTCAGCCGAGGAATATAACCGGTCAAATCTGCGGACAATTACGTCAACTAGCTCGGTCGAGGCTTGGCATCTTGACGACCGGAGAAACGTTATCTCGGTCGAGGTGAGTAATCCCAGTCACGCTTCCGCGGACGGAATTAAGGGGCAATTGAGAGGGTGATTTATGATCTGGAGTTGGGCCGAGATATCGACCGATCAGGTTGAGAGCCCAGCAGTGCATTGGGCCGAGATGATCCACTGTTCGCCCAGAGAAGGGCTGCCAAAACTTGGGCCGGGCAGAGTTTGGACCGAGTGTGTGCCACCCCGGACCGTACAGAAATTGCTCGGCCGGGAAGTGACCGGTCAGACCAGGATGCTCGGTCCGAGGATGGTCGAAACCAGACAGGCTGAGAGACCGGCGCCCGAAAAGGTGCGGTCAGCCGAGGTAGTTGATTGACCGGCAGGAAGGCCAACCAAAGGAGGCGCCCGGGCTAGGCTTTGCCGAGATGCCGCCTAGCCCGGTCATCCACGTGTTTGTCCGGCTAGGCGCATGAGTATGAAGCATGACATGGCCGAGGAAGAGCAGCTCGGCTGCCGAGCTCCAGCTGCGAAGTCAGGCAGTTGAGGTTAGGTGGTGAATGGCATGGTTTATGCTGACAGATGGGATAGCAGAGCCACGTGTCAGGAGACGACTGGGAGTGGATATGGGGGTCAGAAAGTATATAAGCATGTTTGCGCCCCCCATACGCGACACACGAACACATCTGTAAGGATTTCTTACACTCAAACACTCTCTCCCTTCTCTCTATCCATTCTAAGGTGTGTGCTAACTTGACCGTCGGAGGGTTTTTCCGGCCACACACCGCCGGGTAGCTCACCATTACTTGCTCGCAGGTGATCGGACATCGACGGAGCTCGGAAGAAAGGAATACGGGCACGCTGAAATATTTGCTCCCCGTACAGAACATATATTTTTTTGTGGTCATTTTCCATCTCCACCATGTCAATATCGCTAATACCTCCTCAAATAAGGTGGCAAATAGAGAAAAGAGAAGAATAAGGATGAAGAAAATCAAGGAGAGAGATGAGGAGTCTTTTCCAGAAAATAATTCTTCACATTGGTAGATTAACACAAAGAATCAAAGACAAATCTAGTTTAAAAAAATTATGATTGACACATTCAGTGATAAATTTAACCATTGTCTGTTTGTTAAAAATTATAAAATCTCATTATCATCATCACAAATCAACACAAGATTCAAAGATATATTCAGTGATAAATTTATCACTGATTGTTTGTTAAAAAATTACAAAAAGAAAATCTCGTCATTATTGTCACAAATCAATACAAGATTCATAGACATATTCAATGTTAAATTTATCACTGATAGACACATTCACTGATAAATTTCTCACTAAATGTTTGTTAAAAAATTATAAAAAGAAAATCTCGTCATCATCGTCACAAATTAACATAAAGATTCAAAGACATATTCAGTGACAAATTTATCACCGATATACACATTCACATAAATTCCTCACTGACTATTTGTTCAAAAATTACAAAAAGAAAATCTCATTAGCATCGTAACAAATCAACATAAGAATCAAAGACATACATCAGTGATAAATTTATCACTAATATATTAAACCCTTGTTTGCAACAGATTTGGTTTAAGAGAAATAAAGAGAGAGAGAAGGAGAAAATGAGAGGCGAGATTTAGAGAATCAATCATCATGTTTGGTTCTATTTTTTTGAATTATTTTTTTAAAAAGTGATTTGAAAACTCAATTTTGAAAAAGAATCTTTATTTGGTTTTCAAAAAAATGTATTATTGCAAATTCAAGTTTTCCTCCAATTTAAGGAGAGATACAATTTAAAAAAAAAAAAACAAATTGTCACATTAAAAAATACTCTCATGTTAGTTTTCAAAATAACCAAACAAAAGCTCTAAATTTTTAAAAAAAATGAGTTTAGAAAATAGGAACCAAACACAATGAATGTTGCTTGTAGTCGTTTGAAGTTGATTTCACAGTAGAAACAACTAAATTGATGTAGATATAGGACATTGGTGTAACATCCTTATTTTTGAATACTTTAAGCTAAGGCCAAGTTTGGCAAGTTGCCAAAAAGCTAAAAAGTCAAAAAGTTACTCAAAAAGTTAAGAAGTTATCACTATTCATCAAAAGTCAAAAATTACGGCCGCACAACTCTCAATCCTAATTTTCCCCCACACACTAATTTATACAATTTTTTAATACACATTTTTTCATAAAAAGTCAAAAAGTTAACCCAAACATTCATATTTTTTTCCTTAATTTTTTAGTCCAAAAAGACAAAAAGTGCACTTATTTAGGACACCCCGAACAACCCCTAAATTAATATAAAATAGTTAAATTGATACTTGGAAAAGAATATTTAATTTTATAATTGTATGTGTTAAAATGTAATTTAATTTAAATTAGGGGTCATTATGTTAAACCAAAAGATGATAATGTAATTATTAAATTAGTTGGGGCCATGGTGAAATTTAGGTGAAAGGTAGCCAATTTGTTGGGCAACTAGGGGCGTACCACGTGTTGCACCTAGGTAATAGGGGAACTGAATTAGCATGTAGAGTACTAATTGCAGGATCAGTCACCTGCTCAAGCTTGGATATAAAAGGGAGTGATTGGTAAGCCAACGAAAAAACAAAGGAAGAGGAAAAAAAAATGCTGGAAGTAAAGTTGGTCTTTGATAGTGGAAATAAAAAGTGAGATATTAATTTTAAAGTGAGTTATATTATACATTGCGTCACTATAATATATTTTATTATGTATGTTTTGAGTTACCATAATTTATTTTACGTAAGTTGTGTTTTATAAATTATATTACTATTTCAATTACATAGATTATTTTCTGAACTTTATTTGCTTAAATTGAAACTCATGAATATGTGTTGTTTGATTTTAGAAAGTATTTAACAATGATTTTATAAGTACCACCACGAAAATCCCATGCCTTAGGAGACTTAAATAAACTATTGGTTTCTGATTGGTTACCTTGTGAACCTCTGTTTGTCATGGATCCACTGACACTCTGATTTTTAGTGTGGAGCAAAGTGCTGTACGGAGCTAAATGCTATACTATTGTGGGAGCCATCTCTTAAGTCTATACATCTGTTCTGTTCCGTTCTGTACCGTGGTTATGATTATTTTATATTATATGTCAAATGATTTTCATATTATATACTCTGTATTTCAATATTAAGCTTTGTTTAGCCAATAATTATTCATGGTGATTTTTATGCCCTTAAGCTCTTAGTATAATATTTTTCACTCTGCCATGTGCTTATAGTTGTTTACCACTTTCCGGTGACGTATCAGGACCAGTACGTGGGTAGGCACAAGGTACTTTATAGTCATGATCTAAGCTCTGACAATGTAGTTAAATAGAAGCTTCAATATATATGTTTTATTATTATTAAATAAAGTTTTAGGTACTTTTTTTTTTTTACTCCGCTACACCATTAATTTGGTATGACTTCAATTATTATCTTGTTGCGATGTCAAGCCTCTGGGTATCAGGTTTGGGTTGTGACAATTGGAGTATATATCAACAATGGCATAGTGTAAATCGGCGATGGCAGTGGTGGTTGGTAAAACAGTGGCGATGAATCAGAGATGGTGAAGTATAGATCGGCGATGGTGAAGATAGTTGGTGAACGATGGTGATGATGGTGATAGTAGTGGCCGGCAAAGGTGGCGGTGGTCAGTGATAGACAACAGTGGGAGTGGTGGTGGTGGGTGGATGGCCATGGCAAAGGTTGTGGTATTTTCTAGAAAGAGAGAGATATGGAGAGAGAGAGAGAGATATATATATAAGGGTTCTTTAAAAATGATCAAAAGATTAGTAAATAAAGATTGAAAAAATTAATGTAATAAATTCAATGAGGATATAATGGGCAACTAAAGACTTAATAGTAAACAAAAATATAAGTCAGGACCTACCATGTGCTAAAAAGGGCGACGGGCTGGTAAATTAAAGTTTTTAAAATTTTTAAGGGCCCAACTAATATTTGTGAGATCATGAATGTTGGGTTGAGCCATCCAATACCATTTTATATTTTGGGCTGAACCTAATATTGTTGGGTTGCAATCGAACTAATATTTTGGGGCCTGTTAAATAAATTAAAATCTTCTCATAAAAAATTATATATTTTTTTCATGTCAAAAAAATTTGAAAAAAGTAACCAACCAATTTAGTGACTTGTATGTTTAAAGAAAATATGTATACATATGTTAAAAAAGGACTATATTTTTTTAATTATATATATGGCTTAAATTGACAAATATATTGTTTGCATAAAGATGTCATCCAAAATTAAAATTGATAAAATTTTAGTTAAGGTCTCGTTTAAGAACATACTATTTTAATAATTTTTTAATTTTTTACGAAAAGATGTGCAAAAAATAAAGAGAAAATGGAATATTTGACTTTTTGATATAGGTTATAGGTTTTTTGATTTTTTTTAGTAATTTTTTGACTTTTAAATTAAAACAAACACTTACCAAACGAGGTTTAAAAGCACACACTGGATTATCTATATCATCGATTGAAAATTATCCATAACACAACTCTAGTGGCTTAATTCTTCTTTGTGTTTTGTGTAATTCATAGACTTGCATACATATATATATTATGAACAAAGAAAATAAATGGAAACCGTCAATATTTATGGAGATTTTAAAATTTTGAATCAATATAATTTTTTCATATGACATTTTTAAAAAATTTCAATTGTTGTAGAAATTTTTAAAAAACCAAAAAAGTAAGACAAAAAAAATTAAGACCATAGATCAGGTAAAAAATTTATTTTTTTTTTTTAATCACTTGAGTAACACAATATATTAAAGTATCTCTAAAGGGCTCATTAAAATAGGTTTGTTAACTATTATAACTAGTTTTATGCTATTTTATTCACACTAACAGACTAAGGCTCCGTTTGGCAAGAGCTAAACGGGGCTTTTTTGGCTATTTTAGCCACAAAAGATAAAATAGGCTATTTTAGCCACAAAAAACAAAATATCACATCCAACCCATAATCATTACATTCTTCTCTCACAAAAAAAAAGCCAAAAAAGCCAAAAAGCCCTTCCCAAACCAAACTTTTTAATCCAGGTTAAAATAGTCAAAAAAGTCAAAAAGCCAACCCACTTTCCAAACGAAGGCTAATTAGTACGACAATTATTTTAACAAGATTCTTGTAAGTTAGCCACAATTGGAAAGTATTGGAAGATTCTTTAAATAAGTTTGTGTAAATAAATATGTAAAATAAATAGTAGTGTTGGAACACATAAATAAGAAATTAGTTAAGTAAAATAAATAACAAACATTTTTCATAGTCAAGTTGGTAAAAAAATGATGAGTACCGTCGAAATTATTCTAAGCCAAGTTTGGGAACACCTCAAAAAGTCAAAAAGTCAAAAAGTTACTCAAAAAGTTAAAAAGTTATCACTATTCACCAAAAGTCAACAATTACGGCTGCACAACTCCCAATTCTAATTTTCTCCTACAAATCAATTTTTACAATTTTTTATTACACATTTTTCCATAAAAGTCAAAAAGTTAACCCAAACATTCATATTTTCAACCTCAACTTTTTAGTCTAAAAAGACAAAAAGTACACTTATTTAGTCTTTTCAAACTTGGCCTAAAACTCTTACCATTATAATATATAATAAATATTATATTTTATTTTATTTATTTAAATTACATACACGTCTATCAACAACTATTAATAGTATAAATAAAGTGACGTTATAATCAAATTTCGCAATATGTATACTTTTTTTAAAAAATGGTTTTACTGATGATACCACGCCGTTAATTGCGGTTGATTTGTTATCGATAAAACCCAACCTAGTAGTCATCTTTGTCATCACTTGCAATTGTTACATCGTTTCTTGTTGTCATATCATCATAATCTTCCCTCTCTCTGTTTTGAAAAATTATTTAGTGCTTCTAGGATATGATGTAACGCTATTCCTCACTAATCACAATATATTATATTTTCTGTAATTCTCTAATCACTCACATAAAATTATAAATTTCACCTCTTTTATCAATCACAATACTCTTAAGACATCACCTAATGGTACCCTGTGACCGACCAATAACTTCTCATCTTTCTTAATTATAGCTCTGACCTTTCAGTATAAAATTTTGATTCAATAACTGTTATATACAAGAAGTTATTGATTGATGTTAGAATATTATTTCATATCATTCATTGAATATTATGGTCTTCATCTGTCTACAAGGATCTACAATAAATTCTTATAAGTGGGTGCTACAAGTTTATAATGCTGACTTGCAACACCGTTTTTTTATATAATCCACCCAAAAGTTGGACATTTTTATCTTTAGGAGAAAAGATGTGCACCGATCGTAGGTAAGAATTTTGATTTTTGTGATAAATTTTACAATTTTTGTAATGAAATTTACAATTTTTATAGTGAAAATTTTGAATAATGAAGCTATGACATGCACTCTTAAAATTACAAAATTTTTATAATTTTTTCCCTCTCTAATATGTTTTCTGAGGAGGATTCCCTCCAGGGTGCTATTTTGGCTTGTTGGATTTACTATGTGTTTCGTTCAAATAATCTGAATCATTTATTTTATTAGGTATAATACGTATTTTATTTACACAAAAATTAGATCGATCCGATAATCATAACTAATTTAATTTGTCGCGTTTGTCACAAAAAAAATGGACAATAATTTTGTTTTTAAAAATAAATCATTTTATTTTTTTTAGTGACAAACGTGATAAATTAAATAGATTATAATTATCAAATCAATTTAATTTTTTTATAAATAAAATATATATAATGAATGATAAGATAAATAATTTAAATAATCAAAATATATCCTACAATGAACTCCTATTGACCTAAACAGTTCCCTCCCATCTATATTTAGGACCGAATGGAATCTGCCACCGTTTTCTATATTCACCACTGCTGCTGACCACCCTTTCACTTCCATTCCCTTCCGTGATAGGTGTACAAAGAGAAAATATTGTAAAAATAAAATAAAATAAATAATATGAGAAATAGAAGAAATAGAAAAGAGAAGAAAATTATACTTACCTTTAAAATACCTCAGGTAATAGTCAGAAGACAATTTTCATTAGATAATATCAGCAAACTATTATAATTTGATCGAAAGTGTAAAAAATTAATTATTACAATTAAATGATAGAAGTCCAAAATAAAATTTAATATAAAGTGTAGAGTACAAACCGTAATTTCCTCTGAAAGTTTTCATCAAAAGAAATTTTATACTGATAAGTAGTTGGAAGAACCCTATCATACGCTTCCTTAATATCCATATCACATTTTGGATTTGTTTGGGGAGTAGGTTTAGGACTTTTTTTAAGCTAAAATTTGTAATAAGACAAAATAAGTTCAATTAGTTAATAAGACAAAATATCACATTAAATTTATAATTATTTCACTTTTTCTCTCATAAATATCACATCTAATTTTAAAAAAATCTAACAATCTTTCCAAACACGAAAATTTTAACCTAATAAAATAGTAAAAAAAAAAGCCTACTAAAATAACTAACTTTCCAAATGAGACATTTATGTTTGGTTTGTTTTTCGGAAAAAATTTTGAAAAAAATTCTCTATAAATAAATTTTTAAGAGTAATCAAACCAAACAAATTTTTCCAAAAAAAATCGTAAAATTTTGTTTGGTTACCTACTTTCCAAAATCACACTCTCTCTCATACACATCAAATCAATCACTTTTTTTAAAACTCTCTCTCCAAAACAATTTTTCAAAACCATTTCTAAAAAATGGCAAACCAAACAAGTTTTCGTACTTTTTATCTCAAAAACTACTCTACAAATACAAACCAAACATACCCTTAATTACTCACTTTTCATCATATATTACACTTGTGTATAGGCATGTGTTGTTGAGTTATGAATCTTTTATTTTTACGGGGACTTATGCGTAGGTTCTAATAAGTGAACTTATTATTCAATTCGTTCTATGATAATTAATAGCGTTTTTCATCAAACACTATTAAGCCTCCGTTTGGGAAGTGGGTTGGCTTTTTGATTGTTTGGTTTTTTTGGCTATTTTAGCCTGGGCTTAAAAGCTTGGTTTGGAAAGGGCTTTTTGACTTTTTGGCTTTTTTGAATTTTTTTGTGAGAGAAGAATGTAATGATTATGGGTTGGATGTGATGTTTTGTTTGTTATGACTAAAATAGCCTATTTTGTTTTTTGTGGCTAAAATAGCCAAAAAAACTTGCAAACCCACTTGCCAAACATAGGCTAAAAAATATCACTAAGTGTTAATTTTCAGGGAGAGTTTGAAATTTTTTTTCAAAAAAATTGTCATTTATTATAAGTTTCAATGACAACTTAAAAAAATTGTCACTATAAAGTCGCTAATTTTCAACTTTTAGTGACAATTTGAAAAATTCGTAATAAAAAAATCACTAATTGCAAGTTTTAACTACAATTTATAAAAATCGTGCAAAAAAAGTCACTAATTATCAATTTTTAGCGACAAACAAAAAATAGTCATAAAAATTTATTTTTAACTACGATTTTATTAGAATTTATTTCCAATAGAACTTGATAAGAATTAAATCTAATTATTAAGATCTATTGATAATTTAATATCAAACTAATCCGAAGTAGACAACATGTTATTATCCCACTTTCTATTTATTTATTTTTTTATGTCTCTGTTTGCACCCAGTCCCTTAACTTTATCAATTACTTTAATTTCTTCTTACAAATATATGCAAAAAAAAAAAAAAATACTAATAATAATAATTTAAGGAACTTATATACGTCTTAATAAATAAGTTTATTATTTAATAGGTTCTATAATAATTAATAATATTTTTTTATCAAACACTATTAAAAAAGTCCCTAATTATTAATTTTTAACGATAGTTTAAAAATTGTCACAAAAAATATCACTAATTATAAATTGGGTGAATTACAAATACATCTCTGAGATTTGTTAAAGTATAGATTGTCCCCGTAGTTTGAAAAATTATAAATGCCCCCTTATTATAATTTTTTTATTTAACATGATTAATTAAAAAAAATAAAAGGATATTTACCAATGAATCTCATCTCACAAACAAATATTTCAATTAGTTCCAAATTTTTTCTATTGATCTGTTAAGTCCTATTAGTGAAAAGTTTCTTTCCGTGTGGTCATATTTTTTATTTTGGTAGTGTTTTGATGGACATGTATACCCATTTATTAATGTGACAGATATGATTTGATGTGATATTCCAATGTGACAGGTATTAATGTAACACTTTAACGATGTGGCATTTCATAAAAATTAAAAACTCTTTAGTATATTTTTCTTAAATGTGACAATATGAAGTGTGTGATGTGACACTTCAAAACTTTTACTCAAAAAAAAATAAAAACTCTTTAATGTACTTTTTCCTAATGTAACAACGTGACGTGTATGAGAAGACACTTTCAAAAAATTAAGGGCTCGTTTGGGGAGTAACTATTTTAATCGAAAAATCAAAAAATTACTGTAAGTTGTCATCTCTTTCTATTTTTTTTTATATTTTTTCATAAAAATTAAAAAAATACTAAAATAATTTATTTTAAAACTAAACTCACTGTCGACAAAACAGTTACATCAATGAGAAACTAAGTTAATTAAGGCACCGCCCTCGCATGATTTCTTCATTGTCATGGAATAAATGACACAAAATAATAATAAATTGAAAAAAAAAAAAGAATAAAGAGAAAAAGAACAGTAGACTTCAAAATAGTCAGAAATAACTGCACTTAGCAGACTTTTCTATCACCTATGTGTGTGTTTTGGGTCCAATACACCGATGGGATTTGAAGAAACAGCAACCACATATATACCGTTCAACAATGATTCATCCCATTAAAAACATCACCACTAATAACACTAATGCATTAAAAAATAAAAGTAATAAAAAAAATTACAACTCCAAAATCAAAACATCACATCATTCGTGGCGGGACCCACTGCCACCTAATTAGTAGGAGCACTAATTAGTACTCCCAAGCATTTTTCTATACCGTTGTTGTCAAGTAGACACCAGATGACAACCAAGTAAATACATTTAAAAATACAGCAACCGACTATAAAATTGGATACAAAATATATATGCCAAATTACGTATCAATCCTGTATTTTGATCTTTGTTTGTAATTTTAATTAATTTAATTTTGAATAAGAATTTATGATTTTATCTTAATTTAACTTAATTAATTATAATTGTTAGATTTTTTTTCATGAAATATATGTAAATAAGTGACATATGGCATAATTTTAGAAATAAAATTATAAGTTTGCTCAACTCCGCAAATTAAATTCAACCAATTTAGTGATCATTTTTCGTCAAAAATAATAATATCATTATCAATTGGATCAAATTGACACAAAATGATATAAGGGACAAAATATAGAAACTATTGATGTAATTTTCCTAAATATATATATTTTTAAAAAATAGGGAAAATTATTTTTCAATGTGGTTTTCAAAAAATTATCACATATTAGTGAAAAAGTTTATGACATTAATTATTAATATTTACAATATTTTCTACTTTTTTGCAAATAATTTTTACTGATACAATGTCAGTGTAATTCCCTCTAAAAAATAACTCATTCTTTTATTTATTTTTTCATGGTTCTTAATAAAAAATCAAACAACTACTCCTATTTAGTAACCATTTCGTTTTCAGTTTATATTTACCTAAAATTTAAAAAATTATCATATAAACTTATTTAGTAAGTTTTTGAGTTTATAAATAGGCCTCTCAAATTAAACTAAAAATCATAAACTTAAAAAACATGTTTACAAAAATTTAAAACTTAAAAAAACACATGGAAGGAATGTGGAGGACCTCGTGGTACACAAGGTCAATCGTTCGAATCACAGGAGCTGCAGCATTTTTTGTTCTTCTTATTTGTAACGTACAAAACTTTAAAAACTAAAACAAAATACATAAGAAACACAGAAGAGTAAAGCGGTAGGAATGTGGCTGATAGGGGTGTTCGCGGTTTAGTTTTAGATAGTTTGTGAATTGGTTTGGACTCGCCTGCATATATGCGGTTTGAGAAAAATTCAACCCACAACCATCTGCAGTGCAGGTTGCGGTTTGTGCAGATAAGGTTCGCGGATGTGCGGGCGGTTTGCGGATTAAACTTTTTTCAATTTCCATATTCAACTTCAATTTCTAGATTCAATATAATATAAGATTGATTTCGATTTTAAAAGTAATTAATAGATTCAATTTCCCCTCCACGAAGAAGTAGATTCAATTTCTTACAATGTTTACAGAGCAAACAAAAACAAACAAAAGCAAAAACATTAAAAAACAATGTTCTCAAACAATATTTTCTACAATATTTCTTTTTATATCATGAAACAATATTGTATTAGAATCATGCTACGAAAAATGCATCATATTCTACAATTGATGCAACAATTTCGGAGGTTATTACAACTCATAATAGTAAAACTATTAGTGAACTTGATGAGGCTAAAAATACACTGATGAGTTCTGAATTTAATCAAGACAACATTTCAAATACAAGAATATCCAGGAGCATGTCTTAACCCAAAAATGGAGCTAAAGATCAATTCAAACTTACACGGCTGCTATTGTTGATCGTCGAAGGTCACAGAGAGAGAGAGAGAGACAAAGATCGTTGAAGGTCGATCTTGTCGGAGAAGGTTGCCGATCATTGAAGGTCGATCTTATGAAGGTCACTGATCTTGCGAAAGTTGATCTTGCCGAAGAAGGTCACCGATCATCGAAGGTTGATCAATCGCTGTGGTCGTCACATAGAGAGAGATGGAAGAACGCACTACAACAAAATACACATTTGGCGACCCAGAAATTGGTCGCCAAAAGTACACATTTCGTCGCCAAAAGAATCTGCGACAAATACACAATTTGTCGCCAAAGGCCTGTCACTAAAAGTATTGGCGACGAAATAAGAAATTGTCGCCGTATGTAGACATTTAGCAACAAGAAAATTTGTCGCCAACAATCATATATTTTGTCGCTATAAAATTACAATTTGTTGCTAAAAGGTTGAAATTTGGATAGGCCCTGTAGTTTTAGCGACAAATAAATGCGTCGCCAAAAGTACTATTTAACGACAAAATTAATTTGGTCGCTAAAAATCACGTTTTTAGCGACGAATAAGTTTTGGTTGCGAAAAGTTCTTGGAATAACCACTAACTTTTAGCAACAAAAACAATATGTTGTCGCCAAATATATTAACAGCGACCAAAATACCACCTGTCACTAAAAATTCAGTACATAGATTTTGATTTTAATAATTTTCCTGTTCAAAATAATCCAAAACACCTGTTTTCCTGTGCACAATATATACACAAATGTAATGTGAATAATAATACACCTGTGCAAGACATTCATACTAATTCAAAATTAATAGCTATGAAAAATTCCAATAAACATAATTACAATTTTCTGACAATCTAAAACATGCATGCCAAAGTACTTACAAACTACTAACATCAAACCCATAAATACATTACCAAATGCTATGTCAAAATATTTTCAAAATTACAACCAAATATTTTGATGTTAAACATCTAACCAACAAGTCAATTACTAAAATCCTATGTCAAAATATTTGCAAAAATACAACACCAAATATTTTGATGCTAAACATTTAATCCATAAATCATTTACCAAAATCCTATGTCAAAATATTTCCAAAAACACAAAATCAAATCTTCTGATGCAGCCCAAACTATTTTCCACCATTGCCAATCTGTCACATGAAAAAACAAAACAATATTAGATTGACAAAAAAAAAAAAAAAAAAAAACAAAACAAGCTGTCCGTGCTAAGTTTCGATGGTTTCGGTGGTCATTTCACAGTTTCGACCCCCGAACGGGCCTTTTAAGTCTTGTATTTTACAATTTTCCTTCTAATTTTCTAACCGAAGATCCAATTGAGGTCCCGTTTGTTTCTACAAGTCTATTTAGGCCTTAACCAGCTGTCCGTGCTAAGTTTCGATGGTTTCGGTGGTCATTTCACAATTTCGGCCCCCGTACGGGCCTTTTAAGTCTTGTATTTTACAATTTTCCTTCTAATTTTCCAACCGGAGATCCAATAGAGGTCCCGTTTGTTCCTACAAGTCTATTTAGGCTTGAACAAGCTGTCCGTGCCAAGTTTCGGTGGTTTCGGTGGTCATTTTGCAATTTCGGCCCCCGAACGGGCCTTTTAAGTCTTGTATTTTACAATTTTCCTTCTAATTTTCTAACCGGAGATCCAATTGAGGTCCCGTTTGTTCCTTCAAGTCTATTTAGGCTTGAACAAGCTGTCCGTGCCAAGTTTCAGTGGTTTCGGTGGTCATTTCGCAATTTCGGCCCCCAACGAGCCTTTTAAGTCTTGTATTTTACAATTTTCCTTCTAATTTTCTAACCGAAGATCCAATTGAGGTCCCGTTTGTTCCTACAAGTCTATTTAGGCCTTAACCAGCTGTCCGTGCCAAGTTTCAGTGGTTTCAGTGGTCATTTCGCAATTTCGGCCCCCGAACAGGCCTTTTAAGTCTTGTATTTTACAATTTTTCTTCTAATTTTCTAACCGAAGATCCAATTGAGGTCCCGTTTGTTCCTACAAGTCTATTTAGGCCTTAACCAGCTGTCCGTGCTAAGTTTCGATGGTTTCGGTGGTCATTTCACAGTTTCGGCCCCCGAACGGGCCTTTTAAGTCTTGTATTTTACAATTTTCCTTCTAATTTTCTAACCGGAGATCCAATTGAGGTCCCGTTTGTTCCTTCAAGTCTATTTAGGCTTGAACAAGCTGTCCGTGCCAAGTTTTAGTGGTTTCGGTGGTCATTTCGTAATTTCGGCCCCTGAACGGGCTTTTTAAGTCTTGTATTTTACAATTTTCCTTCTAATTTTCTAACCGAAGATCCAATTGAGGTCCCGTTTGTTCCTACAAGTCTATTTAGGCCTTAACCAGCTGTCCGTGCCAAGTTTCAGTGGTTTCGGTGGTCATTTCGCAATTTCGGCCCCCGAACGGGCCTTTTAAGTCTTGTATTTTACAATTTTTCTTCTAATTTTCTAACCGGAGATCCAATTGAGGTCTCGTTTGTTCTAATTTTCTAATTTTCTAACCGGAGATCCAATTTTTCTTCTATTTTACAATTTGTTCCCATCTATACTCAGTAATGTTCCAAGCAAACTATCACATATATTCTTCTCTATGTGCATAACATCGAGGTTGTGTCGGAGTTTAAGTGTTTTCCAATATGGCAACTCAAAGAAGATGCTTTTTTTTGTCCAATTCAATACTGGATTTTCCCTTTTTCTTTTCTTATTGGTTGGATGCTTTCCAAATGGTTTGAATGTCCCTGAATCCAATTGTTCTAAGATTTGTTCCCCTGATAACTGTAAAGGTCTTGACAGGAACTCAGTCTTACCATTATAAAGTCGACTCCTTCGCCAAGGGTGGTCATCAGGCAGGTAACGACGAGCGCCTGTGTACCCTATCTTACCTCTCAACCGTTGTGAGGAAGCATTTTTGTTACAGGTGGGACAAGCCAAATACCCTTTCGTACTCCATCCCGACAAGTTTCCATATGTAGGAAAGTCATTAATTGTCCACATAACAGCTGCATGCATTTGAAAACTTAATTCAGTTGAGGCATCATAAGTAAGCACACCATCTTCCCACAAGTCCTTCAACTCATCAATTAATGGTCGCATGTAAACATCGATATCTCTCCCTGGTGCTTGTGGTCCAGGGATAAGCAATGACAGCATACTAAATGCTTGTTTCATACATTTCCAAGGAGGCAAGTTGTAAGGCATAACAATCACAGGCCACATACTGTACGAGTTGCTCATGTTTCCAAAAGGATTGAAACCATCAGTGGCCAACCCTAACCTCACATTTCGACTCTCTTGGGAAAACAAAGGATGTTGCCTATCAAAATCCTTCCATGCCTCACCATCAGCCGGGTGTCTCAATATCCCATCATCTACTCGTTTCTCTTTATGCCATCTCATATCTATTGCTGTTTTTCTCGACATATATAATCTCTGCAACCTTGATGTCAACGGGAAGTATCTTAAGGTCTTGTGAGGAACTTTTTTACCTTTTCCATAATTCGACTTGTATCTAGACTCTTGACAAATCGGACAATTCTCTAAATTTGCATTCTCTTTCCAAAAAAGTGCACAATCATACTTGCATGCATGAATCAACACATATCCTAAGCCTAAGGCACGTAAGAATTTTTTGGCTTCATAAAGGGTCCATGGAATCACTTGATCACTTACCGGTAGAAGGTCCTTTAATATCCCCAACAACATGTTGAAAGACTTATTGCTCCACTTGTTCAACACCTTCACATGAAGCATCTTAAAAACAAATGATAAAAGAGAAAACTTACGACACCCAGGGTACAACTCTCTTTGAGCATCATTCAACAATTTGTTAAAGTTGGGCACGCCCTCTTTTTCAACATTGTTAGCCACATCATCGTCATTGTCATTGTCATTGTCATTGTCACCTTCCTCCTCATCCTCTTCATTTTCATCATCATTTATGGTAGTCCCCATGTAAACATCTTCTAACAAATTTAGGAATTCATCTTGATCTTCGCCTGTCTCTGCTTCCATTCTATCCCCAACACTTCCAAAGTCATTGTGGTTGTCATTATTCAATGCATGAGATTGATTCATGGGAACAGATTCCCCGTGATGCACCCAAGTCTTATAAGAAGGAGACATCCCTTTCACAACTAAATGATACTCCACAATTTTACAAGTATGTCGTTCACAATTCAAACAGTCCATACATGGGCAACGAATCTTATCATTTGGCTCTACATTCATCATTGCAAATTGAACAAAAGCCTTCACCCCATCTCGATACTGGGAACTCATCCTATCCCTAAGTAGCATCCAACTCTTATCCATATTTGGTCACCTACAAAGCCATGGTTATGTGAAATTCCTTTGAATTAGAGAATTACATGTCAAATAGTTCCTTGAGTCATATAAGTGTTTGTCATATCATGAATGCTCAAAACATTAGGTAAACATTGAGAAACAATAAAAAAATAATATTTTCTCTCAAAAAAGCCAAACCTCGTAATACATTTTTTTAATTTAACATTTAATTTAAAGATGCTGCATGTACACATGATGACATTGTATAGTATAAGAAACTATAAGTCAAATTATATGGTGATCTTCCAACATCCTATTGGCCTTGATGGCTGTTTTCCAATGATATTTGAACATATATGTTTTTCGTAATATTGTTAGCAAGACTTTAAATAGACGTAGCATTGCTCTTAAACTATTCTTACCTAATAAACTATAAACAGAAACTATACAAAACAGTTTAAATTGATTCTAAAAATAATAAATAACTATAAACAACTCATATAAACCATACAAAACAGTCCCATAATGTGGCATGAACCACATATAAACTGAAGGGTAATTTGCAGTTTGCCCTTTTATTTTTTATTTTTTTAATTAACAACAAATAACCCTTTATTGATGATGGATAACCTTACAGAAAGGAAGAAAACATCAACAAAAAGAGAGGGATGATGCAAGCAATACAGCAACTACAAACCAAAATAGAGGCATGCAACCTAATCCAAATACAAACAAAACAAAAAGAGCCATGGAACCAGTGCTAGCATAGGCCAAAAACAGCAACAGACACACATCAGATTAGCAGATTAGCATCAGGTTATCACCCAACAGATACAGACCAGCCACACAACAGCAGAGAACCAGATTAACAAAAAATCAGATTATCACCTAACAGATACAGATTAGCAGATAATCAACTTATCACCCAGTAGTCCCAGAAATAACCCTCATTTTATATGATGTGGCACGAAACATGCATTTTCTATCTAATTTTGAACAAAAGTTAGTTTTAGGAGTAAATTAAAAAAAAACTTGAAACATGAATGATCAAAATAAAAAAAATTAAAAAAATGACTAAAAATAAAGGGAAAAAGTGCAATTTATCCTAAAAACAAAAAGATAACTGATTATTTCTCTTTTCTTTTTAGGCCTGTTTGGGACTTATATTTTGGGTAAATAGTCAATAGAAAAAAATAGTTAATAAAACAAAATGTCATGTCCTATACATTAATCAACAACTTTTTCTTTTACAACTATCTATTCACCTACAAAAAAAAAAAAAAAAAAAATCCACAAATCATCCAAAACATAATTCTTTTTCATTTCATAAAAAAAATAAAAAAATCAACTAAAATATTAAAGTTGCTAAATGACGTATCTAGTCCCATTTTTTTTGACAATTAGACTTATTAAATTTAATAAAGTTATATAGTTTCAAGATCATAGGTGTAGAAACTAAAATGACTAACTTGATAAATAAATTTAAAATGCCCTAAAATATAGTCAAAGCTTACTTGATGTAGTAATTGCCCCCAACGAATGATTGCAGCTTTTTTATCTCTTCGCATTAGCCAATAACCTATAACATTTGAATTGTAAATCAAAGTTTAAATTAAAATCGCACTGTACATGAAATTAACGGAGAGTGGACATGAAATGAATGTTATATGATGAAATTATTAAAAGGGTCACCGATACACAAAATATCTATAATTTTTTGGGCAATGAATAGTTGTAACTTGTAAGAATATTCAACACAAAACTGTGGTCCACCCTCATGACACACCACTTGAATAAAAATACAAAAAAAATGCAAGTTCCCTGGTTCATTCACATACCCAACAAAACAAAACAAGAGTCATATTTTGCATACTCCATCTAAACCAATGGCAAAGGTGATCTCAGCCAATGCTCTTGAATATCCCATTAACATATGCTTCTTAATGCCATGTCATGCTGTGTGCTCACAATCGATGGATATAAAAAATGGATCTAAAAAATGGGCTTATATATCATTTTTCCCTAAAGAATACTTAAGTTTGATTGATGAGTATTGCTATTCTAAGTCCAAGTTAGACCCAACCATGTGGCAATCAATTAGAATATTTATGACACCATTCTCTCTCGTATGTTCTCTAATTATTAGTTAATCGCCTCTCTTACATATCATTGAGTATAGAAAGTGGGTCTAAAAAATAGATTTGTATATTATTTTTCTTAATTTATTTACATAAGGAGTTGATTTAAAATGCCCTTCCAAATATAAGTAAAGCTCAAATAGCGAAATTACTTGTACAACCCAAGTTGTACCACAAAATTATCCATTAGTTGAAATATATAAACTAAATTCATTTTGAATGTGACGAACACTGTAATAAAATTTTAAATTTACATAAATTCAAAGTCTAAGAAATTTTTTTAAATAATTGTTTTGAGTATAAAATATTTCTGATTTATTATTTTAGTAAAGGGGAAAAAAAATTATACATTTTTTATCAGCACTATTACATCCACACAATTTGTTCTACCTATATGTACACAATTGAAACTCTTACGGGTTAGAGTCTCAATTGTCTGCATTCAGGCAAAACAAATTGTGTGAATGAATCATTAATCATTGTTTATATACCAATTCAACAACTGCCTACTGTAATAAACATATATTCATGTTAAGTAATTGCATAAATAAATAAATTTGAGGATTCCAAAATTTGTTATAAATATAATCAACCGACCAGAATCTCAGATACATTGAGGTAATAACATAATAAACAAAACTCTGTTGACAAGTGATTCAAATAATGTGCTGATCAAAAAATAATAAAAAAAAAGTGATTTAAATAATGTACATGTATATATATATAAATATATATATATTAGCAGAAAACAAATAAATGAAGATCAATGTGTGTGCCTTAATCATATTACACACCTAGAATCTGCAAGGTTCAACTAGAGTGAGTGATATCAAATATGCATTGCAGAGCACATGTATGTAGTCAAGCAGAACATGGGAATAGACCAAAATTCCCAGTTCCACAATTAAAGTTAAACACCTAGAATCTGCAAGGTTCAACTAGATTTTGTTTCTTACAAAAATCAGTCCAAAAATTCCGAACATACCAGTCCCGAAAATTAGTTTCAAAATCAGTCCAAAAATTAGAATAGATCAATCCCGAAAATCACAATATCAGTCCGAAACTCACAATATCAGTCCGAAACTCTCACAGTGTGAGTGAGTGAGAGTGAGAGGGAGAGGGAGAGGGAAAGAGACGAAGAAGAGGGAGAGAAAAATACCTGTTTGTGCCGCTGCAGATTCGGAACTGAGAAGATGAAGAAATCTCCTTTTAGGTCACTTTTGTTTATTCACTTAAAAGTCATTTAAAAAAAAAAAAAAAAAAAGACAGATTCGAAACTCTCACAGTGTGAGTGAGTGTGAGTGAGAGTGAGAGGGAGAGGGAGAGGGAGAATGAGAGGGAGAGGGAAAGAGAGACGAAGAAGAGGGAGAGAAAAATACCTGTCATGCTGCCTCTGTTTTGTGCCGCTGCAGATC
The DNA here is from genome assembly GCF_055761805.1 of Camellia sinensis. Taxonomy (NCBI): domain Eukaryota; kingdom Viridiplantae; phylum Streptophyta; class Magnoliopsida; order Ericales; family Theaceae; genus Camellia; species Camellia sinensis. The sequence continues at coordinate 161,915,281 of NC_138964.1, forward strand.
CTGAATAAGAAGATCAAGAAGTCTCTTTTAGGTCAGTTTTGCTTATTCACTTATTAAAAAAAAAAAAAAAAAAAGACAGATTAAAAACGACGTCGTTTTGATATAAATTTATTAGCGACGAAAATAATTTCGTTGCCATAAATAGCACTCAACTTTCAGCGACTAGTTTAATTCTGTCGCCAAAAAGTCGAAAATTGGCGACAAACAGTTTCGTCGCCATATATTAATTGCGTCGCCAAAACTTTTTTAGCGCTCCCGCGAGAAAAATTAAATTGGCGCCAACCATTTTTCGCGACGAATTTAAATATTTGTTGCTAATGGTGTATTTTTTGGCGACCAACACGTATATTGTCGCCAAAAAATACAATCGGCAACCAAATTCAATTTTGTTGCTAAAAAACGTCGCAGAAAATGCTTTTTGTTGTAGTGACGAGAGAGAGTGAGATGAGAAGAGAGGCTGAATGCAATTAGGATTTGGTGGTGGCCAAACATATCTAAGCTAGGATGAATGAAATCAACGGTCTATTTTTTTTTAAAAAAAACAAAATCTAAATACGGGCGGGTTCTTATGAATGTGGGTTAAACTTGCAACCCGCCTACAACCCACAATTATGTCATATTCCAAACCACATCCGCCCGTATTATATCTGCAAAACCGTCAATTTATATGCGGATTGATTCAGATTAGGCGAATTATACGGTTCGAATAATCCTATATCCAGCCTTAGTGGCTGACCTTGTGCAAGGTTAGCTATTTGAACCATGGGCATAGCTGATGAAAGTTTTTCTTGTTTTTAAATTTTTTTAAATATTTTGTTCAAATTAGACTCATTTTTAGTTTTTATTTTTCTAAAATAAACAAAAATTTGTTTATAGATTTTTTATAAACATAAATGAAAAATGTAAACGTTACCAAATGCAATCTAAGAATTTTTTTTTTAATATTTTATTTTTAAGGTATTTGTAACAAAACTAATAAATGTGTTATCGTGACATTCCAAGAAAAACCTCAAATGCCGCCAAACAAACCCACGTTTTGATGTACATATATTTTGTTTAGTCAAAGCACGTTCTATATATATCATTTTCGTTTTCGTTTTCAGTTTCGTTGTTGTTGTTTTTGTTTTTGTTTTTGTTTTTTTTCATTTTTTGCAAGAACAATTCTAAAAAATTAAAAAATCATTTTATAAAGTATTTCCTTCATAAAAAATGAAGCTTTTTTTAGAAAAATTTCCCTTAAACAGTTTTTAAAAATAAATTAATCAAATTTTTCGTGTTCTTTTATATTTTTCTACTCTTAATATAAAAACAAAAACGAAAAAAAAAACGTGCCATAAATCCCTTATTCCCCTCTAACAGCACAAAAGGTTCATTTTTCAGAATATTTACAGCTAATCTCTCTTTCCCTTGTTTGGCTTTCCATAAGGGATTATTAGAATATTAATCTTTTTGTGGGATTCATTGAACTTAAATCATATAAGATATTTTAAGAGTAACTATTCATTATCGCTTGGGGCGTTAATTATCGCTAGCAACTGGATAAATTAGTGTGATGAGATGTCGTAAGCAAGCAATAGTAAATAAATATTTAACAAAATTATCTTTTTATTTTTTATTATCGGTGATAATCAATCCACTAATGTCATTTTCTTTAATTTGATAAATAATTTGGATTTGGCCACCTTCGTAGGACCCTACTTGAATTCTTGGGTGACTAATAATCTTTTTCTCTTGATTATTAAGGGACTAAGCTATCAACCCATCTAGAAAACTCCTTTATATTATTCATTTACTTTTCCTTTTATTTTTTTTATTTTTTTATTTTTTCAAGTAATGGAAACTTTTACAAGGGTTTCAGCATCAGCAACTTCTTTTGAAAAGTTGTTGGTAACGTAGTAATAGCACAGTATGTATATATTTAGGAGGTGCTCTGAACCTTGTAGCCTATAAATATTGGGCTTGGCTTAACTTTAGGGCCTCAAAATAGACATGTCTAGTGTGAGCAAGACTGCAAGTAGTTCTAGTGATGAAGGTGTTGAGCTTAGGAGGGGGCCATGGACTCTTGAAGAAGACACTCTTCTCATTCATTACATTGCTTGTCATGGCGAAGGCCGGTGGAATCTGCTCGCAAAGCGTTCAGGTAAAATTTATTAATTGAACTCATCATTTAAATAACAATATCAGGATACGTATTGATATTTAAAACTTTGAACCAATCATTACCCAACTATTATCCTTTCTCAAGCTATGATACTTTTCTCCATAATCTTTTTGATGTATCTTTATATTTGTACCAAAGTTAATAGATTAATAAAATTTTCTTTTATCAATAAAAAAAAAAAAAAAAAAAAAAAAAAAAAAAAAAAAAAAACATTACCAATCTATTTTGTTATGTTTATGTAAATAGCTTAGCAAACTTTTATTACCAATCTTACCTTGTCTAACTTTTTTGTTTTAAGGCTTAAAGAGAACCGGGAAGAGTTGTAGGTTGAGATGGCTCAATTATCTAAAACCAGACGTTAAGCGCGGAAACCTTACCCCGGAAGAACAACTCTTGATTCTTGAACTCCATTCTAAGTGGGGCAATAGGTAAGAATTATCAATTATCCTTATGACTTCAACTATACTTGCTGATTTGGTTTGTTACATAGTAGTTAATTTAACAACCGTTTTGACGTCTTTTTCTTTCTACTTTTCTAGGTGGTCAAAAATTGCACAACATTTGCCCGGCAGAACTGACAACGAGATCAAGAATTACTGGAGAACTCGAGTGCAAAAACAAGCACGACATCTAAAGATCGATCCAAATAGCGCCGCCTTTCAAGAAGTGATTCGGTGCTTTTGGATGCCACGTTTGATTCAAAAGATACGCGGATCATCATCTCCTTCTTCAGTCATATTATCCCAAAACTTGGCTATTGCTAGTCGGCCTCTGATCAACCATTCATCATTGCCTCCACAAGTTTCTCCTCAAGAAAATGTTTATACAAGTGAAACAACCAACAATTTGGATCACCATGTCAAGAATTCGAGCTTGGAACACAGCACTAGCCCAAGTGTTTCTTCTTCAGAATCCATGAATATCTCACATATGACGCAAGTTTCAGAATACCCAATCGAGGCCATGGGTAATAGTCATGACTACAACACATTTCTAAAGGGTGGTTGTTACAATGTTGACAACATTAGCTATGACATGGAAACCTTCAACATATCATCTGTGGAGTTTGAAAATTCAATTGGTGGTTGCCATGTGAGCCAAAGCAATTGGATTGACAATGAGTTTGGAGATAGCTTCTGGAACATGGACGAATTATGGCAATTTAAGCAGCTACAAGAGAGGGGGACCTAGCATAACCCACAATTCGGTGACCTACGTGCACATAAATATAACACAGAAAATATACTGTTTAGTTGAGATTCATTCTGAGTGTGATTTAGGTCACACTTAAAATAAATCTCAGTCAAACAGTGAATGTTCTATGTATTTTTTATGTTTTAATTCTGTATACTTAACATTTTTGTTGTGCGACATAGATTAGATTTTTTTTTTCCAAGATTTTCTTGTCAAGTGATTATTGATTCTTGATTTGTCTACTTGCAAAGAGGGGAAAAACAAATTCAATTGTTGATTGAAGTCTTTCTTTGCCAAACATAGACCTGGAGTGGTGAAATGACTATTATTATTATTATTATTATTATTATTATTATTATTATTATTATTATTATCATCATTTTTTATTATTATTATTATTATTATTACTATTATTATTATTATTATTATCATCATTTTTTAACTTAGAGTCGTATTTTATTTCTATAAAAATGGACACAGAATCTTTTATTTCCAAATTTCTCTATTTTTATTGTCAAAAAAAAAAAAAAAAAAGAATCCTCTATTTCTTATTTGAATACCTTCCTAATCATTATATTATATTACAAAATTCGGGCTTTGTTTGGCAATATATAGCTAGAAAGTTTATTTATTTATTTATTTTATCTTAGTGAAAATTTGTGTTAAAAACTTTTCCAGTCTATCTAACCCCAAAAGATCTAAACAGTAATTTTTTTGGTTGAAAAAATCCAAAAAAAAAGTCAAACTTTTTAGTTATTTTTTTAATTTTTAGTGGAGTTTTTAATTTTTTTTTTTTTTAAATTTTTCAGTTCCTACTAAACCTAAAAGTAATTTTTTTTTTAAAAAATAAAATAAAAAATCACTAAAAACGAAAAAAAAGTCAACAAAAAAGCTGCTTGCCAAATCCAATCTCATGTAATTTTTTTTTAACATTAAAATAACAAAAAAAAAAAAAATTAAAAACATAAGTTCACCATAAAAATGGTATCACAACTTATAAAAAAAAAGGTTTTATTGGGGTAGGAGAGGGATGCACGTTTCTCCAATGTTTCAATCCTTGAAATGCACTTTTGGGCATGTGATAACGTATTTTAACGTGATTTATTTTGCTTACATTTTTCATATTCTTTCCTCCTTTCCTTCCTTTTGTTTTTGTTAGGCAGCCAAAAAACTAGACAATGCCCATCATAAAGCTAATTTTTACATCTAGACCACATATAAAAAATTTAATTTATAACTATGCAAATTTATTATATATATATATATATATATATTAAAATAAAAAGTATTTTCTAAAAAATATAATAAAATTATATAATTAAGATCATCAGATTAATCTATTTTTTTAGATGGTCTACGTACAAATGTAAAAAATAAATTAATTAAATTATCGAAATAGGCCTTATGTTAGGTTTAGCTAATGGCTTAATTAGGTGGTCCAGTCCTTCTTAACAAAGGGGAGACAATCTTGTCACTTATATTTGATTTTTCTATCTCTCTATTTTAAAAGGTTCATTTGAAAAGAAAAAAAAGAAGAAAAAAAAGGAGATTGTATTCATTCACTGTTGTTGTGATAATTAAAAAGGAAGAAAAGAGAAGAAAACAAAGTATTATCATTTTCACACATGTTTGGAAAGGTGTGGAGGAGAGGGGAAAAAAATAAAAATAATAAAGAACAAGCAAAATTCTACTATGTAAGGTACAAAATATGAAACATATCACACACTTCTCATTTCTTTTCTCTCTTCAAGAGTGATTTTTTAGGAATTTCGGTAACTTTTTGTTTTTCTATCCAAACAAGTAATTAACCGTGAATGGGAAATATTTACTTTCCTTTTATTTTCATTTTTAAATCACCCAATCCAAATAGAAGGTAGAAGAGAAAACTTGCAAGAATTGAAATCATTCCCTTATTGAACATTGCTTTCATCCAACTAAGTTGATAAGTTGTGGTCAATTTCTCTAATCTATAGAGAGAGATGGAGATAGAAAGAGAAAAAGAGGGTTGTGAGGGTCCAGAGTATGATATTTTTAATAAAATAAATTTTATTTAGTTTTAAAAGCCACTAGATTCGACTTCTACAAGCAAGTTGAGCCAATTCTAGGAAGCAATGTCTTTCATGACTATGCCCCCTAGTCTGTCTTGGTTGTGGAGACCCACCAACTTTGAAAGCATCAAAGAATGAAAAGAATTTTTGTATGATAAAATAGAAAAAAAATTGCAATATTTCAAAGTAGTAAAAGTATACTCTAAACATTTATAACATATTTGAAACTCATAGACCACCTTGCTTACCAACCCATTCTGCATAAATCTAGACTTCCAAACTACAAGTCCATTATCATATGTATCCTGATTCCTGACGGCATGGGTGACGCATATGTCACTTTTAATTCTTGAGGAAAAAAAAAAAAAAGAAGAAAGAAAAAGAAGAAAAAAAAAAAACTTGAATGCATAAGGAATACAACTGAAAAAATGCGTAATAATAAATAAAGAAAATAAAATATACTAATCTCCAATAAAGTTTAGACTAAGCATCAAATCTTATAAGTTTAACATAATTATATTGGGCTTTCTCAAAATTTTAATTTACACAACATATAACTTCTTTTTTAGTCAGTAATTTATTAGTCGTATATATGAAAAATATTATTGTCATATCTTTTATATTGAAAATGTACATTTTACTATTGTTTATTCTTGTATTTACAGACCATAAACAAAATTATTTTTCTCACATGGGAGAGATCTTCTAGAAGTTATTATGAGAAAGGATGTGAAGGGGATGTACGCATTATCCATTCTCTAACCCTAAATCTCCATTGTTTTCTCTTTCAAACTTCTCGCTAACTTCATCACCTGATGATCTTTGGATGGAACATCCACGGTGCATCTAACGAGTTTGTTTTGTAGAAATCCAAAAGGAGGAAAGTATAGTCCATCATACTCCAGCCTAGCTCATTGTAACAACACCGATCCGTAATAAACCCATAATCCATGATTAAGAATGCTCATTAAGTTTTAAGAATGGGATTATTGGTTAAATATGCATTTTGTATGTGTTTTGCATTCCCATCTGTTAGCCGTAAGAATATATGTTCAGAATTCTACTTTGTTCTGTTAATTGAAGGACTTATCGACATTCAAATATGAAATTGACTACATCAATATGTTAATTTGAATTTTTAAAATTTTATGGTAAGTTTAATTGGAATTCGATTCGGAACCAACTAATTAGAATAAATTGATTAAATGAAGCTAAGGCTAATCAAGATTAATTAACTATCACTAATTAAACCTATATAAGACTAATGTTGCCACAAGAACATTCCTTATACACTCTACACTTTATCTCTTTAGTGCCAAAAACATGGAGAGAGAGAGAGAGAGAGAGAGAGAGAGAGAGAGAGAGAGAGAGAGAGAGAGAGAGAGAGAGAGAGAGAGAGAGAGAGAATTTGAGATCAGAGAAGAGAAAATGAAGAATTGGTGGAATTTGAAGACAATTTAGAGCTTTGAGTTAGAATCACACTTGAATTCAAGCTTAGGTAAGAATTATACTCTTCAATTTTGTATTTAGGACATTAAGTATATGAATTCAAGAGAGTTGGGTGGTTAAATACAAGAATTAAGCTAAAATTGAATGATTAAAACTCAATACATACATGCATGTATATTTCATTGCATTTGAGGTTGCTTTCCCAAAGAATTCTTGCATGCATATAATAATCCTAGCTATGGTTTGAAAATTTATCATGATTTATACCATTTCATCCTAATTGTTCATGATTTAAAGAGTTTGAGCTTAAAACAATACATGCCTATGCTATACATTAAGTTAAAGATTTGGGCTTTGATTTTATAAATTGAACTTCATTTCATGGTTTTTTACAAGTTTCTAAGTGTTTCTTCAAGTTTTGGCCCAAAAGAATGTGTTTTGGTACTTTGAAATTGGATTTGAATTTGGAACTGAAATCTAGAAATTCTAGAATTTGGTCGCATCGCTCGAGCGATCGAAAGTGTAACACCCCAACCCATCACATGTCATCGATATTGTCCACTTTGGGCCACGCATCCCAGAACTACTCCAGCCTAAGCACGCTTAATTGGGGAATTCTGCTAAGGATCTCACCATCCTGGAAAAGGCCTCGATACTATATAAGGGTCCAAGTTTTTACTTTTATAAACGGGAGGAGTTATGGATAAAGTGGGCTTTGGCTCAAACCACCACACGCGCCTCACCCGGTTGAGCCGTGCCATGCCAGGTTGGGTTCTAACATTAATTTTTATTGTAAGGTCCCGGCACTACAACAAAGAACACATTCGGCGACTACTTTTGCCGACTAAAGTAAATTTAGTCGCCAAATTTCTACCAATTAGCTACTAAAATAAAGTTGGTCGCCAATGGTGGACAGATTAGCTACCAAACAACATTTGGTCACCAAAGGTACATGCATCAGCTACCAAACCTTTTTGGTCAGTAAAAGACCATTTTTTTGCTACTAAATATACATGTTGTCGGATTTGTCTTCACTTTTGGCGACTAAAGATGATGTTGGTGGCTAATTGCATTGTCATTATAAATTATAATTTTTTTTTTATTGGTTTTCATATAATTTTTCACTACTAATTCTGTGTTAGTCGTGGAAAAGAACATTTTCGGAGATATTATTAATGACTTTTTGGCTACAAATGTGTGTGCAAAATAGGGTTTAGGCGACTATTTAAAATTTGGTCGCTAAATCTGTTTGCTTTACCAGCTATAATTTAGTAGCCAAAAGGGCCAAAATCGATTTTGGAGGGAATATTTAATTTTCATAAATATATTACCGACCAAAATAAAGTTTGGTCGGGAATAAATATTTCGTGGTTTTATTTCCCTCCCTCTCTCACTCCCGCTTCTGTCACTTGCGCTTTTCCATCTCCATTTTGCCTCCCTCCAGGTATGTCCTCTATTTCGCCTCTCTCTCTCTCTCTCTCTCTCCCCCTATCTCCCTCCCGATTTGTTTCCCCTTCTCTGTATGGCCTCTCGGTTTCCATCTTTCTCTCACTCGCTGTTTACATTAGTTTTTGATTGGGTCTCACTCACGCCTCTGCCCTCTTCTCTATAACTTTGTACAAAAATCGCCATCACCGCAAGTTCATCAGGATCATCGCATAGTCTCCCTCCCAGGTATGTCCTCCATTTCACATCTGTCTCTCCCTCTCTCTGTATCTCCTTCTCTCTTTCGGTCTCTCTCTGTTTACACACACACATATACATACATATATATATATACACACACACAGAAATCAGAATGTGAATGCTGGAAATTAGGGCATTGTGATTGAAATTAAAATTTAGGGCAATGCCTGGGTTGAGATGTTTTCGAAATTAGGCCAATGTTATTCAATTTGGGTGTACTATTTACAGAAATGCTGAAATTAGGCCAACCATTTACCATATGCGATGATCTTATTATATATATAGATTTTTTTTCCACTATTTTATTTTCTAAGATGGAATTGCTCTATTTGTTCTCTCTCTTCTTCCTTTGCATTTCTTCCCCATCTTCAGTAGCCCATCACTAACCCTATCCATACCACTTATTTTTCTAAATCTATTACCAACACTTTGTAGTTTTACTGAAAATGAGGTATGAGTTTGAGTAAAAAATTATAATATTATGAGGTTTTATATTTCAATGGAAAATTTCAAATTTAAGTCCAAATTGTCAAGTTTTGAGTGGTTGTAGCTAGGAATTGAAGTGAACGATAATTTGAAAATTTTGGATAAAAGCAACTGTGTCAAGCTCTGATTGCATAGAAATTTGAGTAAAAAGGGATGTATCTCCCTTGAATTGAGTCAAAATTAGAGTACAACTAAATTTTGTATAGATGTCAATAAATGAGTGGGTGGAATTTTAACTTACTCAAATTTAAGTTTTCATTCAAGATTTAAGTAAGGTTTAAAATGTTTTGACTCAGAATTTTAACTTACTCAAATTTAAGTTTTCACTCAGTGAGTCAGGGTGGCTGCCATTGTGTAGCCTTTTAGGTTCACTTTAGATCTTATTTTGATAATTTCAATCGTTTATTTTTTAAATTACATCAAGTACAATATATTTATATAAAATTTAATTGACTAACGAGAAACTGAATGATAAGTTCGATTTTAAGAATAAAACTTAATACATATGTGATTTGATTAAAGAACTATTATTAATATTCGATCAATTTGATTTTTTTATATCAATGTGTAGACGTCCTCGAACGCCCCGGGAGGAACGAGCTCCCGTTTTGTTCATTTGGGGTCACTACAGCTCAGGACTCTCAAATTGTCACGGTTCTAAGTCTGAACCAAAGAGTCCAAATCCGGCAAATCATTTTGAGAAAACAGATTTTTGAAAGAAGTGCCAAACATGGACTGCTTTGCCAGATACAGAGTCGCCACCTAAATATTTTATCTTGGGAAATTTAAGAAACCCTGACTCGTTGCCTAAGGCCATGTGTCCGTCATCACCAAAGTTGCCTCGGCTCGGGAACTTGGATACGATTGGGGAAGGTCACTTCGTGAGCACCCCCGCTCGCCCGATCAAAGATCGGCCTCTACTAACCATGATATCAAGTTTTGAAAACATTGTGTGTTCTTATTCCGGTTATTAGCCTAGATTACTATGTGATGCGCACAACATACAAGTATAGACTGGGTCGCCTGAATTGGAACAAAACATTTCATGTTTGTTTTTGAAAGGTGGTTTGCTACTCGCAAGTAGGCTTAAAATGCAGATTTTGCCACCCTTGGGTGGGCTTAGAAAAGATGGTTTTGCCACTATCTAGTGGGCTTAAAACTCACAGTTGATGATTTGTTCCAATCCAAATAACCCAACCTTCACCCACAGGCATTCAGGCAGTTATATCACATAAGCAAATAGCCTCATGGTAAGCATGCTATTCATGGCAGTCACTCACACGCATGCAAGGATGCTAAAGCATAAAACTTACCGAGTACTCCAAGCCAAAAAAAGAAGCTCATTAGAAATCATGCATGATCCTAAGTATACAGAAATGCCTAATGCAACACATGCAAAAATGCAAACTATAGCAGGCTCGGCTATTCTAAACATGATATATGGAATGCTACAGCTAACATGTATTCAACTTGGAATTGAAATACAAATGCAGTTAGTATGATGCGCCGAGCCCGGTGCATGCAAAACAGATGAATGAATGCAAACATGCTATCATACTGTATGCCAATTGAAATATGTCCTAATCTAACCATCATAAGCAGGTAAATAAAAGGGAAGAAAGACGTGGGGTTGGAAGACATACAACACACACACGCACACTTATTACAGTTATGCCCTCGCGCAGAGGGTCCGAATAAATATACAGTCCCGAATAAAAGAATAGTACAGTCCAAATAAATATTACAGTCCAAATATGTACAAATTCCTAATTAATTAACAAATTATCTAAGAAAATAAATAAACTGGCGTGCAAGCCAGGGACTGCCTTGATTCCATTCCGGATGATGAATGATGCATGCCCGGGTTACCTTTGCGCGGAAATCCATGACGATGCCCCAATTAGCCTCTGTTTGCACCTGTTCTTGAAATGCGTGCCAAGCCTCGGAAGAGCGCTGATTCTTGATTTGCTGCAACAGAGAGCAGGAAAGGGCATAGCAATGTATTTTCACAAATGTATGCATGCCTCGATCCTCGTGCCATCAATCACACATCTCGATGCATGATGGCCAAGGAGTCAAATTGCACAATTTAATATGAAATGAATGCACATGAAAACGTAACAAGACCTAACTCCATCATGGATGATCCGGAGTGTCGGTGACTAGGGAATTGAGACATGTTCCGTCACTCGGAGTACGGAACGTACCTCGTTTTCCGTGCTCGGGCTAACTCCTATCCCAAGCACGATGCAATATGCATGATATACATGAAATGCAACTAATATACAACCTAACATGCACAATGCTATGAAATGGCATACACGATGCACGAGGTAACATGGCATACATAATGCACTAATATACAACCTAGCATACACAATGCTATGAAATGGAATGGCATACACAATGCAATATGAACTTACACCAACACAAGTGGACCTCAGCCACACTCACATAGGAGGCCATCAGATGAAAACAAGACAACTCGAAATGCGTGCACGCGTGCACGCAAACCGAGGACCGACCCTCAGGCACCGAAATGCCACTCTAATGAGACATGGCAAAGGCATGGAATATGATATGAAAACATGCAAAAATCAGTAGCAAAATGACGGGCAAAACAGCCCCGAAACAAGGCGAAATGACACCTGATGCATGGGATTTCTCCCGAAATGCAAAACTAGGTACATGAAATGGCTTACAGCTATACAAAGCATGCATTATTTGATGATGACATGTGAAGACAGATTCAAGGAAGCCCCAAAACAAGCATGTTTTCAGTTTTAAGCAGGGCCAAACAGCAAATTCAAATAGGGCAAAACTAGCATGCAAAAATGGGGCCAAGAGAGGGGTAATGAAGCAACTCACAAATTCTGGCCCCAAACAGAGAAGGGGCCTTCTACAATATTGAAGAGGGGCCAAAAATATGATGTATTAAAGTTTATGAAAAACCCCAAAAACAGATACAAGTATGCTCAAGATGCTATGCAAAATAATGGCACCAAGAGAGCTATAACATGAAGTATAAAAAGGATGTCCCAAACAGCCATAGACCCTTAATGAAACATGAAGAGATGGTCAAAATAGGGCTATTTTCAGTTCGGACCAAGGTCCAAAAACATAAGCTCAATAGGCTAATAAATCATGCAAAAATGGGGACCAAAGAGGGGGATAATGACAAGTGGCACATGGAGGTCCCAAAAAGTGATGAGCCCTTCTTCAATGTTGAAGAAGGGATCGAAATAAGCCTATCTACAGTTTACATCATGCTCCGAAACAGATTACACATAGGCCAAAAATACTATGCAAGATTATAGCATACAAAGGGGTAATGAAGCAAGTGCAAAATGGGGGTCCCAAACAGGGTAAGACCCTTAATGAAAGATGAAATAGAGCTTAAAAAAATGCCACTTTCAGTTTTGGTCGGAGCTCAATACAGCAAGCAAAAGGGGCTAAGAAAACTTGCAAAAATGAGCTAGAAAGAAGGAGAAATCAACTCACCCTTGAAGACCAATCCTTTGCTGCCTCTTGGACCAAGGAAAGCTGCCTCCTAGCCTCTGAGAAGACCTCCAAGCTGCTGGAATGGAAGTGGTAGTGTGGTGCTAGGTGGTGATGAAGAAAAGGGTGTAGAACTTGGTGTTTTGAGGCTTAGAGTAGAGAGAGAGGGAGAATTGATGCAAGGCTCTCAAAACAAATTTTGTAACCCTAAAATCTGAAGGGGAGGGGCTGTATATATACGCAAAAGGGGTGGAAAAGAGGGGGAAAAAAAAGGGGGGGAAAACAAATCAAGTTTCCCCCCAAATTTGCCAAACCCTCGGACATGGGTGTAGTGGAAAAAAAATTTCACTTCTAGGACACACTTGGGGAGGGGGGCATGGCTGGCTAGTTTAAAAGGGCAAAAAAGTCATTTCACCAAATAGGTGGCCGGCCAACTACTTTCACGACAAAAAAAAAGGTTGCTGGGAAGAAAAGTGGCCGATGGGTGATTGGGAAGTCCAATGGTGGCCATTCAAGTGCCCAAATTGAAGCCCCAGAAGTTAGCTTTCCAATGGAGCAAACCTTGCATTAAAATTCCTACTGTGAAAAAAGTTATGCCTTTTTTGGTGAAGCCGCGCAGATTTTGGTCCAACCGGAGTGATGCCCTACTTCAATCAACTATATCTTCCCCGTCCGGAATTGGCTTTCGGAGATTCTTGAGTGCAAAATGAAGCCCCGGAAGTATTATTTCCAACGGTGGTGGCCTCATAGCTTGATTCCAAGTATGCCAATGAATAGGTCCGATTCGGCGAGGGCTGTTCGACTATTTCTTAACGGTTCATGCCCATTTTCTTCCCTAACTGGACTTCTTCCCTCTTCTCCTCTTTTCTTCAACTTCAAACCCAAGTAAGGTATTTTGAAATATTTTTCAAAGATTTCATCTCTCTTTCATTCATTTTCACTTTGTCCTTGCTCAGTTTACCGAAAAGCGCAATTTTTGACAAAATGCGAGCCTCGGAACATCGCAGAAACTTTATTTCAAAAATGTTTTTGAAAGAGAGGGTTTTAAGTCTAAAATCTTTTGATCGAGATCGTTCTGGTCCAGAACAGGGGTATGAAGTTGAGATTTGACTCTCTCTTTGCCGAAGAAATTGAACCTTTGCCCTGCACACCTTTCTCCACCATGTAAATCATCAGTCGCGTTGAAGTCTTATGGACGGTCAAAAATGGGGTGTCTACAGTTGCGCCTCTTTGACAGAATTCGGAAGTCAAGAAGTGACGAGAGTGAATGTCAAAGCCCAGAGACGACCCATTTTTGACGAGGCTGAAAACTTGGACAAACAAACAAAATATAGACAAATAAATGGTTGTGCCCGCAGGCTGCCTACGTATCCTTTTGCAAGGAATCAAACCAGCGTAGTTCAGGGGCAGGATGCGAAATGATATGCAGAAAGATTTTCAAAATTGGACTTATACGCTACGCGAAGCCGGTTTGAAAATTGGACTTATACGCTACGTGAAGCCGGTTTGATAATTGGACTTATACGCTACGCGAAGCCGGTTTGAAAATTGGACTTACACGTTACGCGAAGCCGGTTTGAAAATTGAGGATTTATGCAATGCACTGCAATGTAGTGGCTAAAATGGAATGTGATGGCTAGGAAAAGGGAGGTACCTTACAGGGCAATTGGCAATGACTTACCTCGGCAATGTCCTACCTCATGCTGATGTGGGAATCTTCCTCTTCTTGTCAGTTGAACCACAGGTACTACTTTTCTCCCTAACTATGGTTGCAGCTTTCCCTATTCTCCAACATGGGTGACAGACTAGGTTGGATCAGTATCCAGAATTGAGTTGCATACAGATGCTATCTCAATCTATGGGGCTGCCATACAGATTTCAAGCCGAGGATATACCCCTGGGTATTTAAACCAGACTTTAGTCTCGGAAATCCCGAACCTTTGCATTCTAGGCAAGAGCCATTCGAACTCTAGTTTCCACCGTCTCAGTTGGTCTCCTAAGAACTCACTGCTAACACAGGCAGGTGGCTATATCAGACCACCGGAAGTCGTTCGGGCACGACAAACACCAAAGGAATTGCACCTTTAGAGGATTTAAGGTCTCCCAGACCAGAAAGTGCATGAGACGGTGCGAATAAATGCAAGGGCGATGCGTAAAACACCGCGAATGATAATGCAGGATTTAAGGTCTAATTAGACCAAACAATAGAACAGACACGATGCAATGGATGCAATGGATGTGATGCAATAGATAATAGATGTGATGCAACAAAGAGTGCAATGAATGCAAAACGACGACATACGCCAACCACGTTGGACTCGTGAGTGGAGGAAGAACAAAGAAAATCAATCAGAAGCGCGTTCCACGCAACCTAAGATAAATTCCAAACACGCTGAAAATGGTGTGAGGAAGAGGACACTCAAAACACGCTGATAATCGTGAGAGGAGGTCCAAAAACAGCCCGCCCAGCGCGTCTACAACGCAACCTGGGATAAATTCCAAACACGCCGAAATCGCGTAAGGAACGGGACAATCAAACCACGCTAAAATCGTGAGAGGAGGTCCAAACACAACCGCCTAGGTGCATACACAACACAACCTGAGATAGATTCCAAACACGCTGAAATCGCGTAAGGAACGGGACACTCAAACCACGCTGAAATCGTGAGAGGAGGCCCAAAAACAACCGCCCAGGTGCATACACAGCACAACCTGAGATAGATTCCAAATACGCTGAAATCGCATAAGGAACGGGACACTCAAACGACGCTGAAATCGTGAGAGGAGGTCCAAAAACAACCGCCTAGGTGCATACAATACACAACCAGAGATAGATTCCAAATAGGCTGAAATCGCGTAAGGAACGGGACACTCAAACCACGCTGAAATCGTGAGAGGAGGTCCAAAAACAACCGCCCAGGTGCATATACAACACAACCTGAGATAGAATCCAAACACGCTGAAATCGCGTAAGGAACGAGACACTCAAACCACGCTGAAATCGTGAGAGGAGGTCCAAAAATAACCCGCCCAGCGCGTCTACAACGCAACCTGGGATAAATTCCAAACACGCCGAAATCGCGTAAGGAACGGGACACTCAAACCATGCTAAAATCGTGAGAGGAGGTCCAAAAACAACCGTCCAAGTGCATACACAACACAACCTGAGATAGATTCCAAACACGCTGAAATCGCGTAAGGAACGGGACACTCAAACCACGCTGAAATCGTGAGAGGAGGTCCAAAAATAACGGCCCAGGTGCATACACAACACAACCTGAGATAGATTCCAAAGACGCTGAAATCGCGTAAGGAACGGGACAATCAAACCACGCTGAAATCGTGAGAGGAGGTCCAAAAACAACTGCCCAGGTGCATACACAACACAACCTGAGATAGATTCCAAACACGCTGAAATCGCGTAAGGAACGGGACACTCAAACCACGCTAAAATCGTGAGAGGAGGTCCAAAAACAACCGCCCAGGTGCATACACAACACAACCTGAGATAGATTCCAAACACGCTGAAATCGCGTAAGGAACGGGACAATCAAACCACGCTGAAATCGTGAGAGGAGGTCCAAAAACAACCGCCCAGGTGCATACACAACATAACCTGAGATAGATTCCAAACGCGCTGAAATCGCGTAAGGAACGGGACACTCAAACCACGCTGAAATCGTGAGAGGAGGTCCAAAAACAACCGCCTTGGTGCATACACAACACAACCAGAGATACATTCTAAACACGCTGAAATCGCGTAAGGAACGGGACACTCAAACCACGCTGAAATCGTGAGAGGAGGTCCAAAAACAACCCGCCCAGCGCGTCAACAACGCAACCTGAGATAAATTCCAAACACGCCGATATCGCGTAAGGAACGGGACACTCAAACCACGCTAAAATCGTGAGAGGAGGTCCAAAAATAACCGCCCAGGTGCATACACAACACAACCTAAGATAGATTCCAAACACGCTGAAATCGCGTAAGGAACGGGACACTCAAACCACGCTGAAATCGTGAGAGGAGGTCCAAAAACAACCGCCTTGGTGCGTACACAACACAACCAGAGATAGATTCCAAACACGCTGAAATCGCGTAAGGAACGGGACACTCAAACCACGCTGAAATCGTGAGAGGAGGTCCAAAAACAACCCGCCCAGCGCGTCTACAACGCAACCTGGGATAAATTCCAAACACGCCAAAATCGCGTAAGGAACGGGGCACTCAAACCACGCTAAAATCGTGAGAGGAAGTCCAAAAATAACCGCCCAGGTGCATACACAACACAACTTGAGATAGATTCCAAACACGCTGAAATCGCGTAAGGAACGGGACACTCAAACCACACTGAAATCGTGAGAGGAGGTCCAAAAATAACCGCCCAGGTGCATACACAACACAACCTGAGATAGATTCCAAACACGCTGAAATCGCGTAAGGAACGGGACACTCAAACCACACTGAAATCGTGAGAGGAGGTCCAAAAATAATCGCCCAGGTGCATACACAACACAACCTGAGATAGATTCCAAACACGCTGAAATCGCGTAAGGAACGGGACACTTAAACCACGCTGAAATCGTGAGAGGAGGTCCAAAAACAACCCGCCCAGCGCGTCTACAACGCAACCTGAGATAAATTCCAAACACGCCGAAATCGCGTAAGGAACGGGACACTCAAACCACGCTAAAATCGTGAGAGGAGGTCCAAACACAACCGCCCAGGTGCATACACAACACAACCGGAGATAGATTCCAAACACGCTGAAATCGCATAAGGAACGGGACACTCAAACCACGCTGAAATCGTGAGAGGAGGTCCAAAAACAACCGCCCAGGAGTATACACAACACAACCTGAGATAGATTCCAAACACGCTGAAATTGCGTAAGGAACGGGACATTCAAATCACGCTGAAATTGTGAGAGGAGGTCAAAAAACAACCCGCCCAGTGCGTCTACAACCCAACCTGGGATAAATTCCAAACACGCCGAAATCGCGTAAGGAACGGGACACTCAAACCACGCTAAAATCGTGAGAGGAGGTCCAAAAACAACCGCCCAGGTGCATACACAACACAACCTGAGATAGATTCCAAACACGAAGAAATTGCGTAAGGAACGGGACACTCAAACCACGCTGAAATCGTGAGAGGAGGTCCAAAAACAACCGCCCAGGTGCATACACAGCACAACCTGAGATAGATTCCAAACACGCTGAAATCGCGTAAGGAACGGGACACTCAAACCACGCTGAAATCGTGAGAGGAGGTCTAAAAACAACCGCCTTGCTGCATACACAACACAACCAGAGATAGATTCCAAACACGCTGAAATCGCGTAAGGAACGGGACACTCAAACCACACTGAAATCGTGAGAGGAGGTCCAAAAACAACCGCCCAGGTGCATATACAACACAACCTGAGATAGAATCCAAACACGCTGAAATCGCGTAAGGAATGAGACACTCAAACCACGCTGAAATCGTGAGAGGAGGTCCAAAAACAACCCGCCCAGCGCGTCTACAACGCAACCTGGGATAAATTCCAAACACGCCGAAATCGCGTAAGGAACGGGACACTCAAACCATGCTAAAATCGTGAGAGGAGGTCCAAAAACAACCGTCCAAGTGCATACACAACACAACCTGAGATAGATTCCAAACACGCTGAAATCGCGTAAGGAACGGGACACTCAAACCACGCTGAAATCGTGAGAGGAGGTCCAAAAATAACGGCCCAGGTGCATACACAACACAACCTGAGATAGATTCCAAAGACGCTGAAATCGCGTAAGGAACGGGACAATCAAACCACGCTGAAATCGTGAGAGGAGGTCCAAAAACAACTGCCCAGGTGCATACACAACACAACCTGAGATAGATTCCAAACACGCTGAAATCGCGTAAGGAACGGGACACTCAAACCACACTGAAATCGTGAGAGGAGGTTCAAAAATAACCCGCCCAGCGCGTCTACAACGCAACCTGGGATAAATTCCAAACACGCCGAAATCGCGTAAGGAACGGGACACTCAAACCACGCTAAAATCGTGAGAGGAGGTCCAAAAACAACCGCCCAGGTGCATACACAACACAACCTGAGATAAATTCCAAACACGCTGAAATCTCGTAAGGAACGGGACACTCAAATCACGCTGAAATTGTGAGAGGAGGTCCAAAAACAACCGCCCAGGTGCATACACAACACAACCTGAGATAGATTCCAAAAACGCTGAAATCGCGTAAGGAACGTGACACTCAGACCACGCTGAAATCGTGAGAGGAGGTCCAAAAACAACCGCCTAGGTGCATACACAACACAACTTGGGATAAATTCCAAACACGCCGAAATCGCGTAAGGAACGGGACACTCAAACCACGCTAAAATCGTGAGAGGAGGTCCAAAAACAACCCGCCCAGGTGCATACACAACACAACCTGAGATAGAATCCAAACACGCTGAAATCGCGTAAGGAACGGGACACTCAAACCACGCTGAAATCGTGAGAGGAGGTCCAAAAACAACCGCCCAGGTGCATACACAACACAACCTGAGATAGATTCCAAACACGCTGAAATCGCGTAAGGAACGGGACACTCAAACCACGCTGAAATCGTGAGAGGAGGTCCAAAAACAACCCGCCCAGCCCGTCTACAACGCAACCTGGGATAAATTCCAAACACGCCGAAATCGCGTAAGGAACGGGACACTCAAACCACGCTAAAATCGTGAGAGAAGGTCCAAAAACAACCGCCCAGGTGCATACACAACACAACCTGAGATAGATTCCAAACATGCTGAAATCGCGTAAGGAACGGGACACTCAAACCATGCTGAAATCGTGAGAGGAGGTCCAAAAAGAACCGCCCAGGTGCATACACAACACAACCTGAGATAAATTCCAAACACGCTAAAATCGCGTAAGGAACGGGACACTCAAACCATGCTGAAATCGTGAGAGGAGGTCCAAAAACAACCGCCTAGGTGCATACACAACACAACCTGAGATAGATTCCAAACACGCTGAAATCGCGTAAAGAACGGGACACTCAAACCACGCTAAAATCGTGAGAGGAGGTCCAAAAACAACCGCCCAGGTGCATACACAATACAACCTGAGATAGATTCCAAACATGCTGAAATCGCGTAAGGAACGGGACACTCAAACCACGCTGAAATCACGTAAGGAACGGGACACTCAAACCACGCTGAAATCGTGAGAGGTGGTCAAACAACTTGGGAGCGTGTTCCACGCGACCTAAGTTAAGTCCCGGTGGACAACGATCCTATACGCTGCACAGCGTAAAAGGATAAACAATAAGAGATAACACAAGATGCAAATAAATGCAATAAGTGCGATGAAACCCGTGCATAATGCAAGACTTGGCACACAGCTTACGACATAGCATTCCATTCACTTGGCACACAGCTCACAGCACAAAATTCTGTTCAATCTGAGCACACAGTTCTTTTGGGCACACGGCGCATTCTTCGGGCACACAGCTCATTTGGTCACATAGTATATTTCCGGGTACACAGCTCGTTTTTCGGGCGCACAGCTCATTTTGAACATGCAGGATGCAATGACGGAACTTTCAGAAGTTGAAACAATCTCAGATGCCCAACATTTTCCCTCTTTTCTTTTGCTTTGCAACCTGGAACTTTCATAGCTTCAGATAGGTCCTGGTTTTACTATTCTCACATGACCATGGTTGAACGCTGCGATTTTATAAAAGAACAAATTCTGTTTTGCACAAATGTGGAGAACAGCACGGCACTCGGAGCACAAAATGATTTTATTTTTGAAATTGAGAGATGAGTTTTCGACCGAGTATTGAGCCTACAACTGAACACAGGGAAAAAAGACTCAATAATGGAAAACAAAAGGTAAACAACCTAAACACATCGAGACACACTCGGACTGACTCAAAGCAAGGATCGAGACAAGACAAAAGACACAACACTCAGACGTGTTACAAAGACGAGAGACCCCTTGGTGCACGAGGAGCCAGTTTCTCCGGGTATTGTTTCCTACCCTTTCTCATTTGTGATTCTCACATCACTCGGCCCTCAGGCTCTGTTTTTCTGAAAAAAGCCATTTTCTCACTTTTTCTCTCAGCGCACATCTCTCTTTTATTCAATCTCTCATTTTTATCCCTCCCTTAGGTGGTTGATGGATAAATAGAAAGTTGCGGGTTCTTGCCCCTAGCATTCCGCTAGATTCTTCTTCTTGTTCACAACAGTGAGTTTCTCCCACATAGGGGTTGTGATGCGGCTGGATGTGCAGCAGATCTGTAATTGACATTGGTTGATGATGCTCCACCGGGGAGTTTGGACGTGATCAGATCATTTCAGATGATGAAGCGGAATATCTTGCCCCATTCTAGTTCGTGCTTCGCACTTTGCTTGATACCTCGTTGCTTGGAGGATGTGAGAGCTTTCTGCCCTTTGTTGTGCAATTTTCTGGCGAATATGGTGCCCTTTCCGACAAGTAGAGTGTCCTTTCTGGCAAGTATTTTGACAAAAGGGAAAAGACAGAACACTTGACTCAACTGTGCCCCTAGTTCATCATTTTGACCATTTTTTGTTTTTGCTTTCTACTAAAACAGTTTTGACCAACATGAGAGTTAGATTAACGCACTTGTTCGATTTTCTGATTTAAAATCATGCAAGTTAGGCTATGAGCACTGAGAGTTTTCCTTTTTTGGGTCCAAGAAATGGTCCAGTTTTAAAAAAATGGAGTACTTTTCGAGAAGATTAGTCAACCTCAGTAAAAATTCTCAAAAACTATTTTGCAAACGACCACTGCTCAACGAGCACGGAACCTACTCTTGAGATGCACAACCTCGGATCCATAGCAATGAAAAATTGCCCCTTGTCTGAAAGACACTGCATGGCAACGGAAAGTTGCCCCTTGTTTGAAATGACACTGCGGCGTTTTGAATGGCAACGAAAAGTTGCCCCTTGTTTGGATAGCACCGCAGCGCATTGTAGTCAGTCCTCAGAGCGACGAACACAACCAGACTCTTAGATACAGAGAAGACAAAGATGACCAGAACCATCGCATGGACACAGTCGATTTGGAAGTGTTTATGGCTGGACTTCAGAATGAAATTGCCTACGTATCCCAAAGATAGGAATCAAGCCTTACGTAGTTCGGGGTTAAGGTACACTCGGGTATTAACCTCTCCTTTTTAGGCTCTAACTTTTGCCAAGGCGCCCATTGCGGGTTTTCGACCTTGCGAGCTTTGTTCTTCTTTCTTTCTCTTTTCAATTCTTTTTCTTCTCTTTTTTTTGATATTCTATTCTTTTCTATTCTTTTCTTTTCTTTTTTTTTTGTATTTTTTTCTTCTTTTTCTTGCTCTAACTTTTGCCTGGGTCGCCCTTCCGGGTTTTCGGCCCAGCGAGCCTCTTAAGGGTAAAAGCGTAACAAGTCCATGCCAAATGGTTTTAGGATCTCAAAGCCATCCGTATCCAAGAGAGTGGTTGTTGTATCGATTTGCAGAAGGATCCATCTTCGGCTCTTCGAGCACATCGGACATTTTCGCCCCTAGTTTTTGGGGTGTTTTTGTTCTAGCTTCGCAAGCTTCTTCTGATGAGGTCTGATCTTCTTGATCTGACTTTGGTGCCTCTTGTTCGAGGGCTGTTTCAAATCTGGCCACACAGGCCTCATATTGCGGTTGACCGTTGAACACTCTGAATCCAAGGTCAAGGTTTGAAAGCAAGGGCTCAAGTCTCGAGGCTGAGAGCGATCCTAAACTGCACAATCTCAAGAGTGATTCCACACAAGTCTTCGCAGGACCGCGCAAAACATTTTGTTTTTGAAAATCTTTAAGAAAGCGACAAATCGCTCGCGCTAAAGATAGTGTGAAACCAGTCTGGATCAAGCCAGGGTCCTTCTCAGTACTCACGCTAACAAGCATGATTTCATTTATTAAGGGGCTTAGCACGCCTCTCTTTCTCTCAATCGATCAAATTTTGCAAAACCCGAGGAATTCCTTCCCCTTCGTTTTCACCGCAGTGTTCAAAAAGTTTTGGAAAACTTAGGTCAATGCAATGAATTCAAGGCGCAGAATAGTAGGTGAAAAGTACTGCCGTTCGATTCAAATTTTCTGGCACGTTTGGCGCACGACCGAGGCAAACACAAGAGTGTGAAAATCACTACTGTTTCATTCAAATCTGTTGGCACAACTGGCTCCCTGGCAGAAACAGACTCAAAAGAAAACAAAATGACAAACACAAAACAAAATAGTGATATCCGAAGTAACACCCCCGGAATCACCCGACTCTAACAAAACAGGACTGACTCGATACAATAAGACAGACCCTTAATCAAAAAGACCGTCTCAAAACAAAGAGACAGACTCGAAACAAAACAAGAAGACTGACCCAATACCTAAGTCAGAATGTACAAAAACCAGCATTCACAAATGCTCAAAACAGTGCGTGCCATACACCACATCTGGAGTAAACTGAGTGCCGCCCGCAGGTGGTTTATTCTTGGATCACATCACATTATCCCCCAAGTTCACTGATCCGGTTGCAATAGACTTTGCTGAGCTGGTGGGAGGATGACCCCGTTGTCAATCAGATCTTGCACTTCGTGGTGAAGACGAGAGCAATTGTCAGTACCATGACCGGTTTGTTGATGGAAGGCACAGTATTGGGTAGCATCATGCGTAGCCGGAAGAGGATTCGGGAGAGGCCGAGGCTCAAGGGGTTTGAGATGGCCTTGTCTTATAAGGATTTGGAAAGCTTTGGACAAAGGCATGTGGAGGGCATGGAAGACCCTTTGACCTCGGGGTTGGTACTTCAAAGTTTGTGGATTTTTGCTGGACGCACCAGCAAAGGGCTTGGCAGGTGCTGGCCTGGTTTGTTGATCTCTTCTGAGTGCAGGATTATAGCTGAAAGGAACGTTTCTGATACAACGACCCTTCTCCCGGCTTGCCCCTTGATTCAAACTGACCCCAACTTGAGTGGCAAAAATATCATCCACAGTTTTTGCAACCAATGCAAGCACTTGCTGTTTGTTTAGTCCTTCGGCCTTCAAAGCCTCAACAGCCAACAAAAGATGTTCATGGGGACCAATGCCTGCCCCTACCTTATTCTTACCGTCTGCCTCCACTTTGCCAAGGGATTGGCATTCCTCAAATACAGCCCGTTCCAAGACTGGGGAGCCTTTTGACATGAACTCCCTGGTATGTGATGTGGTTGATGACGGAGCCGATGTCCCAGAGGCCAAATCTGTCACAGTTCTTTGAAGATCTTCGATCATCCTCTTCAGCTCAGAAGTAGTGGGCTCACAGGTTTGAGATGATTGGGGTACAGGTGCATCCATCATGCATAAGTCCATGCTTTCTGGAATGAACACCTCAGGCTTGGGTAGATGGGCTGGGGTGATGTATATGCTGGGGTCGAAGGTGGATGGTAGTGTATGGATGAGGTTGAGATGGGGAGGTGATGAATCAGTACTAACCTGAGGTCCTTTTGGTGGAGCTAGGGTCTCTTCGTCAATAAGATCCTGAATCTTATGACGGAGGCGGATGCAACGGTTCGTATCATGACCGTGTTGTTGATGATAGGCACAGTATTTAGCTGGGTCATATCTTGGTGAAAGAGGATTTGGAAGGGGTTGGGGTTCTAGGAGTTCTAGGTGCCCTTCTTCTTGCAGCTTTTTCAAAGCTTGGGAGAGACTCATGTAAAGAGGATGGAATTTTCGGGCTTGGGGCCGAGTTAAAGTGGTTGGTTCTTGGTCATTGAGGGAAGTGATGATAGTGTCTACTTTTGAGCATTTCGCAGCTGTGCTACCATCAGTAGTAGCATTGGAACTGCGAGCAACATTTCTCTTCGAAGGCTCATTATCTTCTGCAAAGATCCCTTGTCTGATGGCATCCTCGATTTGAACCCCCATTTCATGAAGGGCTGGAAAGGTAAACAGAGGTAGAACGACCATCTTTTGCAGCAGCTTGCCATGCAGATTCTGAACAATCATCCTGATTTGATCTTTGTCGGAAGGCCTTGTAGCCATCATTGAGGCCTTTGCTCTCCATCTTGTCACGAACTCTGAGAAACCCTCCTTTGGCTCTTGGCGGGTGACTTCGAGATCACGAGTTGTGACCTCGATCTATGTGTTATAGGAGTATTGAGCAATAAAGGCCTCAGCCAGCCCTTCCCAGTTCTGTTTCACAGAGTTCTCCAATTTTGCATACCAGATTGCGGCTATCCCAGACAGGGTTCGGCCGAATAGTGACAATTTCTGGGCTGTGGTTAAACCCATTGGCCTCAAGATATCAGAAAACAGTTGGAGGTGCACCATTGGGTCTTTAGAGCCATCAAATCGATCGATATGCGGCATTTTAAACCGCTCCGGTAAGGTCACCACTGAGTCGGTATAACCATCCTCTATATCAGGAATAGAGCGGGCCCCCTGAGACTTTTTGAACAATTTCTCAAGCCTGCTCACTTTCAATGCTGTGGGGTCCATCTCAAACTCAAAGGGGGAGTCTGGTAGGTTGGTGGGTGTTTTAGACAGCTGGGGTAGCACCGAGGGCGGAGCTGGCCCATCTGGAATGTCCGTATCATCCTGGACGTGGATTGCCTCCCCGAGTATGGGAACTCTTGGTGGGGGAGAAGCCTAGTGTGAAGTAGATACTTCAGTTTGCTGCTCTAACCTGGCAATTGTCTCTGCCTATTGGGCTATGACCACAGCCTGTTGCTTGGTGAATTCCGCTTGACGGACAGCATCTCGCTGCATGGCTTTCATACTATCCTGGAGTTGGCGCACCATCTCTTCCAGACCCGACATATTGCCCTGATCTAACTAAGCAACTGGTATACCTGTGTCTGCAGTAGGCTCAGAAATCTCAACCTGGCTGTTCAAAGACCACTGAGCTGGTAGCTGTTGTACTGGTGGTCTGTGCCTGACCGGCCTTTTCACCCTGCCTCTGGTAAAGGAACACTGATTGCCCTTGAACTGAATCTTTGACCCAACAAAGTCTATCAACACAAGTTCGGTGTATCCGGGGAATATTGGGGCCTTCTGAAGCTATGGTTCCAAGACTGCCTAGCAAAAGAGAAAACAGATAGCATCTCAGCCTGATTTCACCTGAACAGATATGAGCATAGTTGAATGAGTGTGCTCTACAGAATTCTGCCCATAAACTGATGCCCTCAGGTAAACTGAATCCCAAAATACTGAACTGGTGCTCGCAGGCCTGATGCCCAAACTTGCAAACTGATACATGCATTCCTGTAGAGACGCACTCTAAAAGCACATAACAAGAAAATGAGAGCCAAAACATCCCTATGGTGGGGTAGGGTTTCCTTATCCTATTTTGTCAGGAGCCAGAGTTTCACTACGCACGCAGCGGTTTCAAACAACCTATCGGGTAAACAACCTGTCATAGTTTGGAATTGTCACTATGGATCCGAATATGCACTAGGTCGAATGGTCAAAAAGGGTGCCCTGGTAAAACCGGGGTTTGTGTTCCCATACTGGCAGAGCCCACAACCGGTCAGCCTTATGGTCATGCCTTGACAAGACAAGCCTCCGGCAAACCGTTCAGGAATAGCAGATGGCAAACACGGTGTCCTAGGCGCACCAATGCAAATGCAATGCAAAGAGACACATAAGTGTAGTAAAAAACAGATATCATGAGTTCGAGTCAAGTTCTCTAACTCCCCAGCAGAGTCGCCAGAAACTGTAGACGTCCCCGAACGCCCCGGGAGGAACGAGCTCCCGTTCTGTTCATTTGGGGTCACTACAGCTCAGGACTCTCAAATTGTCACGGTTCTAAGTCTGAACCAAAGAGTCCAAATCCGGCAAATCATTTTGAGAAAACAGATTTTTGAAAGAAGTGCCAAACATGGACTGCTTTGCCAGATACAGAGTCGCCACCTAAATATTTTATCTTGGAAAATTTAGGAAACCCTGACTCGTTGCCTAAGGCCATGTGTCCGTCATCACCAAAGTTGCCTCGGCTCGGGAACTTGGGTACGATTGGGGAAGGTCACTTCGTGAGCACCCCCGCTCGCCCGATCAAAGATCGGCCTCTATTAACCATGATATCAAGTTTTGAAAACATTGTGTGTTCTTATTCCGGTTATTAGCCTAGATTACTATGTGATGCGCACAACATACAAGTATAGACTGGGTCGCCTGAATTGGAACAAAACATTTTATGTTTGTTTTTGAAAGGTGGTTTGCTACTCGCAAGTAGGCTTAAAATGCAGATTTTGCCACCCTTGGGTGGGCTTAGAAAAGATGGTTTTGCCACTATCTAGTGGCCTTAAAACTCACAGTTGGTGATTTGTTCCAATCCAAATAACCCAACCTTCACCCACAGGCATTCAGGCAGTTATATCACATAAGCAAATAGCCTCATGGTAAGCATGTTATTCATGACAGTCACTCACATGCATGCAAGGATGCTAAAGCATAAAACTTACTGAGTACTCCAAGCCAAAAAAAGAAGCTCATTAGAAATCATGCATGATCCTAAGTATACAGAAATGCCTAATGCAACACATGCAAAAATGCAAACTATAGCAGGCTCGGCTATTCTAAACATGATATATGGAATGCTACAGCTAACATGTATTCAACTTGGAATTGAAATACAAATGCAGTTAGTATGATGCGCCGAGCCCAGTGCATGCAAAACAAATGAATGAATGCAAACATGCTATCATACTGTATGCCAATTGAAATATGTCCTAATCTAACCATCATAAGCAGGTAAATAAAAGGGAAGAAAGACGTGGGGTTGGAAGACATACAACACACACACGCACACTTATTACAGTTATGCCCTCGCGCAGAGGGTCCGAATAAATATACAGTCCCGAATAAAAGAATAGTACAGTCCAAATAAATATTACAGTCCAAATATGTACAAATTCCTAATTAATTAACAAATTATCTAAGAAAATAAATAAACTGGCGTGCAAGCCAGGGACTGCCTTGATTCCATTCCGGATGATGAATGATGCATGCCCGGGTTGCCTTTGCGCGGAAATCCATGACGATGCCCCAATTAGCCTCTGTTTGCACCTGTTCTTGAAATGCGTGCCAAGCCTCGGAAGACCGCTGATTCTTGATTTGCTGTAACAGAGAGCAGGAAAGGGGCATAGCAATGTATTTTCACAAATGTATGCATGTCTCGATCCTCGTGCCACCAATCACGCATCTCGATGTATGATAGCCAAGGAGTCGAATTGCCCAATTTAATATGAAATGAATGCACATGAAAATGCAACAAGACCTAACTCCATCATGGATGATCCGGAGTGTCGGTGACTAGGGAATTGAGACACGTTCCGTCACTCAGAGTACGAAACATACCTCGTTTCCCGTGCTCGGGCTAACTCCTATCCCAAGCACGATGCAATATGCATGATATGCATGAAATGCAACTAATATACAACCTAACATGCACAATGCTATGAAATGGCATACACGATGCACGAGGTAACATGACATACACAATGCACTAATATACAACCTAGCATACACAATGCTATGAAATGGAATGGCATACACAATGCAATATGGACTTACAACAACACAAATGGACCTCAGCCACACTCACATAGGAGGCCATCAGATGAAAACAAGACAACTCGAAATGCGTGCACGCGTGCACGCAAACCGAGGACCAACCCTCAGGCACCGAAATGCCACTCTAATGAGACATGGCAAAGGCATGGAATATGATATGCAAACATGCAAAAATCAGTAGCAAAATGACGGGCAAAACAGCCCCGAAACAAGGCGAAATGACACCCGATGCATGGGATTTCTCCCGAAATGCAAAACTAGGTACATGAAATGGCTTACAGCTATACAAAGCATGCATTATTTGATGATGACATGTGAAGACAGATTCAAGGAAGCCCCAAAACAAGCATGTTTTCAGTTTTAAGCAGGGCCAAACAGCAAATTCAAATAGGGCAAAACTAGCATGCAAAAATGGGGCCAAGAGAGGGGTAATGAAGCAACTCACAAATTCTGGCCCCAAACAGAGAAGGGGCCTTCTACAATATTGAAGAGGGGCCAAAAATATGATGTATTAAAGTTTATGAAAAACCCCAAAAACAGATACAAGTATGCTCAAGATGCTATGCAAAATAATGGCACCAAGAGAGCTATAACATGAAGTATAAAAAGGATGTCCCAAACAGCCATAGACCCTTAATGAAACATGAAGATAGGGTCAAAATAGGGCCATTTTCAGTTCGGACCAAGGTCCAAAAACAGAAGCTCAATAGGCTAATAAATCATGCAAAAATGGGGACCAAAGAGGGGGATAATGACAAGTGGCACATGGAGGTCCCAAACATTGATGAGCCCTTCTTCAATGTTGAAGAATGGATCAAAATAAGCCTATCTACAGTTTACATCATGCTCCGAAACAGATTACACATAGGCCAAAAATACTATGCAAGATTATGGTATACAAAGGGGTAATGAAGCAAGTGAAAAATGGGGGTCCCAAACAGGGTAAGACCCTTAATGAAAGATGAAATAGAGCTCAAAAAAATGCCACTTTCAGTTTTGGTCGGAGCTCAAAACAGCAAGCAAAAGGGGCTAAGAAAACTTGCAAAAATGAGCTAGAAAGAAGGAGAAATCAACTCACCCTTGAAGACCAATCCTTTGCTGCCTCTTGGACCAAGAAAAGCTGATTCCTAGCCTCTGAGAAGACCTCCAAGCTTCTGGAATGGAAGTGGTAGTGTGGTGCTAGGTGGTGATGAAGAAAATGGTGTAGGACTTGGTGTTTTGAGGCATAGAGTAGAGAGAGAGGGAGAATTGATGCAAGGCTCTCAAAACAAATTTTGTAACCCTAAAATCTGAAGGGGAGGGGCTGTATATATAAGCAAAAAGGGTGGAAAAGAGGGGGAAAAAAAAGGGGGGGAAAACAAATCAAGTTTCCCCCAAAAATGGCCAAACCCTCGGACATGGGTGTAGTGGAAAACAAAATTCACTTCTAGGACACACTTGGGGAGGGGGGCATGGCCGGCTAGTTTAAAAGGGCAAAAAATTCATTTCACCAAATAGGTGGCCGGCCAGCTACTTTCAGGACAAAAAAAAAAGGTTGCTGGGAAGAAAAGTGGCCGGTGGGTGATTGGGAAGTCCAATGGTGGCCATTCAAGTGTCCAAATTGAAGACCCAGAAGTTATCTTTCCAATGGAGCAAACCTTGAATTAAAATTCCTCCTGTGGAACAAGTTATGCCCTTTTTGGTGAAGCCGCGCAGATTTCGGTTCAACCGGAGTGATGCCCTACTTCAATCAACTATATCTTCCCCGTCCGGAATTGGATTTCAGAGATTCTTGAGTGCAAAATGAAGCCCCAGAAGTATTATTTCCAACGGTGGTGGCCTCATAGATTGATTCCAAGTATGCCAATGAATAGGCCCGATTCGGCGAGGGCTGTTCGACTCTTTCTTAACGGTTCATGCCCATTTTCTTCCCCAACTGGACTTCTTCCCTCTTCTCCTCTTTTCTTCAACTTCAAACCCCTAAGTAAGGTATTTTGAAATATTTTCAAAGATTTCATCTCTCTTTCATTCATTTCCACTTTGTCCTTGCTCGGTTTACCGAAAAGCGCAATTTTTGACAAAATGCGAGCCTCGGAACATCGCAGAAACTTTATTTCAAAAATATTTTTGAAAGAGAGGGTTTTAAGTCTAAAATGTTTTGATCGAGATCGTTCTGGTCCAGAACAGGGGTATGAAGTTGAGATTTGACTTTCTCTTTGCCGAAGAAATTGAACCTTTGCCCTGCACACCTTTCTCTACCATGTAAATCATCAGTCGCGTCGAAGTCTTATGGACGGTCAAAAATGGGGTGTCTACACAATGTTGTACTGATATATTCTAAAAAGTAATCAATTTGAATTATCAAAATAGGATCTAAAATGAACTCAAAAAACCGCACAACAGTTGCTGTTGTACATCTCAAGTCCTAACTCACCACTAATTGTTATTACACCTAACAACTTGCTACTCTCGGCGTAAAGCTCATCTCCAGCTCCCTTTCCACTTCAACTCTCAATCATTCATTTTACCAGTTAAACTAATATATAATGAACGGTTCGGATCATGTGTGACTGAAGAAGTGTGTGTGTGACTGTATGTGTTCATGTATGACTGTATATATTAAAATGTATGTGTATATATGAATTGATCTGTCTATGAATCATGTTATGCTCTATGTAAGAGATGGTTGGGTACTAGGACACTTTTTTACTGATTTGTGTGTATGAACAATGCAAGGCTGCCAAGTTATAATGATAAATCACTCTCACATGAGCTATGCATTTCTTTTTTGAAATGCATCTATAACTGAGGATTCACCAAACAAATACGTAATGAGAGGCAAGGAGAGCGACTCATCCAAGCAGCTATATTTGCAGATTTATTGGTTATAATTGTGGTATTCCACAATTTCAAAGGGCCTCCAATCAAAAATTATTTGGTGTTTTTGAAGTGTTGCTTCATACTAAAAATTCATTTTACACTTTTTTTTTTTGTTTGGCTAAAAGAAAATGATTTGTAAATATATATAATTTATAAAATATATCGAGACTGATGTGTGAATAGTTTTCTTTTATTTTATTTTATAAATTATAGAATAATAGTAAATGAAGAAATCATAATAAACTATATCATTTTATATAAAAGTAGTATTCATAATAAAATGGTTTTGATTATTTTGATATATCATTCTATTATTGACTATATGGTTTCACTAGTACTAGTGCTCTACTAGTTATGCTATCTAGTGGTCCAAAATTACGGGTCATTTCTTAAATTAACTTCCATAATTACGCATTGTTTTAGAACAAATCGTGTCATAAAGTTCCACCCTAAAAGAGATTTATGTGACAAGCCAAATAGTAAATGAAAAACAACATAATCTATCTCAACTTGAAATGCGTGTTCTCATTTGTTCCTCGGTTAATCTTTGTGTGAGTTGTAGGTGACAAAATGGACAAGAGTTGGATGACGATAAATAATAGGCTGACAAGTAAAGAGTATCAACACGGGGTGAAATCATTCCTTGA
This sequence comes from Camellia sinensis, assembly GCF_055761805.1. Lineage (NCBI taxonomy): Eukaryota > Viridiplantae > Streptophyta > Magnoliopsida > Ericales > Theaceae > Camellia > Camellia sinensis. The sequence continues at coordinate 161,946,873 of NC_138964.1, forward strand.
TTTTGCTACGGCAAATTTAGGCGTAGAGGATGAAATTAGGTGTCCGTGTGTCGATTGCATTAATGGCACAAAATATAGCAGACAAGTTGTGTGGATGCACTTGATCCAAAGAGGCATGGCATCTTCGTATCTAACTTGGGTGCATCACCGGGAACATGTTCCCGTGTCTCGTCCTAGTGTATCAAATGACCAATGTGGAGGTAGTGGCGAATGTATGACAGATATCGATGATCCGCCCATGGATGAATTGTCTATTATGTTGGAAGAAATTTACGTAAGTGGTCTTATGGATAATCATACCGACGAGGAACCTAATGGTTTGGAGAGGAAGGATTTGCATAAGTTCACTAGGTTATTCGAAGATGCACAACGCAAAGTTCACCCGACATGTGAAAAGTTTTCTGTGTTATCATTCGTCATTAAGATGCTTCATGTGAAGGTGTACAACAAATGGAGCAACAAGTCATTTGATATGGTTATGCAGGTATTCAAGGATATTCTACTAGAATGTGATCCAACAGTTCCATAGACACTCTATGATGCTAAGAAGTTCTTACGTGACTTGGGTTTGGGATATGAAACAATTCATTCGTGCAAGAATGATTGTGCACTATTTTGGAAGGAGAGTGCTAATTTGGAGAAATGCCCTACATGTGACGCGTGTAGATACAAGTTGAACGATGATGGTGGTAAAAAGATTCCACACAAGGTATTGCGGTACTTTCCTTTGACACCGAGGTTGAAAAGACTATATATGTCCAAAAAAACAGCCGCAGATATGAGATGGCACAATGAGAAGCGTGTGGATGATGACATATTAAGGCACCCGGCCGATGGTGAAGCATGGAAGGACTTTGATAAGCAACATCCGACGTTTTCTGCGGACTCTCGAAATGTAAGGCTAGGGCTGGCAACAGATGGTTTCTATCCATTTGGGAATATGAGCACATCATATAGCATGTGGCCCGTAATCTTAATGCTTTACAATCTCCCACCGTGGAAGTGCATGAAAGAGCCATATTGCATGATGTCATTGCTTATTCCTGGACGTTCGGCACCTGGAAGGGACATTGATATTTACTTGCAACCACTAATAGAAGAATTGAAGAATTTGTTGGAGCATGGTGTGCAAACATATGATGCATCGAACGGGCAAATTTTTAGAATGCATGCGACGGTAATGTGGACCATAAATGACTTCCCTACGTACGGTAACATGTCAGGGTGGAGTACAAAGGGTTACTTGGCTTGCCCTAATTGTAACAATAATGCATCGTCCCAGGGATTACGAAGTAAAATAGGGTATATGGGTGCTCGTCGCCACTTGCCTGAGAACCACACTTGGCGAACAAGTAAGCTCTTCAATGGTCAAACGAAGCATAGGTCCAAACCTTTGGACTTATTGGAGGACCAAATACTAGAGCAAATTGATTCTGGGACTTACAAGCCGTATGGAAAGCACCCACAAAATCGAAAACGACAAAGGAATGAACATCAAAATTTAAATTGGAGCAAGAGAAGTATTATGTTTGACTTGCCCTATTGGAAAACGTTGAAGCTTCGACACAACCTTGATGTCATGCATATTGACAAGAACATATGTGACAATGTCGTTGGGACACTTTTGAGCGTAGATGGAAAGAACAAGGACACGGACAAAGCACGCTTAGATTTGGAGGACATGAAAATACGTAAAGAGTTACACTTGAAGAGGCGTTCTAATGGGTCCTTTGAGAAGCCTCCCGCATTGTACACATTGTCGGTGAAAGAGAGAGAAGGCTTTTGTGATTTCTTGAAATCAATGAAGTACCCTGATGGCTATGCAGCAAATATCTCCAATTGCGTGACCGCTCAAGCTGGAAAATTATTTGGCTTCAAAAGTCATGACAGTCATGTCCTTATACAATGACTTCTTCCAATTGGGATGCGTGGCTACCTTAATAAGGAAATTGGAACGACACTTTTTGAGTTGGGAAATTTCTTCAAACAATTGTGTTCAAAGACATTGAGGTATTCAGATTTGCATAAATTGGATGAACAAATCGTACTCATACTTTGTAAGCTTGAGATGATTTTCCCGCCGATTTTTTTCGATGTCATGGTCCACTTGGCAATTCACTTGCCTCGAGAGGCTATGCTTGGAGGCCCAGTGCAATATCGATGGATGTACCCAATTGAGAGGTATTAACTCAGCCCTCATATTACTGTCAAATTTAAGTTAACGCTTTACTGTTGATATAAATTTGTAGTATAACATTGACATCGGCTTGCAAAATTAGGTTGCTTGGCCGTCTAAAAGGGTTTGTGGCCAACAAAGCTCATCCTGAAGGTTCTATTGCCGAGGCTTACATTTCCAAAGAATGTACAACATTTTGTTCAATGTATTTGGATGGAGTTGAAACATTGTTTAACTACCCAGAAAGGAATTATGACATGGGTGACCGTGGCCTAGGGTTGGCGGTATTCACTCAAACTGTACGTCCCTTTGGTCTAATGGCAAGGGCGTCTGACGTGTCCATAGCTGAACGCGAGTTGGCTCATTGGTTTGTCCTACACAATAACACAGAAGTGGATAAACACGTAGAGTATGAATCCTTCAAACGTATTTATAATGTTTTTGTTGTAAATTGATTAGTCTTTATCTTAGTAAATAGTTTTTGAATCGCATTTCTTGTAACTAGGGAGCACAAGAACTTGTTACACCAAAGAGCCGGTGCGTTCGACATCGAAAACAGACATCAGAAAGAATTTCCTAAATGGTTCAAAGATCATGTAAGCTAGTAATCTCATATCCTACCATAGATCGTATATTACGTAAATGTCACACATGCTAGTAACATGACACATGTTCTTCATGTAGATGAATGAATTGCGGAGCCAAGTTTCCCCCAAAGCAACTGATGATATGTGGTCATTAGCCAACGGTCCTAGTGGCTTAGTAAACACATATTTAGGATGTATTTGTAATGGTGTCCGTTATCATACTATCGACCGTGACAACCGTCGGAAAAGTCAGAATAGTGGATTAGTCGTGGAAGGGGAGCATGAAGGACAATTGATACACTTCTATGGACACTTGTGCAGAGTGTGGGAACTGAACTATTTGTTCAGACGTCGGATTGTATTGTTCCAATGTGAATGGTTTAACAGCGGTAGTAGTAGAACTATGCGTGTAGAGCCACATTTTACAACAGTTGATGTAACAAGTCGATGGTACAAAGATGACTCATTTGTATTACCAAGTCAAGTTGAACAAGTATTCTATGTTAATGACACCAAATTAGGTACCAATTGGAGAGTCGTTGAAAAGTTCCAACATCGAGGAATTTGAGATGTGCCAGAGATGGATGTCGTACAACCTGATGATGTGTTCCAACAAGAAGAAACCACCGAGGTCGTACCTACTATGGCTATTGATGATGATGTGGTTTTGCGTCGAGATGATATTAAATCTGAAATTATTCCCATGGAAGTTTTGCAATCTGTCAGAGGGGTAGAAGCCAAGGGTGTTACAGATGATGCCTTCATCTGTGATGATGAAGATGGATTAACGAGGGAGGGTGACGACACAGACAAAGAATATGACCTACAAAGTGATTTTGATACAGATGTTGATGTAGAATCTTGATGTATATCATGCTTTAGTTCATGCCATAATTTGAGCAATATGAATGTTCAATTGGTGCACAAATGCAAAGGAAACTGAAAATAATGAAAGGGGATCTATCTTCGTAAATGTCAATAAACTCAGAAATGAATGTGTGTTTAAGGCAACTAATCCAAATTTGATAGAGTTGTGTAAATTGGTTAAAACTAGGATGGCTCTGTGGTTGATTCCATATTCCTTAAGAGTTCCATTTCTCAACCAATGATTTCATCTATAATTTAAGGCAGATCAGAATGTGTTTTGGAAGTGCTGAGCTATACTGAAATGGGTGGAGTTTTGCTGTGGGTGTACCCACTCAGTGTAGCAGTGCAGGCCCTGGGCTTATGTTTTTCTTCTCTGCCATTCTATGTTTTTTTTCTCTGGTTTATCTCTGCCCTGGCTTTGTTGATCTGCCCTGGAAGGGTTGTTGTGCAGAATGAAGTGGGAGGTATTTTTGGTGTATCTTTGGTAGTGAAGTTTATGGTGTAGCTTTGGTATCTATCTGCTGCTTACTGTGTCAAGTAGAATGTTTTCTGAGGAGGCTTGGAGTACATTCTCTGGAGCTGCTGTCAAATGGTTGGTCTACTGTAAATGTGGTGTTTTGTTAGGCTGCTATCAAATGGAAGGGTGCTGGTCTGCATCTGGTTTGGCTGCAACTATGCTGGTCAGATTGTGAGTTGAGCCTAGTTAAACCTGCATTAAATTGAAGATCTGAATGGTTGGTGTATTTAATGGTCAGCATGGCAGTTTGTGCAATGGGTTACTATGGGGTGTGCTGGTGGAATGTAACTGAAGGGTGCCTTTTGGTGGAATGCATCTGATATAAGAAGGTTTGAGCTGGTCTGCATTTGTTTGGCTGCAGCTATGCTAGTATGGCTGGTATGGCTGTAAAGCTGGTTTTGTCTGGTTGCTGCTTTGTTTTGCAATGGGTTTTTGTTGTGATGCTACTGTGTGGATGTTGTTGGGATCAAGTTTGGGGCTGCCTCTGCTATGTTTATGCTTTGTTGTTGGTATTTCATGGTTTTGTAGATAGAGATTAGAATAAGATTTTTTTGTCATGTGAGAACAAAGAATTGTTGTTGCTACTGGTTATTCACCTTTATTTTTGCTTGTGGATTTTAATGCTGTTAAAACATGTGATTGCATTTGAAGTTTAGTTCTGCATGTTTGGTTCTGTACTTGATTGCATTTTTATGTCTTGTCACAGTGATGTTCCTAGTCCTTTAAAGGCCTCGTGTTAGATCTTAAACCTTTAGTTCATCATTTAAGCTTTGAAATGCTTGTGCATCATTGATACCCCTTTTATAAGTTCTATTAGTAGTATTGTATACTGGAAGTGTTTTGACAGATATTACCCCAACTGGAATATGATTAAAAAAGGTTTTTAATATTAAAAGTAATTGTTTAATTGTGACATTTTTTTGTTTTTATTTTGTTCAGGCTTTAATATTTGAAGAAAATAGGAAGAATATCGAGAGGTTAGCTGTGGGTTTGATTTGTCTAATTTGTTTGATAAACAACTGGATAGGTAAAAGGGCTTTAATGTTTCACAATTTGCCATGGAGTGGTAGCTATCAGTTAGTATTTATGTCTAGTTGTACAATTGTGTCTACTTGTGCCAAGGGGAGGATATAAACTTGTCTAGTTGTACAATTGTGTCTACTTGTGCCAAGTAGGGGATATATATTGGTCTTGTCTAGTTGTACAACTGTATCTACTTGTGCCTACTAATGCCAAGGAAAAAATTGTGGTAATTTGCCTTGTTACTGATAGGAAGTGCTAGGATCAGGGAGGATCATTGTAATAGTAATACATAACAATCTCACTAATTAAAACATTTATTTGTAATCTGTGTTGCATTTATGTTAACGGGTTCAATGAAGTGTGGGGTATCCCAACTTCAAGAGGATAGAAGAGTTAACCATGAATAAATGAGTTTAGTTTCAAATGATGTTGAGCTGAAATTTAACCGGAGTTGGAGGCTCGACAAAGGAGTTCTTGTGCTGCTAATGCTAAATAGATGTTTTGAGTGGTTGCTTAATTTGTTTTAGCTTACAGTTAAATTATGTTCTATCAGTTCAGGTTGGAGTACAGACAATGATGCATGGTGTCTTTGTGGCATCTTGTAAGTTGAAATAAATTACACATTGTTAGGTTTTACAGATTTCCACATTAGGCATATGTTACCTAGGGTCATAGAATGAATCAAGTTATTCTAGTTCAATTTCATGTTTAAGTTTGTTAAAAATTATTTGACATCAGTTTAGTAGGTGTTAGGGGCCATAAAATTAATTAAATTATTCAAGTTCGATTTATATTTAGTTTTTTGAAAATTTATTTGAGATCAGTTCATTACATGTTACAAGGGATTTATGTTGAGTTTGTTAACAAATTATTTTAGATCAGTTTGGTACGTGTTATTAGGGCCATGAACTTGGCTTGATAGTCTTTTGTTAACTGACTGATTTTCAATTCACCACAGCTGATTGCTGTGACTCAAACCCGTGCAACAGTGCTGGGAGTGGATAGCACTTGTCGTTGTTCCAAGTCACGACCTCTATCCTTTAGAGGTGCATTGTTTAAAAAAGAAAAAAAAAGACTTTTAACATATCTCTATGTGTATGCCTGTAGTAACTCTAAACAGAACCATCTTCAGCATGTTATTCCCTTAAAGTTGTGCTCTGTTAATAGAGTATTTATTTCTTTCTGAGTTTGTGCTTCACCCTCTTCTTTTCTTTTCTTTTTATTTATTTTATTTTTTTTTTGTGGGGGTTTTGTTGCAAATTGATGAAACATTGTAGGGACAGATGACTGTAACCACAAATTTAACCCACCACAAAAATAGAACATGTTTATATGAAAAGCAATTACAACTTTCAGAACTAGCATTTAAAAACAGTAGAATAGTTCGAAAAAGTTGAGATCAGGTACCCATGAATGTTATATGCCCTTCAATCTTTTCTTTTTCCTTTTTTCTTTGAGCCATGATTTTCTTCTCTCACTCTTAGTATAAATAAACAGAAGACAATTCTATAGCTTTATCTCATTACATCAGTACTAATTTACCATGCTTTGCATGCCATATGCTTTGATAAACAACTTTAGCATTACACCATAGACTTGGGCTTATGACTCTCTCTCTCTCCTCCATCTGCTATTATTTTGTTGATATATATATATGTATATATACTTTGAACATGGAACTAATTTGGAAGTACCCATATTGTTGTGCAATGCTATATGCTAATGAATCATTTTCCAGCTTCTACTATTTTCAATAGCCACATATTTTTCATCATTGTGCAATTTAGCTATGGGACTTATGTTGTGGTCCAAGTTCAAGTGGTTGAACCTGTAATTGCACCCTCTGTGCATGGACATAATTTGTAGTTAATCAGACCACTGAGCAAGCTGTAATTCATGCCTGAAAAATAATCAGACCATTTAGTTTATAATCATTCCATGCTTATTGGTCAATTACATATTTCTTTTGCTTGTGGACAAATAAAGGTGTGGGACGCACAAGCAAACTACCAGTTAATTCATGTGACACAAAACAGACCCAAAACTAAAAACAGATCCAAAGTCAAAACATTCCACAAATAGCAGCAGGCAACAAAACATCAAAAGTCAACAAATAGCAGCAGAAAATACTCATCAACAGCAGCAAACATATCAGCTTAAACAGATCAGGAAACAGTTCAAGGTCGGTTAACTTATTCCTTCTCTCCCGTTTTTATGTAAGAGTTAGATGCCTTGATGTGATCCATTGCTTATTCTTCTAGCTTGAAAGTGCAATAATCAAGCATTATTTGGGTGTACTCTTTTTCTGTGACGAAGTTTTATTTATTTTTATTGTTTTTGTGTAATTTAGTTCATGTATATCATGCTAAATCATGTAATTAAGCATGTATTAGTTGAGTTAGTTCATGCCTTCTAAATTATTTTTGTCTAATTTATTTTAAAGCAGGCATATCATGGTAGATTGGAAAATGGAAAATGGTGTTACTTGTGTTATTGTATAGTTCATGTATTATTTTTGTCTGCAATAATCAAGCATTATTTTTGTCTAGTTCATGTATATAGTGTTACTTGTGTTATTGCAGATTGGAAAATGGTTCCTGGCTTAAAGACTGGTCGGCTTTGGAAGAAGACACTCACGCAGCCAGAAACAGACTCGCCAGCTGCTATTCCTTTAGGATCACCCATTGCTCCGTCTCTTGTTCTCCCCGTCCGATCAAATGTGGGACCATCTCATCATGTCACTAGCCAACCAATGGTTGATTTTGATGAGACACAAGCCCCATCTGAAACGCAGCCGAGTGGCGTAGGTAAGATTAAAGTGTATCAAATTTGTCAATTATCACTTGCCATTGCCATTATTTTTTTGTAACCAAACTCATAAGCAATTTTCGTGTTGTTATTTTGTTAACAAGGACTTCGAAGCCCCTACGTGTACGTGGACCGACACTTGGCAAAGGCATACAAAAAATAATTAGATCCAAGAAAGGGGAAAAATGTTATGTTCACATCGATCGGGGGTTGAATGCAATGACTGGAAAGTATGCCACTCCAACAACTAACGAGTTAGGAATTCAAATTAGAACCTTGTGCCCGTTGAAAGATGTGAAGTCATGGCTGGATCTTGATGAGACTACAAAAGCTGCCGTCATCCAAGCTGTTCTTGTAACTAATATTACTTGTCCACAAGATGTAATTGTATTATGTATGCTAATAAGAAAGACTATTATTTAATGATTACAATTTCAATTTGTTATGCTTGTAGGACAAGTTTCAAATTGGAGACGATTTCCACAATGACTTACAAGCACAGGAGATTATGAATAAGAAGGCCTATGGATTGTACAAAGATTGGAGGTACACCTTGAAGCAAGAATTCGAATTGTTAGAGGGACTTCCACGTGATGGGATCTATGCTCATCCGCCCGTAGGGGTGAGTTTAGATGATTGGAAGCATTTGATCAATGTGGCATGTTAAGATGTATCTCACCAGGTAAAATAATAGACTACATAGAGTACATACATCTATGTGAAAATATGATATGCCTTAATATTTACCAAAAAAATTGTTTATCTGCTTGTCTTATTTTTAGAAACGGTCAAAAGCTAAGAAAAGTAATAGGAGTCAATTGCCGTACAATCATACAAATGGGTCTCGCTCATTTCCTATCGCAATGGCTGCTATGGTGAGTTTGATTTTTTTTAAACTTGAATCCATTATATTTGTTTGGATACGAAAATGTTATGCTGTGATACATATATATATGTTGAACTCTGTTACTAAACATCTACTGTCTGCAATAAAAACTGTGTGGAAAAAGTATGTTAATGATATCCTTGCCACATGTTTGCATTCAAAATCTGTCCAACGACCATACTCTGTTTTTCATTCGAAATCTGTCTCGCAAAATCTGTCTGGGAAAATCTGTTTGAAAATCTGTCTGGGAAATTCTATCTGCAAATACTCTGATTTTTAAAATTCTAAATCTGTTTGAATTCTGGTACAAATGTGTTTGAAAAAATCTGCAAAAGATCTGTCTGAAAAATATGAATCTGTTAATGATAATCTCTTTGAATTCTAAAAATCTGTATAAACTACAAATCTGTCTGCAACAGATTTCCAAATCTGGCTACAAATCTGTCTAAAAATATGGCTGCAAATCTGTCTCCAAATCTGTCCAGAAATTTGTTTAAAAATCTGTTACTGAAAATTTATCTATACAAATCTGTCTGCAAAGAAATGTTCTAAACTATTAATCTGTCTGCAAAAACTCTATTATCATACAAATCTGTCTGCAACTAATCTGTCTGAAAAAATATGCTTAAAGTGTCATTGATTTATATGTTGATGTGTTAACAGGTAGCAAAAAATAGAGAGTTGGATTTCCCAAAGTTCTATGAGGACAGCCACACGTCAAAGAAAACGAATGTCTGGATCCATTCGAAATGCCGTGAGCTGCATGTAAGTATGTGACAAGGAAATATATGTATTCAATATTTTAGTGTACTTAGTACCCAATAATACATATATGTTGCCAAAGTTTTTTTCGTCTTATTTATTTGCAATGATAGCAAGAGATGGTCAATGTACAAGCGGCTGCCATCGAGTCGGGGACGCCATTGACTCAAGAGGAGATTTCAATGCAAGTGCTTGGACAGAAGAAAATGTACTTGCTTGGATTTGGGAGTGGCCCACAACCCTCTACCATATTTGCATCATGAGCACACGATAAGGACATGGAGGCAATACGAGCTGAGGTAGAGGCACTTCGTGAGGAGCGGCAAAAAGATCATGACGAGTTAATGAAAGAGCGAGAAGAGCGCTAGAGATGTTACAATGAGTGTCACGACCCGAACCCGCCCCTCTGGGTTAAGGCCATAACCGGCCAGTAATCACGAGATTACCTACGGCCTCAAACCAAATAAGACAAAACTCATCAGAGTGAAAGGGGCCAAACGGAAGCAATTTTAAAAACTTTGTCTATAGAGCCGTGCTTATATGCACATCATAACATTCCAGACACACATATGTTAATAACCCACATCAAAGGTACAGTTTCACAAAATTCATTACAGACAGGATCATCCAAAAACTAAGTCAACCCATAAAAACTATAAGCAGACATATACAAAACTTCGCCATCCTGACAAAATGTAAATACATAACAAAAAGGCGAAGACGGGTCTCATGCGTGAGACACAAGGGATGACTCTCTCAAAACCTTAGTTGTTCCAAGCAGACTTCACTGGGGCTGGGTTTGTGCTTCTCTTGGCTCACCTACAAGACACATGAATGAGCGTGAGCGATAGCCCAGTGAATAATATCAAATATGACAGTTACATAACGATGTGTAGAACAACATGCTCCAAACGGCCTTGGGTCCAATACATACTTCTATATAACAAATATATGCATAACTATACGAAATTCAAATCAAGTAACTGTAGTTCCAAACATTCTGGCCTTTGGCCCATTCGGATTTCCTTTCATGGCAAAACGGCCTTCGGCCCATTCACTTATGTCGAAACGGCCTTCGGCCCATTCATTTCTGTCAAAATGGCCTTCGGCCCATTCATTCGTGTCAGAACGGCCTTTGGCCCACTCGTTCATGTCATGACGGCCTTCGGCCTACTCATTTATGTCAAAACGGCCTTCGGCCTACATCAAAACGACCTTCGGTCCATTCATTTATATCAAAACGACCTTAGGTCCATTCATTTATATCAAAACGACCTTTGGTCCATTCATCCACATCAAAACGACCTTTGGTCCATTCATTTATATCAAAACGACCTTTGGTCCATTCATCCACATCAAAACGACCTTTGGTCCATTCATTTACATCAAAACAACCTTCGGTCCATTCATTCGTTCCTGTCAGACTTTTGTCCACAATCCCAATTAACAACCCAAAAAATTTATAAGGGAATAAACAATTGGACATTGACAAGCTTTCAAATATTGATATTACTTACAGTGATCGGCTTGTGGATTTGCCATGGAGCTTGACCCTACACGTTTCATGAACACAAAAGGGTCATTAACAGTTCAATCCGTTCTTCAATTCACATATTCCTCTTTAGGCTTTATCATTATCTCATTAACTCATTTACGATGCTTAATATATGCCTAAGAGTGCTTGCAAGTGAAAGAGAACGGAAAACAGAACACAAAACGCAAAAACAGGATTTCAGAAAATAGGGTCCCCGCTCGAGCGTGGACTTTCCCGCTCGAGCGGACCCTTAGGTCTGCAAAAGTACTGGTTGCCTTCAATTCCAGCTCGAGCATGAACTCAGCCGCTCGAGCGGACTGCCTGTCTACATAGCTCCCCGCTCGAGCGTGCAACATCTCGCTCGAGCGGAAATCCAATTCTGCAAAAAGTGCTGGGAGCACGATTCTCCCGCTCGAGCGTCCATTACCCCGCTCGAGCGGACATCAAAATTCTAGAAAACCCAGATTGTGTTCTTGAGCTCCAAATCGGTTTTCCAGCTACATTACTTGCATGCAATGGCTCAAATTACACATTTACACATGCTAACATGCTACTAATACAGAATTACAACATCAGGAAGCTCAATTTCATGATTTATCTACATGCATGTCCCATAATATCTCAAACCCATCATCAACATGCTCAAATTCAAACATTCAAGACTTATACTCCCATGATTTGTACATGCATGTGGGAGATGCTCATCATTCTCAACTTAGATAACACAAATGGTGATCAAAACATGAGTTTCCTTTAACATTTCACATGGACTACACACATTTGTGCTCAAACATGCAATTTCAAAGTAATTTCTTACATGCATGCACATATTAAGCTTCAATTCAACAATTCCAACACAATTTCATTTCAATCCTATTCTTGATCACCAAATTAGCTTGAACACACAAAATTATGAACTATAATCCAAGAATTACTCACCTAGAAGCTTTGATCTTCTAAGCTCTAGTCAATTCTTGAGCTAAATCCCCAAAATTTCCAAGCTTTAAGCCAAAAATTGGTCAAGTCTCTTCCTTTTTCTCTCCATGGCCGGCCTCTCTCTCCCTCTCAATTGTCTAACTCAGATTTTGAGTTTTAAGAGAGCTAAAGGAGAGTGCAATACAAATATACAACAAGCCCCACTAACAAATATTTTATTATAAAATAATGGGGTACTTAATTTATCAATTTAATCAGTTTAAATTGACCAGAATCAATTTTCAATTAAATTTCACCGTAGGCTCTAAAAATTATGCCAACCACAATGGCGTAATCAATTTCGAGTTCCGTGGCCGATAAGGCCCTCAATTTAATTCCAAAGCAGATTATTCAAACAGATATTCCTACGGTGGACAGATAGAATTCTAGAATCACATAATGGCACGCCAAATCATATCAAACATATAATCAAATTCATATTAAGGGCCGATTAACGCATTACGGAACAGGGGTATTACAGAGAGGAGCGCATTAAATTATCCAATGAGATGTTGAAAGAGCGGGAGGAGGGACAAAATGCAAGGGAGAAGACAAATACAAAGGTCGAGCATCTTAATAACGTAGTCGCCAAACTGTCCTAACTCTTGGGAATCTAAGTTGGGCATCCGACGTTTGCTTTTTGGTAAGAACAATTTCATTAATGCCTATACAGTTCATGTCCATGTGTATTATTACATGAAAGCAATTCCATTCATGTTTAGTGAATTATAATTCTATGACTTCAGTTCATGATAAATTATAAAAATAAAAAAAAATAAAAAAACCTATTTACATTGTTTCCGAGGCATGATAGGACTTCCAGCATATGTAAATAGATAATAACATTGTTCTTAAGGCCACTGTTATTCATGTTTAGAATAATAATAAAATAAGAATTGAAAAACAATTGGTTGGTAATGAATGCATGATTAAGATATTTGTGTATATATATATATATAATACTTCACTCACCAGTTTAATTAACATTTCAGTTCATTGGTATTAATAGGCTACTGTTACATATATTGTTGCTTGGGTCAATCTGTAATTATAATAAAATATATAAATATAGATAGATGTATGCTAATGTTTCATGATTTAATTCATAGGATTGGTCAGTTTTTTTTTTTTTCTTGACACAACTGGAATTTGTTTTAGTAGTATGTTTGTGCCTCTTAAATATAGCACTGCCTGATTAAAAACAAAATTGCACGCTCATGAGTCTCTAGTTTTATTTCCTATAGTTCATGATATATGTTGAAACTGTCAAGGGAGGAGACAAATACCAAGGGGTACGTAAGTAGGACACGTACGTAAATAGGGACAGACGGTAAGCTTCCCGGTGACAAATGTGACATGTAGGGACAGACGGTACGTAAATATGACACGTAAGTTGGGAGTGAGGGTTGAAAATGTCAAATACTTAGTTGAAAAAATAGGTTCGGGGGGCGAAAATGCAAAACAGCCCCCGAACCACTGTTTTTTCGTAACGGGAAGCTTCCCGGTGATAAATGTGACATGTAGGGACATACGGTACAAAAATAGGACACCTACGTTGTGAGTTAGAGTTGAAAATGTCATAAACTTGTTTCTTAATTGCCAACCCTATAATCATGCTGTAATGCCATCTTATCCAACAACTTAAAACCTTTTTTTTTTTGTGTGTTAATTGGTTCATTTATCTATTTATATTTGCCATGCTTGGTTTATTTATTAATTGGATTAAATCATAAATTAAGCACCTGAGATTCACTAGTCTTTATTAATACATATTGAAACAACTTTCCAACATGTAAAAACAAAGATATGGGCTTAGCTGTGGTCTGTGTACACATTGTAAATTTTTTTTCTTTTTATGTGATGTTATTCATTGGTAGTAAAAATATTCTATAATTTTAGTTTATATAGACTCTGTATGTCTATGTTTATTCTGTATGTATTTGCCTGAAGTTCAACTATAAGTATTTTCCAACATCAATAATGGGAACATAATAACTAATACTTGTATGCAACTTTACTTTTGGCCTTTTTTGGAGTATTCAGAGGAAGAAATGTGGGTGACATTATAGGGATACATATCGGCATGTAACTAGATAGTAATATCTTGCACATGAAACTATGTTCTTAAACTAGATGATTTTGTCTTCAAGCATACATAATGTCGAAATCTGATAATATTATATAGTTATTTGAAACATATAGATTTTGTGCCTTCAATCATACATAATGTTGAAATGAAATTAATATTACACAGTGATTTGACATATATAGCTTTGTGCCTTCAATCATACATACGGTACGTAAATAGGACACCAACGTTGGGAGTTAGAGTTGAAAATGTCATAAACTTAGTCGAAAAAAGGGGTTTGGGGGGCGAAAATGCAAAACAGCCCCCGAACCACTGTTTTTACGTAACGGGAAGCTTTCCAGTGACAAATGTGACATGTAGGGATGGACGGTACGTAAATAAGACACCTACGTTGGGAGTTAGAGTTGAAAATGTCACAAACTTAGTCGGAAAAAGGGGTTTGGGGGGCGAAAATGCAAAACAGCCCCCAAACCACTGTTTTTACGTAAGGGGAAGCTTCTCGATGACAAATGTGACATGTAGGGACGAACGGTACGTAAATAGGACACCTACGTTGGGAGTTAGAGTTGAAAATGTCACAAACTTAGTCGAAAAAAGTGGTTAGGGGGGTGAAAATGCAAAACAGCCCCCAAACTAATGTTTTTACATAACGGGAAAGTTCTCGATGATAAATATGACATGTAGGGACGGACGGTATGTAAATAGGACACCTACGTTGGGAGTTAGAGTTGAAAATGTCATAAACTTAGTCGAAAAAAGGGGTTCGGGGGGCGAAAATGCAAAACAGCCCCCGAGCCAATATTTTTTCGTAACGGGAAGCTTCCTGGTGACAAATGTGTCATGTAGGGACAGACGGTACGTAAATAGGACACGTACGTTGGGAGTTAGGGTTGAAAATGTCATAAACTTAGTCGAAAAAAGGGGTTCGGGGGCCGAAAATGCAAAACAGCCCCCGAACAACTGTTTTTTCATAACGGGAAGCTTCCCGGTGATAAATGTGACATTTAGGGACAAACGATACGTAAGTAGGACAAGTATGTTGGGAGTTAGAGTTGAAAATGTCATAAACTTAGTCGAAAAAAGGGGTTCGGGAGGCACCATTTTGCAAGAACTAAATGTGACGAAGGATATATCATGTTGACCTAATCGTTTGGAAATTCAAACAATGGATTTGTAAAGTTCAGCTAAGGTTTAGGCGCAATTGTGTATTTGATAAGTTTAACTATTGCCACTACAAAATGTGCAACAACAATTGAACAATAGACAGTTCATATATATAACATGGCCTCAAGATTTGGCTGATGGGAGGATACTTCCTCAGCAACAGAACAAGGAACTTAGGACTAAAGAAGCTAAGTATTGAAGATACGTATCAAAATTAGATGGTGTTATGGAAGAATAGGTAAGCATAATCTTATATAGCTTTTGTCCCCATAAGCCTATAAAGAACCCAAGGCATTACTCATTCACAAACAGAAGCATATCTACATCTATAAACCCACTAATTAGTTTCTTCTTTAAGGAAAGCGTTTCCAAAATTTCAATGATTATATCGAGAAAATTAGAATCTTTTATGAAGAAAAAGACCATATGAATTTCCATCCATGGAGGTCACAAAATCACTGTTTTAACGTAACTGGAAGCTTCATGGAGGTCACAAAAGCATAAGCATAGTGAGTTTTATGGATACCAGACAAACTCTAATGATGGGTTCTTTTAGATTTTTATAACAAATAATTTTTGGATTAAATGGTAAGTACACCCAAAATTTCTGTAATTTCGTAATACCTACACAATTCACTTTCACATTTAAGTACTAAAATTTACTTAGATAGATTTAGAGATTAAAAAGCTAAAACAAGAACTCATGATGGGTCCATGTTTGGATGTCTTGCATTAGTTAATAGATATTACTCTCCTTGTCTTTTAATGTTTAAAATTATTACGATATATATATGTCGTCCAGAAGTGCCTCTACACGCACCGAACTAATGATTTTTTCCCCTTTTTTGCAGATGTTTTTGGACATACAAATGTGGATATGTTTTTGTTGACAAGTACGGGAGGACATTGTTTTTATATCTCTATCCGTATATATAGTGGTTTGTACAAAATATTTTTTTGGTAGAGTAAATATCAGATAATTTGGTAGAAATTAACATAGCACGTGGTACAAAATAGTTTTGTGGCAGTATAGAATATAATTTTTGTTGTGATACAGAAGTTCTAGGTGTACAATTAATTTGGTTATTCCAGTATTGTGTATGGAATAAAATTCTTGACGTGGGATTAGACATGGTTCTTATGAAATTTGTAATATATATATAAGTGGACGTTCAATATTAATTTTTTGGATGGTTGGAATTGAAATGTGTGCACGTTGTTGAATGCTTGATAACATATTTACCGTTGATGGATTATATTGTTGATACATGGTACAGGTTGTATTAATAATGGATACAGGTGGTTTAGAAAATTTTATTTAAAAAAAAAAGCACGTTAAAGTATTTGGCCACCAAATATTTTGGTAGCTAAATACGTAATAGTTATTCTCAAATTATTTGGCCACCAAATATTTTGGTCTATAATAGTTATTCTCAAATTATGGTAGCACTTTTAGTGACTAATACTTTAGTGGTGGAAACATACCTTTTGCCGACTAAACACAAATTAGTAGCCAAATGTGTACTTTCGGCAACGAATTATTTAGTAGCTAAAAGTGATACCTTCCCCGACCACAACAAGTTAGTAGCCAAAAAGTCTTATTCGGCGACTAATACTTTAGTGGCGGAAACATACCTTTTGCTGACTAAACACAAATTAGTAGCCAAATGTGTACTTCCGGCGACGAATTATTTAGTAGCTAAAAGTGATACCTTCCCCGACCACAACAAGTTAGTAGCCAAAAAGCCTCATTCGACGACTAATACTTTAGTGGCGGAAACATACTTTTTGCCAACTAAACACAAATTAATAGCCAAATGTAGTCACTTTCGGCGACCAAACAATTTTTAGTCGCCAATACCATCGCCGACAGGGTAAAGGCGACAAGCTTAGTGACAAAATATTATGGTCGCTAAATCGTTTTGGCGACTAAATATTTGACTTTTGGTGACCAATATTTTGGTAGCCAAAAGTGACATTTCTTGTAGTGCGGTGTCCCACATTGGGAATGGAATGAGAGTTCTTGGGTTATAAAAGTAAAAACCTGGACCCTTATATAGTATCGAGGCTTTTTCCCGAGTGCTGCAATACCTAGTAGAACTCCTCAATTAAGCGTGCTTAGTCTGGAGTAGTTCTAGGATAGGTGATCCACTGGGAAGAACAAATCCATGCGAGCGTGGTCCAAAGCAGACAATATTGATGACATGTGAAGGGTTGGGGTGTTACAAATAGTATCAGAGCCGACTCTTCAGAGTACTGAGTGTGGGCCCCTGGCGTCTCTCGGTGCATTTGGACAGGCTTGTGAGCTGGCATGCTCCTACACGGGGACGTGCAACCTTAAGAGGGGTGGATTGTAAGGTCTTGGTGTCCCACATTAGGAATAGATGGGGAATTCCTGAGTTATAAAAGTAAAACCTGGACCCTTATATAGCATCGAGGCCTTTTTCCAAGGTGGTGAGATCCCTAGTAGAACTCCCCAGTTAAGTATGCTTAGGCTGGAATAGTTCTAGGATGGGTGACCCACTGGGAAAAACAAATCTGTGCGGGCGTGGCCCAAAGCGGACAATATCGATGACATGTGAAGGGTTGGGGTGGTACAAATGGTATTAAAACCAACTCTCCAAAGTATCGAGTGTGGGCCCCTGATGTCTCTCGGTGCATGTGAGTAGGCTTGTGAGCTGGCAGGCTATTGTACGGGGACGTGCAACCCTAAGAAGGGTGGATTGTAAGGTCCCAGTGTCCCATATCAAGAATGGAAGGGGAGTTCTTGGGTTATAAAAGTAAAACTTAGACCCTTATATAGTATTGAGGCCTTTTCCCGAGTAGTGAAATCCCTAGCAGAACTCCCTAATTAAACATGCTTAGGCTGGAGTAGTTCTAGGATGGGTGACCCACTGGGAAAAATAAATCCGTACGAGCATGGCCCAAAGTAGACAATATTGATAACATGTGAAAGGTTAGGGTGTTACAGAAAGACCACTCAAGCAACCACCTTTTTCTTTCGATCTTGGCTCGAGCGACCAAGATATTGGCTCGAGCGTGAAATGAAAGCTCCCAGTACTTTTGCAGACTTTGTAGACCACTCGAACGACCAAAACTTCGCTCGAGCGAACTGCTCTATTTTATGAAATTTTGCTAAGTGTTTAATTGTATTCTCATTCTATCTTAGGCATTCTTAAGCCATGGTTTAGGCCATAATAATGAGGATATGAATTAGAAACACACCTAGAAAGAAACAAAATTAGACAAGCATTTACAGAGCGTGTGTTTCAGTGTGTATCGGTCATGAGCTTGTGTAGGTCATGCGCTAATATCCGTCTGATCTGTCTGATTCGTTTGTTCTGCTTCTGGAGCTATCTGCGAGTAATAACCTTATAAGATAAGCTCTGTTTTCTGAAATGATATTTTCTGTATAGATAAATGATTGTCCAATTTCTGAAATGTATCGTGGCATCCTTACCATAATGTGAATCTATTATCTGTTACCTAGTACCAGGGATCTCTGTGGGTTCCATTCATGGAACTATGTGTGAAATCTATATGGTTATCTATTACGATTGTGTACAATCATCTGTCTGATATGAATAACGGTCTTAATGACCATCTGCTCTGTATATGGATCTTTATGACCAATCTGATCTGTTAATGCTAATAAATGTACCACGTATGACTGTATGCAAATCTGAATAAGTATATGAATCTGTTTCTGATCTAAATTCTGTTATGGATAGCATTCATAAAACATTTACTCTGTTGTTATTCACTGGGCTCCAACTCATTATTTATGTTATGTATGTAGGTGATCAGGCGCATGACCAGGCTTGAGACTTCCAATCTAGGTTCTGTTTTGTCAGCCAACTTGTGCACCTCCAGAGAAGGTTCTGGAAGTCTTTTGTGGTAAGGTTCTGTGGAAGTGTTTGTGATCAGTTTAAGTTTTATTTTATTTTCTTTTGTTGGACAAGTTCATGTTTATTTTGTATGTAGGGCTAACTTCCCTTTTGATTATCTGTACTAGTGATGATGCAAGTATGACGTCATTATATATATCAAAATATAAGTTTAAAATTTTCTGTCTCATATAAGTCTGCACAGCTTTATGGATATTGTATATTTGTTATTTGCTTCCGCTAGTCCCTTATATTATGAATTTGTTTTAGAAGCCTTCTGTAATCTTAGGCTTACTAGCCGGTTATGATACTAAACCTATAAGGGCAGGTTTGGATCGTGACACTCATCACTAACAAGTCTAGTCCATAGACTATTCATTTACTGATATCATCAGAAACCATGAAAAACAACATAAAACAAACTTATTTGAGAAGAAAATACTTTTCGCTCTCTAGAGTTGAGTTTTGTGAATCAAAGCACTCATAAAACTTTATAGGCAAGTTGTTCTACCAACAAACAGCAAAAGAACTTGCTCACAAAGTCAGAGTCATTGTGCAGATTCAACATGTAGAAATTGAATAATCTTCCTCTCAAAGACAAAGTGACATGGTTATGGAGGATGATGAGCATATAGATAGAGATAGAGATAGACAAAAACACGTGTTCAATTCTTTTCTCCATCAACTTTGACTTGGAAGATGTTGAAAAGATAAACATTGCATACCAAGCAATATGAATTGACAAATCTTCGTTCTGGTAAAATGAATACAAATAAGAATAGGGTTCTCTTTGGTGGAAAGCTAGTAAGCAATTTAAAATGATTAAAAAAACAGATGTAAGTCATTACACATGATAATTAATTTGATTTTTTAAAGTTGACTGGTTGATATAAAGATAGGTATTCTTCATTTGAAAATAAAAGACATTCACATGCCACCATAGTAATAATTAAAATTCCTTAAGAAGAATTTTGACTATTCTATATTTCTACTACCACCCCTTACTTCAAAAAGTTTTTGATGTATGATATTATAATGATACTCATAAATTACCATCATAATAGATCAAATATAATAGATAATTAATATTAAAAAAAACTTTCAAAATGGGAGAATTAAAACTTAAAAAATACATTAAGAACAAGATCCACATGCAGGGCAAAAAATGTACCTTACTCGTTAATGTTCGACCAACAGTTAGTTGGGATACTCTGACGTCTAAGTCAATCTTCCATTATAAAGAGATATCAATGGAGAGGATGAGCTGTAAATATTCTTAGAAATATCCATTGCAAAAGTAAATAAATTACTAATCTCAAGGGGTTGATCTAATAGGCAAAACTTAGGGTGGGGTGTGTTCCCTCTAGGTCTCAGATTTAATATTCACTGGTAAACAATAAGCTGTTTGAGACCATATCTATACAGGACTTTTGTCATGGCTTTAAATGGAGTCCCCGCAAGTGGATGGTGGGATTGATCTCCCGGATTAATCGAGATGCGCGTAAATTAACCCGAACATCCAGATATCAAAAAAAAGTAAATAAATTACTCTCTTTTGGTTATACTTGTTATTTCTTTCCATGTCATGTAACACTTGCTAAACTTAATCAATGACATCATATCATATAAGTCGATATAAGCCTCACGTTTATCCTAGTTAATTTTAACCTCCTTCAATAGGGTGTCAATTTTTCAAATAAGATGGCCATGTGTTGTCGAACTATTAGTCGATGCGGACTTGGTCATCTCATGGAGTGTATCAATACATGATAGGCAGGTAGAATGTGAATATCAGATAAATTTAAGAAAAAAAGACAAATATTGGTAATAATTACAAAAAAAATTACCAGCAAGAGACATGGATAATCACACATGATTGTAGATCTCACATATATATTAGTTGTTGACAAAAAATAAATAAATAAATAAATAAATAATTAATTAATGATTTAATTAGAATACATATCAAAACTCCAAATTTAATATAAGAAATTAGTTAGTTTAACGCTAAAAAAATAAAAAATAAAAATTAATAATTTAATTTGAATACATATTAAAGCTCCAAATTTAATATAAGAAAAAAAAAATAGTTATTCTAACGCTAAAATAACGTGGAAGCAGCCCCAGCCATTCCATGTATGCCAATCTGAAGTGCCAAAAGTAAAGGAAGGTGCTATGAAAGTCTTAGCCTATGTTCAAAGGCTTTGCAATGTCTATTTGGGTTAAAATGATTATATAAGTTAAAATGTCACTTCTAAATATAATTATTTTATTTTTTTATTACAAAAGTTAAAAAATTTATCGCAAACAAAACTTTTTAACCCCATACTAAAATAACTAAAAAGTTAAAAAAAACAAAAATGTAACTCACGTCCTAAACGAAGGCTTTGTAAATTTTATTAAACTCATACTTAGTTGTGTCATATGCCAGGGATTATGAGTCATATGGCACTATCAATCCTACTTGATGGTAGGATTAGCATTCCCTGGCAAGGGGTGGGATTGCTAATTTAATTCTCTTGGATTGAAGTAAAATGTTTATTTTGCCCTCTATTAATCGAACACAATAAAATATTTTTTTTTATGCAATAAGGGTTTTTACGTAATTTTATAGATTTAATCCAACTAACTACGTACCGGAACTAGGGTCCCTGCTCTGCGCCTAAGCACAGTAGGATTGCTGTTAGTCAATACAGCACCGTATTGAGATTTGTTGAGTCATTTGGCATGCGCAAGGTAGCACACCATGATTTTATTTTATTCAATATTTGTTTGGTTAATTAAAATTGATATTAATTAAAATCTATTGGTTGAATTGGTTTGGTTTTTTCAATATTTTGGTTTAGTTTTGGATCTTAAAATTATATTTTTTTAAAAAAAATATTTTTGAAAGAAAATATTTTTCTATATTTGGTGATAATGGTGGTGGAACAAAGGGGGAAATGGAGGTAGGGCGACGGTGGCAGTGATGGCGATGGTAATAGTAGTGGTGACTATGGTGATAATGGTGTGGTGGTAGAGATGAAAGTGGTGGTGGTGTGGTGATATTGGTAAAATTTTAATTCGTAAAAACATTATCCGCCTATTAAAAGTAAAAAATATTTTTCACCTAAATAGGCTTGTTTTTTATTGATCATGAAAAATATTTTTCATTGATTTTTGTTTTTGATTGTACTAAATATCAAAAAATATAAAAATATTTTAAAAAATATATTTTTTGTCCAAACAAATGGAACATTATAAAATAAAAAACTAATCCAACCCAATCCATTAATTTTAATTAATATCATACATAAGTGATTTTAATTAACTACACAAAAATAAATAAATAAATAAAGTTAATGTTGTGCTACCATGTGCGTGCAAAACGACTCAACCAATCTCAATATGGTGTCGTATTGACTTACAGCAATCTTACTGTGCTTAGGTGCATAGCAGGGACTCGGGATCCACTAATACCACTACACTACTCTTCAAATAAGCACACTTTATCTTGCATCTCTAATTTCATACTATCATATTAATAATCTCCTCATTTAATTTCACTTTACTCATAATCCACCAAACAAATATGGCATTAAAATAAAAGAAAAAATATATATAAACTAATAGATATAGACAAATATAATTATAAAATATATATGATGTCTTGTAACTTTTTCAAAGAAAAAAGAATAATACTATTGTATCAATTTATATATTAATTTATACATATAATATCATAAAAAAATACAACAAAAAATTTCACCCTTCACTAAAAATTGTACTATTTTTCACTAAATATTAATTGTCCTAAAAATAATAAATAAATAAAAAATCATCAACGAATCGAGAAGGTATTGAATGGTTTTAGAGGATTGGTCTACATCACACACGATGGGACACTGAGATAACAAAATAATAAAATTCATTATTTTAATTAATCAAATACGGAGTGGTGTGAAGTATTTTAAATAAATATATTTTTTAATTTTTTATAATAAAAAAATATGTAAAAAATAATAAAAAAAATATTAATAAATATTGATTGATATAATCTAAATAAATATATATATATATATATATATGTGTAAAAAAAAAAAGAGAAGTGCTGTAGACCCCAGTGGAAGTTGCGCTCCCAGTGACGTGGCGCGCCCCCACTGGCTAAAAATCAAAAAAAAAAAAAAAAAATAATTTTTTTTTTACCCAATCACAAAGCTACACCTCACTAGGAGTCGACCCCCAATAAGAGTCTAAAGCATTTTGCAAAAAAAAATACATTTTTAATTCTTCCCAAACGCCTACATAATTTGGAGGACTGCATAACTTTGCCCATGGAAAAAGTAAATTTTTCCTATGGATCAATGAGTGGGTTTGTAAAGAGAAATGAAAAATGCTTTGGAGTTCTAATTTTTTAGCTTTAAAGGTAGCTCTAATGAGTTGGTAGTGGGCTCCACCCACAGTGATGTGATGTTTTGGTCTTGATTTATTTTTATTTTATTTTTTTTATTCATTGCCATGTCATTAGTGCTCCATTAGAGTACCAAAATTAATGGTCTAAATCATTGTTGAAAGAGAAATCAAATGTCATTCCATTTGTCAGTGTCAGAGATGCGTGAGGAGACGGTTCTCTCTCCCGAGACGAAGTCCCCACCCCCCAATTTGAGCATCTTTTAGGATTAAAAAAAAAAAAAGTTTATTAATTAGTAATATAATAATTATAAAAAAAATTATTTGATATATTTTAAATTTTAAATTTTTTACTATTAACTTTTCTAAGATAAATAAATTTAGGATGGTAATGGTTTAATGGTGGTGGTCAGGACAGGTCCTAGCCTAAAACCATTAAAGTTTGTGTCTTAAATCTTTCAAATTTAATAAAATGTTATAGGTCTAAATTATTTTTGTTATTTTAGAGTCAATTTAAAGGGTCCCAATATATTATGTTGAGCTCATATTTATTTATAAGTATAGTTTGACCTAATTAAAATTAAAATATATACAAAAAGTATTAGTGGCTTAAGGACAAGAAATTCACCCAAAACAAAAAAGGCCCAAGGAAAGAACAATACATACATACACTGAGCTGTTGTCGGTGGCCTAGGGAGAAGGAATCCACCAAAAAAAAAAGGCCCAGGGAGAACAATACATACATATAGAGCTGTTGTCAATCTGCGACTCACTGACTCACTGACTCAGTGACTCACTCACTCACTCTCTCTCTCTCTCTCTCTCACGAAATAGCGAGTGCATACCATTGTACTGATTTCTTCCTAACTTAATATATGAAAGTAAATTTTAGTTTATAATTTTAATGATTATAAGTGCAAATAAATTTAAATAAAAAAATTGTTGATATTTATCATTGTACACATAATTTTTTTTTTATTATATATATATAAAAGGGTCTCCATTTTCATAGTTCGCCTTAAACCTCAAAAATTTCAAGACTGGCTCTGGTGGTAGCAGCAATAGTACAAGTGGAGGTGGTAATAGAAAAATGATATCGGTAATGGCAAAATAGTGGTAACAAAAGTAATAGTGATGGGATAGAAGTGGAGGGGTATTACCCATGTCTAACCTAAATCTATTTTTAATTGAGTTATTTGGACAAGTTTAAATAAATTTAAAGGATAATCCTTCGTAGCTCGAAATCCCTTTGCCCCGAATGGCTCGACTACCCAAAACGACGTCGTTTTGGACTTTTCCCCCCTCTTATATCGCTGAAACAGAGGGAGGAAAAGAGAGAAGATACATAAGATAAAGAGAAAGAGAGAGGAAGAGAGAAGAGGGGGAAAGAGAGAGCACCCATCACCGGTGCCGTCCATCACCGACATTGCCATCCTCTGTGTGTATACACAGATCTATACCTCTCTCTCTCTCTTTCTGTGTATCTCTATGTATAGATCTCTCTCTCTCTCTCTCTGTGTATCTATCTCTCCCTCTCTGTTTTGAGTTATGGAAGAAGAAAAGGAAAAAAAAAAAACAGAGCAAGAACAGATATGATGATGATGATAATGATGATGATGATATGTTGTTGATGATAATGATGTTGATGATGTAAATATGTTGTTGATGATGCAGATATGTTGATGATGATGATGATTTTCTTTCTCTCTCTCTCTCTCTCTCTCTCTCTCTTTCTCTCTCTCTCTCTCGGTTTCCCATTCTTCTCTCTCTTTTTTTTCTTCTTCATCTTCAGAGAGAAAATAGGGGGAAAAAAATCCAAAACGACGTCGTTTTGGAATTCAAGCCAGTCGGGCCAAAGATATTTCATATAACGATCCCGGTTTTGACTTGACCTTTGTTACATTTCGGACTCGGGTTTCGTGGTTTAATATTATATCCATGTCTTGTTTCCTCCTTTAACCCTTTGAATTTGAGTTTTGGAACATGTTGGACATGTTTGGAACATGTTGGACGTGTTTGGAACATGTTGGTTGTTAGTTGGTTTAGATTGTTGTTGTCCAGATTTTAGCTTCTTTGCTCGAGCGAGGTTTCTTGCGCTCGAGCGAGCCTTGTGAAATTTGCTTCTTCGCTCAAGCGAGGTTTCTTGTGCTCGAGCAAGATTTGAGAGTTCTCAGGTTTTTTTTCCCCAAACGCAGAATTTCTGAGAATGTGGAGTTCTGCTCTTAAGCGAAGCTTTTTACACTCGAGGGAGCGTGTGCGTTTGTAAAACTTCTAAAGCCTTACAATCTGCGCTCAAGTGACGCTTCTTGTGATCAAGCGGTCACTTGTTGTGTCTGGTCGCTCGAGCGACAACTTCTTCGCTCAAGCAAAGGTCGCATATACCAGTTCGCGGCAGAGGAGTTTTATATCACTTTTTGATTTCCTTTTTGCAAAAAAATCCTAATCTGGCACTCTTTCTCTCTAAAACTCTTTCTCTCTCTCTCTCTCTCTCTACGAATACCCCAAGATCTAAGCATCTCTCAACCTTAGCCCCTTTGTTAAAGAGTTAGAGCATCTCAAGGGCCTCTCTTTGATCCGTGTCAAATCGAATTTGGGGCATTTTTGAAGTTCTTCATCATCTCCTTTGAGCTTCTACACTTGAGGTAGGGATATTCTACACCTTGATATGGTTTTTAACTTAGGTATTTGTCATTTCGTATAAGTGGTGGAATTTGGGAGGATTTGGATGAAATTAGGGTTTGGGTCCAAAATTTAAAAGAGAGATTTTTATATTGGGTTCCATGAAAATATATGGGGTATTGAATATGAGGTTATATGGGCTAAAATGATGATATTTGGAATTGGGATTGATATTTGGAAAAGGGAAAAAAATTGTTCCAATTTGTGTTAAATAATTATTTTGTATAAATAATGAAATTGATATCGGAAATAATGAAATTGGGAGGATGTGTGAATGAATGGTGTAGTTGGATTTGATAAATCACTCACCTATGAAAAATTTAATAAATTATTTGTTTGATAAATTGTACATCTGTTTAGAAGTATCCGTTTTGGGCTATTGGTGGAAGATAGCTAGATTGTTGTAGAAACTGTACGAGGACTAGGTGAATTGAAACTGGTCATTTGAATTATGTCACTGAATATGACAGTTTGATTAAATCATTGAATATGTGATTTAGGTAGTCATTGTATATGACAACGCTTTTAAATACATTGTATATGTATCATTGTTTGGGAGGAGATGAGGGATGTACTCCATTATTTGGAAGGAGATAGGGGATGGATTGCATTTTAAATTAAGTTGGCCGAAGTGTCCAATGTGAAAGTTTCGAAACTTTATATGTGTATATTTGGGTGTCGATTCCCTCGGACGAGAATCCGTAAAATGGCAAGAAGATTAAAGTGTTTGAATAATGAATGTTATTGAATTGTGAATGAATGAGTTGTAGTGTCATTTGAGATTGTATAGATGATAAGGAACTATACTTATGCATTGATTTGAAATGAATGAATGGAAATGGATTAAGATGTGGTTATAAATATTGAATGGTAATGGAGAGAATGTAAGTTAGCCTTGAG
This sequence comes from Camellia sinensis, assembly GCF_055761805.1. Taxonomy (NCBI): domain Eukaryota; kingdom Viridiplantae; phylum Streptophyta; class Magnoliopsida; order Ericales; family Theaceae; genus Camellia; species Camellia sinensis. The sequence continues at coordinate 161,974,116 of NC_138964.1, forward strand.
TATTGGACTTTTATTTGACATTTATATCTTAATTAAATCTCATATATTATGTTAGTTTATCTCTACTTGGCTTTGGCTTACCCTACATGGGAAACCATTTTCAAGTACATGTGACATGCCTCCTCCAAGGGTGTAACTTGGGAGGACTTAGGAGTTGGAGGCTTTGTTTTGTTACTTTTGTGTTTAAATATTAATTCAAGCCAAGGGCTTTACATGTATAAGGCTTAGGACTCTTTTGTTGTAACCAAGTGATATCTTGAAAAGCTATAAGCCTGTAGGGCATTTATTTTGTTGTAATCAATTAGTGTTACATGCTGTAGTTTCAAAATGAATATTTATGAAGGTGTAATGCATGTAATATCTCTTATAATATAAACTCTGATAAATGAAAGTATAACATTTTCTATTATGTTCATGAATCTCATGAGTTGAATTATTCACTTTATTTTGAAGGCGTCACATTTCAAGCTACCAACAGCTCCTAAATTTTAAATAAGTATAATTAGACACCAAAAAAAAAAAATCATCGTTTGTTTAGCGGGTCAGAATGGGCTAACCAATCAAACACCTAGCACTTTACTCACTTTACAATGGGGATTCTATTTACACTTAAAAAAATGTTTATTTGGGTCTAATTTTTTAGTATGTTTTATTAAATTATTTAGAGTTATAATTTATTCTCAGTATATTTTTTTTTTCTTCAAATTACCCTTTTGAGGTATATTCAAATAAAATAAATTAAAAAATTTAAATTTTTTTTAATTTTTTTTTGTTTACTTACGTACATGTATGTAACATGATCAGAGAATTCGACACCGACAAAAATAGTACTCGGGAAGGAAGACAGCGAAGGAGAAAGAGAGATAGCAAAGCCGAAGATCATCATTATCATGATGCTATTTCCAGTTTCAAAGTTTTAGAGAGAGAGAGCCTACCCGTGAGGATTTAATCATTAAACTTTCTTCATTTGCTTATAATGATTTAAACTCTCTCCCTCTCTAAATATATATATGACGGTGTTTGTAGTTTGTTACATGGAAATTGGAATGGAATGATTCATAGGTGTGTGAGTAATTTTCTGATCACACTGCCGGTTTAGTAATCAGCTAGAGAGCACTGGCAGAATAGATGGCTTCAGTTAACCTGCAACAGAAAGAAAAGGCTCCAGTGGTGGCTCTTCCACCCGGGGGCACTCCGACGATCAAGTCAATATATCTCTCAAAGATAATCAAGTGCTAAACTCACTACTTAAAGCATAAATTGCATACTTTAGACCCACGGGGGTACCTCTCTTTTATAGTTTACTTAATCTTAGTCCCACAAGAAGCCTGACTTCTATGGACTCCAATTCAGTACTTACTTTGGACTCTTCAAGTGATAAAGATAAACTCCCTAAAAGCTTTATCCTCATCTTAACTAAGTCTCCTTTTTATCCTAGGACTCTTGTCCCTTATCTTTTATCCTCTTATCTCGGATTCCGATATCTTCGGAGATGACCTTGGCCTTGCCGAGATAACCTCGGCATCACGACCAGGGCACGTGGCACCTCGGCTGACATGTCGACGTCACCTTGCCACATGTTGATACTCATAAAATATATCCCCATAACTGCCCCCTTGGTTCTATTACCTCAGCATTCTGAGGTGATGGAACCTATATCATTTCGTTCTTCCAGTACGTCGGTTTTCAGTATTTCAGCTGAGATCATTATTTTGGCCAATATCCTTTTATTGAAGAACAAGAATTCCAAGAACCCTTCCATGCGTATAAGCTATCATATACCATAATTCAACCGTTTCTAACCACGCGTTTCATTCTCACTGGTTCGTGCTTGTGACGCGCCCGTAAGCTGCCTCTTTCTCACGTACGCCGTCTAACGTATACGTTTTTCTAGGCGTATTGATTACTTTTTTGCCGCCGTTTTCATTTTTGACAAAATCTTTCCCCCTTTCTTCACTTTTCCACTTCTGCATCTGATTTCTCTTGCTTTTTCTCTCTCTAAACTTTTTCTTTCAAATCCGCCATTGCTCAACCTCCAAGCTCCGCAGTTGTCTTCGTTCGTTTTTCTGGTGAAGCTTTCGCTACTCTGTTACTCCTACAACCTTCGTCAGACTTCGGCAATCTTCATACCGGCTTCACTCTCTTCTAGTAAGCTACTGTTCCTTTCGTTTTTCAATTCTGTTGATATTCTTCGTTACTTGTGGCTTTTACTGCATCTGTTGAAACTTTTAATTTTGCGATTTATACACCTGAATGTGTCCTTCTCATGTTTTTCCCTTTGCCCATATCTTGAACATACGCATTATTTCACTATTTCCCAGTATCTTTGTCACTAATCTTGGCCCTGTATTTCTTGTATTCTTTATGCTCTTGATGAACCATCTCTGTTCTTGATTCTGAAATTCCATTCTTGCTTTCTGTTTCTTGTGTCTTTTCCAGATCTGTGCCTTTGATCTTCATCTCCATAGTTTTAGGTTTGGGATTTGTTTGTAGAACCCACAATTTAGGGCAAAATTGAAACATTCCTTACAAATTTCTGTACCAGCCCAAACTTAGGTTTTTGCCGAGGTCACATCAATTAGAAACATCTTCTTTCTGAATTTCAACCCTTCTAATTCAGGCCGATATCATGGGTATGTGGAGACATAGGGTAGATACCCCGACCAAACTTGAATACTTTAGGCAAGAGTTCTCCATCCCTGTCGATGTCCATCTGAGGCTGGCTGGGGATGATGACTCCATCATGCCTACAGAAAACGCCATGCCCTTTCCCATTGTAGTTTTTATTGAGTGCGGACTCCGGCTCCTACTCAACATTCTTTTTCGCGAGATTCTTCATTACTATAAGTTGAACCCCATGCAACTGGTAATCAACTCCTATCGAGTGATCTTTGGTGCCATAGCCTTAGCTAAACAGGAAAACACTAGGATCACCCTAGCCAATATCCAGTGTTGTTATACCATGTGTGCCCTTAATTTGAAAGAAAAAGGCTACATTTATTACCTTAAGCCGAGGTCTACAGAATTCAAAATTGTAGCCGACCTCCCAGACTCCAACAAGGGGGTTGGAGATGACTACCTCATTACCTCGGGAAATTGGGAGTTTGCTCCAGACGAGGACATCCATCTCTACCTTCTTCTCCGATCAGTTTTAGAAGGCAAGGGTATGAGCCCAGTATTCAGTTTTGCCTGTTTTCTTTCGAAGTCTTTAATACTTTGTCTGTTTCTGACGTTTTGTTCTTCTTGCAGCTGTTCGTCAGCCACCGAAAAATTTTTGCCAGTCCTTTGTCCCTAGCAAGGACTTGAAGAAACTTCTAAACTTGCCAATCCATAAGAGAAAAGCGCCAGTGCTTCTCAATTTTATTCCATCATACAAGTCTCAATTTTATTCCATCATACAAGTCGACTTTGCCCGACGTTCCCAAAAGGAAGAAGAAAAGCCTTTCTCCACCTTCTGCTACAACTCCATTGACTATATCCACATCACAAACAGATCAAGGATCAACATCTGATCCAGCAGATCAGCCATCTTCTTCAGCTCCATACTTGGTTCCAATTGAAGAATGAAAACGTCGGTGACGACTTGTCCTTACTGCCGAGATGGGTCGCCCTAAGCCTGTTGCAAAAGATCTTCTAGCCAGTATTCCATCATCTGTCGATGAGCAGCCAACACAAACCCTTTCTCCACCGAAGCCAAAAAGAATAAAAATGGCTCAACCAAAGGCCAAGGTAGCTCAGGTTGAGTCTGAAGACACACTCCCTATTTCAAAGTTAGCTGAGAGTGATAAATCCCAGCCTTCTGCTGGGAAGAGGCGTTCTGAGTCTCAACCACCAGAATCCCAACAATCCAAAAAGTTGAGGTCTTCTTCTGCAACAACTTCAGGATCAAAAAAGCCTGATACCCCCTGGGCCCCCACAATTACTTTGGAAGACAAGCCTGTCATGGCGAGCGATAATGCTGATGATATAAATGTCGGCGTCGCACTTAGTACCGCTCTGCTTCTTCCAAGCGATCTGGAGCGAAATGCCCAGTATAGTGAGTATAAGAACTATGCCCTTATGCTTCAACACTCCATTCAGGTAAATGTTTTCTATTTGGTATCTTTCTTCTTTTCTTCCCTTTATTTTATACTTTGAGTATTCTCTAACACCTCTGTTTTCTTTCAGGCCATCTTGCATGCTCACTCTTTCTCAATGCAATCTTTTGAGAATCGGGAGAGGTTTGTCGAGATGAAGAGGGAGTTCTCTTCCCTCCAAAAGACTAATAAAGGCTTACAATCAAAGATGAAAAAATTGGAGGATCAAGCCGAGGCTACAATCAAAGCTCAAAACAATGCTGAAGAGAAGGCTGAGGTTGCTGAGGTGATCAGAAAAGTGGCTGAATCTCAGAAGAGAGAAGCCGAGGAACGAATGGCCCAGGCCGAAAAAGAGCTTCAGGAGGCCTGGCCACTAAGGACGCCGAAATAAAAGAAGCTGATGAAAAGGCTTATACTCAAGGCATGGCCGACGTTACTGAGGCCTATAAACTTCAAGTGAAGCAGGCATGCAACAAGGGTTTCACCCTTGGATGGATGTTTCTTCTGGAAAAACTCAATGTTCCTGAAGACTCACCATTGAGGAAAGCCAATGCCATCCCTCTTCCATTCCCTCCAGCTCAATCTTCAAGTCAAGATATCGGCGAATTTGAATCCGAGGAAAATGATGAGGATGAGGATCAGGCCTTGGTGAGAAAACCCAAGGATGCTGATGGGGCCAAGTTCCCTCTTCAGAATGAGCAAGTCCTGGACTTGACTCAAGATGAAGAAGGTGATGAGGTTCCCATAGAAACTGTTCCCGAGAATACACTTGCCGACGTCTCTTCTGTGGACAAGAGTGTTGAAGAAACTCTGCAAGAAATTGATGCCGAGATAGCAGCGGATAATGCTGTTGGAATGTCTTCTCAACAAGCAACTGATCTTCAAATTCAACCAACTGATGGAGAGGAGTCTTAGTTTTATGTTCTTCTTTTACTTACTTGTATTTTGTTGCTTTTTTATCTTTTGGAACAATGTATGCTTTTTGTATGGTCGATGTGCCCTTTTCTTCTTTTGTAAGTGAATATAACTTTTTCTTTTCTAAGTGCTTGCACTCTTGTCTTCTCTTTTTTTGTCTTTGCATGATTCTATACTTAGAATATTCTGTATATGTACACTCTTCCTTCTTTATGTAACCTTCTCGGGGTGACATACCTCGACTATACCAACTGATGATATACCTCGGCAAGTTCCTGCCAATTGCTTATAAATTTTAACAAGGATAAACATATACTGGTTTAATCTCAACTTCAACTTGTTAATTGCTACAAATTTCAACAAGTGAAGATAAACAATTATTTCCGCTTAACGCCAACTTGTAAATTGCGACAAATTTCAACATGCGTTGAGCATTACTTCAGTTTAACTTCAACTTGTAAATTGCTACAAATTTCAATAAGTGAAGATAAACAATTATCTCGGCTTAACTTCAATTTGTAAATTGGTACAAATTTCAACAAGCGTTAAGCATTACTTCGGTTTAACTTAAACTTATAAATTGCTACAAATTTCAACAAGTGAAGATAAATAATTATCTCGGCTTAGCTTCAACTTGTAAATTGTTACAAATTTTAACAAGCGTTAAGCATTACTTCGGTTTAACTTCAACTTGTAAATTGCTACAAATTTCAACAAGTGAAGATAAACAATTATCTCGGGTTAACTTCAACTTGTAAATTGCTACAAATTTTAACAAGTGTTAAGCATTACTTCGGTTTAACTTCAACTTGTAAATTGCTACAAATTTCAACAAGTGAAGATAAACAATTATCTCGGCTTAACTTTTAACTTGTAAATTGCTACAAATTTCAACAAGTGAAAATAAACAATTATCTCGGCTTAACTTCAATTTGTAAATTGCTACAAATTTCAACAAGCATTAAACATTACTGTCTTCTTTCTGCCCCCAATGTAAACCTGAGTTCCACTTGGGTTCTCATTATTCAGAAACAATCATTATGCATCTTTTATCAATTCACAAGTCTTGGAGAATTCTGCTAAGATTTTATTGATGATGTCGGTAAAAAATAACAAGGAACATCTAATTATAGAAAAATTTCAAATTACAAGTGTTCCAGGGTCTTGGCAATGCTTTGCCCTCATTATCTTCAAGCCGGTATGCTCCATTGCCCAATATCAAAGTGATTCCGTAGGGTCCTTCCCAGTTTGGGCCAAGCTTGCCCTCTCTGGGGTCCTTCTTGTTGCCAACAACTTTCCTCAGGACTAGGTCGCCAACCTGAAAATCCCTTGGATTAACCTTCTTATTGTAAGCTCTAGCAAGTTGCTGCTGGTATACTGCGAGTTGAATTGTAGTTTTCTCCATTCTTTCTTCTAAGAGATCCAGATCTCGGCTAGAAGTATGTCATTAGTCCCATTCTCTACTCCCTAGGTTCTTATCCCTGGGATGCCGATCTCCAGTGGGATGACTGCTTCTGTGCCGTAGGTCATGGCAAAGGGGGTTTCCCCTGTTGATCTTCTCGGCGTAGTCCGATATGCCCAAAGTACATTGGGCAACTCGTCTACCCATTTTCTTTTTGCTGCCTGCAGTCTCTTCTTTATCCCGTCCAGAATTACTTTGTTGGATGCTTCTGCTTGCCCATTGCTTTGGGGAAAACTTGGTGTTGAAAAGTAATTCTTTATCTTGAATTCCGCACAGAAGTTCTTGATAAGTTTGCTGTCAAACTGCGTTCTGTTGTCGGTAACTATTGCTCTTGAAATGCCAAATCTGGTGATGATGTTTCTCCATATGAAATTCTTGACGTCCACATCTCAAATTTTGGCAAGAGGTTCTGCCTCTATCCACTTTGTGAAGTAATCTGTTGCTACCAGCAAGTACTTCCTTTGCCCAATTGCTTGGGGCAACTGCCCAATGAGATCCATGCCCCATTGGGCAAATGGCCATGGACTGGATACAGGGTTCAGGTCAACAGATGGCTGGTATATCAAAGGTGCGACCCTTTGGCATTGCTCACACTTCTTCACGTAGGCTTCAGCATCTTTTTACATGTAGGGCCACCAATACGCCTGGGTAATGGCCCTGTGAGCTAGTGATCTGCCCCCAGAGTGGCTTCCACAAACCCCTTCATGAATTTCATATAGAAAATCTTCAACATGCAAAGGGGGCACGCACTTTAAAAGGGGTCCAGTGAAGGACCTTCTATAGAGATGTCCGTTCGCTGTCAGATTGAATCTTGTCGACTTCAATCTGACCTTATGTGCTTCCTTATGGTCTTCTGGCAGCTTTCCCTCTTTTAGGAATGCAACAATTACATCCATCCAGCTTGGTCCCAAGTCTACACACATTGCTTCTTGTTCTGTGATCGGCTGTTCTATGCTTGGGTTTGACAAATAATCAATCATGATTGTCCTTGTTTTTCCAGTTTGTATTAAACTTGCCAAGTTGGCCAATGCGTCGGTGTGGCTGTTATCATCTCGGATAACTTACAGAAGTCAGCAGTTGCGAAACAAGGCTGCCAGCCTGATGACTTCCTTTGCGTATGCTGACATCCTCTCATCTCGGGTTGCAAATTCTCCTGTTGTCTGATTTACTATAAGTTGTGAATCACAAAAAACTATTACCTCATCTGCTTCTGCTGTCGTTGCCAGCTTTAGTCCAGCAATCAATACTTCGTATTCTGCCTCATTGTTCGAGGCCTTGAACCCTAATCGGATTGACTGCTCTAATATCTCTCCATCAGGAGATATTAACACTACTCCTGCCCCTGATCCTTGCCAGTTTGAGCTCCCATCAAGGAGTCGCCGATGTAAATGCTGCAGGGTCTGAGTTTTTCTTGTTCTTTTGCCTTTGGCTGGGCTTCTCCTTGTTTGCTTAGACATCGTTCATCTTGGCTCAACAGAGCCTGATGTTTGATGGATTCTGGCGTGAATTCGGCCACGAAGTCGGCCAAAACTTGGCCCTTAATTGCTGTTCTCGGCCTGAACTCGAGGTCGTACTGGCCCAAGGCCACTGCCCATCTTGCTATTCTTTCTGTTAAGTCTCCTTGTTGTAACAAGGACTTCAATGGGTACTCAGTTAGCACTATAATCTTGTGCACTTGAAAGTAATGGTTCAGTTGAAGCCATTACTAAGGCCAGCATTAATTTCTCTAGTGGTAGGTATCTTGTTTCTGTATCGGCCAAGGTTTTGCTTACATAGCAAACAGCCTTTTGCTCTCCCTTTTCCTCTCGGATTAGCACTGCACTTACTGCGTGTTCTGAAACTACCAAATACAAAAACAGTTCTTCTCCAGGTTTAGGTGTTGAGAAGACTGGAGCCGTGGTCAGATACTTTTTTAGGTCGACCAAAGCGGCCTCACATTCCTCAGTCCATAGGAAGTCCGTGGCCTTCTTCACCAGGTTGAAAAAGGGTTTACATTTGTCTGAGCTTCTGCTGATGAACCTATTTAGGGCTGCGGCCCTTCCAGTTAGCGTCTGCACCTGCTTTGCCAAGGTCGAGCTCTTCAACTCTAGGATGGCCTTGATTTGATCTAGGCTGGTCTCAATGCCCTTTCTTGTTACCAAGTACCCTAGAAACTTACCTGATCCAACTCCAAACACGCACTTTGATGCGTTGAGTCAGAGCCGGTATGTTTTGAGTATATCAAAGACCTCTTTTAGGTCGGCAAGATGTCCCATAGGTTCCTTGGTCTTCACGACCATGTCATCGATGTAGACTTCTACCGTTCGGCCAATCAGGTGTTTGAACATTTTGGTTACCAATCTTTGGTAAGTTGCTCCTGCGTTTTTCAACCCGAAAGGCATTACCCTGTAACAGTACAGGCCTTTTGGGGTGATTAATGCGGTTTTTTCTTCGTCTAGGGGGTACATGGCGATCTGGTGGTACCCCCTGTAGACGTCTAGAAAACTCATTCTTCCATGCCCTAAAGTGGCATCTACTAGTTGGTCAATTTTGGGCAGGGGAAAGCTGTCTTTGGGACAGGCTTTGCTGAGGTTGGTAAGGTCTACACAGACCCTCCATTTACTGTTCTTCTTCTTTACCACTATTGTATTGGACAGCCATGTTGGGTAGTGTACTTCTCTAATGGCCCTGGCCTCCAGAAGTTTGTCTACTTCTTCTTCTATTGCTTTGACGTGTATCAACGTCGGTTTTCTGGCTCGCTAAATTACAGGTTTGGCCGACCTGTCAACATTCAATTTGTGACAAGTGACCTCGGGGTCAATGCCAGGCATTTCGTAAGGTGTCCAAGCGAACACCTCAATATTTGCTCTTAAAAAAGCCTCTAACTATTTTTCCTCTTCTTCGGCTAAGCCCGAGCCGAGAAGAAAAAAACGTTCTTCATCCCCATCCTGGACGAGGATTTTCTTTAGCACCTCTTCGCTCTTCTCGGCTGGTTCTTTGACGACGTCTTCTAGGACTTCCAAGTCCTCATCTTCAATTTCTGCCTTTTCTGGCTCTCGCACATTGCAGGTAGATTTCATTGCTGCCATAGAGCAACTTTTCTCCTGTAGCTGATCACCTCTAACTTCTTCTATCCCATGCTCTGTTGGGAATCGCAGTAGTTGATGCAATATTGAGGGAACTGCCCCCATTGCATGCAACCATGGCCTTCCCAAGATGATGTTGTATGGCGAAGGCGTGTCAATCACCATGAATTCTGTCCAGACCTTCTTAGTTTCGGTTTGTACTTCCAATCTTGTTGCGCCCAGTGGCCACGTCGGCGTTCCATTGAAGCTGACCATCGGGCCATTGGATTGCTCCAAGTCATCAGGATGAAGGCCCAGCTCTTTGTAACATCTAACATATATGATGTCGCAAGAGCTACCTTGATCAATCAGGATGCGTTTCACTTCGCACTCCCCAACCTGGAGGGATACTACTAAGGCATCATTATGTGGATGCTGGACCATCTCTAGGTCGGCTTCAGTAAAGGCTATCGTTGGTCCCTGGTATTCTTCAGGTTGAGGTCTTTTATGTCCGACCTGGTTTACGTGTTGTAGGTGTTTTACCTTCTAGATCTCCCATCGTATGTCATTTTCATTCACTTTTGAGTGAATTACATTGACCACCCGTGGTCTTCCTGCTTGTGGTTGCTGTGCTGGGGGAGGCGGAGCTGCTGGTGCTTGAGGCAATCTTGCCTGTTTTTCCCTTGTCCTGGCCTCATCAACGAGGTCCCTCAGATGGCCTTGCCTCACCAAGTCTTTTAGGTGTGCTTTTAGGGCTCTGCAACCCTGAGTTTGGTGCCCTTCTTCATTGTGGTAAGCACAATGCCTACCGACGTTTCTTCCCATAAATTCCCCTGGTGTTCTTGTCGGTCCTCTGAAATAAGGTTGGTTTCGTATTTGATCCAGGAATTTGTGGATCGGGACTCGGAATACAGTCGTTACTGCCTGTTTAGCCCTTAATTCCGTTTCTTGTGTTGATCGGTCCATTGTTACCTCGGCTTTGCTTCAAAGAGCCGTTTTCTTTCTCCTGTTTTGTCTCTTTGTTTCCCGACGTATCCTCTTCGACTCTGGCGTACTTCTCGATTCTCGCCATGAGTTCCTCCATACTTTTTGGCAATGTCTTTGCCAAAGACTTCCGTAGTGGGCAGTCATCTTTCAGGCCGTTCTTGAAAGACACGACCGCCACCTCTTGGTTGTATTCAGGTATTCGATTGAACACCTCGTAGTACCTTTTTTGCGTAGACCCTAAGGCCTTCATCCTTGGTGATTTTTAAAGCCATCAGTGCGTTGACTCTCAACGACTGTAGTTTATTTGTCACAAACCTGGCCATAAACATCTCGGCTAGACCCTCCCAAGTCTTTACGCTTCCCTTCGGTAGTTTATGGAACCAATCTGATGCAATTTTTCCCAAGGATGAGGGGAATACTTTGCAGAGCAACGGCTCGTTCCCACTATATAATGCCATTGAATTCAGGTATAGTCCAACGTGAAAGTTGGGATCTGACTTACCATCATAAATTTGGAACCTCGGCATACTGAATCTCTTTGGTGCTTCAAATTTGTCCAGTTCCACCGAGAATGGTGTTTTCAGTTTATCTGGGGAAGTTACCTCGGCTTCTGCATTATGTTGCTTCCTCTTGAGGTAATCTCTCAAGTCCTCTTTACTTCTTCCTAGAGCTCGGCTATCTTTGGACTTCAATCTTTTCGGCACACTACTTTCGGCCTCGTGGTGGGCCCGTTTTGATCTTTTTCCATGGGTTGTGTCAAAGCAGAGCGCCTGCCCTTGAACATGCCGATGTTCTTTGGGCTCTGGGTCCTTTGTGTGGTACATCCTTTGAGACTCCTCTCGTCTCGGCTCCTCTCGCCCGACTTCCCTGGAAGGTCGGTGAGAGTGCCTTCCACTTCTGTTGTGCTGAGGGGCTTCGGGGATTGTTTTCCTTCCTCCCTTCTGGGTATTAATTGCTGGAATTGGCGTGTCGTGTAGCGGGTATGGTGGCTGCATGACATTGTTTTACATCATGAAGTTGACGACCGACTGCAGGTCTGCCAACTTGTTTGCCAATTCTCTTACTTCCTCATCCCTCCGAAGGTACCTATCCCTCCATACCTGGAGGTTATCTTCATTATAGTACTTGCTTTGGTCTGCCTTCTTCGAAGTGTCGCCCTCCTGGCCAACGTCATTCTCTCCGTGGCCCTGGTTACGAGTTTCTGTATTGTTGTTGTCTCCTTCAATATCAAGGTCTATAGGTCTGCCACTCCCAGCAGGAGTGTCGTCCCCTATCTTTTCATTCTGTGCGTTACTGGCTATCTATTCTTCCTTCTTTTCATAGACGGAGCCAAATTGTATGAGTAATTTTCTGATCACACTGCCCGTTTAGTAATCAGCTAGAGAGCACTGGTAGAATAGATGGCTTCAGTTAACCTGCAACAGAAAGAAAAGGTTTCGGCGGTGGCTCTTCCACCCGGGGGCACTCCGACGATCAAGTCAGTATATCTCTCAAAGATAATCAAGTGCTAAACTCACTACTTAAAGCATAAATTGCAGACCTTAGACCCACATGGGTGCCTCTCTTTTATAGTTTCCTTAATCCTAGTCTCACAAGAAGCCTGACTTCTATGGACTCCAATTCAGTACTTACTTTGGACTCTTTAAGAGATAAAGATAACCCCCCTAAAAGCTTTATCCTCATCTTAACTAAGTCTCCTTTTTATCCTAGGACTCTTGTCCCTTATCTTTTATCCTCTTATCTCGGATTCCGATATCTTCGGAGATGACATCGGCCTTGTCGAGATAACCTCGGCATCACGACCAGGGCACGTGGCACCTCGGCTGACACGTCGGCGTCACATTGCCACGTGTTGGTACTCATAAAATATATCCCCATAATAGGTATATATACACATATATCTATCTCATTTTGATATTATATTAATTTTTAACGCTGTATTTAGTTGGAGGATTTGATAAGAGATTTGAAAAGGGAATGAAAAATATAGGTGAAATGCGAATAAAATATATTTATATTTCACTTAATTTCACACATTTTTTTTTATTTTCTTTTCCTAATCTCTTTCTAAATTTCTCAACTAAATAGCGTAAAATAAGCCTATCTTTTGGCTGACAACTGGCCGGAATTTGTAAGGCTGGCAAGGGATGGGTCGTTATGAATTTACTAGACCCTGATCATGATTAGGGTATATCATAAGTAAAAAAAAAAAAATTATTTTAATATTTAATATGTGTGATCTTTATTAATAAATTTACATTAAAATATAATAAAAATTTAAAATTTAAATTTAAATTAAACAAAGAATAATGCTTGGGACCCCCTTTTGGGGGTCACCCCCTCACCCCCCTTTGCCACGTGGCAGGGGGTGATTGGTGGAGCAGGAAAAAAAAGAAAAAGAAAAAGAAAAGGTGACCAATGAGAGAGAGAGGGGGTCAAAGGGGGTGGGGGAAAAAGGGGGATGAATCATTACTCTTAAACAAACTGAGATAATTTTTTTAGTGTAAATAGAATGGCCCTTTACCATGGACGAGCCAACCCACACAAAAATCACAAACAGGCCTTCCATTTTGGGCCTTGAATCCAAGAGTTCGGCCCCAGCCCCCAAGCTTTTCTCACCGTCCGATGCTAAAACCCGACGGATCAGATTTAATTCCACGTTAAATCCGTGCCGTCCAAGAATTTATAGGAATCCATCTCCACCGTTCAATCCTAATGCATAAAATTCCAAAGCCCTAGGGTTTCTCTGTCTTGTGAAGCTAAAGTTAGGGTTTTTCTTGATCCACAGATCTCTCTCCACTTTTCGCCTTCACCGTAAGGTATGCTTATATTGCTTCCTAAGGTTGTTTTTTGAAGTGTTTGTGCTCTGTTTGGTTACTGAGAAAATGCATGGAAAACGAGAGAAAGGATAGAATTATTTAAAATTTTCAAACAGAAAACAAAATTCATTTACCATTTTACTCCCTATGTAAAATTTTCATTTAATTACCGTTGAAGTGATTTTATTTATTTATTTTGATTTCTTCTTGTTGTGATGATATTTTGTTATTTTTTACTGTTGTTGTGATGTTTCAATGTTGAATTTGAATTTTTTTTTTTTTTTCTCTTTTGGTAGAGTGGTCTTTGTGTATATACAGTATATGTTATTTGTAGTAATATTCAAAGTGCATTTGTAGTTGAATTGAAATTTGCTTAGTTACTATAAATTGGGTTATCATACATAGGTTTATAAAGAAGACTATGACATTGTTCAATTTGTGATAAGCAAATGCTAAAGCATTGAAATTTTTGAACTTTTTGGGGATAATAAGTGGTTGTTATAAGATTCTAGTTGAATTTAATGAGTATAACTGGTTCTTGTTTTTTTTTTTTTTTTTTTTTTGCATCGCAAATACATTTATATTTTGGGAAAATTTAGGCAAAATCACTCCATTGGGCCCTTGTTTGGTGAAAAGGATAGTTCAATTTATTTTGCTTCATAAACCTAGGAGACATAATTGAATAAGGACAAAGTAAAATATCATTTTTATTGTTTCTTGGACAATATTGTCAAAGTAACATGTTGCTGTGAATCCGAGTAACATGTTACTGTGAATTAGAATAATATGTTATTGTGACCCAAAATAATATGTTATTGTTAAACAGAATAACATGTTACTGTTTATATCAATTTCAACGGTAATAATTTATTTTTTTTTTTAAAGAATTTCATAGTGAATATGGTTCTTATTTGATAGATCTTGATGAGAGGATTCTAAAAATACAATTTTATTAAAAACCGACATCTAGATCAAAAGTTATGTTATTTTAAAGTTTAATATTTTGGTAATGATAGTATGTGTTGGACTTTTTAAAGAAAACTTTTTGTGTTTGTCTTTAATGCATTAAAGTTTTATTACGAGGGGCTTTGATCAAATCCCCCTATATGTTATTATATCAAATGGTAAAAAATTCATTCTTCATAATGTAGCTAAAAAGTCCTACAATTCATTTTAGAAAGCTCTAATCATAAACAAATCGTAAGCTTTAATATATCTCTACGGATTTGTGCACAACATTAATACTGATCACCTAATACAAATTTGTGAAGATGTATACCTCAAGGAAGAAAATCCACAAAGATAAGGATGCAGAACCAACTGAATTTGAGGAGTCAGTTGCACAGGTTATTTTTATTGCAGCTTTCGAGTTTCTTGTTATGAATCACTATCTCGCCTTCTAAGCACAGCTAGTTATAAATTATAACAGATGTCTGCTAAACTATGCAGGCCTTGTTCGATTTGGAGAACACTAACCAAGAGCTGAAAAGTGAATTGAAGGACCTATACATAAATTCAGCAGTGTAAGAATGGTGTACTAAATGCTTGCTCAGATAAAGTTATATTGTCCTTGGATAGAATTTGAATTCTTTGTCTTCTCTTCTTTCTTTCTTTTGTTCATTGTTGCAGTCAAATTGATGTTTCTGGGAATCGGAAGGCTGTTGTCATCCATGTTCCTTACAGACTGAGGAAAGTCTTCCGAAAGATTCATGTCAGGCTGGTGAGAGAGCTTGAGAAGAAATTCAGTGGGAAGGTAATAAAACCCTTCTTATCCCCCATCCCCCTCCCAAAAAATAAGAAGAAAATTAAATTAAATTAAATTAAAAAGACCAAAAACCCAGTTCGGTTAGTGATTTATTCTTAATCACGACCATGGGCTAGAGAAATGAGTTTTGAGGAAGCCCCATCTGGTGTTTAGGTTGAAACAAAATGACGGATAAATTTTATTCTAGAGTTCTTTTTGTGGAATGATTTTCACAGTATGTTGCTAACCATTCTCGTTTTTCAATTTCTATATTTTTTTCTTTAAAATGTTATTATCTTTTCTGTGATTCTTATTTTTTAAGATAGTAGCTTGCATGAATCTCAGTTTAGCATGTTCTGGACTGCATTTCATGGATCTCTTATTGTTTTTTAAGGCCATACTGCCGACCTGGGGTTTGCATGCACAAACAAAAATCCAGTGCTTTTCTTTAATTCTAAATCACCAACGAATTCTTAACTGTTTAATTGTACGTGCACATTTTATCTGCATAATATCTCCTGTGCTGATTAGACTCGTGATGGTTTGTAGGATGTGATCCTGATTGCAACTCGGAGGATAATGAGGCCCCCAAAGAAAGGCTCAGCCATTCAACGGCCGCGCAGCCGAACTCTCACGTCTGTGCATGAGAACATGCTAGAGGATATCGTTGTCCCTGCTGAGATTGTTGGGAAGCGTGTTAGGTATCACCTTGATGGATCCAAGATAATGAAGGTAAATTATAATAAATTGTGGCCTTTTGCTTTTTTTATTTTTTGGTACTGATATATTTACTGTGGTAAATTCAGCCCAAAGAAACAGTCAATTGATTTCTGTCATGTTTCCCTCAAGGATTAAACAGGTGCCTTCCAAGTTTTACTTGTCAAATAAATAAAAAATAAATAAATAAATAAATAGCAGCTTCCAAATTTGAAAAAGGAAATGAACAATAGAAAGAAGGGCAATAAGTAGGCCCCAAATATGGACGACATTTTATGCTTTTGATGAATTCGGTTCACAATAAACTTTTGTCAGTTTAAGCCCTTGCATCATCATCTTGACCTAATTTTCTTGTGAACAGGTTTTTTTGGACCCCAAGGAGAGAAACAACACTGAGTACAAGTTGGAGACTTTTGCTTCAGTTTACAGGAGGCTTTCAGGCAGAGATGTAGTATTCGAATACCCTTTAACAGCGGAGGCTTAGAAACTAGGTTTCACAGTTCTATCTTTTTGCCCCAACCTTCAGTGAAGCAACTGCAATTACTTTAAAATTTTGTTATTGACAAGTCTCTCAGGATGCAGAAACATGTGAATTTTACTTATGTGTTGAGTTATTATTACTAAATGATAGGATATTTTAGTTTAATGCTTTTTCGGTCATCTACAAAAAAATTTCCCCTTGTCTTTTTCTTGATCAAGGTGCTATTAGATGTTGAAATGTTGCTCTATAAAGGATAATATTTGCATGTTCGCAATGAAAATGGAGTGGAAACATGAGTTGGCTTTTCTAGTTTATTATGTGCACGGTAAACTATATGCTTCAAAAAGATAGTTGTAGGAATGAAATTTCAACTTTTTGCATCCCATTGAATGGCTGTGTTTTGGGACTCAAACGTGTCTAGAGTTGCCAGGTGAGACATTTGGTTTGGGAATTGGAGGCTTCTTTCTTTGATCAATTAAAAACTACAATGAATATTAGGGGATAAAAATATTACCCTTACATCAATTGAGAACCCTGTACAAAATGAATTATAAAAAGTAAAAATAATAATAATTAAACTTCACAAAATATATATGGAGGTCATCTACCTTCCTTCGTTAATAGAAGAATAAGAGAGGGAATTTCTAGAATAATCCTCAACAAAACTACTACTACCCACCGAAACCTTGGTGTTGGTAGTGCCGGTATCAGAACTAGTAGCGTTATTAGTGTTGTTAGTAAGAGCAGAAGTGGTGTTGGTGCTGGTGGTATCGGAACTAGTAGCGTTATTAGTGTTGTTAGTAAGAGCAGAAGTGGTGTTGGTGCTGGTGCTGGCGGTGGTAGTCCAACGACCTCTGCGGCCTTGAATTCCAGGTTTTCCAGGTCTAGGCAAAGTAAATGAATCACTCGACAACATAAGATGGATTGATCTCATATTAGGCCTAGCTGCAACGATTGCTTGACAACATAACAACCCTATCTGAATGCACATTGTTGCCTGCTCGGGATTACACTCGGCAAGACTTGGGTCCACTAATTCCAGTGCCTTTCCTTCTTGAAAGAGCGTCCATGTCTGCACAAAGCTGAAAAACCATTAAAATTTACTCGACATCATCTCTACTTGATTTGAGTTTTTGGTTGCAATGTTAGATTAATCGCATTATAACAAATCTATAATTTGGAAAATTGAAATCGGTGTGGGATCTAGCATGACGTTTTTAAAACATTCAATAAGAACTTGAGTGCAGAAACTTTAATGGGATTGCGAAGAAGTGCATATTTTACTGAAGTGAGACTATGGAAATTATGCAAAGTAATTTAGGTACAGCCCAAATGATTCCAAAGCCAGGTTAGACCAAACATACTTGGGAGTTGAGACTTACCGGCACGTTTTGGTTTATTTCATTTTCAGTGAGAAGTTCTCAAAAATATGTCAGATACTTTTACTTTTTGGATCTGTTTTGGCTAGACAATTTAGAAAATAAAAATAAAATGTGCACTTAAAACAGAAATAAACCAATTTTTATAAAATAAAATAATAAAAAAACCCTTAAAAAGTTGGCTTATTTTTATGTTTAGCAAACTTTTTTATAAAAAAAAAAAAAAAAAAAAAAATTGATTTTTTTAAAAATAATTTTCAGAATCATCTACCACATCATCCCAAATTGTGAGGAGTGCTTGAAAATCTTTCTTCCATCTGGTTCTGTGTTTCGCTTCCCCCGTCTTCCTTTTCTTCAAAAACTAGTATAGCCACCTTGGATATTACTCAACCGATGGCAGCATGGTGGGTTCAACGCTGGGTGTGTGCTGAAAATAATGGGTTTGATGTTGGCGATTGTGTATTTGTAGTGGAAATGGTGGGTTTAGATTTAGAGTCTGTAGAGGTTTTCAATAGTCAATGAAAGATTTTAAAATTAATAATAAAGAAGAAAATCACAATGAAAAAAAATGGGTGTGGCTTATAAATTTTTAAAATTAATAAGATGATTCACTGGAAAGAAGATGGGGCTCTACTTGGGTGGATGAATTAATTTCCTTATCGAAAATCTGTTGCTTCATTCTTTCATGATACATGAATATATAAGTAAATATATGCAATCTCACTGTCTTAAGGGTGGGTTTGATGGTGGTGGTAACTGGGCTAGAGAGAAGGGAAAGGAAGGAGCATAGTGGTCGGTGTTGGTGGCCGGGGAGGAAGGTGTCGATGGTGCCTGGAAGATGGAACGGGAGGAAGGGAAGGGAAGTGTGATTGAGAAGAGAGGGAATATGAGGAAGATGATCAGGTACAATAAGAGTCTATGGGTGTGCACCAATTATTTTCTCGTGTAAGATAAATCGTCACTTAGGGATAGGTTGTCCGTAAAGCAAGATCTTTACGGGTCAGCAGTGAATAAGCTATTCCCTTTATTGGATCTTGTCACGAGTAACGGTTCCTAATTTTATCTGTTAATAGAGCCTCGATAGGTAAAATCAATGGCAAGCACAGTTAATAGAAACATCGCTATTCACAACATTTTCAATAAACTTACATAGCTTAAGAGCTCAGTCTTTTCTCCACCAAGTGCCCTATCATGGTTCTTTCTTCCACTCACAATCTCCAACACCAAAATTCCAAAACTGAATACATCTGCCTTCACTGACAAATATCCATGCATTGCATATTCAGGAGCCATATAACCACTGCAATAAACAAAATAAACTGCTTACTTCAATACCGTTTCTTAGCTATTCATAGAAATTTGACACAATGATTGGAAAATGGAAGGAAAAAAAAACGAAAGAAGTCCAAACATGTGGTCAAGCTGACAGTCTTCATTTGTTTCGATTAAAAACATTTTTTTTTATAAATTGTTTTTAGCATTTTTTGGTGTTTGGGATGACAAAAAACAAAAGTCAATGAAAAAGTTTCCGTGATCAACAGGAACCAAACTTATTTGGTCGGAAAGTATTTTTTACTGCAAAAGGTGCAAAATGTTTTTCAAACCAAGTCATACCAATGCTATCACACTACCGCCTCCACCCCACCACCGCCACCACCTCATTATCACTAATATAACCACTGGCATATTAGTTTCAAGGTCACAGCCAAACATAGGAAAAACATTTTTTGCCAAAACAAATGGAGTGTCAGCATTCGGACAACAATTGAGAACGCAAAGGTAGAGAGAAAAACTACTCACTGAGTACCGGAAATCCTAGATGTTTGTGCGTGAGTCTCATCCCCAGGGAAAAGCCTAGCCAAGCCAAAATCTGAGATCTTTGGGTTTAACTCTTCATCTAGCAAAATATTACTAGCTTTAATGTCTCTATGGATAATCCTTTCAGGAGCTTCTTCGTGTAGGTAGAGAAGTCCTCTGGCAATGCCTGTCACCATTCGAAATCGTTTGAACCAATCCAAGGACAAAGACTTCCTTTTATCTGAAAAAATTGGAAATCATTAACCTTTTGAATGTTCTATTCATACAACTCGGACACGATATGTAAATTGTAGGTCGGAGGGATTTTTTTTTTCTTCATACCAAAAAGGACATAATCGAGACTCTTGTTGGGAAGATATTCATAGATAAGCATCTTCTCAGGTCCATCTGCACAGCACCCCAATAATGTGACCAAGTTCTTGTGCTGAATTTTCAATAATAGTCGCACCTCATTGGTGAATTCTCTCAGGCCCTGTCTCGAATTCATTGATAGCTTCTTCACAGCCACTTCTTGACCATTTGGCATAAATCCCTGTTGGAAAATACAAAAATAAATAAATAAATTGATGCAATCAGATAGGCATAATTGAATACACATTTGACATAACCAAGCTGTTAACTCGAAGTCATTTAATGATTTCAGAATATAGTACATATGACAGCTGACAAAGCACCGAGATGCTAAACAGTCTCAAAAACCACGTTAGTGTATAAATCATGGAAACAAGGAATGTGTGAACATTTTAAGTACAAGATCTCAAGTTCTACCCTTGTTCCTGTTGTGTGCTTCCTATCTGCTTTTCTCGCCACCATAGAGGTTAGATACATATAACTTTTTGTGTGTGTGTGTGTTTGGGGAAATCAGAAGATGGGTGAAATAAGAGCTCCTATGCTGTCACTTATATCTTGGGTACCTATCCATTTTCCTTTCAATGTCTCTACCTTCATTAGCACCCTCCTCTTCCTTGTTTTGGACAAAGCTAAGCCCTATGATCAATTGAAGTAATAGGTTGATTCCACAGCTCAGACTACAAACAAGACATGCAGAAAGATTCCCAACAATTCCCCAACTCAGTTTGCATTGGGAGTCAATTGTCATCCTCAAGTCCCTTGAAATACAAATCAAGTGCAAACAATGTTTGAACATCTCCTCAATTCAAATTTTGTTGCCCTTCTAAGGGCATTTATGTCAATGTATCAAACACCTTTTTAAAACAAAATTAATAATAATAAATAGTCAGAGGAACTAGTCTCAGGATTAATAAGTTCTCTCATTATTCTATCCCCTTTTTTTCCCTTTACTTTAATATGGTCTGAGATCATGGAAAGGTAACTTCTTCAATAGCAAGTAAATATTAGATATCACGATAATATCAGGCAACGGTATCGCTAATTACAGTAGTAAGACCATTGCCAACGGTTCAACAAATCTGGCATCAAATTTGAAATTTGGTGAAAAATGTATTTTTTAGAGTTCCAACTGTTTCACCAAATTAGTATCAAAATGAGAATTGAACAAAAAAATATCAAACTGAAAATAGAATACAGGTTTCACCAAATTACTGTGCGTGACCGTTGGAGGAGACCAACCGATCAACCAGCCGGTTGACCAACCGGTCGACCGGTTCCCTTTCAAATAGGTAAGTTCAAACCTGTCAGAAAAGGTTCAAACAGGTAAAAAAAAAAAAAATTGCCCTTACCGGTCGACCAACCGGTCGACCACTTCCCTCAATTCTGCTTTGATGCTCACCGTTGGAAGAAGAAGTATCAAATTGAGAAAATAACCTATTTTTTATTCAAATTTGGTAAAAAAAGAAATGAACGGTTGGAGATACTCTAAGACTACCTGATTAGGTTATGATCGGAAATAAGTATATCTATTCCCTACTAAAACCTTATTACCGTTGGGCTTCTCTAGAACTTGAAAAAACTCGATTGCTTTGATAATTTGAAACATTCAAACCGTTCACAGACTCTTCATATATACCATCTATATTAAATGAAAAATAAATAAATAAATAAATCCAATCTTGTAATCTTACCATTTTCATCTTATCACATGTATAAAAAAAAAAAAAAAAAAAAAAATTATTTTCAAAATATATTTATTGTCCATTTGTCACAAGTAGCTATGAAGTTGGAGTACTTGCTCCAATATTACTTGATAATTAAAGGTAAAATTGCACCTCAGTACATATTTCCACAAAAAATAAAAAATAAAAAAATTACAAATTAGTGTAAATTTTATCAAATTGAAAATATTTTATAAAAATACCACTAGTTTCCCATAATTAAATAGTAATAATAACAACTTTTATTATGATGTTTCTATAGTTAACCCTAACGAGCTGTGAATTTACAGAACGTACCCTGTAGACGGGACCAAACCCACCGTGACCGAGCTTGTTCATCTCGGAGAAAAAGTTGGTAGCAATTTGCAGAGTCTGCAGTTCGAAGAAGAACCCGCTCGACTCTCCGCCGTCGTCCTCGTCTCCGCCACCGCCACGACCAGGGCGGCCGAATCTTAGAGTGGTGTTGAAGCAACCGCACAAGGCGGAGAGAATTCCCATGGAGGCATTAATCAATCAAATCGAAACCAAACCATTAATTCCGATCCTCCGCCTCCGTTGAAATTGTGAAGTTCCGCCGAGTTACAATACAATATTATATTTTAAGAGTTTTTAACCTTTTTCGGTCTCTTCTCTTCTCTTCTTCATGAGCAGAAGAGCAAATGTATTACGACAACGACCGTGAGTCGACCGCGACGAGTATTCAATGAGTCTACTCTATTTTATTGTCAGCCAGCTGTATTTTATTTATTTTTTTTTTGTGACACTGCTTTTTAGATAAAAAAAAAAAAAAAAAGTTAGGGAAAGAATTAGAAAGTTTAAGTTTATTTTTTTTAATTTTTATAAAAAGATACATAGAAAAATAAAAATCAGAAATGCGCGAGACCCCAGTAAAAGCCACTCCCAGTAACCTCCAGTGCCACGTGGCACTGCGGGATTGGAAGGAAAGAAAAAAAAAAAAAAAAAAGAAAAAACTGGCCAATGGGGGAAGCCCACGTCACTGGGGGTCGACCCCCAGTGGGGGTGCGTAGCAAGGTTGAATAAAAATAGAGAGGATTTATATAATGATTTTTTAGTTATATTAATCGTATGCCAAACAACCCAAAGAAAAAAAAAATTGATTTCTCTCTATCTTAATCAATTGTTTGAATTATTAAAGGAAATATAAGTAAATTATGAGAAATGAATTTCTTTTGTTACTCACTCTTTTTTTCTCCATTTTGTTTTTTTGAGAGAAAAAAGAAATAAAATAATTATTAATCTTATATAATATTGAAATTATCCATCTACATATTAAAATAAAATAAAAAATTATTGTAATAAAAGAATATGTAAGAGTTTTCTTTCTTTCTTTTTTCTTCTTCTTCTTTTATAATGTTGGGAGATTTACCAATAAATCCCAAAATGTAAACTTATGAACCAATTGGTCCCATTTTTATTCTAGTAAACTGTTTAGTCCCATTTAATTGTGAGGGACGTAATTACCCTCATCTAACCGTTGCTCACAAATACACAGATACACACACACACAGATACATACACACACACAGAGATACACACACACACACAGATACACACACACACAGATACATACACACACACAGAGATACACACACACACAGATACACACACACACAGATACATACACACACACACAGATACACACACACACAGATACATACACACACACACAGAAATACACACACACACACACAGATACACACAAGCATTACGAGGGGCAGACACACACACACAATAGATATATATATATACATACACACAGACCTATATACACTCGATTACACGCTTCAAACTCCACCATTACGAAGCAATCTTATTCAAAACCCTACACACAAGCATTCAATCTCAAAATTCCCTTCAAATCCGCGCGTAAATCGATCACAACCTCGTGTTCCGATCTCGATTCATCTCCTCCATCGCCAATCCTCGTCTCCGACAACGGCAAGGGAGGAGGAGTAACAGAGGCGGTTACGGAGTAGGACCTAATAGTGCGATGGATGGATCGCCGCCTAGGGTTTCACGATCTGAGAGAGAGAGAGGGGCAATGGTTCTGGTGGTGGATCTTGAAGTAGGTGAGGAGGAGGCAGTGAACTGAGGAGTGCCGTCGTTAGAGGAGATGCGGTGGACAGAGGAGAGGGACTCCTAAGAAGATGAAGAGGAAAAGGAGGAGAGGGAGAGAGAGTTTGGCGATGATGTTCAGTGTTGAGATGGTGAAGTGATGGTGAAGTGAGGGTGCACCAACAGTATAGGAAAACAAAACAATAATGGGTAAAATCGTCCACACAGTTACACTAAATATGAAAAATAGGATTAACAAGAAATAAACTTCCCCACTGATAGGACTTATCCGAACAAAAGAATAAAGTTGGGACTAATTGGTTTAATAGTTTGTGAAATGGGATTTATTGGTAAATTTCCCTATATAATGTAATCTAATAATTCTCTCTTAACTCAACAAATTATTTTTTTAATTTTCTTTCATAAATGGAGAGTGTTCTACTTTTATTAAAAAATTTAATTTGCTTGTTTTCTTTTTAATTTTTTTTTTATCTTATGTATTTATTTATTTGGCAATGAATTTAATAATCTATTCTAAAGCCTCTAAAATGCT
The DNA here is from genome assembly GCF_055761805.1 of Camellia sinensis. Taxonomy (NCBI): domain Eukaryota; kingdom Viridiplantae; phylum Streptophyta; class Magnoliopsida; order Ericales; family Theaceae; genus Camellia; species Camellia sinensis. The sequence goes on from NC_138964.1 coordinate 161,998,259, forward strand.
TATAAAAAAAAGAATGTTTGTTGATAAAATTTTAAAAAATTATTAGATTACATTATAAAAAAGTTTGAAGTTAAAGTCTAATCATTAAATTATATTTGAAACTTTTGGTTATCATGTTGCCAATGATTTGTTAGTTGCTACATCTGGTGAGACTTTTGAAATTGATCCAATCTATAACCAAACAAGCAATCTCTTGAATATTATGATACCGTCTCATTCATGGACAACATTTTCAACTGTGTTAACTAATCTCTTGATTATTATGAATTTAAAAAAAAAATAATTAAAAAATATAGAGCGCAAAAAATTAGCATCTCAATCATTACCAGAATCATGATTAATTAATATTTTTAATATTAATCTTAAAAATAATTTTTTTAAAAACTTGTTTTTGACTACTTTAGGTTGTTTTTTCTTAGTTGTTTGTTTCTTTTTTATTACAAAACTTTTCTTTATATCAATATTATGTTTGTTGGTGACATGGGTAAGCCCATAAAAATTAGAGCCCACTATTTAGGGCACAACACATATTTCAAACGCTAAAGCCCAGCACTGCCGCAGCTCCATGTAGCAATTAGAACTAATGGCATCACAACACATGACAAGAAAAGGGCAAGCCACATCAGCAGACAAAGATCTACAAAGTTATTGCCACTGCACATCGCCATTAATGAGGCCCCCTCACAGCATTTATTGCGATAACCCCTCTCCGTCGGGACAACACGCCCTCACCCTGAACAAGGTAAACTACAGTATAGACTTTTGGCCTAGGTGACAGGTCAGAAGAGACAACGTAATGATTACCAAAGGATACAAGCAGACGTCGAAGACATGTAGAAGGTTAAGCTTTTCTATCTCTATTCCATCTCTACACTTTACTTCTCTTCCTAACTTGCTCGTCGGAGGATTCGTTGGGGTACTCCCCATTCCCCATTGGACTTTTGTGCAGGTTCCTCCGTGGGTTTGGTCACTCGAACATAGGCTTAAGGAGCGTGGATTAGTCCGACCCGTCCTATTATCACGAACTGTCTCATCAGTTGGTGTCGTCTGTGGGAACGCTTTGCTCCGCGCGCCAGTTGTGCTCACTGTCGCTGAAAACCCTGTCCCAACAACCCTTTCTTGCTACCCATCAAAGTGTATGGTCACGACTAGATCCATGGTTTCTTACCATAACGCTTCCCAATCCAAACAACCCGCCACAGTATTTCATCGAGCTTACCAACAACATTAACCGCATGACCGAGCAAAACCAAGCCTTGATAAGTGCTCTACTCCAAAGAAACCTTCCTATGCCTCCTCCACCACCTCCAGATATTCCTCCCAACCAAGAACAAGCCCCGAGCCATACTATCCCGCAGCCTAATCCACCCAACTAGGAAGGCTTGTAACCCCCTCCCCCAAGTATAAACATGCCACCCCGAGGCCCATAACCATCGATCCCGGCACCAATCCCTGAAAGAGAGGCCAGCAGCGTCCAGTCCCCGCTGCCCTCCAGTACTGACAACATCTCTCTCTGGGACGCAGAACTCCGAGCCATGAAGCTCCAACTCCAAGGGGTCATGCAGAACATACAACATAAACCATCTACCACAGCCAACTCCCCGTTTGTTGCCTCCATCAGAGACAAACCTCTCCCTCCTAAGTTCAAAATGCCCACCATCGACTCTTTCGACGGTACAACAGACCCAGTCGATCACTTGGAGACCTACAGAACCCTCATGATCCTCTATGCATTTCCCGACGAAATCATGTGTTGGGCTTTCCCTGTAACACTCAAGGGGTCGGCTCAACTTTGGTTTAGTCAACTCCCAATAGACTCCGTCTCCACTTTCCAGCACCTCAATGACTCATTTCTCAGCCATTTCATAGGGGCCCAACGCCAGCGACGCCAGCAACCCAACTCCTCAATATCCGTCAGACCGAGGGGGAGTCGCTGCGCAATTTCGTTACCCGCTTTAACACCAAAGCCTTACAGGTAGCGGAAAACGATGACAAGGTCATCCTTACGGTTTTCATGGCCGGCCTACAGTCCTTTGATTTCCTTTTCTCCCTCTCAAACAATCCCCCGACCTCCATGGTAGCCCTACTATCCAAAGCCCAAAAATACATGAACGCAGAAGATTTCCTAGCCGCTCGCCAAGACCCTACAATAAAAAACCCGACCTCCCGAGAAAAATAAAAAACTCAGAAGCCAGAAACACCCAGTACAATAACCAAACACCGCATTATACCGATCGACCCCCCGAGCCGACCGGTCGGCACCAGTCAGACCGCCTGGTCGGTTCGAGCGGTACACACCCCTTAATTCCCCTATGGAACAAGTCCTCAATCAGATCCAGCGAGATTACCCCCTCAAATGGCCCTAACCATCACGAACCCCCTCCAATCGAAAAGACCAGTCCAAATATTGCCGTTTTCACCAAGACCACGGCCATAATACCGATGACTGTGTTAACCTCAAAGATCAAGTCGAGACCTTAATACGTTAGGGACGTCTCAGCCGGTTCACGGATACCCGTCCTCAACAAAGGCAAATGACTGAGCCCATCAGAAACAACCGCCGACGCACCCCTCCTCGACAGCCAGCCCAACCTAACTAAGGCCATGATCGCCTCCCATGCTGAAGCCCAGCACTGCCGAAGCCCAGCACTACCGAAGCCCCATGTAGCAATTAGAACCAATGACATCACGACACACGGCAAGAAAAAGGCACAAGGTAATCCCACCCCATCTGTTGGAGAAATTAGAGTTATTTCCAGCGGACTTGCGTGCGGAGGACCATCCCACTCGGCTCAGCGGGCAAAACTCAGAAAAATAAGGCAAGGCTCAGACAAAGAAGTTACCACATTGGATCAACCCTCCAAACACCCCAGGCAGTGGACCAAGCCTATCACCTTTACGGACGCCGACTGCACAAGCATCCGTTATCCTCATGACGACCCTCTCGTCATTTCTGCCTTCCTCTCCAATTACAAGGTCAGACGAGTTCTCGTCGACAACGGCAGTTCTTCAAACATTATCTTCCTTAATTGCTTCCGCTAGCTCAAGATTGGGGAAGAAAGTCTATCTCCCCTCCAAACCCCTTTGGTCGGTTTCTCTAGCGACCGGGTGACCTCCATCGGCTCCATCGATCTTCCTATCACAATTGGCGAGTACCCCAAGTAGACCACGAAGCTGCTCACCTTCCTCGTTGTTGACTGCCCCTCTGCTTACAACATCATCCTTGGCCGCAACGCCCTAAACGCCTTCCAAGCCATCACCTCCACCTTCCATCTTGCCGTCAAGTTCTCCACCGATCTGGGGGTCAGCACAGTCAGGGAAGAGCAGACTGTAGCTAGAGAATGCTATGTTGCCTCACTTAAAGAAGTTAAGCTTAAGGAAACCATAAACATTGAAGGACTTGACATTAGGGACGAGAATGAGCTGGTCAGGGGGGAACCAGTGGAAGAGCTTATCGAGGTCTCCATCGACCCCACTAACCTGGCAAAAACTGCCAAGATTGGCAGCCAACTGTCCCCCCAGGCCAAGACCAACCTCACCGCTCTCTTGATCGAGCACAACGACGTGTTTGCCTGAACTCACTCCGATATGCCGAGTATTGACCTCTCCTTTATCAGCCACCGCCTCAGTGTTGAGCCCCATTTCCGACCTATCCGCCAGAAGCAGCGCATTTTTCACCCGGAATGCAATAATCTTATTGCTTCTGAAGTAGACAAACTCCTTGAGGCACAGTTTATCACTAATGTGGACTACTCCAGATGGCTGTCGAATGTGGTTCTGGTTCGAAAAAACAATGGTAAATGGTGACTCTGTGTCAACTACTCTGACCTTAACCGAGCTTGCCCCAAGGGCAGCTATCCTCTCCCTCGCATAGATCTGCTGGTCGACGCCACGGCCGGTCATCAAATGCTCAGTTTCATGGATGCCTTCTTTGGATACAACCAGATCTTGATGCACCCATCTGACCAGGAATACACTTCCTTCATCACCGACCGAGGCACCTACAATTACCGTGTGACGCCATTTGGGTTAAAGAATGTCGAGGCCACTTACCAACGGTTGGTTAATGCCGTCTTCCATCATCAAATAGGCCGAAACATGGAAGTATATGTCAATGACATGCTGGTCAAGAGCAAGCTCTCCACCGATCATCTGGCCGACCTGCGAGAAACCTTCGCCACCCTATGAAAGTACCAGATGAAGCTCAATCCGAAAAAATGTGCCTTCGGCGTAGGATCTGGGAAGTTTTGGGGGTTCATGGTCAGTCAGCGGGGCATCGAGGCTAACCCCGAAAAGATCAAGGCCCTAATCAAAATGCAGTCACCCAGAACAGTCAAAGAGGTTCAGAGGCTTACTGGCCGAGTGGCCGCCCTCAACCGCTTCATTTCCCGAGCAACGGACAAGTGCCTTCCCTTCTTTAAAGTCCTTCAGCAAACTTTTGAGTGGACGGCAGAATCTGAAGAGGCCTTTCAACAGTTGAAACAGTGCATGGCTAGCCCCTTCTACTTTCTTAAGCCATCACGGGCGAACCCCTTTTTCCTTTATCTAGCCGTGTCGCACACTGCAGTCAGTGCAGCACTCGTCAGGGAAGACAGATCTATCCAGCGACCGGTCTACTACATCAGTCGGGCTCTTCGGGGGGCGAAACAGAACTACCCATTGTTAGAAAAAATGTCATTGGCCTTGGTCACTGCCTCCAGACGACTCCGCCCTTACTTCCAAGCCCATTCCATAGTGGTCCTCATTGACCAACCGTTAAAAAAGATAATGTAGCAACCAGAGCTTTTCGGCAGGCTTATGCAATGGTCAGTCGAACTTAGTCAGTTTGATATCTCCTACTGGCCTCGGACAGCAATTAAGGGACAGGCTGTTGCTAACTTCATCCTGGAATTCACTAACCTCACCCTAACTACAACTGTTCCACCCTCACCGACCCCTACCGAGCCAGAAGACCCCCACTCTTGGACCTTCAACGTCGACGGATGGTCCCGCAAAGGCAGTGGGGCTGGTTTCATCCTCACCGCCTCTGACGGTGGGTATTTCAAATGTGCTCTCCGCTTCCTGTTCGATGCAAGCAATAATGAGGCCGAGTATGAGGCATTGATAGCAGGTCTCCGTATAGCCAGAGACATTGGTGTCAGCCATATCTGAGTGTTCAGTGACTCCCAGCTTATTGTCGAACAAATTACGGGGGAATTCGAGGCCAGGGACGACACAATGCGGGCTTATAAGGATCTTGCACTCCCCTTTGCTCATCTCTTCAATACTTTCCACATCCAGCATATCCCTCGAGCGGAAAACTCCAAGGCAGATGAGATGGCTCAATTAGCCTCTGCAGACCAGTCAGATCTCAACCACGGTGTTCGCCTCGAATACCTGACCCACCCTGCCATATCCCCCGACCAGCAAGTGGTCCACTTCTTCCAAAATGAACCTATCCCTTGGGCGTCTGACATCTTTCTATTTTTGACAACTGGGGAACTACCAGATGACAAACAGCAGGCCGCCAAAGTCAGGGTCCGGTTGTCCAATTACATTCTTATCGATGGTCTTTTGTACAAGAGGGGCTTTTCCCGTCCATACCTCAGATGCCTCAATCCTGCTCAGGCGACTTACGTGATGAGAGAAATCCATGAGGGCGTATGTGGCAATCATTCGGGTGGTAGGTCCCTAGCCCACAAAATACTTCGCACTGGTTATTTCTGACCCACTCTCAATCAAGATGCGACAGACTTCGTGCTCAAATGTGATAAGTGCCAACGCTTTGCCAACATCTCTCATGGCCCTCCTACAGAATTGATCACACTCTGCAGTCCCTACCCATTCGCCAAATGGTGAATCGACCTGGTCGACCCATTGCCCACTAGCCGAGGCCAAACCAAGTTCGCCATTGTCGCCATCGATTACTTCACTAAATGGGTGGAAGCAGAACCCCTTGTTACAATTACCGAGTGAAACACAACCAGATTCATCTGGCAGTCGATCATCTGCAGATTTGGCATTCCTTAAGCCATCGTCTCCGACAATGGTAAACAATTTGACAATGCCAAGTTCAGAAAATTTTGCGCAGAGCTCCAAATCCAGCCATGCTTTTCTTCTCCAGGCCATCCCCAAGCCAATGACCAAGTTGAGGTCACCAATCGTTCTCTCCTGAAGATCATCAAAACCAAACTGGAAGCTGCTAAGAGACTTTGGGCTGAGAAATTACCTAATGTACTCTGGGCTTACCTCACCACCGCTCGGACTCCCACTGGGGAGACCCCCTTTCGCCTAACATACGGCGCTGAGGTGGTCATCCCAGTAGAAGTCGGTCTGCCAACCCCAAGGGTTTTACACCCGAATCCAAAACTAACTGAAGAGCTATGTCGGGCAGACCTAGATCTGATCGAAGAACTCTGAGAAACCACCGCTGTCAGACGGGCCTCATGCCAACAGAAAATGAGAGCACACTACAACTGCAAAGTCAGACCGAGGGAATTCGCCGTGGGGGACCTTGTGTTGCGAGAAGTAACTCTTGCCACCAAAAATCAGACTGAAGGTAAACTAGCAGCCAAGTGGGAGGGACCTTACGTTGTGAAAGCCAGACCACATCCGGGCATTTACCGACTTCAGGACATGGAAGGTCGAGACCTACCCCATCCTGGGAACGCTGAGCATTTGAAGTGCTATTTTTAATAAAAGTTGTACTTTTGTATTGTCCTATTGCTATATGCTCTTTTTGACAGTCTACACACTTGAATGTTCTCATTTTCTCCTCATATGGTGTAAATTTATGATCCAATGGGCTACACTTTGTATAACAGCAAGCTTGTATCTCAGTTATCTGTGGTATTCCAATAACGCTTTGGTTGCAGCCTCGGTTAGCCTGAGTCACAAAAAGCCTCAGCCAGACCAAGTCATTAAAAGCCTCAGCCAGACTGAGCACAAAAAGCCTCAGCCAGATTGAGCATGAAGAGCTCAGCCAAACCGAGTCCCTAAAAGCCTCAGCTAGACTGAGCACAAAAAGCCTCAGCCAGACTGAGCACAAAGAGCCTCAGCCAGACTAAGCATGAAGAGCTCGGCCAGACCGAGTCACTAAAAGCATCAGCCAGACCGAGTCACTAAAAGCCTCAGTCAAATTGAGCACAAAAAGCCTCAGCCAGACTGAACATGAAGAGCTCGGTCTGACCGAGTCACTTAAAGCCTCAGCCAGACTAAACATGTAAAGCACGTTCAAACCGAGTTACTTTAAGCCTAAGCCAGATTGAGCCACCATTGCAACTTCATGATTGTAAGCATAGTGACCATACTTAGTCAAATTCCAGTCCAACGTTTTCCAAATTAGACTAGTTCTTTAACAATCTTGCAAGTTAAACTTCACTCTGCCTTGAGTTTTTCTCACATTCACTCCGCATTGAATTTTTCTTACAAGTTAAACTTCACTTTACATTGAATTTTACTTACAGTCACTCTGCATTACGATTGCCTTACGTTTTAAACTTCACTTTACATTCAGTTTTCCTTACATTTTGCACTTTACAGTGATTTATACACAAGCATTATACAAGTCACCATTCTCATTCATATCAGATGCACAAACAAAAGCAATAGCATGAAAACAAGACTCAATTTTATTTATTCACAAATTTGTACATAAGTTTATTACAGTCATTCAAAAAAAAAAAAAAAAAACAAACAAACAAACAAACAAAACAAACAACTAAAACTCTAAGTACAAATTTTGTTCACTTCCATCATTCCTCCTCACTTGACACAAGGTCTTCTTCTTCAACGCCCTCGTCTAGGGGGGTCTGGGTCACATCGTCATCGTCAATCTTGACACCGCTCAAGTCTAAGTTTGGGAACAGCTCTTCCGCTTTACGCTTGAACATCTTCCACCTGCTGTCCTAGAACTCAGCCATTTCGTGTTTATAGAAGTCCGACCGCTAGAAGCTCTAGATCACTTCTGCTGCACTCTTGCCCCCAGCGGTCGTTCCCGATGGACTAGCCCCCCCAGCCTATTCTCTCGCCAAGTTGCTGGCAACAGCAGCATCGATGGCCATCTGAAAGTCAACAGACGCCTTAAATTGCTCTACTGCTACCACGCACAAATCGGGGTATGCTGCCCTTTCAGAGGCTGTCTTAGTTTTCTCTTCCCCCAACTCCTTCTCCAACCGCGCCCTCTCCTCCATCGCCCTAGCACGCTCATCTTCCAGCTACTTTTGCAGCCCAGCAATCTTCAGGTCTGCTTCATCCTTTTCTTTGATTTGCTGGGCGCGCAGTTCTTCATTGCTGGTCATAGCCTCTTCAAACCGCTCGGTGGCGACTGTGCAGGCATTTTGAGTATCCCCCAGCTTCTTCTGCTCGCCAGCCAGCTGGAATTCGAGCGACACTACCTTGCGGTGTTCGTTCTCTAGCTTCAACTTGACCGTGAGTAGCTCAGCATGAGCTCGAGCGGCAACATTGCGCTGCACGATCGCCAGCACCTCCATCTTCTTCACTTTTTGGGCCTCTTCTAACCCCCTAGCGCAAACGTTTCATGCGGTCCTCCTCCACCCCGCAGTTTCACTCCTCGAACTCTCAAGTTGGGCCTTCTCCTCCTCCAACTTGGCCTTCAGAGGCTTCAGTTCACCTTTTGCAGCCACCGCCTTTCTCAGCAGAGCCCCTGCTAAAGTGGTCGCCTCCATTTGGGCAGAGCACAGCCCCCTTAGCAGCTCAGCCTCATTGAACTTGGTGGCAGAGCGCACGGCTGCTTCGTCCGCTACCCCCAAGAGCAGATCTGCAGCTGTCCTGGCTGGGCCTTCTTCTCCCTCTAGTCGCCCAAACACTGCAGAAGCATGGTAGATCGCATACTTCACCTTGACCCCCCCTTCTTGGGACGCAGGGCCCCCCTTGAGCTATTGCTCCATCACTTCCTTAGGGTTAGCTGACCCACTCTCCACTGGCACCCTGGGCCTGGCACTCAGGTGCTCTTCTTCCTCCTGGCCCCCCTAACCTTCGTCCCCTTGCACTTCGGGGGCAACCACTCTTTTTGAGGTCGCTCCCACTTTCTTCTCCCCTGTCTCCTCCGCCATGGGGGTAACCTCCCCGCCAACCCTCATCCTCTTTGACCCAGGCGCATCTGAGGCCTCCTCAGGGGCAACCCTCCTCTTCTTCTTCTTCAGAACCTCATCCTCCTTGTTCGCCCTCTCCTTTATCGGATAAACTGGGGGCAGTCGCGGCTCAAAACTGCCCAAGTCTTTTTCCCCCAGCGGCTTGGGGTGCGGTCAGATTCTTTCCCTCGCGACCGGTTTTGGTGGCGGGCCTAAGTGCATTTCTTTGAACTTTTGGGCTTTGGCAAAAATGGCCCGATCCTCCGCCTCTTGCGCCTTCCTTCTCGCCTCCAGTTCTGCCAGTGCCAGATCCCCACCGGTCAGCTGAGGGCCCAGTCCTGCGGCGAACAAAGCGGACGGCTGGACGAGATCGTCTCATTTGACGCCCTCCTTCTCCCTCCATGCCTTCACCTTTTTCGCCCTTTCTTCCGCTGCGGCCCCCCGCTTTGGCTCCACAGACTTGGTGGGCACTCTCCACACCGTGCGCACTCTTACTCCCCCGTTCGCGGACACATAGAACCACCGCGGCCTCGATCTCTTAATTGATGACGGCAACCCCGCCACCAGACCCCTTCCTGCCGCTGCTTGCAAAGTGACCCAAGTTTCTTGCTGGCCCGAGGCCTTGTAACAGGCAAAAAACTCGTTTACCGTCATAGCCGCTCTCTCGTTCGCCTTCGGCCACGCACTTGCACAGGCCAGTACAATCTTCCACGCGTTGGCGCCAACTTCCAGTCGGTTTAAGACATCCACAACTACCTGCGGAAGCGGCAACCTCAACCCACCCTTCAACGCCTTCTCGTAGAGGGTAAACTCCCCCGGCCGGGCGTCGGACGGCCTCTCCGTTGGTATTGGTAGCATTAATTCTATTTTTGCAGGAACCTGGTATTTTTTGCGCATATACTCCAACTCCCCCGCAGTAACGATCGACTTGTCGGCCTTCATATGCCAGTGATCTAGCTCAGCCAGGTTGATTGGTTTCGGAGCTGCTATTATTGTCAACGAACGCAGTGGTCCCGCTGGCTCTCCTACTCTCTCTACTTGCCTCTCCGCCATGTACTGCTCCGCCAACTCCACCGCATCGTCGTCCCCTAGTAGATCAACCCTGGCAGTTCTAGCTTCTTCCTGGGCCATTTCTGTCGTGTGCCTGCGAATGGCTTCGGATGCGGGCGCAAGAAAGTTCAAAAAGTGTTGCAGAGGCGTATCGCTAGCAACGAAGGAGTTTACACTTAGAATGTTTTGATTTTTTACAAAAATGTAGGTAAAGCGGATAATACCAAAGGCCCACGGGTTGCCTGTATTCCAAGGGTCACAATTAATTCTCGCCAGTTTGAAAATTTTCAAAATTATGCCACAACTGTCTTTTCAACACCCTATAATGACCTATCGTTTCGCCTATCGCCCAACGCCTAACCTCCCCCACTATGAGATTCTGCCACGTGTACGACCACAATCCACTGCCCCTTTCCTCCTCCTTGTCTATTCCACTTCACTTCAGTACGTGCCCTACCACCTCTCGAGCCCCGCGCCACACCACTCGGCCACCCTTCGCGGTCGGCCCTCGGCACGGTCAGCCCCTCCACTCGGCCACCCTTCGCGATCGGCCTTCGTCACGGTCGGTCCCTCTACTCGGCCACCCTTTTCGGTCGGCCTTCCGCATGGTCGGTCACCCCGCTCAGTCGGCCTTCACCCTGCCAGTCTTTCATAGCCCTCATTCTCTTTAATATTCCCTTCGTTGGGCTAAAGTTGCACTCGGGAATGGGGGACTACTGACATGGGTAAGCCCATAAAGATTAGAGCCCACTATTTAGGGCCCAACACATATCTCAAACGCTGAAGCCCAGCACTGCCGAAGCCCTATGTAGCAATTAGAACCAATGACATCACGACACATGGCAAGAAAAGGGCAAGCCACATCAGCAAACAAAGATCTACAAAGTTATTGCCACTGCACATCGCCATTAATGAGGCCCCCTCACAGCATTTATTGTGATAACCCCTCTCTGTCGGGACAACACGCCCTCACCCTGAACAAGGTAAGTTACAGCATAGACTTTCGGCCAAGGTGACAGGTTGGAAGAGACAACGTAATGATTACCAAAGGATATAAGCAGACGTCAAAGACATGTAGAAGGTTAAGCTTTTCTACCTCTATTCCATCTCTACACTTCACTTCTCTTCCTAACTTGTTCGTCGAAGGGTTCGTTGGGGGACTCCCCGTTCCCCATTGGACTTTTGTGCAGGTTCCTCCGTGGGTTTGGTCACTCGGACGTAGGCTTGAGGAGTGTGGATCAATCCGACCCGTCCTACCATTACGAACTGTCTCATCAGTTGGTGTTGGACTTATATATATGTATTATTGAATTTTCTTATATATAATAGAGTGTCTAGTTTGAAGTAATTTTCTTAATAATGCAAATAATCTTTTATTGATTGACAAGAAAAAGACTATCATCTAAAGAACACTTTTTTTTTTTCTTCTAAAGACCCATAATAAATCTTTTTTAAGAGTTCATAGAACAAATTTCCTTATTTGAAAGCCCCAATCCTATTGGCTAAAAAAAAAAAAAAAACTAAAGAAACAGGGAGGTTCAGAAAAATATCCCCGCGTACAAAGGTTCAACTAAAAAAATTATTCACAACCAAAGGTCCAAAATTTTATTTACAAGAATAAAAATTTAAAATTTACACAAAATAAAATTAAAAAAAAAAGTCAATAAAATATTTGTTTTAAATATAAAAGAGCCTAGCCTTCTTGGAGTTGGGCCAACAGTTGTTTTGTGAGCATTGCTCTATGTGCTAACAGTTTGAAAAAACAAAGTTAAAAAGAGAATATAAAATAATATATGATAAATGGACAATTTATTTATTTTTTTTTTTTGCTGCCGCTGCCATGCGATAGAATATTAAGGATTAGCAAGTTAGATTATAACGAAAGGACCGCAGTCACTTTATCATCTCGAACTATTGTTTTAAAATCTTGTTTTTTTTTAAGAAGTAAAATAGAAGAAATTGATAGTGAATGAATTAATAATAAAAGAATTGATAGTAAGAGAATTAAGTAAAATTATATTTATTTTTATGGTAGTTGTTAATGTGAGGATTGTTAAATTATTACCCTTTAAAAGAAATATAAAATATTAAACTAAATAAAATTATGATTTTTACTTAATAAAAAATACAAAAATATTAAACATTAATGTTAAAAAAAAGGATAAATTACATTGACACCCCTTGAGCTTTGGTCTAATTATTACCCATCCCTTGACGTTTTAAAAATGACATTTCCACCATTGTGGTTAATAGATTTATTTCACAAACCCCCTCTACTTATATAAAAGATAACAACTCTTAGTATAAAAACAGAAAAAATTACATTAAAAAAAAAAGTAAAGGAAATGAGAAAAAAAGAGAAAGTAAAGCAAAGAAAAAAAAGAGAGAGTGCATGAGTTCAATGTTTTTATTCTGTCTAAATAATTACAATGACAGGGGGGTTAGTGTAATTTTCCAAACGTCAGGGGTGATATGTATTAAATCTAAACCTCAGAGGATGTAAGTGTAATTTACCCTAAAAAAATGGCCAACATGTAAATAAAAAAAAAAAAAAACCTAATCGGAACTAATTTCCTAATACTATCTCCACCTCCTCCGTCTCAATCTCACTACCAAGGCCCACCTTAATCCTATGAGATTATGAATTCCCTATCCATTTCTCAAAACAAACACAACATATAATAGGTTCCACTTCCATCTCAATCTCAATCCTATCTCTATCTCCCAAAACAAACAGGCTGAGATATAACTATATGAACCATTGAGCAAAATGCCCTGTCCCACGGGCCACTGGTTTACCATGCACAAAACCACCATCACTAATATAAGGCTTTTGATGAAAAATTTGTCACAAACGGAAATATTTAAAAATCAGAAGTTAAAAGAATTTACATGGCTAACAGCCAAGTTCGCAGGCAGCCCAACAATGGCATGCCGACCTTCAATGATACATCACAAGAACGAACCATATTACAATTTAAAATATATCCTGAGTGAAATTCATTGGTATGAAAATAAAACCTAGGTTCAAACATTTCCTACGAATTTGAGAGCCAATTTTGCCTACCCTTTTTCATTATTATTTATGACCAGGTGTTCATGTTAACTTACGTGTACATTAATTCCAAAACCTTAAAATTAACGACTAGACAAATCTCTAGTGGCCCCAAAATTTGGGATGTTTGGTACTTTGCGACTTCTTGGGTGGTTAAACTTTTTGGCTATGAAACACGGACACGGATACGGGATATGGCAATTTCTAAGAAATGGGGACACGGACACGGACACGGCAGGGGACACGGCAAATTTTTTAATTTTTTTAATAAATATTTTTATTTTAATACATATTAATTATTTTATTTATTATATTTTTAAATAATGTGTTGTAATTAATTATTTTATTTTATTTTACATACATATGTTTATTTTTTTATTTATTAATATGTATAAATATATATTATCTTGTAATATGTTTTATCCATTATCTAATAAGTATATTTATGTTATATACTATTAATACATATTATAAGTATATTTATAATAACTATTATATAATATATAATAAAATAATAATAGTTATTAGTCATATATATTATATATGAATATATAATAATAATAATAATAATAACTATATGAATATATAATAATAATAATAATAATAATAATAATAATAGTTATTATATAATAGTTATAATGTTATATATGAATCAAGACAAAAGGACAGACGGGAGAGAACCGAGAGAGAGGAGACAGAAGCAAGACGGTCGCGATCAGAAGCGAGAGAGAGGGAGACGAACGCGATCGATCGCGATCGCGAGCAAGAGAGAGAAGGCGAGAGAGAGAGAGCGCTCTGCGAAGGCAAAGGCGACAGAGAGCTCGTCGAAGTCGAAGGGGCTGGATCGTCGATCGAAGTCGAATGGGGCTCTGGATTGTCGATTGAAGTCGAAGGGCTCTGGAACGTCGCCGACCAGGTTTGTCCTCGTTTTCCCTTTCATTAACTCTTCTCGCCGTGTCTATGGCGTGTCCAGATTCTGGACACGCGTGTCCCCTGCAAAAAAATAGATTAAATTAAGGGGACACGTCAGATGCCGTGTCCCGTACGTGTCCCCGAAGTCAAGCCCCTTGGGCTTGCCTACTTAACACCATTTGCCTAAAGACAGTACAATCACCTCATCACCCTGAAATGAATACAAGCAGTGGAGACTGAAAAATGTTAAAACCTATTTGACAAGTATTATCAAGAAACCTGATGTGAAAGGGCCTTCTTTCCTGGCAGCCATACGCAAATGGAAAATGACCTATAACTGAAATAAAGTATGAATGCAACACCGGTAACATGAACCCAAGAAAGACCAACTTTCGAACTGAAGAAATAAAGAAATTGTACAAAGAGCATGGTCATTCAAAGTACAACTATCATGGTTGGCCTTTTAATATTGTCAAAATGGAACCACAAAGTCCCATATAAAATCCTCTCTTTGTGGTAAACCAAAGAAAAATCCTAACTGTAGTAACTGAAATTGGCCATATGTGGGTTCTTTGGATCTTTAATACCTTGGCTATCAAAGATATTGACTTTAATTCATATGCTTTTAAAAGAAAATAAGCATAATACAAGAATCGACCTTTAATGGCTCAAAAGATACTTTTTCATCCATTAGAATCAAGGTTCTGAAAAGCGGTTGCGGTTGCCGTAACGGTGGTGGTGACGCGGTTGCGGTTGCGGGGTGTAAAGGCCGTAGTATAACGGTTGCGGTAACCGAAACCGTGAATTTTTTTATTTTTCGCACAATTTGAAAAAAAACTTACCAATACGCATATTTTTTTCCATGATCATATTTATTTGGTTAAAAATAAATATTGATCAATTTTTGTAAATTTTTAAGTATGATCCAATATATTTCATATTTTTAAATCAATATAAACTGAGTTTTTTACATTTTATTTTAATAATTAATGACTTTATATTATACAAAAAAATTAATCACTAACTATTATATATAAGATAAACAATGACAAAAGTAAGAGAATAAATAAGAGCCTAAATATATATATATATATATATATACATATACATATTTTAACCAAGCCAAATAGATAATGATCACACTTATTATTATTATTTTCAAACAATATATAGATAAACACACACAAACAAAATAGTTTAGTAATAGCAGCTGAATAAAATAGTATAGGTCTTACCAAGGTTTTAAAAAGCGGTTGCAACCGTTACGTAACGCCGTTACGTAACGGTTTTGGCGGTTACCGCCACCCGTTACGGCCGCTTTTGCAATGTGATTGAGATTCACAGGTGCGTCAGTCGTAGCGGCTGCCGTAGCGGTCGTAACGGTGCCGTAACAGCCGTAACGGCCTGTTACGCACCGTTACGTAATGGTTTCAAACTGTTTCTTTCGAAAAAACACAAAAAAAAAAAAGCTGAAAATGGGGGAAGGGGATAGAGAGAAGAGGGAAGATAAAGAGAGAAAATGGAGGAACAAGAGATAGAGAAAGAGAAGAGGGAAGGTGAAGAACATGTTATTGATTTGTTGAAACTGTAAGACCTATACTATTTTATTCAGCTGCTATTACTAAACTATTTTGTTTGTGCGTGTTTATCTATATATTGTTTGAAAATAATAATAATAATAATAATAATAATAATAATAATAATAATAATAATAATAATAATAAGTGTGATCATTATCTATTTGGCTTGGTTAAAATATGTATATGTATATATATATATATATATATATATATATTTAGGCTCTTATTTATTCTCTTACTTTTGTCATTGTTTATCTTATATATAATAGTTAGTGATTAATTTTTTGTATAATATAAAGTCATTAATTATTAAAATAAAATGTAAAAAACTCAGTTTATATTGATTTAAAAATATAAAATATATTGGATCATACTTAAAAATTTACAAAAATTGATCAATATTTATTTTTAACCAAATAAATATGATCATGAAAAAAAATATGCGTATTGGTAAGTTTTTTTTCAAATTGTGCGAAAAATAAAAAAATTCACGGTTTCGGTTACCGCAACCGTTACACTACGGCCTTTATACCCCGCAACCGCAACCGCGTCACCACCACCGTTACGGCAACCGCAACCGCTTTTCAGAACCTTGGGTCTTACAGTTTCAACAAATCAATAACATGTTCTTCACCTTCCCTCTTCTCTTTCTCTATCTCTTGTTCCTCCATTTTCTCTCTTTATCTTCCCTCTTCTCTCTATCTCCTTCCCCCATTTTCAGCTTTTTTTTTTTTTTTGGTGTGTTTTTTCGAAAGAAACAGTTTGGAACCGTTACGTAACGGTGCGTAACAGGCCGTTACGGCTGTTGCGGCACCGTTACGACCGCTACGGCAGTCGCTACGACCGACGCACCTGTGAATCTCAATCACATTGCAAAAGCGACCGTAACGGGTGGCGGTAACTGCCAAAACCGTTACGTAACGGTTGCGACCGCTTTTTAAAACCTTGATTAGAATCCTTATGTGAGTGACCGCAGTACAAGCTTACTTGAGGGGGATGCAAGAATGGGGAGATTTACAGAATTTCTGCAGTTCCCTCTTTTGATGCCTAGAAATTGGTAATGTCGTGAAACTTAGTACAAGGTTTTCATCAATTGCACCATAAAATTAGGCCAAAGCGTGAAAACAAAGAAAAACCTAAAAATGGAAGGAGGAACAACAGCATGAATGAACCTGTTCAAGTTGTTCTCTTCCAGAATTGGTCTGAACGCATAATTAAGTCAAGAACCTAGAACCACAGCAGTTGGTTTGAGATATCATTTACAATATGCTGTGTTGAGTCATGAGTGTGCCTAAAAACATTTTGATTCTGCAAATATATACAAAAGGAAATAACTATTAAAAAAAAAAAATCTAGTCACAAACAACACCATGCAAGAGTCAGAGCCTAGTTCTCATGTTGCAACAAATGGAATTGATCAGCACAATATTTGGTAGTCATCTGTACTGGCTTTAGCCTTTATTCAGCTAATTGAATGCAAGTTTCATGTTGATGATAACAAAATTGAGTACTCTATGCTGAAACACATTCCGACATTAAACTGACCACACAGCGTTTGTGACTGATATGTAGAGAGAGCTCAACCATCTAACTGAACGCGATGATTGCACATCACAACAAACAAAAATCAAATTCTGACAAAAATAATAGAACAATACTAAAAACGACAATTAATCTACAACTCAGTTGTTGCTAGTTAACAAATATGCAACCCAGTCTGAGGTGTGATAGAGCACAGCACAGCATGGAAATATTTCCAGTGATTCAGTCAGTTTTCAATATTCAAATCCAAATATTGTTGGAAAGGTCCAGCCAAACAACAAATTGGCACCGTGAATGTCAATTCCTCAGCAGGAAAATCTTTATCTTTGTATGTAAATGATGAATTCTGCATTTTGTGGTGTACTTGTCTTAAAAAAAAAATTTATATGACTGAGCAAAGTGCAGAGAGAAACCAAAGTTTCTTTTTTCCATCTAGAATTCCATCTATCCTTTAAGACTCATAAATTAAATTTCTAGGGAGGAAAAAAAAAATTGAAATTAATTAATCAAATTATCATCTCAAACAAGATATCATCAGGAATTTCAACTAATTCTTATTGAATTCACAATTTACATAGACAGTGCATTACCATTAAATTTAGATCACACTGCACCAGAAGTCTGCAATCAGAATATCTTAATCTCGTACAAAACCATCTAAGCTATCATATCATCTCAACGCCTGCACAAACAACAACAGAAAGTGGACTTTGTATTCAAACAAAATTAAAAACTTTGTATTCAAACAAAATTAAAAACTTTGTATTCAAACAAAATTATAACAGAGTTGAAAATGTTACCTTCCCTGATTCGGCGAAATCAGGAACTTTGTATGTATCTGGTGTTATTTCCGTCAACCACAATCCCGGAAAAATTGCCTGCAAAAATAATAATAAAAAAAAACGTAGGAGTATTAAAAACACATGAAGCTTGAACATCAAAATCGATTTGATATTTGTTACAAGGGAGAAAATTGGAATTGTTCTTACATCTACATGTTTTTGAAGTAATTTAGGCCTTTTCTTGGGCCTCCGAGGCGGTCTCATACCAGAAATCGCCATAAAATCTCTCTCAACCTCGTCTCGCAAAAGCGAAATCGAAAATTTAGCTCTCTTATCTCTCTTCTCTACACTCTCAGCAGGCACAGGCACAGGCACAGGCACAGCGAAACCTCTCATCGGACTCTGTGGCTCGTTGGGAAGCTTGCAAGCCGATCGCCGAGTCCTCAAATTCCAAGGCCGAGGCGCTAACTCCTTTTCTTGTATAAACGAGACTTTCAATTTATCGGCGGCGACTCTGAGATCGAACATGAGCTTCTCGCGAACAGCTTCGATTCCATTGGTGTGGCAGGTTCTTCTACCAGCAATTGGCTTCAACGGTGACGACGACGACGACGACGATGGTCTCTTGAAGCTGTCCCTCTCGGAAGATCTGCGATTGATGACTTCATTGGAGAAATCCGATTGGGGCGATTTGCGAGGGTCGGGGTTGGTGTTGTTGACGTGTTTCATGCATCGGAGGAGTCGCTGGTTGCCCCATCTTAATCGCGGCAATGCGAAGTTGTGAAGACGCCTCGATCTCTCTGGCGCTGTAGCCATCAACTTCTGCTCTCTCTCTCTCTCTATATATATATAAAGTCTGTTTCTCTCTCTGAAGAGAGAAGACGAGAGCTTTCTCACTCTCTCTCTTTCTATCTGATGAATGTTTGGAGGTTTTTGAGAAGAATAGAGCTACAAAAGAGAGATACAGAGAGAAGAAATTGGGTTTGCCTATTTCTCTTTTGTTTTTCTGGAATTCGCCCGCCGGGAAGCTTATATTATACATATGAACAAGAGAGGAGAGAGAGAGAGAGAGAGAGCGGTTTTAACGCTCGGGCGGACTACGGATTTCTAATCCCAAATTATTTCTTTAGAAGCGTTTTTATTTTTTATTTATTTTATTTTAGTTATATAAAATAAAATCTTTATTACTGACAGACTCAAATGATCAAGAATGACACGATAAACCACCCATGGAAATAGAGATGACTTTTACGATCACTCTCAACCGATGACTTTTACGACCAACTCTCAGCAACGGACCTGAACGATTTTTTAGACAGAATGTATGGGTGAAAAAAAAAAAAAATTTAGTACACTTCGAAATTAAGACTCATATAAAATTTTGTAATAGTTCCAAGATTTTTTACTCTTCAAATTTTGCAAAGAATCCACTTTGAAGATTCAGCATCCAAGCATCGTCATCCATAATTAGTACTTCAGCAGAAGAAGACAAAATTCGTAGAAGATAAGGCTCCTCTTCAATGCACGCCAAGAAAAGACAAAAGATTTTGTAGATATTTGTGTCTGTAATTATTTGAGTCTGTCAGTAATAAAGATTTTCCTTCACTCACTACTTTAATAGAGCAGGTGACCCCCATCCTGCTCCATTAAAGAAAAGCTGTGAAAATCTTTACACGTGTCTTATAATAAATTATAGTGTCAAAATTTTGTTAAAAAGTGAGGATTGAATGATGTGCGATGGGGCCCAAAGCTGTACCCGGCATCATTATCCAAACCCTCTATTTGTTTTTATCTGTGTAGAAAAATCGTCAATGTAGGCATATAATTGTATCTTAATAGCCTTGTCTTTATTAGGTGGTGAAAAAACCTACCTAAGTCTAGGCTTATAGGTTTTGAATTTAAGGAAAGTCTAGACATAGAGCATAAATTGAAGTTTTTGTTTTTATCTTTCTTTTGAGTTGTATAAATTGACATTCATGCCAACGGAAGAGACAGAATGAAAAATTTCCCATCACTCTGCTTTGTAAAAAATTCCAACCCCTTTAAAACAAAAAAACCTCTAAGTGTACTAAGTCTTTCAGAATTTCAGAGTCTGTAATATAATCTTTGTAAGTATATTTCTTATTAATATGAAGTGTGAGTAGTCTCTCTTTTTCCTTAAATATTTCAAAAAGGTAACTCTTCTATTCTAAAAAAATATTTTCTTTTTGGAAAAACTAAATTTATGGAATGCTTGTTTGCTCATTAATATTACATGCTTTGCATCTTCGTAGTATCTGTTGTTTTCTATTTTATTACTGAGTGACCTTAGCTGAAGAGCCCGTGAGAGCCGTGGTTACGCGTTTGAGGGCAAATTGTAGGCAGAAAGGGAAAGGTAAAAATTAGAAAATAAAAATATACTATGTTGAATGAGGCTTAGCTTCAAGGTGGGAGTATATGTAATGAAAATAAACATTGCCTAAAAATAGTTTTGCCAAAGAAAAAGAATTTTAGAATAAAAAGAGAGCAACCCGAGTAGAAAATATTGTTCATAAAAGAAATTAAAAAGTCAAAATTGTATGCCCTTAGATGAAGAACTTAGGATTAAAATCAGAACTAGTACTGAGCTTATACAAGAATTAGAAGATCAAAAATTTAGGTATCAATTTCTTTCATCATTAGCATTTGGCAGATTCCTAGAAAATTACAGTTTAAAATTTTTTCAAATAAATAAACAAATAACTGTAAAACAAGAAGCCCTAAAGCTAGCCATATAACAGCTTGAAGACCTATTAGCATAACTGTAGAATTAGTTAGATGATTCTCAGCCCAATTTCAAAATAATGGTAGATCACTAACTCATCCCACCCAAAAAATTGGTATCAGAGCAGTGTTCAGTTTTAGGACAGTTTAAGTTAGTTTATGCATTTTGCTTATGGCAATAGACTAGTTTTATTTTTGGACATTTTAGTTATAAATTTCATGTTATAATAGCTTGTAATAATTTTAAAGTAGGAGTTAATTTTGTGTATGAAAAGAGTAGAATATTTAGACTTAGAACTCAGCAATTATAATTATCATCTTAGCATAGATAAAAATAAATTTCGTTGTAATTTTGAAGGTATTTTTACACGTCAGCTTCATAGTGAACATAATCATCAGCTAAATAGTATCATAGATTATTAGATTAATTTTGCAGAAAATATTAAAAAGGACATAGATAAAATTAGTAATCTTTTTATTTCATCTATAGATCATCTCCGTAATAATCGTAGTATAATTAAAGATCAAGATAAAAAATTAGATTATATCCAAGACCAGTGTAGTTCAATTTTACAAAAACGAACAGATTTAAATTTAGAAAAATTTCCCACTAAGCTAGAAATAAAAACTTTAATTTCAGCTATAAATACTAACAGCTCAAAACAAATAGAGTTAAAATTTAAACAACTAATTGAACAAACTCATAGCCAGATAAATCAAATAGCTAAACAAATAGAACAAATCAACCAAATTCAAGATAATTTAAAACAAAAATTAGAAATTTTAGAATAACTAATAAGATCTTAGTTTATGAGTAGTGATAAAAAAAAGCTAATAGAAATTACCAGATTATTTTAAAACAAGCAGAAGATTTTCATAATAACCCAGAAGGAATCAGTAGCTATCAAGGAATAAACCAATCAGATAAAATATCAGTAAGACAAAATAATATAGAAATTTTATTTCTAATTAGATTGTGTGAAAAATTTGAATATCTATCAGAACAACTACAAAATTTAGAAAATCATTTAGCTTCTCTAGAAAAAATAATACTTCAAAAAGGGAAAAGAGTAGAAGGACAAGTAAATAAACCTCAATCTCAGGTAAACGAAGAAGATATAGCTAGATATTTCGAAAAACTTAAATTACCAAAGAAACCTATTTGTAGAACTTATAGAAAATAAAGATGTTTAAACAGCTAATAAAAAGAAGTAGTAGCAAAAAACGTAATGAAGATGAAGATATTAAATTGGAAAAATTTATAGATGTAGAACAACAGATAGAAAAATTTAAGAAGGAAAAACTAGAATTAATTCCAGCTAAATATGTATATAAGCTAAGTAAGGTTCATAAAAAACAATATCTATTTAAACACTATGGTGAACAAATGATTAGTGTAACCCAAGAAGATGAAAAAATAGAACTAAATTTAATAGATAGAGAAAGCTATAAATATGCAATAAATGAACACCTTAAAATGACCCACTTATGATTAGTTGTAGTAGGAGTTAAGGCTTTAACTAGAGAAAATATAGGAACTAAAGTTTTTGTATGTCTTTATGATGATAGGTTTAATGATGTAGGACAAAGTATTTTAGGCAGTTATGAATTAGATGTGAATTCAAAAGGTGGAATAGTTTATTTTACACCAGATATCTTACTACTATAGCGATCTCGGGTTTTCTCTTTTATGTATAGTATTCTGGACTTAGGTTCCGTGGTTGAGTATTGTTGCATTTTTTCATTTCCGTCCTTTAATTCTTTTTGTATGAGTTTTAGGATGTGTTGGGCATGTTTGTAACAGGTTGGTTGTGTTTGGGAACAAATGGTTGCTGTCCAGATTTTGGTGTCTTCGCTCGAGCAAGGCTTTTGTCGCTCGAGCAAGCTCTTTGTGTTGATTCCTTCGCTTGAGCGAAAGGGTTCCTTCGCTCAAGCGAGAGTTGAGTTTTGTGTTTGGTGGCTCAAGCGAGAAGTCTTGCGCTCGAGCTTGCGTCTGCGTCTGGTTCTGGACCTGAAAGTTGCATTTCTTGGCTTGAGCGAGCTTTCTTTCGCTCAAGCGAGCGAGGTCTATGTTTTGGGTTTCTTTGCTCGAGCGAGCTTTTCTTCGCTTGAGCGTGCTTCTAGTTGTAGACCTGAAACTTCGAATTGTTGGCTCGAGCGAGGCTTCCTACGCTTGAGCGAGGTATCTTTGTGTCTGGTCGCTCGAGCGAGACTCTGTTATATCAGTACACAGCAGCCGTCCCCTTCATCATTTTTTGATACACTTTTCATCTCAAAACCCTAGATTCGGCTCTCTCTCTCTCTATCTACACTTACCTTCTCTCTAGGGTTTCCTCTATTTCTAGTGTGTTCTTACCCTAATCTCTTTGTAAGAAAGATAGAGGGTCGTATGGGCTACCTTTTTATCTGAAAATTTGTGGATTTGGAGCACTTTGGATTTTCATCATCTTCTCCTTTGGTCTCTTCATTTCAAGGTAGGGATACCCTACTCTATCTTATGAGTTTTGTCATGAATTTTGGGCATTTTGATTAGTTGGTGTTGTTGGGTAATTTTTGAAAAAGTTAGGGTTTGATTTGTAATTTATAGAAAGGGGGTTTTCAATTGTGTTAAATCCCATGTGTATAAGGGACCTTGTAAAATGGAATTATTGTTGTTATATTGATGAATTTGAACCTTAGGGTTGATATTGAGAATTAGGGAAAAATGCCCTAGTTATGTGATAAATTAATTTGAATAATTAATTTCTGAGAATATGAAATTAAGTTGGAAATTATGAAATTGGAGAATTATAAGTTAAATGGTGTAGTTGGAGTGATTAATCGTTCACCTATGTAAATGTTGATATTATATCTGTTTAATGCATTTATTTTCTGTTTAGAAATAACTGCTTTAGGCTATCGGTGGAGGATAGTCTTGATTGTTGTAGACATTGCATGATGATTAGGTGAATTAAAACTAATCGGTTGAATATGTCATTGAATGTGACGGTTGGAATAACACATCGAATAGGTGTATTGAATAATGCATCGAACTTTGGGGGATTTTCTCTTCCCATTCATGAAGGCAGAAACAATCTTCTTGGGCGGGTTTATTTTGAGGGCGTTATAATCTTCTTAGGTGTAGGGAGAAGCTGAAGGACCAGTTTTGTCAGCTCAAGCAGCTGAGTTTATCAGTGGCCGAGTTTGAGGCCGCATTTACCAATTTATCCAGGATCGCACCTGAGCTTGTGGTGTCTGAGGAATGCCGTTGTATTGAGTTTGAGAGGAAGTTAAGGCATGGACTCATGATGAGAGTTGGGGGGTCTATGATCCGAGAGTATAGGCGTCTTGTGGATACTGCGACCCATATGGAGACTATGATGCAGGAGGAGGAGGAGAGGATGAGGGGCTCCAAGAGGAGTCAGGATGGCCAGGGAGATGGTAGGAAGCAGAAGGGTTTTAACCCTCAGCAGTCCCAAAGTGCCTTGGTGAGATCTACCTTTCCAGTACCGAGTTCGGGTTCTGGGAGGGCCAGCCAGGGAGACTTTACCTGTTTCAAATGTGGTCAGCTGGGCCACAAGTCTCCAGCTTGCCCGCAGAGGGGAGGAGGCCAGGGAGCAGCTTCATCTTCGGCTCGACCTTAGAGCCAGAGTCAGGGCAGAGGTCGGTCATCCTCCTATTACCAGTGTGGTCAGGTAGGGTACCTGAAGAGGTTCTGCCCACAGTTGGGTGGTACACCCGGTGCGTTTGGTTCGAGACAAACGCAGAGTTCGCAGCCAGCACAGTCTATTCAGGCCTCGAGGGCCAATCAGGGGGCTTCATCGTCTCAGTCTGTGCAGCAATCTTTTGCTCTGAGAGGTGAGCAGGTTGACCAGAGACCTACCGGGCGCGTGTATGCTGTTACCGCGCAGGATCTTGTATCAGCTCCATCTATTGTGAGAGGTACATTTTTGTTTTGCAACTCGGTTGCCAATGTGTTGATTGATATGGGTGCATCCCATTCCTTTATATCTGCTGCATTTGCATCTGTTTTGGGGTTGGAGTTGGCACAGTTAGCATATCTTATATGTGCTGTATCGCCTGTTGGGGGCGAATTAATTTTGAAACAAGGATGTAGAGGTCGCCGACTGCCGTCTTCCATTCTCTTTTGTAGTTATGGCTATGTCGGGTTTTGATGTGATTTTGGGTATGGACTGATTATCATCATACCGGGCAGTTATTGATTGTTACCGCCAGAGGGTCACTGTATTTACCTTGAGCGGGGATTGTTTCTATTTCTTGGGGGATCAGGTTGGCAGTGTGTTACCACTAGCATATGATCCGCAAGGGCGGAGTGAGCTTAGTGGTCTCCTCGCTAGCTTTATGAGTAGTGAGTGTGATGAGACCCAGACTGTATTGCCGAGAGTGGTTTGCGAGTATTCGGATGTTTTTCCCGAGGACCTTGTTAGTTTACCACCTCATCGAGAAATCGAGTTCTCCATTGACTTAGTGCTTGGTACAGTACCAATTTCCATGGCATCTTATCGTTTTGCCCCAGCCAAGTTGAGTAAGTTGAAGATCCAACTCCAAGAGTTGCTAGATAAGGGCTTTATTCGCCCTAGTGTTTCGCCGTGGGGAGCACCCTCACTCTTTGCTAAAAAGAAAGATGGTGCCTTGAGACTTTGTATCAATTACCGAAAATTGAATCAGGCTACGGTTAAGAACAAATACCCTATGCCCCGTATAGATGATCTGTTTGACCAGTTAAAAGGGTCCCGTTGTTTCTCTAAGATAGACTTGAGATCGGGTTACCACCAGTTGAGAGTTAGGAAGGAGGATATTCCGAAGACAGCATTTCGTACGCAATATGGCCACTATGAGTTTCTGGTGATGCCTTTTGGGCTCACCAATGCACCGGTAGTGTTTATGGACTTGATGAACCGAATATTCTGGGAATTCTTAGATCGATTTGTAGTCGTCTTCGTAGACGACATCCTGATTTATTCGCCTTCGGAGGAGGAGCACGAGGAACACTTAAGAGTGGTGCTCGAGTTACTTAGAGCCCATAGATTGTATGCCAAATTTGGGAAGTGTGAATTCTAGCTAAGACAGGTTAAGTTCTTAGGTCATGTAGTTTCCAGGGAATGGGTGTTTGTTGATACATCCAAAATAGAGGCAGTGCAGGATTAGGTACAGCCTAAGAGTGTTTTTGAGATTCGCAGTTTTCTGGGATTAGCTGGGTACTATCGCCGGTTTGTGAAGGATTTCTCCAGACTACCTTTGCCGTTGACTAGATTAACGCGGAAAGGGGTCAAATTTGTGTGGAGTGAGACTTGTGAAAAGTCGTTCTAGGAGTTGAAAGTTAGACTTACCACCGCTCTAGTGTTGATTATTCCGGAGAGAGGTTTGGGTTATACGGTTTATTGTGATGCCTCACGAGAGGGTTTGGATTGTGTGTTGATGCAAGAGGGGAAAATGGTAGCCTATGGCTCACGTCAGTTGAAAATACACGAGAGGAACTACCCTACACACGACCTTGAGTTAGCAGCCGTGATTTTTGCCTTGAAGATTTAGAGGCACTACCTGTATGGTGAGAGATTCGAGGTGTTCTCGGACCATAAGAGTCTGAAGTATCTGTTTACTTAGAGAGACTTGAACTTGAGGCAGAGGAGATGGATGGAGTTTATTGAAGATTACGATTTCAAGTTGCACTATCACCCAGGAAAGGCCAACGTTGTGGCCGATGCCCTTAGTAGGAAATCCATTAGTGATGTAGCATGTATAGCCATCCGGGAGTGGGAGATGTTGGGTGCACTTGGCGAGTTTGATTTGCTTCTGGGCGAATCCGTTGAGGCTGCGACCTTATTTTCTGTAGTTGCGCAACCCACACTTATGAATCGAGTGTTAGAGGCACAAGGAGGTGACCTTGAGGTAGAATCCCTCCGAGAGAAGATCTCCAACGGGAAGGCTGAGAAGGGTTTGACTGTGTATCCTGACCTGAGTGTGAGATACCGAGACCGTCTGTTTGTGCCGGAGTCTTGCCGAGAGGAAGTACTCTGAGAGTTTCACCATTCACACCTTGCGGTACATCCAGGAGGCACTAAGATGTATCGTGATCTGGGTCGCCAGTTTTGGTGACGGGGTATGAAGAGAGATATGGCTGTGTTTGTGTCTAAGTGCCTTACTTGTCAGGAAGTGAAGGCCGAGCATCAGAGGCCAGCGGGTTTGTTGAAGCCCTTGCCTATTGCTGAGTGGAAGTGGGAGCATGTCACTATGGGCTACGTTGTAGGTCTTCCGAGGACTCAGCGGGGTAGTGATACTATTTGGGTGGTTGTAGACCGATTGACTAAGTCGATGCACTTTATTCCTATCCGCGTGAAGGATTCGGTAGATCATCTTGCTGACTTGTATATTCGGGACATAGTGAGGTTGCACGGGGTCCCAGTGTCGATTGTCTCAGATAGAGATCCATGTTTTACCGCTAGATTGTGGCAGAGTTTGCAGAGTGCCTTGGGCACTAGATTGGCCTTTAGCACGGCTTATCATCCTCAGACTGACGGGCAGTCTGAGCGTATTATTCAGATCCTTGAGGATATGCTTCGAGGTTGTGCTCTTGACCTTAGTGGGTTGTGGGAGAGGCAATTGCCCTTGGTGGAGTTTGCCTACAACAACAGTTTTCAATCCAGTATTGGTATGGCACTGTTCAAGGCCTTGTATGCCCGACCGTGTAGGTCTCCAGTTTGTTGGGCCGAGGTGGGTGATGCACTTTTGTTGGGCCCGGAGTTGGTGAGGGAAACGACTGAGAAAGTTGAGCTTTAGCATTTGAGATGGGCGATCATGTCTTCTTGAAAATATCACCTAGGCGGGGTTTGATGAGATTTGGGAAGAGTGGGAAATTGTCCCCTTAGTTTATATGTCCTTTTGAGATCCTTGAGAGGATTGGTGAGGTCGCCTATTGTTTAGCTTTACCCCCGCAGTTGTCCGGGATACATGACGTGTTTCATGTTAGTATGCTTCGGAAGTACGAGCCGGATCCATCGCATGTATTGGATTAGACCGACTTAGAGGTTGATGAGGATGCCTCGTATGAGGAGAGACCCGTGCGGGTCTTGGATAGGCGGGAGCAAGTCTTGCGAGGCAAGATGATACCCTTAGTAAAGGTTTTGTGGAAACATCACGGAGTGGAAGAAGCCACTTGAGAACGTGAGTTGGAGGTCCGAGAAAAATGTCCGGACTTGTTCGTTAACATTTAATTATGTAATGGGAGTTTTGTTTTGTATTGATAAACCTTAAGAGTATTGAAATATTTCTTAAGTTGTAAAACATGGCATATGTTTTAATTTATGGAAGCATTGTTGAATATGCTTGGAAAATGGAAGTTTATTTTAACATTGCATATGTTAATTCTGTTTTAGAAATGCAAATATATTATTGGCATTGGGTATGTAATTAAATTGTGTAATATGTGTTGAAATTGGTGAATTTCAAGGAAATGCATGTTGATAATGCATGTTGTAGAATATGTTGTAATTTGCCCCTTGAGAAGGGATGGTATGACCGGTGATGGGTCAGGTTGATATATATTGAATTGTAATATTGTTGATAATTGAGAAAGAAAAACACGTTTTTGAAACTTGTATCTAATTTCGGGGACGAAATTCTTTAAGGGGGGAGGTTATAGCGATCCCGGTTTTCCCTCTCATGTTTACTATTTTCCGGACTCGGTTCCGTTGATAGTTGTTGTTGTCTATATTTCATTTTCATCCTTTAACTCTTTGCATTTGAGTTTAGAATTGTCTTGGGCGTGTTTCAAATAGGTTGGTTGAGCTTTTGTCCCAACTCTTGTTGCCCAGATTTTTAGTGATCCGCTCGAGCGGGTCTTCTTGCACTCGAGCGGAGTTTGCACACCTTCAGGAGTTTGTCCGTCAGCAAAAGTACTGCAGATGTGTTTTTCACGCACGAGCGGATTTCCTTACGCTCGAGCGGGTATCCTTGCGCTCGAGCGGGTGTTCTCTGTCTGTAAAAGTACTGGAAGCGTGTAATCTACGCTCGAGCGGGTTTCCCTTTATGCTCGAGTGGGTGTGTTTTGCAGTTGTGTCTTGGAGCTCGAGCGGGTATTCTTGCACTCGAGCGGGTCCAGTTTTTTGTGCTTGACGATCGAGCGTTCTATTCTCCACTTGAGCGGACTAGTCTTATATCAGATGGCAGCAGGGTGATTTTAAATCACTTTTTACACTTTCTTTCTCTCTTTTACTTTTCAAAACCTTCATTGGAGAGCACTTCACTCTAAAACTCTAATTTCTCTCTAGGGTTTGATCTAGTAGAAGTGATCTTCTATCCTTGGGGTTTTGTTAAAAGTGTGGAGCTTGTCTAAGGCTACCTATTAATTCGAAAATTTTGAGATTTGGAGCAATTTCGATTTTCTTCACCTTCTCCTTTGAGCTCCGACTTTGAGGTAGGGATAACTACTCATTTTTATGAGCTTTAACCTAAATGTTGAGCTTTTTGTATAAATGGTTTGATTTGGGAAGTTAGGATTTGAGATGTGTTATATTGGAAAGAGGGGTTGTGTTCTTTTGATTCAAACATATGTGTTTTGGGTCTAAAAAATGAGGTTATTGATGTTGTTGATAATATTTGGACCTATGGGTCAATGTTGAGAAATGAGAAAAATGCCATGTTTGGGTATATTTGGGTCATTAGTGTAATTAATGACATTTATTATGGGAATATGAAATTGAGTGGAAATAATGAAATTGGCTCATTATAAGGTAGAATGGTGGAGTTGGATTCATTAATCACTCACCTTTGAAAATGTTGATAAATTATCTGTTGATATGATTATTGTCTGTTTAGAAATAATTATTTTGGGCTATCGGTGAAGGATAGTCTCGATTGTTGTAGACACTACATGATGATTAGGTGAATTAAAACTAATCAATTTGAGTATGTCATTGCGTATGACGGTTGGAATAATACAACGAATATGTGTATTGATTGGTCATTATATATGATGAGTATTTGAATACATGGGTGCCAAATCCCGCGGATGAAATTTTCGTAAAATGGCAATTCGAAAATAATTATACATGGGTGTCGAATCCCGCGGATGAAATTTTCGTAAAATGGCAATTCAAAAATATCTATACATGGGTGCCGAGTCCCGCGGATGAAATTTCCGTAAAATGGCCACAAGAAAATAATTATACATGGGTGCCGAATCTCGCAGACACAATTTCCGTAAAATGGCAGTTTGAAGTATTGTTGGCATGAGATGTAGTCTCATTTAAGTTGTTTGGCCAGGTTCTGAGCCTTGTTTACAAATTGAGATTTTGTTAAGTAAAGGATTATGGAACTGGATTGTACTGTATGTTGGTTTATATGAGTTAAACATTTATCAAGTGCTAATGTTTTAGTTATTGCTCATATTATGTTTAGCATATCTCTACTGGGCGTTGGCTCACCCTATTTGGGACATCATTTTTAGGTGCAGGTGACATGCCACCTCCAAGGACGTAACTTGGGAGGCTTAGTGGCTGAGAGACCTTTTTGATTACTTTTGTATTACATGTATATCAAGTCAAGGGCTTATTTGTGTAGAGTTAGTACTCTCCTCTTTGTAACCAAGTGTTGACTTGGAAAGTTGTAAGCCCGTGGGGCATTTACTTTTGTTGTCAACATGTAATACATTCTGTAAGAATACTCTGATTTATGAAATGTGATATCTCTTTCTTGTATCATGGATGTTGTTTTTGGGTTTATTTTGAGGGCGTTACAATCTTCTTGGGTTACACTAATCATTTGTTCACCATAGTGTTTAAATAGATATTGTTTTTTATGAACCTTACTTAGCTTATATACATATTTAGCTGGAATTAATTCTAGTTTTTCCTTTTTAAATTTTTCTATCTGTTGTTCTACATCTATAAATTCTTCCATTTTAATATTTTCATCTTCATTACGCTTTTTGCTACTACTTCCTTTTATTAGCTGTTTAAACATCTTTATTTTCTGTAAGTTCTACAAATAGGTTTCTTTGGTAATTTAAGCTTTTTAAAATATCTAGCTATATCTTCTTCGTTTACCTGAGATTGAGGTTTATTTACTTGTCCTTCTACTCCTTTTCCTTTTTGAAGTATTATTTTTTCTAGAGAAGCTAAATGATTTTCTAAACTGTGTAGTTGTTATGATAGTTCTTCAAATTTTTCACACAATCTAATTAGAAATAAAATTTCTATATTATTTTGTCTTACTGATATTTTATCTGATTGGTTTATTCCTTGATAGTTACTGATTCCTTCTGGGTTATTATGAAAATCTGCTGCTTGTTTTAAAATAATCTGGTAATCTCTATTAGCTTTTTTATCACTACTCATAAACTAAGATCTTATTAGTTGTTCTAAAATTTCTAATTTCTGTTTTAAATTATCTTGAATTTGGTTGATTTGTTCTATTTGTTTAGCTATTTGATTTATCTAGCTATGAGTTTGTGCAATTAGTTATTTAAATTCTAACTCTATTTGTTTTGAGCTGTTAGTATTTATAGCTGAAATTAAAGTTTCTATTTCTAGCTTAGTGGGAAATTTTTCTAAATTTAAATCTGCTCGTTTTTGTAAAATTGAACTACACTGGTCTTGGATATAATCTAATTTTTTATCTTGATCTTTAATTATACTACGATTATTACGGAGATGATCTATAGATGAAATAAAAAGATTACTAATTTTATCTATGTCCTTTTTAATATTTTTTGCAAAATTAATCTGATAATCTATGATACTATTTAGCTGATGATTATGTTCACTATGAAGTTGATGTGTAAAAGTACCTTCAAAATTACAATGAAATTTATTTTTATCTATGCTAAGACAATGATTATAATTGTTGAGTTCTAATGTAAATATTCTACTCTTTTCATACACAAAATTAACTCATACTTTAAAATTATTACAAGCTACTATAATATGAAATTTATAACTAAATTGTCCAAAAATAAAAACTACTCTATTTCCATAAGCAAAATGCATAAACTAACCTATACTGTCCTAAAACCGAACACTGCTCTGATACCAATTTTTTGGAGGGGATGAGTTAGTGGTCTACCACTATTTTG
The DNA here is from genome assembly GCF_055761805.1 of Camellia sinensis. Taxonomy (NCBI): domain Eukaryota; kingdom Viridiplantae; phylum Streptophyta; class Magnoliopsida; order Ericales; family Theaceae; genus Camellia; species Camellia sinensis. Next base: position 162,030,064 of record NC_138964.1, read on the forward strand.
AAATTGGGCTGAGAATTATCTAACTAATTCTATAGTTATGCTAATAGGTCTTCAAGCTATTGTATGGCTAGCTTTAAGGCTTCTTGTTTTACAGCTATTTGTCTATTTATTTGAAAAAAATTTAAACTGTAATTTTCTAGGGATCTGCCCAGATGCTAATGATGAAAGAAATTGATACCTAAATTTTTGATCTTCTAATTCTTGTATAAGCTCAGTACTGGTTCTGATTTTAATTCTAAGTTCTTCATCTAAGGGCATACAATTTTGACTTTTTAATTTCTTTTATGAATAATATTTTCTTAATTTTCTACTCGGGTTTCTCTCTTTTTATTCTAAAATTCTTTTTCTTTGGCAAAACTATTTTTAGACAATGTTTGTTTTCATTACATGTACTCCCACCTTGAAGTTAAGCCTCGTTCAATATAGTATATTTTTATTTTCTAATTTTTACTTTTCCCTTTCTGCCTACAATTTGCCCTTAAACGCCTAACCACGGCTCTCACGGGCTCTTCAGCTAAGGTCACTCAGTAATAAAATAGAAAACAACAGATACTACAAAGGTGCAAAGCATGTAATATTAATGAGCAAATGAACATTCCATAAACTTAGTTTTTCCAAAAAGAAAATAATTTTTTAGAATAGAAGAGTTACCCTTTTGAAATATTTAAGGAAAAAAAGAGACTACTTACACTTCATATTAATAAGAAATATACTTACAAAGATTATATTACAGACTCTGAAATTCTGAAAGACTTAGTACACTTAGAGGTTTTTTTTTTTTGAGAGGGGTTAGAAATTTTTACAAAGCAGAGTGAAGGGGAATTTTTCATTCTGCCTCTTCCGTTGGCATGAATGCCAATTTATACAACTCAAAAGAAAGATAAAAACAAAAACTTCAATCTATGCTCTATGTCTAGACTTTCCCTAAATTCAAAACCTATAAGCCTAGACTTAGGTAGGCTTTTTCACCACCTAATAAAGACAAAGCTATAAGGATACAATTATATGCCTATATTGACGATTTTTCTACACAGATAAAAACAAATAGAGGAATGATGCCGGGTACTGCTTTGGGCCCCATCGCACATTATTCAATCCTCCATTTTTGACAAAATTTTGACACTATAATTTATTACAAGACACGTGTAAAGATTTTCACAGCTTTTCTTTAATGGAGCAGGGTGGGGGTCATCTGCTCTATTAAAGTAGTGAGTGAAGGAAAATCTTTATTATTGATAGATTCAAATAATTACAGACACAAATATCTACAAAATCTTTTGTCTTTTCTTGGCGTGCATTGAAGAGGAGCCTTATCTTCTACGGATTTTGTCTTCTTCTGCTGAAGTACTAATTATTGATGGCGACGCTTGGATGCTGAATCTTCAAAGTGGATTCTTTGCAAAATTTAATGAGTCAAAAATCTTGGAACTATTATAAAATATTATATGAGTCTTAATTTCGAGGTGTACTAATTTTTTATATATATATTTTTTAATTTCTACAAAATATTTTTAAATTCAGATTGACGAGATTAATTCAAAAAATATATTTCGTAAAAAGAAACTCAGAAAAGACAAAAGCAAGCTAAAAATAATTGACTTGTTTTTGCTTTTTTGTTATTATTATTTTTAATTTTACTTTTAAAATTGTCTATATTAAACGGACTAAAAAAAATATAAAAATATAAAAATTTAACATAATTTTGAAAAAAACTACAATACAAAAAAAAAAAAAAAAAAATTAGAAAAGAGGTGACTTTTTAAAATTTTCTTAAACACCAACCTAATAATTTGTATTATAACTAAGTTAATTTAATTTAATAACTTGATATCAACAAAGTCTCATATAAACTAACTCTAAGAAATTATTTGTACCTAAAAAGTTTTGAATCTAAGCTCTTAGATGGAACCCATCCCATACCTTGACCACTAGGCCCATAAATTATAATTAATCATAACTAATATCATAATAAATTATAATTAATTATTATTTAAAATAGGGGAATGTTTTTTAAGGTTCTTAATATTAAGATTTTATAGCATAAAGGGTATGAAATATTTTCATAATAGTTGGGGTCCCTCAAATTTCGATTAAGAGAAATTTCGATCTAGAGAAATTTCGAAATATAGAAAAATTTGTTTGAAATTTCTCTAATTTGCTCACAAATTTCTCTGTATTTTGATTAATTTTGTCTAATTTGCTGTAGCCATTCCTAGCAAAGAATGCCCTATACCTTTTTTGGGTTTGTAACCATTTTCGATCATCAGTTTAGCTACCATGAGACTGGCCTCAGGAATCTTGGGCTTGGGGATAGCTGTCGCTCCTATTTTCTCTGTGTTTTGAACAAATCAGAGAAAATTGAGCTACTCATAAGCTAATTTTTCTATAATTTTTATAAGAAAACACCACGCTAAGTTTATCAAGGAACTTAAAATATAAAATCGAATTACAATTTAAAAAATAGCAAATACTACACATCTCAAAAGATCAAAACTAAAATTTAAAATTAGAAACTCAGTGAAAATCAAACAAGCAACATAAATTAATGGGAAGCTTAATGTAGGCAGGAAAAATTCAAATATCGGAGAAAATTCGAGAAAAAATCAAAGAGACAATTAGTCAAAAAAAATCAAGCAAGGCACAAAGAGAAAGAGAGTCCAATATGTTTAGAGAAAATTAATCTAAAAGGAATATCTTAGTGTTAGAGAAGATTCATCCCAAATGAAAAATTACACACAATGAGACAATTAATTAGTGAAAATCAAACAAGTAACCTAAATTAGTGAGAGTTTAATGTTTTCAGGAAAAATTCAAATGCCAGAGAAAATTCAGCTCAGGGAACAACTAATTAGTGAAAATCAAACAAACAACACAAACTAGTGAGAGTTTAATGTGGTCAAGGAAAATTAAAATGCCAGAGAAAATCAAAGAGACAATTAGTCATAGAAAATCAAGTAAGTCATATAGAGTAAAGTAAATCCAATGTGTTTAGAGAAAATTGTTATGTCAAAAAAAATTCATCTTAAGAGGAAAATTTACCTACAAGGAGACAACTAACTAGTGAAAATCAAATAAGCAACATAATTTGATGGGTCAGGGAATGTAACAACCCCGGCCTCTGATTAACATGCAATCCATGATTAAGAATGCTTAACAAGTAATTAAAGTGAAATTTTGTATTCATTACGTGTGATATGTGTTATATGAGTTTATATCCGTTTTGTGTAGGAATATCTGTCTCTAATTTTGTTTTATTCTGTAAATTGAAGGCCTTACCGGCATTTGAATAAGAAATTGACTTGGTATACATGTTATTTGAAAATTTTAAAATATTATGGTAGGTTCAATTGAAATTTGATTCGGAACGAATCAAATTAGAATAATTGATGTCAATTGCCTAGCCTAATTACAATTAACTAGCCTAAACTAATCAAACATATAAATAGGCCACATGTAGATGGGTAGGCATATTTCTACCATCATCTTGGGCAACAAACGTGTAGAGAGAGAGAGAGGGAGTAAGGAGAAGGCTTCAACAAAGAAATTTGCTAGAGAATTAAGGGGAATTGAAGAATTTGAGTAAAAACTCACTAGAATTTATGGAATTGAGTACCTAAGGTAAGAAATCAAGCATTTCGTTGTGTACTTAGGGTACTTAGCACATGAATTCAAAGAATTAAGTTGTGTAATGCTTGAATTGAGCTAAAATGAAAGAATATAGACTATACCATGCATACATGCCTATATTATGGCATCTTGAGGAAGTTTTCAAAGAATTCTCACATGCATGTTACCATTATACCTTGGTTTTGAGAATTCATCTCATTTTCCATCAATTTGTCTCATTTGATCATGTTTTAAAGGCTTTAAACTTGCACCTTTACATGCATGATGTATAATGTTACGTTTTCAAAGATTTGGGTTTCGTTTTGGATAATTGGCATACTTTTGGGCCTTGATTCATGAAATGATCTTTAATTATTTATGTTTTCCAAGTTTATACTTGTTTTCTCAAGTTTTGGGGCCCAGAGGTTGAGTTTAATGGCTTTGAATTCAAGTTTGGAGTTTAGGAGTGCAATCTGGAAATTCTAGATTCTGCACTTTTGCTCGAGCGGCCGAATCTGCGCTGGAGCGACCACTATGTGATCTTGCATTTTCGCTCAAGCGACCAAAAGTCCGCTCGAGCGTGAAATGCATGCTCCCCAAAGTTGCATGTTTTGTAGATCGCTTGAGCAGTAAGAGCTGCGCTCGAGTGAGGGCATGAGTCTCACGCTCAAGCGAGAGTCGAGCGGCCATCGAGCAGAGATTTCACTTAACCAGTACTTTTGCAAAGTTTACAGAGCACTCGAGTGAAGGAAGTTGCGCTCAAGCGGCCCCTCATATGTTTGCATATCCGCTCGAGCGGGGGAAGTTGCGCTTGAGTGGGACCCCTATTTTATGCAAGTTTTGTTAAGTGTTTTCAAATGCATTTTTACACCCTCATTGCATCCTAGGCCAAGATTAAGGCATAATAATAAGGATAAGAAGCAGATACATACCAAGATAAGAAAGGATTAAGTTAATGTTTTCGGGTGTATAATTCTATATGTATTCGTTCTGTAACCGTATAGGTCACGCGCCTTAAGACGTTTGATTTGCCTATTCTGTCTGTTTGCCTTGGAGCCCTATGTTAATTGTGAGTAATAACTTCGTAAAGCTATTTTCAATTATAAGTATTTTCTGAATGATATAAGATGATCCGCTTTTGAAATATTATTTTTTATATGAATAAATGGTTGTCCAATGTTTCTAAAATGTATTCGTGGCATTCTTAGCTTCAGATGACATCTGTTATCTATTCTGTTACATCTCGATTATGGATCAAATGTACGTCTCATGAACTATTATGGATCCTTATGTATACGTCCCATTTATGGGCCAACTGTACGTCTCATGAGCCAACTGTACTGTCTTCGTGCACGTGAGTCAACTGTATGCCTTTATGGCCGTCCCTTAAAGGGGTCAACTGTTTTTGTTAGTGCTAATGAATGTACTACGTATGATTGACTCCAAATTTTGATTATGAATATGATTCTAAATCTGTATATGTTATGAATAAGAATTGTGTTTCCTGTTACTACTTTGGACAACTTCATTGAACCCTTTACTCAGTTATTATTCACTAGGCCCCGCTCACTATTTATATTATGTATGTAGGTGACCAATCATGTGACCAGGCTCAGAATTAAGGACCTGGCGTTTCAGTTTTGTTAGCCAGCCATTGTGCCTCCGAGGAGGTCCCCTCTTGTGAGCGAGTCAAGTCTAAATGGCTTATGTTTAAGACCTTGTCTTTCTTTAAGTATAGAACATGTTTTCTGTTATCTGTATTTTGGGCTAGGTCCCTTTTTGGCTATATTTGTAATGAATGTGATGTAAGACCATTACATTATGAAGTCATGTATATGTGTATAAAGGTTGAAATTTCTGTCCCATATAAGTCTCCACCGCCCAATGGACTTTGTATGTTTCTATATTTGCTTCCGCAGCTCTTAATTATAAGTTATTCTGCTCAGAGGCCTTTGGTAATCCAAGAATTACCGGCCGGTTACGGCGCTAAACCCATAGGGTCAGGTTTGGATCATGATAGAGTGGTATTAGAACACGTGTTATACCGCACACACAAGTCCATACGAGCTATAGGTTGTCCTCGAAAAGAATTAGGGACATTCCATCTGCATGTGTGAGTGTGTAACAATTTCTGTACATGAGAAAACTGCATCCGAACGTAAACGCATGAAATTGAACTGACTAAACTGAAATTAAATGTTCTGAACATTGTAACAAAGGACTATTTGCCTATGTTTATTGTCCTTCTATTTCCCTACAACAATGGAAAATACAAGAAGTGATGATACAGCAGGGTCCTCAGAGGCTCAAATGAGCAGAATGGAACAGATGCTTACAACCTTGACTGAAGCAATGACACAACAATTGAGGCAACAACCTTTACCATCTCCGCCTCCGCTGGTGCAAATTGAACCGAACAACAACGACATTATCAACTTGACTGAGAAGTTCATGAAAATGAAACCACCAACCTTTCTTGGTAGTATTGACCCATTAAAGACTGAAACATGGTTATTGGAAATTGAGAAGTTATTCGAAGTGTTTCCCTGTTTTGAGATTCAGAAAGTTCTTTTGGTCACCTACACTCTGAAAGACGAAGCTCGGAGATGGTGGCTATTGATCTGAACTAGTAATGAGAACATGGCATGGGCTCAATTTAATGCGATCTTCTATGAAAAGTATTTTCCTCAATACTTTTGGGACCGAAAGGTTTTAAAGTTTCAGGAGCTCAAGCAAGACAACATGTCTGCAGCCGAGTATGAGGCTAAATTCACTGAACTAGCTCGGTTTGCGCCTCACATTGTAGACACGAACTACAAGAAAGCTAAAAAATTTGAGAGTGGATTGGTTTTAGATATATTTGATCGGGTAGATGTCCTCAAACTACCTACGTATGTGAATGTGCTTGATAGGGCATTGATGGCAGAAGCCATTTTGGCAGCAACGAAGCAAGCTCTGGCCCTAATAACTGAATGGAAGGGTAAAAGATCTGGATTCAATTTCAAGAAGGGTCGTTCAATTGTCATGAGTAATAAACAAAATATGGGATCTTCTAGCAGTTCAAGTCAAAGTAGTGGGTCTGCGCCTGTTTGTACTCAATGTGAGAGGAGACATAGAGGAGTTTGCCATCGGGTATCGGGTGCTTGTTTCCAGCATGGAAAAACGGGCCACATGATAAAAGATTGTCCAATCGGGTCAAACAATGCCAACCGTCTTGTAGCAAGTTCAGCAGGATCTGTTTCTAGATTAAAAGCAAATGCTAGAACTAATGTCAGAGGTAACGTTGGGAATGAAACGTTGAGGCAAGGGAGAGTGTTCACACTAGTACCCGGAGATGTGCAGGACATCGAGTCTATACAATTTCCATTTGCGCTCAAAATGCGTATGTCTTGATAGATTCTGGTTCTATACACTCATTTGTGTCGCATGCCTTTTCTCAAAAATTAACTAGATCCTTAGAATTTATGAATTGTTTATTGTTTGTATCTATGCCATCCGGGGGTTCTATGGTATGTGCATATATATATCCAACATGTGATATTGTGATTAGTAATGTGACATTGTATGTTGACTTATTACTGTTGGGAATTGATCATTTTGACTGTATATTGGGTATGGATTGGTTAACGAAGTACTGTGCGACTATTGACTGTGTGAATAAAATTGTTGTATTTCGTTCACTTGGCTTACTTGAGTTTGTATTTACTGAAAATGGGGTAGTTCCTCTCCCATACTTGATTTTTGCCATGAAAGCTGATAAACTACTTAGGAAAGGGTGTAGGGGTTACATGTGTTGTGTTTTGACAAAGATTTCTGATAATTTTAATATAGAAGCTATTCTTGTTGCTTGTGAATTTCCTGACGTGTTTCCGAATGACTTGCCTGGAGACTTAGTTGATAGGGAAACTGAGTTTACTATTGAAGTAGCACCGGGAACACAACCTATTTATAAGACCCCTTACAAAATGGCAACCTCAGAATTGAAAGAATTGAAAACCCAACTTCAAGAACTTTTAGACAAGAAATTCATCCGCCTGAGTACTTCACCTTGGAGTGCTCCAATCTTGTTTGTTAAGAAGAAAGATAGGTCCTTAAGGTTATATGTAGATTACCGGAAATTGAATAGAGTAACTATCAAGAATAAATATCCATTGCCCCGAATAAATGATTTATTTGACCAACTACAGGGAGTCCAAGTATTTTCTAAAATTGATCTTTGATCGGGCTATCATCAATTGAAAGTTAAAGAAAAAGATATTGAGAAAACAACATTTAGAACAAGATACAGGCACTATGAATTTTTGGTCATGCCATTTGGGGTAACAAATGCACCAACAGCTTTTATGGACCTAATGAACAAGGTTTTCAAACAATATCTCAATGAATTTATCGTTGAGTTTATTGATGACATCTTAATTTATTCTAAAGGCAAAGAAGAGCATGAGAATCACTTGAGAACTGCTCTACAGATTTTGAGAGAAAAGAAGCTATATGCCAAATTGTCTAAGTGTGAATTTTGGCTTGATAGTGTAGCATTTCTGAGACATGTGATTAACAAAGGTGGCATATCAGTGAATCCAAAGAAAATCGAGGCCGTTGTTGATTGGCTAAGACCAACCAATGTGTCCGAAGTCAGAAGCTTTCTAGGACTTGTTGGATACTACAGAAGATTTGTGAAAGATTTCTCGAAACTTGCTATGCCGTTGACACAATTAACACAGAAAAACATACCATTTGATTGGACTAATCAACGGGAGTCACCTTTCCAGGAATTGAAGACAAGATTGATAACTGCACCTATCCTGACATTGCCTAATGGTATTGAAGGGTTTCAGATTTACCGTGATGCCTCCTACAAAGGTTTGGGTTGTGTGCTAATGCAAAATGGAAAAGTAATGGCGTATGCCTCTCGCAACTCCATCCTCATGAAAAGAATTACCCGACTCATGACCTTGAACTAATAGCTGTGGTGTTTGCCTTGAAAATTTGGCGACACTATCTATATAGTGTGACTTGTGAGGTGTATACCGACCATAAAAGTTTGAAATATTTCTTTACGCAGAATGAATTGAACATGAGACAGAGATGGTGGCTTAAGTTAATGAAAGACTATGATTTGCAGATTTTATATCATCTTGGGAAAGCCTATACCGTTGCAGATGCTTTGAGCCAAAAATCCATTGGGAATTTGTCATGTTTGCTTACCGGCTGGAAAGAGTTGTTGTGTGACTTGGAGAAGGAGGAGATTGAAATTGTGTTACGTGAACAAGGCGGGATCTTAGCTGCCATTTATGCTCAGCCTGCAATCATTGAGGAAATTAGAAAGAAACAACTTGAAGATGAGTTCTTGAAAAAAATTATGGAAGAATTTGACTCCAAATCGAGGCTGGGATTTGTGCTTGAGAATAATGTGTTGAAGTTTCAAAATAGACTTTGTATACCAAATTCTTTTGATTTGAGGAAACGTGTTATGATTGAAGCATACAATTCTAAATTTGCTATGCATCCGGAAACACAAAGATGTATTATGACCTAAAACAGAATTTTTGGTGGCCGGGAATGAAAAAGTGTATCGCAGATTTTGTGGCTAGATGTTTGCATTGCCAACAAGTTAAGGTCGAACATCAACGTCTTGCTGGATTACTTCAGCCGCTTCCAATACCGGAATGGAAATGGGAGCACATTACCATGGATTTCATTGTTGGACTACCTCACTCTCCTTGAGGTATGGACTTTTTCTGGGCAATTGTTGATCGTTTGACTAAATCTGTACATTTCTTACTTGTAAAATCCTTATATAATGCGGATAAGTTGGTTAACTTGTATGTTAATGAGATTGTGAGATTACATGGTATCTATTGTATCTGACAGAGATCCTAAGTTCACTTCAAGATTCTGGTAGAGTTTGCAGCAAGCTCTGGGAATCGAATTGAGACTAAGCAGTGCTTATCACCCACAGACAGATGGCCAATCTGAACAGACCATCCAAACATTGGAAGATTGTTACAGATGTGTGCCCTAGACTTTCAAGGAAGTTGGAAAACGTACTTACCATTGGCTGAGTTTGTATATAACAATAGTTACCATTAGAGTATCGGCATGGCTCCTTATAAAGCTTTGTATGGTAGGAAGTGTAGTTCTCCGATTGTTGGGCTGAGGTAGGTGACAAACCATTGTTAGGACCGGAACTTGTGCAAGAAACAACTGAAAAGGTGAAAATGATGCAACAACGTCTGAAGACTGCACAAAGTTGCCAAAAAAGTTATGCAAATGTCCGAAGAAGAAACAGAGAATATGAGGTCAGAGATCACGTGTTTATAAAAGTGACTCCAATGAAAGGTCAGACACGGTTTGGTGTAAAAGGCAAGCTTGTGACGAGATATGTTGGACCTTATGAAATCATTGAGAAAATTAACCCGGTGACGTATCGGGTAGCCTTGCCTCTAATCATGGAAATATGCACAATGTCTTTCATGTTTCAATGCTTCGGGACTATTTGAGGGATCTATTCCATGTTATGGAGCCAACTTATGTGCTCCTGAAAGATGACTATACATATGAAGAAAGGCTAACTCTGGTGGTTAACCGAAGAATCAAGAAATTGAGGAACAAGGAGATTTCATTGGTGAAGGTTAATTGGAAAAACCACGGAGGGACTTATGAAACTTGGGAAATAGAAGAAGACATGTTGAAGAGATACCTTGACTTATTTATGTTAAATCTAACGTTTTTCCAAAATGAAGGTAATTCGAGTTTGGAGGATCAAACTCTTTAAGGAGGGAACGAGTGTAACAACCTGGCCTCTGATTAACATGCAATCCATGATTAAGAATACTTAATAAGTAATTAAAGTGAAAATTTTCATTTATTACGTGTGATATGTGTTATAAAAGTTTCCATCTGTTCTGTGTAGGAATATCTGTCTCTGATTTTGTTTTATTCTGTAAATTGAAGGCCTTACCGGCATCTGAATTAGAAATTCACTTAGTATACGTGTTATTTGGAATTTTTAGAACATTATGGTAGGTTCAATTGAAATTCGATTCATAATGAATCAAATTAGAATAATTGATGTCAATTGTCTAGCCTAATTACAATTAACTAGCCTAAACTAATCAAGCATATAAATAGGCCACTTGTAGAAGGATAGACACATTTCTACCATCATCTTGGGCAACAAACGTGTAGAGAGAGAGAGACTAAGGAGAAGGCTTCAACAAAGAAATTTGCTAGAGAATTAACGAGAATTGAAGAATTTGAGCAAGAACTCACTAGAATTCAAGGAATTGAGAACCTAAGGTAAGAAATCAAGCCTTTAGTTGTGTACTTAGGGTATTTAGCACATGAATTCAAAGAATTAAGTTGTGTAATGCTTGAATTGAGCTAAAATGAAAGAATATAGACTATACCATGCACACATGTCTATATCATAGCATCTTGAGGAAGTTTTCAAAGAATTCTCATATGCATGTTACCGTTCTACCTTGGTTTTGAGAATTCATCTCATTTTCCATCAATTTGTCTCATTTGATCATGTGTTAAAGGCTTTAAACTTGCACCTTTACATGCATGATGTATAATGTTATGTTTTCAAAGATTTGGGTTTCGTTTTGGATAATTGGCATACTTTTGGGCCTTGATTTCATGAAATGATCTTTAATTCTTTATGTTTTCTAAGTTTAGACTTGTTTTCTCAAGTTTTTGGGCCCAAAGGTTGAGTTTAATGGCTTTGAATTCAAGTTTGGAGTTTAGGAGTGCAATTTGAAAATTCTAGATTCTGCATTTTCGCTCGAGCGGCCGAATCTGCGCTGGAGCGACCACTATGTGATCTTGCATTTTCGCTTGAGCGACCAGAATTCCGCTCGAGCGTGAAATGCATGCTCTCCAAAATTGCATGTTTTGTAGACCGCTCGAGTTGTAAGAGTTGTGCTCGAGCGAGGGCATGAGTCTCACACTCAAGCGAGAGTCGAGCGGCCATCAAGCAGAGATTTCACTTAACCAGTACTTTTGCATAGTTCACAGAGCAGTCGAGCGAAGGAAGTTGCGCTCGAGCGGCCCTTCATATGTTTCTATGTTCGCTCGAGCGGGGGAAGTTGCGCTTGAGCGGGACCCCTATTTTGTGCAAGTTTTGTTAAGTGTTTTCAAATGCATTTTTGCACCCTCATTGTATCCTAGGCATTCCTAGGCCAAAATTAAGACATAATAATGAGGATAAGAAGTAGATACATACCAAGATAAGAAAGGATTAAGTCAATGTTTTCGGGTGTGTAATTCTGTATGTATTTGTTCTGTAACTGTGTAGGTCACGCACCGCGAGACGTCTGATTTGCCCATTATGTCTGTTTACCTTGGAGCCCTATGTTAATTGTGAGTAATAACTTTGTAAAGTTATGTTCAATTATAAGTATTTTAATAATATTACATGATCTGCTTCTGAAATATTATTTTCTGTATGAATGAATGATTGTCCAATGTTTCTGAAATGTATTCGTGGCATTTTTAGATTCAGATGACATCTATTATCTGTTCTATTACGTCCCAATTATGGGTCAATTGTACGTGTCATGAGCCAATTATTATGGATCCTTATGTGTACGTTCCATTTATGAGCCAACTGTATCGTCTCTGTGCACGTGAGTCAACTGTATGCCTTTATGGCCGTCCCTTAAAGGGGTCAACTATTTTTGCTAGTGCTAATGAATGTACCACATATGATTAACTACAAATTCTGATTATGAATACGATTCTGAATCTGTATATGTTATGAATAAGAATTTTGTTTCCTATTACTACTTTGGACAACATTCATTGAACCCTTTACTCTATTATTATTCACTAGGTCCCGCTCACTATTTATGTTATGTATGTAGGTGACCAGGCATGTGACCAGGTTGAGAATTAAGGACCTGGCGTTTCAGTTTTGTCAACCAGCCATTGTGCCTCCGAGAGGGTCCCCTCTTGTGAGCAAGTTAAGTCTAAATGGCTTATCTTTAAGACCTTGTCTTTCTTTAAGTATAGAACATGTTTTCTGTTATCTATATTTTGGTCTAGGTCCCTTTTTGGCTATATCTGCAATGAATGTGACATAAAACTATTACATTATGAAGTCACGTAAATGTGTATAAAGGTTGAAATTTCTGTCCCATATAAGTCTCCATAGCTCAATGGATTATGTATGTTTCTATATTTGCTTTCGCAACCTTTAATTATAAGTTATTCTGTTCAGAAACCTTTGGTAATCCAAGGCCGGTTACGGCGCTAAACCCATAGGGGCGGGTTTGGGTCGTGACAGGGAAACTTCAGATGCCAGAGAAAATTAATCAAAATTTTGGTCCAAACTTAGAGAAATTTCGACCCAACTCATAAAATTTTTGCTGGACTTAGAGAAATTTCACCCAACTTAGAGAAATTCAAAGAAATTTCTTTGATTTTCTCTACATTTTGGAAATTTCTCTGGTTTGAAGAAATCTCTCGATGTTTTATACAGAGAAGTGATAGAAGAAAAAAATGGAATAGTTTATTGTCTACTCTTTAATGCAAATATGTGTGTTACAAATATATATATATAGTTTGTACAGAAAACAGGAACACGGTCACCAATATATTTGTCATTCAACTCTATATTCATTTTACGTACACAAGAGTCAAGAAAGAATATACACCCAGACAATTATGGAAACTTGACGATGTCGAATTGTAAAAAAAGAGACAGATAACAAAAATATCATCCACTATACCTAGTTTCTTACATTTCCAATCACGAACCACGTGTTGGACTAATCTTTTAGCCGATTCTTCTCGAAACACTACCACAAACATCAATCCTTCTTACGTATATATATATATATATATATATATAGAGAGAGAGAGAGAGAGCCCTAATAAAAAATTTGCAGTTTGGACCAAAATTCACAAATATATATATATATATATAGAGAGAGATGGTGTGATATATGGGTGTGGGTAAGGGACCTTAGGCTACAAAAATATATATATATATATATATATATTGTGGACCTCTTGCATTACTAAAAGTTGAAGAGGGATGTTAGACTAATTTTTCTTTTAAAGTATAATTAAGAATTGCTTTAATCATAATTAAAATAATAATTATGATATATCATATCTAAAGAGAAATTTATCATGAATCCACCTATTCTATCACTTCCACTTTTGGAGCAAGGAATGGGGAGGAATCCCAATAATAGAAGCTAATCAATTGACATTGGGGAGGGAACATATCTCGAATCTTATCAAATTCTTGTGCTATGGATAATTAAAATTTTCTAAGGCTATATTTAGTTCATGAATATGAAAAGAGATTTAGAAAAGAAAAAAAAAAGATGTGTAAATATTTTACTTACTTTTTTCTTATTCCTTTCTAAATTTCTCTTCAAATCTATTAACTAAACATAATATAAAGAAATTTAACATACCGTTATTGGTGAGAGAGATCTCTTAAACTAGATTAATCGTCTTCCTCTTGGATTATAACCAATACTATTACAATAAGGTAAAATCAAATTATACCTAACACCACAATATGTTGTAATATAAAAATCTATCAAAATTGACATGTTACACATCTTCCCGAAACCATATAAGTTTTTTGAAATATTGGGATGAAGCAAAGAGTTGGGATTATTTATTATTGTTAGGCCATGTTTGTTTGGGCGGACTGGATTAGGTTAGATTAGCATTCCTATGACTAATAGTCCTAAGACTACGAATCCCTTTGGATTGTGTATCTTATCCTATGTTTGGATTGAGTTAGGATTATAAAAAGGGACTAATAGTTTAGACTTTGGCTTAATCCTCCAATTTATATCCCATCCCTCTCTGTGGGATTGAATAATCCATCCTATATAGGATACCATATCCGGATGGATTATTAGTCTGTACTTCAATTGTTTAACCAAACATCGGATTAATAATTTTATTGGATTATTAGTCCAATCCGAAACTTATGTTCACCCAAATAAACATGGCCTTAGTGTGCCAAATTGGATTAGGGCTTCAAGTCATAAGTTTATTTCTAAATTTTTTAGGCCTTCAAGCCTAAGCTTTAATCTCCTTGACCAAAAAAGACACAATTTATCTTTAAAAAAACTATCTATCGAAATCAACTTGAAATTCACTAAATTACATATTAAAATATGACACATATCACTCATTTAACACCATATCTATTGAATATCACATATAACATATTTTTTTATTTTGTTTTGTAAGCATATTATATAACTTTCCTAATTCATTTTATTTCCAAGAGTATGGTACTATTTGGTGCAGCTTATTGTATGGTAAAACTTAATAATCAGAAAGTAAAAATCAAAAGTACCCATTTCCTAACTTCTAAATAATCAACTTTTATCAACTTATTTAAGCTATTTCTATCTAAAATCTATAAACAAAAATTATATCAAACAATCTGATACAGATTCCCAAATTAAAATAAGTTACAATCCCCCCTCCTATAATCCACGCCAAACACCCCTATATATGTTTATGTGCTTTTTATTTTCTTATTTGCTAAACAAGGTGTTGGAGATTTTGCCCCCAACTAATACAATTCCCAGCCATTGATTGTGTTGTATGACCTTGCCTCAAGATAGAGAGAACCAAAATGGTATCTCCCATTGTTACTGAAGTTTTTTAGGGTTTCAGTCAATTCAAGGAATAATTGGGCATAAATTCTCGAGTTTTTAGTTCATGATAATCCAAATCTTAAGTATTTCAGATTTTTAAGCGCTTTCAATTGTTTCGCTCAAGCATTTGTGCCCAATTTTGGAGAACAAGGAGGTTCAAATTAAGCGTATAGATCCTAGTATAAATGGTTTCCAAGGATAATAATGTGGCTAAAAGTTGTAGGGTTTTTGTTAATTATGCATTGAAATCTGATCCAGAGTTTTGTAGAAATGTTTATGAGTCAATTAATTGATTTTGATTGGAATGTATCAAACAAGTCCAGAGCTTGTTCTTGTTGGTAGTGATTTACTGGTTGATTTTGCATTGCTCGGTAATCCTTTCTTACACGGGATATTATCGCAGCTGCTTGGTTATCGGGCAGCTGCATTGGCATATCATTACACACCAATATAAGTAAAACTGCATTGGGACCGATAGCAGGAAGCAATGAGGTGGAAGTTGTACAATCGAGGGTGAGGAATGTACTTGGCTTAATTGAGTTGGTAGAGCAAAAAATACGTGGTTCTTTAGTTCAGAATGAAGGGATTTTTTCCATGTAAGAATTGAAACCTGTTGAAGTTATCGAATTTGATACATGATGCCTTTTCTGAGGACCTTGGTCCAATTTGTGGTGATCTAAAGTTAATGTACATCAAATTTATTTTCTCATTCTGGAGAGAAGGGTGGTGCTTTTCTCTTTTAACTACCGAAATAAAGAAGAATCAGAACTATCATCTGAATCAATTCTATGCTCGCTGAGCACCAGAAATGCATGGGTTTTATTATCTTCATTTTGAGAAAGAAAACTAGATCTAATGATTACCAACTGGCTAATGAAACTAAATTGAGGAATATTGATAATGATAATGTGGATGATCTTGTTAAGCTTAGAGAGTAGTCACTTTTCCCAAAGAAAAAGCTGTGGGTGTTGATTTCTGACCACACAACTAAACGGGAAACTCAGCTGGAGAGCACTGGCAGAATAGATTAAGCCCGAATAACCTGTCACAGAAAGATAAGAATCTAACAGTGGTTCATCCACTCGGGGGCACTCTAATGCTCAAGTCAGCAATCAAATATCTCTCAAAGATAACAAATTGTGCTTAACTCACAAGAAACAACAGTATATCTCACTAAAAACACACATACCTTAGACCCATGGAGGTGCCCTGTTTTTATGGTCAGTACTAGACTCAGGTTCAATGTTTATCCTAGATTCTCAACTAGATAGGGATAAACTCCTTAAGAGTTCTATCTTTATCCAGACTGAGATCCTCCCTTGTTCTAGGACTCTTGTCCCTTATTCGCTAATCTCGGATTTCGATATCTCCGCAGATAACCTCGTCCTAGCCGAGATCACCTCGGCGTCAGGACCAGGCCACGTGATACCTCGGCTGACACTCTGGCGTCACCTTGGCCACATGTTGTCACAACTGTCCCCTAGGTTTTATTACCTCGGCATCCCGAGATTCTGCCGAGGTGATAGAACCTATATCGTTTGTTCAAATACAATGTTGACTAAAAATTCATTCCGTCTCCTCGACCGAGATCATTACTCGCCAGCTTCAAGCACCCAACACTTAACTGTCCATTTTTATCAGGGATCAAGAACCAAGAACCAAGTTCTTTAAATATCTTAATTGGGATCGTTCCTTTAGCCGAGGTTTTTGCTTCGTTAAATCAAGAACTCCAAGAGTTTTTTCTACGCATGAGCTATCACGCACAGTTTACTCAACCGTTTCCTCCATGCGTCCCTTTCTCATTGGTTCGTACCTGATACGCGCTATCAGGTCACGTCGCTTCTGTGCATGCTGCCTGACAAGCACGTTGTCCAAGGCATTTTAATCATGTTTTGCCGCCTTTTCACATTTTAACAAAACTCCTTTCTCTTTCCTCGTCTCTTCACTTCTCATTCTCTTATTTTTTACCCGTACTCAGACTTTCTCTCTCTCAACACAAAATCTCCATTTTTGAACTCTCGAAGCTCTGCAACTGCCTTTTCTGGTGAATCTCTAGTCACTTCACTTCGATCAAAGGCATTGCCTGGCTTCGGCGCACCTTACTCCGGCGTTCTTGTTTTCAGTCTTATGCGGTAAGTTCATAACTTCTTTTTCACTAATTTCAGTCCTTCGTTTTCTTGATTGGTTTTTGTGTCTATCATCTGTGTGCATCATCTGTTGCTATTCTATTTTTATCTTCATGCTCTAGCCCTTTACGAATCATTGCTTGTTCCTTTAAATTTCTGTTGTGCTTCGAGTTATATCTCTAAAATGTCACTTTGTGTTTTGCTTGTACAATGCTCTGCACACACTCACTCAGTGTTCTGTGATTTCCCTCATTCTTGAGTCTTTGTTTGCTTTTCGATTCTAAATCACGCCCCTCCCCTCCTTTTTTTTTGCTGTTCTTGCTTTGTTTCCAGATTCTTGTTTGTGATTTTCGTTTCTACATAGACCTAGTTTTGGGATTTGACTTAGAAACTTATTGCTGCAGAAAAACTGAAACAAACTTCTCAGATCTTTATAAATCTTTGTTCTAGTGGCTTCTAGGGTTTAGCCGAGGTCTTTAAACCCATACCAACCATTATTTTCTGAAACTTTTCACCAATCTTACTAAACCGACATCATGGGGATGTTCAAGTAGAGGGTAGACACCCAAGAAAAACTAGAGCACTTTAAGCGGGAGTTCTCTATTCCAGCCGATGTCCATTTGAGGTTGGTCGAAGAGGAGGACTCTATCATGCCTGATGGAGACCTCATGCCCTTCTGTAGACGCGCCCGTGGGCCTCGCTACAGTTCGGACTCAAATCCGGCAAATCGTTTTGAGAAACAAATTTTTGAAAAGAAGTGTCAAACATGGATTGCTTTGCCAGATACAGAGTCGCCACCTAAATATTTTTTATGGGAAATTTAGGAAACCCTGACTCGGTGCCAAAGGCCACGTGTCCGTCATCACCAAAGTTGCCTCGGCTCGGGAGTTTGGGTACGATTGGGGAAGGTCAGCTATGAGCACCCCCTCTCGCCCGATCCGAAGATCGGCCTCTACTAACCGTGATATTCGTTTTTGAAAACGTTATGTGTTCTTATTCCGGTTATTAGCCTAGAATTACTATGTTATGCGCACAGCAAACAAGTATAGACCAAATCGCCTAAATTGGAACAAAACATTGCATGTTCGTTTTGAAGATGGTTTGCTACTCGCAAGTAGGCTAAAATGCAGGTTTTGCCACCCTCGAGTGGGCTTTTAGAAAAGATGGTTTTGTCACTATCTAGTGGGCTTAAAACTCACAGTTTTAATGCATTATTCCAATTTAGGTAATTCAACCTCCATCCACAAGCATTCAAGCAAATATCACATAAGCAACTAGCCTCATGGTAATCATGCTGTTATGGCAACACTCACACGCATGCGGTATGCTAAAGCATAAATACTTACCGAGTACTCCAAGCCAAAACAGAAACTAGTTAGTAATCATATGCATGATCCTAGTTTAAGATGGCTAATGCAATACATGTGAAATGCAACTAGAAATAGGCTCGGCTATTCTAAACATGGCATGTGAAATACTACAACTAACACATATTCAATTTGGAATTGAAACACAATGCAGTTAGCATGATGTGCCGAGCCTGGTGCATGTAAGACAAATGTATGAATGCACGCATGCATAGCATAAGGTATGCTAATTTAAATATGCCCTAGTCTACCATCATAAGCGGGTAAATAAAAGGGAAGAAAGACGTGGGGTTGGGAGACATACACACACTCATGCACACTTATTACACAATTGCCCTCACTCGGAGGGTCCGAATGAATAGCGCTAAATTAATTATTACAGAAGTTCCAATTAATTAACAATTTAAACAAAGAATTAAAGTGGCCATAGCCCCTGCCTCGAAATGCGTGGATGATGCATGCTTGACTCATCTTGCCTAAAAATTTGTACCATGCCAATGTTGCCTCTGTTTACACTACCTTGCTCCTCCTAAAATTGTGCAACTCCCAAGGTGAACTCTCTGGACACTGGGGAGCATCACCGACCAAGTGGAATTTTCACCGGCCATGTCTGGATGGTTATCGACCATTTTTAAATCCATCGGCAAATAATGAATGGCCGGTCGGCAGTGTATTTGGCTGGCCGACCAAATATTTCTGCAAAACCTGTTTTTGACAACAACAGAGGGCAAACAGTGCATGGCAAGGAAATTCAAAGCAATGTATGCATGGCCATTCTCCCTATCATGCAATGGACTCAAGGGAGCATGGCCCTCGACCCTCCTGCCATTAATCGTGTACTTCAATGCATGATGGCCCAAAAGCCAAGTGTGCAACTTTGATATCAAATGAAATGCAAGCACAAAACACATCAAAGGGCCCCAACCCCTATCATGGTTGATCAAGAGGCAAGGGAATGCACAACAATGCACATGCGACCTAAGCATGCAAACAAACATACGAACATGCAATGCAACTCCACGACACACACAATGCTAACAACATAACGTGCACAACGCATTGAAACATGGCATACACAATGCAGGATGGACTTATACCAATGTGAGTGGACCTCAGCGACACTCACATCAGTGGCCAATAAGATGGAAATGAGGCAACCGAAATGCACACAAACATGTCCAATGCATGGACCGATCCTAAGATACAACACGCAACTCTAACTAAGCATGGAAAATGATGAAACATGGCATATGAACACACAAATTCCAGCACTGAAGTATGATGCTAAACAGCCCCAAAACATGGAAAAATGGCACCCGATGCATGAGATGAAACCCGCAACTCGAAACTAGGCACACGGAATGACTTACGGCTATACAAAGTATGCATTATTTGATCATGAGACATGAAGACAGATGCAAGACAATCCCAAAACATGCATATTTCCATTTTATAATAAGTCTAAAAAATGAACACAAATAGGGCTAATCTATCATGCAAAAATGGCCCTAAAAGAGAGATTAAATGCAAAGGGACAGAATCTGGACCCAAATGGCAAAGAGCCCTTCAACAAAGTTGAAAAGGGGCTCAAAACAAGGTACTTTACAGTTTACATCAAAGTCCAAAACAGCTCACAAGTAAGCCTAACATACTATGCAAAAATTGGCCTAAAAGAGAGATAAAGAGGCAAGTGGTAATAGGAGACCTCAAACAGTAGGAGGTCCTTGATCAAACATGAAAAGGGGGTCAAAATATGACTATTTACAGTTTGGGTCGGAGCCCAAAAAAGCTTGCAAGTAAGGCTTAGATAGCATGCAAAACAAGGCAAAAAAGAGGGAAAATGGGACTCACCCTTGTAGAACCAAGCTTCAACAACTTTTGGGCCAAGTTTGGGAGCTCTTCACCTCTGGAAATCAACCTCAAGTTACTGGAATGGAGTATGGAGGTCGTAGGCTTGGAGGTGTAGTGTAAAGGGTGCAAGAACCTTAGGATTTGAAGGGTTTGGGAGAGAGAGATAGGGAGAGAGCTGAGAATTTTTTAGAGAGAGAGGAAATTCTTCTTCCTCCAAGTTGTATCTCTCTTTTTCTTTTTTCTCTCCTTGTGTATCTTTTTTGAGAGAGCTTGATTGATATAGAGATATATCAATCTGCAGCTCCTTAGAGCTCTCACGTCCAGGCATGGGCTGGGGTATGGCCTGGAATGACAGCTGCCAGCTGTCTGCAGAAATATCTGTTGAAAATCACATTTGGCCGGCCGGCCATCAAATTGGCCGACCGGTAGTAAAATTGGCCGGCTGGCCATCACATTTGGCCGATTGAAAATCAAGGTGGCCGGTGGGCATGAGACTTGGTCGACGGGCTCCCCCTTGTCCTCAGGAACACATCCACAAGCTCTTGGTGCAAAACCAGACAGAAAGCAGTCGAGTCGAGAGATTCTGAGGCAAGGCGTGCAGCCGAGGCCTCCGGGAACTCAAGATGAACACAAACATGGATGATCACCGAGTGTTCAAGCGGTGACGTCCAAGTCTTGAGGACGGTCAAAAATGGGGTGTCTACACCTTCCCTGTTGTTGCCTTCATGGAATGCGGACTTCGGTTTCCCCTAGACATTCTTTTCCGAGAAATCCTCCACTATTACAAACTCAACCCCATGCAACTTGCCATAAACTCATATAAGGTTATCAGCGGCATAATCAATCTAGCACACCGAGAAAAGACTAGAATCACATTAGTCGACATCCAATTCTGCTATACCATGTGTGGCCTTAAGTCTAAAAAAGGCTACATATACTACCTTAAGCTCTAATCCACCGCTTTCAAACTAATAGCCGACCTCCCAAACTCCAATAAGGGTGCTGGAGATGATTACTTCATCGTCTTGGGCAACTGGGAGTTTGCACCTGATGATAATCTTCATCTCTATTCTCTAAGTTGAACAGTTTTTAAAGAGGGTGATGGTAAGACTTAGTCATCCTATTGTGATTCCATTTTGGTTACAACTTGCCAACTTATTTGTCTCTACTAACGTTTGCTCTTTGCTTTTTGTAGCTCTTCATTAGTCAGCCAAAGGATTCCGGCAAACATACGTCCCCAGCCGAGATCTAAAGAAACTCCTGGATCTCCCTGTGCAGAAACGCATGGCCCCTCTGCTGTTGAATTACATTCCAACATACAAGTCAGCCCTGTTTGACGCTTGGTGTCGAAGTAAGGCTCCTCCTTCTACCACAACTCCACCAACCACTTCATTTCTTAGGCCAGACCAGGCCTCCTCCTCAGATCCAGTTGAACTGCCATCAACCTCTACTTCACATCTTATCCCGATATCCCAACGCCAACGCCAACGCCAACGCCAACGCCAACGCCAACGCCGACGTTGTGCCCTAGCAAACGTTCCAACAGGTAGGACTCATAGCTAAAAATGTCAAGACTTTGAGATGTCGGCTTACGATCCAACAAACCCACCCATCGCACTCCCAACAATTCACTTTAGGACCAAAGTTACCCTCGCTACAACTGCCGACGACATGGGCCATAGCAAAGCCGTTATCGAAGACCTTCTAGCCAACTTTCTAGGAGTGGTTATTGTCACCTCCTCTCCATCAGAGTCCCAACCCAAGCCCAAGGCAAAAAAGGTGAAGCATGCCAAAGCAAAAACTACTGTGACTCAAGCTAACATAGAAGACATCGTGCCGATCTCGAGATTGGCAGGGGTTGAGAAAAATGCCCCCAACGTCGAGAAGCACCCTGTTGAGGCCGAACTATCTGATACAGTTCGGTCGAAGAAGCCAAGGTCCACAATTGTCGATAATCCAACTTCTTTCAAAGCTAATGAGCCTTGGGTCCCTGCAATCATGATTGGTGATAAGCCAATGAAGGTTGGAGACAGTGCCATCGATAGCATTGAGGTCAGCACCGCTCTCTCCACAACTGTGCTCCTTCCAACTGATCTTAATCGTATGGCCGAGATCAATGAATATGAAAATTTTGCTCTGATGACGCAGTATTCCGTCTTGGTAAGTTTTCAACACTTGGAACTCTTTGACTTGTCTTTTGAGTTCTTCATACTAATTTGTTTGTTTCTTTCTTTCCAGGCTATCCAGCATGCCTATTCCTTTGCCACGAAAGTCGAGACATTCAAAGAAGAGTTGATCCGCAAGACCAAAGAAGCTGTTGGCTTCCTCACCTCCCTTAACAACGCTGAGGCAAAAAGAAAAATGCTACTGCATCAGGCCAAGGCTACCAAACAAGCTTAGGATCAAGTTGAGAAAAAGGCGGAGGCTGTTGAAACGGTAACCGATGCATTCAGGGTCGAGGCCAAAGAATCCGAGGTCAAGATTGCCAAAGTTGAGGTAGAGTTGCGAGAGGCCTTGGCGACCAAGGCTGTTGAAATCAAGGTAGTTGACGAAAAGGCCCACGTCGAAGGCCAAGCCGACGTGCATGATGCCTATAAGGAGCGAGTAAACAAAGCTTGCAACAAAGGTTTTTATCTCGGCTGGATGGCTGCTTTGAACAAGCTGTCCATCCCAATGGATTCCGATCTCCACGATATCAACAAACTCCAAGTGCGCTTCCCACCACCTCCAAAAGGATTGGTCGGTGAGGCCAAGGAAGAGGAATCCAGATCTGACGACACTGAAGAAGATGAGGATACTGCTAAAGGGGCCAAGTCCCAACTTTGAATGATCAAGTCCTAGACTTAACTCATGATGAGGAGGAAGACTTAGTTTTCAAGGGAGCCTCTCCAAAACAAACCACTTCTGAGGCCGGGATCCAGGTAGCTGAGAAGAGCTTGGACCAGACCTTGTTGGAAATCCATGCCGAGATAGCGACGGAGAAGGAATTCACATTGCCAATTAAGGCCGACACAATGCCAATAGCCGAGGTTAAGTAATCTGAGACCAATGTCCATAATTCCAACACTTAGGAATTTTTACTTTTGAACAGTTTTGTAATGTTTGGACAAGTAATCTCTTTTGCCAGGCCGAAGTGCCTTTGTTTCTGAACAAGTTTCTCTTGAATGCATGCTTGCCTTCTTCTTTTTTTTCCTAAGTGTTAAATGTTTTGCTTACTGCTTTCCTTCTACGCATTGTATGCTTTCATACTTAGAATATTTTTGTATGACTTCAAAGTATACCTTAACTGTAAAATAACTTCGGGATAGAGTACCTCGGATGCAAACCTTGGCTGTTGTCTCGGCCAACAATTTGAATACCTCGGCTAACACTTAAAAATATTTCGAAATATTTTTACAAGTGTTGTTTCTCTAGACTGATCCAGTTTCTCCAGACTTATTCAGTCAAATATTGCTCCTACATTTCCACTTACTGTCCTCTATCAAGACTTCGCCCTTCCAACCTTGACAACCTGGTTGGTCACCTCAGGTAATATGTATCTCGGATACATCTTTCAAAATTACCTTGACTAACTCCAACTTGTAAATTTCTTTGAAATTTCAACAAGTGATAAGCCCATTTTACCTTGTAAATTCTTCTAAAAAATTTCAACAAGTCCCCAGCTCTTAAACTTTTAAGTTTATTCATCATTCTCCAGCTCCCTGCCCCCTAATGTGAACCTAAGTTCTACTTAAATTCACATTATACGTTTATAACCTTTCGCCGAAGTCAGATTCAAACAAAGACTAGTCGAGGTGTTTAACCTTGGGTTCTCTGTTAATCTGATTAAAGCACACTTAGTTCCATTTGGAGTTTAACTCTGCCGACATGGAAAACCTAGATTAATTCAACTTAGTGCAACTCTATTAGATGCAAGTATAATTCAACTCTGCCATATAATAAGTCTAAGTTACTCGTCATGCTTCAGAAACATCGCTGACTTAGTTCAACTCTATTATATGCAAGTATAATTCAACTCTGCTATATAACAAGTCTAAGTCATTCATCATGTTTCACTCAAAAACATCGCCAACTTAGTTCAACTCTGTTATATGCAAGTATAATTCAACTCTGCCATATAATAAGTCTAAGTCATTTGTCATGTTTCATTCAGAAACATCGTCATAGGACTGGTCAATCCTATTGCACAAATATAAAAAATCATTAAAATCAACCACGCATTTAATTATAACTTCGGCTAATTATGAGATAAACTTTTGCAAGACAAAAAACTAATGATAAAAAAACTTTAAGTTGCAAGTGTTCCAGGGTCTTGGCAACTCTTTGCCCTCAGTGTCTTTAAGCCGATACACCCTATTGTCGGCAATCGAGATGATTCTATAAGGTCCCTCCCAGTTTGGGCCCGCAGACACCCCATTTTTTACGGCTCTTACGACTTGGACGTCCTCGTATGCACACTCGATGATGAGTTTATTTGCTTGCCAAGTGCTCGAAGTCGTCAGCGGAATGCCACAACTTTGAGCCTTTCAAACCTTGTACCTTTGTTGTCCCAGTTTTGGACCAAGCCTAGCTTTTCCAGCCTACAAACTCTGGTGGCCTGCTGGCCACCCCTTTTGGGCTGCCGGTCATCACTTTTTGGCTGCTGGCCACTAATGTGGCTTGCCAGCCACCAATGATGGCCGGCTGGCCACTAGTGTATTTTGCAGATATTTTATGCCAGCTGTGCTAGCTGTTTGCACAGATGCATGCATCTATCCCCACGTGTAGGCTAGATCTCCTTGAGAGAATTTCATGTTTTCTATATATAGAAGGCCCCTCTCTCATGTTTGAAGGTTAGGAAATTTTGAGATAAATTTTTTTTTTCTCTCTCTCTCTACCAAATCTCTACACTTTTGCCTACAAATCTTTAACCTTTGCCTATACACACTTAACAAAATCTCACCATGTTTAAGCTGAGGTACTTTTGAGCTTGGTTTGAGCTCTAGAGAGTGTGTTTGCTTGGTTTTGTTGCTTGGAATTGCTTCTTCTCTTCAAGAGGTATAAGACTTTACCTATTTGCTTGCTTTCTCTAATATTTTTTCTACCGTTTTTCCATTGTTTTGGGCTATCAAAACTCTGTGTTTTTTGGGCTGAAGCTTGGGTTTAAGGCCATTAAAGGCTGAGAGGTTGATAGCCCTTCTTTGTACCTTGTTTTGGAGGCCTTTGCCCTTGTGTTTCCTATCATTTTATTATCTTTTTACAAGCTTTTAAACACTAATTTTTAGAGCTTTTTCAATGGCCAAAATCATGTTTTGAAGTCCAAATTTGGAGGTGTTAGCCTCCCCTCCTTGTGTCTTGTTTATTAGCCTAGTTGGTGTCATGTTTTAGCATATTGATCTAGCTATTTTTAGCTCAATTCCAACATGTTTTAGGACTGCTTTTAACCTGTTTTAGCGCTATTTTGGGTTGTTATTTGCATTTGAGCTTTGTTTTCCATGCTTATAGTGTAATAGTTCTCATGAGTTTGGTATTCTAGGCCTTATATATCATTTTGTTTAAGTTAATAACATTTATTTATGTTTTTCTTACTCATTTTCAGCACTTAATCATGTCTGCAACCTCCTTCTTTTCTTGACTTTTGTTTTTCTTTGAAAGTGGTTCAAACTATTTGTTTGTTTAAAGCATGAGATTGAGATGTCATACTTAATGGTTTAATCCTTTGGGGGGTTCATTACTAACGGTATGATGTCTCTTTCATGCCTACAACAACTTTTGGTTTAAGTCTTCTTTCCATTAGAGGACTTAAACTCACCCTTGGACTTAATTGAATTAAATGATGGAAAGGTAACTAAAATGGAATAACTAAAACTTAGAATTAAAAGTGAGCAAGATAGTAATTTGGTTGTGTTCAAGCGGACGTTAATTAAACACATGGAAGCTTGAACCATTTCATACTCATTAGTGATGAAATGATTCAAGATTCCAAGGTCACCACTTCCCTTGATCTTTCATGAAAGGAAGGTTGTATGAGTTTTGTTTTGTTGTATTTATTGAACTTGCACACTTGGTTTCACCAGCCATCATGCAATGAAATTGCATCCATTGATGATTTATGAATCGAACTTGCTACTCCTTTGATTTGTTCATAAAAAGGAGGGGTGAGTGGTGCAAACAAACCCTTGAAAATACCCTGTATATGCTCTGTTTATCCTTTATTGTAAAGATGAACCTGTGCATCAGTGGTCGGCAAGTGGCCGGCAGACCACCTTTGATGGCTGGCCGGCCATCACTGGTGGCCGGCAGCCTTCATCATTGGCCGGTCAGCCACTGATGAAAAATCGAGCAGTGTATTTCTAAGGCCAAGCAGAGTTGTTCTAGAAGTGGGCAACAGTGTTGGTATTCAATTGTGCAAACAGAGGCATTCAGAAGCAAAATAGTGATTTTTCGGGTGAAAACCGAGTATGCGCATGAACATCCCTCGTTTCCCGAGGCATAGTAGTTAGTTGTTTAGTTTAATTACTTATTTTAATTGCACTTGTGTTGTAATTATTTAGTTAGTTAGTTAGTTAGTTAATTCAAGTGTTGTAATAATTAGTTAAGTAATTTAGCTAGTTATTCATTTGGTTTTGTAATAATTAGCTTAGCCTTAATTAGTTAGCTAATTAGCTTAGTTTATTCATTCGGACTCTCCTTCATGAGAGCGTAATGTAATAATGTGTATGTCTTCTAATCCCACATCTTTCTCCCTTTTATTTACTAGCTTATGATGGTTAGTTTAGGGATATCACGTTTCAATTAGCATTCTCCATGTTTGCATCCATTTGTATTGCATGCACCGAGGCTTGGCGCATCATTCTAACTGCATTGTTAGTTCAATACTTCTTTGAATATGTGCTTAGACGGCATGCTATCAAATTGTTTCAAATACCATGTTACGTAGCCGAGCCTATTTAGTTGCATATCGCTTGTGTTACATTAGTCATATTGCATAGTTAGGAATCATGCATTTTTCTAACTCTTTTGTTTTGGCTTGGAGTACTAGGTGAGTTTTTCTTTGTTTTAGCATATTGCATGAGTGTGATTGCTATTTTTGCCATGTCTAGCATGCTTGCCATAAGGCTAATTGCTTAAGTGATAAACTGTTTGTATACCTGTGGATGAAGGCTTGTTGCTTGAATTGGAATAATTTGAGTAATGTTCATATGTGATCACTTTTTTAAGTGGTACATATTTCGAAACAATTTTCAAAACAAACATGAACTCAAGATGTTCCAATTCTTGCAATTTAGTCTATACTTGTGTGTGTGCGCATCACATAGTAATGCTAGCCAAACAAACGAAACAAGAGCATATAATGTTGATAAAAATCGCATCATGATTAGTAGAGGCTGATCTTTGATTGGGCGAGCGAGGGTGCTCAAATGCATTCATGACCTTCCCCTCTCGTACCTAAGTTCTGGAACCGAGACAATCTTGGTGATGACGGACACGTGACCTTTAGCATGAGTCATGGGTTTCCTAAATTTTTCAAAATAAAATATTTAGGTGGCGACTTTGTATCTGGCAAAGTAGTCAATTTTTGGAAATTTGATTCAAAATCGATTTTCCAAAAAATTTGTCGGATTTGGACTTTTTGGTGTTTATCAATTTCATATTGCACCTGTGAGATTAGATTCAGAATCGCGGAAGTCTGAACTGTAGGGCTTATTTCGATCTCTCGAAAGGGAGGGGCATGAAAAAGTCGAGCTATAGGGCCAAGTTTTCCTTCTTTGGGATCCTTTTTGTTGCCGACAACCTTTCTTAAGACGAGGTTCCCAACCGTAAACTCTCTTGGGTTGACTTTCTCATTGTAAGCCCTAGCAAGTTGTTGTTGGTATGTCCTGAGCCGAATCGCTGTTCTCTCTATTTTCTCCTCCAACAGGTCCAGATCTCGGGCCAGGTACACCTCATTAGTCTCATTCTTTACACTTTGTGTTCTAGTCCCAGGGATGTTGACTTCCAGTGGGATAACTGTTTTAGTGCCATAAGTCATAGCAAATGGAGACTCCCCAGTCGATCTTCTCAGCGTAGTCTAATATGCCTAGAGTACATTGGGCAACTCTTCCACCTATTTTCCCTTTGTTACTTCCAGCCGCTTTTTGATCCCATCCAAGATAGTTTTATTGGATGCTTCTGCTTGACCATTGCTCTAAGAAAAACTCGGAGTAGAGTAGTAGTTCTTGATTTTGTACTTTGTACATAAGGTTTTGATTAACTTACTGTCAAACTG
Source organism: Camellia sinensis (assembly GCF_055761805.1). NCBI lineage: Eukaryota > Viridiplantae > Streptophyta > Magnoliopsida > Ericales > Theaceae > Camellia > Camellia sinensis. Next base: position 162,058,910 of record NC_138964.1, read on the forward strand.
TGTGCCATTGTCTGCTATAATTGCCTGTGGAATCCCAAACCTGGTGATGAAGTTCTTCACATCAATATCTCGAATCTTTGTAAGGGGTTCAGCTCCTACCCACTTTGTAAAGTAATCAGTTACTATCAGCAGAAACTTCCTTTGCCCAGTTGCTTGGGGTAGTTGTCCAACAATATCTATGCCTCACTGGGCAAATGGCCAAGGGCTGGACACTGGGTTCAAATCCGTTGCTGGTTGATGTATCAAATGTGCGAACCTTTGACACTTCTCGTACTTTCTGACATAGGCTTTAGCATCCTTCTGCATGTAGGGTCACCAGTACTCCTGAGTAATGGCCCTATGAGCAAGTGATCTACCCCCAACATGGTTTCCACATACTCCTTCATGTATTTCATACAAGAAGTCTTCAACTTGGGAGGGATGCACACACCTCAAAAGCGGACCAATGAAGGATCTCCTGTAGAGGTAGCTATCTGTTGTTAGGCTGAACTTGGCCAATTTCAACTTGATCTTATGTGCCTCCTTTCGGCCGTTTGGCAGCTTGTCATCCCTAAGGAACATCACTATTGCATCCATCCAACTTGGTCTCATCTCCACACACATTGCTTCGTACTCTGTGATTAGTGGTTCCACACTTGGGCCTGACAAATAATCAACCATTATTGTCCTTGCCTCTCCAGACTTCATTGCACTAGCTAGGTTAGCCAAGGCATCGGTGTGGCTGTTATCATCTCGGCTAACCTGTTGTAGTCGGCAATCTTGGAACAAGGCTAGCAGTCTAACAACTTTTTTGACATAGGCTATCATTCTTTCATCTCAGGCTACATATTCGCTTGTTGTCTGGTTCACAATAAGTTGGGAGTCACAGAAGGCTACCACCTTGTCGGCTTCCATTGTTGTTGCTAACTTCAACCCTACGATCAGTGCCTCATATTCTGCTTCATTGTTTGAGGCCTTGAACCCCAAACGAATAGACTGCTCTAACATTCACCCATTTGGCGATACTAACACTACTCCTGCCCCCGCTCATTGACGGTTTGAACTTCCATCAACGAACAGGCAGAAGGAGTCCCCGATGTAGATATCGCAAGGTTTTGGTTTCTCTACGTTCTTTTGCTCTGCTGTTGTGGGGTTTTTCATTCCCAACTGGGTTTCCTCTTGTTCCCTTGGACACCCTAAGCCGCGGCTCACCAGAGCTCGACGTGGGCTGGCACCAAGTGTGAACTCGGCCACAAAGTCGGTCAGAACCTGGCCTTTAATTACCGCTATGGCCCTAAACTCTAAGTCATATTGACCCAACACTACTGCCCATCTGGCTACCCTGCCTGTCAGATCTCCTTGCTGCAACAGAGGCTTCAAGGGATGCTCAGTCAACACTACAATCTTGTGGGCTTAGAAGCAGTGATTCAGTTTTTTAGAAACCATCACCAGGGCTAGTGTTAACTTTTCCAGGGGTAAGTACCTGGTCTCTGCACTTGCTAAGATTTTACTCACATAGTATGCTACCCTTTGTTCTCCCTTCTCTTCTCTGATTACCACTGCACTCACTGCGTGCTCTGAAACTGTCAAGTATAAGAACAGTTCCTTCCCAGGTACTGGATTTGAAAGAACTGGAGCTGTTGTCAGGTACTTTTTCAAGTCGGCCAAGGCGACTTAGTATTCTTCCATCCACAAAAATTCTGTGGCCGTCTTTAACAAGCTAAAAACATGGTTTATACTTATCTGAACTTCTGCTTATAAACCTGTTCAATGCTGCAGCCCTTCCAGTCAACATCTGCACTTGTTTAGCCTATGTCGGGCTTTTCAAGTCAATGATGGCCTTGATTTGATCCGGGCTTGCTTCGATGCCCCTTTTGATAACAAAGTATCCGAGGAACTTACCAGACCCGACTCTAAATACGCATTTCGAAGTATTGAGTCGGAGCCAATATGTCCTTAGGATGTCAAAAATTGCCTTTAAGTCGGCCATGTGATTCTTAGGTTCTTTGGTCTTCACAACCATGTCATCAATGTACACTTCCACCGTTTTGCCAATCAGATGTCTAAACACCTTGGTCACCAATCTCTGGTAGGTTGCTCTTGTATTTTTCAACTCGAAAGGCATCACTCTGTAGCAGTACAGCCCTTTTAGGATGATAAATGCAGTCTTCTCCTCATCAGGGGGGTACATCGCTATTTGGTGGTATCCTCTGTAAGCATCCAAGAAGCTCATCCTTCCATGCCCTGAAGTGACATCTACTAATTGGTCAATCTTGGGCAGTGGAAAACTGTCTTTGGGACAAGCCTTATTCAGGTTGGTGAAGTCCACGTAAACCCTCCACTTCTCATTCCTCTTTTTCACCACCATAGTGTTAGACAGCCAAGTAGGGTAGTTCACCTCGCGAATGGCTTTGGCATCCAGCAGTTTGTCCACTTCCTCTTTAACTGCCTCAACATGCATCAACGCCGGCCTCCTTGCTCACTAGATGACAGGTTTAGCCAACCTATCTATATTGAGCATATGGTATATGACCTTGGGGTCAATGCTAGGCATCTCGTAGGGCGTCCAGGCAAGCACCTCTATGTTTTCTCGCAAGAATGACACTAATTCCTTCTCCTTCTCTTCAGCCAAGCTTGAGCCGAGAAGGAAGAAGTGCTCTTTATCCCCTTGTTGGACCAGAATTTTCTTCAAGGCTTCCTTGCTTTTGTTCGTCGGCTTTTTGTTGACGTCGTCCAGGACCCCCATGTCCTCGTCCTTAATTTCTACTGTTTCTGCCTCTTGCACGTTGCAGGTGGATTTCATTGCTGCCATAGAGCAATTCTTTGCCTGCATCTGATCCCCTCTGACCTCCTCAATTCCATGCTCCGTTGGGAACCGCAATAGCTGGTGCAATATTGAGGGAACAACCCTCATTGCGTGTAACCATGACATTCCTAAGATAACATTGTAAGGGAAGGGGGTGTCAATTACTGCCAACTTTGTGCTTACCTTCTTGGTGTCTGCTTGCACCTCCAAATTTATTACTCCCAGGGGCCAGGTCGGTGTTCCATTAAACCCGACCATTGGGCTGTTGGACTGTTCCAAATCATCTAGGTATAGGCTGAGCTCCTTGTAACATCTGACGTACATGATGTCACAAGAACTGCCTTGGTCGATCAAAATGCACCTTACCTGGCATTTCCCAACCTTGAGGGTCATTACTAGAGTATCGTTGTGTGGATGCTGTACTATGTCAAGGTCTTCCTCAGTAAAGGACACCATTGGTCCCTGGTACTCATTTGTCCTAAGCCTCTTTTGTTGAACCTGACACACATGCTGTAAGTGTTTCACCTTCTGGGTCTCTCATCGCATATCATTCTCATTAACCTTTGAGTGGATCTCATTAACCACCCGAGGTTCTGCTTGTTGTGGTTGTGGTAGAGGTGGTGCTGCTGGTGTTTGGGGCAGTCTTGCCTGCTCTTCCCTCGTTCTGGCCTCATCTATCAGGTCCCTTAAGTGACCTTGTCTGACCAGATTTTCCAAATATGCCTTTAGGGCTCTACAACCCTGCGTCAGGTGCCCATCTTCATTGTGGTAGGCACAGTGCTTCCCTAGACTTCTCTCCACAAATTTGCCAGGGATCCTCTCCGACACTCTGTAGTACGGCTGGTTCCTGATCCTTTTCAAAACTTTATAAACTGGGATCCGAAACACAGTAGTGACTGCTTGTGTAACCCTCAGTCTTGTTTCTTGTCTATTAAATCCAGTATTACCTCAGCTTCGCTTTGGCGAGCCGTTTCTCTTTTCCTGCTTCGGTGCCTTTGCTCCCGGTGTATCCTCTTCTGCTCTGGCATATATCTCGATCCTTGCCATGAGCTCTTCCATACTCTTTGGCAGACTCTTGGCCAATGACTTTCGAAGCATGCAGTCATCCTCTAGGCTGTTCTTAAAAGACACGATCGCCAACTCCTGGTTACATCCTGGTATTCGGTTGAACACCTCATAATACCTTTTAGCATAAGCCCTGAGACTTTCACTCTCGCCAATTTTCAGAGCCATCAGGAAATTTACTCTTAATGGTTGTAACTTGTTCATGACAAACCTAGCCACGAACATCTCGGCCAGGCCTTCCCAACTCTTCACAGTTCTTTTCGGCAACTTGTGAAACAAATTTGATGCGATTTCCCCAAAGGATGAGGGGAACACCTTGTAGAGCAACTGTTCGTTCCCGGTACACAGTGCAATTGAATTCAAATATAAGCCGACATGAAAGTTCAGATCGTACTTACCGTCATATATCTGGAACCTCAGCACATGGAACCTTTTTGGGGCCTTAAACTTATCCAACTCTACTGAGAACGGCGTTTTCGACTTGACCGGTGATGTTACCTCGGCATTCTACCGCTTCTTCTGGAGGTAGTCCCTCAAATAGGAATGGCAACGGGGCGGGGTGGGGCCGGGAATCGCACTCCCCGTCCCCGATCCCTGAGGCTACAAAACTCCCCGTCCCCGTCCCCGTCCCCGATCCCCGATGGGGAACCCATCACCCCCCCACCCCCGCCCCCAACGGGGATCGGGTTTCCCCGACCCCGGAAAATCCTCGTAGCTCCCTCAACATCATTTTCATCAACATCATTTTCCTCAACAACATCATCAACGGCAACATCATCAACCACAAAAAAAAAATAAAAAAAATAATAATATGGAGACAAACATATTACAAACACAGTGACAAATACACATACATGTATATACATAAATGGTGGGATCTGATCTTCTCAGATCTGAGATGTGAGATGTAAAATCTGCGGTGGTGTGGTGGGGATGAGATCTACTCAGATCTGCCCAGATCTGTCGTGGTAGGAACCGAAGCCGGAGTACGAAGGTTTGGCAGTGGCGCGGAGGAGGAGGAGGAGGCGGCGACGGAAGAGGGTGTGCGCACTGCTGCGGAGGAGGAGATGACGCCATCGCCACTGGGGAGAGGAGATCGCACCGTCGCCACTGCAAAGAGGAGATAGCACTCGCCACTGAAAAGAAGAGAGAGTGAGAGAAGATAAGAGAGAATGTAATATGTAAGTGAGAGAGAGTGTTGACCCAAACATATATCATATAATATATAATATTTAATATTTAAATAGAGGGGCTGCTCCTGTGTTGTTCAACCAAACCAAGCCGTAAACATATATATATATATATATATAAAATATAAATCGGGGCTAACAGGGTGGGGGGCGAGGCCGGGGCCGGGGATGAAATGTGTATCACCGTCTGTAGACACCCCATTTTTGACCGCCCTTAAGACTTGGGCACTACTGATGGTTTGCTCGGTGTTGAGAGATGTGCAGGGCAAAGAATCAGTTTCTTCGGCTAGAAGAGAGGCAAATCTTTCAAAACACTTTGTTTAGGGTTTTGGAGTTGAAGAAAAGAGGAAAGGAGAGGAGAAAACTAGTTTGGGAGAAGTTCGGCATGAATCCGGGTAGAAGCGAGTCGAGCAGCCCTCGCTGAATCGGGCTTATCTGTCTGTACACTTGGAGTTTAGCTATGGGGCCACCACCATCGGAAAGCTTACTTCCGGGACTTCATTTTGCACTCAAGAATCTCTTAAAGCCAAGTCCGGGTGGGGGAGATATGATCAGTTGAAGTCGGGCATCATCCCGGTTGGATCGAATCTGCGCGGCTTCACGAAAAAGGGCATAACTTTTTGCACAGGAGGAATTTTGATGCAAGGTTTGCGCCATTGGAAAGCTAACTTCTGGGGCTTCAATTTTAATACCCACCGGCCATTTTTTGACATTGGAATCATCTATCGGCAATCTATTTTGCCGACCGGCAAAATATTATGCCGACCGGCACTTTATTTTGGCCGACGACCAAATTTTCTGGCTGGTTTGCACCATTTGCACTCTCCAAGCCTGGTGCATCCCAGCTGTGCCAGTTGGAATGCACCAGCACACTCCCCCGTGCATATATGTTGCTATTTTGAACCCTTGACCACCTTTGGACCCCTCTTTTGCACCCTTTGCTCAAGGCTTCTTGAGGAAGCCTTGACCCCTTATCTTGGCTTCCTCAAGAAGCCTACCAGCTGTCCAAGCTTCTCCAATAAGCCTTGACCTCCCCTTTAAACCCCTTTGACCCTTTGAAGCTTGTCTTAGAAGCTTAGTATTGCCTATATAAGGGGCCTCTCCTCCTCCTTTGGGGAGGTTGGATTTTTGGAACAAAAAACCAGAGATATATAGATATATTTGATATATACATACATATATCCCTTCATCTCTCACTATATCTCTCCCATTCAACCATCAAACACCCTTGTTCTTGGGTCATTTCTTCATCAACTTGTAGCACAAGGCATCCAACGCCCATTCCAGCAGCTTGAGGCTGTCCTCCAGAGGTTAAAAGCTCCCAAACTCGGTCCAAAGGTTGCTAAAGATTGGTTCTACAAGGGTGAGTCCCACTTTCCCTCTTTTGTGCATTTTTTTGGCCTATATCTTAGCTCCTTGTGGTTACATCTTTGGGCTCCGACCCAAACTTCAAATCATCATATTTTGAGGTCCTCTTCATGTTTGATTGAGGACCTCTTGCTGTTTGAGGACAGTAGCTAGCACTCCCTTCATTAGCCCTCTTTATGCCATAATTTTGCATAATATTTTTGGCTTGCGTGTGATCTGTTTTGAGGCATGTTATAAACTGTGAAGTTGCTTCTTTTGAGCCCTTCTTCAACATTGAAGAAGGGCTCAACACTGTTTGGATACTCTATGTGCTACTTTCTTTGAAATCCATGTGTTAGCCCCGTTTTTGTATGCCATTTTAGCCCTATCTTTGCTTGCTGTTTGGCCATGTCATAAACTGTAAAAATGCTTGTCTCAGGGCTGTCTTGCTTCTGTCTTCATGCTCCATGTCCATATTGTGCATGCTTTGTATAGCTGTAAGCCATTTCATGTGCCTAATCTTGCATTTCGGGATTCATTCCATGCGTTGAGTGGCGTTTCGTTATGTTTCGGGGTTGTTTCGCATCACCTATCGCCTCTGAAATTTGCATGCAAATTGTCCATGTTTGTGCCTTTCAAATGCGTCGAAAAGTGGCTTCATTATGCTTAAGTCTTGGACCATGTATCTATGCATGTTTGCATGTCATTTGCCTCCATGCACTTAGCATTTTGGCCACTGTTTTGGGCCTAACTAGAGCTGCCTAATTCATGTTTAAGACCATCCTTTGCTTATTTGCATGCTCACCTTGCATGTTTGCTTGTATCGGCATGTTGCATCCTTAGCTCGTATGCCTAAGTTACATTGCATCTTGCATGCATCACCTTGCCTCTTGAGATGAGTATGATAGAGGTTAGGCCTCCTTGTGTGTTTATTTGGTTTGCATGCATTTTAAAATTGAAGTTGCACACTTGATTCTTTGGGCCATCATGCATGGAAATGCGTGATTGGTGGTCCGAGAATTGGGGCACATCCTCCTTTGAGTCATTAACATGATAAGGAATGTGATGGGTGCATAAATTGCTTGAATTGCATTGCCATGCAAGATTTTGCCCTCTGCTGCTGTGAGTTGCAGGTTCTGCAGGAATTTATTGCCGGCCGGCAATATTTAGTGCCGACCGGCAGTCAATCGATGGCCGGTGGATCTATTTTGTGCCGGTGACTAAATGCTATTGCCGGTGGAAATTCTGCTCAGCCGATGATATCCCCCAGTGTCCTGAGAGGCATCCCTGAGACTTTGGTAGTTTTCAGAGGAGCAGAGCAGGGAAAACAGAGACAAACTATGCATGGCAGTGCGATTCCGAGCCAGTCCCGAGCATGTGTTGCATCTGGCCCTCGCCCCGAGGCGATTTACTGTTTTTCTTTAGTTTAGTTAATTTGTTAATTAATTAAGAAATTTGTAATATTTAATTAGCTTACGTAGTTAATTAATCTGTATTATTATTTTGGTCCCTCCGAATGAGGGCGTGTCTGTAATAAGTGTGTGTGCGTGGTGTGCATGTCTTCCAACCTCCACTTCTTTCTTCCCTTTTATTTACCTGCTTATGATGATAGATTAGGGCACATTTATTTTAGCATACCTTATGCTATGCATGCGTGCATTCATGCATTTGTTGACATGCATCAGGCTCGGAACATCATGCTAACTGCATTTGTACTTTAATTTTAAAATTGAATACGTGCATCAATTGATTGCATCTCACATGCCATGCTTAGGTTAGCCGAGCCTACTTCAATTGCATCCCGTATGTGTTGCATTAGTCAATCTAACATGAACTAGGACATGCATGTTTGCTAACTAGTTTATTATTTTGGCACGGAGTACTAGGTAAGCTTTTATGCTTTAGCATATCGCATGCGTGTGAGTGTTGCCATGACAATATGATTACCATGAGGCTAGCTGCTTATGTGATATAACTGCTTGAATGCCTGTGGATGGAGGTTGAATTACCTAAATTGGAATAATGCATTAAAACTGTGAGTTTTAAGCCCACTAGATAGTGGCAAAATCATCTTTTCTAAAAGCCCACTTGAGGGTGGCAAAATCTGCATTTTAGCCTACTTGCGAGTAGCAAACCATTTTCAAAACAAATATGAAATGTTTTGTTCCAATTTGGGTGATTTGGTCTATACTTATTTGCTGCGCGCACAACATAGTAATTCTAGGCTAATAACCGGATTAAGAACACATAACGTTTTCAAAATTGGATATCACGGTTAGTAGAGGCCGGTCTTCGGACCGGACGAAAGGGGGTGCTCATAGCTGACCTTCCCCGATCGTACCCAAGCTCCCGAGCCGAGACAACTCCGGTGATGACGGACATGTGGCCTTCGGCACCGAGTCAGGGTTCCTAAATTCTCCCATTTTAAAACATTTAGGTGGCGACTCTGTATCTGGCAAAGCAGTCCATGTTTGGCACTTCTTTCAAAAAAATCTGTTTCTCAAAACGATTTGCCAGATTTGGACTCTTTGGTTCAGATTAAGAACCGTGACACAAATCGAGTCCGAACTGTAGCATGGGGCCTCCGCGGACGTCTACACCATCCCCGGCCCGAATGTCACCGGGGATTGAATTTCGAATACCATCCCCGTCCCCACGGGGATATTTTTCAGGAAAAAACCATTCTTATCGGGGACGGGGGGTCGGGTCCCCGTCGGGCCGGGTTCAAATTGCCATCCCTACCCTCAAATCCTCTTTAGTCCGACCAGGTGCTTGGCTATCAAGGGATTTCAGTCTTTTTGGTGTGCTGCTCCCGATGTCATTATGAGTAGTCCTCTTGGACTTCTCTTCATTTACCGTGTCAAAACAAAGTTCCTTCCCTTGAACATGTTGATGCTCCCTAACATACGTCCCTTTGGTGCGAGGCGTCCTCTAAGACTCTCTTCTTATTGATTTTGCTCGCCCGGCGTCCCGTAAAGGTCGGTGTGAGCGTTCCTTCACCTTATCATGCTGAAAGACTACTAGGACTGCTTTCTGCCCCCTTTCTAGGCATCGTTGTTGGCCATTAGAATCGGCGTGTTCTTCAATGGAAACGGTGGTTGCATGACGTTGTTCTGCATCATGAAGTTGACAACCGATTGAAGGTCTACCAACTTGGTTGCCATTCCCTTCATCTCGTCGTTCCTTCTTAAGCATCTATCTTTCTATACCTGGAGGTCGCTTTCGTTGTAATATTCTTCTCGACCTGCTTTTTTCGGTGGGTCTCCCTCTTGGCCGACGTTATTCTCCTCGGGATTCTGATCTCATGGTCCTTCATTAGGGTTTTCCTCCTCCATGTTAGGATCGCCATATTTACCACTCCCACTAGGGATGTCGTCCCCAACCTTCTCTTTCTGCTCGTTGTTGGCCATCTATTCTAACTAAGTTTCCACAAATGGTGCCAAATTGTGTGTGTTGATTTCTGACCACACAACTGAACGGGGAACTCAACTGGAGAGCACCGGCAGAATAGATTAAGCGCGAACAATCTGTCACAGAAAGATAAAAATCCAACGGTGGTTCGTCCACTCAAGGGCACTTCGACGCTCAAGTTAGTAATCAAATATCTCAAAGATAGCAAATTATGCTTAACTCACAAGAAACAATGGTATATCTCACCAAAAACACACATACCTTAGACCCACAGGTGCCCTGTTTTTATAGCCAGTATTGACCTGATCCCTATAGAAGCCTCACTTCAGTGAACTTAGGCTCAATGCTTATCTTGGATTCTCAGCTAGATAGGGATAAGCTTCCTAAGAGCTCTATCTTTATCCAGACTGTGATCCTCCCCTGTTCTAGGACTCTTGTCCCTTATCCGCTAATCTCGGATTTCGATATCTCCGCAGATAATCTCGGCCTAACCGAGATCGCCTCGGCATTAGGATTAGGCCACGTGACACCTCGACTGACACTCCGGCATCACCTTGATCACGTGCTGTCACTCATAAAATATGTCCCCACAAAAGCCAAACCAAAGCAAAGCCTAGGCCGGTCGTGGTAAAACTGGATGAAGGGGTTGAAGTACATATTGAAGCCAAGAAACCCGAGTCAAAAGATGTATTTGATCTCTGGTGTTGTGTGAGATGCTCTTTTTGGTAATGAAGCCCTGCCCAGTTTATCATAAGTCAAGAGAAGAGGAAAGGAAAGATAAGTAGTGTTCAACCTTTGGAATCAACAGAAAGTTTGGTTATTGGGGGCAATTCTGAGGCTGCAAATCCTAGTTCAACAAGAGGCAAACATCGTTCCCATGGTAAAGAGAGAGAACACGCAAGTGTTGGGAAGAATGTCGACAAAATTGAAGAAAAAGTTCAGAAAGATAAACAGAAAACTATTCATTGTCCCCGGAAGAACAAAGCTCGACAAAGAGCAGATCAAAGTTTGAATGTGGTTGCTCAGACACCAGTAATTCCAGATCTTCTATTATAGCACCAAGATTGGAAACTTAAATCTCTCAATATCTGGAAAATCTTGAAATGACATCGCGACACTGAGGTAAGTTTTGCTGTAAAGATACTTTTTGTTTTTTTATTTCTTTCTTTCTAACTTTTTGTGCAGGATTTGTGATTTTCTGGGAAGTTTTTATCTCGGGATTGGTTTTTGATGCTACACGATTGTGTAAATTTTGTAGTCCAAGCATAGAACCAGCTCATGGAGGCAATCCAAAGCAATGTAAAAAGTCAACAATGAAACTAAAATCCCACATTAATAAGAATGTATCTTCCTTGCCAGCTTCATATAATAGGGGTGTTTGTTTCAGCTTTTCAGTGTCAATTTATGGCTTTTAGCTTTGAAAAAGTTATTTTGGACTATTTAGTTAAACTTATTTCAAAAAGCTTCCGATTCTAACAGCTTATTTTAACTCAAAAAAGCTGATTCTGAAAAGCTGGTCACCCCTTACTTCTGATTATCAGCTTCTGCTGTGGACATGTTAATTTATGAGAAAATGTCTCGTAACTCAAATTTTGTGGCTCAAAAGTGGCTCAAATGGTCAAAACGACGTCGTTTGGCAATTTTTATGTTGTTTTGTACTCAAAACGACGTCGTTTTGGCCATTTGAGTCACTTTTGAGCCACAAAATTTGAGCTACGTAGCATTGTCGTAATTTATGGTTATACTCTTAAATTTTTTTATTTTTTATTTTTTAAAAAATAGAAAAAGACTCAAATGGACTATAAATTATTATTATTATTTTTTATGAGAAATGTAGACAAACAAAAAATAAAAATTAATTGAAAAAGGTATTTCACAGCTTATTTAACAAACACTACTTAGCAACTTAAATTTATAATCCAACAGCTACACCAAACAGATTAACAACTTCTGATTAAAGTCATAATCTATAATCTGTTAAGCTATAATCTATAAGCTGTTTTAACAGCTACACCAAACGGGGCCAATGTGGTGCTTTGGAAACTTGGGCTCCGTTTGGTAAGTCTATCAAAGTATAGTTTTACCTATTAATTTGAGTGTGTATTTATTTTGAATTTTTAAATCATAACTCTACATCTATTTCTCAAAACTCAATTCAAAACATAATCATTACTTTTCAAAACTCATAACCAAATACATAATTCAAAACTCTTTTCAAAACTCAATTCAGATCAATATTTTAAATATTTTAAAAATATTTTAATTTTGTTAAGATGTTAAATATTTTAATATTTAAACATGTTATGATTTTTTTAATTTTTTGAATATTTTTAAATATTTTAATTTCAAAATATTACGATTTTAATTTTTTAAATTTTAAAATATTTTATAAAAACAAATTCAAACTCTATTTTATAAAAATATTTTTAAATATTTTAATTTTTTTGTTATGTATTTGGTTACGATTTGAGTGTAGAGTTGTGAAAGTAGTATGGAGTTTCGAGTTATGTGTTTGGTTATGAGTTTTAAAAATAATTTCTTAATTGAATTTTGTCGTATATGTTTGGTTACGATTTGAGTGTAGAGTTGTTTTTAAATTTAAAATATTAACATTTTAAATTATTTAATTTTTTTGATTATCTAAATTATTTAAATTTTTACGATTTAAATTTTTTGAATATTTATTTTAATTTATTTTATTATTAAATTTTTTAGATTATTTAAATTATTTAAATATTTATGATTTAAATTTTTTGAATATTTATTTTGAAAAAAAATTATTTCCTTTGTAGCATTTTCAATTAAAAAATTGATTAATATTATTTTCTGTTAATAATAAATTTTTTTAATTGAATTTTAAAAAGAGTTTGGTAACTCTCTTTTTAAAATTCAATTAAAAAAATTTATTATAGCTCATTGAGTGTTGATCAGAATTTTCAATAGTGTGAAAGTAGTTTTGAGGTATAACAAGTGTGTTTTGTTATGAGGTATAACAATTTGAATTAAGTTTTGAAAATTCTTTCCAAAACTCATAACCAAACAAATTTTCTTACTTCACATGTCAAATCAAACTTTCAAAACTCAATTTTACACTCAATTCAAAACTCAATTCAACACTCTATTAAAAAATCATAACCAAAAAAATTTTCTACACTCAAATCATAATTCCCCAACTCACAAATTCAAAATACAACTCATACTCTCCAATCATATTTACAAAACTCTACCAAACGCAATCTTAATTTTTAGTCACTTTTCTAGGTTTGTAGCAAAAGTCAAAAGTTGACTTTTTTGTATTTTGTTCATTTGGAAAGTTGATTTTTAGTCACAAGTGAAATTATAATTTTATCCCTCATGGGTCAAAATGTATTACATGGGTGAAGTTGTAAATATTTTAAATTGAATGGGGATAGTTTGATTATTTTATTGTGATTTGACATCATAAATAAATATTAATCTAAAAAGGCAAAAGTAATTTTTTACCAACTTTTCAAATCATTTGTTTAAAAACGTCAAAAATTTGGTTAAAAGTAAAAAAATCACTTTTTACCATCTTTCCAAAATAGGCCAATGTTTGAAACTAAAAAAATATAGTGAGCTTCAAAATTGCTGTTTGGAACCCATTAGAAAATCAACTTATATATCTATACTATTATATGAAGCCTCATTTTGGTGTGAACACAAAATTAAGTTGTGTAACTCATTTTTAAATTTAAAACATGTTCAGGAAAAAAAAAAAAAAAAACTACAATTTATCTACACTGCAATGTCTTGTAATCAGGAATCACCCTTTAACAACAAACTCACAAAGAAAGGCTAGATTTGAAATTTTTTTTATTTTTTATTTTTTACTTACCAATTAGTAGGAGGAGAATAAGGAATGAGGAACTACATAACACAATGATAAAACTTGAACCCAAATATCACATCCAGTAAGAGAGTGCCTCATCCATTCAGGCCAAACCTTCATCTTTGTTTATTGGTTCTTCAAACACAGGCAATTGTTGATTTTCATAGATGAGTGATTTCATTTTGGTGTCATTTGTTAAGTGGTTTTCAATAACTGGTCATACACTCAAACTGTATGATAGAATGTTTAAGTTAGTAACTGTACGGGGAGGAAATAACTCTCCTCGTATAATCCTGTTGACCAAGTCCACGCTTCTCCGTACGACGTCGCTCTCTCACCTGAAAACACAAACGTGAGCTAGCCGGCGGGTGTGTGCCGGAAACCTCTCCGATGCCTAAGTCAGAAAACTTGACAAATAGACAAAGCTCTAAGTTCTTAGAAAATTGTGTTCAATTACCTCCTCCAAGGTGATGTTTGTGAGCTTTTATAAGTTTCCTGTGGCACAACCCTAGTAGGACTTGTATTTCTCCATGCAGAGTCCTCCTAGGATTCATACTCCTAAGGATAATGCTTATCCTTTTAAATCCTCCCCCACTGCTTAAACCAAGTGGGATGGTTTTTATTTTGGCCGAACTACTATATGACCGAAATAAGCTTTGGCTATGCAGAGCCACTGAATAAACCGAACTCATCCTTAGTTCGGTCCTTGTGTTTTCCCTTTCTTATCTCAGCTTTCCATGTAGAACCCATGGTACGATCTTGGACCGAGCCAACGACTTTCGGCCGATCTAACCCCAATACCGGTATAACTCCAAGTTGCTTTCGGACCGAAGTATCTTTTACAGTCATTGTGCCGAAGTAACTTTGTCTCTCTTAGGCCGGAGTAACCTTGCCTCTCTTGGGCCGGAGTAACACTGCGGCCTTTCCCAGTCCGGAGTAACATTGCGGCCTTTTCACCAAGCTTTTGGCACTTTGGGCCGCAAAGCCCATCTCATAGCTCGGCCCAATTTTTATAAAAAATTACCCTCTCAATTGCCCCTTAATTCCATCTGCACAGCATGATTGGGATTATCAGTCCAACCGTGCTGAAGTTATTAAGCCTTTCCAGCAGAGCTAAAAACCCTTTAGCCTCTCCAGTCGAGCTAAATTTACTTCGGGCTTCACTTTGTCCGGTCAAAACGTCTCTTCAATCACGACTGTAACGCTTCGCTTTCCGTATACACGTGGCATGCTCCCATTCGTAGAAGGCAGCTGTCAACGCCGTCTTCGTGTTTCGTAATTTTTGAACAGTTCCCGCCCTCTCTTTCTTTCCACAAAACATTCATTCTGCCTTTGAACCATTCACCTTCACTATTCTTCGTCTTCTCTCTCTGTGTTCTTGCTGTTCATGTTCTTCCTTTACTTCTGAAAACTGATTTTGCTGCCACTTTCCCATCATCAGATCCCTCTTCTTCCATCTGGTAAGTAGACTCATTTTGCTTCCTTTATTTTGCTTTCGTATCTGTATAGTTTTGTTTTGTATGCTTTTTGCAAACATTTTCTTCCATTTGTCGCTTCGCTTCTGTACTTTCACGAAAAAATAATAGTAGAGCTCATACGTGCATGAACTTCTGTAAAAAACTAGCCTTAGATCCAAAATTGGGTAGCAACCGAACTAGGATCCTGTTTGTCCTATATAGGTAGATCACTTCAAATAACCGAACTAGAACTCGTAGGAATAATCAGTAGGCTTCAAATAACCAACTCCTGATTCATTTTGGCCGGAATAAGATCACCAAGTTTCGAACAAATTAAACTAGGAACCTCGGTTTTCAACCGAACTAAGCTTTTGGGGCTAAGCCAGCTTTCTTGGTTTCTAAACCGAACTCAGACAGCTGCCCCTAGAGGCTCAACCGAAGTAACAAAACACATAGTTTAACCGATTTAGGCCTTGGGGCTAAGCCAGCTCTCTTAGTTTTTTAGACCGAACTAAGAAAGCTGCCCCTAGACGGTGAGCCGGTCTACTAAGCAACCTGCTCAAGCTGAGGTCACCAAACCTTTCGACGAACCGAGGTAGAATAAGTTTAAGAGGCCGAAGTAGGGCTCTTATACCTTGCTTTTAATTTGTAGCACGATCCTATGATTTGTGCTTAACCCCTTTGTTTTCTACTTTGCAGACTTAGGTTGCCCAGGCCTTCCTTCTTGTGCTTAACCGAGTTGAGCACGATTTTTGCATCGATATAAATTATAAGTAAATTATACATCAGATGGGTAAGTATAGGTATCTAGTTGAGACCCCTGGTGGCATGGCCGAATTTAGGAAGGATTACCAAATTCCTGATGACGTCCATCTGATGTTGGCCGAAAAAGATGTTATTCCCTGGGAAAAAGAAGGCTTCGTCCCGTTTACCCTTCAATCCATAATAGAAACCAGACTACGGTTTCCTGTCCAACCATTGATCTGTGAATTTCTTAGGCAGACTAGATTATGCCCCATCCAATTGTCCACCAATACATACCGTATTATTATGGGAATAGCCGCACTGAACCACCAAACCGGACTAAACCTTGGCCTGACCGAAATTTTCCATCAATACTCCATCGGCTCAAAAGATGATGGGTGGGTCTATTACCTTAGGATTCGCCGCCGCCGAGAGAAGATAGTTAAATACACACCGGACAAAGACCTTAATGATGATGATTTTTTCTGGGTCTGTGGGAACTTTGAGGATTTTCAAGCCCAAATTCCTGGCCGACCTATAAATTGGAAAAAGGGAGAGCCCGGTAATTTGACTTCGGTCTTCACCCTTGTATTTTTATTTTGGTTTTTAGTCTGTCAACCGAACTAACAGTTTTTCTTTTGCAGATTTCGCCCATCTCCGCTCTTTATACAGCTATCCCAACCTTGCGATTTTGCGAGCCGCACTACGGTTTAAAGAAAGGAGTTGGGCTAAGCTTCTAACCTTTGAGCCGGCCTACCGGTATAGCGGTCGCCGAAAAGTAAGAGTAACTGACTTTCTTCTCGAAGACGCTCCAGAGCTGGACCCAAACTTGCCACAAATAAGATTAATTCCTCTAACTGCTGAAGAGGAAATGGCCAAGAAGAACAGACTAAGGGCGCTTCTGACCGAGACAAGCAGGCCCGAAGTACCGTCACCCAGCCAAGCACAACCTGCCGTTGTGGCCCTCCCCTCACAACAGCCGTCTTCATCGCGCCGAACCAAGCGCGCACGAACCATCGAGTCTGAACCAAGTTTGTTTGACGAAGATGAGACTACTGTTCCACCGGTCCTGCCACCAAGCCCCCAATCGGAGCCCAACGACCGAACTACCACCAGTTGGGCACCAAAACTTACATTCAACAACCGAGATGTCTCAGATGCTGATTCGGTTGTCGCCGAAAAAGATCACCTGTTGGCCTTTAGTCTGGCCAAGAGTGTGTGCCTCCCCAAGGATATGGATCACCACAAAAAGCAGCTAAACACCGAATTAAAGTCCATTCGGTCTGCAACGAAGTCCATGATCCTGGTAAGTAGCTCTGTCCGTTTTTCTGTCTAGTTTTTTAAGCTTTTACTTCGGCTCATTAGAAGTCCTTGTTTTGTCAGGCAATTCAAAAAAACTACAACACTCACAAGAAAGTGCTGGAACTTAGACAAACTACGAGGGACGCAGTGGCCGAAGTCGAACTGAAGTCGGCCGAGGTAGAAGACATCAAGAAGCAAATGGCCGAGCTGCAGGTTGAGAACAGCAGGCTGACCGGACTAGTTAGTTCAGCAGAGGCAGAAAGGCAGAAGACTGCCATAGCTCTGAAGGACAAATACCTGCGCGAGCTGGTGAAGCTTGAAAGAAAGAAAGATGCCGAAATAAAGGAGAGCATAAAGGAAGCCGGCAAACAAGGTTTCAAGAAGGCAGAAGATGCTTATGCCAAGCAATGTGAGGCCGCCAAAGATCTGTTCTTTAAGTGCGGCTGGAGGGGGGCCGTTGAGCAGCTCGGTCATGATCCTCAGACCGAGATTTTCAACCCTCCAGCCTACTTCATACCGAACTCCCTCTTGGAGTATGCGAATGCCAAGCAACAGGAGTTTCTTGAAGGCTCAGATTCTGATGAAGATTCTGCCTCTAAGGATACTCCGGTTGTCAACATCGACGAGGTGGTTCGGTCGGAGCCCATGGTGGAGGATCTAATAATTGAACAACCAGCTGAAACCGTGGTTCCGACCGAAACCACCCTCGTTGCCGATACGGAGCTTCGGCCTGAAACCGGTCTTCTTGCTGATGCTGATGCCGCATTTGATGCCGAAATTGAAGATCTTTTCTCTTGACTTTGTACTTTTTCTCTTTTTGTTGCCTTTTTTCTTTGTAACCGGGCTGCGGCCCCTCCTATATTCCTATTTTGACTTTTAATGAAATGAAAAACTTGCTTGAACTCTTACTTCGGTTGATGTGTATGTTTTCACTTGAAATGCCTTTCTATAATTCCAACTGTTATTTCGGTTTTACTTGTTTAAACTATGCTTACCCGCCAACCACTCCTTTAGCCGACATAATTACTGCGGCTGAGGAGTACAAAGGGTTTGGTGAAACCATCCAACCACTTCTTCAGCCATACCCTTAATTCGGCTGGTAGAGTAAAAAGAGTCAACCATTCTTCAGCCATTCCCTTACCTCGGCTGAAGAGTAGCAGGTGTTGGGTTATTCAGTCAACCATTCTTCAGCTATTCCCTTACTTCGGCTAAGGAGAAACAAGAGTTGGTTTATTCAGCCAACCACTCTTCAGCCTTGCGCTTACTTCGGCTGAAGAGTAACAAGAGTTGGTTTATTCCAGCCAACCACTCTTCAGCCTTACCCTTACTTCGGCTGAAGAGTAACAAGTGTTGGTTTATTCCAGCCAACCACTCTTCAGCCTTGCACTTACTTCGGCTGAAGAGTAACAAGTGTTGGTTTATTCCAGCCAACCACTCTTCAGTCTTGCACTTACTTCGGCTGAAGAGTAACAAGTGTTGGTTTATTCCAGCCAACCACTCTTCAGCCTTGCACTTACTTCGGCTGAAGAGTAATAAGTGTTGGTTTATTCCAGCCAACCACTCTTCAGCCTTGCACTTACTTCGGCTGAAGAGTAACAAGAGTTGGTTTACTCCAGCCAACCTCTAAGTTAGTTTTTCCAGCTAACTTAGAATATTGTTTGGTTATTCCGACCAAACGTCCTGCAGCCTGGATCCTTATCCTGGGCTTAGGAAGGTGTTGGTTTAATCCAGCCAACCACTCTTCAGCCTTGCACATACTTCGGCTGAAGAGTAACAAGAGTTGGTTTATTCCAGCCAACCTCTAAGTTAGTTTTTCCAGCTAATCTTAGAATAAAATGCTAGCAATGTGCCTAACCTTAAAGCTAACTTTTACAAAGAACAATTTTATGCTGAAAAAGAATCGCTTGTTTTATTGAAGAAAGAGAAATTTACACATTTTTGAAAAGGAAAAGCTAAAAGTAAAATAACTTGAGATTGGCCGTGTTCCATGGCTTAGGGATTGCTTTGCCGTCCTTGTCTTCTAGGTGGTATGCCCCTTTGCCTGCTAACCCAACCACTTTGTAAGGACCTTCCCAGTTTGGCCCTAACTTGCCATCTCCTGGTACCGAGGTGTTTCCCATTACTTTGCGTAGTACCCAATCCCCAATCTTGAATTGTCTTGGATGCACCTTCTTATTGTATTTTCTGATTAACTCTCGTTGGTATGAGGCGATGTGAACCAGTGCTCTTTCTCTTCTTTCTTCTGCAAGGTCGAGTTCTACATCTATGGCTTCTCCATTCAAGTCTGGATCAAAATTTTCGCTTTGAATTGTGGGGAGGCCAACTTCTAGTGGGATTATTGCTTCCATTCCATAGGCTAAGGAGAATGGTGTTTCTCCTGTTGATCGCCGAGGTGTGGTGCGGTACACCCATAAAACATGAGGAAGTTCTTCTGCCCACTTGCCTTTTGCTTTTTCTATCATTTTCTTTAGTCCATCCAAGACGACTTTATTTGATGCTTCTGCTTGCCCATTTGCTTGTGGATATGCCGGTGTAGAGTTGTAGAATTCTATCTTATACTCTTCACAAAAGCTTCTGAAGATTCTGCCGTCGAACTGAGTGCCATTGTCTGAAATTAGGGCTTTTGAAATGCCAAACCGAGTGATGATGTTCTGCCAAACAAACTTCTTTACGTCTTTTTCTTTGATTGATGCCAATGCTTCTGCTTCCACCCACTTTGTGAAGTAGTCTGTTGCTGCGAGGAAGAACTTCCTGCCGCCGGGCGCTGTTGGAAGTGGTCCTACTATGTCCAAGCCCCACATTGCGAAAGGCCATGGGCTTGTTAATGGTAGGAGTTCTCTTGCTGGCTGATGTATTTGGTGCGCGAATTTTTGGCATTTCACACACTTCTTCACATATTTCTCTGAGTCTGCTTGCATATATGGCCACCAATATCCTTGCGAAATAGCCCTGTAAGCTAGCAACCTTCCCCCTTGGTGACTTCCGCACACCCCTTCGTGTATTTCAAACACGAATGCTTCCACTTTGCTGGGATGAACACATTTTAGGTAAGGCCCTGAGAATGACTTCTTGTATAATGCCAAAGATAGAGATAGCCAAAATCGCTGTGACTTTGCCCTTATTCTGTTGGCTTCTTTTTTCTCTTCTGGTAGGATGTCGTCTTTTAGGAACAGGATGATGGGATCCATCCAAGAGGGGCCTAGCTCTGCGCAACATACTTCTTCTGCTTCGGGGTCTTCTATGCTTGGTCTTGGTAAGTAGTCGATGAGTAATGGATGAGGGATTGATGTATCTGCCATTGAGGCCAAGCCTGCTAGTTCGTCCGCTCGGCTGTTTTCCTCCCTTCCAATTTGTTCTAACCTTACTACATCAAACTTCTTGATCTCTGTTCTGACCAATTCTTGGTACTTGGCCATCCTGTCATCCTTTCCTTCGTAGTCGCCAGAGATTTGGTTTACTACCAGTAGGGAGTCACTGTATACCATTAGTTCGGTGGCCTTCAGGTAGTAGGCTGACTTGAGTCCTGTGAGAAGCGCCTCATACTCCGCTTCGTTGTTGGATGCTGGGAAGCCAAGGTTGATTGCTTGCTCTACAACCAGGCCGTCTGGGGAGATGAGGACTATGCCGAGCCCTGCACCATGCCGGTTGGACGCTCCATCCATAAAGAGCTTCCACATCTTTCCAACGAATAACTTCCAGCAAGTAGAGGGGTCAGATGATGTTGTGGGGTCAAGAATGGTGTTTTCTTCAAGGTCCATGTTGGCTGTCTGCCCTTCGTCCTCTGTTTGAACTGCTGGTGAGCCTTTGTTTGTCTCTTCCTAGTTGTCCTTAGTATAGTCTGCCCTGGTGCTTGATTGACTACCTTCTACTAGGGGTTGCGCTATTCCGGCGTCAACTTCCGTCTCTAGTTCGGTTGTGTCAGTTAGGTCGACTGGGCAGATATGATGACTTCCAGGAGTAAACTCTGCGACGAAGTCTGCCAAAGATTGGGCTTTTATTGCGGTCTTGGGTTGGAACTTGATGTCGAATTGTCTCAACTCTACTGCCCACTTCAAAATTCGCCCACTAAAGTTCGCCCTTTCAAACAGAGCTTTTAGTGGAAAGGCTGTGAGGACGACTATGGTGTGGGCGTGAAAGTAGTGCGCCAATTTTCTGGATGCCATCATTAATGCTAATGCTAGTTTCTCCAAGGGCAAGTACCTTGTTTCGGCTCCCAACAATGTCTTGCTGACATAAAAGATGGGCAAATGTTGTATTCCTTCTGCACGAACCAACACTGCGCTGACTGCGTGCTGAGAGATTGCCAGGTACAAAAAGAGTTCTTCACCAGGTACTGGAGTAACAAGTAGTGGTGGGGAAGACATGTACTCCTTCAAGCTTTCCAGAGCTCGGTCGCATTCTTCATCCCACTCAAACTTGGCCTTTAAAGGTTGGAAGAATGGTCGTAGTCTGTCTGATGACCTGCTTATGAATCGGTTGAGCGCAGCTGCCATACCAGTGAGATGCTGTACTTCTTTGACTGAGTTTGGTCTCTCCAACTCCTGGATTGCTTTAATCTGAGAGGGGTCTGCTTCTATACCTCGGTTGGTCACCAGGAAGCCCAAAAATTTGCCAGATCCAACTCCGAATGCGCATTTGGACGCATTGAGGCGCAACTTGTGTTTCTTCAGGATCTGGAACATCTCACCTAGATCTTTAAGATGGTCATTCTCATCCTTGCTTTTGACCACCATGTCGTCGATGTAAGCCTCCATTGTTCTGCCTAACAATGGTTCAAACATCTTGGTGACCATCCGTTGGAATGTCGCCCCTGCGTTCTTTAGGCCAAAGGGCATGACCTTGTAGCAATATAATCCCCTTGGTGTTGTGAAGGATGTGACCTCCTGGTCTGGCTCATGCATGGCGATTTGGTGATAGCCTCTGTATGCATCCAGAAAGCTAAGTCGGCTATGCCCTGCCGTTAGGTCCACCAGTTGATCTATCCTTGGTAGAGGAAAGCTATCTTTTGGGCAGGCCTTGTTGACAGTTTTGTAGTCGACACAGACACGCCATTTACCATTCTTTTTTGGCACTACGACCGTGTTGGAGATCCATCTTGGGTAGTGCACTTCCCTTATTGCTCCTGGCTCCAGCAGGTTGCCTACCTCTTCTGCCACTATTTCGGCGTGGTGGAGTGCCGATCTGCGTGTGCGTTGACTGACTGGTCTCGCGGATGGGTGGACATTGAGTTGGTGTCTGATGAAGTTTGGATCAATGCCTGGCATGTCGTACGGCGTCCAGGCAAACACTTCGATGTTAGAGGTCAAGAATTTCAAGACCTCTAATCTCTCAGCGCTGGACAACGATGAGCCAAGCAAGAAGAACTTATCCGGGTTCTTCTCATCTATTTTGACCTCGACCAAGTCCTCCACTGCTTTTTGATCTGCTGCTTTGCCGACGTCTATGAATAGTTCATTACTTTCTGGTTCTTCCACCGAATGAACGTATCCTTTGGCAGCTCGGCTTCCATTCGCTGTGGCGAAGCATTATTTTGACATGATCTGATCGCCATAGACTTCTTCAATTATACCGGTGTCGTTGGGGAACCGCATTACCTGATGGTATGATGACGCTACCGAACGCATGGCATGCAACCATGTTCTGCCCAAGATGATGTTGTATGTGGAGGGGACCTTCAATACCCAGAATTCCACTTGTTTTGTTACACTCCCTGCTCTGACTGGAAGAATTATTTTGCCGACAGGCCACTTTGGCATGGAGTTGAATCCAATCAGGGGAGAAACTGCAGGCGCCAAGTCTTTGTCTTGTAGCTTCAGTTGTTTAAATGTGTCGTAGTACATGATCTCACATGAACTACCCTGGTCAATCAGAATCCGCTTGACGTCAAAATCTTTGACTCGGAGAGTGACAACCAGAGCATCATTGTGAGGACAGTATATTCGATCCAGGTCTTTATCCGAAAAAGACATGACGTTTGTTGCCTCTGTCTTCCCTTTCTTGATGGCAGGTTGGGCACTTAATACTTCCCTAAAGTGCTCAGCCTTCTTGATTGATCCTTTGAGCTCGCATACTCGCTCAGGTTCAAAGACTCCATGTATTACATTGATGATGCCTTGTGGTGGGGCGTCGATCGGCATCCCATTGGGGTTATTATGATCCTGGGGGGCTGGTTGTGTACCTCCTTCAATATATTTGTCCAAGTGGCCTGCTGCCACCAGTTCTTCCAAGTGTTGTCTTAGTGGTGTGCAATTCTCAGTTCGGTGCCCTTTTTCTTTGTGGAAGGTGCACCGTGATCTGTCGTCGTAATTTTTCTGAGCTTCCCCTAGCTTGGCGGGCCACTTGACAAAAGGCTCATCTTTTATTTCGCTCAGAATCCGATATATTGGTTTTTTGAACACCGTTGTTATGGCAGTGCGGATTCTCAACCATCTTTTGTCTGGGTCTTCTCCGTTATCTCGTCTGCCACGCCCGTTTTTATTCTGCCGATCTACTGAATTGACCTTTGCTAAGGTCTTCTTTTCTGGTACTGTGGTTGCACTAAATTTTGCTTTGGCACGTGCGCCATCCTCTTCTACCCTGATGTGCTGATGCACTCTCTCCATCAGGGCTTCCATGGTAAGGGGTGGCGTCATAGTGATAGAGTCCCTTAGTCTGTTTCCGACTGGAAGGCCTCTTTTATACTGCGCAATGGCTAGATTGGTGGGGCAGTCTCCAATCTGGTTGAATGTCTCCCAGTAGCGACTATTGTAAGATCTGAGGGTCTCTTTTTCACCCATGTCGATGGAGAGCAACTGGTCTATTTCCACCGGCGTTTTAGTGTTTGTTCGAAACCTTGTTATGAACACTTCTGCCAATTGGGCCCAGGAGGCTATGCTGCCCTCTGGGAGCTTTTCGAACCAAGTCAAGCCGAGGTCGCCAAGGCTTGATGGGAAGAGTATGCACATTAAAGCCTCGTTTCGCCTGTACACAGCCATGACTTGGCGAAAGTGGCTCAAGTGTGAATACGGGTCCGTCTTCCCTTCATATGTAGTGAATTTCGGCTGAAGGAAGCCTGATGGTAGGGGCGCGTTTTCAATTGCGGGAACAAACGGCGAAGTCTGTAGTCTTGCTAAGGCTTTGTCCGTTGGTTCATACGCTGGGCGCGGTATTGGCATTCCAACCTCGACGCTTCCATGCGTCCGAGGAGCCAATCGTGTGTGGATCGCGCGCCCTAGCATCCTCCTTGCATCGTGCTTTTTCTTCGAGCATGGTTCGTAAGTCGGATGACCTGGGCAGCTCTGTCTGTCTAGATCTGGTTTGGTGTGAGTGCGAAGGCCAATACGTGCTTCCTTCAGTGTATGATCTCTCGGATCTCGTCCTCTCAGACCTGGAGTGACGAGTTTTGGAAGATAAGGAATGAGTGTCGCCTGTCCTGAGGCTTCTGCTCTCTCCTTGGGAGGGTGTAGTATTCCTACTACGATTCTCTGGGTGGCGAGGGGGCGTCTTGTGCTTGCGCCCCTCTCCTGTTGCCACATCTTTAGTCTTCACCTAGCATTTCAAAGCCTCCATGTCCGCCGCCATCTTCCGAATTAGTTCATCTTGCTTCTTTACGCGATCTTCCAGGGCTTGAGGATCAATCCTCCTCCTCCTTTGCCTGTCAGGACTTTGAGAGTGACGAGGGCTGTTATTCCGCCTTCCCCTGCCACTCTTCCTGGAGTTATGTTGTTGGGGCTCCAGATCTGCCATAGGAGGGACAGAGGGTAATCCTTCTCGTCTTGCGCCCCCGTTTGGAGTTAGCCCGTCGACGGCGGACTGCGGTAGTTCTTCAATGTGTGCCATTGATTGAGAAAAAGAGAAGCTTAGTCAAGAGGTTTTTGTTCTTGTCTGTTTGTTCCCACAGACGGCGCCAATTGTACGGGGAGGAAATAACTCTCCTCGTATAATCCTGTTGACCAAGTCCACGCTTCTCCGTACGACGTCGCTCTCTCACCTGAAAACACAAACGTGAGCTAGCCGGCGGGTGTGTGCCGGAAACCTCTCCGATGCCGAAGTCAGAAAACTTGACAAATAGACAAAGCTCTAAGTTCTCAGAAAATTGTGTTCAATTACCTCCTCCAAGGTGATGTTTGTGAGCTTTTATAAGTTTCCTGTGGCACAACCCTAGTAGGACTTGTATTTCTCCATGCAGAGTCCTCCTAGGATTCATACTCTTAAGGATAATGCTTATCCTTTTAAACCCTCCCCTACTGCTTAAACCAAGTGGGATGGTTTTTACTTTGGCCGAACTACTATATGACCGAAATAAGCTTTGGCTATGCAGAGCCACTGAATAAACCGAACTCATCCTTAGTTCGGTCATTGTGTTTTCCCTTTCTTATCTCAGCTTTCCATATAGAACCCATGGTACGATCTTGGACCGAGCCAACGACTTTCGGCCGATCTAACCCCAATACCGGTATAACTCCAAGTTACTTTCGGACCGAAGTATCTTTTACAGTCATTGTGCCGAAGTAACTTTGTCTCTCTTAGGCCGGAGTAGCCTTGCCTCTCTTGGGCCGGAGTAACACTGCGGCCTTTCCCAGTCCGGAGTAACATTGCGGCCTTTTCACCAAGCTTTTGCCACTTTGGGCCGCAAAGCCCATCTTATAGCTCGGCCCAATTTTTACCAAAAATTACCCTCTCAGTAACTTCACTATATTTGAGCTGTGTGGTCCCAGTGTTATGTTCCAATAATTTAGTCACCTAGTGGCTTATTAAAGAAGACCAGTTTTTCTTATGGTATGTTTGGTTGAGGGATTTGAGGAGGGACTTGGAAAAGAAAATGGAAAAGGTAGGTGAAATGTGAAAAAAATATACCTACGTTTCACATAATTTCACACACCTTTTCCCTTTTCCTTTCTCTTTCCAAATCTCTTCCCAAATCCCCCAACCAAACACAGTATTAAGGTTCCTTCGATTTTGTCTTACATGTAATGGGCTTGATTTTGATATACAGACTTTCATTTATGCAATAATATTAGATAAAACAATAATATTTTGCCTTTGAAAGCATATCATTTACTTGTTTACCCTAAAACTACCTCTGCATTTGACAGTAAATTAAACCAGATCAATATGTATGGTTGGATCGGATTCTGTGATGGAATGATTTGATTCCAGTTAGAGGTGGAGGACACGGGATCTCTGTTGTCTGGTTCCAACAGGATCATAGATTTTTGTATGGTGTAATGATTGTGAGTGTATGGAAATAAAGAACAAAGAAATTTAGAGACACAGGATCTTTCTCCATGAGTGGAGTGGAGCTTGTAAAGCTCACATAAGTGGAGGGTTGTGGCCTAGGGATGACAATGAGGGTTAATGGGGTGAGTATTAATTCTCCATTTCCATTCCTCTATAATTATTTTTCTCCATTCCTCATTCCCCATTTTTCATGGGTACTACCCTACCCATCTCCTAATGGGTTTGGATATTCTCCAACCCAACTTGACCATTTTTTTTTTTAAAATTTACAACCAAAGCTAAATAAACATTCAATCTTTTTCTTTTTTTTTTAATTTTTTTTAAGGTTCACAATTTATTTTATTTTATTTTATTTTTTTTAAAGATTCATAACTAAAACTAAATATACATTCAATCTCTTTTTATCTTTTATTTTTATTTTTTTTAAGATTCACAACCATTTTTTTAAAAAAAAAAAAAGATTCACAACCAATGGATAACAGTCACACTGTTTCTCTGCTTTTGTTCTTACCTGACTTCATAAAACCGTGCTTGGCAATGATGCATATACTAGTGAATTGCATGATGGGTCTTGTATTTAAAAGAAAAAAATTATCGTCTTTACTGCCTTTGCATCTTTTGATTAATGCTGAAAAGTGATCGAATCAAATTTTTATGATTCATAATTTGATTCGATTCGAGACCATTTCGATTCACGATTCGAATCAAATTTTTTATAGAAATAGAATTTTTTTAAATAAATTTTAAAAAATTTAGATATACATAAAATTTGACAAGAATAATGTGACAATATTAGTTAATGTGTATTTGATTTTGTTGTTCATCTAAATAAAATAAAATAAAATAAAATAAGATTAAATACATATTTAGCTTTGGTTGTGAATCTTTAAAAAATAAATAAAAATTGGTTGTGAACCTTCAAAAAAAAAAAAAAAAAAGATTGAATATATATTTAGCTTTTGGTTGTGAATCTTAAAAAAAAAAAAAAAAACATATGGGGAAATTAGTGGGTACCCATCCCCTCTCCATCCCCTGTGGATATTTAAAGAATATCACTTACCCTACCCAACGGATAAGAAAAAAGGGAAAAATCCATACATATGGGTTGGGTCTCCATAGATACCCATAGGGTAGGTTATCCATTGCCATCAGCCCATGAAATTGTGGGCCCCACACCCCTCCCTCTATTTAACAAAGTATCAAGCGCGACCATAGGAAATGCACATGAAAGCCAGACTGAGATAGCAAAAGGAGTGACTTTGCTGAACTATTAATCAATGGAAGACCGAGTCGCATTGTGAATTTCCTTCCTTTGGTTGTAATCTTGCATATAGGAAACATGAGGAGTGGTTAAAACTAATGTATTTTAATTAGAAAATCATGGATTCAAATTGAATCATTTGACTACCCTTTTCCTTCTGGTCTACGAAAAAAAATCAAAATCAAATGCATAAACTTTACAGGATCTCCAAGGTCAAAATGGTTGGGAGCAGAACACATGCATTTTAACTTAAATTGCTTTTGAAGGTTTGCAAGCTGGCCTGTCTTCCCCCAAGCCCAACTCTCCCTCCTGTAGACAAATAGCTCTCTCTCTCTCTCTCTCTCTCTGGTTTTTTCAGCTATGGCAATGGGGGATGAACACCATCAATCTCCAGCAATTGCCAGGCTCTTCAATTCCCATTTACGATTGAGCCGCGCCTTTCATTTCCTGTTTTTCATCATTGGTTTGTCTCTCGGAGTTACAACCAGTCTATACCTCAAAAGTTTCTCATTCAATCTACAAGCCAGCCTAACATCTCCTTTCTCCCTATCTCCACCACCACCACCACCATCACCACCACCACCACCACATGCGACTCTCCCCCTAACAGAGAAACGCTTTCTCATCCACAACATGGCCGACGAAGAGTTGTTCTGGCGAGCATCAATGGTTCCAAGGATTCAGGAATTCCCATACAAGCGCGTTGCCAAAGTCGCCTTCATGTTCTTGACGAAGGGGCCTCTACCACTTGGTCCCTTGTGGGAGAAGTTTTTCAAAGGGCATGAAGGACTCTACTCCATTTATGTCCACACTGATCCCTTGTACAATCAATTAGTGCCTGAAAATTCTGTTTTTCATAGAAGAAGAATTCCTAGCAAGGTGAGTTTTTTTTTTATTTTTTCCCCTTTGGTGATAATTAATACTGGTTATCTCTTAATGTCCTCTTATACAAAAGTCTCAAACACATCTGGATTCATGCATTTTCCAATTGCATCTGTTTACCGGTTTGTATCTATACTCTTCATGGGGTTTTAATACAAAAAGTCTACCTGCACAGAAGAATTTCACATAAAGAATCATAGAAGAAAGACAAAATGAGATTCTCGTGTTTGTCTCTCTTTTGTGATTGGAAATTACAGTAGAAAAAAAAAGAGAAGATTTTGTAGTTTTTAAGGATAGTCAAAAATGCATTCTGGTAGTTCTCCATCCATATAATATCTATTATCTAGGCCTACCAACCCTGTCCATTGTTTTGTATAGGACAAAAGTAGTAGTGAACCTATACCAAATCACAAAAAATTCAGTATACTACCAAGAAACATTCAAGAAAATCAACTTAGCAGGTCAATTAAAGTTATGAAATGGAGTAGCGATTGTTGAAAAACTGGTTTTCAAATCTGATGTTGTCAAAAGTTGAAAACACTTAAAAAGACAGACTTGAACATTGGAAGTTACTGATTATGACATGTTTGGCTTATTGCAGCCAGTGCAATGGGGGAAACCAACGATGATCGATGCTGAAAGACGCCTTCTTGCGAATGCCCTGCTAGATTTCTCCAACGAGAGATTCATTTTACTATCGGATACTTGCATTCCTCTGTTCAACTTCACCACAACATACAATTACCTCGTCAACTCAAACCAAACCTTTGTTGCCTCCTACGATGATCCAAGGAAGATAGGCCGTGGCAGATATAACCACCAAATGTGGCCTACAATTTCCATCTCCCAATGGCGTAAAGGGTCCCAATGGTTTGAAGTCGATCGCAGGCTTGCCATTGAGATAGTATCTGATCGAAAGTACTACCCGTTGTTTCAAGAGCATTGCCATCCTCCTTGCTACACAGACGAGCACTATATCCCGACTTTAGCGAACATTCTCTCTCCGGAGCTGAACTCAAACCGGACCGTTACGTGGGTTGATTGGTCAAGGATGGGTCCACACCCTGGGAGATTTTTCAGGGAGGCTATTTCGGTTGAGTTTTTGGATCAAATAAGGTTTGGTACTAACTGTACTTACAATGGCGACTCCACTCCAATGTGTTTTCTGTTTGCTAGGAAATTTTTTCCCAACACTGTACACCCTTTGCTGCAGCTCTCTTCAATGTAACTGTCTGCTTGTGTTCATCCATAGCATTCATGTACCCGCCCTTATTTTCTTTCTGTTGTGTTTGAATCATAAATTTGAAGAGTTGTGTTTGGATCATAGGAGTTAATCACAGAAGGATAAGAAAAGAGAGGGAAAGGTCAAAAATAGCAAAAATTAACTTATATTTCATTTAGTTTCTCTTCACTTTTTTCTCTCTTTTTGCCAAATTCTTTTCCGAATCCATGATCCACTCACACAACTTTCGTGAAACAAAATATGTATGGAATTTCATATTATCAATGTGGGTGTTTGAGAAGTAAATTTTTTTGTAGGTTTTTTTAGTTGTACGATATTATTAGAGAAATTTTTTTTGTGTTTGGGAAGATAGTTGGATTTTTTTGTGGTTGGATGTAATGTTTGTGAGAGAAAAAATGAAATGATTATGGGGTTTGATGTGATATTTTATTTGGATTTGTTTTTTTTTTTTTTAATTTTGTAAAACATTTGTCTTGTAGTGAAAAAAAATAAAAAAATAAATCTAAAAATTAAGTTCCTAAACACCCCTAATGTATAAGTTAAATACTATTGAAGAAATGGCTAAAGTAAAATGTTATTGGATTTTTGGATAATACTGACTTTTCCTATGAGGTGGTCCCATCTCCAACACCAAAACCAACTTTTACAGTGTATGAACGAATTTGCATTCTACGAGGGGAATTTGTGCCGAACCAATGGACCGAGCTAAACCTAGCGCGGACCTTTATTTTGGACCGCACAACCCTATTTGCTCGTCTTGGATGTTGGATCATGTTGGGTGGTGAATGTGGATTGTAGGCCAAACCAATCATGCTCCTTGGTGATGGGTTAGGCTAGATTGGAATTAGGCCATCAACACAGACGATGTTGAACAAGGAATAAGCCACAAGTATGGACGGGGCTAGGCCAAGATGAGATCGCTGCCTGAGACCGAGCTAAAGCAATCAGCCGAGCTAAAGCAAGAGCTACGCGGTCGGCGAACAGTAAGGATCTTAGCCGGGCTTGGCCGAACTGTTGGACCGGTAGGAGAGGCCACCCTGCGCTAGCTCGACATTAGTCCGATTGAATGTAGCTGAGGTGCAGTTGAACTGCAAGTGATGGCTTGGTCAAGGCATTCCACATGGTCCAATGGAGTGAGGAGAGGAATCCACTCAAGATACGCGTCAATATTGTTTGGCAGTTTAGCCAAAGTTGTTTGGCAATATTGACGCGCACATGTGTAATGAAAAGAAAGGGCAGTACCACCACTCGTCCAGCAGAGTATAAAAGAAGTAGTGTGCGTACAACCTTCAAAAGCAAGGTAGCAACCTAGATAAAGCGCACGACTTCACTTTGAGAAGGGTAAGCGAATTCTAACGACTCTCTCTCTCTACATTCCTCATTTTTCTAAAGGATGCTAACTTGACCGTCGAAAGAGTTTTCTGACAACACACCCGTCGAGTAATTCACCATCGTTGTGCTTTTAGGAAGCAAGACCCCGTTTGAAGCAAGTCGAGTTCTATTGTAAGGAATACGAAAGTAAAGAATATTTACTTCCCCTACACACTCTATATTGTAGGGATTGGCTACCACTTTTTGAGCTGTCATTAACGTATTCCTCTAATGATTGGAGTGTTCTTAAATCCAAGTCGGGTCAAATTGAAACGGAGGGTTTAATTTGGAGAGGATCAACAAAATCCAGCACAAGAAGTCCAACGCAGACTTTGTCAAACCAGTACAACAGTCATAATCATATTGTTAAAGTCATGCTTTTTGATCAGGTAATAATAATGAGCTTTCAATTTCAATACTATTAAACTTAATTTTCTTAATTGGTGACAAGAAATTTTAGGCCATGGTTTAGCTTGCTTCTACACGCAGGAGGCTTACATTGACCCCTGATGTACCTATGCAACGTGACATTATGAATATTATTCAATATTTGACTTTTTTTTCTTTTTTTTTTTGGTACAGATTGTGCTACATAGCTTGAAAAGAGCTGCCCCTGAATCCTCCAAACCCAAAAACGACATCGTTTCGTTGTTTGAAATTTATTTATTTATTTTTTTTTCAATCAGAAAAGAAGAAGAAGAAGGAAGAAAGAAGGAGGAAGAAGAAGACAGCAGCAGCGGGCAGAGGCAGAGGCGACAGGCGGGGGCGGGGGCCGGAGGCAGATGGAGGGGGCAAATGCAGGGGTAGAGGCGGAGGCAGAGGCGGGGGCTGCGAGACAGAGGTGGAGGCGACGGCGGAGGCGGGGCTGCGACGATCAGACAGAGGCGAGGCTGCAACGATCGGGCAAAGGGCTGCGATAGCTACGACGACCTGCCTCCTCTTTCCGTCTCTTCTCTTTCTGTCTCTCTTTCTCTCTTCTCTTCTTTTTCAGGCTGTTCGGGGCACGAAATTGCAGGAAAAAATCATTTTTCATATATAAATTGACTATTCAAATGGTTATGCGGTCTACAATTTTAGACTTTTATATATATATATATATATATATTATGGGTTTACTTATGTATTGTTAAGCTTTGCAATTTGTAGGTGTCATGTCACCACTGTTCACAATCATACAAAAATATAAGTTGCGTGAGCAAACAACCAATGACAAATATCGCACAGAAATTGTAAAGTACGGAAATACCCTTTTTGCAATACAAACATAAAAGTTAAAAAAAAATCTATTACAGGATGATATAATAAGTTTTAATTTTATTATTTTAAAAGAGAAATGTTAGGAATCATGAAATTTTTTTCATGAAAATGACCATGAAAAATTTGTGATCCTTAGATTATCTTGATTAATGTGTAGTGCTTTATTGTAAGTGTAATCCAAAGGTCACAAATCTTTCATGATTATTTTCATGAAAGACTTTTCATGATACCTAGCATTGCTGATTTTAAAACAAAGTTTTTATCGAGTTGGATTATATTTTTTAGAACCGCCAGTCACATATTTAGTTAAGAATTTTGTACATAAATATGTAAGAAAATATTATTTTTGTGACATATCTCTGTCGTTATGTTCTTGTCACCTTTCCAAATTTTCGGATCCCATATCCAACCCAAACCACAAACCTGCCCAGTCCACCTTTTCCTGATTCCATTCTACTTAAAAGAATCTGTGAGTTGTTTCCAATTTGAATTTCTCTCTCTAGACAATCAATATCCTTCATCTCTCTCCCTCAAGCCCAACCATCACTTTGTTAATTCAAAAATAAAACAGGACAACAATCACTTTCTTCCAAGCCAACCTCTCTCTCTCTCTCTCAACAATGAAGAATGATCAGAAACAAAACCAAACAACTAATCTCTTCAGTTCCCCAATGCATTTTTACACCCTCTTCGCATATTTCCTTCTCTTCAGCTCTGGTTTAGTCATTGGAATCGCATTTAGTCCCTACCTCAAACCTCTCCCCTTCATTTCTAACCTCAATCAACTCTCAAATATCCCACCACCACCACCACCACCACCACCACCAAACACCACACCAACAATCTCAAACCAAACAAAAAGTTTCGAAAGAAACTTTTCGTTTGGCTCGAAAGAAAATTTGAAGCCACCTCCTAATGCTATGCACGACATGGAAGACAAAGAGTTGATGTGGAGAGCTTCAATGGTTCCTCAAATTCATCAATTTCCATTCAAGCGTGTCCCAAAGATTGCTTTCTTGTTTTTGGCAAGAGGAGATTTACCATTGGCCCCTCTTTGGGAGAAATTTTTTGAAGGGCATAAAGGGCTTTACTCAATTTATGTTCATTCCAATCCATCTTTCAATGGAACAGTGGCTAGAGATTCAGTGTTTTACGGGACAAGAGTTTTGAGCAAGGTGAGTTTGATTCATGTTTGTTTGTTGTTTGCTTTTGTTAACTTTGTGTGCACTTTGTTTAAAACAAATTTTCCTTCTAATCATTCAATTTCTATATCAAATCAAACTAAATCAATGTAAGTTTTGTCTTCAATCGAGTAGAATCGGCTGCATCAATTCTTTCATTATTCCTATATCCCATATCAGTTTATTAGGTTTTTTTTCTCCTCGTAATTATGCATAATGCTTAGGGTTTAATTTCTTTACACAACCAGTCCCAAAAAAAAAAAAAAAATCCATGATATTCAAGATGGATACATTTGGTCATCAGCTAATACCAACCAACTCAAAAAATAAAAATAAAAATAAAAAAACAGGTGGATACTATATAGTTGTGGCGGAGACACATTAGATGGAACCTCCCTTAGCAGTCCATAGTTGACCACATATTCTACAACTGAAATGTTATGTAAAAAAATAAATAAATAAATCAAACAAAGAGTATTTGGACTTGACAGTGCAAATTTACATTTTAATATAGTTTGGATTACATCTAGAATAAATTAGAACTATACATTTTAAATTTTAAACATATTTTTCATAGTATATAATATTGAGATACTACTATATGACATGACAATATCATGTTTCGTTGAGTATCAACATAAGATCCTTCCATTGGTGCAAAAAAAAAAAAAAAAAAAAGAAGAAAAGAAGAAGAAGATCCTTCTAGAGTACATACGTATATATGTACTCTCTTTGCACAATTTTAATTTATGACTAAAATGATTTTGGACATGACTAAATATCACTTTAAGACATAATTAATACCATTTAAAGAATAACCAAACTTCACTTTGGATCTTAACAGAGGTTAATTCCATTTTAATTTGACCATGCATATATTAACCCAAATACTTCACGACATAACCAATATCATTTTGTAGCATATATAACCAACATTAAATTAGTGTATGACTTTAATATGGACACATTTAATTTAATTTAATTTTTAATTGTTGTACAGAATTGGTGTCCTGCATATTTTATATTTATATATATATATATAATTAAACTTTGAATTCAAAAGATGAGAAGCTGCAATATGCAGATGTTATATGGTTTCATATTGTCACAATATAAAGCAATTTGTCCAATTTTGATACTCAGACCATGTTTTAACACTCGTCCCTTGAAAGTCTACACACTCAAATATTTATTTAAAAAAAATTTAATTGTTAATTTTTATTGTAATCTAAAAAAAAAAAAAAAGTTTTTTCAAGAGATCCACGCGTTTAATTTGTAACATATTATTTGAGCTAAGTTGATATACGTTCCCAAGTATTTTATTCATTTGTTTAATTACTAAAATAAATAAATAATTTATTTATTGAAACAAAAATTATAAACCTTAAAAAAGTAATAAAAAAAAAAAAAAAAAACCCCAATTGGTGTTTAGAAATCTCATCAGTTGATTGGTGCAAGTTTGTGAAGGTCAAGCGCTTTTTCAAGTTCAAAAATCTTGAAAGAAATATTTCTCGTTAGCTTCTTCTTTTTATTTATTTATTATTATTTTGGGTGGGTGAAAATTGTTCTTCTATTTAGTTTGTTTAGAATGAAATAGGTAGAAAGTTAAAGAAAGAAGGAAAAAAAAAAATTATGAGTTTGTTTAGTTTAAGAAAACTAATTTTCTTGTACAACTCATATTAGCATTGTAATTAATTTTTTTATTTCTTACAAAAAATACAAGAAAATATAAGAAAAATTGAATGTATGAGTTATCCATAACTAAAATTTTAAATTTTTCTATATTTTCTTACAAAATTTTCATCTTAATCAAATGGTTGAAAGAAAATATAATTTTTTTTGTATTCCTTTTTTCTCATTTCATTTTCTTTTACTTTCACTTTTACTAAATTTTCTTTCCAATCAAACGGACCGTTAATAAACCTCTATATATATTTATCCTAGAAATAATCATAGATATATCATTTTTGTCTTTTTTGCTGTCCACCTTTCATGGGTCAAGAAGTCACGAAGGTTGTTTAATTATTTGGGTCTTGTTATGGATTTAATCTTGTCAGTGTTCTAAAAAATCGAATTAATTAGGGTTGAATAGATAGATGTTAAATCAATTGAAATTTCATCATGTGAAGGAGAGTATCATAATACCATATGTATCATATCATAAAATACGTAAATTTATCACAAAATTTCATAACATATGAGTTAAATGAAGGCAACAACACATGTTTAAATAAAAATTTTACAAAAATAAAAGAAAATGCTAATGATCCGAAGGATGTCATTAGTCTCGATGAGTATATACAATGTGTATTGAAATTTGTAAAAATATATGAAAGTGTTTTAGAATATATAAAAGATATCTTCAGTTTCGAATTTATTATTATTTTTCATTTTCTCTTATTACTAATAATAATAGCTTACTGGACTGTTAGCGTAATCCAACCAGCAAAGACTCTATGGTGATGCACCTAATTAAGGGTTTAAGCCCAAACCCAGTCACACATAAGTCTAGCTGCCCTATGGGCCTTGTGCCCAATGGGCCGTGGCAGGCCCAACTTTACTCAATTCCCTTAATTGTTCATCTTTCGTTGGGCCTCAAGGACTTTCTTTTTCTTGGTTGTCGACTGGCCTCTTTTTTTCTTTTTTTTTTGAAACTATTTCTTTTTCAATTTGTAGGTTGGAATGAGACCTGGTTAGAATGATTTATGTTCAAATTCATAGTATGTGCACCTTTCTAGTAAAAAGAAAATCGATTTATTTTATTTTATTTTTGGATAATGCAGAAGGTAGAATGGGGAAAATTCAACATGGTTGAAGCAGAACGTCGCCTTTTGGCCAATGCATTACTTGACTTCTCAAACCAACGCTTTGTTCTCCTCTCTGAGTCTTGCATTCCCCTTTTCAATTTCTCTACCATCTACTCTTATCTCGTGGGCTCAATAAAAACCTTTGTGGAGGCCTATGACTTACCAGGCCCCACCGGTCGCGGTCGATATAAACATCGACTAAAGCCGCTAATCACGCGTGAGCAATGGCTTAAGGGATCCCAATGGTTTGAAATGGATCGTGATCTCGCCCTTGAGGTAATCTCCGACCAAAAATATTTTCTGGCATTTAAAAGAATGTGTAAATCCTACTCATGCTATGCGGACGAGCATTACTTGCCTACATTTGTGAGTATGAGGCTTGGGTGGAGGAATTCGAACAAAAGTTTGACTTGGGTTGATTGGTCAAGGGGTGGACACCATCCATTTCGGTTTAATAGACAACATGTGACCATTGAGTTGTTGAATAAGATGAGAAGTGGAAGTCATTGCGTGTACAATGGAGAGAGAAGCAATATATGTTTCTTGTTTGCAAGGAAGTTCTTGCCTAGCACTTTGGCTAGGTTATTACTATTTGCTCCAAAGGTCATGAAATTCAATTAATATATCACCCTTGAGATTATTGAAGGCACAGCAAAAAGCACACTGGATTAAAAATGAAAAAATCAAAATTTATTGAAATCAAAACCCCATTACAAGTTTATATATGGACAACAAATTTAGGTTTCCTAATTGCCAGCAACTCTGCACAATGTTATTATCATACTCATCATAAAGACTTTTCTTGAACAATTTAATAAACAAATAGAAGAACAATCATTGAAATATGAGGCCAAACAACAAAAATTTGTAGATTAAGACAAAATTGCAACATATCAAAATATGTGAATTTGCCAATAATATATATGTATATATATTAAAGAGGGTCAAACTAACTTGAGCAAGGCCTGGATTGGGCCAAGCTATTATATTGGGCCTAATCCTATGAACCACTCCAAAGTGGGTCGAACCAGGAATTAGACCAAATTCAACTGGCCACCCGAGTATACAGTTGGGCTAGATCCAATTGGCCACTCAAGGTAGGTCGAGCGTAATGAGTTGAGCCAAACAGGGTTGGTCACCTTGAGGTGGGCCGAGCAAGATCGACACACTACAAGTCCAAGGGATTGAATGACAAGCTTCCCTTTTAAGCCGAACAAAAGTCTTTTCTCTAGTTTCCTAACTTTAGTATCAGAGGGATTTTCCGACCAAACTCTAGTTAGGCAACCCTTACCATTTATTATCTGTGCATCCTTCTATTCCCGGATTAACCAGATCCGCCATAGAGCTGAATCTATTTTTATTATCGTTAGGGAAAGTCTGGGGGCCCAGAATTACCCACCCAAAATTTTCTGGATGGGTGATTGTGTAGTGAAAATTAATTAATTTATTTAGTGTGGGGTCTATGTAAGGTGTGGTGGAAATTAATTTTTGAATTGATAAAGGTGAGTTTATAGTGTTGGTATTTTTTCATAATAATACTAGAAAAATATATAAAATAAAATTAAATAGAAATGACAAAGAAAAATGCTTGAAACCCCCATTTTTTAGAGACCCTCACAACCCCCTTTGGATCTCCACCATTGATGTATGTGTGGGGTCTACACCATCAATAGTGGAGATCTAAAGGGGGTTGTGGGGGTCTCCAAAAAAAGGGGTCTCAATCATTGTTGAATGACGAAACAATTATTTTCTTTTATTAAAGAATAAAATATAGTATTGGGCCGAGCAAGATCGACACACTACAAGTCCAAGGGACTGAATGACAAGCTTCCCTTTTAAGCCGAACAAAGGTCTTTTCCTAGTTTCCTAACTTTAGTATCAGAGGGATTTTTCGACTAAACTCTGGTTAGGTAGCCCTTACTGTTTATTATCTTTGCATCCTTCTATTCCCGGATTAACCAGATCTGCCACAGAGCCGAATCTATTTCTATTATCATTAGGGAAAGACTGGGGACCGAGAATTATCCACCCATAATTTTTTGGATGGGTGATTTTGTGCAGTGAAAATTAATTAATTTATGTAGTGTGCGGTCTATGTAAGGTGTGGTGAAAATTAATTTTTGAATTAATAAAGGTGAGTTTATAGTGTTGGTATTTTTCCATAATAATACTAGAAAAATATATAAAAGAAAATTAAATAGAAATGACAAAACAATTATTTTCTTTTATTAAAGAATAAAATATAGAATAAACTACTAAACTAAAAAAAAAATACAGGAATGAACTAGATTACGTCATGGAACAAATTACAAGATGGATTCAAATGGACATATAAAATAATATATGAGAAATTATTTAAATTTAAAACTTTGAAGAACAAAAGATAAATGATGCAAACCGAAATCTATGTAATATCACAGTTTCTTTAAAACAGATTCATTGCCTCCTGATGGGTGCTGAAGGTACATCGGCGTCTGTCTCCCAAAATACGACGATCGAAACCAGCTCATGCAGAAGTACATTTTGAATAGTTTCGGCGAACTTGACAATGACAATACTCTCTTTTTAATAAGAACCAAAGAAGGAATTAACAAAAAGAAGATAGAAAAATTTTCTTTAGTATAAAATCATCTCCAACTTTATCTAAAGAAAAACATAAATTTTCCATCTCAAAATATTTCTAGATCATACATCTAAGTTGGAAGGGAAAGACCTTTTTTATACTTGTAGGGCCGGAGTCTTAGCCATGAAGGCTATTATAAAACTTAGCATAAATGGTCATCACCTCTAGTCATTAGGGTTAGAGTTACAAAGATGCAAAACTCCCATTTGCATAATATATATACTTAAATATGTATATAATGTTATTCAAACCCAATGGGTCGCAAAACGGATACGGGTGTTAGGTCACAACCCGATCCAAGCTCAATCTCAAACACATGCACAAGTTAAGCCCAACACAACACAACACAACTTAGCCCAAGCTCAAAACTAAATCCAAGTCCAAGACCAAACCCAAACCCAACACAAGCCTAGGCCCAGTCCAAACTAAGACTAACTTTTATTGATGCCCACTTTATGAGACAATTCTTATTCACAATTCAATGGTTTCGGCCTATCGTTTTTATATTATAATCTTTTCACTTAAAAGAATACAAAACACTCAGACCCACCTCAACTGGCAGTTGGGTCCCATTTTAATTTCGAATTAAAGTTGCTAAAAAATCATTATTTTCCAACAATCTCCCACATGAATAAAATTAGCCGAATAAAGAAAACAGACAACCCTTAACAACAAAGACTTAGAGAGAGAGCACACAGAATAATCCTGCATCAAAAAAGGTAGCTGTCGGCCTTGAACTTTTCGTAGTGAAAGCCTATCGGATTTACTGGCTAACTAGACAACGTGATGTCCTATTCTACCGTTTGCGTAAACCGAGACAGTAGACCTCACATAGGAGTTACTCCAACCATTGTTCTTATTCTCACTGTTGTGTCCAGTTTGGCCCTAGAACACTAGCCTAGTTTAGTGAATGTTTTTAAAGAATTCGACCTCGTTAATTCTTAAAGAAGAGACTCCACTTCGCACTCACATAGGTGACCTACATAAGGTATGTCGCTATACCACGGTTGACTATTCACCGTACTTAGGTTATTAAAAGCATCAGCTTAACCTTCCACCTACAAGTATCACTATATAAATGAATGGAGAGGAGGATTTACTTTCATAGTGACTCACCTGTTACACATAATCAGGTTATCCCTTTGAACCTAAATCTTGGAATCTCCAATCAATTAGTTTAGGCTTTCCGTTCCGATAACATTTGCTAAAGGCCTTAACCTCATTTCTCTTTATGACTTCTTACTAACTCTCGATTTCACCCTTAGATTAATGAATCCGTAATATTGTCCTTAGACTGTATATAGTCTATAGTGACAACACAAGAGAGTAATTGTC
Organism: Camellia sinensis; assembly: GCF_055761805.1. NCBI lineage: Eukaryota > Viridiplantae > Streptophyta > Magnoliopsida > Ericales > Theaceae > Camellia > Camellia sinensis. The sequence goes on from NC_138964.1 coordinate 162,099,240, forward strand.
GTATGGAATTATGTCTTCAACGAAAATGTCTAGACCTTCCATTATATGTATTACTCTGTGTCATACCAATACTTGATTAGTTGTCTCAAAGTATACAAAATTGTTAGCACAAGTTTTGATCAACATGGACTATCCTCAACAAAATGGCAAAGCCATTCAACTACTTCAGTAGTTTTATCTAAATCACTGAATTTCGATTCCATCATTGATCTCATGACACACATCTGCTTGGAAGATTTCCAAGAGCTACACCTCTAATAATGAAAACAAATCTGCTAATGGATTTGTAGTCTTTATATCAGATATCCAGGTGACACCATTGTATCCTTCTAGTACAATTGGATATCTGGCGTAATACAACCCATAATCCCAGTTTCATCGTAAGTACCTTAGTATTTACATAAACGCCTTCTAAAGATAGACATTGGGATCACTCGTGTATTTACTTAGCGTGCTAACTGGGTAGGCTATACCTGGCCTTGTATGACTTATCAGATACTTTAAACTTCCAATGACCCGAGAATATTCTAGTTAAAATACACTCTTACCATTATTCTCGGCCAAATGTAGACTGAAGTCTACCGGTGTCTTCGACACACTTGTATCTGATTTACTAAATTTCTCAAGTATCTTATCAACATAATGAGACTAAGAAAACACAGTACCACCAGATGTTCTGGTAATCTTAATACCCATGTCAAATTTAGAGTTTAACAATTTCTTGGTAGTTCTGAACATCTTCTCATAATTACCAAATCTACAGACACAAATTGACATATCTATTTGTCAGTGTCTTTGACATTCATACAATTGTCAACACCTATTTATTTAAAACCCACTTGACAACATTGTGTTGTCAAATTTCACAGGTTTCAAATTCCAAGCTTACAGACTTTCCTATTCTTGGAATCGATGAACCCTTTTAATTGCTCCATAAAGATTTATTCAACTAAATCTTCATATAGGAAAGGTATCTGAACACCCATCTTGATGTATCTCTAGATTTCGAACAATTACGATCACACTCATCATAACTGGTGATCACGTATCAAAGTAATCCAGGCCTTCTCTTTGCTGGTATCCTTTGATAATAAGCCTATCTTATCGGCATTTATTCACTTGCATTCCAAGGCTGACTACCTATGCAAGATCAAGTTAAATTAATAACTTCTTTCCAAAGATATCACAATTTCAAAGAAGCTTTTAGCCTTACTAACCACCATATAGGTTTAAGAAGATTAGACAGAAGAATTTTAAAGTCCTAGCCTTTTAACATCTTCTAGGCTCATCTTTTTTTCCCATGAAAACTGCTTTCTCAAATCCATGATAGTATTCTTGTGTAAATATGAATATCATATTTGTCAACAAGAAAATTGATATCTATTACTATATTGTGCATAACTGTTGAACACAAAGTCAATAGATTTTTAGGCATATCCTACCCGCTTGGGTTAGGTATTGTCACCTTTTACATGACAACTCCACATTTGTAGAATTTATACAAAGGCTCTCGGTCTCTCCAAAAGTTCATTTAGCGTCTGTAAACAATTTTTTGTGTCATGATGACTATGAGACTCTCAAAATCATATCACAGAAAACACATTCTTAGACCGTCATCAATGGAATTAGGTCTTTTTCGAATTCAAGGTCCCAAAACATATTTGGTCCAACCTATCACTCTAAAGCCAATAGCCTTATTATTAGGAAACACATATCCAGTGTTCAATAGTCTACAATTTGAAACTTCATAACATGATTAGTAGTCTTATCACTAGGAATCACTAAAATTTCAGCATGTGGTTAGTAGACTTTTCACTACTAGGAATCACAATGTTTTGACTTGAGATCAATAGTCACTTCACTATTAGGAATCACAATATTTTGACTTGTGATTAGTAATCACTTCACTACTATGAATTACAATGTCTTGACATAGGATTAGTAGATTCTTTCATTGTTAGGAATTATCATGTTTTGACATATGATCAGTAGACTCTTTTACTACTAGGAACCACCATGTCTTAACATGTAATCAGTAATCTGTTTACTACTAGGAACCACAATCTTATAACTATATAGCTAGTGGTCTAACACCTCCTAGAAACTACCAGTTTTTTATCTCTATGATCAGTGATCTTGCACTCACTAGGAGCCACCAATTTAAGAATATATTTGAATTATAAAAATTCAAAAAATATAGTGACCTGCCTTAATGGGTTGTCTTATCTTGACTTTCAAGCAAAGTCACATAGAAATTACACGAGCTATAATTGACACAAGGATAATGTATTATTTGTCTCTGATTAATTCAGAGATATTATCATGCAATCTTATGATTTCCTTTAATCACACTTGATTTCTCTTGATCTTCATTTAAGAACATCACAAGACTTAAGATTGTCACGTGGAACAACATTTCCTATTGTTACCTTTGAAGCCATTTCTGAAAACTACAATTGAATTTCAACTATTTTGTTTCTCTAGAAACCAAATTAACACTAGGAAATTCCAAAAACTGAAATTTAATTCAAAGCTAATATCACCACTAACTTTAGAATCGAACAAGGTCAGGAAAGTTTCTAGAAAGATTGGAGGGATCACAACGGTCCCACTTAAAACCTAATTAACCTTAGGCAAAACTTTCAAGAGCTTGTTGACTCATTGTCAATGGGAAACAAATTCAAAGTTAAGTTTCAGGGGATAAACCAGGTTAGAAAACCAATTCCCAAGCAAATAAAAATTGCTACTAGAATTACACCACTCATAAAAGTTATTCGGTATTCCCGGAACTGAGCCCATTATTTTTTAATGTAAATCAGAAATAGTTTAGCTAATGCTAAATCTTGGTTTCTTTCCTCAAAACCAAAACACTTTGGAAATAATCAGATTATAACCAAAGACTTTTTCAAAACTTGGTTTTCTACCACTTTGGGAATAAATGTATTAAACCCAAAGACTTCTTCAAACCCCAAAGGTTTTAAACCAAGTCCGTTTCAGTTGCCATTTTTGAATATAAATAAGAAATACTCTTTAGCAGAGGCTAAACTTTGGTTTCTATTACAGAAAACTAAAAGATTTTGGAATAATAAAATTAGTCCCAAAGATTTTCTCTAAACCTAAAGGTTTACAAACTTCTTTTTCCCTTTCCCTATCACTAAGGTAAAAATATTGCAATCTAGAAATTAAAACCACTACAAATTGAATTGCAACTGTTACAATTATAAATTGTCCAAATATACAAGACTGAAGTTCACGGTTGTGTTCAGAATAGTTTGTTTATCTAAGAATATACTTCTCCACCTGTAATGCTTATGTTTGTATAAAACACATTACAAAACTCTATCCTCGTTGCTGCTAAATCTCCATACTCACTGTTTATATACATAATTAGAAACAAGATGAGTTAATGAACCAACAAAGTAAATATTACACAAGTAAATCCAGCTATAACTCGCAATGTGTAATTCAAACGACTATAGATACATTACGGTTACAAGAATGTCATGAGTTGCATGGTTATAAATCAATTATATATATATATATATATATTGTGGTCATAATGTTGGCATTCCAACCACGTAACTATGAGCAAATATATATAACAATAAAGTTAAACTTCCATTTATTATTCCATGAATACGAAAATATTTTATAGTAATTTCATTGATTACACATCAACACATAAAAGAACTTACTGTTGGATTGTGGGGAAGTGGTTTGGAAATACGCTTCCGGTCCTGGGGGACGCTTGTGATCCTCAGCTAGTCACCTGAAAAGAAATGAACACTCCGGTCGGGGGTGTCGGAATTAACACTCCGACGGATAAGTCAGTGTATACTCTGATACTCAGGAATCTTTGCATTACAAAACTGGAATGTGTACATGGTGAGCCATTCAAAACTAGTATCATTCTCCACAGGGTCGAGTTTAATGATAGAATTTACGGAAGTACGTTGAATTCCAAGGCCGTGGCAGACTCCTTCTAGACATGTCTTTGAGCCGATATTCCCCTACTCCCGCGATCGAATCGACCTGATAGGCGTCATCCCAGTTAGGACCCAATTTTCCATCAGCCAGTTTCCTGGCAGCTGGGAGTACTTTCTTCAGAACCAACTCTCCTGGTATGTAGCGCCGCAGCTGGACATGTTGATTATACGACTTAGCAAGCTGCTGCTGATACCGCGCCATGGATGCAAGGGCACGATCTCTTCGTTTTTCAATCAGAATCAAATCCAAGGCCAGCATCATGTCATTTTGGTCCATATCAAAGACTTTCGATTTCAAGGTTGGAAGGCCGATCTCCAAGGGTATGATTGCCTGGGTTCCAAAGCATAGAGCAAACAGCGTTTTCCCAGTAGATCGCCTCGGTGTAGTTCGATGAGCCCACAACACACTTGGTAATTCCTCGACCCATTTTCCTTTAGCTTTCTCTAGCTTTTTATTGATGCCGTCTAAGATGGATTTGTTAGAGGCATCAGCTTGGCCATTGCTTTGTGGATAAGCTGGCGTGGAAAAGTAAGGCCGGATACCATACTTGCTGCATAACTCTCGGTAGACGCCACAATCAAATTAGGTGCCGTTGTCTGAAATGAGTGCTCTTGGAATGCCGAATCGTGTTATGATATTTCTCCAAATGAAACGCTTCACGTCGGTATCTCGGATGTGCGTTAGTGCCTCCGCTTCTACCCATTTTGTAAAATAATCTGTCGTGACAATCAAAAATCGCTTGTTACCCAAGGCACAAGGCAGTGGTTCGACGATGTCAAGTCCCTATTGGGCGAACGACCAAGGACTGGTTATGGAACTTAACTCTTAGCAGGCAGGTGGGTCAAATGAGAGAACTTCTGGCACTGTTCACACTTTTTCATGTAACATTCGGCATCGGCTCTCATTGTCGGCCAGTAATACCCCTGTGTCACGGCTTGATGAGCCAAAGAGCGCCCGCCAGAATGGGCGCCACAACTGCCTTCATGTATTTCAGTCAGAAGCTCTTCGACTTTGTCCAGATGCACCCATTCCAAGTATGGACCAGAAAGGGATTTTTTGTAAAGCTTTCCTTGCGGATCCAAGTAGTATCGCAGGGCTTTGTTTTGTAGCTTGTGCGCTTCTTTCTTGTCCTCTGGGAGCTGTTTGGAATATAGGAATGTAGCAATGGGATCCATCCAACTCGGTCCAAATTCTATAACATTGACCTGGACTTCCCCCGAAGGGCCAATGCTCGGCTCCGGGATGAAACCTACTTCGATGATCCGTTTAATTTCTAAGTTAATGGCGGAGGCTAGGCAAGCTAAGGCATCTGAATGTGTGTTCTGATCACGTGTTATCTGATTCAGTTCATGATTGTCAAATTTTGCCAGCAAGGAGTTAGTCGTTTTCATGTAAGCCGCCATATGGCCATTTCTTGCCGCGTACTCCCCCTTTAGCAGATTGATCACCAGTTTTGAATCACAAAATACAAGCAAATGCCGAGCACCCAGAAGATGTGCATTACGCAAACCGGTTAGAAGGGCTTCGTATTTGGCTGTGAATTCGGCAACAAAGTCGGCAAGCACCTGTCCCTTGATTGAGGTTCTAGGTAGAAACTGAATATCGTACTGGCCGAGTTCAAGAGCCCATTTCGAAACGCGTCCTGATGCTTCTGCACTTCGTAGTACTGATCGAAGGAGGTAATCTGTTAGCACCCCGATGCTATGCCCCTGGAAGTAATGCATCAGTTTTCTTGCTGTCATGACAAGGGCCAGAATAAGTTTTTTCAATGGAAGGTAGCGTGTTTCGGCGTCAACCATTGCCTTGTTCACATAATACACTGGGCACTGCTCCCCCAGTTCTTTCTTTATCAGTACGGCACTGACGGCCCGGTCGGAAACTGCCAGATAAAAAATGAGCGGGTCGCTTGCCGAAGGTGTTGTCAGGAGTGGAACTGATCAGAGGTAGGTTTTGAGACCGTTGAACGCGGCTTCGCACTCGGCTTACCATTCAAAAGCCTTGCCTTGCCGTAGTGTATGGAAGAATTGTCGACAGCGATCTGTAGATCGACTGATGAACCTGTTGAGTGTCGCGGCCATCCTCATCAAACTTTGAACCTCTTTTACTGAACGAGGGGAGTCGAGTTCCAAGATTGCTGTGATTTGTCTCAGGTTGGCTTCGATTCATCGGTGGTTGACAATGCAACCCAAGAACTTGCCAGAGCCGATCCCAAATGCACATTTGGAAGCATTCAGTTTCATTTTGTATTTGCGTAAGATGCCGAATGTCTCTTCCAGGTCGGCTAGATGGGTCTGTTTTTCTTTGGACATGACCACCATGTCATCAATGTACACTTCCATAGTGTGGCCGAGTTGCTCCTTGAACATGGCAGTGACCAGTCTTTGGTAAGCTGCCCCTGCATTCTTCAGCCCAAAAGGCATAACCTTATAGTAGTAGGTTTCTCTCGGGATGAGGAATGCAGTTTTGTCTTGGTCCTCCGGATGCATGGTGATTTGATGGTAGCCTCTGTAAGCATCAAGGAAGTGCATACGCTGATGGTGTGCCGTCGCATCTACAAGTTGGTCAATTCTGGGTAGGGGAAAACAATCCCTGGGCAGGCTTTGTTTAGGTCCGTGAAATCAACACACACTCACCAAGTCCCATTTTTCTTCTTCACAACCACAATATTAGAGAGCCACGTAGGGTAGGTCACTTCCTTGATTGCCCCGGCGTCAAGCAACCTGTCAACCTCTTCAACAACGGCGGCAGTGTGCTCTGCGGCTGACCGCCAACTTTTCTAAATTATCGGCTTACATTTAGGGTCAACATTCAGACGGTGCTGCGAAACAGACGGATCTATACCCGGCATCTCATATAGAGTCCATGTAAAGACATCAAGGTTGCTGAGTAGGAAGGAAATTAGCTGCTGTCTGTCGGCTTGATTCAGGAAGGCGCCGACCATGAAAAACCTGTCTGGGTTTCTGTCGATTTCAACTCAATCTAGGGTTTCCGTGGCCTTTTCACTCGGGAGCCGCCCAACATCATCGAGGCTCTCCCGATCCGGTACCTCAATGGAATTCACTTGCAACTCTTTTGCCGTCTTCCCAACAAGGAGATAGCATACTTGTGCCGACTTCTGTGAACCACGGATTTGCTCAATGTCGCGCTCTGTCAGGAAGCGAAGCAGCTGATGATAGGTGCTTGGCACAGCCTACATAGTATGCAACCAAGTTCGCCCCATGATGAGATTATACAGCGATGGTAGCTTGACAACCAAGAATTCCACATCCACTGTTCGGGAGCCCACTCGAATGGGTAATGTGATTTTCTCCAACTAGTATTCTGGATTGGTGTTGAAGTTGAATAGTGGATAAGGAGCCAGACAGAGATCTGATTTGTAGAAGCCAAGTTTGATGAATGTCTTGTAGTACATAACTTCTGATGTGCTCTCCGGATCAATGAGTACGCGCTCAACGGTGAATCGGTTTACGCGTAACTTGATTACCAAGGGATCTATGTAAGGGAGTGTCACTCCGGCCAAATCTGAATCATCAAAAGCAATGCACGTAGCTTCATAGGGCCGTTTAGCTGAAGTGAGTTGATTTTGAGGGTCGGGATTCGACTGAATCATGTGTACCGCAGATGACATTGGCAGACTGTATATCATGTGAATCACGCCAAGCGGAGGAGAGTCCTGTCTTAAGGTTATTGCTTTGGTTGAGCTACATTTTCGGATGAACTGTTGTAGCCGACCATCTTGTACCAATTCCTCCAAGTGATCCTTCAATGTGTAATAACTCTCAGTATCATGGCCGTGATTTTTGTGATACTCGCATTGCCTATCCCGTCGTCTAGTTTCGGGAGGTCCCACCATTTTGGATGGCCATTTGAAGAACGGAAGGTGTTGGATTTTGGACATAACCGCGCTGATCAGCTCTGACAACTCTGTATTTCTTGTCAGCGTACCTAGTGCGTCTGCCATCAACTTGCAGTTGTTCATTTGCTCGGTGGGGGGATTGGTCATTCGATCGGCGAGAATCCCGTCTTTTGTCTCGTTTAGCCCGATGTTGCGGTTTAGGGCTCTGAGGTGGTAGGGAGTTTAACGGCTGAGCAATTGCAGAAGGAGCCGTCTTGTTGGTCACCTTCCTGGCTTTAACCTGCAGGGCGTCATCTTCTACTTTACAGTATTCCTTAACTTTCTTCATCAACGACCAGACTGTTTTGGGGGGCCGTCAGGTCAAAGAGCTGCGGAGGGCACTGTCGGGATGCAATCCCATCTTGAAGGCGGTAATGGCCATGGAGTCATCGCAAGCATCATCTACTAGATTAAAACACTCCCAATCCCGTACTGAATACACATGAAGGGTTTCTCCCGGTTGAATCTGCATTGCCCAAAGGGAGTCGGCTTGCTTTGGCTGGACTTCGTTAGTGATAAACCTTGCCCTGAAGGATTTTTGGAGCTGGTGGAAGCTCTTGATCGAAGCCGGCTGCAATTTATAATACCACCTGACAGCTAGTGGTCCCAAACTACTCGAAAATATTATGTACATGAGAGCCTCGTTGTCTACATGCAGCGTTATGGCCTGCTTGTAATGGCGGATGTGATCGGTGGGGTCTGATTTACCGTCGTACAAGGTGAATGATGATGCTTTGAATTTCTTGGGTAGCACTGCCCTTGCAATCCGTTGTACAAAGGGATCGTGCTGGTCTTCGTCTGAACTATTTTTTCTTTGCTTATGCCTTATACGTGGACTTTCTTCAGAGGAACTGGTAGTTTCGGGTCGTCTTTTCTTCTTGGGCTCTGGGGATAATGAGTTGGAGTCACTATCAAGGTCTTCTTGTCGGGTTTGAGGCTGTCGACCACCTGCCCTCAGAGGTCGTTCCGGCTCTGGGTGGACAGCTTGTTTGAACTTCGCCACTTCCAAGGCCAAATCTTGACGGAGATGTTCGTTCTTAGCGATCATGTTCTCCAACCTCTATTCGTTTTGCTTTGCTTGTTCCATGATCGCTTGCATTGTCTCATGCTCTGAAGTTAAGGGTGAGGCAAAGTTCAGGGTGCGTCTGGCGGCGATAGTCTCCGGTCCAAGCATGTTTGTTGGAGTGAGGTCGTCTCTCTGTGTGGTTTCATCAGTGCTATCGGAGGGTCTTCTGTTACGCCCGCCATGGATGTATTTGAGTATTCCCACAGACGGCGTCAATTATGGGGAAGTGGTTTGGAAATACTCTTCCAGTCCTGGAGGACGCTTGTGATCCTCAGCTAGTCACCTGAAAATGAATGAACACTCCGGTCGGGGTGCCGGAATTAGCACTCCGACGGATAAGTCAGTGTATACTCTCTTGATTATTTGTATCTTAAGTTAAGTTTACTAGTTCTCACATACCTTTCTCTGACTGATGATCCCGTATTTATAGTGTTCTCTTTGGGCTTTAGGGCCAGGCCCATCCTTGATCCTTTACATGTACTTCTACTCGGCCTTTGTTCTACTGGCTGGAGTGCCGGTTATTTTATTCGGCCCTTCGATTGACTAAGATCAATGTCGAATAGAGGTTACGTTCCAGACCGGACGGGTCCATTCGTTCCTATTGATCCAATAAAATTCGGCTCCTACATGGACAATCTTCACTGTATTCGAAGAATTAAGGAAATGAGAGAAATTGTTTGATTAGAAAAATCAAACCAGTATATAAAATAAAATAAGACAACAGATTCTTATTTTGTTACAAAAACAAAATTAGAATCTGATAAAATAAATAAATAAAACAGAAAGTAAAATAATTACTAACCTTATTAATTAGTCGAATAAAATATGATCAAGTCCAATGTTTAACACTGTGTCCTTAAGACAGATTCATCCTCTTCACGGTACTTTCAGATTGTGGACATCTATCTCCTACGATAAAATGATCAACAGTGAATAGTAGCAGCACAACAAACTATTCACACAGTGAACACACTTTGTGTTTACATTCTTTCTCACAAGAAAAATTAATGCAGTAAAATATGGAGAGCAATAGTAGATTTTAGGACGAAAATTTCAAGTGAAAGACCAAATGAGAGACCTTTCTATTTATAGGTGCAATGATGGCTTTTAGATTTGAATTCAATAGGTACAGTACCTATTCGGTTTGAATTAAATAGATACAAATCTGTTTGAATTTAAATTAAATAGGTAAGGGTTTTGAATTGAATCTGTTTGGACAGATATGAAATCTGTACAGAAATTGGCAAATTTTCCAACCGAAATTTGAATTTAAATGGTCAGAATTTATTTTCCAAAAATTAAAAAATAAATTCAAATGTTATTGGCCCAAAAAGAATTAGTATTGGGCTGGACAAGCCCAACCCAACCTCACACCACGCACCCACGCCCAAGCCCAGCCCAGCCCGCCTAACTGACAGGACGGACGTCGGCGGTGGCGTGCGCGTGTGTTTATTTTGGGTCCAATGGGTCTAGCCCACTTTGCTCATAACCTCACCCTTCAACAAAACTTGGGTACCCCTTAGGGCCCTCTCTAAGTTGCAAACCCACAAAAGTTGTCCTCTAAACCAATGTGGGACAAACCTTTAATTCAAACCTTTAAGGAAATTTCGCCAATGTACCATTTCCATGGAGCTCACTTTGACTTCAATTTCCCATTCACCCGATAATGGTTATACTACGTGAATCACAACGCGACATAGAACGCGTTACCATTTAGACCCGCTAACTTTGGCGCATGGATTCCACCCAAGTTAAGGAAAAATCTGTTTTTCCAAAACCATTTCTTACAATCCCTCACATGAATGGAATTTAATGACAACGGAAATGCAACAATATGCAAAATTTGTCGAAAGAGTATAAATTGAAAATATATTGCATCAAGATAGGTAACTTTCGACCTTGAACCTTCCCTAGTAATAATTTATTGGACTTACTAGCTAACCATTGGACGTGATGCCTTGAATTGTTCAGCCGTTTGTGTAAGCCAAGACAATAGATTTCACACAAAATATTTTCTGACACATCATGGTTCTCACGGTTGTGTTCATTTTGGCCTTGAATACTCCTGGTTATTCATAAGTGCTTCTAGAGAATTCAGCCTCTTCATTCTTATAGAGCCGGCCGTAGTTCAACACTTATACAGGTGATTCTTATTGTGAGTATCGCTTATACTCGTCTTGACTTTTATGCCTAAGTCAAGATATAAGTAATCATTAGAAGCAAAGATTATCCTTAAACCCTTGCATATAACACATGTTGCAGATATCACTCTCACCATAGGAATGGGTAGGGAATTTTAATCCCTTGGTGATTTCTGGCGAGCCACACATAACTTAGTTCTCCATTTGAACTTAGTTCTTGGGATCTCCAGTCATTTAAGTAGGGTTACTATTATGATGACTCTTATGTAATAGGCTTTAATTTTATCCCTTTCGATGAATTATACACTTGTTCTTTTGTCAAACATTTTGTTAACGGATCCATAATATTTTCTTTAGATTTTATATAATCTATTGAGATTATTTCATTTGAGAGCAATTGCCTTACGGTATTATGTCAATGACGAATGTGTCGTGACTTACCATTATACATATGACTCTGTGCCCTGCCTATTGCAGATTGACTATCACAATGAATGCAAATAGCTGGCACAGGTTTTGGCCACATTGGAATGTCTTCTAAGAAGTGGCGAAGCCATTCTACTTCTTCTTCTACTTTGTCAAAAATAATAAATTCAGATTCCATTGTGGATCGTGCGATGCATGTTTGTTTCATAGATTTCCAAGACACAGCAGCGTTACCTAGAGTAAAGACATATCCACTTATGGATTGTGAATTTTTAGTATCCGATATCCAATTTGCATCACAATAACCTTCGAGTAATACTAGATATTGCATAAAGTTCAAACCATGATCACGGGTAAATCTTAGATATCTAAGAACCCGAATGATCGCTTTCTAATGGTCTTCTCCGGGGTTACTAGTGTACCTACTCAAATTACTGACAACATAAGCTATATCAGGACGAGTGCAATTCATTAGGTACATTAGGCTTCCAATGATTTGAGAGTATTTTAGCTGAGACACCGCATCACTTTTATTTTTTGACAAATAAAGACTAATGTCTGTAGGTATTCTTGCTACATTCATATCATCCTTGATATATTTACCAAGAATTTTCTCAATATAATGAGATTGAGATAATGCATATCCATCAGATGTTTTAGTAATTTTCATTCCTAATATTACATCTGCGACTCCCATATCTTTCATATCAAATCTTTTGTTCAGCATTTTCTTAGTTGATTTGATCATGTTTTGACTGCTTCCAATGATAAGCATGTCATCCACATAATGACAAACGATGACATAATTTTTGTCAGTGTTTTTAACATAGACGCACTTGTTATATTCGTTTATCTTAAATCCATTAGTAAGCATAGCATGATTAAATTTTTCATGCCATTGCTTAGATGCTTGTTTTAATCCATAAACAGATTTTACAAGTCGACAAACTTTCTTTTCTTGCCCTGGCACTACAACCCCTTCAGGTTGCTCCATATAGATCTCTTCATTTAGATCACTGTTTAAAAAAGTTGTCTTGACATCCATTTGATATATCTCTAGATTATACAACGCTGTTATAGCAATAAGCATGCGGATGGATGTTATTCTGGTCATAGGAGAATATGTGTCAAAATAGTCCAGACCTTCTTTTTGTCTGTAACTTTTTACCACAAGTTTTGTTTTGTACTTGTCTATTGAACCATCTACTTTTATTTTTCTATTGAATATCCATTTATATCCAAGAGGTTTAGAACCAGGTGGAAGATCCACAAATTCCCAAGTATGATTTTGCATAATTGATTCAATTTCATTATTAACAACCTTTTTCCACAAAGGTGCTTCAAGACCTGTCATTGCTTCCTTAAAGCTTTGAGATTCATTTTCTAATTTCTAAAAAGTATGTCAGAAAATCTGAACCAAAGGATTTTGATGTTCTTGCTCTCTTACTTCGTCTTGGTTCATTATTAGTTAAATCCTGTTGGTCGAGACCATTACTAGTTTTTTGTGTTTGATTGTCATTAGTCTCTTGACTTTGTGTACAATCATAAGTTCTTTTATGTGAACTTAATTCCTGTCTTTTCTTGTAAAGAAAAACATGTTCAAAAAACACAGCATTCCTTGACTCTATAATAGTGTTCACATTTATATCAGGTATTTCTGATTTATACGTCAAAAACCGATATGCACTACTATTCTGAGGATAACCAATAAACACACATTCTACTATTTTTTTTTGTCTTATCTTAGTCTTTTTCGGAACAGAAACTTTTACTTTTGCCAAACACTTCCAAACTTTTAAGTATTTGTAAGAAGGTGGTTGACCTTTCCACAGGAGTGCTGTTAGTTTTCTTATGGGGTATTCTGTTAAGAATATAATTAGCAAACAAAATTGCTTTTCCCTACAAGTTTTGCGGTAAGCCTGAACTTAATAACATGGCATTCAACATTTCTTTAAGGATTTCATTCTTTCTTTCAACAATTCCATTTTCCAGTGGAGAATAAGGTGTTGTAGTTTGGTGAATAATGCCATGTTGTACACAAAATTCATTTAAAGGTGTATCATATTCACTGCCCCTATCACTGTTGGAACAATCTTCTGTGTAAAATAAATAACTTGAAGCTATATCAAACAAATAAAATAAATTACTTACATAATTTATTTACCGAACCGAATAAATATTTAAAAGATCATGTTGAGTGTGTGACACTCTGTCTTTAAGACAGATTTGCCCCGCTACGGTGTTTACGAAAAAATGGCATCTATCTCCCAGGATACAATGATCTTCACAAATTATAGTAGCACTCTAAACAATTTGTACAGTGAACAAAACCTGTGTTCTATACTTTCAAAGTAATCCCCAAAAATTAATATGAAGAATTATGCAAAGAAAGAGCAAAATGGGAAGTGAATAGATTTTTTTTGGATGTTTTCAAGATGCAACAAATTACTGGAATGTGCTGGAATATATAGGGCCGAATAAGTGTGATTTCAAACTGGAACAGATATGAATTCAAACAGAACAGGTGCAACACTATTTCAAACAGATAACTGCTGGGTAATTTTAATCTGTTAGAAACTGCAGCAGTTTTAAACTTGTCTGGGAAGAATTGAATCTGTCCGAAACTTCTAGGCAATTTCGAGTAATTGAAAAATGGATCGGTGGAGGCTTGTTTGGACAGAAAAATTTGGCACAAAAATTAAATTAATTTCGTTTTGAAATTCAAATAATTTTTCCCACAAGAATTTGAAAAAATTCAAATAAATTTTGTCTAAAAAAAATTAATGTTAGAACCGACCCGACCTACAACCCACACCCGCGCATGGCATGGCTCGGCTCAGTTGGCCAGTCGAATAGACTGCGGCGGCGGTGCGCGCGCACGTGTGTGGTGGTTTGAGCCAAGGTTCACTTTGTCCATAACTCATCCATTTTACAAACTTGGGGTGCCCCTTAGGGCCCAACCCAAGCGTTGCCACCTAAAACTTATATACACACATAAGTTTTCTTAAGTTTTCATTATGGGACAACCCATTTCAAGAAATCCACATTTACTTCTTTAATTGTCCATTCTACAAACACGAAAACGACATCAATTTCCCATTCACTCATGAATGGTTTTGGCGAACTGTCTTCACCGTGTGACTTGCCATGCGATAAGGAACACGTCACCCCTTTGGACCCACTCCAAAAGACGTGTGAGCCCTATCCAAATTCAGGCTCAAAGTTAGCCCAAAATAAGCCTATTAAACAATTATTTCCAACAATCACTTCTAACCATTTTAATGATTTTACCAAGTTGATTTTCAACTTTTAGTTTTATAGAGTTTAAACATTTCTAAGGATTCATTTTTACTTCTAAGTAAGTATATATAACAATATCTTGTGCAATCATCGATAAATGTTATGAAATACTTTTTGCCTCCTTTAGTTTGAACAAATTTAAGATCACATACATCAATATGAATTAATTCTACTCAACCGATTTAAATGGAGCCTTTGTTAGTTTCACTTGTACACAAATCTCACATTTGTGATTAGGATCAATTTCAAACTTTGGTATATAATCCAAACCAATTAGTCTATGCAAAGCATCAAAATTTCCATGTCCTAATCTACTATGCCATAAATTTGACTCAAGAATATAAGCAAAAATGTGTTATTCTTATTAATAGAAAGTTTTTGTACAACAATCATTACATTTAACTTGAAGAGACCATCACTCATGTATCCTTTACCAACATACATACCACTCTTTGTTAATACAAATTTATCAGACTCAAATACAAGCTTAAAACTATTTTTACTTAACAAAGAACCAGAAACTAAATTCTTCCAGATGTCTGGTACATGCGGTACGTTATTGAGGGTCAGTTCCTTTCCCGATGTCATCTTCAAGATTATTTTCCCTTGTCCAACCACAACAGAAGTAGATGAATTTTTCATGAATAGATGTTTACCATTTGCAGCCTCATTATATGTTGTGAACATCTTCTTGTCCGCGCAAATATGACGAGTTGCTCCTGTGTCAACTCACCATTCCTTGGGATTTCCAACCAAATTAGCCTCAGAGATCACAACAGAGAGATTGATGTCATTTACCCCGTCAAAGATGTATTCAACTTCTGTCACATTGGCTTGATTGGTGGTTTTCTTACTTGTACTTCCGTGATCCTTTTTAGGGCGTCGGCAATCAGAGGCTCGATGTCTAGTCTTGCCACAGTTATAGCATTTTCCTTTGAACTTCTTATTGCCATTGTTGTCGCTTTGTTTAGGACCATCTCCAGCAAACTTCCTCTTTTTGTTATGTGGTTTGGGCACATGTTCAACCACATTAGCCTTGGACTCAATGGGATTTTTATCATTTTTTTTTCCAGCCTTATGGTTATATTTCTCAATTCTTAGTCTTACAATAAGTTCATTCATGGTTATCTCTTTGCGTTTATATTTTAAATAATTTTTGAAATCTTTCCAAACCAGTGGTAATTTTTTTACTAATATAGTGACTTGGAAAGACTCGCTCAGAGACATACCTTCAGCATGAATATCACGCAAAATTAATTGAGAACTTTGAACTTGAAAAATTACCGTTTAGGAGTCTACCATAACAAAGTCCAGAAATTTACTGACAATAAATTTCTTTGTGCCAGCATCCTCTGTCTTGTATTTTTTCTCCAAAGAATCCAACAATTCTTTTGTTATTTTCAGAGGACTATAAACATTATAGAGCATGTTGTCAAGACCATTGACGATGTAGTTTCTGCACAGAAAATCAGAATGTTTCCAAGTGTCTACAGCGGCAATAACTTGCTGATCACTTTCATCCTCTCTAAGTACTGGAGCCTCTTCACGGAGAAACCGGGCAAGATTCAAAGTTGTAAGATAAAATAGTATTTTCTGTTGCCATCTCTTAACCTCGGTGCCATTAATTTTTTTTCTGTTTTTCTCCATAATTTATTGGAATTTGAACATGGTTCTGGATAGGGATCAGAGTTGTTATAACAATTGGAGTACCACTTTCAGTAGCAGTAGCCATAATATCTGATTACAAAAATCAAAAAAATCAAAACACAAATTAATTTTCTAATTACTCAAACCAGAAAATAAATTATAAGACAAAATAATTTTACTTTTCTAGTTACTAAAACCAGAAAAATAAAATATCATACAATTATTTTCTGTAACACTACTACACAAAATAATATTATGAAATTGTTAATGACAACAATATATTTCTACTATTTATCAAAGAAAATAATAGTATATTACTACTGTTTATCAAATAGTATATGACTACTATTTGTATTTTCCAACCATAATATTATTTTGCAAAAGCACAGAAAATAAATACAATGAAGACACCAAAAAATAATCTGTCTTAAGATTGTTGGACAATCTTCACTGTATTCGAAGAATTAAAGAAATGAGAGAAACTGTTTGATTACAAAAATTAAGACAGTATATAAAATAAAATAAAATAAAAGATTCTTATTTTGTTATAAAAACAAAATCAGAATCTGATAAAATAAATAAATAAAACAGAAAGTAAAATAATTACTAACCTTATTAATTAGTCGAACAAAATATGATCAAGTCTAGTGTTTAACACTGTGTTCTTAAGACAAATTCGTCCTCTCAACGGTACTTTCAGATTGTGGACATCTATCTCCTAGGATAAAATGATCAACATTGAATAGTAGCAACACTACAAACTATTCACACAGCAAACACACTTTGTGTTTGCACTCTTTCTCACAAGAAAAATTAATGCAGCAAAATGTAGAGAACAATAGCAGATTTTAGGAAGAAAATTTCAAGTGAAAGACCAAATGAAAGACCTGTCTATTTATAGGTACAATGGTGACTTTTAGATTTGAATTCAACAGGTATAGTACTTATTTGGTTTGAATTAAACAGATACAAATTTGTTTGAATTTAAATTAAACAGGTAAGGGTTTTGAACTGAATTTGTTCGAATAGATATGAAATCTGTATAGAAAGGTGCAAATTTTCCAATCGAAATTTGAATTTAAACGGTCAAATTTATTTTCTAAAAATTAAAAAATAAATTCAAATGTATTTGGCCCAAAAAGAATTAGTATTGGGCTAGACAAGCTTAACCCAACCTCACACAACGCAGTAGCGCCCAAGCCTAGCCGGATGGGCCGCGGCGGTAGCCACGCTCGTGTGTTTATTTTGGATCCAATGGGTCTAGCCCACTTTGCCTATAACCTCACGCTTCCACAAAACTTGGATACCCCTTGGGGCCCTCCCCAAGTTGCAAACCCATGTCTTATAAACCCACAAAAGCTTGCCCATCAAACCAATGTGGGACAAACCTTTAATTCAAACCTTTAAGGAAATTGCACCAATGTACCATTTCCATGGAGCTCACTTTGGCTTCAATTTCCTATTCACTCAATAATGGTTTTGAGCAAAACCAAATATACTACGTGAATCACAATGCAGCATAAAACGCATCACCACTTAGACTCACCAACTTTGGCGTATGGGTCCCACCTAAAAAATAGACTAAAGTTAAGGAAAAATCTGTTTTTCCAAAACCATTTCTTACACTCACAATTGATACAACCAAAAATAAATAGAATGAATAAGAGTTAATATCATTACAATGCCAAGCTATACCACCATGCGATAATGAAACATAATCATAAGCACGAGCAAAAATAAGATCATTATATAGAAAAATTGAAATTATTTTACTAAATTTTCTCACAAACCTGTTTGGAGATATTTTATACCGTCGGAAACCTCTCGACTAGACGGATCCCTTGAAATTCTCAAAACATGAATTCCAATACTTTGATTTTTGGAGAATTTAATTAATCAAATTAAATTGCAATTGTTACCAAACTTTCAAAATAACAAACGGAATAAATCCGAAATAGATCTAAACTTTAAAGTGAATAAATAAATTCACAAATTATTCAAAAAATCTAAAGGTCCAATTCTTTCATCCATGCTTAGGTAATCATGTTCAAACATTTAGTAGTCCAATTTGTTAGTTCTAATTTGTTTTGTTCATATATACCTTCCTTTCCACTACAAGAATTTTCACTTTTGGCGACTAAATATTTAGTTGCCAAAAGTCAATTTTTAGTCGCCGAAGGGCTTTAGCGACTAAATTTTTTGGTCGCAAAATTAGTAGCCAAAGAGTAGTTAGGAAAGCTAATTGGCGACGAAAATTATTTTAGTCACCAAATGTATTCATTTACTGATTAAATATTTAGTCGCCAAAAGATTGGACATTAAATTAAATTAGACCCTTTTCGGCGACCAAACTTTTAGTCGCCTAAAGTCTCAACTTTTTAGCTACTAAAATTTTAGTCGACAAAGAGTTCTTTTTTAGCTACTAAAAATTTAGTCGCCGAAAGTCCCCATCTTTGACTATTAAATGTTTAGTCGGCAAAGAGTTCCTTTTTTGGCTACTAAATATTTGGTCGCCTAAAGTTCTACATTTTTGGCTACTAAAATTTTAGTCGGCAAAGGTGTGTTTATAATTTCATTTTTTGTTTTTAGCTACGAAATATTTTAGTCGCCAAATGTTTGATTTTCTTTTGGCTACTAAAGTTTCAGTCGCCAAATGTCTAATTTTTTTTTTTAAAAAAAATTTGGCTACAAAACTTTTAGTCGCTAAATGTCTTTTTTTTTTTTGGCTACAAAACTTTTAGTCACCAAATGTCTTCTTTTTTTTGCTACAAAACCTTTAGTCTCCAAATGTCTTTTCCCAATTTCTTTTTAGCTACTAATTCTTTAGTCGCCAAAAACATGATATTATGTTTTATCGCGAAATTATAATTTCTTCACAACCTGTCTATATACAATGCAACCTGTAATACGTATAAAAACAAAATGATACATACTATCATTCATTCCACAATCTGCATCCATATACCAAAAATAAATAACATTAAATATCAAAGTCCATACAAATCAACTATTGTCCAAACTAAAATAATAATTCCATACAAAATATATCATACAAAGATCAAAGCCCTCTGTATACAAAAAAAATATATTTACTACCAAGCAAAATTACCATTTGGCATGGTACAAATTACCATCATAATCTGTACCACAACAAAAGGTGATATATGTACCACGACAAAAGTTTTCTATGGACCATGATAAGACATCCTATATGTACGCCGACAAATGATATATATGTACCATGACAGAAGGTGATCTATGTACCACGACAGTCATTATCTGTTGATTGCCAAAGTTTTCTGTATCAGTAATAATGAACTATACAAAAGCTGAGGATGACAAAAGTATTATATTAGTTCTACACAAAAGTGAAAATTCTTCTCCATACACCAATATGGATTATCCACAAGTCCACGCAACAAAGCCATCTACAAAGAAAAACAAAAAACGAAACATTAGAATTTGTGACAAAATATTAATTCAGTCAGCCATATGGAACATGTTCTAACATGCATTTAAGGTAAAACAATCGAGAAATGTCTTCTTGGAAATAAAAGAAAGTATATATATATATATATATATATGTATCATGCAATATTTATTCCAACCAACTGCACAAACAATGTAATATGTAATTTCTTCGTCCTATAAATATATAAAGGCAATTATTAGAATATGTAGATGTTATTTTAATAAAGTTGTTGCTTTTTTAACTAAGTGTTGCAAGTTCTTCGACTAAGTGTAAGGCATATTCTGGGGGTGTTATGAATTTTCGCCCTCCGGAAAGCCCTTTTTCAAGAAAGTTTAGGGCGTATTCGGCTCTAACTCCCAACCTACAGGTCCGAATTACGTTCCGTCAGATCTCACAAGTCCTATTTGTGAGAGTGAAGCTATCCGTGTGAGCCACACGGTTGTTCGGGGGCTGTTTTGAATTTTCACCCCCGAAACGCCATTTTTCGACTAAGTTTAGGACGTTTTCGGCTCTAACTCCCAACCTACAAGTCCGAATTACGTTCCGTCAGTTCTCACAAGCCCTATTTGTCATGACGAAGCTATCCATGCAAGCCACATGGTCATTCAGGGGCTGTTTTGAATTTTTGCCCCCGAAACACCCTTTTTCGACTAAGTTTAGGGCGTATTCGGCTTTAACTCCTAACCTATGGGTCCGAATTACGTTCTGTTAGTTCTCACAAGTCCTATTTTTCTTGGGGGAACTGTCCGTGTGAGCCACACGGTGGTTCGAGGGCTATTATGAATTTTTACCCCCGGAAAGTCCTTTTCCGACTAAGTTTAGGGCGTATTCGGCTCTAAATCCTAACCTACATGTCTAGATTATGTTTCGTCAGTTGGCACAAGTCCTATTTGTCATGGGGGAACTGTCCGTGTGAGCCACACGATGGTTTGGGGGCTGTTTTGAATTTTCGCCCCCGAAACGCCATTTTTCGAGTAAGTTTAGGGCGTATTCGGCTCT
Organism: Camellia sinensis; assembly: GCF_055761805.1. NCBI lineage: Eukaryota > Viridiplantae > Streptophyta > Magnoliopsida > Ericales > Theaceae > Camellia > Camellia sinensis. The sequence continues at coordinate 162,120,173 of NC_138964.1, forward strand.
AAATCCCAACCTACGAGTCTGAATTACGTTCCGTCAGTTCTCACAAGTTCTATTTGTCATGGAGAAGCTATCCATGTAAGCCACATGGTCGTTCGGGGGCTGTTTTGAATTTTCGCCCCCAAAACGCCCTTTTTCAACTAAGTTTAGAGCATATTCGGCTCTAACTCCCAACCTATAGGTCCGAATTATGTTCCGTCAGTTCTCACAAGTCCTATTTGTCATGGGGGAACTGTCTGTGTGAGCCACACAGTGGTTCAGGGGCTATTATGAATTTTCGCCCCCGGAAAGTCCTTTTTTGACTAAGTTTAGAGTGTATTCGGCTCTAACTCCCAACCTACGAGTCTGAATTACGTTCCGTCAGTTCTCACAAGTCCTATTTGTCATGGCGAAGCTATCAATGTAAACTACACGGTTGTTCGGGGGTTGTTTTGAATTGTCGCCCCCAAAACGTCCTTTTTTGACTAAGTTTAGGGCATATTCGGCTCAAACTCCCAACCTACGGGTCCAAATTACGTTCCGTCAGCTCTCACAAGTCCTATTTGTCTTTGAGGAACTATCTGTGTGAGTCACATGGTGGTTCGGGGACTGTTATGAATTTTCGTCCCTGGAAAGTCAATTTTCAACTAAGTTTAGGGCGTATTCGGCTCTAACTCCCAACCTACGGGTCCGGATTACGTCCCGTCAGTTGTCATAAGTCCTATTTTTCATGGGGGAACTGTTCGTGTGAGCCACATGGTGGTTCGGGGGCTGTTTTGCATTTTCGCCCCCAAAACGCACTTTTTCGACTAAGTTTAGGGCGTATTCGACTCTAACTCCCAACCTATGGGTCCGAATTACGTTCCGTCAGTTCTCACAAGTCCTATTTGTCATGGAGAAGCTATTCGTGTGAGCCACACAGTAGTTCGGGGGCTGTTATGAATTTTCGCCCCCGAAACGCCCTTTTTCAACTAAGTTTAGAGCGTATTTGGCTCTAACTCCCAACCTACAGGTCCGAATTACGTTCTGTCAGTTCTCACAAGTCTTATTTGTCATGGGGGAACTGTTCGTGTGAGCCACACAGTGGTTCAGGGGCTATTATGAATTCTCGCCCCTAGAAAGGCTTTTTTCGACTAAGTTTAGGGCGTATTCGGCTCTAACTCCCAACCTACGGGTCCGAATTACGTTCCGTTAGTTCTCACAAGTCCTATTTGTCTTAGGGGAACTGTCCGTGTGAGCCACATGGTGGTTCGGTGGCCGTTATGAATTTTTGTCCCTGAAATGCCCTTTTTCGACTAAGTTTAGTGCGTTTTCGGCTCTAACTCCCTACCTACGGGTCCGAATTACATTCCGTCAGTTCTCACAAGTCCTATTTGTCATGGGAAAACTATCCGTGTGAGTCACACAATGGTTCGGGTGCTCTTATGAATTTTTGCCCCCGAAACGCTCTTTTTCGACTAAGTTTAGGGCGTATTCGGCTTTAACTCCTTACCTAAGGGTCCTAATTACATTCCGTCAATTGTCACATGTCCTATTTGTCATAGGAAAACTGTCTGTGTGAGTCACAAGGTGGTTCGGGGGGTGAAAAAAATTCTTTCAAAATCATTCAAACTGATGCTTCTAATATTGGTTATGGTGGTATCCTTCTTCAGAAACTCACATCTCAGTCATCTGAACAAAGTGTTCACTTCCATTCTTGTGTCTGGAATATAGCATAGAAAAATTATAGTACTATTACACAAGAAATTTTATCTGAGTTATTATTGAGTTATTCCTTCTGTTTAAACTTCCCATTTGTTGATTTGGTTAATTCCAGCTTCCTTATTCTTGATTAACTTATCTCTTGTTTTCTACTTTGTCAGTAGCCACCCACCTTTCGTCCCAATCTAGAGTAAGTCCTTAGGTTTTGGCAGTTGAAGGATATAGGGGTTCCCGAAAAGGGTATAAGTGAACACACCGTATGAGAAAACATGATAAGTTATAATTGAATTTTGGAAAATTGGATTTAATTTAATCACAATGAGTCGGTTATTTAGAAGTAATTCTTCAGGTAGCTCTAGATCTACAACTCTTACTCCTATACCTAGTACCGAATTAGTACTAAATGAAGAAGAACATGAATATCAAGATGTAAAAATTGATTTAGGATGGAATATCCCTGAAGTTAAAACTAAGGAAATATATAAAACTAGTTTTTTACAATCTATTTTTAATGTTGATCTACAAGTCAAAATAGTTGAACAAGTTTATGCTCTAAGTAGACCAAGAGAAACCTACCAATTATTATCTAAAGATGCAATCAAAAAACATCTCAAAACTGGTTATAATTTTATCCATTTAGGATTAATACAAGTAGGAATAAATCCGTTAACTCAAAAAGGTAAAAATACTTATGTTCTATTATATTTAAGAGATGTTCGATTTATTAATTACAATGCTAGTGTAATGGGTATGATGGAATCAGGCCTCCGCAAAGGACCTGTCCATTTTAATTGTTTTTCGGATTTTACTTTAAGCCTACGAGATCCTCACATATTAAAAGCTTTAACATTAAATATTCAACTATTTGGAGAATTTACTAATATGTTAGAAAGTGTTCACAACATTGCTTTAATTTATAGAATCTATTACAAGTGTATTAAAACTAATTTAAATGTCCAAGCTTTAACCAAAAGTCCAAAGGATAAAACTTTATTAATCCAAGGCAGTGCCACTGCAACTAATATTATTGTTCCAAAAATGATTCAATGGAAAGATATCAATCTTCCTGATGATTGGGTTACTATCAATGAAAATTATTCCAAAAATCAACAATCTTTTGATAGTCAAGATATTCAACATATTCAACAATTTAATGATGGTTTTGTTCATATTAGATTTAATAGAACTTACAGTCAATCTACTAGACATAGTACATCTAGTTTACCCACATAAACTGATGAAGATGAAATCTTCAATACCCCTTTATTCACCAGAAAAGACAGGAAACTTCACCTTAATGAATCCACCTCCCAATCTCACCATATCCATAGTAAAATGAAAGGAATAGATAATTCCTCTACTTCTCAAATTAGTAAACCAGTATACTCTGCTCATACTCATCTTCAAGAAGAAGATACTGTCTCCCAAGATTCATCTACTCAAACTGATTTCGAAGTTGTTCCTCCTGTTAATCCCCAATTATTAACTCTTAGTAAACCCTTTACTCCTTATTTAAATAAACGTCATACTGAATATAAATCTAAAACAAATAAGTCCAAACGTCATGATTATTATAAACAATATGATTCAAAGCAACAATCAAAAATTACTAAGAAATGGTATCAATTTATGCTTGAAATCAACACTGAAATTAATTTCTTTAATTATTTAGAAAATTATTACCAAAAAGTCAATGTAATTACAAAAACTAAATGGAAGACTTCTTCCAATACTATTGTTTCAGCTAGTCATCCTCCTTTAGAGAAAATTCTTATTGAACATAAAGGAACTATTGTCTCAGCTTCTCTATTCAAACTTCCTGGTGATGAATCATCCGAGGTTAAAAAGGTGATTGAACAAAATAACTATACAAATCAATGTTTAAAAACTATTGGAAAACAACTTGATAAGATTGAAACTTCTTTTGAAGAATATGCTACTAGTCATACTTCTGTTAGTAAACCTTTAGATAAACCTCTTATTAATCTTCCCAGTAATAGAAAACGATTAAGTTTGACCACTCAGGATCATACTAGTATTGATGCAATTGAAAAAATATTTAGTAAAATATCTACATCTACTAGTAAAGACACATCTACATCTAACACTAAAGGAATTACTGTTCTAACACAACAGCTTCCATTAGAGTTTCCTAGTCAGTCTAACACATCTAGTGATAATGAGATTAATCATCTAGCACAACAATTTCAACCTTTTCATCTTAATAGAATCACACATTCTAAAGTTAACCCTACCACTCTTATAAAAAATTGGTATAATAAACCTACACCCTCTGATCTTCGATTGAAGAAACAAATATTAGCAATCAATTTTTCGTTTTGGCTAAAAAGTTATATGAATGGAATATTGATGGTCTTAGTGAACAACAAATACTTCTAAAACTCAATCATTTATCTATGGTTTTTAATAGTTATCTTACTAATTATCTTGATTATACTCAACCAGAAATAGTTATCTTAATCACCACTGGATTTACTAGAATACTCAAATCGTGGTGGGATAAATATCTTACTTCTGATCAACGAGAATCAATCCAATATGCTGTCCAAATGAATGATGAAGGTTTTCCCATTTTTGATGAAGAAATAGGTTCTACTACACCCGATGGAATAAATACTTTAATATATACCATAGTTAAACATTTTATTGGAACACCTACTAATATTCATTCCCGCATTCATGATCAACTTAGTAACTTAACCTGTCCTACTTTAAGTGATTTTAGATGGTACAAAGATGTTTTCACTTCTAAAGTAATGCTTAGAGATGATTGCACCAAGTCATTTTGGAAAGAAAAATTTATTAATGAATTACCTAGCCTTTTTGCCCATAAGATTAGAGATGTTCTTAGCCAACCTTCTGGTATTATCGAATATGATACTTAACTTATGGAGATATTATTAGCACAATTCAAAAAGAAGGACTAAAAATGTGTATTGATTTAAAACTTAGTCAAAAAACTGCTAAGTGTAGACACCCCATTTTTGACCGTCCTCAAGACTTGGACGTCACCGTTGGAACACTCGGTGATCATCCATGTTTGTGTTCGTTTGGAGTTCCCGGAGGCCTCGGCTACGCGCCTTGCCTCAGGATCTCCGAACCCGACCGTTTAGTGTCTGGTTTTGCACCAAACACTGACATCTTGCCTTTGAGAGACAGGGTAGGGCTTGTAGACCATCCCCACCCACCACCGGCAGTGGCTAGAGGCCACCGGATGGTTTTTGCTGCCATCGGCACATTTTGTTGCCGGTTGGCACTCTTTGTTGCAGGTCGGCACTATTTAGTGCCGGTCGGCACTCTTTTTTGCCAAGATGGCATTTTTGGCCGGCCGACTACTGTGCATCTGCTTTTGCAGATATTTTAAGACAGCTGTCTTGCTTTTGCTCCCCTCCATACACGTGTATGGAGGGATCTCCCTCTTATGAAGCTTGTCTTGTAAGCTTTACAAGACAAAGGCTTCTATATAGAGAGGGACTCTCTCTTGTTGCAAGAGGTTAGACACTTGAGACACTTGAGACACTTGAGAGAGCTTAGACAGCCATTGTTAGGGTTTGAGTTCTAAGGTTAGGGTTTGATACACCTTATCTCTCTCTTTTTCCCTCTTGTGTGTGTTTTAGTGTGTTTAGTCCATACTATTGCACACAAACACCTAGTGTTTCACCTTCACATAGCTACTGAGGTTCTAAGGGACTGATTTTGAAGTTTTGGTGTTGGATTCAAGCTAAGGAGAGCCATTGGAGCATCATTTGTAAAGGGGTCTTCAAGGGTGAGAATCTAGTCCCATTATTCTCCATTTTTGCATTGATTTTCTACCTGTCTTAGAGTTATTTTCGTGCTTATTTTATAACACAAAAAAAGTTCTGTTTTTAGGCCCTCTTGATTGTTTATTAAGAGTGTTTTGTGGTTTGAGGGTGTTTCACCCCTCTTAGGCCTTGAAAGGCCTCATTTTGTGTTATTTTGTGCTAGTTTCGGGACTTTGGTGTTTGGGCCTCTTCACCACTGAAATCTTGAGGGATTTCAGTGGTGGAGATGGTGTCTTGAAGTCTCTAAAAGGAGAGGGACACCCCCTCTCCTTGTTGTCCTTGAAAAGGGCATGTTTTGGCCTCTAAAGGGAGCCTATGTTTGAGTGTGTGTTGAGCATGTATAGACTGTTTTTCATGCTTATTTTTCCATAATATAACATGATTTTAAATTGGTTTTGGTACTCTATGCATGCTTAGCATAGTTGCCATGTAATGCCTTGTGATTCCTTAACATGTCTTAGGTCGTGTGCCTTTGTTTCTAGCATGTTTTAGGCTTACATTTGTGAAGATTTTGTGCTTATCTTGACATGTTTTAGGGCTGTCCATAAGTGTTTGGGTTGATTTTAGCATGCTTAGTATAGCCACTTTGCATTCCGGCTTGTTGGCCTTAAGTATGTGCATGTATAGCATGACATCTTTGCATTGATTTGGTGATTTGGGGCCACCATACATGTTATTTCAGTCCCAATTTCATGCTTGCGTGACTGCCTTGCATGCCTCTTTAATGCTTTGGAAGCATGTGTTGCATGCTCCATGTTTTGACCATCGTGCATGCCTCTAAATTTGAGCCACTTAGATGCCATCTAAGTAGTCCTTTAGCCTTGTTTTAACATGCTAAAAACCTCTTTTTAGTTGTTTAATGCATGCCATGATTGTTGTGATAAATGTGCTTCAAAGCTTCATGACTTGCCTCAAGTATTTGGACCATGCTTGCATGCATTTGCTTGTCTTGTTTAACGTGATTGGGCATCATTTTATAGCATGATTTTAGAGCTCATGTTGCATGCTAATCGTCCATGAAATCTCTTGCCAAGTGTGCTTGAATGTTGCTTGCTTAATGCTTGAGGTTTGGACCATAACATGTGTATGTGTGCATGTGTGTTTAGCCTCCATTTTTGGGCATTTTGGCTACTGTTTTGGGCCTTATTAGAGCTGCCCAAGTCTTGTATAAGTCCATCTTTACATCCATTTGCATGGTCCCATGTTTGCTTGTATGCTTGCATAAGCTTGTTGCCATGTCATGTTGCATCCTTAGCTTGCATGCTTGGGTTGCATTGCATCTTGCATGCATGCCTTGTTCCTTGAATTGATGATAGGAATTGGGCCTTGGTTTGTTTGATTGGTTTGCATTTCATTTGACATGAAAGTTGCATACTCGATTCTTTGGGCCATCATGCATGGAAATGCGTGATTGGTGGTCCGAGAATCGAAACACATGCCCTTTTGAGTCATTACCATGATAAGGGACATGGTTGGTGCATATATGCCTTGAATTGTGCTGCCATGCTTTGCCTTGCCCTCTGTTGTTGTCATTTGCAGATTCTGCAGGAACACTCTGCCGACCGGCAGTGTAAAGTGCCGACCGGCAATCATTTCTCTGCCGACAGCTTCGTTTTGTGCCGGTGGCCATACCACACTGCCGGTGGAAATTCCATTCAGCCGGTGGCACTCCTCATTGTCCAGAAAAGCAGTCCTGAGGTTTTGGCAACCTCCAGAGGAGTGAAGGAAGGAAAATAGAGGCAGCTCACGCATGGCGGCGCATTTCCCGAGGCAATTTACTGTTTTCTTAGTTTAATTAAATTTGCTTAGTTGATTAGGCAATTTGTAATATTTAATTAGCTTGCGTAGTTAATTAATTTGTAATATTTATTTGGTCCCTCCGAGTGAGGGCAAATCTGTAATAAGTGTGTGTGGGTGGTGTGTATGTCTTCCAATCCCCACTTCTTTCTTCCCTTTTATTTACCTGCTTATGATGGTAGATTAGGGCATCTTTAAAATTAGCATACCTTATGCTATGCATGCGTGCATCCATACATTTGTATTACATACATTGGGCTCGGTACATCACGCTAACTGCATCCGTACTTCAATTCACAAATTGAATATGTGGTAGTTGATCGCATTTCACATGCCATATTTAGGGTTAGCCGAGCCTGCCTAGATTGCATTTTTGCATGTGATGCATTAGCCATTTTTAACATGAACTAGGACATGCATGGTTGCTGACTAGTTTACTGTTTTGGTACGGAGTACGATGTAAGTATTTATGCTTTAGCATCCCGCATGTGTGTGAGTGTTGCCATGACAGTATGCCTGCCATGCGGCTAGGTGCTTATGTGTTAAAATGTTTTAATGCCTATGGGTGGAGGTTAGATTGTTTGGATTGGAAAAACTCGTTGAAATCCGTATTTTAGCCTACTTACGAGTAGCAAATTCCAAAGTACTTTTTCAAAACCGAACGGATATGCAATGCTTATTTCCAAATTAGGCAATCTAGTCTATACTTGTTTGCTGCGCGCATAACATAGTAATTCTAGGCTAATAAATGGAATAAGAACACGTAATGTTTTCAAAATCGGATATCATGGTTAGTAGAGGCCGGTCTTCGGACCGGGCGAAAGGGGATGCTCATAGCTGACCTTCCCCGATCGTACCTAAGCTCCTGAGCCGAGACAACTCCGGTGATGACGGACATGTGGCCTTCGGCACCGAGTCAGGGTTTCCTAAATTTCCCCATTAAAAAAATATTTAGGTGGCGACTCTGTATCTGACAAAGCAGTCCATGTTTGGCACTACTTTTTCAAAAATCTGTTTCTCAAAACGATTTGCCAGATTTGGACTCTTTGGTTCAGATTAAGAACTGCGACAACAAAATCGCGAGTCCGAACTGTAGTAGCATAAGGCCCCCCTTCGCGGGCGCGTCTACAGTTTCTGGCGACTCTGCTGGGGATTTTAGAGAGCTTGACGCGAACTCGTGATATCCTGTTTTGATTTCACTTATGTGTTTCTTTGCATTGCATGTGCATTGGTGCGCCTAGGACACCGTGTTTGCCATCTGCCATTCTTGAACGGTTTGCCAGAGGCTTGTCTTGTCAAGGCATGACCATAAGGCTGATCGGTTATGGGCTCTGACAGTATGGGAACACAAACCCCGGTTTTACCGGGGCACCCTTTTTGACCATTCGACCTAGTGCATATTCGGAATCCATAGTGACCATCCCAAACTAGGACAGGTTGTTTACCCGATGCTAAGTTGTTTGAAACCGTTGTGTGCATAGTGAAACCCTAGCTCCTGACAAAATAGGACAGGGAAACCCTACCCCAACATAGGGGTGTTTTGGTTCTCTTTACTTGCTATGTGCTTCTAGAATGTATTTCTACAGGGAAAGTACATGTCAGTTTGCAAGTTTGAGTATCAGACCTGAGGACACCAGTATCAGTATCAGTTATGAGAATCAGTTATCCGCGGGTATCAGGGTTCAGTTTTCGGGAACAGTGATTTCTGGGAACAGTGATCAGCAGTAGGGTACAGTTGTTTGGCTACACCCGTGTTTGATCAGTTTGGGCTGAAATGCTGTCTGTTTTTCCTTTCAGTTCAGAGAGTCGCAGAGTTGATACAGAATAGCCAGTGTCTCCCCTTGCTGAGGCAGGATTTATGGCGGCACAGAATTCAGAAGAAATCGTGGTTATGGCGGCTGCATTGGAGCAGGAGACCACTCTGCAGAGTGAGGCCAACACTGATGTGTCACATCCACCCAGGTCGCCTGTTGTGCACCCGGTCTGGGCACCCCAGTTATACCAGGCTCGCGAGCCTACTACATTTGAGCTAATGGGGATGATAGGTGATCTCCAAAGGTCTGTGGCGGATCTCGCCTACGGAATGTCAGCTTCACCCCCAGCGGCACCGTATGCCGGGAATTTCATACCACAGGAGTCCCCACTGCTGGGGCGGATTGTGATTGAGCTCAGCCAACCTGAAGCTGTCTCAAGCTCCGGCAATGACATGTCGACGAGAACGGGGCTTCGCACTGAAGTAGCAACCCAAACCGTCCACCAAGCTGAGGCTAGTGGAAAGAACAAGGTGGACACTGATCCCTATGAACAACTGTTGTGGGCAGTCGAGGCTTTGAAGGCCGGGGGGTTGAACAAGCAGCAAGTATTCGCAGTCGTGACTAAAACTGTGGATGACACTTTCCCCACTCCGACCGAGGGTAGTTCAAGCCAGGCAGAAAATCGGGATAGGAACCGTCATACCAGAACCGTTTCCTCCAACCCTAACCCTGCCCCCAGGAAAAGTCAACAAGCCAAGCCTATACCAGCTACCCCCTTTGTTGGTTCATCCACTTCAAACCCCCGAACTTCGGACTATCTACCCCGAGGCAAGAGGGTCTTCACCCCACTCTTTATGCCTTTGTCTAAAGCTCTAGGGGTCCTACTCAGGAAAGGACATCTGAACCCGTTAGAACAACGGCCTTTACCCGATCCTCCCCCTCCAAAGCATGACCCGACTAAGTACTGTGCTTTTCATCAACAAACCGGTCATGACACCGACAGTTGCGTCCGTCTCCGCCATGAGATACAAAATTTGATTGACAACGAGGTCATCGTCGCACCAAGCTCCGCAAAGTCTATCGGCACTTGATCAGTGAACTTGTGGGGGATAATGTGACTATGTGATCGGGGGATGAACCACCTGCGGGCAGCGCTCAGTTTACTTCAGATGTGGCGTTTGGCACGCATAGTTTTGAACAATGTGCGAACACTAGTTTTTGTACTTTCTGACTTGGGTATTGGGTCAGTTTTGTTGTTTTGAATATGGTCAGTCTTTTTGTACTAAGTCGGTCAGGTCTGTCTTGTTGTATCGAGTCAGTCCTGTTTTGTTAGGGTCAGGTGATTCCGGGGGTGTTACCTCGGACATCACTATTTTGTTTTGTGTCTGTCTTTTCGCTTTCTTTTGAGTCTGTCTCTGCCATGGAGCCAGTTACACCAACAGTTATGAATGAAACAGCAGTGGTTTTTCATGCTTTTGTGCTTACTTCTGCCTTGTGTTGGTTGTACCAGAAAGTCGAATGGAACGACAGTGCATTTCACCTACTTCTCTGTGCTTTTAAGTCATTGCGTTGACCTAAGTTTTTCAAAGTTGTTTTTGAACATTGTGATGAAAACGAAGAAGAAGGAATTCCTCAGGTTCTTTGCAAAAATTTGATCATTCGAGAGAAAGAGAGACATGCTAAGCCTTTAATGATTGAGATCATGCTTGTTAATGTGAGTACTGAGAAGGATCCTGGCTTGATCCAGATTGGTCTCACACTGTCTTCAGCGCGAGCGACTAGTCGCTTTCTTAAAAAATTTCAAAAAAATGTTTTGCGCGATCCTGCGAAGACCTGTGTGGAATCGCTCTTGAGATTGCGCAGCCTAGGATCGCTCTCAGCCTCGAGACTTAACCCCTCATTTTCAAACCTTGGACTTAAATTCAGAATGGTCAATGGTCAACCATCAAAGGAAGCCTGTGTGGCCATTTTAAAGCAGCCCTCGAACAAGAGGCACCAAAGTCAGATCAAGAAGATCATATCAAAGGAAGCTTGTAAAGCTAGATCAGAAGCACCCCTCGAACTAGGGGCAAAAGATGCCAGATTGTGCTCGAAGAGCCGAAGATGGATCATTCCACAAATCAATGAAGATCGGCAAGAACGCCAAATCCCAGAGGGAGGAAAGAGAAAGTATTGCTGAAGAACTACTAAGTTCCTATCCACAACACTAGGGGCAAATCCGGCCCCCATGGGATGGACTCCGGCATTGTCAGCGAACAATAGTCACTCTCCTAGATTCAAACGGATTCGAGATCTCAGAACCATTTGACATGGACAAAGCTACACTTTTACCCTTGAGAGGCTCGCTGGGTCGAAAACCCGGAAGGGCGACCCAGGCAAAAGTTAGAGCAAGGAAAAAAGGAAAAGAACAAAAATGCAAAGAACAAAAAAGAAATGAAGAAAAGAAGAACAAAACAGAAATAAAAAAAGAAAGAAAAGAAAAAGAAAAAAAAAATGAATGAATAGAATTGAAAAGAAAAGAAAAACAGAGCTCGCAAGGTTGAAAACCCGGAAGGGCGGCCTTGGCAAAAGTTAGAGCACAAAAGGAGAGGTTAAATACCCGAGTGTACCTTAACCCCGAACTACGTAAGGCTTGATTCCCATCTTTGGGATACGTAGGCAACTTCATTCTGAAGTCCAGCCATAAAACACTCCAAATTCAACTGTGTCCATGTGATGGTTCTAATCGTCTTTGTCTTTTCTGTATCTGGGAGTTTGGTTGCAATCATCGCTCTGAGGACTGATTACAATACACTACGGTGCCATTCAGACAAGGGGCAACTTTTCGTTGCCATTCAATGCACCGCGGTGTCATTCAAACAAGGGGCAACTTTCCGTTACCATTCAATGCGCTGCGGTGCCGTTCAAACAAGGGGCAACTTTCCGTTGCCATGCAGCTTCCCCCCAGCAAGGGGTAATTTTCGTCCAGATCCGAGGTTGTACGTCTCAAGAGTAAGTTCCGCGCTTGTTAAGCATCGGCCGTTTGCAAAAATAGTTTTTGAGAATTTTTACTGAGGTTGACTAATTTTCTCGAAAATTGTTCTATCTTTTCAAAAAAACTGGACCATTTCTTGGACCCCAAAAAAGGGAAATTTTCAGTGCTCATAGCCTGACTTGTATGATTTCAAATCAAAAATTGAACAAGTATGTTAATCTGACTCTCATATTGGTCAAAATTGTTTCAGTAGAAAGCAAAAACAAAAAATGGTCAAAATAATGAACTAGGGGCACAGTTGAGTCAGGCTTCCTGTCTTTCTCCCGTTGTCAATGCATCTGTCAGAAAGGGCACTCTACCTGCCAGAAAAGGGCACCACTGAAGCTGACCGCAAAAGGGCAGAAGGCTCTCGCATCCTCCATGCAACGAGGTATCAAGCCAAGTGCGAAACACGAACAGGAACGGATCAAGATATTCCACTCCTTTGTTTGGACAGATCTAATCACGTCCAAACTCCCCAGTAAGAGCATCGTCAACCAATGTCGATTGCAGATCTGCTGCACATCCAGCCGCATCGCAACCCCTCTGTGGGAGAAAGTTCACTATTGTGAGCAGAAGAAGAGAATCTAGCAGAATGCTTGGGGCAAGAACCCGCAACTTCCTGTTTATTCATCAACCACCCTGGGGAGGGATGAAAAATGAGAGATTAAAGAATAGAGAGATGTGCGTTGAGAGAAAAAGTGAGAAAATGGCTTTTTCAGAAAAACAGAGCCTGAGGGCCGAGCGATGTGAGAATCACAAATGAGAAAGGGTGGGAAACAATACCCGGGGAAACAGGCTCCATGTGCACATTTGAGTCTTGTGTTTTATTTTGTCTGTCTCGATTCTTGTTTTGAGTCGCTTCAAGTGTTACTCGATGTGTTTAGGTCGTTTACCTTTGTTTTTCCCTTGTCTAGTCGTTTTGGCTGTGGCCAGTCGTCGGCTCAATACCCGGTTAAGAACTCATTTCTCAATTTCCAAAAAATCATCTTGTGCTCAGAGTGCTGTGCCATTCTCCACATTTGTGCAAAACAGTATTTGTTCTTTCATAAAACTGCAGGGTCCACCCCCGATAAGTGTGAACAGTAGAACAAGGGCCTATCTGAAGCTATGTAGGTTCCAGACTGCAAAGCAAAAGAAAAAAAGAAAATTTGGAGCATCTTAGGGTGTTCCACCTTTGGCAAGATCCAAGACTGCATTTCAGGTGCACCTTCCCAAACCTCGCCATTTCTCTGGAGTATGAGTGTATCTCGACCCCAAGTGTAAGCCTGCTTCAAGTCAGAATGGCAATTAAAGCAGCAGCAGATGTTATCTCTCGCCAATATAAACAGGGTGTCCCCTTTTGAGCTGAGCGTATTGCCAAGTCCTCCGAAAGGTAAATCGGAGGCACCAGAGTACATGTTTGATGCCCTTCCATTGCATAGAATATGTTTTCTTTCGATTCTGCATAGAATATGCTTTCAATATTGCATAGAATATGCTCCTGTTTCTTGCATAGAAGATGCTCGTATCTTTTGCATAGAAAATGCACTCTTCCATACTTGCATAGAAAATGCACCTCATTTGCATAGAACATGCATTTACTCGCACTATCTTGTGCACTTACACTTTGTATCTCACTAGCACTGTCTTGTGCATCTTGTGGTTGTATCTCACTCGCACTATTTTGTGCATTGCATTTCAATCGCCCTGTTTACCGCATCGCACTGTTTTGTGCAGTTTATTGCTCGCACTATTTTGCGCACCTCCATCGCACTGTTTTGTGTATTTCAAATCACTCGCGCTGTTTAGCGCATCGCACTGTTTTGTGCATTTCAAATCACTCGTGTTGTTTAGCGCATCGCACTGTTTTGTGCATTACATTTCATTCGCGCTGTTTTGCGCACCTTCATCGCACTGTTTTGTGCATTGCAAATCAATCACGCTGTTTAGCGCATCGCACTGTCTTGTGCATTTCAAAATCACTCGCGCTATTTTGCGCACCGCATCGCACTGTTTTGTGCACCTCACTTGCATCTTGCGTGTATCCTCTCGCGCTATTTTGCGCACCTTACTTGTACTTGTTAGTACATTGCATTGTTTTGAATACGAACCGGCTTCACGTAGCGTATAAGTCCAATTTTCAAAATTTTGCATTCCGTGCGGCATGCGTGTCACACTTGCATCATTTTTGCATCTTATGAGGCACGCGTGTCTCATTTGTTTCACTTTGCATTTCGTGTGACATACGTGTCACACTTGTATCATTTTGCATCTTATGAGGCACGCGTGTCTCATTTGTTTCATTTTGCATTCCGTGTGGCATACGTGTCACACTTGTATCATTTTGCATCTTATGAGGCACGCGTGTCTCATTTGTTTCATTTTGCATTCCGTGTGGCATACGTGTCACACTTGCATCATTTTGCATCTTATGAGGCACGCGTGTCTCATTTGTATCATCTTGTATCATGCTTCATTTGCATAGGCATGCGTGCCTCATTCTTGCATTGTTCTGCACAATGCCACGGTCTGGCAAGACCTTAAACACGCACGGTCTAGGAGACCTTAAATTCTTGGAAGGTGCGAAACCTTCAGCACATTGACGTGTGCAGTTTGCATGCATTTCGCATCCCGATCTAGGAGACCTTAAATCCTCTGAAGGTGCAATTCCTTTGGTGTTTGTCGTGCTCGAACGACTTTCGGTGGTCTGGTAAAGCCACCTGCCTATGTTTGCGGTGAGTTCCTAGAAGACCAACTGGGACGGTGGAAACTAGAGTTCGAACGGCTTATGCCTAGAACGCAAAGGTTCGGGAGTTCCGAGACTAAAGTCTGGTTTAAATACCCAGAGGTGTACCCTCGGCTTGAAATCTGTATGGAGGCCCCATAGATTGAGGCGGCGTGTCTACGCCTCAGTTCTGGATACTGAACCAACCTAGTATATCGCCCTGTTGGTAAGATAGGGAAAGTTACAATCATAGCCATTGCATCATAGTGCATTGTCATGCATTTCCATTGTAGCTTGCATGCATCCATTGCATTTTCCCCAGTAGATCGCATCATACTGCATTGTCATGCATTTTGTAAATATCCATTCCATTGCATATTTGTAGATATTGCATTGTAAATTGCATGCATTCATTGCATCACCTTCCATCTATGGCTCGCGCCTTTCTAGGTTGAGCTTGGTCTGGTATGTGCCCATACTTCTCGTGTCAAAACATAGTTCAGTGGACCGTTTTATGTTAGCCGCGGCTTGTTTGTGTACATGCCTTTCCTAGGCAAGATTTGGTTTGGCCCGCGTGCCATATCCATTGCATTGTAGATCGCATGCATTCATTGCATCATCTTCCATTTATGGCTTGCGCCTTTCCATGTTAAGCTTGGTCTGGTATGTGCCCATACTTCTCGTGTCGAAGCATAGTTCAGTAGACCGTTCTATGTTAGACGTGGCTTGTATGCGTACATGCCCTACCTAGGCAAGATTTGGTTTGGCCCGCGTGCCATATTCATTTCCATTACATTGTAGTATAATTTTTGCATCCGGCATTAGGATCATTGTCCTTTCTCCAGCGGGTCGTTTCCCCACTTATGTCATTCCACCCAATACTTGTTCTTGTGTCTGTCTACAATGCTCACAATTCAGTTGACCGTTCTATGGTAGACAGACTTGTTACCTCCATCAATCTATTTGACATAGGTATGGTTTCGTACCACTCGTGATTGGATCGTGATTCAATTGCTTTGCATTTTAGTTTGCATTGTTTCAATTACATTGCATCTTCATTTGCATTGTTTATACATTGTTTTGTATATATTGCATATCATTTTGCATCCATTCTTGCATTGTCATGCATGTTGCTAACGATATTGTACCTGTTGAGTTTGTTTTCTTTCTAGGCACGATATTGTATGTACGGTTCATTTGAGGCTGGTGCAACCAGACGAGCCGCACAGGTATTGTATCTCCCGAGTGAGACGTATTGAGAAATGCATAATTCTCTTACATCCTTTCTGCATTGTAGTGTAGTTTGGTGTATGCTAGCTTAAAACTGTCGCATGTATGCTTCGTTACAGCTTTCTTTGCATGATCATAAGTTATGCTCGGCTTCGTGCATTGTCTTGCATTTTGCCCCTGCCTTCGGGCACATACCTTGATTGCCTTGCATGTTTGTCTAAGTCTTCGGCCTTGTCAAAAATGGGTCATCTCTGGGCTTTGACATTTACTCCCGTCATTGTTATGACTTTCGAGTTCCGTCAAAGAGGGGCAACTGTAGACACCCCATTTTTGACCGTCCTCAAGACTTGGACGTCACCGTTGGAACACTCGGTGATCATCCATGTTTGTGTTCGTTTGGAGTTCCCGGAGGCCTCGGCTACACGCCTTGCCTCAGGATCTCCGAACCCGACCGTTTAGTGTCTGGTTTTGCACCAAACACTGACATCTTGCCTTTGAGAGGCAGGGTAGGGCTTATAGGCCATCCCCACCCACCACTGGCAGTGGCTAGAGGCCACCGGCTGGTTTTTGCTGCCATCGACACATTTTGTTGCCGGTCGGCACTCTTTGTTGCAGGTCGGCACTATTTAGTGCCGGTCGGCACTCTTTTTTGCCAAGATGGCATTTTTGGCCGGCCGACTACTGTGCATCTGCTTTTGCAGATATTTTAAGACAGCTGTCTTGCTTTTGCTCCCCTCCATACACGTGTATGGAGGGATCTCCTTCTTATGAAGCTTGTCTTGTAAGCTTTACAAGACAAAGGCTTCTATATAGAGAGGGACTCTCTCTTGTTGCAAGAGGTTAGACACTTGAGACACTTGAGACACTTGAGAGAGCTTAGACAGCCATTGTTAGGGTTTGAGTTCTAAGGTTAGGGTTTGATACACCTTATCTCTCTCTTTTTCCCTCTTGTGTGTGTTTTAGTGTGTTTAGTCCATACTATTGCACACAAACACCTAGTGTTTCACCTTCACTTAGCTACTGAGGTTCTAAGGGACTGATTTTGAAGTTTTGGTGTTGGATTCAAGCCAAGGAGAGCCATTGGAGCATCATTTGTAAAGGGGTCTTCAAGGGTGAGAATCTAGTCCCATTATTCTCCATTTTTGCATTGATTTTCTACCTGTCTTAGAGCTATTTTCGTGCTTATTTTATAACACAAAAAAGTTCTGTTTTTAGGCCCTCTTGATTGTTTATTAAGAGTGTTTTGTGGTTTGAGGGTGTTTGACCCCTCTTAGGCCTTGAAAGGCCTCATTTTGTGCTATTTTGTGCTAGTTTCGGGACTTTGGTGTTTGGGCCTCTTCACCACTGAAATCTTGAGGGATTTCAGTGGTGGAGATGGTGTCTTGAAGTCTCTAAAAGGAGAGGGCCACCCCCTCTCCTTGTTGTCCTTGAAAAGGGCATGTTTTGGCCTCTAAAGGGAGCCTATGTTTGAGTGTGTGTTGAGCATGTATAGACTATTTTTCATGCTTATTTTTCCATAATATAACATGATTTTAAATTGGTTTTGTTACTCCATGCATGCTTAGCATAGTTGCCATGTAATGCCTTGTGATTCCTTAACATGTCTTAGGTCGTGTGCCTTTGTTTCTAACATGTCTTAGGCTTACATTTGTGAAGATTTTGTGCTTATCTTGACATGTTTTAGGCCTGTCCATAAGTGTTTGGGTTAATTTTAGCATGCTTAGTATAGCCACTTTGCATTCCGGCTTGTTGGCCTTAAGTATGTGCATGTATAGCATGACATCTTTGCATTGATTTGGTGATTTGCGGCCACCCTACATGTTATTTCAGTCCCAATTTCATGCTTGCGTGACTGCCTTGCATGCCTCTTTAATGCTTTGGAAGCATGTGTTGCATGCTCCATGTTTTGACCATCGTGCATGCCTCTAAATTTGAGCCACTTAGATGCCATCTAAGTAGTCCTTTAGCCTTGTTTTAACATGGTAAAAACCTCTTTTTAGTTGTTTAATGCATGCCATGATTGTTGTGATAAATGTGCTTCAAAGCTTCATGACTTGCCTCAAGTATTTGGACCATGCTTGCATGCATTTGCTTGTCTTGTTTAACGTGATTGGGCATCATTTTATAGCATGATTTTAGAGCTCATGTTGCATGCTAATCGTCCATGAAATCTCTTGCCAAGTGTGCTTGAATGTTGCTTGCTTAATGCTTGAGGTTTGGACCATAACATGTGTATGTGTGCATGTGTGTTTAGCCTCCATTTTTGGGCATTTTGGCTACTGTTTTGGGCCTTATTAGAGCTGCCCAAGTCTTGTATAAGTCCATCTTTACATCCATTTGCATGGTCCCATGTTTGCTTGTATGCTTGCATAAGCTTATTGCCATGTCATGTTGCATCCTTAGCTTGCATGCTTGGGTTGCATTGCATCTTGCATGCATGCCTTGTTCCTTGAATTGATGATAGGAATTGGGCCTTGGTTTATTTGATTGGTTTGCATTTCATTTGACATGAAAGTTGCATACTCGATTCTTTGGGCCATCATGCATGGAAATGCGTGATTGGTGGTCCGAGAATAGAGACACATGCCCTTTTGAGTCATTACCATGATAAGGGACATGGTTGGTGCATATATGCCTTGAATTGTGCTGCCATGCTTTGCCTTGCCCTCTGTTGTTGTCATTTGCAGATTCTGCAGGAACACTCTGCCGACCGGCAGTGTAAAGTGCCGACCGGCAATCATTTCTTTGCCGACAGCTTCGTTTTGTGCCGGTGGAAATTCCATTCAGCCGGTGGCACTCCTCATTGTCCAGAAAAGTAGTCCTGAGGTTTTGGCAACCTCCAGAGGAGTGAAGGAAGGAAAATAGAGGCAGCTCACGCATGGCGGCGCATTTCCCGAGGCGATTTACTGTTTTCTTAGTTTAATTAAATTTGCTTAGTTGATTAGGCAATTTGTAATATTTAATTAGCTTGCGTAGTTAATTAATTTGTAATATTTATTTGGTCCCTCCGAGTGAGGGCAAATCTGTAATAAGTGTGTGTGGGTGGTGTGTATGTCTTCCAATCCCCACTTCTTTCTTCCCTTTTATTTACCTGCTTATGATGGTAGATTAGGGCATCTTTAAAATTAGCATACCTTATGCTATGCATGCGTGCATCCATACATTTGTATTACATACATTAGGCTCGGTACATCACGCTAACTGCATCCGTACTTCAATTCACAAATTGAATATGTGGTAGTTGATCGCATTTCACATGCCATGTTTAGGGTTAGCCGAGCCTGCCTAGATTGCATTTTTGCATGTGATGCATTAGCCATTTTTAACATGAACTAGGACATGCATGGTTGCTGACTAGTTTACTGTTTTGGCACGGAGTACGATGTAAGTATTTATGCTTTAGCATCCCGCATGTGTGTGAGTGTTTCCATGACAGTATGCCTGCCATGCGGCTAAGTGCTTATGTGTTAAAATGTTTTAATGCCTGCGGGTGGAGGTTGGATTGTTTGGATTGGAAAAACTCGTTGAAATCCGTATTTTAGCCTACTTACGAGTAGCAAATTCCAAAGTACTTTTTCAAAACCGAACAGATATGCAATGCTTATTTCCAAATTAGGCAATCTAGTCTATACTTGTTTGTTGCGCGCATAACATAGTAATTCTAGGCTAATAAATGGAATAAGAACACGTAATGTTTTCAAAATCGGATATCATGGTTAGTAGAGGCCGGTCTTCGGACCGGGCGAAAGGAGGTGCTCATAGCTGACCTTCCCCGATCGTACCTAAGCTCCCGAGCCAAGACAACTCCGGTGATAACGAACATGTGGCCTTCGGCACCGAGTCAAGGTTTCCTAAATTTCCCCATTAAAAAAATATTTAGGTGGCGACTCTGTATCTGGCAAAGCAGTCCATGTTTGGCACTACTTTTTCAAAAATCTGTTTCTCAAAACGATTTGCCAGATTTGGACTCTTTGGTTCAGATTAAGAACCGCGACAACAAAATCGCGAGTCCGAACTGTAGTAGCATAAGGCCCCCCTCCGCGGGCGTGTCTACACTAAGAATAAACACAAAGCTAAATACGAATTAGAAATTTTCGTGAACAATAGGGTTTACCACCAGTAGCTCCCTCTCGACGGAAAACTAGTAAAAACAAAAATAAAAAATCTTCCTACAAATATTCCAATAAAGGGAAAAAGAAATATTACCCTTCTAAATCAACAGATAAATATTATACTAACCCCAAAAAGAAATACTCCAAAAAATCCAAAAAGGAGTCAAAACCCACTCCTAATGTTACCTGTTACAACTGTGGAAAAAATGGTCATTACTCTAATAATTGTAAGGTTAAAGAAAAACTTAAAACTAAACTTAACCAATTACAAATTACTGAAGAAAATCAACAACAAATATTTGATATATTCAAATTAAATATTTCACCACAACCATCCCTTGTTCAATCTAGTAACTCATCTGACGATAATATTTCCTCTAGTTCCACTCCACTTATTATTCTCCTACTGATAGTACGGATAATGAAATTGAACTAGGATGTAATGATACTTGCTGTAGAACAATTAATATCCTTAGTAAATCTCAGCAAGAAGAAACTGCTCTCATTGAATTAATTGTTAAATTAGAAAATCCTGAATTAAAAAGACAATATACTAATAAATTAAAATCCTTATTAACAAATAAAGATAAAAAAAACCTAAACATGATAAACCTATCATTAGTTTAAATAAAACTTTAGACAGATTTAAAAAAGAAAAACATAAAGAAGTCACTTTACAAGATTTATAAAATGAAATTAATCACATTAAAAACTAAAGACAAATCCTTAGAAGAAGAAATTGCTATTTTAAAAATCAATAAAAGTCTTAATGATTTCCAATAATTCGGTAGATTTGCTAAAGAATCAGAAGATGGATCTGGATCTGGATCTGAACCTGATCCTGATAAAGTCATCTTTGATAATTGTACTACTACACACAACAGTGATCAAGATAGTAAACGTCTTAATATAATTCATCAAATTAATATACAGAAATGGCATTCAAAAGTCAAATTAGTTATTGATGATTTTGAAAAAGAAGTTATTGCATTAATAGACACTAGTGCTGATTTAAATTGTATCCAAGAAGAATTAATTCCAACCAAATATTATCATAAAACTACTGAACAATTAAATTCTGCTAATGGATGTCAAATGCATATTAAATATAAATTACCAAAAGTACACATTTGTCAAGATAATGTTTGTTTTAAAACCTCTTTTGTTTTAGTTCGAAATTTAACTGATAAAGTCATTTTAGGTACACCATTTATTTTCTTATTATATCCTTTTACTACTACTAATCATGGAATAATTACACAAGCTTTTGGTCACACAGTTACTTTTAAATTCTTGTCTCCTCCCAAGATTAAAGAATTAAATCAATTAAAGGATTGTGCTATTTCTCAAACTATTAATAGATTAACTAAACAATTTAAATTTCTCAAAGAAGAAGTAAATTATAAACGAATTGAAACTCAATTAACTGATCCCCCTTCTAATATCTAAAATTGACCATTTCCAAACCCAATTAGAAAACACCGTTTGCTCCACTTTACCCAGTGCCTTTTGGCATAGGAAAAAACATGTAGTCACAGTCCCGTATATTAAAAACTTTAATGAAAGACAAATACCTACCAAATCTTGCCCCATTCAAATGAATAATGAACTAGTTGAAATGTGCAAAAAAGAGATCAATGAACTATTAAAGAATAAAATTATCAGTCATAGTAAGTCACCTTGGTCTTATCCTGCTTTTTATGTTAATAAAAATGCTGAACTTGAACGAGGTGTTCCTCGTCTTGTGATCAATTATACACCATTAAACAAAGTTTTGGAATGGATTCTATACGAGCACAGAAATAATCTTCTCGTATAATCCTGTTGATCAAGTTTGCACTCCTCCAAACATCATCGCTTAGCCACCTGAAAACACAAACGTGAGCTAACCGGCGGGTGTGTGTCGGAAACTCCTCCGATGCCTAAGTCAGCAACTAGACAATAGACAATAAGCTCTGTATATTCTAGAGTAAGAATTGGGGATACCTGTCCATAGGTCCTGCTATGAGTTTTTATAAATTTCGCCTGGTACAATCCTAGTAGGATTCCAACTCTCCTTATAAGAGTCCTCCTAAGAATCACACTACCAGTGATGAGTGTCTATCCTAATAACACTCTACTCACTACCAACCAAGTGAGATGGTTTGCACAATTCTAGTAGGACTCTACTCTCCTTAGCAGAGTCCTCCTAGGAATTACATTCCCAAGGATAATGCATATTCTGATAACACCCTACTCACTGCCAACTAAGTGAGATGGTTATCACCTTGTTTGGCTTGCTGCGCCTAGCCAAGCTACCTGGCGCAAATACCCTGACCGAGCCGCACGATCACCAATTGCTTTGAATCCTCTCGCCGGGCTACCTCTAGCTCGGCTTCCTATATGTGGTCAACATAGCACTTTAGCTCGCCCACTGACCGCAACTGGAGCTCACCGGCGGACCTATCAACCATTGTTCCCACACCAAGCTATCCTGAGCTCGTAACTTGGCCCACAACGTGACCCAATATTCAGAAACAATGCTTCTTAGCTCGGCCCAATTTGGCTGTACAAATTACCCTCTTAGATTCGTTATCCAATTCCTAATAAAAAAGATTTAATTAAAAGACTTAGTCAAGCAGTAATTTTTAATAAATTTGATTTAAAAAACGGCTTTTGGCAAATCCAAATTCATCCTAATGACCGCTACAAAACTATTTTTACTACACCTTTTGGCCATTATGAATGGAATGCCATGCCCTTTGGATTAAAAAATGCTCCTAGTGAATTTCAAAATATTATGAATGAAATTTTCAATCCTTTTAGTCATTTCTCCATTGTCTACATAGATGATATTCTCATTTTTTCTAAGTCAATAGATGAGCATTGGAAACATTTGAATTCTTTTTTCCACGTCATTAATATAATGGTTTAGTCATTTCAGCTCCCAAAATTAAACTTTTTCAAACTAAAGTTCGATTCTTAGGATATGATATTCACCAAGGCAATATTCGTCCTATTAGTCGATCTATTGAATTTGCCTCTCAATTTTCTAATGAAATCTTAGATAAAAATCAGTTACAATGATTTTTAGGCTCATTAAACTATGTTGCTGAATTTTATAAAGATCTTAGGAAAACTTGTCAACCTCTTTTTGATAGGTTAAAAAATAATCCTCCTCCTTGGTCTTCTCTTCATACTTCTATTGTCCAACAAGTCAAAAAATATGTCAAGACTTTGCCTTGTCTTGGTATTCTTGCTGAAAATTCTTTCAAAATCATTCAAACTGATGCTTCTGATATTGGTTATGGTGGTATCCTTTTTCAGAAACTCACACCTCAGTCATCTGAACAAATTGTTCGCTTCCATTCTGGTGTCTGAAATAAAGCACAGAAAAATTATAGTACCATTAAACAAAAACTTTTATCTACTGTTTTATGTATTAGTAAATTTCAAGATGATATCTTAAATAAAATTTTTTTACTTCGAGTTGATTGCAAATCTGCTAAATATGTTTTAGAAAAAGATGTTCAGAATCTTGTCAGTAAGTAAACTTTTGCCCGTTGGCAATCTATTTAAGTATTTTTGATTTTGATATTGAATATATACCTGGTAGTCAAAATTCTACTCTTGATTTTCTTACTTGAGAATTTTTACAGAGGAGATAGAGGATGGCAACTCCTTTTATTTCCTACCATAAATTACGAGTCACTTATTATAGAAACCTCATTCGCCAAACTGCTTACCATATTGCTTGTCTTAAACTAGCCAAAAAATCTACTAAACGTGCTCAATTTATTCGATTTCATACAATTTGCAGTCACCGTCATCTACTTGCTCACTACATTAATTGTGTTGATTATCATATGAATAAATTAGATATCATCAATGGATGCTAAATTCTGTTTACTCATTCTACAGATGTCTGGTCAGAAACCTTTAAGACCTTCTAGCAAGGCTCTTGTTCCTTCTAGTCAACCAATCCCTCCTTTGGAATTAGTCACCAGATACCATCTTGCTGAATTAGTCAATTGTTACCAAGTTCTTGGTAATATTCCTAAAACTAGTTATTCATCTGCACTTGCTACTGACCCATTTGCTTCTTCCTCTCAGTCAGTTACTCATTACCCTCCTAACCCTATTAAATCAGCGCAATCTGATTATGTTAAATCTCATACTACTAATCTCTTTTTCAAAGAACCCAGTCACAAGAATACTCATACTGTTCTTGATCTAGTTAAATCTTATTTTCCTCCTGGATGGCACTTTGCTCCTTTTTATCCAGAAAAGTCAATCTCTTATTACAAAGACATTCTTTTCAACCATCGGTGCATTGTTATTAAACCCATTTATGATCGGACTTACACTAGTAAAATTGTGTACCATTCATTGTATATTCATAATATAGTCTCTTTGAATGAATGGGGTCCTCCCTTTCAACTCCGAGATTTACCTGGTCAGACACTCCAATATAGTTATTATGACTATATTAATGCCTGGTTTAAAGTTCTTTTATATAAAAATGAGTCAAACAGTCACTCCTAGTTCCTTCAATTTGATCACAAATTCAAGTCAGAATTCCCCACTTGGTTTCTTCGATGGTGGACTCAGTATGGGGCTATTGTTGATATTTTCCCCTCCATTTTGATTGAACAAATCAACTATTTTTCTACTGTTTTCTCATTTAGTCCACAGCAAAAGAAATTCCCCACATTGCTCATTTTTATATCCAAATACAAAGTCCCATGGATATTTAAATGGCAATATGCTATTTCTGATGACATAATCTTTCACCAACACTTTGTTAAATGGTGGGATAATTTCAAAATTCCCCACATCATTGAACAAGTTCAGGCAGAATTCCCAATCAACCTACATGGTCCAACACCTGCCATGGTCAAAGCTCAGCAGATCCCAATTGCTTCAATAACATAAGGAAGCCAACTTCCTCCAGTCAATCTTGGAAGCCCAACTTCTAGTTCTTCCAAGCCCAAGTCAATCAAGGCCAAATCTGATCAATCCAAGTCCAGAGCAAAATCATCATCTCAGGCTAAGCCCAAAGTCAAATCCAAGTCATCCAAAGATGAGCTTCTTCAAATAGCTTGTCTACTTATGGCCCAAGCTAAGTCAGAATTTGATGAAGACAGTCAAGACGAAGGTTCAAATGGTTCACAATCTTCTTCAAGTTCAACTAATCAGGATCCTTATGGGCCCCAATTTCAAGATGCTCAAGACCCATATGCTTGATACATTCAACATGATTTATATAGATATAATTATCAACTTCAATCAATACCCTTCTTTTAAGAAAAGCTGCTGATATATATAGCTATATTGATTCTCGCAGTCACATGCCTCCACCGAAAGCAATGAATAGTGAAAAAAGTCAAATTTACTGTTCACTATTCATCAATCAGACAAAGTCACTACAATCAAAAGCATCCATCAACTTTAGTCACTCACCGAAAGTTGCGGCTAGTTCCCATGTGCTTCTTTCAGTTAGATTCCTTCACAAGGCTCACAGTAACTTTCTTTTGCTTATAAAAGAGCCTTTCAAGTCAATTGCAAGGCAGAGTTAGAAAAAATTGAGAGTTCCAGTACCTCAAGAAAATATCCCTGCAATTTAAATTTTTGGAAATTTATTTTCAAGCTATGTATTTTGAAGAACTATTCGCTTCAATCCAGTAAACAATTGTAAGTTATTATTTATGATGTACTTTGTTTATCTTTAATTTATCTATTTAAATTGTCGGACCCGTAGGTACGGGAGTTAGAGACGAACACGCCCTAAACTTAGTCGAATAGTTTTTAAAGGTCCCTTTAACGCCCTTTTTCGGTTAAGCTTAAGCTGTTTTCGGCTCTAACTCCCAACCTACATGTGCTAGCGACATTCCATCTGTTGTCACAGGTCCTAATTGATGTGAGAAAACTGGTTGTGACGTTCGTACGATGATCCAAGGGCTGTTTTGCAATTTCGCCCCCTTAACATCCTTTTTCGGTTAAGTTTAAGCCATTTTTGGCTCTAACTCCCAACCTACACGTGCTAACGACATTCCGTCTGTTGTCATAGGCCCTATTTGTCGTGAGGAAGCTGGTTGTGACATCCATACGGTGGTCCAAGGGCTGTTTTGCATTTTCGCCCCCTTAACGCCCTTTTTAAGTTAAGTTTAAGTCATTTTCGGCTCTAACAACCAACCTACACATGCTAACGACATTCTGTCTGTTGTCATAGGTCCTATTTGTCGTATGGAAGTTGGTTGTGACATCCATACGGTGGTCCGATGGTTGTATTGCATTTTCGCCCCCTTAACGCCCCTTTTCGGTTAAGTTTAAACCGTTTTCGGCTCTAACTCCCAACCTACACGTGCTAATGACATTCTGTCTATTCTCACAAGTCCTATTTGATGTGAGGAAGCTGGTTGTGACGTTCGTACGGTGGTCCAGGGGTTGTTTTGCATTTTCACCCCCTTAACGTCCTTTTTCGGTTAAGTTTAAGCCGTTTTCAGCTCTAACTCCCAAATTACACGTGCTAATGACATTCCATCTGTTGTCACAGGTCCTATTTATTGTGAGAAAGATGGTTGTGACGTCCATACGGTGGTCTGGGGGTTGTTTTTCATTTTCGCCCCCTTAGATACAGCAAAAATTTTATACTCACATATTTACAATTATCATACCTATCAATATACATCTAGAGAATGGGAAAGTTATGAGCATAAAAAGATCATGAAGTTCAGCCCGGTCTTTAGTTATTAAATAATCCAACTTAGAACTAGGATTCTCATCTAACAGAATTGTTTTAAGCAAAGAATCCAAATGTGGATTGTCAATAACCTCTTCAATATGAACTCACACAAGAGCTTTGAAAATTATGAATGAAGTCAAAATGAAGAAACCATGTGATGTTTTGCTTTTTGTCAACTAGTTTGTTAAGTCAATGTAACTATTTTTGTTCTTAAATACCCACCTGAAATTCTTCTACATATATGGAAGACTTTTTGGTAGCAATTAAAGTAAGAACTATGTCATCACTAATCAATGCAAATTTCAAGAGATATTGGCATCAAATTAGAATATAGTGACAAAAGAATGACTGTGAAAAGAGGAAAAAAAAAATTTCCCTTGTTTTTTTTGTTTTATGTAAACAGAAAATAAAAAACTCACAACATTATCAAACGACTCCTAAATATGTCTTCCGCCATGGCACCATCTAGCATATAGTTATACATACATACTTATATTTTATTAGTTAATTGGTACAAGTGAAAAAATCGTTTTTCCTGCAGAAAATTAGAGTATCAAAGGAAGCATGACAGGTATCAACATAGGGACAACAACGAAAGGCGGGACAGTAACTTCTACATAGAAGATTTGGAGAAGCATGCCAAAAGGCGTTTTCATCTCTAACTTCCAACCTAGGCGTGCTAATTGCATGTCGTCTATTGCCACAGGTCCTATTTGTCACGAGGATGTTGCCCGTAACATCCGTGTAGTGGTTCGAAGGCTATTTTGCATTTTCACCCCCCAAACGTCCTTTTTCGACTAAGTTTAAGGCGTTTTCAACTCTAACTCTTAGCCTATGTATACTAATTACATGTTGTCTATATAGTGGTTCAGGGGTTGTTTTGCATTTTCGCCCTCTGAATCTCGTTTTTCAACTAAGTTTAAGGCATTTTTTTACTACAACTCCCAACCTACGTGTGCTAATTACATCCGGTCTGTTCCCACAAGTCCTATGTGTCATGTGGAAGCTACCCGTGATATCCATAAAGCGGTTCAGGGGCTGTTTTACATTTTTGCCTCTCGAACGCCCTTTTTCGACTAAATTGGATTATTTAAATTGGATTGTTTTTAATTTTTTTTTTTCTATTAACTTAAATGAATGTACGTAGTTCCTAGTCTCAAAACAGGTTGGAAGGAAATTGAATTGCATTAGTAATCTTGTTAGGCTTCATAAAATTTACACAATCTTGTTGTGCTAATTTACTCTATGTGAAACCCAATCATTTACGAAAACATCCTCAACTAGACAAATGAAAAATCATTCAGTTGCATATTTCATTGCTGAGTTAGAACACCAACTGAAGAAACTACTGGCCAATTTTTAGGGACTATAGATTAAGACTCCAACAAAAAAATAATAATAATAACAATAACAAAATAAATCAGTTCGATAAACATATCTTGTAGTCGAGAAGAATGCTGATGGACCAAGGAGGCAGGTTGTAGTGCATATTCCCAAAAGCCCACTTTGCAAAGGAATTAGAATTGTAGATTGCAAGGAACGCAGCACAATCTCCAGACTTTGAATTGCAAACATACGCCTACATGGAACGATTATAAGAAGAAATAACACTTATTTTCAACACAAGTATAAGATACGATAAATGGTTCTTGGAGAATGATTGTAACTCTAACCTCCTGATAGTTCCCAAGAGGGGTCACAGTGGGATCTCCTGATCAATTTTATTCAGCTTCTCTAATCAATTTGATTACCATCATAACCACTAACAACGTCACAATTATGGAGGGATATAGCTATTACTTAAAAATAAAAAACAAAATGTCAGCAGGAGCAATTTTACTCTATGATAAACCCAATTCAATCAATCACATGTCTGACATCAATTTTACTCTATAATTATATTAGGTGGCACATTTATCTATAGGAAGATACATAAACTATGAATATGAAAGGCTCTTCTAGGGGTGTGTAGACGTCCCCGAACGCCCCGGGAGGGTCGAGCTCCCGTTCTGTTCATATTGGGGTCACTACAGCTCAGGACTCTCAAATTTGTCACGGTTCTTAATCTGAACCAAAGAGTCCAAATCGGCAAATCGTTTTGAGAAAACAGATTTTGAAAGAAGTGCCAAACATGGACTGCTTTACCAGATACAGAGTCGCCACCTAAATGTTTTTTAATGGGAAATTTAGGAAACCCTGACTCGGTGCCAAAGGCCACGTGTCCGTCATCACCAAAGTTGCCTCGGCTCGGGAACTTGGGTACGATTGGGGAAGGTCACTTCGTGAGCACCCCCGCTCGCCCGATCAAAGATCGGCCTCTACTAACCATGATATCTATTTTTGAAAACTTTGTGTGTCCTTATTCCGGTTATTAGCCTAGGTTACTATGTGATGCACACAGCATATAAGCATAGACTGGGTCGCCCGAATTGGAACAAAACATTTCATGTTTGTTTTTGAAAGATGGTTTGCTACTCGCAAGTAGGCTTAAAATACAGATTTTGCCACCCTCGGGTGGGCTTAAGAAGAGATGGTTTTGCCACTATCTAGTGGGCTTAAAACTCACAGTCAATGATTTGTTCCAATCTAAACAACCCAACCTTCACCCACAGACATTCAGGCAGTTATATCACATAAGCATATAGCCTCATGGTAAGCATGCTATTCATGGCAGTCACTCACACGCATGCAAGGATGCTAAAGCATAGAACTTACCGAGTACTCCAAGCCAAAATAGAAACTACATTAGAAATCATGCATGATCCTAAGTATACAAAAATGCCTAATGCAACACATGCAAAAATGCAACTATAGCAGGCTCGGCTATTCTAAACATGGCATATGGAATGCTACAACTATCATGTATTCAATTTGGAATTGAAATACAAATGCAGTTAGAATGATGCGCCGAGCCCGGTGCATGCAAAACAGATGAATGATGCAAACATGCTGTCATACTGTATGCTAATTGAGATATGCCCTAATCTAACCATCATAAGCAGGTAAATAAAAGGGAGAAAGACGTGGGTTGGAAGGCATACAACACACACACGCACACTTATTACAATTGTGCCCTCGCGCAGAGGGTCCGAATAAATATACATTCTCGAATAAAAGAATATTACAGTCCAAATAATATACAAATTCCTAATTAATTAATCAAATTAACTAAGAAAGCTGTAAAACTGGCGTGCAAGCCAGGGACTGCCTTGCTTCTGATGAATGCTGTATGTTTGGGCTGCCTTTGCGCAGAAATCCATGACGATGCCCCAATTAGCCTCTGTTTAGCAGTTATTCTTGGAAAGCGTGCCAGACTCCGAAAAGTTGCTGATTCTTCATTTTGCTGCAACAGAGAGCAGGAAAGGGGCATAGCAATGTATTTTCACAAATATATGCATGCCTCGATCCTCGTGCCACCAATCACGCATATCGAGGCATGATGGCCGAGGAGTCGAAATGCACAATTCAATATAGGATGAATGCACATGAAAAACACAACAAGACCTGACGCAAACTGAGGCAATGGCATACGCAATGCAAATGACATGGAAATATGATATGGGCTTACACTAACATGAGAGAGCCTCAGCCACACTCACATAAGAGGCCAATAGATGAAAATGAAGTGCCTCGAAATGCGTGCACACGGGCACGCAAACCGAGGCAATGGCATGAAAAACATGATATGGGCTTATACCAACATGAGAGAGCCTCAGCCACACTCACATAAGAAACCGGTGGATGAAAATGAAGTGCCTCGAAATGCGTGCACACGGGCACGCAAACCTAGGCAATGGCATACACAATGCAAATGACATGAAATGGCATATAGAATGCAACATGGACTTATACTAACACGAGAGAGCCTCAGCCACACTCACATAAGAAGCCGGTGGATGAAAATAAAGTGCCTCGAAATGCGTGCACATGGGCACGCAAACCGAGGCAATGACGGAACGTGATGCAATGACATGAAAACATGATATGGGCTTATACCAACATGAGTGAGCCTCAGCCACACTCACATAAGATGCCGGCGGATAAAAAATGAAGTGCCTCGAAATGCATGCACACGGGCACGCAAACCGAGGCGATGGCAAAATGCGATGCAATGACATGAAAATGGCATGAAATCATTCTAATGGAATTTCAGCACTAAAATATGGGGGAATGCAGTCCCGAAATGAGGCGAAATGATGCCAAATGCATGGAATTGTCCTGAAATGTGAATTTAGGCACCCGAAATGGCCTATAGCTATGCCAAACATGCACAATATGGACATGCAATGCAAAGACAGAAGCTAGGCAGTCCCAAAAAGGGCACTTTCACAGTTATAAACATGGCCAAACAGCAAGCATAGGTATGGCAAAAATGGCATGCAAGAATAGGGGCCAAAAGAGGGGTAATGAAGCAAGTGATATAAGAAAAATCCAAACTGAAAAATTCCCTTCTACAACATTGAAGAGGGACCAAAAATATGAATATTTACAGTATATGGCAGCCCCAAAATCAGTATAAAAACATGATAGAAATGTGATGCAAAATGAGGCTCAAAAGTGGCTATAACATGAGGTATGCAAAATATTCACCAAAAATCCAAAGACCCTTAATAAAACATGTAGAATGGGCCAAAATAAGCACTTTTTCAGAACTGTAAAATGGCCAAAAACAAAAGCATGGTAGGCTGCCATTGCATGCAAGAATGGGGAATAAAAGAGGAGTATAAAGGTAAGTACAACATGGAAGTCCCAAATGGTGTTGAGCCCTTCTTCAATGTTGAAGAGGGGCTCAAAATAAGCCTAATATCAGTTTACAACATGCTCAAAAACAGATTACTCATGGGCCAAAAATAGCATGCAAGATTATGACATATAAGAGGATCAATGAAGCAAGTGCATCATGGAGGGCTCAAACAGGGTTGAGCCCTTAATGAAAAGTGAAAATGAGCTCAAAAGAAGGCCCCTTTCAGTTAGGGCCGGAGCTTGAAACAAAAAGCATGTGGGGCTTACAAATGGATCAAGAAAAATGGTCAAAAGAGGAGAAGTGTTACTTACCCTTGAAGACTAAAGCTTTTATTGCTTCTTGGACCAATTTGCAGCTCCTTTAGCCTTTGAGAAGCCTTCCTTGTTTCTGGAAATGAGGTGGTGGTGGTAGAGCTTGGTGGTGTAGAAGAAATGGTGCTTAGGGACTTAGGAATTTTCAAGGAAATGAGAGGTATAGAGATGGCTTTGTGTATGGAAGCTTCAAGACCAATTTTTCTAACCCCTACAAGTGATATAGCTTGCTTGTTATAAGGGCCAAAAAGGGGGTGTAAAGGTGGGGGAAAAGGAGAGCAACTTTCCCCCACAAAATATCCCCCGGATAAAGATATTTTCTGGGGGATAAAGCTCCACAGCTGTAAAGTGCACAGTGCAAGGAGCTCGGCCGGCCTATTACTTTTGCTGCAGGTGGCCGGCCGGCCACACCCCCTAGCCGGCCGGCTAGGGGTCAAAAGGGTCAATCAGATTTAGTGGCCGGCCACCAACTGATGGTGTCCTCCTATGTGTGTACAACATAACCCTGTGGTTAAAAGTCCAAGAAAGTAGGTCCAAGGGGTTCAACATTAGCTCGAAAAGAGGGGTTCAAAAGGGTCAGGTGGAAT
The DNA here is from genome assembly GCF_055761805.1 of Camellia sinensis. Lineage (NCBI taxonomy): Eukaryota > Viridiplantae > Streptophyta > Magnoliopsida > Ericales > Theaceae > Camellia > Camellia sinensis. Next base: position 162,152,653 of record NC_138964.1, read on the forward strand.
TACTGGCCGGCCACCAACTTTTAGGGTCCTCCCATGTGTGTACATCACAAATATGTGGTTCAAAGTTCAAGAAAATGGGCCCAAGGTGTTCAACATTAGCCCGGAAGGAGGGGGTCAAAAGGGTCAAGTAACATTAATGGCCGGCCACCAACTTTTAGGGTCCTCCCATGTGTGTACATCACAAATATGTGGTTCAAAGTTCAAGAAAATGGGCCCAAGGTGTTCAACATTAGTCCGGAAGTGCGAAAAACGGGCGCCGGAGGGCGTCAGAGGATGTATAACTGGTTGCTGCAACAATTGCTGGCCTTCCACCCTTCAGTGACCTTCCTAGTGATGAAACAGAGGTACCTGCCAAAAACGAATGAAAACCGATGCAAAACGAATGTTCGGGGGCCAAAACACGTAGTTCGGGGCCCCGGAAACTGCCCGTTAAACACCGAAAGTGGCATTCGGCCACGAAGTGGGTTTCTCAGACCCCAGTGTCCCTCAAAAGGGAGAAAATAAGGAGTATGCCAAAAAATAGAACAAACGGAGGTGGTTAGGCGGTCCCGAACCGAGGCACACGGCCAACGGTCCCGAAAAATCGGAAACCGGACTCCGAAATGGGCAAAATGGCCTACGGCCACGAAATGTAGCCTGCGGACATTGAGAGATGGTCTACCGGAATCTCTCCCTCCCCTCAGGAAAAGAAACAGAGAAAACCGAGTCTGGTTCGCAAACCGAGACAAGGCACAGAAGAGGGTTCGGAAGTCCGGAGGCAGGGCTCACGGCCGCAACTCTGAAACTTCTGAACGAGCACATTATGCAACATCACCAAGCGCTCAATGAGTGACATCTGAGTCTTAAGGTCGGTCAAAAATGGGGTGTCTACAGGGTGTGAGAGTCATGTACCAAGTATATTAAGGACACTCTAGTGTGCTACAAGTAAAATCACAAGAAAGATTAATAATATATTCTGATTGAATTCTAAGTTCATATTGAACGAACTCTTAATTCACAAAGTTGAGAACAAAGGTGAGTCAATGCTAATTTCCTAATCAACAAAATTCTTTTGAAAGGGATTATAGGAGTGTGAGATTAATCTATCTACAAGCTTCTATGTAATCTTATATAAATGACACTCTATTGTGCTACAAGTTTAAAAAAAAAAGGGACATTCTTTGATTGGATTGATCACTAGGCAAACTTGCAAACTATTAAAAAAATAACTAACCCCATATCCTAAGATAAAAGAATAGGCATATAGTTGATTAATCAAAAGATCAGAAAAAGTATCAATCTTGGATTCTCCAATATTTATATCCCAGAATAGGATTGTTAAATCCCACAAATGATGCTGGTCACAGAAATCTACTTTAATAGGTCGATAGTTGTGTAATTGATGATAAAAAATAAAAATAAAAATAAAAAAATGAAATGCTTAGCAAGAGTAAAGCAAACTAGAGAAAAGAGTAACCAATTGAAGCATCAACAGATAACTTCATTACAGGAAACCATCTGCGGTCTGCAATTTATTTTCCTTGGCAATGTCAACAACAAAGATCCTACCTGAATCACACCATCCACCCAAAACATCCTTGTTGGCGCACTGCAGAGAAAGAACATTTAGAGATGGATTAGGAAGTGCAACTATACAATGACCATTGCAGATTCTTATGTTGCAGAAGCCTACACCTAGGTGTTCAACTTAATTCACGGTATTCCTGACATTAGGCGATTCCGTGTATGGTTAAGACAAAACATGGCACAGGCTAAGAATGAACCTTATAGCATCATCTTATGCACTCCGTACAAATTGTTGAATAATATTATTTTGGTACAAACATAGTTCATTTATGTGGTGAATGCACGATTCATGTGCTTGCACTCCAAGAATAAAATAAAGAACTTGTGTGCGCAAAAAGAATGACATTTTGACCTACAAACTTGTGTCAAAAGGGTTCAGTGTGTATTCTTTCATGGGAACATTCCAAGAGAATATCATACCTTGCTAAATCCAAGCCAGTTTGAATCTCCCCTAAATGAGAAGACTTTCTTGCTTTCTTTCCATTGTCCACACAAAACGTGCAAATGGATGATCATTATGGCACGTTGTTAGTCTTCACCTGGACAGAATTTCACAGAGCAATCTATTCAAATAGCCAAACCACCAATTCTTTCTAGGGTTAAAAAAGACAGTTAATTTAAAAATGACTTGTAACAAATCTTATGTCAATTATGAACCTACAGCACCAGCCCCCTTTCACTAGACAAAGTTACACGTGCAAATATTTCGCATCAAAAAGGAACATTGCCTCATGCCTATAGAACTGTAAAACCCCACGTGTAATAAAACTTGAAAGTGTTGCATCCGTCTGGTCTCAAATTCTCAAACTATAATATAAAGTCCTCTCCTTTGAGAAAAATATCAATTTCATACAGAAAGAATGCCAAAACAAGATCCATACACTTGTAAGAACTAGTAAGGTTGAGGAAAAGACAAAAACATCACCGATGTGAAGTGAAGCAGACAAACGAAGAAAAAACTAGTTTCAGAAATTTTGTAGGGAATCACCTCATAATCAGCTCCTTGTATATAGATATAATCAGAGTCAATTGATGCGAACGCAAGTCCAGTTATCTGCAGTATCAGCATAGAAGTTATTTCTTGTTGCAAAATTAAGAACTCCCAGAAGTACATATAAAACCTACAGTACGTTGAAAAAAAATTTGAAAATTCATGATAAGTAAGGAATGCAAAAGTTAAGCTTTTTATGTAGCAACAATTATGGATGAAGCCAACCAATGATGACTCTGTAAGGTTATAGTCAGTATGAACAGCTATGAATGAACAGTTGAACAGAAAACCTTCTCTCTTCTGAAAATCTCTAACAAATGTATAAGCCTCAGATACGCAAGTTTCTGATTGTGAAAATTTGAACCTTGGAGATCAGTTTGTTAGGCAAGATATATACGAGTGTGTTCGTGTATACCTCTATCAGTTAATTTTTAATTTTTAACTTTTAAATATAAATATTAGCTTGTAATCATGAGAAAAGGGACAAACTTCTACCTAAGACTTGACAACAAAACATACCCTACAACCAAACCAAATTATTGAACACAGGATGTGCCTATAATGGTGGGCTGCTGTGGGACTAATCAAAGATAAAAGCCCAATTTAAGAAATTTCCAGAACTATAAATAACTAATAATGGATGATTTTTTATGACTTTCTAGCATGATCAACTAAAAACTTCTCATGGTTAAAGTAAAATGGCAATATAAACTGAGGATATTCAGAAAAGTAATCATTTCTTTTAATATGTATGGTAAACAGGTTGTTTTGGCTTATAAACCTCCACCATCCCATTTAAACAATAGATTCATACATGCGAGTGTATTTGCAGGTTATACACAAAAAAAAAAAAAATTAAGATAATATGTTTCATTTTAGAAATTAGCTATAAAGGTCTGTGTATCGTTTGCAATGAGATATTGTCAAACTTTCAACACCAAAGCCCAAAAAACTACCTCTTTAAAGCACTATTGAATTGACAAGGAGGAAAACATATAACAAGGAGAAATGAATCAAAGGAAATACTAATGGATTCTATCTATGCAGGGTAGACTTCTATTTCTTTCTTTTTTCTTCGATAGAAGTGCCAAATTTAAATATGTGAACAACAGTGCATAGGCAGGAAACATATCTTTCAAAATATGGGTTGTCAACACTTCACATTTGGTATGCAGATACTAAGTTTTTTTCTTTTGAATTGGTATTGTTTATTAAAAACATTTATGAAGCATGTGGACTACTAACAATCCCAGACATCTACCCCTACAATCGTCAACAAGACTTAATGATCACAAGTATTTTATTCTTCACTATTATATTATAAGAATCAAGACATTTGATTCTTCATTGTTAATGTAGTAAAATCTAAACTCAACCATTCACAACTTTGTTCTCCTTATAAAATCTAGCCACTGGTGAAGAACATGGAGTAAAAGTTACTGAGAACTTTAAGCGACCTCATATTTTGAACGGTGCACCCATCTCGATAGCGCTGACCACCTACAGTCGGGATGTAAAAATGAAAATCAACATATTAACCAATGCAAGATTAAGTAGAATTTAGTACTCCATTTTCTTTCAATCTATCTGATTGCAAATGAAACTAAGCACAAGGGGAAATGATATATTATATTGAAAAGAAAGGAAAAATAAGGGGAAAGGTATCAAACCCTAAAATCAAACCCATTCACAACATTAAACCCATAAAATTCTAGTAATTAAACCACTTCAAACAAACCCATTTCAGAAGTGAAGACAAAATTAAACTGAATGGGTAGAATAAACGACCCTAGAGCAAGAGTTCACAGTTGGGGAAATAGAAGAAGGGGCAGAGAGAGAGCGAGATAGAGAGAGTCAGAGCGAGACAGAGAGCAAGAGAGCAACAGAGGGAAAGGGAGTGAGAGAGCGAACCTATTAGCGGCGGTGGCGGTGCTAATATGCGGCGTACGGGGACCGATGGTGCTGAGGATGTACGGTCGTGAGGTTTGATCGCCGTGAGGTTTGTTGATTTGCGGTGGTAAGGTTGGCTGAGATAGAGGTTCGGTGGTTGTGGTGAATACATAGAGAGGGTAAAAGTGTGAGACAAAGGCACGAATTTGAAATTACTCTCTCTATAAAATTTTGAGCTTCCACGACTAAATGATTTATTTGTCGAGAAATGTATAATTTTATGCCATTTGGCAACTAAATATTATTTTAGTCGCTAAAGGGTGCGGAAAATCTGACTAAATGTTATTTTAGCCTAAATTATATACTATTGGTGACTAAAATTGTTTTAGTGGCTAAAAGTAGTATTTTGGCGACTAAATATTATTTTAGTTGCTAAAAAGGGTGCAAAAAATCTAACTAAATATTATTTTAGCCTAAATTATATACTATTGCCGACTAAAATTGTTTTAGACGCTAAAAGTAGTATTTTGGCGACTAAATATTTTGGTCACCAATTAATTTTATAAATCCCTCCAAAATTCGAAATTTTCCCTCCAAATATTTTAATTCTTTGGTGACTACAATATTGTTTAGTCACTAAAAGTAAATTTTTGACGACAAAATTTTTGGTCGTTAAAAGTCTAAAAGTAATTTTTTGTTTTTCATTCGGCAACTAAAAAAAATTTAGTAGCCAAAACTATATATACAGCGACTAAAACATTTTTTAGTCGCTAATTGTGGGCATTTTTAGCAACTAAAACTTTTTTTAGTCGCCAATAATCATATTTCCTGACTAAAAAAAATTAGTAGCTAAATATTGTACTTTTACCGACTAAAAAACTTTTAGTCGCCAATTCCACAAGTTTTGGCGACTAAATTTTTTTTAGTCGCCAAATTTGGTCGCCAAAAGTGCTTTTTGTTGTTGTGTTCGAACTTGGTAAACCTATTGAGAAAGTTAGCTACAAAACAAAATAAATAACAAACAAATGAAATAAATTAGTAAGAATTTTAAGAAATAAAATTCTTATTTTATTTTTATAAACTCCTAACAACTTAAACACTAACAACCAAATAACTCATGCAATACTAACTAATTAACATAAAATAAATTTTATGTAGAAATAAACAACTCAAAACAATCCAATAATTCCAGGAAATTAAATTAATTTTAATTCCAAGAGTTAGTAGAATAAATTAAAATAAAAACTAAATTGTTTTATCAAAACTATTTATAATGAATCTGTTTTAAGATTGTTGATATTTTTCCATAATAATACTAGAAAAATATATAAAATAAAATTAAATAGAAATGACAAAACAATTATTTTCTTTTATTAAAGAATAAAATATAAAATAAACTACTGAACTAAAAAACAATAAAGGAATGCAATAGATTACATCATGAAATATATTACAAGATGGATTCAAATGAACATATAAAATAATAATGAGAAATTATTTAAATTTAAAACTTTGAAGAATAAAAGATAAATGATGCAAACCGAAACCTGTATGATGTCACAGTTTCTTTAAAACATATTCACTGCCTCTTGATGAGTGCTGGAGGTACGCCAGTATTTGCCTCCTAAAATACGACGGTCGAAACCAGTTTATGTATGAGCACTTTTTGAATAGCTTCGGTGAACTTGACAATAGCAGCTCTCTCCAACAAAAATCAAAGAACAGATTAGCAAAAAGAAGAAATTTTTTTTTTCTTTAGTATAAAAATCATCTCTAACTTTATTTAAAGAAATCATAAATTTTTCATCTCAAAATATTTCTATATCATATACCTAAATTGGAGGGGAAATGCCCTTTTTATACTTGTAGGAAGGGGTCTTAACCATAAAAACTACTATAAAACTTAGCATCAATGGTTGTCACCTCTAGCCATTAGGGCTAGAGTTACAAAGGTACAAAACTCTCATGTACATAATGTTAACATAAATTTCAGAACATAAACCTTACACTTTGGATCGTTTACCATGTGTATTATCAAGAAATCAAGACAAAATGACATACCCGAATCCATTGATGAACGGTTAAACGGAAGCGTCTGATTGTCAATAAAACCTTAATATTGACTTTGTTAGAGCCTTTTAATCCTTTCCCTTTGGTGCCTTATGTTTCTCCTTGAGAGGATTTAGAAAAACAAAACAGTATTCTTATTTTTCCACCTTAGGAAGGAATAGGGACCATAACCTTTTAAAGGTTGTAATTGGTTTTCATAATTGAAAGGTAATGAAAACCAATAAATTAACCATTATTGGTTTTAAAACTGAAAGGTAATGAAAATCAATAAATTAACCATTATTGGTTTTAAAACTGAAAGGTAATGAAAACCAACTTTAACCAATATGTTTTAATTTCTATTTCTGCCCCTCATAGAAATAGAAATTATACAACTAGTATCTACACATTAGGTCCATAACACATATACTCTTAAGCCTATTAACTAAATTGAATCACTTAAATTGTAGGCTTCTTATAAATGATAACACCACATTTAATTATGTGGTCCCATTGAGACATTATCTAACAATCTCCCACTGGACCACATATGTATCTTGAAAAATGTGCTTAACTTTAGTGAGCTCAGAAATTTGTTATCATAACTTGAGGGTATCCAAACAATCTTGTCCATTAACTATATTAATATAGGATCAAAGCGGTCTTCGTTACATCAATCGTAACTCGACCCACCAATGGTCACGTATACAAATATAGCTAAATGACATAGATCAATCATGGATGCGTAGTATGGAAATTACATGTGATGTGATCCGTACATGCCTATGTCCAACTGGTCCTACTTAACTTTATTGAGATCAATACTTCACAATACGTAACAGAGCGTAATAAACTGAATACTTCATTTCTGCAAAAATTAATCTAATTACATAGATAAAACTCAAGGCTGACATAAAGCAGTAATATAAATACAAACTCCCACTAAACCAGAATGTTCTCAAATAGAACAACACCCATATGAGCAGTGTGCTCATGAAAGACCTTGGGTGGTAGTTTCTTCGGTGCCGTTTGGTAACACTTACGTTTTCAGTTTTCTGTTTATATTTACAAAAATTTAAAAAACTCAAATAAAAACTTGTTTGATAAAATTTTTGATTTATAAATCAGTGGTCTCAGTTTATAAATTTGGTCAAAAAATGAAAACACAAAAACTGTGTTTCCATTTTGAGTTTTCAGTTTTTTTTTTTTTTTATCACCCAACATTAGCCACCACCCGCCACCATTTTTTACCACCGTCTTCCGCAACCACCACCCACCACCCACCCTCCACCACCACCTGCCACCACCAGTTACCACCCACCTGCTACCACCAACCACCACCCGCCACCACCCACCTGCCACCATCACCCACCCCTCGCTGCCGCCACCACCACCACCACTACCCACCTATCTTCCACCCGCCACCACCCACCACCTGCCACTACCATTCACTACCCGCCACCACCACCCGCCACTTACTTGCCACCACCGCTCACCAGCCACCCGCCACCACCAGCCACCTGCCACCCATCCGCCACCACCACCCACCACCACCACTATCCACCACCACCACCATCACCCACCACCCACCCGCCACCCACCTGCCACCACCACCCACCACTCACCACCACCACCTACTTGCTACCACTTACCACCCGCCACCGTCACCCACCCACCCACCCACTACCACCACCACCCGCCACCCACCTGCCACCACCACCCGCCACCCACCTGCCACCACCACCCGCCACCCACCTGCCACCACCACCCACCACCCACCACCACTACCCACTCGCTACCACCTACCACCCGCCACCGTCACCCACCCACCCACCACCACCACCACCACCACCACTACCTGCCATCTACCATCCATTTGCTAACACCACCTACCACCCGCCGCCACCACCACCACCACCACCCACCACCCGCCACCACCCATCACCCGTCACCGTCACCCATCCACTCGCCACCACCCCACTACCACCAGCCATCCGCCACCCACCCGCCGCCACCACCATCACCACCACCACCCACTCGCTACCACCCACCACCGTCACCCACCACCACCACCCGCCACCCACCACCACCCGCCATCGGCCACTCACCACCCACCACCCGCCACCTACACGCCACCTATCACCACCCGCCATCCGCCACCTACCTACCACCACCACCCGCCACCGCCACCTCCCACTCACTACCACCCACCACTCGCCACCGTCACCCACCCACCCACCACCACCACCCACCCGCCACTACCCACCACCACCAGCTACCCACCACCCACCGTCACCACTTTCCACCACCGTCTTCCGCCGCCACTTGCCATTTCTCACTCTTTTTTATATTTTTAAATTTTTTTAAACATTTTGTCAATTACCAAACGCGTTTGTAGTTTATGTTTTTCTAAAAATAAACATAAAATAAACAAAAACCAGTTTATAAAATTTTTGTAAATATAAACTGAAAACGTAAACGTTACCAAACACACCCTTCGTAAGTGGATCCGCTATCATGGAGTTTGTCCCAATGTGCTCTATGGAAATCTGTCCACTCTGCACTCTTTCTTTTACAACTAGGAACTTGATATCAATATGCTTTGATTTTGTCGAGCTCCTGTTGTTATTGGAATATAAAACTGCAGACTTATTGTCACAATATATCTTAAGTGGTCTTTCAGTGCCTTCCAAAATACGCAACCCAGTGACAAAATTCCGCAGCCATATCCCTTGGTTTGATGCCTCATAACATGCTACAAACTCTGCAGCCATGGTGGATGAAGCTATGAGCGTCTGCTTTGCAGACCTCCAAGAAATTGCTCCGCCAGCTAACAGATAAATATAGCCTGATGTGGATTTCCTACTGTCTTGGCATCCAGCAAAATCGGAGTCGGAGTATCCAATGACCTCTAACTTATCCGATCTCCTATATGTGAGCATATATTCCTTTGTTCTCTGTAAATATCGCATAACACGCTTGACTGCTTTCCAATGATCCATGTCAGGATTACTTAAATATCTCACCCTCGAGGTAATTTCTGACTAAGAATATTTCCCAACATTTAAAAGAATATGTGGATCATATTCATGCGTTGCAGACGAGCATTATTTGTCTACATTTGTGAGTTTAAGGTTTGGGTGGAGGAATTCAAATAGAAGTTTGACTTGGGTTAATTGGTAAAACGGTGGAAGCCATCCATTTCAGTTTGTGAGCGAAAATGTTACTGTCGAGTTGTTGAATAGGTTAAGAAATGGAAGTCATAGTCATTGTGAGTACAATGGAGAAAGAAGCAATATATGTTTCTTGTTTGCAAGGAAGTTCTCGCCTAGCACTTTGTCTAGGTTATTAATACTTGCTACAGAGGTCATGAAATTCAATTAATATATCACCCTTAGATAATTGAGGGCGCACAACAACAAAGCACACCGGATTATTGTTATTATTATTATTATTATTGTTTGCCTCTTGTTTGACTTTTTCCACTTATCAATATATAATTCAACAATGTGCTTATTTCATTGGGAGGTCTTAGGTTTAATTCTTTTTTCTTTTCTGTGAGTCTTTTTTTTTTTTTTTAATAATATTTATTAGAAGATTTAGGTTTTGGGTTCAACTATTTTTATTTTTCAATAGATCTTATCCTTTTTATATTTGTCTAAGAATTTTCTCTATTTTTTAGTAGGAATTTATTATATTTAACTTTCATTATGATTGTAATTATAATTCATTGAACTTCATCAAATTTAATTCGTTTTATTGCATTTTAGTGTTCATATCAATGCAGTAAACCACTTGAGATAATTTTTAGGACCGTGATTCGGAGCTCTAAATTCAGAACTCTATACCAACTCTAAACAGCCAAAAAAAAAAAAAAAAAAAAAAAAGTCACAATTCCATCTCTAAACCTCCCGTTAGAGCTCTTCTCTAAAACTTTCAAACATTTCTCTAATTTGTATGCAGCCATTTTTCTTATTTGTTTATTTCTTTTTCGCATTATATAGTTTTCTATGAATGCAAACAGATCATTAGTTGAAATTTGTTTTCAAATTTTCAGTATATTAATTAAAAATTATTCCTTTTCTTGAATGGAGGTCAAAAAAATAAAGAAAGAAGAATTCTTGAAGAATATGACGTTGGGACCCACTTGGCCAAACATCTTCCACGAAATGAAAAGAGCTTGACTACATAGAATCGTTTCAAAGGTGTTTGTTTTTTTAATTTTTTATTTTTTTTATTTTTTTAAAGTATTATTATTATTAGGAAAATGCGTTGGACCATATATTTTGAACCCTTAAATCAAATGTGTCATAAGTGTCATATCACTCGGGAATCTTACTAAAACATAAAAATTATCTAATCAGAGTAATATTAGAGATTTTAAAGATTTTATCAAAATTTTTACTAAATATTTCACATGAATGTGGGTCTCATATGTATCACACATTTATGTGAGACATTTGTAGAACTTTTGATAAAATTTTTAGAATCTCTAATATTTTTTATCTAATAAATGTTTGTTATGTCATTAGAAATTAGTAATTACTGTTGTTATTATTTATTATTATTATTATTATTGTTACTAATTGGTAGACATAACGAACCTATTGGTTTAAGACATAAAAATTAAAACCCGTTAAATAAAGGGAAAATTAAGTCTTATTTATTTATTTATTTTGTGAGTTGTTCTGAAAGGGTTCAAATATTTATAATGGTATGTTTTATTTAAATTTTATCTATTTTTATTACATTTTTATATCAACTTTAAATTTTTTAAAAATTCTATGTTTGTCGTAAAACTAAAGCAAAAAAAATAAATAATCATAAACAATGATATGAGAACAAATTATATGATAAGATTCATCATAGATCATTACTAAACAATCTAAAAAAATTAATTTTATTAATATTTATCCCAAAAAAAATGAAAAATAATATAATTGAAACTCCTTATATTTTCAAATTTTGCGATAAAAAATTATGAATGTTATCAATAAGAGTCTTATGATCCAATTATTTATTATAATTTGTTTAGTTTAAGTTTTTTTAAGCAAATTTATTTTCTTATGAAATAAAATCTCATAAATGCGAGAGTGCTTGTAAGGATTTTTAATTTCAAATGTATGTGAAAGGTTCTTTTTGTTTCAATGAAGAAGATTTCAACAATTTGTCAAGTATAGAGAAAAAAAAAATTAAAATAGAAGAGAAGGGAATGGAAAAGACGAAATAAAATGTTTGAATGAATAATCAAAGTAACCATTAAATTATTTTTGTTTCTATTGCTTGGAAGAAAATTTGTGAGTAATGAAAAAGCAGAAAATATAAATAAATCTAAATTACATAAAAAGAAATGACAAGAGAATATAAATCAAGTGTTTTTTATTAATGTTTTAGAGATTACAATGTAGCCATATGAGGCTATTTATGGGAGGAAAAAATTATAAAAAAAAAACTACCTACTAACTACTCAATTCCCCCATTACAATGTCACGTGTCCCTTCATACCTTCCATCTCTTTCACTTTATGCATCAGATTGTTCTATTTTGTCTATCATTTTTTTACATATCATTTTTTTGACATATAACGTCTCAACTTTCGGGTGTTAATAAATTAAATAAATCTTAAATTTATAATTTCATACAACTAATAACTTCAAGTGTATAAAGTTGTCTTCAAAAATAATTATACAAATGTCTCTAAAATATAATTTATACAATTGTCTCCAAAAACAATATATAGTGATGGACCCAAAAGTATCTAACTCAGTAAATTCTTTAATACTTCAAATTCGATCATTACTAAATTGCTCCGCTCTTGAAAAATAAATTAATTCAGAAAATATACAATACAAAAAGAATAATAAGGCTCGAATAACGAATAAATCAATAGTGATTCAATAATTTACGACATTGGACAAACGATATTCGATACGATAATCAAGTAACTTATCAAATTACATAAACAAATCAACTAAACATATGATAACTTGTCCAAAATCAAATATCCGGTTCTATTCAGTACATGAACAGTGATCTGCCTCATCTACTATGTGACACTTCAAATATTTAATTAATTTTAAAATCGCGTTAATATCAACTAATCATAATTAAATAATAAAAAAAATTAAAAAAAAAAGAGAGAAAAGAATATTTTGTATGTACTAAAATGTCATTTACTTTACAATTAGGGGGCATTTTATTTTACCAAAAAAATAGTAATGCAATTACTTTAATATTTGGGCTCAAGTATAAATAAACAACTAAACTAGTTATCTAGTTGTGTGATATGCCTCAAATCTTGAAGCTTGATGGTGGCAGCAAATTAGGTAGGCTACGTGTCCCTCGCAACGTGATAAGTATTGTACCTTATGATAAAAGAAAAAAGATTGGAGGTATAAATTAAGAGTTCTAATAATTTTAATCAATGCGTGAATTTTATGTAATATGATATTTTTATTTTAATATTTTTTTTATAGATTTTTTACATTATTAGTTTTTTTTTTAGAGCTCTTAAATTAAAAGAATGTATCATTTCTGAGTAAAAAAAAAAGAAAAAAAAAAGAAAGGAGTAGTGTTGTGAATAGAAGAAGGGAAAAAAAAATAAAGAAAAGAAAGGTACGAACATAACAAGAAGGGGAGTCAACTCGCGGTGAATGGGAGTATAATTAAGAGTTATTATTTAGGTGTGTTATATTATATTTTGAGTAATTTTAAATTATTTTATTATTTTATGCAAATCATGTTTTATGAATTATGTTAACATTTAAACTATGTTAGTTATTTTATGAATCCTATTTGCTTAAAAATGAAAACTCGTGGATATAACTTGTACGGGAAAAAAATAAACCTTCTCGTATAATCCTGTTGATCAAGTCTGCGCTCCTCCAAAACGTCGTCGCTTTACTTCCTGAAAACACAAACGTGAGCTAGCCGGCAGGTGTGTGCCGGAAACCCCTCCGATGCCTAAGTCAGCAAAATAGACAAAGACAAAAAGCTCTGTGTATCAAAGTTGTGTGTTACCTCTCTATAGGTGATATTTGTGAGCTTTTATAGGTTTCGTGTGACATAGTCCTAATAGGACTTCTACTCCTCCATGCAGAGTCCTCCTAAGATTCATACTCCTGAAAGATAATGCTTATCCTTTAACACCCTCCTCGCTGCTTAAACCAAGTAAGATGGTTTTACCATGGTCAGACTTCTATGGGACCGAAATACCATTGCCTTACTAGATATGCAGGTATGACAGATCTAACTTTCAGTCTGGCTCTTCTTTTCCTTGCTTCTACCTCGGCTTCGCATGCCCAGACCGAGTTATCCATAGAAGTGTCGAACCGAACTAACACAGAAGTATCTTAAAGAAGGCTTATCATACTTCGGTTTAGAAGACACGGCCAGGCTAACCGTAATATGCTGCGACCGGACTAACTCTGTGGGTGGTGACCCAGCGACCGAACTGCCGCGCTCTCCCGGACCGAGATAACAATGCACTTCTGGGACTGGCCTTAACTTTAAGTCCTGCTTGGACCGGACTGGATTTGAGGCCTTTTTACTCAGCCCTTCGTACTGTGGCCCATAACGGTCCATTGTCCAGCTCGGCCCAATATTCATATAAATTACCCTCTCAATTGCCCCTTAATTCCATCTGCGTAGCATGATAGGGATTACTTATTTTACCAGTCGAGCTAAGGTTTTTAAGCCTTTCAACCGAACTGAAAACCCTTTTAGCTTTTCCAGCCGAACTAAAACCTTTTAGCCTACCCAGCTGAGCTAATTCCATACCGGGCTCTCCTTGTCCGGTCAAGACGTCTTTTCAATCACAGCAACTGAATCGCTTCTTATTTCCATGACACGTGGCATACGCTGATTGGCCCAAGGCAGCTGTCACGCTGTCTTCGTACTTCATGAATTTTGAACAGTTCCCGCCTCTGGTTTTTGCAACAAAACAAAACAAACCTATTCATTTTGAATCTCACCATACTATTCATCTTCTCTCCTCTTGTTCTCTCTCTTGCCTGCATCTCCATTGCTTTGCATTTTGCGAAGTTTACGTTTGTGGCTGTTTTCTACTTCCATTTCCTTCCACTTACTTTGGTGAGTAACACAAATCTGTTCCATTTTTCTAGTTTTCATACTTTTTTAGCCCATAATATTTGTTTTATGTGTTTTTGCAAAACATTTTTTACTTCCATTTTCTGCCTTATCTTGCATCTTCTGCAAAAACTTAGTAATAGAGCCCCTCTGATTCAAGAAATAACATGAAAAACACTAGTTTTGATCCAAAATCACAATAAAACCGAACTAGGAAGTTGTTTGTAGTGGATGTCAGTCTAGCCGGACCAACCAGCCGAGCTAACTTGCCATACTTGTAGTTCTAACAAGTCAAGCCTTGAAAATCTTAACTATGAACGAGTTGAATCTAGGGGCTAAACCAGCCTTCCAAGTTCAGACTGAACTAAGAAAGCTGTCCCTTGAGGCTCAATCGGGCTATCAAATGCCTTGCTCAAACCGAGCTAACAGACCCCTTGCTGAAACCGAGCTAATCACACATAGTTCACATAATCGAGATAGGACTTCATTTATTTTACCTTGATTTCTTTTTAGCACGGTCCATCGATCTGTGCATAACCCCTTTTTTTTTTCACTTTGCAGACTTAGGTTGCCAGGCACTCCTTCGCACGCTCAACCGAGCTACTCAGCGTCATTTTTTAACCGAGCTATCATAGTTACATTATACATAACTTAAGAGTAAATAGGTAAATATAGGTTTTTAGTAGAAACACCTGGTGGCTTGACCGAATTCCGAAGGGAGTATAACATCCCTGATGACGTCCATCTCACCTTAGCTGAATAAGATATCATACCTTAGGGGAACCTTGGTTTTGTTCCCTTCACCCTCCTTTCCATTGTAGAGACTGGCCTAAGATTCCCTGTACAGCCCTTGCTTTGTGAATTCCTTAGGCAAACTAGGATATGCCCAACTCAGCTTTCCACAAACTCATACCGCATAATAAATGGTATAGCCGAGCTAAACCGCCGAGCTAGCATTAACCTCGGCTTAGCCGAACTCTTTCATCAATATTCAATAGGATCACAAGAAGATGGCTGGGTCTATTATCTAAGAATACGCCGTCGTCGAGAGAAAATAATAACGGACACTCCGGATAAAGACTTGAACGATGATGATTTCTTCTGGGTTTCTGGGAACTTCGAAGACCATGAAGCCTAGATTCCTGGTGACCGAATAAACTGGAATAAAGGAACCACCGGTATAATTACCTCGGCTTTATTGCATGCTTCCCTTTATTTCGGTCTCCTATTTCTGAACCGGACTAACACTTGCCTTCTTTATGCAGATTCAGCCCACTTTAAGTCATTATACAGTTACCCCAACCTAGGTACACTTCGCGCCACACTACGATACCCTGAAAGAAGTTGGGCCAAACTACTGAATTTTGAGCCAACGTATAGATATAGCAGCTGACGAAAAGCCAGAGTAATATATTTTTTGCTAGAGGCCTCTCCTGAACCGGACCCGACCTTGCCACAAATCAACCTAGTCCGTACTACTGCTGAAAAAGAAATGGCGAAGAGGAATAGAGTAAGGGCCCTCCTAACCGAAACCAACCGAGACGAGGTACCACCGTCCAACCAAGCTCAGGAGACTGTGGTGGCCCTTCTATCTCAAAAACCGTCCTCACCTCGCCCAAGGAAGCGCGCCCGGACTTCCCAAACCGAGCAACGCCTTGCTAATGAAGATGAAACCATCCTTCCACCAAGCCCTCCACCAAGCCCTCAGCTGGAGCGTTCTGACCGGGCTAGTTCCTTCAAGTGGGCTCCAAAAATGACTTTTCAAAACCGCGCTATCCGCGATACTGACTCAGTGGTAGCTAACAAAGACCAAATGCTAGCCTTCAATCTGGCTAAGAGTGTATGTCTGCCCCCTGATATGGAGCATTACAACCAGTTGACCGAGCTCAAGGCTATCCGGTCAGCAACGAAATCAATGATCCTGGTAAGTAGCCCCTCTGGTCTCCTTAATTTTTCCAACTTTTTTGCTCGGTCTGGTCAATAGTTTCTTTCCATTCTTTTTCAGTCCATGCAAAAGAGTCAAATTGCACACAAGCGTATGCTAGAGCTTCGTAAAACAGCAAGGCAAGCCATTGCCGAAGTTGAAGCAAAAACCACCGAGCTAAAAGACTTCCAACAGAGGACAGCCGAGCTAGAGGCCGAGGTAATCCATTTAACCGGACTAGTTACCTCGGCTAATGCTGACAAACAAAAGGCCCTGACCGTGATGAAGGACAAGTACCTGTGTGAGCTGGCCAAGCTCGAAGGAAAGAAAAATGCAGAGATTGCCGAGCTAAAAAAGAAGGTGGATGATACGAATGCTGCAGGTTTCAAGGAGGGGGAGTCTTACATGCAACAATGTGAGGCAGCTAAGGATTTGTTCTTCAAATGCGGTTGGAGGGGGGCTGTGGTGCAGCTCGGTCATGGACCTAAAGCCGAGGTATTCAATCCTCCTTCATACTTTATATCGAGCTCACTAGCGGAGTACGCTGCTACCCTTCAGCAACAATTCCTTGAGGGTTCAGATGATGATGAAACCGAGCCTAACGGCACCCCGGTCGTCAATGATCCTGCCGATCAGTTAGCTCGGACGGAGCCCACGGTGGAAGACCTGACTACTGAGCAACCAACTGATACCGTGCTTCCAACAAAGACCATACTTCCGATCGAAGCCGAGCTCCCGTCTGAAACCAGTCTTCGGGTTGATGTTGATGCTGATCTTGACGCCAAAATAGATGATCTTTTTAACTGATTTTGTATTTTCTTTTCTTTTCTGCTTTTGGACAATTGTAACTCGGCTGAAGTAACATTCCTCTGAACTGGTTTTGAATGAACCTTTTTCTCTGTATTTTTGAATTTTAAATGAAGAACCTTTCAACTTTCAGTTTGGTTTGCTGCCATGCTTGCATTTATTTTGTATTCAGACTAATATTTTCTTGCTGAGATACTTTATATTGGTCTTTAACATTTGCAAACATTTGCAACTATACCTGCCAATCACTCTTTAGCCGATGTCCTTACTTCGGCTGAAGAGTACCAAGAGTTAGTTTAGTCCAGCCAACCACTCTTTAGCCGATGTCCTTACTTCGGCTGAAGAGTATCAAGTGTTGGTTTAATCCAGCCAACCACTCTTTAGCCGATATCCTTACTTCGGCTAAAGAGTACCAAGAGTTGGTTTAATCCAGCCAACCACTTTTTAGCCGATATTTTTACTTCGGCTAAAGAGTACCAAGAGTTGGTTTAATCCAGCCAACCACTTTTTAGCCGATGTTTTTACTTCGGCTAAAGAGTACCAAGAGTTGGTTTAATCCAGCCAACCACTCTTTAGCCAATGTCTTTACTTCGGCGAAAGAGTACCAAGAGTTGGTTAATCCAGCCAACCACTCTTTAGCCGATATCCTTTCTTCGGTTAAAGAGTTACTAAGAGTTGGTTTAATCCAGCCAACTTCTAAATTGGTTATTCCTGCTAAGTTAGAATAAAATGTTTGGTTATTCCGACCAAACGTCCTGTAGCTTGGATCCTTATCCTGGGCTTAGGAGGGGTGTTGGTTTTTCCAGCCAACCTCTAGATTGGTTTTTCCAGCCAACCTAGAGTAAAGTATTTGGTTATTCTGACCAAACGTCCTGCAGCCTGGATCCTTATCCTGGGCTTAGGAGGGGTGTTGGTTTTTCAGCCAACCTCTAGATTGGTTTTTCCAGCCAACCTAGAGTAAAGTGTTTGGTTGTTCCGACCAAACGTCCTACAGCCTGGATCCTTATCCTGGGCTTAGGAGGGGTGTTGGTTTTTCCAGCCAACCTCTAAATTGGTTTTTCCAGCCAACCTAGAGTAAAGTGTTTGGTTGTTCCGACCAAACGTCCTGCAGCCTGGATCCTTATCCTGGGCTTAGGAGGGGTGTTGGTTATTTCGGCCAACCTTGCTTTTGCTGTCCCTAACTCACTAATACAATCTCTTACAAAAAATAACTATACTGAAAAGAATCGACTTTGTTTTATTGAGAAAAAGGAAAATTACACATACTCATAAAAATTAAAAATAAAATAGTTTGAGATTGGCAGTATTCCATTGCCTAGGAATAACTTTGCCGTCCTCATCTTCCAAGTGGTATGCCCCTTTGCCAGCTAATCCAACCACTTTGTAAGGTCCTTCCCAATTAGGCCCTAACTTGTCATCTCCTGGTACCAAGGTGTTTCCTATCACTTTGCGCAACACCCAATCTCCGATCTTGAATTGCCTTGGATGCACTGTTTTATTGTATTTCCTGGATAACTCTTGTTGGTATGAGGCAATGTGAACCAGTGCTCTTTCTCTTCTTTCTTCGGCGAGGTCGAGTTCCAATGCTATGGCTTCTCCATTCAAGTTTGGATCAAAATTTTCGCTTCTAATTGTGGGGAGGCCAACTTCCAGTGAGATTACTGCTTCCATGCCGTAGGCTAAGGAGAATGGTGTTTCTCCTGTTGATCGTCGAAGTGTGGTGCAGTAAGCCCATAAAACATGAGGAAGTTTCTCCGCCCACTTGCCTTTTGCCTTCTCTAGCCTTTTCTTTAGTCCATCCAAGATGACCTTATTTGATGCTTCTGCCTGGCCGTTGGCTTGGGGATATGCCGGTGTTGAATTGTAGAACTCTATTTTGTATTCTTCACAAAAGCCTCTAAAGATTCTACCATCAAACTGGGTGTCGTTGTCTGATATTAGGGCTTTAGGTATACCGAATCAAGTAATGATATTCTGCCAAACGAACTTCTTCACATCTTTTTCCTTGATTGATGCCAATGCTTCTGCTTCCACCCACTTTATGAAGTAGTTTGTTGCTGCGAGAAAGAACTTCCTGTTTCCGAACGCTGTTGGAAGTGGTGCTACTATGTCCAAGTCCCACATTGCAAAGGGCCATGGGCTAGACAATGGTAGGAGTTCTTTGGCCGGCTGATGTATTTGATGTGCGAACTTCTGACATTTCTCGCACTTCTTCACATACTTCTCTGAATTCGCCTGCATGTATGGCTACCAGTATCCTTGTGAAATGGCTCTGTAAGCTAACGATCTTCCTCCTTGGTGGCTTCCGCACACCCCTTCGTGTATTTCGAACAAGAATGCTTCTACTTTGCTGGGGTGGACACACTTTAGATAAGGTCCTGAGAATGACTTTTTGTACAATGCCATAGATGGGGAAAGCCAAAATCGCTGTGACTTTGCTCTAATTTTGTTGGCTTCTTTCTTGTCTTCTGGTAAAATGCCGTTTTTTAAAAACAATATGATGGGATCCATCCATGAGGGGCCTAATTCGGCGCAACATACCTCTTCTACTTTGAGGTCCTCAATGCTTAGTCTCGGTAGGTAGTCAATTAGTAGTGGGTGAGGGATGGATGCATCTGCTATTGATGCAAAGCCTGCTAGTTCGTCTGCTCTGCTGTTTTCCTCCCTGCCAATCTGTTCTATTCTTACTACTTCAAATTTCTTGATCTCTGTTCGGACTAATTCTTGGTACTTGGCCATCCTGTCATCCTTTGCTTCATAGTCGCCAGAAATTTGGTTTACCACCAGCTGTGAGTCGCTGTAGACCATTAGTTCGGTGGCCTTCATGTAGAATGCTGATTTGAGTCCTGCAAGAAGTGCTTCATATTCCGCTTCGTTGTTTGATGCTGGGAAGCCAAGGTTGATTGCTTGCTCCACAACCAGGCCGTCTGGTGAGATGAGGACTATGCCAAGTCCTGCACCATACCGGTTGGATGCTCCATCCACAAAGAGCTTCCACATCTCTCCAACGAACAACTTCCAGCAAGTGGAGGGGTCAGATGATGTCGTGGGGTCAAGAATGTTGCTGGTGTTTTCTTCAAGGTCCGTGCTTGCTGTCTGTCCCTCGCTATCTGATTGTTCCAAGTCTTTATTTGTTGGTGAGTCTTGGTTCGGTGTAGCTTGGTTTGCTTCTTCCTTGCTGTCTTTACTCTGGTCTGTCATGGGGTCTGACTGAGTATACTTCACCAGGGGTTGTGCTATTCCGGCGTTAACTTTAATCCCTAGTTCGGTTGTATCAGCCAGGTTGACTGGGCAAATATGATGACTTCCTGGGGTAAATTCTGCGACAAAGTCCGCCAAAGCTTGGGCTTTTATCGCGGTTCTGGGTTGGAACTTGACGTCGAATTGTCCTAACTCTACTGCCCACTTCAAGATTCTCCCAGAAAAGTTCGCCTTTCAAACAGAGCTTTTAATGGGAAAGCTGTGAGGACAACTATGGTGTGGGCGTGAAAGTAGTGTGACAACTTCCTTGATGCCATCATTAAAGCTAAGGCCAGCTTTTCTAGTGGCAAATACCTCGTTTCGGCACCCAGCAATGTCTTGTTGACACAACACTGCACTAATTGCGTGTTGAGAGACCGCCAGGTACAGGAAGAGTTCTTCTCCAGGTATTGGGGTGACCAGCAGTGGTGGAGAAGACATGTATTCTTTCAAGCTTTCCAGAGCGCGGTCGCATTCTTCGTCCCACTCGAACTTGGCTTTTAACGCTTGAAAAAATGGTCGTAGTCTGTCTGACGACCGGCTAATGAATCGGTTGAGTGCAGCTGCCATGCCGGTGAGATACTGTATTTCTTTTACTGAGTTAGGTCTCTTCAGATCCTGAATAGCTTTAATCTGGAAGGGGTCTACTTCTATACCCCGGTTGGTCACCAGGAAGCCCAAGAATTTGTCAGATCCTACACCGAACGCGCACTTAGATGCATTAAGGCGCAACTTGTGCCTTTTCAGAATCTGGAACATCTCACCTAGGTCCCTTAGATGGTCGTTCTCATCCTTGCTCTTGACCACCATGTCATCGATGTAAGCCTCCATTGTTCTGCCTAACAACGGCTCAAACATCTTGGTGATCATTCTCTGGAATATTGCCCCTGCGTTCTTTAGGCCAAAGGGCATGACCTTGTAACAATACAGTCCTCTTGGAGTTGTAAAGGACGTGACCTCCTGGTCTGGTTCATACATGGCGATCTGATGGTAGCCTCTGTACGCATCAAGAAAGCTAAGTCGGTTGTGCCCCGCCGTTAGGTCTACCAGTTGATCTATCCGCGGTAGGAGGAAACTGTCCTTTGGGCATGCTTTGTTGACTGTCTTATAATCGACGCAGACACGCCATTTGCCATTCTTTTTTGGCACCACGACTGTGTTGGAAATCCATCTGGGGTAGTACACCTCTCTGATAGCTCCTGCTTCTAGCAGATTTCCCACTTCTTCCGCCACTATCTCGGCGTGATGGAGCGCCGACCTGCGAGTGTGCTGAATGATTGGTCTGGCGGATGGGTGGACATTGAGTTGGTGACAGATGAAGTTTGGATCGATGCCTGGCATGTCGTATGGTGTCCAGGCGAACACTTCAATGTTAGAGGTCAGGAATTCCAAGACCTCTAACCTCTCAGTGCTGGACAACGACGACCCGAGTAAAAAAAACTTATCCGGGTTCTTATCATATATTCTTACCTTTATCAAGTCTTCTACCGCTTTTTGGTCAGCTGCTTTGCCGACATCTATGAACAGTTCATTGCTCTCAGGTTCCTCCACCGAATGAACATATCCCTTAGCAACGCGGCTGCCATTAACCGTGACAAAGCATTGCTTGGACATAATCTGGTCTCCAAAGACCTCTTCAATTACTCCGGCTCCGTTGGGGAACCGCATTACTTGATGATAGGATGACGCTACTGATTTCATGGCATGGAGCCATGTTCTTCCCAAGATTATGTTGTAAGTGGAAGGGACCTTTAACACCCAAAATTTCACTTGTTTTGTCACGCTTCCTGCCCTGAATGGCAGGATAATTTTGCCGACTGGCCATTCTGGCATTGAGTTGAATCCAATCAGAGGGGACACAGCCGGTGCCAGGTCTTTGTCCTCCAATTTCAGTTGTTTGAAGGTGTCGCAGTACATTATCTCACACGAGCTACCTTGGTCTATCAAAATTCGCTTGACGTCATAATCCTTGACGTGGAGGGTGACGACCAGTGCATTGTTGTGAGGGCAATATATTCTTTCCAAGTCCTTGTCTGAAAAGGACATGACGTTCGTAGGATCTATTCTCCCCTTTTTGATTGTAGGTTGAGCGCTTAGTACTTCTCTTAAGTGCCCAGCCTTCTTGATCGATCCTCTGAGCTCGCATACACGCTCAGGTTCGAATACTCCATGTATCACATTGATCACACCTTGAGGTGGGGTGTCAATTGGCATTTCATTGGGGTTATTGAGGTCCTGGGGGGCTGGTTGCGTCCCTCCTTCAATGAATTTATCCAGGTGACCGGCAGCCACCAACTCCTCTAGATGTTGTCTTAATGGCATGCAATTTTCAGTGCGGTGCCCCTTTTCTTTGTGAAAGGTGCATCGCGATCTTTCGTCGTAGTCTTTCTGTGCTTCTCCTAGCTTAGCTGGCCATCTGACGAAAGGTTCATCGCGTATTTCGCTCAGAATCCAGTAGATCGGTTTCTCGAATACCGTGGTTATGGCAGTGCGGACTCTCAACCATCTTTTATCCTGGTCCTCTCCGTTGTCTCGCCTGCCTCGTCCGTTTTTGTTCGGACGTTCTACCGCGTTGATCTTTACTGTGGTCTTTTTATCTGGTACTACAGTCGTGCCAGATTTTGTTTTGGCACGGGCACCATCCTCTTCCACCCTGATGTGCTGATGCACTCTTTCCATCAAGGCCTCCATCGTGAGAGGCGGTGTCATAGTGATTGAGTCCCTTAGTCTATTTCCGACTGGAAGGCCTCTTTTGTACTGTGCAATGGCGAGATTGGTGGGCCAGTCCCCAATCTGGTTGAATGTCTCCCAGTAACGACTATTGTAGGATCTTAGTGTTTCCTTTTCGCCCATGTTGATGGAGAGTAACTGGTCAATCTCCACCGGGGTTTTGGTGTTCATTCTGAACCTCGTGACGAACGCCTCTGCCAATTGTGCCCAGGAGGCTATGCTGCCTTCTGGAAGTTTTTCGAACCAAGTCAAGCCTAGGTCACCAAGGCTTGATGGGAAGAGGATGCACATTAAAGCCTCATTTCGCCGATATACCGCCATAACCTGGCGGAAGTGGCTTAGGTGTATGTAGGGGTCCGTCTTCCCCTCGTACGTGGTGAATTTGGGTTAAAGGAAACCTGAAGGAAGGGGCGCATTTTCAATTGCTGGAACGAACAGCGAGGTCTGCAGCCTTCCTAACGCTTTGTCCGTTGGTTCGTAGGCAGGGCGTGGTAACGGCATTCCTACCTCGACGCTTCCATGCGTCCGAGGAGCCAACCGCTGAAGGGCAGACACCCTGTGAGGGTTGTGCGCCCTAGTATCCTCCTTCTATCGTGCCTTTTCTTCTAGCATGATCCGCAAATCGGATGATCTTGGCAACTCCGTCTGCTTGGATGATGTTTGGTGCGAGTGCGAGGGTCGATAGGTACTTCCTTCAGTGTAAGACCTCAATGATCTCGTTCTCTCAGACCTGGAGTAACGAGTTCTAGAGGTTCTGGACTGAGTATCGCCTGTCCTGAGGCTTCTACTCTCTGCTTTGTGATGGTGTGGAATGCCTTCCACGGTCTTCTGAGCGGTGAGGGGGCGTCTTGTTTTTGCGCCCCTCTCCTGTCGCCACTCATTTTCCCTTCATCTGGCGTTTCATAATCTCCATGTCTGCTGCCATCCGTCGTATTAATTCGTCCTGCTCCTTTACACGGTCCTCCAAAACTTGAGGATCAATCCTTCGCCTTTGTCTGTCAAGACTTTGTGAATGAGAGTGACGGGGGCTGTTAGTCTGCCTCCTCCCCCTTGCATCCTTCCTGGGATTTTACCGTTGTGGCTCCAAGTCCGCCATGGGAGGGATAGAAGGTAGGCCTTCGCGTCTTGCACCCCCCTCTGGTGTTTGTCCGTCGATAGCGGACTACGGCAAATCTTCGTTGTGCGTCATTGCTTCTAAAGAGGAAGAGCTTGATCAAGAGGTCTTGTTCTAGTCTGCAATTTCCCACAGACGGCGCCAATTGTACAGGAAAGAAATAAACCTTCTCGTATAATCCTGTTAATCAATTCTGCGCTCCTCCAAAACATCGTCGCTTTACTCCCTGAAAACCCAAACGTGAGCTAGCCGGCGGGTGTGTGCCGGAAACCCCTCCGATGCCTGAGTCAGCAAAATAGACAAAGACAAAAAGCTCTATGTATCAAAGTTGTGTGTTACCTCTCCATAGGTGATATTTGTGAGCTTTTATAGGTTCCGTGTGGCATAGTCCTAATAGGACTTCTACTCCTCCATGCAGAGTCCTCCTAGGATTCATACTCCTAAAAGATAATGCTTATCCTTTAACACCCTCCTTACTGCTTAAACCAAGTGGGATGGTTTTACCATGGTCAGACTTCTATGGGACCGAAATACTATTGCCTTACTAGATATGCAGGTATCACAGATCTAACTTTTAGTCTGGCTCTTCTTTTCCTTGCTTCTACCTCGGCTTCGCTTGCCCAGACCGAGCTATCCATAAAAGTGTCGAATCGAACTAACACAGAAGTATCTTGAAGAAGGCTTATCATACTTTGGTTTAGAAGACACGGCCAGGCTAACCGTAATATGCTGCGACCGGACTAACTCTGTGGGTGGTGACCCAGCGACTAAACTGCCGCGCTCTCCCGGACCGAGATAACAATGCACTTCTGGGACCGGTCTTAACTTTAAGTCCTGCTTGGACCGGACTGGATTTGAAGCCTTTTTACTCAGTCCTTCGTACTGTGGCCCATAACGGCCCATTGTCCAGCTCGGCCCAATATTCATATAAATTACCCTCTCATAACTGTTTATTAAATGTGTTTTTGAACAATTATTTTATAAGTATCACTACGGAGGTCCCATGTCTTGAGAGATTTAAATAACCATTGGCCCTCTGAATTATCACTTTAGTGATCCTCTGACGGTCTCGTATATTGGAAGACTTAAATAACCATTGGCCATTTGATTAATCACTTTTGTGACCTTTTGTTTGTTATGGATTCATTGACTCTTTGTTTTGTTATGTTCTATTGTCACTTTAGTAATCCTCTAAAAGTCCCACGCCTAGAGACTTAAATATCTGACCCTCTGAAAGTCCTACGCCTAGGGACTTAAATATCTAGTGGGTCCCATGTTTGGGTGACTTAAATATCCATTGATCCTCTATTCTACTATGTATCATGGTTATGATTACTTTGCTTATATGATTTCTACTTCTGTTATTTAAAATGATTTATTGATATGAAACTATTCTTTGTTTAGCCAAATAATTATCCATGGTGACTTTTATACCCTTATACTCTCAATATAATATTTATTACTCTGTCATGTACTTATAGCTATTAAACCCTTTTAGGTGAAGTGGCAAAATCAGTGCGAGAGATAAACACAAGGCACTTTGTAAAATTATTCTAACTCTGGTAGTGTAAATAAATAAAAGTTCAAACGTATATTTTTAATTAAATAAATATTTGGGTACTCTTTTATTTTACTCCGTTACATTATTAATTTATTATGGCCTCAGTTTTTGTCTTGTTGCGACACCTAACCTCTGGTAACCAGATTTGAATCGTGACACACTTCACCCAAGCATAACTACTTATCCGAGCATATTATTGGCAAGGTTCACTCGATCTATTTTCCACGTCATATATTTAGACAAATTAATATTGTCAACACAGAATAACTTCACCAAAATTTATTAAATGATTAGAGTCATCAAACGAATCAACATAGAATAATTTCACAGGATTAATCAAATCACCAAAAATAGTCAATATGAATACAAATTGAGGGTAATTAAAATTAAAACTTTTTGCAAAGAGATTTAGAGAAAGAGAGAGAGTACATTATATATCACTCGAATTACTTCAAAATAATTTTTTTCGTCACCAACATTTTAATCATATGATATTTCACTATAAATATCAAAAAATGAATCTTATTAAAATTCTAAAGTAAAAAACATGTAAGATATGATAAAATATACAACTCTCTTCTTCTATAAAATTACTAACTTTTACCTTAAATACTTCCCATCTAAATTCTAAATTTTGATCATAAACAAATAGAGAGATGAAAAGAAGAGCCTTACTCTACTCAATTTATAGTGAAGAAACTTGGAGAAAAAAGAAAAAAAAAATAACAAAAAAAAAAAAAAAGAACAAAAGAGAATGGGGTTAAGACATGGCATGGTATGACATGTGTTGCCTATCAATCAAATATCGATGGGGGTATGAGCAAGGATGGGTATGGCCGGCCGTTCAAGAAATATTTATTTATATATATATATATATATATAATTTTTCGTTTCTTGGTGAGGAAGAAAAGTAGTAAATAGGAAAAAAATATATTTTTAAAAAGAGATGAACAATAATAAAATAGAAATAAAAGATATAAAATAAATATAAGAAAATAAATTAAATTCTCATTTATTATCTTAAATAAAATAAAACACCAATACTATTTAGGCTAAATTATTTATCAGTCCCATTTGGAAGACTTATATAAAACATGATCCTATGAAAAAATTTAGGGTAAATTACACAAATAGTCCTTGTAGTTTATCCCGTGTGTCATTTTGGTCCTTGTCATTTCAATTTGCTCGATTTTGTCCCTGAATTTAACAAGTGTGTCAAATTCGTCTAATAATTGACGCCCGTTTGAAATTATGGACGGAATGCCATCACGTGTCTCTCACATGCTCCCTCTAGCAATTACTGGGGAGCACATTTGTCTTTTTACTTCAAACCCTTGGTTACCTTCAAACCCTAGGTATATATTGACAGTCCATACTACAAAATCTCCACCTTTACAATCTGAACAATGCAAAAATGGTGTTCCTTCTCACATCTCCTCCTCCACCTTCCTCTCTCCTCCACAAAAACCCTAACCCTACTCTCCTTCTCCACCCTACCAATCTCCATTCTTTCTCTTTCTTTTTCCTCTCCAAAACACCACTACAGCCCGCTTCTCTTCCCCCGACCCTCTCTTCGACGAACCCCTTACCTCCAACACCCTCTACAACTTCTCTATCGACAAGAGGGGCGATGTGAGAAGTTGTCCAACGCCGATCCGAGCCACCGACGAAGTTGTCTAATACCGATCCGCTCCAAAATGAAGACGAGTGCTGCGGAGCCGTTGTTGGGGCTCAAGCCGAGGTCATGGACGAGTGGGGAGAGAGAGCCGAGCCGAACGTCAAGCCGATGACGAAGTTATCAGAGTTTGATCTGCCGAAGGATAAGGATAAGGATGAGTGGGGAAGTAAAGAAGATTATGTTATATCTGGTAATGATAATGGTAGTGTTGGGGAATAAGCTAAAGTGGTTGATGATGGTGATGATGATGATGATGATGATAATGATAAGCTGATGGAGCTGAAGAGGTGCTTGGTGGATCGTGTTTATGGGACTGATTTAGGGTTTCGGGCATCGATGGAGGTTAGGGCGAAGGTTTTGGAGCTAATTAATCAATTGGAGGCAGCGAATCTGACTCCGGTGCCGACAAAGGCCACTAATGTTCTTGATAAGAACTGGGTTTTGGTGTAATATATTCTTTTAAATTTGGACTGTATATGGACTATGTATATGTGTGTAAGTATAGATATGAGCCATGGATTAATTGATTTTGTATGTGGCTAGCTAGTAGAGAAAGTGTGAGCATTGATGTTCTTGATGAGAACTGGGTTTTGGTGTAATCTATTCTTTTAAATTTGGACTATATGTGTGTGTAAGTATAAATATGAGCCATGGATTGATTGATTTTGTATATGGCTAGGTAGTATAGAAAATGTGACCATTGATTGTAACCAGTACCTCAATTAATTGATGTACGGTTTGAAGTGAAACGGCGAGTATGCCCCTCAGTAATTGTTAGAGGGAGCACGTGAGAGGCACATGATGACCTTCTATTCATAATTTCAAATGAGCGTCAATTATTGGACGAATTTGACACATCTCGTTAAATTCAGGGGCAAAATTGAGCAAATTGAAATAACAGGGACTAAAATGACACATGGGGTAAACTACAGGGATTATTTATGTAATTTGACAAAAAATTTATAACCCAATAGATCCTGTGATTTTCTTGTGGAGAAATCTATCCCTAATTTTAATTAATTAATAACCTGATTAATGATAATACAATATATGAGCAATTCAATGTTACCACAGATTGTGATCATATCTATATGATTAGAAATTTAAAATTTAAAATAACCTAATTAATGGCAATACCATTGTTGGCTGTATAAGTTGTAAAAGTCAATCACAATTCAACACGTGGCACGAAGAGGGCAATTTAGGGAGTTAATACATGTTGCCAACCAAAGTCAGACACGTGTCAATCCGTATTGGTAATAATGGATCTGCATAGCACTAGAACAATCAAGAGATACAAGGTGATATGGCCTAACGGTTACTCACAAAGTTTAAATTCAAAATTAGGAGGGAAGCCTAACTGCAAGAGTGGCGTAGTGGGATTGACTGTGACAGAACATGCTCAACAATCATGGGAGGACATTTCGACAGTTGGAAGCCCACTTCGACGGTTATCATTACAAAATATAAATAGCAGAGAAGGCCCAAGAATGAAAGACCCAAACTCAGATAAAAAAACTAGTTTATTTACTTTGTTTTGCCTTCCAGTTTTTACAGTTCTTTACATTTCTGCACTTCAATTCCTGTACTGCACTTCATTTCTTAAGAATAGTTTCAAGTAGCTTGTTGCTATAAATCTCTATGAGATTGAGTCAGATCATTGTAAGTTTGTCATTTTACTTAATAAAATTCAGATTCTGAAATTGTTCTTCACTTGTTGTTATTTACTAAATTCTCCTAAACAAGTCACTAGTAAAAGTCCTCTTTATTGAGGCTGAGAGAATTATAGCATAATCGTCTGATAATTGGTTGGCAATCAATATTCTGTAAGGACTAATTGATCTTTACTAGCACGCTTAAAATTACATTATTAACCTTCGAAAGCCAAAAAGCCAACATATATTTTTGGCACGCCCGGTGGGACACTAAAATGGCTAGACGTAGGAGACAAGAAGAAAATGAACGCCTGGAAGAAGGTGTAGAGTGAGAGGTAGAAGTACTTGATCCAGAGGATAATGTGGATAATGTGGTAACACATCCTATAGAAGCATCTATCTCATCAGAACCTATGGTCGTACAGACCAACACATCAGAACATGCACTGCATGTTCAAAATATTGGACGAGGCCATGGAATTGGACTATCCACTGTTCTGTCTACCCAGCTAATGAATTCGTGGGGAGGCTTAGTAGATGCCATGGGACAGCAATTTATATATACAATGGAAAGATGGGCAACATCCTTCATAGATCAAATGAATTCCCATCAACCAACTATCACAAGGCATATGGAAGAAAATTCAAATGTTCTTCAGCAAAGATTGGCTAGAGATAAACAGCCTATGCAAAGTAGTGGACATACTAATGGTCAGACTAGTAAACAAAATTGTGAAAGACTATTACCTCAGTCAAGGTATGAGCCTCTTTCGAGGCCTGTAGTAAATCAAAATATCTCATTATCTAACAGTGAAGCCATACAAATTGGTAGATCATGGTCAACACTAGAAAATGGCATGAGAATGTTTCCAAATCCCATGTTCGAAGCCATGCCTGGCACAAAGGGGTTCACTAATCCTCTGTTCGAATTCATACCCAGGGGGTTGGAAGGGTTTCTTGTGGCTGGGAGAGAAACAACACTTGTTCCTTCTATTGCAGCACCTTTCGCAGGACAGGCTCAGAGAGGTCAATCATACCCTCAATAACAGCTAGTACCATAGGGACAACCAGTCCCAAATACACCTCCCTATGGACCAAGAGGACCTCAAGCATAAGGGTTTCCACCAAATCCTATGTTTGTTCCTCCAGAGGTAGTCTAACAAGCACAAAATATGGTTCCTAGGGACCAAATAACTGATATTGTCAGAGAAATGTGTGGACCTATGGCTCGGGGGGTTCAGACTCCTGTGTATAAGAAGCCATACCTAGAATGGGTGGATAGGGTGCATGAATATTTAAGGGGGTTTAGAATACCAAACTTTTCTCTCTTTTATAGAAATGGAAACCAGTCAACAGTAGAACACATTGCTAGGTTCGCAGCCCAGTGTGGTGAATTTACCAATAATGATTATATGAAGTTAAGACTTTTTCCAAATTCTTTAACTGGGACAGCTTTTGTATGGTATATTAACCTTATACCTGGTTCTATCCAAACTTGGCAACAAATAGAGGAGGCATTTCATGCCCAATTCTTCCAAACAGAGCCTGAAGTTTCTATGGCAGATTTGGTAAGGTTGAGCCAAAGGCCTGATGAGAAGACTGCTCAATTTATTACCAGATTCAAAAGAACACGAAACAAGCATAAGGTCATTCTACCAGAGCTTGAATTTGTGAAATTGGCTCAAAATGGTTTAAAGTTTAGGCTTCGAAAGAAGTTCGATTCAACTGAGTTTCAAGACTTAGTGGAATTAACCTATAAGGTGTCTAGATATGAATCTTTACTCGAGGAAGAATAGGATCGAAGTAATGCATCATATAAGACTTATTATAGGGGCCCTAATTATGAAATTGATGCGGCAGAGATCGTAGGGAAAGAGCTTATGACCTGTGTGACGTTAATTCATAAGGACACTACAATAGACCAGCAATTTAAAAAGAATGACCTTCATAAGAAGTAATCTTTTTGATTTAACAAAAGCTGATAACATTTTTTATCATTTGCTTGCAGCAAATTTCCTAAAGTTACCAAATGGAGTTAAGATCCCTACCCCAGAAGAACTTAAAAGGAAAATGTACTGTAAATGTCACAATTCTTAGTCTCATTCAACTAAAAACTGTATTGTTTTTTAGGACAGGATCCAAGAACAGATTCGAAAGGGAAGTTTAAAGTTCCCAACAAAAACAGAGAAAGTTATGGGGATTGACACTAACTTATTCCCAAAGATGGGGGAAGTTACAGACAATGTTGGCATGCCAGGTTTCCAAAACCTATCATTGAAGGAATTGGAGGAGATTAATGTGCAGATGCATGTTGCCAGCCAGACTGCTTTCAAGAAGGATCCCAAAAGTTCACTAGCAAATAGACAGAGCTTTACAGACTAGAAGGATGACTCTAGTGAGAAGGCACTGGATATTGGCTCTCTTGAGGCAGCTATCATGCAAATAATGTGTCCCAGATGCAGGTTAAGTTATGAATAATTGAAAGGGCTTCCAATTGATGGGAAACAGTATTATAAGGATGCACAGAGATGCCCTAAGTCAACCAATACCTACAACAAGAGGCCATACCCAACTGGTCCCAGACAACAGTCATTCTTGGCTGGACCACCAGCCACTGGAATACATTCCAAAGGTAAGGGACCTCTACATGAGTTCAGACCACCCAATTACTATAGGATGTAAGACAATTATCTTGAGAAAAGGTCTGAATTGGGCTCAAGTCAGGGAATCAGAGCCAGTAATTGGCCTTCAAAGTCAAATTCGAACAAGAGGCAAGGCAATTACCCTGAAAGAAAGCCTGAATTAGGCTCAAGACAGAGTGCCAGAGCTAGTGAATGGCCTTAAAAATTAGCTTCGAAGGTGGTTTCAAAGACTGGAAAAGCAAGTTCAGCAACTAAACCAATGAGTTTATAGGTACCTGGGGTGCCAGACTAGTTTGTCATGTAGAACAATCCTAAAGAGATACCTGCACAGAGAAGTGTCTTTGGAGACCAGGGCAAAATAATTAAACCTCTTTTGGTGGCTCCAAATAATTGTGTATTATTAAAGCACCAAAAAACAAAGGAACCAAGTATGGCTCTAGTAATCTCTAGGTCTCAAAGGAGGAAGATCCAATGAAGGTACACTCAATACCAAAAGGATCTAAAGGAAAGTGGAGAGAGTTCTTCATTGGCCTAGTCAAAAAGCCATATAGAGGAAAAAGAAAGTCCGAAATTGGATCCTAGTCCAAAATTGGCTCCTCAGAACAAAAGAAGTGTCAGCAAAGAGCAGTTGGCTAAAGTTCACACTGAACTGAAAGCCAGGGAAAGATCTGGCTTAGTAGGTATTGAAAAGGCGTTAATGGAAAGTAACAGTGAAACAGAAAGAGAAGTGAACTAGGCCAAAGGAAAGAAATAGTTGAGGATGAGATGTTTGAAGCCTTCATTGCTGAACAGACATTTTTGGTCGAAAAACCAGCAGGAGCAGACTATTCGAAGGAAGTCACTAGTATTAAAGTATCAGAGTGCAGCATGGAAAATGCTTCTGAAATAACTGAACAAGTTAGCCTGGAAAAGAAACAAGTGCAGCCAGCAGTTCAGTTTGGCTCTTTCCTCCAGTATCAGTGAATATGGTATATATATATATATATATTGCCACAGGAGTTCCAGCTGAAGATGGAAACCAAGAAAGTCAAGAAATTGATCCTATTCCAGTTCTTAGTGAAGATTCACAAGTTAGCATGATTCAAGATGAGTCTGATGTGGTCACACCAATGGAAACTAAAGATGAAAGTGAGGAAGTGAGTATTAATCTCTCATATCCCTTTGAGTATCCTACAACCTCTATGACACAGCACGTTAAGCCCTTGTATATCAAGGCTTTTTTCGGTGGGATACAAATGAACAGGGTATTGGTGGATAATGGGGCAACAGTGAACTTACTTCCGAAGTCCTCTTTGAAAAAACTGGAAAAAAGAAACTCCAGATTAATCCCAACCAGCACAACCATTGCTGGCTTTGCTGGGGATAAGCAGATGGCTCGGGGTATCTTGCCCATTAACCTGAGTGTGGAAACCAGAGATTGCATAACAACATTCTTTGTTATAGATAGTAATGCCAAGTATAATGCTTTACTTGGCAGAGATTGGATCCATACCAACAAATGTGTGCCTTCCTCTCTACATCAGAAGATAATGATGGCCCTATGCAATAGATAGACATAGGAGATCGATGCAGACCCTCAAACCTTTATTGTTTGTGCTGACTTTGCAGAGGCCAAGTTGTATACTGAATAAGTGACACCACTCAGTATATTGAGAAAATTTGATGGATTAGCCGAAGTGGCAGCTGATGAAGAAATAACACACGTGAAGCACTTAGTGCAGGAGAGTGCTGATGAAGAATTCGTCATCAAGGATGATAATGATGTCTGGTTGTAGGCAAGAAGATGCAATCCAAGAAGCCAAACCCTTGGCTTTAGTTAAATTTTCAATATTGGACATAAAATCAATAGTCTAGAAGGTTCAATAACAAGAGAAGGAAGCCATGGTAGTTGGCTGTAAGCAGGAGCAACAATTGGTCAAGCCGTTGACCTTTGATAAGTACTGTGTATTAGACATCGAAACAAAAGTCCAGGAAATACAGGAGAAGAAGCCTTATGGACAGATTTTGTCTATGAGTAAGAAGGCAAAGGTGTTGAACTAGAGAAAGTGGGAGCAGAACAAAGTAGAGAAATTGCTTCGAAGGCAGAATAAGTCAAAAGAGAAGCATTAGTAAGTGCTCAAGCACAAGACCCCTTAGAAAAAGTCAATTTAGAGGAAGGTTTTGCACAGCAACCCACTTATATCAGTGCTTGGTTAAGTGCTCCTGATAGGAACCAGTTATTGATAGTCTTAAAAAAATATAAGGATTGCTTTTCGTGGTCTTATAATGAGCTGCCAAGATTGGATAGGTCATTAGTGGAACATAGGCTCCCTATGAAGCCTAATTTCAAACCACACAAACAAAAACCAAGACGGATGAGCCCTGAAGTGGTTCAGAAAGTGAAGGAAGAAATGCTTAGACTCATTAAAGCAGGCTTCATTAGAACAGCCAGGTATGTTGAATGGTTGTCAAACATTGTGCATGTAGTTAAAAAGAATGGCAAGATGAGGGTATGCATCAATTTTCGAAATCTGAATGATTTTCGAAATCTGAATTTGGCAACTCCAAAACATGAATACCCTATGCTTATAGTGGATCTACTAATTCAGCAGGGCATAGGATTTTGTCCATGATGGATAGGCATTCTGGTTACAACCAAATCTGCATTGCAGAGGGGGATGTTCACAAGACAGCATTTAGGTGTCCTGGGAATATTAGCACCTTCGAATGGGTAAAAATGCCATTTGGTCTAAAGAATGCTGGGACAACATATTAGAGGGCAATGAATACTATTTTTCATGATATTATTGGAGGATACCTAGAGTGTTACATTGATGATATTGTTGTACAATCCCAGTCCATGGAGAAGCACTTGGTTCACTTGGTAGCAGCTTTCGAAAGAATGAGAAAGTTCAAGTTGAAGCCTAATCTTCTCAAATGTGCTTTTGGTGTACCAGCTGGAAACTTCTTAGAGTATGTAGTGCACAAGAAGTAAATACAGATTGATCAAAATAAAGTTAAAGCCATCATTGTGGTTAAGCTTCTATCAAGTAAGAAAAAAGTACAAAAGTTCCTTGGTCAGGTTAATTTTCTTCAAAAATTTATTTCTAACACTGTAGGGAAAACTAAAGTATTTTTTTCTTTATAAAAGTTGAAAGATGAAGAGGAGTTTGTGTGGACAGCAGAGCATCAAACTACTTTCAAAGGAATTAAAGCCTATTTGGCCAAGCCTCCAGTGCTGATGCCACCAAAGAACGATAAGCCCTTGAAGTTATACATTGCTGTAGCAGAAGATTCATTGGGAGTATTTCTAGCCCAGGACAATGAAGAAGGTAAGGAGCAAACAGTTTATTACCTTAGTAGGTTTTTAAATTCTTGTGAATGTAAATATTTAGCTGTAGAAAAGTTACGCCTTGCATTGTACTTTGCAGCAATGGAATTGAGATATTATCTTTTGCTTACTGTTGTTTTGGTAATTGTAATCACAGACTTGGTTAAATATATGTTATCTAGACCTATGTTGAAGGGAAGAATTGGCAAATGGATATTAGTTTTATCAGAATTTCATCTAAAATATATCCCCCAAAAGACAGTAAAAGGGCAAGTTTTGGCTAACTTCTTGGCAGATCATCCATGTCAAATAGAAAGCCAGGAGATAATGGATCTTGGTATGGTTAATGTTGAGCCATGGCAGATGTGGTTCGACGGATCAAAGGCTAATGGTTTGATTGGAATTGGTATTGTAATTAAGTCACTACAGGGAGTAGAAACCACACATGGTTTCAGGGTTGATGAAATTACTTGTTTCAATAATCAAGCTGAATATGAAAATTTAATAATGAGACTGGAAATGCTTATTAGATTACAAGCTCATGCAGTTGATATATTTGGAGATTCTCAATTGGTAGTCAACCAAGTGAAATGAATTTTCAAATGTCAAAGTGCAAGCATGTTACCATATTATGTTGTTGCATTACATTTGCTTTCTCAGTTTCAGATAACAAATGTGACTTACATCCCAAGGTTCATGAATAACAAAGCCAATAATGTAGCTCAGGAGGCTTCGAATTTCGGAATGAGGGATGACACTCAATTGAACATAAGTCAAGCAACATATCAAAAAATAATATCACCTTTAGCTAAAAGGAATGCGGTGTTGGAAGTCAATCATAATGACTTGTAGGCTCAAGATTGGAGGTATCCA
The DNA here is from genome assembly GCF_055761805.1 of Camellia sinensis. Classification (NCBI taxonomy): domain Eukaryota; kingdom Viridiplantae; phylum Streptophyta; class Magnoliopsida; order Ericales; family Theaceae; genus Camellia; species Camellia sinensis. Next base: position 162,188,771 of record NC_138964.1, read on the forward strand.
ATCATGTAGTACTTAACTGGCCCATCTTCGAAGGCCAGCAGAAAGATTAAATTACAATCTATGCAATACATAGTGTATAACAATGCTCTTTACAAAAAGGAAGCAGATGGGTTGTTATTGGAATGTCTAGGGCCAAAGGAGGCATTGACAGCCATAGCTGAAGTTCATAAAGGCATTTGTGGTGTTCATCAGTCTGGTGTGAAGATGAGATGGTTGCTTAGAAGGCATTTCTACTATTGGCCAACCATTCTTAAAGATTGTATAGAATATGCCAAAGGTTGCCAAGCATGCCAAAAACATGGCATGATAAGACATGCACCAATAACTGATTTGCATGCAGTTGTGAAACCTTGGCCATTTAAAGGTTGAGCTATGGATATGATAGGGAAAATACACCCACCTTCTTCGAAGTATCATTGTTTCATCCTAATGACCACAGATAACTTCACTAAGTGGGTCGAAGCTAAACCATATAAGGTTGTAGATCAAACTGAAGTTATTGGATTTATTAAAGATCTAATTCACAGGCTTGGCATTGCACAGACCATAACTGTAGATAATGAGACTGTATTTGATGGAAAGATAGTAAAATCTTTCACAGCAAAATTTGAAATTAGACTTGTTAATTCCACCCCTTATTATGCATAAGCGAATGGTCAGACAAAATCATCCAACAAGTCTTTGAAAAAAGGAATACAGAGAGTTGCGGAAGACAATTCTAGGGATTGACATAAGTTGTTGTTGGATGTATTATGGGCTTATAGGACTTCTCCAAGATCAAGTACAAGAGTTACTCCTTATGCTGTAGTCTATGGGCATGATGTCGTGCTGCCTATGGAGATTAATATTATGTCCTTGAGGGTGAAATGCCAGGACCAGTTAGCTTTTGAGCAGTACCATCAGAGCATGTTCTTGGAATCAGAAAATGTGGATGAAGCTAGAATTTTGGCATTAAATAGTATTCTTTTCCAAAAGAAGAAGGCAGCCAAAAATTATAATAAAAAGGTCAAACACATTAGCTTTGATGAAGTTGATTTGGTATGGAAGGCAATACTTTCAATAGGAATTAAAAGCCATAAGTTTGGCAAATGGTCATCTAATTGGGAAAGACCATATCAAATTTATAGAGTCTTGCTTGGGGGAGCATACCATTTGAGAAATTTGAATGGATATGTGCATCCTAAGAAAATTAATGGTAGGTACTTGAGACCTTATTATCCAACTATGTGGGAAACACAAGGAATGTGAGAAATGCTAAGTCAAAATAAACACAAGAAGCATCAAAACACTTCAACAATAAATAAGGATTGCATTTCATATAGAGTTGAGTACATGCAGCCATAAATTGGCCCAAAAATCAGTACAATGTTTCAGTTGTTCCCTTACGATGGGAACAACTGAATGGCTGTAGCTATGTCCTGCCTTCGATCAGCCAGCCCTTGATTGGTGATTTGCAGCTTTGTAGCAGTTTGATCCAAGGCTAGATTAACTGCTGATAACTCTTTTTCTAATTGAGCCTTCTTCTCCAAGAGTTGGGTTCGAAATTGAGAAGCAGATGAATGTTGTCCTTTCAATTTAGACACCTCAGCATGTATATGGGAAACCAATTCCTTTTCTTTCAATAGCTTTTCCTCTGCAACTTTGGCAATGCGGCAGATGTTGACATAAAAATCTATGGTAGCTACTGCCTAGGACAAGTGACTTGAAATAGCCATGTTGGATTGCTCAATGACCTTACAACACTGGAGGAAACCATTCTTGATGACATGTCTTTGTAAGGCTTCGAATGGGATCCTTAAGAATAATGTCAGCAATTCCAAACAGGTGCCCAAGTCCAGTAGAAGTAAGGAAGCCCTACTGATGGTTGAAGAGCTCTCAAATATTTCCAAGAGAAAGTCAGCCAAAACCAATAGCTCAGCTTCATTACTGGTTGCTGGAATGGTAGAAGGTATGTCAAAAAAGCTACCTAGCTTAGCTTAAAAAATGTCCATCTCTTCTACTGACATTGGAGGTGCAGAAAGGTCTCTAGTGGAAGAAGGAGATTGATGCATAGGAATAGGAGAGGAGGTTGAAGTGCCTCTAGCAGTGTCTATAGTCCTGGCCACTAGTAAGTCAAGAGAAGAAGGATTGGAACTAGATGGTGATGGTGGACAAAGAATTGATGAGCTACCAATGTCTTCTCTAGGAGTGTCAGCTATCACTGTAGATGAAGTGATAACTGGGACCTCCTCAGGTGGGGAAGGAGCAACCAAGACTATATGGAGAGTAAATTGGGCTGAGGTGAAGGTTAGATGAGTTAGATATAGATTTAAGCCCGGGCATAAAGATATAGGAATGCCTTACCTTAAAAGGGGTATGGAAAGTGTAGAACCAGGAAGTGGAAGTATTGTTTGGATGAGCTCTACATGTAAGGGCACTTTGGTGGTGATTTTTTTCCTCTTTTTCGAGGCTGTCTATAATGGTCTTTCAACTTCAGATAAGACTGAAGAGGCCATTATCGAAGGAGGAGGTGGAATAACTATTACTACAAGATAATAAATATAAAGCAATGTTAAGTTTCATTACTGAAAACTTGGGAAAGGAAATTACTAAGACACCAAAGGAAATTACCAGTTTTGGAAGTGGTGGCAATGGTTGGAGAACTGCGAAGGGCATAATATTTAGCAGTTTGTTACCTTCTTGCAGTTTCCCTTTGAAGTGCATCAACAACAGTTACCTCATTCCTTAATACCTGTTGCTATCTCCTTTTCTTAGACCTTTGAAAAACTACCAATTCTTTGGACTGCTCCTTCTCTACTGCCTTGGCAGTTGCTTGATGAACAGGGTCATCAATGAAATCAGAGAGACTGACTGTTAATTTCTTCCTTCTCTTGAGTGAGGTTTCTTGTTCCTTTTCTATAGGGATATCAGGTGCTTCATCTTTTTTAGGATCAAACACAAGCTTTCTTTTCTTTTGTTGTCGTTGCTGCTTGTCTTTAAGAATACTCAGTGCTCAAACCTTCTGAGGAGAGTCTACTAGTGAAGTCCCTGCATCAAATAAAAGCTATGAATAAAAGAGCTAAGCATTATAACAGAAGGGGAAAGAAATATAAGAGGTGTATGCATTTCTTCGAAGCAGCCCTAGTAACTCTAGGAGGAGGAGGAGAGGCATAAGGAGCATTCTCTGTGGTAGCAGGAACAAAAGTTGGGATGACAGGAGTAGTAGAAGGAGTGATGAGCCCAATCCCCTTAGGCTGGGCCTGAGAAGGCAAGTCTAGACCCACCAATATATCTTGAGGGGGGATGGCTAAGTGAACCTCTATATTTGATGACCACCAGTTCTGGTACCTCTTCAGTGCAATGCCTTGTGGGATGAAAGGAGTGAACTGAAATTTGATTAAGTCCTGAACTAATTTGGAGGTCGCCTCCTCTAACCTGGATCTTTTCACCTTCAGCTCTTTGGTGGCAAGATTGGGGTTAGTTTAACTGCATAAAGGAATAGGGATCCCTTAGGTAAGCCTAAATTGCCTGGCAAATTGAGCAGGGCAGTAGGCTTCTGCTATGCATTTGTAGGCTCTAGGGTTTAAAGTGCCAATAAAAAGCTCTCTTGGAGTTAAAATAAAAGCCTACATATCCCTATGCTGGGGCTGGGAACAATTTCTATTAGCTAAGAAAGTCCCCAACCAGGCTGGGCCAATATTGGTTTCGAAGGGACAGAAGAAGGTGTGAGAAGGAGGGGAAGCTGGGAGTTGATGGAAAAAAGTAAAATAATAGGCAAAAGTGGAGGGATAAAGTGAAACTCTAGCATATTTTGTTCCATAAGAAGTAGGGTTTGATAGTAAAAATCCCAAACACCTAGAATGCAAAACAGTGAAATAAGTAAAAAGCCAGAATTGCAATATCTAGAATGGCCGCCCTTGATTGGCATCTAAAGGTTTTTCACAACATTGGGAGCAGACTCTATACACATGGCCCAGAGGATATGGAGCTAAGGGTATTTTGTTCTCCAAAGCCAGAGCCTTAGCAAGGGAAGCAAACTCAGGCATAATCCTCTAAGAAGAAGTACAAAACAAGAATTTACAAAGCCAATACAAAAGATAGGAGAAGAACTCTCTGTCTGACACAGGGCCTTCCCTTGGGTTTTCAGAGTGTGCAAAATCACTGAAGGAGGAGTTCAAAGGAGGGATAGAAAAAGGCACATTAAGGCCAAGATAGTCTGGACCAAAAGAAGTGCCAATGGGGGATAACCCTAAGAGATGGCATATGTCCAGAATGGTAGGGGCTATCATACCGCATCGAAATTGGAAAAAATTAAAAGAAGAATTCCAAAAACATAATACAGCAGGTATGAGGAAAGGCCCTTCAAGAATAGATAACCTGGCTAGTCGAAAGGCATTAAGGAGGCAGAGTTCTTGAAGGTCAAGTGTCCTAGCGGGGACAACTCGATCATACCATTCTTCTCATTCAGGTCTCATTGTGGGCCAGCAACGGTGGGGTTGGTTCAACCTCCAACTTCCCCAGTCAAGGTTCCCCTTGTAGAGTAAGCATTGATCCTCTAGACGAGGGTCTAAGGCAGGGAGCTGAGCAGGGGCCTTTCTAAAAATGAGTCCAAGTACATACTCTCCTTGAGCATAATAGCAAGGAATAAGAATGCGTCCAACAACAACACACCATTCACTAGCTTTGTATTTTTCACATTCTTCATTGATGAGTCTCCTTAAAGCTACAGAGGGACTCATACGCTCAACGACTTACACTTTAGAGAAGGCATTACTGAAGGGGTGAAAGAGGAAGGTGGATAAGAAGTGAAAAGTTGCAGACAAGATCAAAAGGGAGAGAAAGGAAATTTTGGGCATTTAGATAGGTAAAGTACGAAGGAAAGTTTAAATCTTTCTGTCCAAAAGTTACCCGAACAAGCTGAGTGGGTCAGGTGGATCTGAAATGGTTATTTCATTGTTTGGGTCCATGTGAAATTAAAAGCTTTATTTTAAAATATGGAAGGGTCCCAAAATTAAAATCAAGAGAATCTCTAGAGGGAAACATATGTTGAATATCTAGCTTGGTAACATGTAGTTGGCTTCGAAATCTCCATAGGTCTTTAAAATAAGAGGTTGGCTTCAAAGCCTAATTGTCAAACAGTTAGCTAAGACTTCAGGAGCAAGCAATTGACTTCGAAACAAGTATCACGTCCCAAATTCAAGAGTAATTGGGATTAATTTGGTTCGAAAGACTTAAAGGCATGCTTTTAGGTTTTCAATAAAGGATGAAGTCCTTCGGAGGAGCCTTTTGTAAAGAACACAGTTCACGCTTGATATTTTAAACTTCGAAGTGAACAAACATTACAAAACCAGTATTTGGTCAAGTAGTGAAGAAACTCAAAAGAAACAAACTCTTTGAGAGTAAGCGGGGTAAGGAAAATTCTATACTTCGAACCACGTAGATTGTGTTTCGAAGCAAAGTTGGTTAATTCGAAACTGTTAATTAAACAAGAATAGATTATGTTAACCATACGATTGGAATGAGAAGACCTAAGGACAAGATTGTCAATTGTACTCCATATGTTGGAGATATTCAAATCAGGTTTCAAGTATTCCATTGGAAATATTCAAATCAAGCTTTAAAGGAAAAATTAGTAAATTCGAAGCTCTAATTTTATTTGAATTGGGCAAACAAAATGGTCACAAGTATGCAACTAGAACATAAAACCAAATCATACCAAATTAAGAAAAAAACCTAGTTTTATTGATATGTAAGTAACTACATTATAAAGCCTTCTTGGCTACAAATTCAATTTCATAAAAGTAAGGAATGGAAAAAGTAACAAGTTCATTAAATTTGGCCAAGCAGTGGTCAATGAATTTGTGTTCCTTCTTTATTTTGTCTCTTGTCTTATCAAAGGTAGGTTGTTGTAGCTGATATTTTCTTATTTGATGGAAAAGTTGTTCAACTTTCATTTCGAAATCTATCTCCTTCAATCCTTGTTCCATTTCGTCCATATCTAAATCATCCCAGTATAAAAAATCCTTATTCTTAAAGTCATTATATTCGTCAATGAGATTCTCTGCTTCATACTGGGTTTGAATTCGATTAGTTGAGATTTTGTCCAAAGAATTAGTGGTAGCCAAAGAAATTTGGTACCAATGAAGAAGAAGCGAGAGTTGATCCAAAAAAGCTTGAAGCTCTGCTTGAGCAATGAGGTTGAGGACATGACCCCGAGTCATAATGTCACAGGCCCATCGGAAGTTCTTGAGAGGTATAACGATCTCGATTTTCTCTCCATTGTTTATTGTATTCCAGACTTAGGTTCCATGGTGTTGGTTTTGTTTATATCTGGTTTCCGTCCTTTAATTCCTTGTATTCAAATTTTGGGATGAATTGGGCAGGTGTGTTACAGGTTGGTAATGAGTTTAAACTAATAGTTGCTGCCCAGATTTTTGCTTCTTCGCTTGAGCGAGGCTTTTGGTGCTCGAGCGAGCTTTGTGTTTTGGTTCCTTCGCTTGAGCCAGGGTTCCTTTGCTCGAGCGAGAGTTGAGTGTTGTGTCTGGTGGCTCGAGCTAGAAGTCTTGCGCTCGAGCTTGTGTCTGCGTCTGGTTCTGGACCTGAAGGTTGCATTTCTTGGCTCGAGCGAGCTTTCCTTCGCTCGAGTGTGCTTCTGGGTTGCAGACCTGAAGCTTCGCATTGTTGGCTCGAGTGAGCTTTCCTACGCTCGAACGAGGTTTCTTTGTGTCTAGTCACTTGAGCGACCACTCCTTTGCTCGAGCGAGCTTCGAATATATCAGTTTGCAGCAGCGGGTTTTTACACACTTTTTCATCTCTATTATCCTCAAACCCTAGATCTGGCTGCTCCCTCTCTCTCTACATACCTTCTCTCTACAAATCCATCTAGTTCTCGTGGTCTCCTACTCTGATCCCTTTGTAAGAAAGGTGGAGCTTGGTGTGGGCTACATTTTGATCAGAAAATCTTTGAGTTTAGAGCATCTGGAGTTTTCTTCATCTTCTCTATTTGGTCTCTTCATTTGAGGTAGGGATAACCTATTCCTTTCTATGGGTTTTGACATAAATATTATGTATTTTGTATAAATGGTGGATTATGGTGATTTTGGAAAAGTTAGGGTTTGTTTGAGGTTATGAAAAGGGGGTTTTCAAATGTTAAACTCCATGTGTATGTGAGACCTTGGAAAATGGAATTAGTATTGTTAAAGTGATGAAATTGAACCTTAGGGTTGATAATGGAAAAAGGGAAAAAATGCCCTAATTATGTTGGATAATTAATTTGAATAATTAATTTGGGGAATTATGAAATTGAGTAGGAAATTATGAAATTGGGAAAATATGAGGTTGATTGGTGTAGTTGGATAAATTAATCACTCACCTATGAAAATGTTGTTATTTTATCTGTTGATAAATTTATTATCTGTTTAGAGATAATTGCTTTGGGCTATCGGTGGAGGATAGTCGTGATTGTTGTAGACACTGTATGTTGATTAGGGAAAACTGAAACTAATCACTTGGAATATGTCATTGAATATGACGGTTGGAATAATACATTGAATATATGTATTGATTGATCATTGTATATGGTTGAATATTTAAATACATTGCAAATGTATCTTGTTTGGGAGGAGATAGGGGATGTACTCCATGGTTTGAGGGAAGATAGAGGATGTACTCTCAAACCTGTTTAGGAGGAGATAGAGGATGAACTCCATTGATAACTAAGTTGGCCGGAGTGTCCAGGGTGAAAGACCTGAAATTCTAATTACGTTTGCATAACGTAGATAATTGAAGTATTGGAAGTGTTTTTGACACGAGTTGTAGTCTCATTTGAATTGTGAATAAAGGAAGTGTTTTAATATGGGATGTAGTCTCATTTAATTGTTTGGCTAGGTTCTGAGCCATGCTTATGAATTGAATTGGTTAAGTAAAGGAAAGTGGAATGAAACATGTACATATTTGTCACGGAACTGGATTGTGTTGTAAGTTGGTTTATAAGTGTTAGCCATTTATCAAACGCTAATGTTTTAGTTATTGCTCATATCTGGTTTGGTATATCTTTGCTGGGCTTTGGCTCACCCTATATGGGACATCATTTTCAAGTTCAGGTGATATGCTACCTCCAAGAACGTAGCTTGGAAGGTTTTGGGAGTTGAAGACTCTTTTGGTTGTTTTGTTATTTTGGTATTACATGTAAATTCAAGCCAATGGCTTAATGTGTATTTGAGTTAGTACTCACTTTTTGTAACCAAGTGTTGGCTTGGAAAGTTGTAAGCCCATAGGGCATTTACTTTTGTTGTCAACATGTAATACTTTTGTAATGAATACTCTGATAAGTGGAGATATGCTTTATTCTCGTATGTCTATGGATATCTTGAATGTATGATTTATGGGTTTATTTTGTGGGCGTTACAACTTGGTATTAGAGTGTACCGGGTTTGAATACTTTGGGTACATGGAAAGTGGTTAGTACCACATTGGGTTTGTCTCGCTTGTTAGAGACTTATGTATGATGTTATGTGTTTATTTGATAACATGTTTATGTGACTATATGGGTATGGAATTTAGTTTCTAGGATGTTGATTGGATCCTTGGGTTTCTGGAAGTCATGTTGGAAAAGCACTTGATCAATGCTGTTTCTAACTGGAACTCTAGCAACGCCACGGGACTGTCATTATCTGGAAATAAAATTCGTAAGTGCTTATGCGATTATGCGCTTACGTGGAGTGAATTACTGTTGTCCAATGCTTTAGGACGCGAGTGAGATAGCTTCGGCACATTTGTGAATGTGCTAATGTTCTTTGTTACCTTTATTAGGATGTTAGGACGAGGACGTAGTGGTAGGCGAGGTAGGCCTGGGAGGCGGAAGATGCCTATACCGGATGAGATTCCGGCGCAGCAGTAGGGTGTTGGTCAGGCCAATATGGCCGAGCCAGTAGGTCAGCAGGCCAGGGGCGCCTTAGCCCGCGAAATGGCAGGAGCATTGAGGGAATCCATTGACATTCTCTGAGTTGAGAATCAAGTCCAGACCCATGTAACTGAGGCAGGGCCATCCTTTTTGAAGAGAGAGTTCTTTCGGTCGAATCCGGACGAGTTTGTAGGTGATCCGAAAGAGCCACTTAAGGCTGACGAGTGGCTTGAGCAGATGACTAAGACGTTTAAGATGCTTGGCATCAAAGATGAGGCATTGAAGATGACCTTGGCGTCTTTCCAGTTGAAGGGAGACGCGGGTCAGTGGTGAAAGTTCGTGTGAGGTCGTATTGGAGGGACTTGGGAGGCTTTCATTGGTGCCTTTCGGGAGAAGTTTCTGTCCCCCGCTGTCAGGGAGAAATTGAGGGATCAGTTTCGTCAGCTTAAGCAGCTGAGTACACCAGTGGCCGAGTTTGAGGCCACATTTACTAGCTTATCTAGGTTTGCACCTAAGCTAGCGGCGTCTGAGGAACGCCGTTGTCTTGAATTTGAGAAGAAGATAAGGACCGGGCTCAAGATGAAAGTTACGGGGTCCATGACTTGGGAGTTTGGGCGCCTTGTGGATGCTGCAGCCCATATGGAGATTATTATGCATGAGGAAGATGAGAGGATAAGGGGCACCAAGAGGAGTCAAAATGGCCAGGGAGACGATAAGAGGCAGAGGGGTTCTAACCCTCAGCAGTTCCAGGGTGCTTTTGAGAGATCTACCTTTTCGGTGCCGAGTTCAGGCTCTGGGAAAGGCAATCAAGAAGACTTTACTGGTTACAAATGTGGTCAGTTGGGCCACAAGTCTCCAACTTGCCCGCAGAGGAGAGGAGGGCAGAGAGCAGCTTCATTTTCGGCTCGACCTCAGAGCCAGAGTCAGGGCAGAGGTCAGCCGCTCTTTTGTTACCAGTGTGGTTAGGCGGGGCACCTGAAGTGGTTTTTCCCGCAGTTGAGTGGCACATCTAGAGCATCTGGGTCGAGGTAGAGTTATCAGCCAGTTCAGTCTGTTCAGGCCTTGAGGGCCAATCAGGGAGCCTCATCGTCTCATTCTGTACAGCAGCCTTTTGCTCCGAGAAGTGAGCAGGTAGATCAAAGACCTTCAGGGCGCGTGTATGATGTTACAGCGCAGGATCTTGTACCGGCTCCATCGGTTGTGAGAGGTACCTTTTTGTTTTTCAACTCGGTTGCAAATGTGTTGATTGATACGGGTGCATCTCATTCCTTTATATCTGCTGCATTTGCATCTGTTTTGGGGTTGGAGTTGGCACAGTTAGCTTCTCCTATTTGTGTTGTATCACCTGTTGGGGGTGAGTTGATTTTGAAACAAGGGTGTCGGGGCTGTGATATTGAGGTCGTCGACCGCCGGCTTCCATTTTCTTTTGTAGTTATGGCTATGTCGGGTTTTGATGTGATTTTGGGTATGGACTGGTTATCGTCATACCGGGTTGTTATTGATTACTACCGCCAGAGGGTTACTGTATGTACCTTGAGAGGGGATTGTTTTCATTTCTTGGGGGATCGGGTTGGTAGAGTTTTGCCACCAGTGTATGATCCGCGAGGGCAGAGTGAGCTTAGTTGTCTTCTCGCTAGCTGTATGAGTAGTGAGTGTGATGAGATCCAGATTGAGTTACCCAGGGTGGTTCGTAAGTACTCGGATGTCACGCTTCAAAATTCAGACAATTAAATATCAAATTAGGGCTAAACCCCAATCAATATTCCATCATCCAAATCCTAGGGGTGAAACAAAAAAACTAAACGCTAACCAAACCATCCACCATAAATTTCATAACTAACTAATACCTCAATATTAAGATAGCAACAACTAGTCAAAACAACTTAAATAAAGTACAGTTACAAACCATGCCAAATTATTCCAATACTAAAGTCATAAAAAAAATAATAAATACATAAACTAATATCAATCCTAAGCTCAAGAAAACGAAAGAAGTCGAAACGACATGTCCTACTATCATAGTTATTTCTTGTCACCACCATAGCCTCAACTAATCCTACAAAGGAAGCTCAGCTGCGCTCAAACAGAACGCACCCGAGTTGCCAAGAGACAAAACGGGTCAGTATACAGATATACTGGTATGAGTACAAGATTTAACACTCACATGTCCACCAGACACAAACAAAAATACATTAAATTCTTATTACGGGACAAGACAAGTAGTTCCAACCGCACCGAGACGAATGGGTAGTTTCTCGAGATACAATGGCATTTAATTTCTTGTTCGTACACAACGAGACATAAATTGATTATAAAATAAACAAAATAGAAATAAAAATATGGTGGGTCAGCCTTGCATAAAAAAAAAATTAGAAAGACCCACCATCCTGCAAAAAAAATAAAGTTAGTATAATTTAATCATAAGTAACTTACTGAAAAAGTATAAAAATGCACCGTTTTATGCTTAAATAATTCGAATTAACCAACACTCAAAGAATGAAAGTTGTACAGAATCAAATTTCCTAAAAGACAGCGAGGACGAATTTAACAGAAACTGAACAGGTTGAGAGAAAAACTTGATAGAAAAATCTAGACAGAATTCAATCGAAAGATCTAAAGCTGAAAACGAACAAAAACTGCCCTAAGATGATTTTTTTCCAGAAAAGTTCAAAACACGAAAAGTGTGTAGAATAATGTTTTACTTCAGTTTATGCGAAACCAATAAAAATGAGCTCGTTTCGCTGGTGAAAACAGCCTCTAAAATCTGCATTGCTTAACTGAATCAAAACTACAATAACCAAGATCATCTGATTATAGGTTCTAATCGATATTTTTAATAAAAAGCTAAAACACAAAAGTTGTCTATAATCACATATACATGCCTCTGCTCAAATTTCATAATTTATCGAGGTCGTTTACTATTTTTCAATATGTACAAATCAATACAATTCACACTATAACAATAAACTCATATTTAATTCTTTGTACCTTAACTTCACCACTTCGACCCTTCACTTCTGGCCTACACATATATCCCATGTGCCTCCCACATACCTAACACCGCTCCGAAGCCAAACTTGCACGGGGATATCATCCCGAGTTTGACCTACACTCCCTGGATGGTTAGCATATACGTACGCGCGTAAATCAAAGCACTCATCTACTCATGAGAAGGAGGCAACAATATACATATATAAAACATCTCACTCATGAGAACAACAGAACAATGCCAAGCCTAAGGCATTTAAATAAATCTCATAATCCTCACTTTTTTTTTATACACTCTTTCTCACCATTACTCAAATAAAACAACAATCCATGGAGTCATGGTGGAGTGTAAGGAATTTATCTATGGGTTCCTAATTAATTTTAATTTTATATAACCATGAGTGTGATTATAACCATTAAATAAATCCATATAAAAACCCTAAACATGGCATACACCACTAATCAAAATGATTAAAATTAATTAATCAACTAATAACCCTAAACCTTACATACACAACTAAGTAAAATAATTAAAATCAATCAATCATCTCTTTCTCTCTCTCTCTCTCTCTCTCTCTCTCTTCCCTTCCCGAAGCTGCTGCCAGATTGAATCTTCTTCACACCCACACTTTTGTGATTCAACCCTAGTATATTATATAATAACCTAATAACAATATATAATATTAAATTCTCATGTGACCACATAATTAATAAAGTTAAAAATAAAATAAGATAATAATAACCATAATAATAATAAATAATGACTAAAGAAAATTAGGGTCGCTACATCAAACGTCTTTCCCGAGGATCTTGTTAGTTTGCCACCCCATCGAGAGGTTGAGTTTTCTATTGATTTAGTGCTCGGCACGGTGCCGATTTTTATGGCACCGTATAGTTTTGCCCCAGCCGGTTTGAGTGAGTTGAAGATTCAGCTCCAAGAGTTGCTAGATAAGGGCTTTATCCGCCCTAGTACTTCGCCGTGGGAAGCACCAGCCCTCTTTGCTAAAAAGAAATATGGGGCTTTGAGACTTTGTATCAATTACCGAAAATTGAATCGGGCTACGGTTAAGAACAAGTACCCTATGCCTCTTATAGATGATCTGTTTGACCAGTTGAAAGGGTCCCGTTGTTTCTCCAAGATAGACTTGAGATCGAGTTACCACCAGTTGAGGGTCAGGGAGGAGGATATCCCGAAGACGGCATTTCGTACGCGGTATGGCCCTTATGAGTTTCTGGTGATGCCTTTTGGGCTGACCAATGCACCGGCAGTGTTTATGGACTTGATCAACCGAATGTTCCGAGAATTCTTAGATCGCTTTGTGGTCGTCTTTGTGGATGACATTCTGATTTATTCACCTTCTGAGGAGGAGCACGAGGAACACTTGAGAGTGGTGCTTGAGTTGCTTAGGGCCTATAAGCTGTATGCGAAGTTTGGGAAGTGTGAGTTCTGGCTAAGAGAGGTTAAGTTCTTAGGCCATGTAGTCTCCGGGGAAGGGGTGTCTGTAGATACATCCAAGATAGAGGCAGTTCAAGATTAGGCACAACCTAAGAGTGTTTTTGAGATCTGCAGTTTTCTGGGATTGACTGGGTATTACCGTTGGTTTGTGAAAGATTTCTCCAGGCTAGCTTCGCCGTTGACTAGATTGACGAGGAAAGGGGTCAAATTTGTATGGAATGAGACTTGTGAAAAGTCGTTCCAAGAGTTGAAAGTTAGACTTACCACCGCTCTAGTGTTAATTATTCCTGAAAGAGGTTTGGGTTATGCGGTTTATTGTGATGTTTCACAAGAGGGTTTAGGTTATGTGTTGATGCAAGAGGGGAAAGTGGTAGCCTATGGCTTGCGGTAGTTAAAAATACACAAGAGGAATTACCCTACACATGACCTAGAGTTAGCAACTGTGATTTTTGCCTTGAAGATTTGGAGGCACTACGTGTATGGTGAGAGATTCGAGGTGTTCTCGGATCATAAGAGTCTGAAGTATCTGTTTACATAGCGAGACTTGAATTTGAGGCAGAGAATGTGGATGGAGTTCATTGAGGATTACGACTTCAAGTTGCATTACCATCTGGGGAAAGCCAATGTTGTGGCCGATGCCCTTAGCAGGAAATCTATTAGTGATGTAGCTTGTATAGCCATCCGGGAGTGGAAAATGTTGGGTGCACTTGGCGAGTTTGATTTGCTTCTGGGCGAATTTGTCGAGTCTGCGGCTTTGTTTTCTGTAGTTACGTAGCCTACACTTGTGAATCGAGTGTTAGAGGCACAGAGTAATGACATTGAGGTAGAATCCCTCTGGGAGAGGATCTCCACTGGAAAGGTTAAGAAGGGTTTGACTGTGTATCCTGACCTGAGTGTGAGGTACTGAGACTATTTGTTTGTACCAGAGTCTTGCCGAGAGGAAGTACTCCGAGAGTTTCACCATTCACGCCTTGCGGTACATCCGGGAGGCACTAAGATGTATCGTGATTTGGGTCGCCAGTTTTGGTGGCGGGGTATGAAGAAAGATGTGGCAGTTTTTGTATCTAAGTGCCTTACTTGTTAGCAAGTGAAGGCCGAACAGCAGAGGCCAACGGGTTTGTTACAACCCTTGCCTATAGCCGAGTGGAAGTGGGAGCATGTCATGATGGACTTCGTTGTAGGTCTTCCGAGGACTCAGCGAGGTAATGATGCTATTTGGGTGGTTGTAAACCGATTGACTAAGTCGACGCACTTTATCCCTATGCGCGTGAAAGATTCGGTAAATCATCTTGCCGACTTGTATATTCGGGACATAGTGAGGTTGCACGGGGTCCCATTGTCGATCGTCTCAGATAGAGATCCACGTTTTACTGCTAGGTTGTGACAGAGTTTGCAGAGTGCCTTGGGCACTAGATTGACCTTTAGCACGGCTTATCATCCTCAGACTGACGGGCAGTCCGAGCGTACTATTCAGATCCTTGAGGATATGCTTCGAGGCTGTGTCCTTGACTTTAGTGGGTCGTAGGAAAGGCACTTGCCCTTAGTGGAGTTTGCCTACAACAATAGTTTCCAATCGAGTATTAGCATGGCACCGTTCGAGGCCTTGTATGGCTGACCGTGCAGGTCCCCAGTTTGTTGGGCTGAGGTGGGTGATGCACCTTTGTTGGGCTCGGAGTTGGTTCGGGAGAAGACGGAGAAAGTTGAGTTTATTCGTAGGAGGCTTGTTATAGCCTAAAGTTGTCAAAAGAGTTATGTCGACCGTAGGAGGAGGCCTTTGGTATTTGAGGTGGGTGATCACGTCTTCTTGAAAGTATCACCTAGGCGGGGTTTGATGAGATTTGGTAAGAATAGGAAGTTGTCCCCTCGATTTATTGGCCGTTTAGAGATCCTTGAGAGGATTGGCGAGGTTGCCTACCATTTAGCTTTGCCGCCACAGTTGTCCGAAGTGCATGATGTGTTTCATGTTAGTATGCTTCGGAAATACGAGCCGAATCCGTCTCATGTATTGGATTGGACCGACTTAGAGGTTGATGAGGATATCTCGTATGAGGAGAGACCGGTGCGGGTCTTGGATAGGCGGGATCAAGTCTTGCGAGGCAAGACGATACCCTTGGAAAAAGTTTTGTGGAAACATCACGGGGTTGAGAAAGCCACTTGGGAACGTGAGTTGGATGTCCGTGAGAAATATCTGGACTTGTTTGTTAATGTTTAACCATGTATTGGAAATTTTGTTGCATTGATAAACTTTAAGAACATTGTATATGTCTTAAGTTGTAAAACATTGTATATGTTTCGGTTTATGGAAGTATTATTGAATATGCCTTGAAAATAGAAGTTTAATTTAACATTGTATATGTTGAATGTGTTGTAGAAATGCAATTATATAATTAACATTGAATATGTTATGGAATTGTGAGGCATATGTATTGAGACTTGTTGAATTTCGAGGAGAGGTATGTTGATAATGCATGTTGTATCATATTGTGAATTGCCTCTTGAAAAGAGATGGGATGACCGGTAATGGGTCAGGATGTTGAATATTGAATTGTAATGTTGCTGAGAATTAAAAAAAAAAAAATCAAAATCACAATTTTGAAACTTATATC
Source organism: Camellia sinensis (assembly GCF_055761805.1). Taxonomy (NCBI): domain Eukaryota; kingdom Viridiplantae; phylum Streptophyta; class Magnoliopsida; order Ericales; family Theaceae; genus Camellia; species Camellia sinensis. The sequence goes on from NC_138964.1 coordinate 162,204,702, forward strand.
TAATTCTAGAGATGAAATTCCTTAAGGAGGGGAGATTATAGCGATCCCGATTTTCCCTCCATTGTTTATTGTATTCCAGACTTAGGTTCCGTGGTGTTAGTTTTGTTTATATCTGGTTTCCATCCTTTAATTCCTTGTATTCGAATTTTGGGATGAATTGGGTAGGTGTGTTACAGGTTGGTAATGAGTTTAAACTAATAGTTGCTGCCCAGATTTTTGCTTCTTTGCTCGAGCGAGGCTTTTGTCGCTCGAGCGAGCTCTGTGTTTTGGTTCCTTCGCTCAAGCCAAGGTGCCTTCGCTCGAATGAGAGTTGAGTGTTGTGTCTGGTGGCTCAAGCGAGAAGTCTTGCGCTCGAGCTTGTGTTTGCGTCTGGTTCTAGACCTGAAGGTTGCATTTCTTGGCTCGAGCGAGCTTTCCTTCGCTCGAGCGTGCTTCTGGGTTGCAGACCTGAAGCTTCGTATTGTTGGCTCGAGCGAGCTTTCCTGTGCTCGAGCGAGGTTTCTTTGTGTCTGGTCGCTCGAGCGACTACTCCTTCACTCGAGCGAGCTTCGAATATATCAGTTTGCAGCAGCGGGTTTTTACACACTTTTTCATCTCTATTATCTTCAAACCCTAGATCCGGCTGCTCCCTCTCTCTCTACATACCTTCTCTCTACAAATCCATCTAGTTCTTGTGGTCTCCTACCCTAATCCCTTTGTAAGAAAGGTGGAGCTTGGTGTGAGCTACATTTTGATTAAAAAATCTTTGAGTTTGGAGCATCTCGAGTTTTCTTCATCTTCTCCATTTGGTCTCTTCATTTGAGGTAAGGATAACCTACTCCTTTCTATGGGTTTTGACATAGATATTATGTATTTTGTATAAATGGTGGATTATGGTGATTTTGGGAAAGTTAGGGTTTGTTTGAGGTTATGAAAAGGGGGTTTTCAAATGTTAAACTCCATGTGTATGTGAGACCTTGGAAAATGGAATTAGTGTTGTTAAAGTGATGAAATTGAACCTTAGGGTTGATAATGGAAAAATTGGGAAAATGCCCTAATTATATTGGATAATTAATTTGAATAATTAATTTGGGGAAATATGAAATTGAGTAGGAAATTATGAAATTGGGAAATTATGAGGTTGATTGGTGTAGTTGGATAAATTAATCACTCACCTATGAAAATGTTGTTATTTTATCTGTTGATAAATTTATTATCTGTTTAGAGATAATTGCTTTGGGCTATCGGTGGAGGATAGTCGTGATTGTTGTAGACACTGTATGTTGATTAGGGAAAACTGAAACTAATCACTTGGAATATGTCATTGAATATGACGGTTGGAATAATACATTGAATATACGTATTGATTGATCATTGTATATGGTTGAATATTTAAATACATTGCATATGTATCTTGTTTGGGAGGAGATAGGAGATGTACTCCATGGTTTGAGGGAAGATAGGGGATGTACTCTCAAACTTGTTTAGGAGGAGATAGCGGATAAACTCCATTGATAACTAAGTTGGCCGGAGTGTCCAGGGTGAAAGACCCGAAATTCTAATTACGTTTGCATAACGTAGATAATTGAAGTATTGGGAGTGTTTTTGACACGAGTTGTAGTCTCATTTGAATTGTGAATAAATGAAGTGTTTTAATATGGGATGTAGTCTCATTTAATTGTTTGGCTAGGTTCTAAGCTATGTTTATGAATTGAATTGGTTAAGTAAAGGAAAGTGGAATAAAACATGTACATATTTGTCACGGAACTGGATTGTGTTGTAAGTTGGTTTATAAGTGTTAGCCATTTATCAAATGCTAATGTTTTAGTTATTGCTCATATCTGGTTTAGTATATCTCTACTGGGCTTTGGCTCACCCTATATGGGACATCATTTTCAGGTTCAGGTGATATGCCATCTCCAAGGACGTAGCTTGGAAGGTTTTGGGAGTTGAAGACTCGTTTGGTTGATTTGTTATTTTGGTATTACACGTAAATTCAAGCCAAGGGCTTAATGTGTATTTGAGTTAGTATTCTCTTTCTGTAACCAAGTGTTGGCTTAGAAAGTTGTAAACCCATAGGGCATTCACTGTTGTTGTCAACATGTAATACTTTTGTAATGAATACTCTGATAAATGGAGATATGCTTTATTCTCGTATGTCTATGGATATCTTGAATGTATGATTTATGAGTTTATTTTGAGGGCGTTACAAGAGGAGTCTCATCTCCAAGAACATTGAAGGGCAAGTGAGAAAAGGCTGCAAGCAGAAGTTGAGCTTGCTATCGCTCAAATGTAGTGGGAAGATCTAGAGGTTGGTAGAAAGGAAGAAACTAATTCTCGAAGAGAGTAGGTTTCAATTTCTCCATGCAATGAGGATTCTGAGGAAGAGAAGGCGCAGGAGGGTCCATCCCAAAGGAAGAGGGGAACTGGGGATTATTCACACATTCAAGTCAGTTAGAAGAGCAACATTTTGCTTTCTTGGCCAAGAATGACGGATTCTATCCTTCTGCTTCCTTTGGATGAGGAGTTGCTCGCACTATTTTCGTGGGCATAGAAGATGTGTACCACACCACAAGTAAGTTGTTGTGACACCCCAAATCTACACTAATAGTTGTAGTCGAGAGAAAGTCACTAATGAGTCTTATGGCCAATAACCAAGTAAGATCCCAGATCGCCAGAGGAGTCAAATCAGTCTCATTTCTAAGTCTAGCTTTCTTAGGTAGTGCACTACCCTTTTTGACAGGTCTTAAGAGGCATTGACACAAGGTCTCATAAGCGAGGTCAGGGGTTATATTAGTGTTAGAATATAAGTACATAATAATAGAATAATTACGAATATCCTTAATTACAAAAGCTCGTTCATTAACATTATATCCCAAAAGAAAATTTAAATTTTTATATGAACTTCACAAAACATCAAAAGGAAATTTCTAACTTTTCTAAGATAGCAAAATGTCTTTGAAGGTTTCTGGCTTGTCGTCTCCTGCTGTAAGCTCCCCTTCGACACTTGGTATGATACGCCGTGAGCTTTGAATGCCTAGTAAATGCACACACACTCCATCCATTTTTCCCAATCCAATACATAACAACATTTACAAAAAGACAAAGGAAAGGATCATGGCATTTAAGTTCATAGCACAAATTATATGGTCAATTGTTAGTAGTCTAGAAATCCCCCAAAGAGATTTTATCCTTTTAACTCTAAGAATTGGACGCAGATTATTTGATATGTCCCATCTTTTGCTGCTTTGTTGCAGACCTTACCTCGGATGCCTACCAACGGTTATATACCACGTAGCGCCAACCGAGGGCCTCAAAAGAGACGGTAATGATGGGTCTAGCCCAAATCCCACCTTACACCGAACTATCTAGGGTTTGAATATAACTGCTCCATTCAAGGGTTCCGAAACAACCAGTTACGCAAGATTTGCTCATTTTAATCCACTACTAATATCAACTTAACATTCTCATCATTTACTATCTATAACTAGTGTGGTCGTTAACCCTCTTTACTAACCCATTTAGTTTTCCCCTTTTCACACCAAGTTCATTTCACATTAGTGGTTAGCACAAGTAAGAGAAAAATAAGGCCATTCAAGGTGAAACTCAAGCATGCAAGTATAACATATATTACAACAAATATGTCATGATAGCACAAAAGCATTAACTACAACAAGAACCACATTGTTCAGATTTTCCAACAATGCACCGGTTCAAAAATAAATAGAGAAAAAATATTTTTTTAGGGTTTCAAAAATGTGGCTTCTTGAGGATTTGTATAGAATCAAGTCTAGTTTTAGAATCATTTTATGAAATTAGGGTGGCCCATTTTGATTTTTAGATATTTAAAAAATACACAGACTTTATCCAGATTTGACAACTGTTACAAAATTTGGTGTTTCTCCTAAAATACTCATTCATTTTCATTGAACTAATTTTTTTTTGAAAGCTAACCTTCAGAGGAAGATTTTGATACAAAAATGAATGCGAGATCATTTTTCTATAATTTTCCAAAATTTCTTAAAGTTCCCTATTTTAAACAGGTTCTTGCACCAAGTATTTAGAAAAATAAAAGGAGTCATAAAAACACATCCATGCTCTTAGCCAAAATTTTCACATACTCTATATATGTCAATTAATACCCCTTTAAAACAGATTTTGAGTTGGTGAAGGTTTGCTATGGAAATAAAATCAAAAACCTTGAGAAAAGCTTGCTGGAAATTGCAAGGAAGAAGAGAAACCTTTCATTTTCAAACCATACATCATCTAACAATGTAGTAACTCTTAGTATCATGTGAAATATATTTTTAGCATGTATTATGACGGGGAAAAACATGATGATTCATTGAGAGAAGAGGTGTATGAGATTTACCTTGGTTTACTAGATCTTTTTCTTACTTGTTACTCTTTTTTCTTCTCGTTTTCTCTCAAGCTCACTTGCTCTCCCTTCCCTTGTCTCTCAGCTGTGTGTTGTGTGTGTATGGAGTGAAATAAAATAGCTGGCAAGGCTTGTATTTATAAGCCAAGGAGGAGAGCGAAGGCTTAGTTTGGTTTGGTTGGTTTTCAATAGAAACTATTCAAGTTTGGTTGGTTTGTAATTGGATCCAATTAAGATTTGTGTTAATTGATCCTGATTAAGAGAAAGTAATCCTATTTACTAGTTAATTGGGAGACAAAAAAGATAGAACAATAAATGCCCCCCATTCCTCCATGTTGGTCAAAGATTTGTTGCATATTTGTACAAGATTTGCTATGTATAAAAAAATACAATTCTAGGTCCTTTTCACCACCTACAACTGGCTACCCTATTTACCCATGTGAAAATTTGATTTTTTTTTTGGTTAATAAAATATAGAGGATATTTTGTATAAATTAATAAAATATTGGTTGTACCTTTATTGAATAAAATATTAAGGTTTTGGGGCCAAAATGCAATAATTAAGAAAGAAAATGGTACAATCTAAAATTTTGAAATAAAACATATGTTTAAGTCATATAATTAATAAAATAATGATAGGAAAAATAATTCGGGCCACGTGGTGCCGATTCGCAAAAAAAGGCAAGATACCGTGCTAAAACTGCGATTACTGAAAATTAGGATTTTTCTCTTATAATTTTTCATTCTAGGGTTTCTAAATTATTAATTTAGGGTTTTAAAATGTTTCTTAAGTTCTCAGAGTTGATTAGGGTTTGCTAATTATCTCGCACAGTCATTCTTGATATTTAGGGTTTAATTTGCAAGAAATGAAGAAACAAGGTTTTTTATTGAAATTCTTCAACTATAAATGTTTGGGGACATTACAAAAAGTTAGGGCCTCACAGTTGTCCTCCAAACTGCATCGGTGATCAATGGGTACATAGGGGTAAACCACTGAGCTCCGAGCATAAAGAGGGATAGACAGAGGATTATCAAATTCGAAAAATCGATGGTGAATTCGCTCTCTTAGTTTGGATTCATCAAGTTCTAGCCAGCTTTCCTAGCCAGTAGACCTGGAGGAAGAAGAAGCAGTTGTGTCCCATGAAGAAGGTGGTAGGGCAGAAGAATAAGCAGCTGTGTCCCATGCAGAGGATGGTGAGGTAGAAGAAGAGTTTCCAAGATCCATTTTTGTAAACACTTGATCCAAGGGTTTGCAGTTGGCAAACTTTTGGTCTGAAGATTGGTAATTTGTAAAAGCTTTCATAACTTGAATAAATGGAGGTGGATATGTGTGGCTAATAAATGCATGAAAGTTTTTTTGAGAACGAACATCATTATCTAACAACTCTTTGTATGCTTGATCTATGTAAGAAAAGGTTTGCTTGGCCATGAGAATTGTATCATCCTTTTCGAATGCTCAGATAGTGAAAGATGTTTAAGGCATAGAAGAGAATTTAATGCAGTGCAAATACTGCAATGATGGACAACAGTTGCATTTCTAAGAAGATACAAAGCCCATACACGTCCTAGGACATGAGTAAAGTGTCTCTAATATCACAAAGTATTGGGTATATTAGTGCAAGGGGTAATGTTGTTTGTATAATTTGTAAAAGCCAATCATAATTTAACACGTGGCATGAAGAGGGAAATTTAGGGAGTTAATATATGTTGCCAACCAAAGTCAGACACGTGTCAATTCGTATTGGTAATAATGGATCTGCGTAGCACTGGAACAATCAAGAGATACAAAGTAATGTGGCCTAATCGTTACTCACAAAGTTTAAATTCAAAATTAGGAGGGAAGCCTAACTACAAGAGTGGCGTAGTGGGATTGATTGTGAGAGAACATGTTCAACAATCATGGGAGGACATTTCGACGGTTGGAAACCCACTTCGACGGTTATCATTGAAAAGTATAAATAGCAGAGAAGGTCCCAGAATGAAGGACCCTGACTTAGATCAAAAAACCAGTTTATTTACTTCGTTTTTCCTTCCAGTTTTTAGAGTTCTTTACATTTCTGCACTTTAATTCCTGTACTGCATTTTATTTCCTAGGAGTAGTTTCAAGTAGCGTATTGCTGCAAACCTCTACGAGATTGGGTCAGATCATTGTAAGTTTTTCATTTTACTTAATGAAATTCAGATTCTGAAATTGTTCTTTATTTGTTGTTATTTACTAAATTCTCCTAAATAAGCCACCAATAAAAGTCTTCTTCATAAAAGTCCTCTTCATTGAGGCTGAGAGAACTATAACATCGTCTGATAATTGGTTGGCAATTAATATTCTGTAAGGACTAATTGATCCTTACTGGCATGCTTAAAACTACAGTATTAACCTTCGAAAGCTAAAAAGCCAACAACCATATATGGGAAATCCAATGTTATTATAGATTGTAATCATATTTATATGGTTAGAAATTTGAAATTCAAAATAACCTAATTAATGGCAATACTATATATGGGAAATCCAATATTACTATAGATTGTGATCATATTTATATGGTTAGAAATTTGAAATTCAAAACGTAAATATAACATCCTAAACCCAACGTGGCATTTCCATATGTTTCTGAAATTCAAAATAACTTGATTAATGGCAATGTCATGTATGGAAAATTCAATATTACCATAGATTGTGATTATATCTATATGATTAGAAATTTGAAATTCAAAACATAAATGTAACATGTAACATCCCAAACCTGATGTGACATTCTCAAACCCAACATGAAATTCTCATATACTTCTCATCACAAACCCAACGTAAATGTAACATGTAATATCCCAAACCCACCATGATATTCCCATATATTTCTCATCCCAAACCAAACGTGACATTATAATCTTCCACTGTTGAATTATGAATAATGTAACCTCCTAAATGTAACATGTAACATCCTAACCTAACCCATGTATTGAATCACCATCACCCCCAACTCAGCGTATCTTCAACATCGAGCAATGTGATTCAATCCATATTCAATTACAAACCCAAATCCCGAATAATTTTGCGCAACATATTGTAACATGTATGTGAACACTGATTATAACAAAAACACGATACACATTCAAATACATATACAACCGAGCAACACACACAAATGTCATCTATTACATGGTGTATGTGGATTAACGTTACACACTAAATATAACATGCATCATAACACGATCATTCATTTCCCAATATATAATTTCCATCATACGACATGATTCACATTCGATATCCAATTAATAACAAAAACCAAATACCCCTAACCCAACCCTTGAACCTATACACATCACCCCACACATCGAACATATCAAAACGCATCAACTATTACAATGTTAAATACACACATTCAATCAAAATATTGGTCAAAATATGTCTATCAATGAGTGTAATAAATTGTCAATGCCCTATTAAAGATAAATAATCATCACTTCATTAAATAACAATACACTTCAACAACAACAACAACAACAACAACAATTAAAAATAACAAATAAAAAAAATACCTCTTCTCTTCAATCGATTGGAGTCGAAATCTGCTGAAGGAATCAACACACAACCCTCAAACTTCATCATATCATCAACCATATCCACATCCACATCCACATCCACATCCATTTAAGTAATATTTTGAAAATGCACTGGAATTCTGCAATCAAGGCGAAAAAAGCTCACATGGTCGTTACCTGTAGGCTTGCTTTTCTAAAACATTCCCAAACGTGATATGATAAATGAAAAAATAAGGTACAATATGATGAATACAAATTAATACACTAATATCATTTATTTATAACTCATAGGACCTTATGGAACACATTTTTATTTAAATAGGATTTCAAACTTAAAAGAATATTCATAAAATTTTACATTGAATAAATCTTTCAAATATGATTTATAAATAATTTTTCCTACTATTTACTAAAGTATAATATTTAAAAAATACGAGATTTCAGATACATGTGCTCCATTTTTTCACACTATCCATGTAACTTCTTTTAAATATAAGATAAATAAGAGAGTGGCATGTGTCCTATTATTATTGTTATTATTATTATTATTTTTATTTAGAGTGCCATCATATTTACATTGCAATTTAATATGATTTAGTTGAAAATTAACTTTGTAGTAATTTTTTTTAATTTTTTACAAAAGAATATACAAAAAAAATAAAAATAAAAATTAATAACTTTTTGATTAATTTAATTACTTCTCAAATAAGACCTTAATGCCAATTTTTAAGCGAGAAAAAAGTAATAGTTGTCGGTACCTTAAACTAATACATTAATAAACTGTTAAATGATATCACTAATCATGTTTCATACACAAATTTGATAATCATAAAGTTTTAAATTTATTTACATTCCTTATTTTATAAATATATATATATATATATATATAATATTATTTCAATTTTTATTATAGTTTCTTACAAGATAGTGGGCCATCTCTAAGTCACGGCTCCGCGGTTTAACTTTACATATCGAGATCAACGGTTAATGACATTTTTTATAGTCACCATTTATTTCTAGCCGTTGGATCTCCTTGAGCCAGGGCCCACTTTCGTCCTGTGTATCGAGGGTTGTGTGGGTGTGCTGAGTGTGTGTGTGTGGGTGTGTGAGAGAGAGTTGACTTTGAGGTTGACGGCAAAGTCGTTACAAGTCATTCTAATGGCAGTTACTGTAAATAAAGTGGGATAAAAAATGATAAAAGAATTTTAATTTTAATTTATTTTTCATACATATTTTTATTCATAATTCTAGTAACCATGAAAAATTTATTATAATTTTACTCCAAAAATAATGTATATAGGATTGATTTAAGGTTATAATTTTTTGTAATAAATACGTAACTCAATTACATTTTTATTTATATTTAATTTATATTTTATAATTTTTTACATGTATATCTAGGCTAATGACTATTTCTCTAATGATAATTAGTATTTTTCTATACATAATAATATTAAGAATAAGTAATGATATATAAATAATGATGTGTATGTGGTAAATTTATCATTTCTAAAACAAAGTGCTTGTTAAAATAATTTTTAATTATTAATATATCATAATTACATTGCTTTGATTAAAAAAAATATTCATATCAAAATTATATAAGAATAATAATTTTCATAATATTATATGTGTGTGTGTGTGTTTTCCTAGATTTTTACATTATGGTATCAAAGGTCATATGGAGCTTTACCCAGATGGTTCCTCTATCATTCGAAGAAGCTTCATTTATTATATTTATTTATTAGGGCTAATTCCTACATATATATATATATATACATACACGGTTATCGTTTTTGAGATTAACAGATGCCGTGTATCCCTAACCCTCTTTCTCCAACCTCCAACAACTCTCTCTCTCTCTCTCTCTCTCTCTCTCTCTCTCTCTACAGTTATATGCTGGTTTCTTTACATTTAAGGTTTTGATTCTCTAAATAATGTCATCCAAACGGTTTTTCGATGAATCTAAGACCAACCCAGATCACCCAAATGGAAAAAAAATCAGACCTACACCTTCCTTGTCGTCGTATGTTTTTAGAATTTGATCTATTTTTTTTTTTTTTCCCCTTGAATTTTTTCTTTGTTTGTGAAACAATACAACTTTCAATTTCTCTCATGGATCTTATTACTTTTCTTCTCATGATCATATGTTTGTTTTAAAACTACAAGTTTAGAGACTTCTTTCACGGAAACTGGACACAATTCTATCACATACGTGTTGTGTGAGAGGATTGTATTTAGTTCTGTTATTGGTGTTTATATTCCTAAACTTTTTCTTCTTATGAAATACCATGTTATTCACGCCGCTTACTATTTGGTTGCTATTTTCTTTCTTGACAGTAAAATTGGAGAAGTAGTTGTGGGGAATTTCTTAGAAAATTTCTGTTCAGTGCTGGAGCCAATGCTCAGAAGAGTGGTATGACCATGAAACCCTCCATTAAAGTAGCACTAGCACAACCAAAAAATATCTAAAATTATATTACCATATGGTTGATATGATTAGATTTTTTGATCTTCTGAGGTATCAGTTTATAGAAGATATACGTATCAAATTTTCATCCTTTTGAAACTAATTTACTTTGGTGTATGTATTTGTTGATTCTTGATACATATCAATCTATAGCCAATTCAAGAACCCATTTACAGATGATATGACCAATTCACGGTCGATACCACCAGTTCAACTGCTATAAAGCTTCTTTTTTTTTTTCTTTTTTTTCTTCCTCAGCTGATTATATGTATACAAAAAGAAAAAATGGCTCACTATTCCTGATATCATTGTGCCATGAAAGGTACCGAAATGTCTCCACCTATAAAACTATGCTCTATACCCTAAATCCTAAACAATAAAAAAAAAAGGCATAAAATCATAACAATGAATAAAGAACATGCTAATGAAACTAATGTATTTTCAGGTGAGTGAAGAGATGGAACATGGCCTAAGATCTGGTGGAAGATTTTTAACTAGGTCACCTTCATTGAGAATTCAAGCCCTCGAACCGTCAGCCTTAAAATTAATTTTCAATAAAAGCCTTTTGCTACCAATATTCACTGGCAGCAAGATAGTGAATATCGAAAACTCTCCTCTTCAAATCCTTCTGGTAGACACAACAGCTGATCAATTAGTTCCAACAGGTCTTTCACATCCAACAAAAGTAGAGATTGTAGTCCTTGATGGGGACTTTCCTCCCAAAGACCACAACATGTGGACCAGCGAAGAATTCGATAAGAAGGTCAAGAGGGAGAGAACTGGGAAGCGACCATTGCTCGCCGGAGATGTGCTAGTTACCATGAGAGATGGGGTTGCACATGTCGAAGAAATTGAATTTACCGATAATTCGAGTTGGACTCGAGGCAGAAAATTTAGGCTCGGTGCAAGAGTGGTTCAAAGAAGCAATCAGGGTGCTGTTAGGGTACGGGAAGCCATGACCGAACCTTTTGTTGTCAAAGACCACCGTGGAGAATGTAAGTTTCTTCTAATATCAGTTTGGTGAAAAAAGTTTACAAACTTATTAGCTTTTAATGTCATAAAGTTTTTAACTAATGTGATATTATTTTTACTATTTTTCACTTAAACGATATTTCTCCTTTCTTCTATAGCTACTTGTTTTGTCTAGTTCATTTTGGTTCCATGATGAATTCATGATTTTGTGATATGATAATGACAAACTCACTTATCCTCACAATATTGTGGAAATATTTTGCAAGCATGCATATGATTATTTTAATTAGATCATTAAGAGAAATGGACTCTTGAGATTTTCTATTTGTTGTTAATTTTAATATATTATCTTGTTTTAGTTTTTGTTTGTATGAGTTGGTGAGAAATATTGGTGACCTTATCACCCTCAATCATTGGTTACAAGACACAAAGGGAAATAAATCTTGGTACTTGTTAAGTCAAAGAATATGCAGTTTCCCAAACCTAACCAATTAAGATTTTTGTATGCAAAAAATATTGTGAGAATATAAAGTCTTGCTGCAGATTATCACTAGTTTCAAGTTTCGAAAATGTTATATTCACTAATTTTCTCACTTGATATAATAAATGGATTTTGCATGTATTTATTAATACGAATTCACCATTTTATATGGCCAATGAAAAAGAAAATGTGGTGAGAATAAACTATGGTTGTAGCATTACTCTTCCCATACAAAACCGAATGGCATGGGTAAAAATTTATTATTGATACAAAGTGTTGTATTAGGTTTTGTTTGAATCTTCAAATTGTGAAAAATTTAGATTGTGTTCAATTTGGAATTTGTGAAGAAAATTTTTAAGAAGAATAAAAGGGAAGAGAAAAGTAAATTACATAAATTTGTTTCACTACTTATTTTTATTTTTATTTTTATCACACATAAATACCAGTCAACAATCAGCTAAAGTTTTGATTATGTTATTTATTTATCACTCTTGAAAAACAAGCATCAAAAAGTAGTTTTGAAATTTTGAAAATTATTTTTACACAAAAACAAAAGCAATGTGACATCATCTTATTTTGTTTCTGACAACATGAACAACGAAAAAGAAAAGAACAAAATACAAAAAAAGAAAACTATGACCCGGGCGAGACTAGCTTTGGAAGATAAATATTTATTGAATTTCACTTTCGAAGTACTTTGCAAAAATGCTTTTAGCTTTTGACGAAATATTATGTGTTTCCTAGATAAAAAGATTTGAGAGATTAGCAACTTTGTTTCAAGCATTTTGACCAAATAATTAAAATGCTTTTACTAATTAATTGACTGAAATGAAATAGATTGTAATTTTAATCTCTCTTTTCATGATTGATATGTAGTGTATAGAAAACATCATCCACCCAATCTAGAAGATGAGGTATGGAGACTAGAGAAGATTGGAAAAAATGGAGCTTTCCATAAGAAGCTAGCATCTGAAGCCATTAACACAGTCCAAGACTTCTTGAAGATGTCTGTTGTGGAACCAAACAAACTTAGAAAGGTATATATGTACTTTCCACTATAAAACATTTTTTTAAGAAACCTTCTCATATTTAGTTGCAATCTCGAAATTAATGTGATAGTAATTTAGACCAAATAAACTCATTTTCTATTCATCATAAAAAAAACTTTTTCAAATGCCAGAAAAGTGAGAAAAATATTTTTTGAAAAACATATTTTTGACAAAACAAATGTATTGTATAGAAAAACTACATTAATAGTACAATATAAGCTTTCTTGCTCACTTGCTCTAAACAAAATTAACATGGATTTCCATGAATTTCGAACAGATATTAGGTGTTGGGATGTCGGATAAAATGTGGGAAATAACAATAAAGCATGCAAGAACCTGCATTATGGGAAACAAACTGTATATTTCCCGGGGAGCCGACTACACCATTACTTTGAATCCTATATGTCAAGTTTTCAAGGCTGTGATTAATGGCCAAACATTGTTGCCTACTACTCGGAATTTGACAACCATGAATAGGGTATGTGCTTATATGAGCAATTAATGCATTTAGATTTCTCAAATTATATTTTGCTAATCATAATCAAAGTATAATAATAATAATAATAATAATAATAATGATAATAATATGTTCATGTTGTGCATATTGATGGTGATAAATTTCAGGCCTATCTTGAGAATTTGGTGAGAGATGCATATCAAAATTGGAATTCCTTGGAAGAAGTAGATGGACTTTTGAATGAGACTACGGCAACACTACTACTAACCCAAGGTATTACTTAGTTGAATCTTTCTTTTGTGCTAATTTATACAATTAATCCCATTGTTTTAAATATCTAATATGTACTGTTGTTTTGTCCTTTTGATACTAGTAAACCTATTTACAATCGATATGACTACTATTTTATTATTATTATTTTAAAAAATTCATAATTACATTACCTAATTCTCAATATCTATTATTCAGTAATCTTTATTCAACTATACTGCACCCGAGACCTACTCATCACACAATATCACTACAAATCCATTATACAATAAATTTCTCTATCCCAATTTTTCTCCTTCATGATCATTTTCATGATGACTATTGAGTCATCTCTCTCTCTCTCTCTCTCTCTCTCTCTACTTGGGGTGATACAACAATGTTAGGTATCATGAAAAGTCTTTCATGAAAATGATCATGAAAGATTTGTAACCTTTGGATTACACTTAGAATAAAGCACCACACACTAATCAATGTAATTTAAGAGTCACAAATCTTTCATGATCATTTTCATGAAAGACTTTTCATGATCCCTAACATTTCTCGGGGTGATATATTGATACTATAGAGCGTGGATACTTCTAAATAGAAGCTAAATCTGTATCGTACTAGTATTAAATATTATACTCTTTGAATACTCATAAATACGTATCTAATACTTCTTAAGCATATTTGATATTTGATATTAATTTCAAGAAATATCAAATCAAACACTCTATTTTTCTCAGATTTTATCCAAACTATTATGAAATTGAAATTGTAATAATTTTTACATATTATTCTAATATAATTGTTAGAATAAATACTACAATAAGAATAATTATTCAGTAATTCTGAAATATAGATACGTGATATTTCCCCTACAATAGTTTTAATAAATAAGAAAATAGTGAGATAAAGATAATATTCTATTTTTTCAGATTTTATCAAACTAAATTCAACCTACCTTGACTGTACCCATATTTTACTTTTATAAATTTTATTATTTAGCTTGTATTTGATATATTATTGATGGGAAAAGTTATGAATCATGAAAAAAAATTTATGAAAATAATCATGAAAGTTTTGTGACTTTTGGATTATCTTGATTAGTGTGTAATACTTTATTCTAAGTGTAATCTAAATGTCACAAATCTTTCATGATTATTTTCATAAAAGATTTTTCATGACATCTAACGTTGCTGATTATTGATATCTTGTGTGGTAATTGGCATATATAGGTGAGGAGGTGGCTTCCGTGCCAAGCAATGCACACATGGCGGAGGAGTACTTCAACAATGATTGGCCACTTCTTAATTCAACACCTCTCTTTTCCACTCCCTTTGATTCTTCTTCTGGTGTTCGTTATTATAACGTCTCGGACTCTTCATCAGACGGTGTGAATTAATTAATTAACTACCCAAGGGAATCGAGTTGATAATTAATTCAAGATCCTGTTAATTATGATGTGTGTAACTGTAAACAGATGTAAAATTTGTCCTGTAATATTTGTGGACCCTACCTACCCTACCTATTGTAAAATATTTTGCGGTTTGGCTCCTTGGCATAGAGACAAGGAAATCAATATGAAATATCAACCCAAGTGGGCCTAATTTTGTATGTGATAATAATTGTACATAATTTTGTACTAATACAACCATCTTTCTTTAGAATTTGGATCTTCTATAATATATTGTCAGTATTGCATCCTGTATTGTATCAAAACGATTTTGTTTTAGTAAGAAAGTGAATATGACAATGACATGTTCTTTTTTTTTCTTTTTTTCTTTTTTAAAAAAATTTTGCCCCCTCACTTTGTCTTAGATCTTCAACTAGTAATCTTATTACTCGATTACTCATAATTCATTCAATATATTCCACAAAAAACATGGACTTAGTTATTGTTTAATCCAATTAAACTGTGCAATTTGAGAAAGAAAGTGATTTGATTTGGGTGATTTAAGCCTCAATAAAAAGTCCATACTCTGTGGCCTGGCACAACCCTAAAAATATATGGACAACTTAGGCCAAGGGTTAGGGCCCATGGTGTGGCTCAGCCGAATAGACTTTCAAAGCTCGGCTCATGTCCGAGCCCATATTAGGTCCATATAATTCATTATTATGTATTATAAATGAAGTTAAGTTTTTTTTTTGTTTTTTTTATTTCTCATAATTTAATATTCAATTTTAATTACCATAATGCACTTTAAAATTTTATATTATTATTTTTTAATTTGTTTAGAATGTCATTAAAAAAATAAAAATAAATTAGGCCCATATCAGACCCAGCCCAAAACCGTTGATTATTTTAAACCCATAATAAATAGGATATGGGTTTTAAAATATGACATGGGCCGACCCGACCCCAACACCGTCACGGATTGATCCACCCGCGTCGACGTGGCTATGTAACATACAAGTGTTATGATAGACCCTTTCACACCAGATTCAGGCCAACCACTCAGATGTCATACATACATACATACATACCACAGACATACATAGGCCTAACCCTTCTCCTCTGGGGTTTATTCTCTCTCTCTCTCTCTCTCTCTCTCTATCTTCCTTCCCCACTTTACACGACGGCGCAACCATCTCTTCCACCAGGTTCAACTTCTCTCTCTCTCTCTCTCTCTCTCTCTCTATATATATATATGTATGTATATTTGTGAAATTATATGTGATTTGTTTTAGGTCTTCGATTCCATTTCTAGTTTATTATTGATGATCTTCTTATCTCAAATATTAAATTATTTGAAAACTGATTTTTATTTAATTATTTAGTGAATTGGGGGAAAGTAATTAGAGGAATGATGTGGGCAATTGCAAGGCAAAGAGTTGCTTCTGGTGGTTCTTTTGCTTGGGTATGTATGTTCCAAAAACTACACACACTCAGATATCTACAATACATGCATACATATATATACACTATTCACTTTGCTACAGTGAATTATATTTTTGGAACTCTTGTTGCAAAACCAAGTTTTGTGGGTTACTTTTTAATCATTTCACTCTTTAATTGGATTCAAGGTTTTGAAAACAGTTGCGGTAATGGTGGCGGTGGTGCAGTTACGGTGTGTAACGGTTGCGGTAACCGGAACTGGAAATATTTTTATTTTTTGGCACAATTTGAAAAATTTTTACCGACAGACATATTTTTTTTTCTATGATCATATTTATTAGGTTTAAAATAAATATTGATCAATTTTTATAAGTTTTTAAGTATGATTTAATATATTTCATATTTTTAAATCACTATAAATTGAGTTTTTTACATTTTATTTTAATAATTAATGATTTTATATTATACAAAAAAATCAATCGTTAACTATTATATATAAGATAAATAATGACAAAAGTAAGAGAATAAATAAGAGCCTAAATGTATATATACATATTTTAACCAAGTCAAATAGATAATAAATAAGAGCCTAAATGTATATATACATATTTTAACCAAGTCAAATAGATAATCACCACACTTATTATTATTATTTTCAAACAATATATAGATAGACACATACAAACAAAATGGTTTGATAGCAGCTGAATAGAATAGCGTAAGTCTTACAACTTCAACAAATCAATAATATATTCTTTATCTTCTCTCTCCTCTCTCTCTATCTCTTGCTCCTCCATCTTCTCTTTATCCTTCTTTCCCCATTTTCAGCTTTTTTTTTTGTGTGTTTTTTTCGAAAGAAGCAGTTTGGAACCGTTACGTAACGGAGCATAACAGGCCGCTACGGCTGTTACGGCATCGTTACAACCCCTACGACAATCGCTACGGCCGACGCACCTGTGAATCTCAATCACACTGCAAAAGCGGCCGTAATGGGTGGCGGTAACCGCCACGACCGTTAAATCTTGATTGGATTGTTTTTTTACTGTGCACACTTTGGCTTGTTTTAGTTCAATTATTCCTCTCTTTTGCTCCTTTATCACTAAATTAGTTTAATGAGTCCCATTACTAAATTTGTAATGCAGTGTTGCATAAAAATGTGGTTATTTTTATTTACTTATTTATTTATTAATTTTTAAATTTTGTCCTTGGGTTTTGCTAATCACGGTCAAATGGAGATTGACTTGAGGTTCAAATAAAATTTAAAATTTAAAAATTTAAATACATACTTTACATATTCGTATACGTACTTTTATATATTTCAATATATTTGTATAGGTATACCAACCTAAATTTCCATCCATTAAGCAGTTGTTACTATTTCCCTTTGTGGAGGTTTCTTGCTAATCACCGTTAAATGGGTGTGGGTTAAGGTCCAAATAATGACAAAATAATAAAACTTCAATAATACACGTTTTATAATTCTCATACATATACAATTTAAAAAAAAAAAAATTTTACACATTTTAATATAATTTTATACCTTAACGAGCAGCCATTAAACTTGGCTTGTTTTTTTGCCATTTTTGTTGGAATTACCTTCTTATTTTTATTTTTAAGGCTTAGGTGGTAATTTAATGTCTTTCAAAAAATTTTTGTTTTTGTTTTTAAAAGTAAACACTCCAATTAATGTGTCATATTAATTATTTTATTACATTTTTTCTTTCAATATGTATTTCATTTTTTTTTTTTTTTTGCTGACAAAACTCATTTAACATGGATTCTACATTATAAAAACGGGAAAAGAAACATTCCTTCCTTTATATGTCAAATTTAACATGGGTAAGACAATGCCAAATGTTGCCTTGGCAAATGAGAACTTGAGTGGAGTGCTGAGAGATGTGAAATATTGTTACTTGGGCTGTCAACTAATAAATGACATCTTGGTTGGTGAAGCTTTTAGGTCTGTGTGGATTATTTCTTTCCCTCATCCAATAGTAAAAAATAATTACATATTTTTATCCCATCTTAATCAAACATAATATAATAATGTCCAATTTTTTTAATCTAAATATTTATTTCATCAATTTCATGATATAATTTATCTTTTATAATATTATCCATAATTCTATCTTATATTTAATCATTTGTTGTGTTCAATTCCATGGAAGAATAAACTTAATTTTAGAGTCAAAGACCCAAAATTGTATTTTTGTAAACCAAATCTACCACAATAGTAGCACTGCCTTGCATGGGCATTTTCTACTAGTATATATAACTGTGTGCACGCGTGCCCTTTTATATGTATTATAGATTATAGATCTAGTGATGTACATGTGGAGGTATTACGCATATATATTGTATACTTGGCACGCTTGCATCTACTAACTTGTCTGCATGTTTGTGTCAGAATGTTTATGTGCATACACTGCTATAGAATTGTGGAAATATGTGATTTATGGTGTGTTTGATTTTGGGCATAGGACAGGCCATTAGGAGGACTCGACCTGCATCTGTGGCATCAGCGCTGCGGGATTTTGTTGCTTCAACCACTGCCAATGAGGTTTTAGCTTGATCTCATCCACATTCTTATTTGTATCTGTTATTACCCCCCCACTCTAGCTGCTAATTGCATATGTATGATTGACTGTCATGGATTAGTCCAGTAATTAATGTTATCTTTCACGAAGTTTTGATAGATTTGTTATAAGTGTGAAATATATAAATTTTATTTGCAAAATTGATAGATTTATTTTGTTGTCTATAATAGAACATTGCATGTTGATGAATTTACACTCCGTTTGGATGGATAGGTTTGGCGAGAAAAGAAAAGAAATGGTGAGAATGAGGTTTCTCATCACTTGTTTGGATAATGAGGCGAGTAATGATGAGAAAGGAAGAGAAATAATGAGAAAGATATCACTCCAAACTGAAGTTTTGTGGTGAGAAGCCAAAATTACTCTTTACAAAAAAAATTATAATACCTAAACTTCCCCTCTAAATACAAAGCAAATAAAATAAAAAGACACATGTATCTTCTTTTAATAATTATCCATCCAAACAAGAAGGTGAGAAATCACAATAATTTATTTTCTTCTCACCTAGATGAGTTTTCTCATCTCACGATCCAAATACAAACAACTCTGAAGAGCCTGATATTTGCATCAGCAATGTAATGAATCTGTGACAACTTTTTGGAGTTTAACTAGTTCATTTTTTTTGGCTGATTGTAACTTTACTACCCAATTGTTCCTGCTGTAAATGTACAGCAACCAGAACTAGGTTAGTTGTGAATTTAAAATTATTAGCTCCGAGGAACTGAGTGATTCATAAGTCGATCCCACACATAGTTCCATTGACAACTTGATAATTTTATTACATTTTTGCTGAAGGCAATGTTTTCTATCAATTAGTGATCACTTTAGGTCTAGTGATGATTCAAAATCTTCTTTCCATAAGCCCCTTGTTCTTCTTCTCAGTCTCCCATCTGTGAAAGAGGTTTCCTCAACTTGTAAAGGTTGTTCATTTGTGAGTTTTCATGTGTGACTCTGCCTTTAATTAATGGCATTGACTAATTGATTTCTAATGCTCATAGTATTAGTTAAAAGCATTTAGTAATTTCTCGTATTTGCATTTGAATGCATATAGACAGAATGGAGCTTCTAACTATAAGACAACTTGAAATGGAGTTGGTTAGTTAAGCAACGAGGTTGATGTCTTCACTAGGTGATGAGCTTTTTCTAAATACAATTCATATAGTTAGTGGTAGGGCTGAGCAAGGAATTCGTGAAATTTGTAATACGATCCAGTTCAATCCAATCCGATAGGTTTGGATTGGTTTTTTGAACCCGTGGTTCGGTTCCATATTGAAAAATTAAAAATCTGTAGTCCACGGATTGGTTCCGGATTGGAACCAATCCGGACCGTATACAAATAGTCTATATTTTTACTATACACCCTCATGCATAGTATATTCTCTTATTCCATATAAAACCTAAACCCAAACTTAAACTCACATAATATCTTCTTTTATTACTTTTGTTTTTAGTTTTTAGTTTTAATTTGTACTGGTCTAAATACTTATGGTAGAACCAGTTTTCTTATGGTTGTTTAAATCTTAGAACAATATGTCGCTATTATGGAAATATATGTTGCTATTGTGAAGCTAATATGATGTTATATTTATGTTTTTATGAAATTAAAGTGTTACATATATTTTTTTGTTATTTAATTATGTGAATCCGTGGTCCTAAACCGATCCAATCTGTGTTTAAATGGATTGGTTCGGATTGGTTCCACACGATTTAAACGGATTTGATTGGTTCCAATTTTTCAGGAACCGTAGATAACGGATTGGTCTTAGTTTTACCCCAATCCGGTCCAATCCGGACCATGCTCACCCCTAGTTAGTGGAAATTGTTTTTGTCGTAAGTAAGTTGTGGATTGTTTATATTGTATCTGTTATTGTTTTTGGTGATTAGTAGGCTTCGGGTTGCAGACCAAATTACTCCTGGGGTTCATGTGCCTTTCATTGTGTTGGTCGTCAAATTCATAGCCATAGAAGCTCTGTCACGGAGGTTTGTGTAACTCATCATTCTTGCTTAATAAGTCTTCCTGGATATATTTTGTTGCCAATTTTTTTTCTTGGAATAATTAAACAAGAGGCATGAGAGCTTCGTGAGGCATGGAAAGACAAGAAAGGAATATAAATTGAAGTCTCTCAGGTTTCTTATTTCTTTAACGGGGAAATTTTACATTCAACCCACATAGTTTGCAAAATTTTATGAGATGGCTAATGTTTATGTATCTTGTTTACTCCTTTTATATTTTTGTAAATTGCTGAAAGAAAAATAAATGACACTTTAGATATTTATTTTCTCTGTTTCTTGACAACCACACAGAGGCTATGTGAAAATCTGAACTTCCGATATTGTCATATGTTGTGTGGGTACAAAATAACTTAGATTCTTAACAACTTTACTTCTCATCAATCTTCAAGAAAGTTTCCAAGATTTAAATCCACAGCATTCATTAACACTAATGTAAGGCCAACATAAAACCAGAAAACATTTTCCAATCAAGCATCCAGATGTGGAAATAGTTTGCTATTGGATCATGTGGTTGGCTTTTGAAAAAGTATTTTAATAGTGTTTTAGATTTCGTTAACCAATGAATTGCTCAAGATTCAGTTCAGGTTGATCATGGCTGTTACCATTTCTTGGGATACTATTGGGCTACCCCTTTAATTGCCTTATTGACTAGTTGCTTTTTACGATACAGCCTTAGCTTTTACTTATTTTTGCATTTTATTTTTTCAAGTTTTTATGTGTTTTGCCTCTTTATCCTCTTTATCGTGAAATCTGAATTTTTTATTTTATCTTCCAAACAACCCCCCCCCCCCCCCCCCCCCCCCCCCTCTCTTCTTCTTTTCAGGAGCAACTGGATCCATTTTCACTTGTTGAAAGTGAACTATATATTCTTGCTAGTAGGTTGCGGTCAATGGTAGTTGCTGAGGTATCCATTTCATACCTTCTGTTTTTTGCCTAGTTAGTTTCATTTTATTCTGGAACATCTATGTCTGGAAAGAAGAGTGGAGCATGCAGACTTTTGGGATTATCATCAGATTTTATGTCATACAGGTCCCAAAGCTTGCCTCAGCTGCTGAGTACTTCTTCAAGATGGGGGTGGAAGGAAAGAGGTTTCGACCAACGGTAAGAAGATTTAGCAATGGAAAGTTAAAACTTTTAAGTTTCATCATTGTGTCTCTCACAATTTGCCTTTGACTGCTTTTTTGGATCTTCAGTTCACTTCTTTGTGTTGAGAAGTTAGTTAACAGTAATAAATGTTGCTGGTGCTCAATGAAATAGTCTATAAGTAGATATATTATTCTTAGACTGCTACAAGCAATTGCTTGGATAAAAGTTTTTCTATAAAGAAACACTATAAACTATTACATGAAGCTATGAACAAATGAATCAAAGTGATTTCCAGTGTCTGAGTATTGTATTTTAATGATTTGTTGTAATGGAATATGAAGGGTAAGAGCAGTGAAAGATGCACACTAAGAAGTACAGACACATGCACTCAACATGACACGGACAAGCCAACATGACAATTTTCAAAAAAATACAGGACACGACATGTGGATACACACAATATATAGTATTACATATTTTTTGTATATCATACAAATGAGTATATCAGTCAAAAATAATAAAAAAAGGCAACATAAAACTAATTACTATAAATTTACATTGCAGTATATGACACCACGCTCCGGCAAAGGCTTAAGAAAACTATGCTGTGACAAAGTAGTTATTGAGAAACAAATAGCTGGAAATTTGTGTTAATGCATATAATAAGATAGTGGCATATGATAGTGGTGTTGGTGGTAGATAGTGGCATGTATAGAATATGATAGTGGTGTTGGTGGTAGATAGTGGCATGTATAGAATATGATAGTGGTGTTGGTGGTAGATAGTGGCATGTATATAATATGATAGTGGTAGATAGTGGTAATATATAATATGTAAGTGGCATATAATGGGTTATAATGATGTTTGTAATATCTCCTATATAAGGAGTGTCATTTGGTCTTGTAAAATAAGAAGTTTTGAATATAACAGAAATATATTCCTTCTTCCTCATATTTTCGGAGTTCTTCTTTCTCATATTTTCTAAGTTGGTATCAGAGCAACAAAAAACACAGCAGCCCAAAAACCGTCATAGCCATGTCGGAAGTCACATCCGAAACCACTTCAACCCCTGCCGCTGCCATTCCGGTGAAAACGTCCAACTCTCACTCTGTCCAAATCACCACCATCCGCCTAAATGGTGATAATTTTCTCCGCTGGTCACAATCTGTCCGGATGTATATCCGTGGGCAAGGAAAGATCGGTTACATCACTGGTGACAAGAAGGCTCCTGCTGTTAATGATCCGCTGTTCGACAGTTGGGACGCTGAAAACTCCATGGTTATGACATGGTTGGTCAATTTCATGGAGGAGGATATAAGCTCTAATTACATGTGCTATCCTACTGCACAAGAATTGTGGGATAATGTTAGTCAGATGTATTCTGACCTAGGAAATCAATCTCAAGTTTTCGAATTAACTTTGAAGTTGGGAGAGATTCGTCAAGGAGATGATTCCGTCACCAAATATTTCAATTCGTTGAAAAGGTTGTGGCAGGATCTTGACATCTTCAACACATATGAATGGAAATCGGTTGACGACTGCAACCACCACAAGAAAACTGTGGAAGACAGTCGTATTTACAAGTTTCTTGCCGGCCTCAACATTGAGTTCGATGAAGTGCGAGGAAGAATTATTGGCAGACCTCCTCTCCCATCCATTGGCGAAGTATTTGCCGAAGTCAGAAGGGAAGAGAGCCGAAGGAGCGTCATGCTTAAGAAAAAAGGTACTGGTGAATCAATTGAAATTTCTGCTTTAATTAGTGATGCTGCGGCCAACAAGGCTGCAAATTACCAGCGCAGGTTTGATGATAAGCCACGGGTCTGGTGTGATTTTTGCAACAAGCCTCGCCATACACGCGAAACGTGTTGGAAGATCCATGGCAAACCTGTCAACTGGAAAAGCAGCAAACAAGGAGAGAAGAATCGTGGCTTTCCTACCGCTAATGAAGCCGATTCAGGTCCCTTCAACAAAGAGCAGATTGATCAACTCTTAAAGCTGATAAAATCCAACTCCTCATCCGGTACTCCTAGTGTTTTGTTGGCACAAACAGGTAGAAATCCTAAAGCCTTCTCTTGCCTAAATTTCTCTCCGTGGATCATAGATTCCGGTGCCTCCGATCACATGACTAGTTTTTCCCATTTATTTAGTACCTATTTCCCTTGTTCTGGTCATGACAAAATCAGAATAGTCGATGGTAGTTTTTCACCTATTGCAGGAAAAGGATTTATTAAACTAACTGAGAAAATTAATCTCAATGCTGTTCTTCACGTCCCCAACTTAGCCTGTAACCTTTTGTCTGTCAGTAAACTATCTAAGGATTCTAATTGTCGTGTTACATTTTTTGAATCCCATTGTGAATTTCAGGACCAGAACTCGGGGATGATGATTGGGCGTGCTAGGATGCTTGAAGGTCTTTACTACTTTGATGAAGTACCTGTTAGTAATAAAAAAGCTCAGAGCTTTAATAGTACTAGTTCAATCTCTGTTCGAGAAAAAATAATGCTATGGCACTATAGGCTAGGACATCCTAGTTTTCTTTATCTGAAACATTTATTTCCAGAATTATTTAAAGGGATTGATTGTTCTTCTTTTCATTGTGAAAGTTGTATTTTTGCAAAATTTCATCGCTCTACTTATTTGCCAAAACCTTACCAGGCTTCCAAACCTTTTTATTTGATTCATAGTGATGTTTGGGGCCCTTCTAAAATCACTACTCTTTCTGGTAAAAGATGGTTTGTTACATTTATTGATGACCATACCCGCTTATGTTAGATTTATTTGATGAATAAAAAATCTGACGTGAAAAATTTATTCACAAATTTTTACAATATGATTGAAAACCAATTTCAAACCAAAATTGGTATTTTACATTCTGATAATGGAACAGAATATTTCAATGAGCAGTTGGGTGAGTTTTTGGAAAAAAAGGGGATTTTTCATCAATCTACATGTCGGGATACCCCTCAACAAAATGGCATTGCAGAACGAAAAAATAAACATCTACTTGAAGTAGCACGTGCTATAATGTTTTACATGCATGTTCCTAAATATTTATGGGGTGAAGCAATTTTAACAGCCTCTTATTTGATAAACAGGATGCCTACAAAGGTGTTAACATACAAAACACCTTTCGATTGTCTCAAAACTTTTTTTCCTGACACGAGGTTGTTTTCTGATTTACCCGCCAAAGTTTTTGGATGTACTGCCTATGTTCATGTTCCCAATCAATTTCGTTCAAAACTTGACCCCCGTGCTATAAAATGTGTTTTTTTGGGTTATTCCTCAAACAAAAAG
Organism: Camellia sinensis; assembly: GCF_055761805.1. Lineage (NCBI taxonomy): Eukaryota > Viridiplantae > Streptophyta > Magnoliopsida > Ericales > Theaceae > Camellia > Camellia sinensis. The sequence continues at coordinate 162,230,100 of NC_138964.1, forward strand.
GGGTATAAGTGTTTCGATCCTCAAACCAAGAAATTTCATGTGAGTATGGATGTGTCATTTGTGGAAACAAAATCCTATTTCCCCAACACTTCTCTTCAGGGGGAGACAAGTGGAGTAGAAGACCGTTTTTGGGATATTTCTATCCCGCTCCCCAATGTCATTTATCCTACACAAAAACCACATCTGTCTGATAATGATCACTTAGGAGAACCAAGTTCTATGGTGCCTAGTCAAGAAGATTCTTGTTTAGGGGGAGAAGTACTACAAAATGATCTAAATCCTGAGCTTCAGGTGTATACTAGGAAGCGATTTCATCTGAGGAATAATGACCCGAATGTCCATCCTAATGACCCGAATGTCCACCCGAGTTCTGGCATCGAAATTTTAGGTAATCCTATTCCTTCTATTTCCGACCTTGATGTTCCTATAGCAATTAGGAAAGGTGTCCGAAATTGCATTAAACATCCTATTGCAAATTACCTCTCCTATCAAAGACTGTCTAAAAACCATAGAGCTTTCACATCTAGGATTTCACACTTGTTTGTTCCAAGGAATATACAGGAAGCATTGGATGATCCGAATTGGAAATTAGCAGTCATGGAGGAGATGAATGCTTTAAGGAGAAGTGGTACTTGGGAGATAGTTGATCTACCCAAAGACAAGAAAACAGTTGGGTGTAAATGGGTGTTTACGATAAAATGTAACGCAGATGGAAGCGTTGAGAGATACAAGGCGAGACTGGTGGCTAAAGGCTTCACTCAAACTTATGGGATCGACTATCAGGAGACGTTTGCTCCTGTTGCTAAAATAAATTCCATCGGAGTACTGTTATCTCTTGCAGTAAATTCAGATTGGCCTCTACATCAACTTGACATTAAAAATGCATTTCTCAATGGTGATCTTGAAGAGGAGGTGTTCATGAGCCTACCGCCGGGATTTGAGCAAAGACTTGGAAGCGACAGAGTATGCAGATTGAACAAGTCATTATACGGACTCAAACAATCACCAAGAGCGTGGTTTGAACGCTTTGGGAAGGCAGTTCTCAGTTGTGGCTTCTCGCAGAGTCAAGCAGATCACACAATATTTTATAAACATTCAAAAAACAGTAAAATTACAATTTTGATTGTTTATGTTGATGACATCATTTTAACTGGTAATGATGAAGCAGAGTTAGCAGCCCTCAAAGAGAAACTCGCAAAAGAATTTCACATTAAGGATCTGGGAGCCCTCAAGTATTTCCTCGGAATGGAATTTGCAAGATCCAAGGAAGGTATATTCGTTAATCAGAGAAAATATGTTCTTGATCTCCTTGGAGAAACAGGCATGCTTGGTTGTAAGATGGTGGAGACTCCGATCGAGCCTAACTTGAAGTTACAAGGTGCTAAGGCTGAAGAAGTCAAAGAGAGGGAACAATATCAGCGACTTGTCGGGAAATTGATTTACTTGTCTCATACGCGGCCTGATATTGCCTTTGCAGTCAGCATGGTAAGTCAGTTCATGCACTCACCAGGGGCAGAGCACTTTAAGGCCGTTTATAAGATCTTAAGATATTTGAAAGGAACTCCAGGGAGAGGTTTACTGTTCAAGAAACATGGACATCTTCAAGTTGAAGTATACACAGATGCAGACTGGGCAGGAAGTGTTACAGACAGGAGATCAACATCCGGATACTGCTCCTTTGTAGGTGGGAACCTAGTTACATGGCGGAGTAAAAAACAGAATGTGGTAGCTAGAAGTAGTGCAGAAGCAGAGTTCAGAGCTGTTGCCTATGGAATCTGTGAAGTAATGTGGATTAAAAGAATTCTTGAAGAATTAAAGCTTTCTCACCCGACACCTATGAAGGTCTATTGTGACAACAAAGCAGCTATATCTATAGCTCATAATCCAGTTCTACATGATCGCACAAAACATATAGAAGTGGATAAACATTTCATCAAGGAGAAAATCAATGCTGGCATAATCTGTATGACCTACCTTCCAACAGGTGAACAATTAGCTGATGTGCTAACGAAGGGACTACACAAGAAGCAATTTGATAAGCTGACTAGCAAGCTGGCTATGGAAGATATCTTCAAACCAGCTTGAGGGGGAGTGTTGGAAATTTGTGTTAATGCATATAATAAGATAGTGGCATATGATAGTGGTGTTGGTGGTAGATAGTGGCATGTATAGAATATGATAGTGGTGTTGGTGGTAGATAGTGGCATGTATAGAATATGATAGTGGTGTTGGTGGTAGATAGTGGCATGTATATAATATGATAGTGGTAGATAGTGGTAATATATAATATGTAAGTGGCATATAATGGGTTATAATGATGTTTGTAATATCTCTTATATAAGGAGTGTCATTTGGTCTTGTAAAATAAGAAGTTTTGAATATAACAGAAATATATTCCTTCTTCCTCATATTTTCGGAGTTCTTCTTCCTCATATTTTCTAAGTGAATTGAAGTAGTTATTTTAACAAATTGAAATAGTCATTCGAACAGGTGCAACGTAAAAGAGGTGGGCAATGCGAGCAGGTGGGTTTGTAGCATTTAAAAACAGAGGCTGGCTGGTTCTGTAATTTTGCTTCCCTCTTATGGGCATTGCTGGAACAAGGAAGTGTAGAAAACACTTAGTGGCTTCCGTCTATTAGTATAGTATAATGTGATGATTTAAGCACCAGATCCATCATACTTGTCTTCTTGATTAATAGATGCCAGCTTAAGATTATATTTCATTATTCTTATTCCAAATATTACTTTATTCACATTGTATGCTACTCTGTCCTGCGGCTGCCTGTTATGATTTCTTTTGTTCCTGTTTACAGAATTACAGATATTTTTGTCCCTGCAGGTTTTATTGTTGATGGCAACTGCTTTGAATGTACCCATACCTGGACCAGATTCGGATGAGCTGGTTGATGCTATATCAACGGAACTACGTAATAGACAACAACGGATAGCTGAGATCACAGAAATGATCCATGTCAGTTCTTCTTCTTCTGTTGTTTTCTGCTCAATGCTGCAAAGGGAGATAATTTGGATATTAAGGCCTCGTTTGGCATGTAACAGTTTTAGCCTAAAAGCTAAAAAGTTACTAAAATAACCAAAAAACCTATAATTTATACAAAAAAGTCGAAGATTCTCTTTTCTCTTTACTTTTTACACATCTTTTCGTAAAAAATCAAAAAGTCATTTCAAACATAGTAGTTTTTTTTCTCTCATATTTTAGCCAAAAGCCAAAAAGTTACTAAAATAGTATGTTCCCTGTGGGTGAGAGGTGTGGTTAGAGGTAGTCCGGGAAGATGGCGGGCACTTCAATGGCCTGAGATCACCGGAGGTGGAGAAGAGGAGGTCAAGGCAAGCTTGGAGAGGGAAAGGTTGGCAATGATAGACCTTTGAACACTAATGTAAAGTATGAGAGGGTGTTTAAGCATGAGGCTCGGTTGTATTGTTGTTGTTGTGTCTCGCTGCATATACGATACGTTATATAGGCCACAGGAGTATTGGAGTCCAAGTGAACTGTTGGACAGGTGGCTCGTTCTCCTCAACTCTGCCAGAAGTGATATAAGCCCTTCTGCCGTTTGTGGCTTGCCGGCAGGCGGAGAGCTACGTTTCATGGCAGGCAAAAAGTAACGTTTCGTATATGCATCGGATGACATGAACGTAAGGTCATTGTTGCCTCTTCTTCAAGCTTGGTCGAGATGGAGTTGTCTTAGCAAGAAGACAACCATCTCGACGATCCCATGACCTCAGCCGCCAGTCTAGTATCCTCTGATGATCCCGAGCAGTAGTGCCTGGTGTCACGGACTGGGCGCTTGTCGTCCTCCCAAGAAGCCGGCTCCACGAGTGGTACTGCGTACCCCCGTGCATTATGCCCAAGGACCAACCCAGGAGATGCGATAGGGATCTACCCTGCTTGCCTTGCCGCTCACAAACTAATGCGCTTGTAAGGTGCTTGGTGTAGAACTCGCATCCCTAATGAGTCGGTACGTGACATGTTACCACCGCCAGTCCCTGACGTCCTCATCAGGGGGACATTACCCTGCCTGCCCCCATGCTTGTCCGTTTCCCTACCCGCGGGAAACCCGCCCCGCGCGGACACCACCCTTGGTGCGGATCCCACAATGAAGGTGCTTGATGTAAGTCCCACGTACCGTCCCCATCACAGTGCCCCTAGGCTGGCTCTGATACCACTTGTCACGGACTGGGCGCTTGTCGTCCTCCCGAGAAGCCGGCTCCACGAGTGGTACTGCGTACCCCCGTGCATTATGCCCAAGGACCAACCCGGGAGATGCGATAGGGATCTACCCTGCCTGCCTTGCCGCTCACAAACTAATGCGCTTGCAAGGTGCTTGGTGTAGAACTCGCATCCCTAATGAGTCAGTACGTGACACTGGGTCCTGCTCCCAACCCAGGCATCTAAGTAGATAAATGGGCCAGGGCCCACCTTAGTGTTTAAGAGAGCCAAGGGCTCGCTTCCAAGTGACCAAGTAGGAGAATGAGCCGCGGGCTTATCTCAATGTTTAAGAGAGGGGCTCGCTTCTGAGCGATCAAGTAGGAGAATGGGCCGCAGGCCTATCTCAATGTTTAGGAGAGCCATTGTTTATCAATCTAAGTCCAAGTGAGCCGGGGGTTGATTGTATTGTTGTTTGGCCTTGGAGCGAGGTATGAAGGACCATGGGCCTTGCGGGGCCATGGTGCTGCCTGTTGTAGGGCTCTTCATATCTAGATATATTTGGGCTTGTATATATGCTCCCGCTTAGGCTAAGCATATAGTTTTGGTTGCCTTGGCACATGGCGCCCATAGGGCTCGCCATGTATCAAACATACGACATGCTAGACGTGGTGCCTTATTGGTCTGCCATGTAGGTGTGGTTTTGGTGATGTGGCACCTGTAGGGCTTGCCACGTATTGAGCTTGATACAAGTACCCACATTCTCAAATGAGGCCTAAAATATGCTAAAATAGGGGTTTTAGAGAGGTGTAGAGTGAAATATGTTTTAAGCATAATCTCTATATCAATCTAGGGTTTAAGGGACATAAAAATTGACACACTGCTTGGTAAGGAGGACAAGGAGTAGGGAGAGAAATTTGTATTTTAATTGTTTCAGTTTCCCTTAGTCACAGGCCCCACTCAGCATGGGTCTAAATCTAAAATCATTCTTAAAGGCCAAAAATGATTTCCTTGTCCGTTGGTTAGTTCCAGCTTTTACGTCTTCTTAATATTGTGTTCATATTTATTTGTGGTTTTCATTTCAATAATTTATGTATTTGATTATTTTTCTGGTCATCAAACCTGGATTTGCTGTATTGGACGGAGATATCAAAATAGCCCAAATGAACCTTAGTCCTCCTTTTGTACTTTACTCCTTATGGCCCTTCAATCTCTTTACCACTGAATGAGACCTTGATTCCTCTACGTAGTGGTGGTGGAAGGTTGAAGGTCCTGAAAAGTCCAAATTGTAGTAGAGTTATTTTTCACATTATTGGTTTTAGAAAAACAATAACAGATGATCATATGTGGTTTAAACTCTAGGCATACATTAATGCTTCCAAGCTAACATGTTCATTGAATTATCTAAGGTGGCAAGCCTTCTTCATGATGATGTATTGGATGATGCAGATACAAGGCGTGGCATTGGTTCATTAAACTTTGTGATGGGGAATAAGGTAGCTTGTTTTCTTTTTTATATTGATCATCTCTTTTTTCTTTTTGTTCTCTTACATCGTGAACTCAATTAATTGAATCTGTGTTTCTTGTTGGAATGTGTTCCACATCGTCTAGAGTTGCCCCATCTGTGTTGGTTATAAGGTTTCAGTTTCTCTCTCCTTAATATTTGGGTTTTAAGGAAAAGTGTGGGTTTGGCTTTTTAATTTGGTATCAGAGCTTGGTTGGACCTATGACTGGTGTACCGTTTGTCCAGCTACTGTATGTTGTGGTCCCAAAGGATGTGTTGGAATGTGTCCAACATTGTCTGAAGTTGCATCATCTATGGTGGTTATAAGGCTCCAATTTTCTTCTGCTTAATACCTAGGTTTTAAGGAGAAGTATGGACTGGGCTTTTCAATTTGGACTCTTTGATAAATTTATCTCATATTAGATGTTGTCCCTCATCAATAAAATGAGTAGAAGTTTTCATTGAAGTATTCTAATTTTGTCTTCTCCACTCCATTTTCTATGCTGGGGTTTTGTTTTGTGGTTTGATTTTTTTGGCTCTCTCTCTGCATTCAATTCTTCATGGATTTCACCTAGTATGTGTTTTTCTCTTTGGAAAATTTAGCCAAAACTCCTCCATTGGACCCTTGTTTAGTGAAAAGGATAGCCTAATTTATTTTGCTTCATAAATCCCCTAAGGAGGATGTGCATAATTGAGTAAGGATAAAATAAAATATATATATATATATATATATATTTTTTTTTTCTTAAACAATATTGCCAGAGTAACATATTACTGTGAGACAGAATAACATATTGCTGTTTACATCATTTTTTACAGTAATAATTTATTTATTTATTTTTTATAATTGCATAGTCAACGTGGATCTTATTTGATAGATCTTGATGAGAGTATTCTAAAAATACTAATGGGTAAATTACATTGACACCCCCTGAGGTTTATGTTTATTACAGTTCTTCCCTTCACCTTTTGAAAATTACATCACCCTCCTTGAAGTTTAAAGTTTTATTACAGATTGTTCTCTCAGTTAGTTGACTGTTAAGTCAACTAACAGATTTTGCTGATGTCAACAATTTAATTTTTTTAAATATCAATTTTGCTTTCACTGGGTAAATTACATTGACACCCCTCACATTTTAGAAATTACAATCCCCTCCCCAAGGTTTAAAGTAACATTATCAATTGCCCCCTCGGTTAGTATTAGTTAGAAAAAAAAAAATCATTGAAAAAAAACATTATTTGAAAAAAAAAATTAATTGAAAAAAAATTTTGTTAGTCAAATTTTAAAATTTCGGTTTAAAAACCAACGTAAACTCATTTTTTGAATTTACATTTTTTTCCTCAAATTTACAAACTGAGACAACTATTTATAAACCAAAAAATTTATCAAATAAGTTTTTATGACAATTTTTAAAATTTTTGTAAATATAAATTGAAAACTAAAAACGAAATGATTACCAAACATGCCTCAGATGGTAAAAATATCGTAAAATTAACAAATAATTAAATAAGTTACCAACGTAAGAAATGACTTATCAAAATATTCTTAGGTTATGTATAGTTTGATTTTTAGAAAAAAAATTTTAAAATTAAAAATTAATTTGGTTAAGAAATAAAAAATAAAAAATAATTTTCATTTTTATATAATTTTTATCTTTCGAGTGCTTAGAAATAATTTTTTACAAATTAAATATATTTTTTCATATTTATTTTTATTAAATTAGTTTTTTTTTTTAAATGTCAGGGAGGAATCCGTATTAAATTGAAACCTCAAGGGGTGTCAATGTAATTTATCCTTTAAAGTATATGTAAAGATTAAGGGTAAATATGTCATTTTAACTTAAAAGTTAACGCTGTCAAATAATTATGTTGACAAAGGGGGTCAGTGTAATTTCCCAAATGTGAGAGGGGGAAACTGTAATAAATATAAACTTAGGAGGTGTCAGTGCAATTTACCCAATACTAATTTTATTAAAAATCGACAACTGAATCAGAAGTTATATTATTTTGAAGTTTAATATTTTGGTAATAGTGGTATGTGTTGGACTTTACAAGGAAAACTTTTTGTGCTTGTCCTTAATGCATTTCAATTTTATCATGAGGGGGTTTTGACCAAATCCCCCTTTCACTTTGGTAAACATCGCACTATTGATTATTTGTAACTTCTCTCTTTCTTTTAGATGGTATTTCCATATACGAGCTACGGTAGTCTGGATACCTCTTGTGTTACTTGGAGTTTTCATCTCTTTCCGAAGAAAAAAAACAGGATATGAAATTTTGGGGCCTAATTTTTTTTTTCCCTTCGTTTTTTCCCTCACAATGTAGTTAGCAGTATTGGCTGGAGATTTCCTACTTTCCAGAGCTTGTGTGGCTCTTGCCTCTTTGAAAAACACAGAGGTATTCTATCCTCTTGAAACTGGTATTTTTGGATTTATTATCTTCTGAACTTCTAAATTTCTGCTGCATGGATGCTTGAATTTTAGTGAGAGGTGGCACTGAGCTGATTCTTTCTACAATGCCATGCTTTGGTAGCCTATTTCTAATACTATTCTTTCTAATTTTACCACACATCCATCTAAGCAACTTTCATCTTAGCTGCATTTATTTTATGAAGGTGTTGTATCCTAGTAGCCTAATATTTTGTTCTGTAAAGCATTGCTGTTCTATAGCATCAATGGCTTAAAGAATTGAGTTTATAGTTGTAATTTGATATTCAAGATTTTGATTAGTATAGCTTCCATTTGCTACATATTTAAAATAGTCACCATGCTTCTGCAGGTTGTATCATTACTAGCAACTGTGGTAGAACATCTTGTTACAGGCGAGACCATGCAAATGACTACTACATCTGAGCAACGTTGTAGGTACACTACTCTGCTGCTGGTGTCATTTTTATACTTTTTTAGCTTCAGGCATTATGCACTATAAATAAGAGATGCAAAATCCTATGAGACATAATAATACATTTTCTGGTTGTAGGGCTATTCTCTCTAGGCACTTATAAATTATTGATATGGATTAGTGAGACTTTTGGCAAAACCGCTGAGGACATAAAGTTATCTTGGCAATATAAATTGAATTCATCCACAGTGGAATGTCTTTTCTTGTTTGTGGGAGCCTGATTGCCTGCTCATATTACTGATTTTGACATAAATTATCTTCGGTGCAGAAGAATATATTGATGGTTGTCATTGAATCATCTTAGGGGACCATTGTGTAACTTTGCATTGGTCTCTGATCATCTTGATTTTTGGTGTTGATGAGAAGCATGAGCTTGTAAATGTTGCTTTAAATATATTGTCTAGTAATAGTTTCCCTATGTGAATGCTTGCAATGGGAAGGTTGCAGGATTGCAGTCAATGTAGCTTCTCTGGTGCTGTCATTTCATGTCTGATCATTAACATCCGTTTCATTGGCATATTACTTCTGGTTTTCATGATATTTTGGCTTATATTAATTACTAGTCTTGCTATAAATTCTTTCATTAAAGTAATTTTTTATTTTATTGCAGCATGGAATATTATTTGCAAAAGACATACTATAAAACAGCGTCATTGATTTCAAACAGCTGCAAGGCAATTGCCCTTCTTGCAGGGCAAACTGCAGAAGTTTCAATGTTGGCTTATGAATATGGAAAGAATCTGGTGTGTAATATCCTTGGGATGTATGTTCTATCTGTTATTTACAAGAAAGATCATCATTTATTAGTATCTGAATTTCATAGATTTATGGCCCATCCACCTAATAGAAAATTTTAACAGATTCATGTGAAGTTAAATTCAGTTTCCCACAATAATTTAAAATCCAAAAGCTTCTGTGTGTAGCTTTGTGTCCAATTTCAACAATACCATAAACAGAGCAGAAATTCTCTCTTATACGTGCTTCCTCAAAATGTGCGCAAGATAAATTGACAGCTTTATTGCAGTCATATCAGGCTATACACCATAAGGCAGGGTAATCCTAACATTTTAGCTGTTCCAAGCGCTTTTCTTTAACTGTATACTATTAGGGTTCCTTGGTCTTTATCTTTGGTCTTTAGAGAATGAGTAGAGAGTTGTGCAACTTAATTGCTTTTTTTGTAATTGTTGCAATGGCCAACCTGGCTGCCATCACTCCAAGACATGTCACCAAAATCTTGACATATTCTAAAAATAACACTTTTTGTTTAAATAACAGTGGTTACCATTACACCTTAATGATGATGCTGTCAACGCTGATTGGCTTGCAGTTGTAACAGCCCTCTCACTCACTAGTAGGAAAACCAAATCAAAGTTTTGCCTCTCCCTAAAATATTATCGTGGTTTTCTTAGTTACCTTTGAACTGAATGCTTTTGTGCATTCTCTTTTTCCTCCACAGGGATTGGCCTACCAGTTAATAGACGACGTTCTTGATTTCACAGGCACATCAACTTCCCTCGGAAAAGGTTCTTTATCTGACATTCGTCATGTAAGTGTTCTTTCCTTTGTGTTATTGTTGCATTAAAATAATAATCTTCTCAATATTGAAACTGCACATCCTATGTGTGTCCACAAGCTTCTGATTTCTAGTTTTTTGAAATTAATTATTATTAATATATATATATATATATATTTTTACAGATTAATACATCCAGTTACATAGTTCGTAGTTGAAATTATTATCTTTTTAACTTTAGTTGAAAATTTTTAGTAGCTTATGCAAAGAATAAAATGACTCACATTTCAACCCAGGTGAAGGAGAGAGGAGGAGTTTAGTTTAAAAAGTCCTGAAAAAAATTTCAAAGATTGTCTTGTTGGTTCTCCAACTGTTGACACATGCCTTATCATCAGTCTAGTGTCAAGGTGTTATGATTACCATTGACTGTGTTGAACATGTCTCGTCCATGCCCTACTTAAACATACAATGTGCACTCACGCACACAGCGTTTAAATGGGATCTCCTTTGCATATAAATTTTAAGCTGTCATATCTAACCCTTCAATTCAAGTACAGGGATTTCTTGATTTTTTATGTTCAAAACATGTAGCTATGAGCATATCTATTCACTATAGTTCCTGTCCTGTATATTGATATAGTCTAAGGAATAGCCTATGTAGAGGATGAGTACCCTTAAGACTTTCGAATTGTAAGTGTAGAAATTTAAAATTCTTTTGCAGGGAATTGTAACTGCTCCAATATTATATGCCATGGAGGAGTTCCCGCAATTGCGTGCAGTTGTTGATCGGGGATTCGACAACCCTGCAGATGTAGATCTTGTAAGTTTCTGTGTTACACTTCACATATTATGCATGATCCATGTTGCATCTTGCATGGAATGGATGTGGCAATGATCCATACACTATATAATTGTATACACAAGTGATACAACAGAACTCTATCCTTCCTCTTTTCTCATTCAGAAATGGTAAAGACCACCTCAGCAGCGAATTGGTTATTTGATTCTCATCTCTATCCTTTCCATCTCTCATTGTTTAAATCGTTTAATGTTGATAGGGTCTGACTTCAACAAATTAAACCCTAACTCCCCAAAAAAACACCAAAATTTATGGTGGGAATCCATTTTTTTATACTGGAGTTGCAGCAAAGAAACTTGTGCAGATGTTATAAGTTCCTCGTGTGGAAAAGGTCAATCTTAGATATTCGTAAGAGGCAAAATTGGAGTTGCTATATGTACTCTTCAGATTGAAGCTTCTGCCTTTTGTGCATGTGAACCTCTCAATTTCAGATGACATTTATTTACAACTTGTTGGTTTCTACGGAAAAGTTCAAAGGGATATAAAGTTTAATTGAAGTGTTGCCTTAAATAGATAGAGAGAAAGGTGAAACATGATTTGTGTAGCAGGCTCCTAAATTGATGGGACAAATGCTTGCAGTTGAGCATCGAGGTTGTAAAATTTTACTGGGATTGGTTATAATTTTGCGTCTTAGAATTTACTACTACTTCAATCTGTGCGTGTTTCCATTTTTACTTGTTTGGTTTTTGTTTCTCTCTCTCTCTTTTTCTTTTTTTGGTTTTGTTTGGCATAAAATGTAAGCATTGTATTGACAACCAACAGTATTGCATATTTGGTCTTTCTTTTGGTACATGTACACATTCAACTTGCTAGATTTTTAACTAACAAACACCATCTACATGCAACTGGAAACACAGGCTCTTGATTATCTTGGACGGAGTCGTGGAATACAGAGAACCAAAGAGCTAGCGGCGAAGCATGCCAACCTTGCCTCTGCTGCAATTGATTCTCTTCCTGAGAATGATGATGAGGATGTTCAAAGATCAAGGCGGGCGCTGGTTGATCTGACTCACAGAGTCGTTACAAGAACAAAGTAGAAAAGAACATCAATTCCTGCCACAATGCTTTCATGTGTCAGTTTTTCCTGCAATTTTTCCATCAATGGTTTTGTGAGGGGGTTTATTTCCTCAATATTCTTTCTGTTTTGTTTTCCATTTCAATCATGTAGTTGTGATGAAAGCCACCAAAAAAAAAAAAAATGGCCCTCCCCAAACTTGCTATCAATTGTAACATTGGGTAATATTAGTTAGGAATGTGATAAATAAAAATAACTTTATATAAGTTGACTCGATTCATATGGTTAGTGGCTTCAACAAATTTATATCCTATTTTACCCATAACATATATGCAAAGTTACATATATGCACATGCTAGATTTCCAATTTTGGCAGAAAAAACTTGTTAGTTGTTTTTTGAAGTTTTGAAATCTATTTTTGCACAAAAATAAAAATATAATTGGTATTTTTAAACTTCCATTATTTTCTTTTAGGAAAACACAAGAAAATGAAGACATTGAGAATGGTATCAAACACTTGCGTTAAACTGCCATAGATTGGATCTTAGGTTTGTTTAAAAGCTTGGGAAACAATTGCAATCTTTGGAATGCTGCATGAAGACTGTCTCAATCACTATAAATTTTTAGGCAAATAAAATTTGATCAACTAGTGAGTTATCTCTACTTAAAAAGAAAAAATATACTCTTTTTTTTTTTTGGGGGGGGGGGGAACTAGGGGGATTTGGTCATAGCCCCCTCACTATCTAATTTCTCTTTCAAAAGGACAAGAATTATATAAGTACTTTCAGAGCCCCATGATATTTTAAAACTTGTTTCTTTTACTATATTACCTTCATATCTATCAGATCTCCTATTAAGACATTTTCACTATGTATTTCAGAGTAAAATTTTACACTCTGAAACTAAAAGTAAAATTTTACTCTGTATGAAAGTAAAATTTTACTCTGTATAAAAGTAAAATTTTACTCTGGTTCTGTCAAATGAAAAACAGAGCAATAGAACCAGAGTAAAATTTTACTCTGGTTCTATCAAATGAAATTTGATGTTTACTCTGAAAAATCGATGGAACTTTGAGCTTTGAATCAGGCCTATAATCCTTGAATCAATCGATGTTTACTTTGAAAAATATTGAATCATGCCTATAATCCTTGAATCAGGCCTATAATCTGAAAATTTTAGAGAAATCTCAATTTTTCATACCCCGGTTCTTCAGATTTTACAGATTTTTCAGATTTTTAAAACTTTGAGCTTTCAAAAATCTATATATTCGAATTCAAATATCAAAACACACAAACACACACATATATATAGATATATATATATATTCGAATTCAAATCTCAAAACACATATATTCGAATTCAAGTCTCAAAACACACAAACACACACACACACATATATATATATATATATATATATATATCTATATATCTCGGGAGATTAGAGATCGGAATCGTTCATGGTGCACAGATTTGAGTTGAAACCCTATATCGAAAGAGGGGAGAGAAGCTTGCGGAGGCTCTGGAGGATGATGAAGTCATGGAGAGGTAACGGTTGAGGACGGAGTCGATGGAGGGGTTGCCGAAGGCGAAGGTGTTGCCGGCGTTGGAGAAGGTGATGACGGCGGCTTCGGTGTCGCACAAGTTGCAGAGCTCGCCGGTCTTCTTGAAGAGGCCATCTGTGGAAATGAAAAGAGTGGGGAAGAGAGTGGGTATAATAGTCATATAAAATATTTAAATAATAAATTTGTCTTTTATGCAAGACTTTATAATTATGAGGGGGTTTAGAAAGTATAATTTTTTTCTTAATCCATTTAACAATGAAAGGAAGGTAAATGGGATTTATAGCCAAATTTTCCGACAAAGTAAACATGTTAAAGAAAAATAAATTAGAGTATAAGTTGACTTTGCAGATTCACTTACTATGCTGAGTGTGATGATTTCATCCTAAATTACAAAATGACCTTTTAAAAATGGAAAAGTCTCTATTTTGTCCAACTTTGGCTCTTCCTTTGCACTAGAACCGATACTCTTCTCTTATTATTAAAAAAGTCGCTCTATAGACAAAGCAGCATTTTTTTTAATGAGTGGGGTTGAGTGTAATTTGGGTAACATTCAAGGGAGGTCTGTGTAATTTTTTTTTATTTTTATGATCTCAACGGTATATTTAATTAGAATTATATATCTGTTATAAAAAAATTTAAATAAATTTAATAATAATTTTTTATTTTATTTTATTACATTTATCTAAAGAAGTGTAAAATAAAAATATTATGATTGTCGAATCAATTTTAATTTTTTTATACAAATCAAATCTTTTAAAATAGACGGTTCAAATAATAAAAATGCCTTTAAAAACTGGTTTTCATATTGACGGGTGGGAAGTTAAGCCCCACTTCCCTCCCCACCGACCCCCCTTCTCTCTCTCTCTCTCTCTCATTATTGCAATGCAATTTGAACCTGTAAAGTTTAATCGGCAGAGGAAGAAGTAGAAGAAAAAAACCCTTCATTTTGTTAGGTGTGTCTCTCTTTTTCTGTTTCCGCTTAATCTCTTTCTTCCAATTTTGATTCCATTTTCAACCATCATAGCCAACAAGTGATTGAGGTGCATCATGTTACCTTAAATCTTGTTTATTAATTCTGTGTTTGATCGGAGAATTTGAGAAGGGATTTAAAAAAAAATAAAAATAAAAAAATAAGTGAAATATGAATAAAAAATATTTTCACTTCATTTACTTTCACACATTTTTCTTACAAAAGAAAAGTTATGTGAAAGGAATGAAGCTTTTCTCTTTCAAGTTTGTTTTTAGTTTAAATTAAATGCCCTTGGTCCCTCTAATTTCACGGTCCCTAGTTTTAATTTTAACAATTTGAACATCACATTTCCAAGTGAGAATTTTGAGAAGGAAGAATAAATTATACCGTGGTCTCTATAGATTTGCTTTAAATTTCACTTTAATCGCTCTAATTTCTCATCCATTTTGTTTTTTCTTTTTCTTTTCCAAAATGTTAATGCAATATGGAATAACTACATTGAAATGAAATTGAAAATGTGGGATTTAAATTAATGAAATTAAAATTAGGAAAATCGAAGTGAAATTTGTCAAATTAGGACCAATGGTGTATTTTATCCTTGTTTTGTTTATTTATTTATTTACCGTATTACTTATTTCATTGAATTTATTTTTAATTGTTGCATGTTGTGATGATGGATACCTCTGCATATAGCTTGATAGCTAACGGTAGTTGTAGATTTTCTTGTGGTGGAGTCTGGTAGGAAGGCTTTTATTGATGGTAAACTGTTTTGGGAATTGACTTGAAGTTGGGTCAGTCTTCCCAAAATAGCGGGTTGACTGTGTAGTCGGCTATTGAATTGCCGGTAAACAACGATTGCTCTTTATCTAATTCAATGGTGATTGTATTCTTTCTCTTCTCTTTTTACCCCATTAAGAACACAATTTATTTGAAGGTAGTAAATTTTTTGTGGTGGGTTAGTGATGGCATATATTATTGAAGGAAAGGTATATATATATATATATATTGGCTTGCTTTTCTAGCAAAGCAAAGCTGATTGTCTTTAAACTTGTGGTTTCTCTGGGCTGGCTGATTGGGATCAATTCTTAATACTCTGCTCGGTTAATTGGAATGAGAAGGAATGGAATCGAATTATCATTTCTTACTCTTCCTTATGGAATGATCACTCCCTTACATTATGTTTGGTTGAAAAATTTGGGAAGAGATTTGGAAAAGGAAAGAGAAAAAGATGTGTAATATTTTATTTACATTTCACCTACTTTGTCTGTTTTCTTTTCCAAATCTCTACTCAAAACTCTTAACCAAACACAACATTAGAATAGTGAAGGATGATTCCATTTGTAATGTAATTTTCATTATCTTTTCGGTCAACCAAACATAAGAATGGATATTTTGATGTGAAAGAAATAAGAGAGTGTAAGAAATCTCTTGAATCTATTATCTGACAGAGGAAGAGGAGACTCCTATTTATAGGAGCTATTGTTTACAACATCATTATGTTACATTACATAAAATATTAGAAAGTGGCCGAAAGCAGCCGAAAGGCATCTGAGTGTGTTAATATAATATATATATACATATTAAGCAGCCGAAAGGCATCTGAGTGTGTTAATATAATATATATATACATATTAATATATGTTACATTATATTAATATATGTTAACAGCCCCCCTCAAACTCAAGGAGGACAAACATCAACCAACTGGAGTTTGGAGACAAGGTCAACGAAGCGGCCAGGAGAATGAGCTTTGGTGAAGATATCAGCAGGTTGATCAGCAGAGGAGATTGGATGGAGATGAACAGTACCACGAGTGACGTGTTGACGAATAAAATGACAGTCAATCTCAATGTGCTTGGTGCGATCATGAAAAACATCATTGTGAGCAATTTGAAGAGCACTTTGATTGTCACAAAAGAGGGCGGTAGCGCCAGAAGGGGAAACGCCCATGTCAGCAAGAAGCCAACGAAGCCAGAGAAGCTCCTGAGTAGTATCAGCAAGAGCACGATATTCGGCCTCAGTACTGGAGCGAGCAGTAAGAGATTGTTTCTTGCTGCGCCAAGAAATAAGAGAATCACCCAGAAAAAAGCAAAACCCAGTAGTAGAGCGGCGGTCAGTAGGATCGCCAGCCCAATCAGCATCAGAGAAAGCACGAAGCTGGAGAGAGGAGCGGGCGGAATAATGAAGACCATGAAACATGGTGCCTTTGAGATAGCGAATGATACGAATTAATGCAGCATAATGTGTGGTACGAGGAGCCGACATAAACTGGCTGACAATATGGACGGCATAGGCAATATCAGGACGAGTAACAGTGAGATAGACAAGACTGCTAACCAGCTGACGATATAGAGTAGCATCAGAGAGAAGAGTGCCATCAAGAGGTGTAAGACAACTCTGAGGCTCCAGGGAAGTTGAGGCAGTCTTGCAATCGGTAAGACCAGCACAGGTGAGAAGATCAGATGTGTACTTAGCCTGAGAGAGAAAAGAACCCGTGGAATCATGGAGGATTTCAAGACCTAAGAAATAGCTGAGAGGACCAAGGTCTTTCATCTCGAAATGATGGCTAAGAAATTGTTTAAGATGAAGAATACCATTGACATCATCACCGGTGATAATCATATCATCCGCATAAAGAAGAAGCAAGGTGGTTCCTTGAGCAGTTTTGCGGATAAAAAGTGCAGTATCATAAGAGCTGGAGGTGAAACCACAGTCATGAATAGTAGAGCTGAACTTGGCAAACCAAGCGCGGGGAGCTTGTTTGAGACCATATAAAGCACGTTGAAGTTTGCAGACTTTATGAGGTGGATAAGTAGACCCAGGGGGAGGTTGCATGTAGACCTCCTCAAGAAGAACACCATTAAGAAAGGCATTTTTCACATCCATTTGATAAAGATCCCAGTGTCGGGTAGTAGCAACTGCAATGAGGCTGCGAACAGAGGTGAGACGAGCAACAGGAGCAAAGGTCTCCTCATAGTCAATACCATATTCTTGATTGAAGCCTTTAGCAACAAGGCGAGCTTTATAGCGCTCAATAGAGCCATCAGAACAGGTTTTGATTTTGTATACCCATTTACAGCCAATGGCAGTCTTGCCAGGAGGAAGATCAACAATGTCCCAAGTGTGAGTTTTGTCTAAAGCCTGTAATTCATCAGTCATAGCTTGCTGCCAAAGAGGATTAGAGCGAGCCTCCTGATAGGAGGTGGGTTCATAAGTAGAAAAAGCAGTAGAACCAACAATAAAGTCACGAAAACGAGTAGAAGGTTGGATTACCCGGTGTGGTCGAACAGGAGGAGGAGGAGCCAGAGGAAGAGACTCAACAGGGGGTGAGGAGTCCGAGGGAGCAAGATCAGGACCATCAGAGCTGGCAGGTGCTTGAGAAAGACCAGTAGGCAAGGCAGTCTCAAGAGAGTCAGGCATGGGCAGTGGAGGAAGCTCATCAGAAAACAGATCTGCAGAAGGGTTAGTAAAACACAGAGAGGGTGAAGGAACGGATAAACAGAATTGAGAGAGGGAGGAAAACATTGTGTGTTCCCAAAAGACCACATGACGAGAGATACGGAGACGCTGGGAGAGAGGATCCCAACAGCGATACCCTTTTATGTTCAATACTATACCCCAAGAAGCAACAAAGGCAAGAACGAGGTTCAAGTTTGGTACGTTCATGAGGTTGGAGAAGAACAAAACATGCAGAGCCAAAAACCCTAAGGGTGTCGTAAGGGGGACGGGTGCCATGTAAACGCTCATATGGAGTGTGATTATGAATGACCGGTGTAGGGATATAATTGATAGTGTAAGCAGCAGTGAGAGCGGCTTCACCCCAAAAATTTTCTGGACAAGAGGAAGAGAGAAGGAGGGCTCGAGTAGTGTCAAGTAGATGCCGATGTTTTCGTTCAGCACGGCCATTTTGTTGGGACGTACTTGGACAGAAAAAATATGTTGGAAGAAGAGGCTAGGCAGAAAACCTGTGCTCTGATACCATGAAAGAAATAAGAGAGTGCAATGAAAGAAATAAGAGAGTGTAAGAAATCTCTTGAATCTATTATCTGACAGAGGAAGAGGAGACTCCTATTTATAGGAGCTATTGTTTACAACATCATTATGTTACATTACATAAAATATTAGAAAGTGGCCGAAAGCAGCCGAAAGGCATCTGAGTGTGTTAATATAATATATATATACATATTAAGCAGCCGAAAGGCATCTGAGTGTGTTAATATAATATATATATATATATATATACATATTAATATATGTTACATTATATTAATATATGTTAACATGATGGAATGATAATTTAATTTCAGTTTATTCTCGTGAACTAAATACTACCTAAAAGGCTATGGATTCAAACATATTGTAACATATATATATATGGTTAAATTAGACTGATCTCCCTTGAGCTTTGGAGAAAATACAATTAAACCTATAATTTTGATATAATTACATTGATCTCCCTTTTAGTAAGATACTAGTGCAAATGATATGAAAACAAAAAGATACACAAGGGAAAATACACCTTTAAATGTAAAAGAGATGATAATATTATTTTTTCATTCATACGATTAACAGAAATTTGATAAAAAAAAAGAGGCCAAGTGTTATATGAATTATAACCTTATTAAGAGAACCCAATATAATTATGCGAAACTTGTGAGGCTTACTGTAGTTTCTTCAAATCTCAGAGGAGATCAGTGTAATTGACCCCATATATATCTTCTTGGGAAGTGCTAAAGATTTAAGCATTTGTGTCTGATAGACATGATGATTCTTTTTAAGCATTTTGGTCTGATACACATGATGATTCTTTTGTTCAAACCAAGTTCTGTTGTTTAGGAATGCGGAATCAGTTCACTACTTGTCAAACAAAAATTGCTTAATTTTACAACCCAGAATTATGCTGGATTACTGTGTTTATGCAGTAGCAGTCGCTTATTTGTGGAGCACAAGTGGAGCGTTTGTAAGGACCTTGTTACTAGATGAAATAGAAAAATGTTTTGTTTAATACATGGGAAAAGCTACACTGACAAGTTCTCACGTGGGAAAAGCTGTGCTGGTTCACGGAAAAGTGCACTTGAAATGCCAAATAGATTGTTCACGTTTGAGCAAATTTCAGTAGTATCATTGTAGCTGTAAGAGTTCATCAAGTGATTTCCAGGTCCTTCTTAACCAGTACTTGAATAGTGAAGATTATACCTTTGCTACTCTGTCCATGTGAATGGTGGTTGTGGAGGATGAAATTATCTCTACAGGGAAAATAAGATGATACGCCTAATCCTTTGTACTCTGTAAAAAGAAACTAATGTCAATGATCACTCCCGATCAGGGTAGGTCAGGAGGACCCTTTCAATGATCAAGTCAATACCATGATCGGCCATAACATAAATATTGAAAAAGGAAATAATTATGAAGTGGAAGCTAATCAAGATTGAGTATAATTGAATTGAACTGGATTCACTCACTTGTCTCTTTATGCTTTGCTTGCTTACCCATTTGTAACTTTTCTAGTTCAAATTCCATTCGTCAGATCTTGTCTTGATCGAAGGATTCTACCTATACCTGGCTTTGGTCAGACAACTTGCTAAGTTGCCCTTATCTTTGATCGTTGGATCTCTATCGCATGGACGGCTTGGATGATGTCTGACGTTAGTGACCAGCTCGCTGAGCATTACATCCATACGATCAATTTGATTGGACAGCTCTACCTCACTAGGCCCAGCCTATATCGTAGTCTTGTCTATTATACATTTGTATCGTTGGATGATATCTAATCCGATATATCTCCTTTATTTTACAGATCTGCCTTTTAGAAGGTTATCTTTTATATTTGCTTGTGTAGCTTGACTTTCTCGCGCCCCCTTTCGGAAGGTTAAAAGAAAGCCCCGCAGTTTGGACTCCCACGATTCTGAATTTAATCTCACAAGTGTGAAATTGATAAACACCAAAGAGTCCAAATCCGGCAAATCGTTTAGAAAACTGATTTTGAATCAAAAATGCTAAAATTGGACTACTTTGCCAGATACAGAGTTGCCACCTAAATATTTTGTTTTGAGAAAATTTAGGAAACCTATGACTCACGCCAAAGGCCACGTGTCCGTCATCACCAAAGTTGCCTCGACTTGGGAATTTAGGTATGAGGGGGGAATGTCATGAATTGAGCACCCCTGCTCACCCGATCAAAGATCGGCCTCTACTAATTTTGATATGATTTTTATCAACATTATATGCTCTTATTGTGGTTTATTAGGCTAACATTACTATGTGATGCACACACACAAGTATAAACTAGTTTGCTCGAATTGGAACAATTCAATTTTATGTTTGCTTTTTGAAAAAGGTTTGGATTTGCCACTCAACAAAGTGGGCTTAAAGCTTGTGAATTTGCCACTTGACAAAGTGGGCTTAAACGTACATTCATTGAATCATTCCAATTCAAACATCAAACCTTCATCCACAGGCATTCAAACAATTATAGCAATTAAGCACTTAGCCTCATAGTAAGCATGTTAGTCATGGTAGCCACTCACACTCATGCAAATATGCTAAAGCACTAAAAACTCACATAGTACTTAAAGCTAAGATAAAACAAAAGAGTTAGAAAAATGCATAATTCCTAACTATGCAAGATAGCTAATGCAACGCATGCAATAATGCAACTAAATAGGCTCGGCTACTTAACATGTTATTTGCAACAATTTCATAGCATGCGTTTAAATACGTATTCAACGAGGTATTAAACGACAATGTAAGTTTGAATGATGAACTGAGCCTTGATGCATGCAAGACAAATGAATAGATGCAAACATGCGATATGCTAATTGAAATGTGATGACCCTCATCTAACCATCAAAAGTAGATAAATAAAAGGGAGAAAGATGTGAGGTTGGATGACATATACATTATTACAACATTGATGCCCTCACGCAGGAGAGTCCGAATGAATAAACTAGCTAAGCTAAACTACTTAACTAATTAAGCTAATTATTACAAAATAAATGAAATAAATAAGCTAGCTATCTAAGCTAATTAATTATTACAACAAGTAAATAATTAATTATGCTAAGCTAATTAATTAAATAATTACAATAATAAACTAATTTAATAAACTACTTTAAGCTAATTAAATAAATACAATACGAAGCTAATTAGCTAACTACATTAACTAACTAATTACAAAGCAACTAATTAAACTAATTAACTAATTAATTACAACATGAATTAACTAAATAACTAATCTAATTCTTTTTTTTCTTTTCTCTTCCTTTTGTTCTTTTGTTCTTTTTTCTTTTCTTTCTCTTTGAAATAATAAAAACATCTGTAGACGTCCCCGAACGTCCCGGGAGGATGTATCCCGTTTTGTTCATGATGGGCTCACTACAATTCAGGACTCAATGTCACGGTCCTGTATCTAATTTCGCAGAGTGCAATGCAAGACCGATGAATCATCAAAGAGTCCAAATCCAGCAAATCGTTTTTGAAAACAGATTTTTTTGAAAGAAATGCCAAACATGGACTGCTTTGCCAGATACAGAGTCGCCACCTAAATATTTTATTTTTGGGGAATTTAGGAAACCCTGACTCGTGCCTAAGGCCACGTGTCCGTCATCACCAAAGTTGTCTCGGCTCGGAAACTTGGGTACGATTGGGGAAGGTCACTTCGTGAGCACCCCCGCTCGCCCGATCAAAGATCGGCCTCTACTAACTATGATATCTAGTTTTGAAAACATTATGCGTTCTTACTCCGGTTATTAGCCTAGATTTACTACGTGATGTGCACAACATACAAGTATAGACTGGATTGCCTAATTTGGAACAAAGCATCGCATATCCATTTGTTTTGAAAATGGATTGAAGTTTGCTACTCGCAAGTAGGCTAAAACACGGGTTTCGACGAATTATTTCAACTCAAGCAACCTAACCTTCACCCACAGGCATTCAGGCAGTTATATCATGTAAGCACATAGACTCATGGTAAGCATGCTATCATGGCATTCACTCGCACACATGTAAGGATGCTAAAGCATAAACATTTACCGAGTACTCCGAGCCAAAGAAAGAAGCTAATTAGAAATCATGCATGAATCCTAACTATTCTGAAATGCCTAATGCAACACATGCAAAAATGCAACTAAGATAGGCTCGGCTATTCTAAGATGGCATATGAAATGTAACAATTGATACACGTATTCAACTTGGAATTGAAATACGATGCAATTAGTATGATGCGCCGAGCCTGGTGTATGCAAGAAGATTAATGAATACAAACATGCTATCATAAGTATGCTAATTGAAACATGCCCTAATCTAACCATCATAAGCTGGTAAATAAAAGGGAGAAAGGCGTGGGGTTGGAAGACATACATCACACACACGCACACTTATTACACAATTGCCCTCGCTCGGAGGGTCCGAATAAATAATTACAGTCCGAATGAATAATTAAATGTTACAAAACCCTAATTAATTAACAAATTAACTAGGAAAGCAATAAACTAGTATGCAAATTCATGGACCGCCTCGGCTCTGTTTCGAATGATGAAAGATGCATGCATGCTCGAGTCGCCTCGTCGGGAAATTCCATTGCGATGCCTCGTCTCGTCTTTGTTTGTAACTGATTTTAGAAACTTGCACAAAGCTCCAGAAGGCTGAAACTCCACCTTGGGAAGGCTGCCGACCAGCTATTGGCTTGGGAAACACCTGCCGACCACCCTTTGTGGTGGAGACTAAAAGAGGTGGTTGGCCTGCCAGAAAAGCTGGCCAACCGACCACTTTCAGTCCTTGGATTCTGGTTTTTCTACAACAAAGGCGAGAATGAGAGAAAGTAAGGTATTTTCAACAAATGTGTGCTCGACCACTCTCCCCGTCCTTGCACAAGCTCTAGGGAGTGTAGTCCTCGATCCTCGTGCCACCAATCACTCATCTCGATGCATGATGGCCGAGGAGTCGAATTGCATAACTCAATGTGAAATGAATGCACATATAAACATAACAAGGCCTAAACTCCATCATGGGTAATCCGGAGTGTCGGCGACTGGGAATTGAGACACGTTTCGTCACTTGGAGTACGAAACGTCCCTCGTTTCCCGTGTTTGGACTAACCCTACTCCAAACACAATCCAATGAGATGGCATACACAATGCAACTAACATGCCACCCTAAATGCAATGCAATGCAACCTAATCATATTGGCATGTGAAGGATGATATGCAAACATGCAACCTAGCATACGCAATGCTATGGACTAAAATGGCATACACAATGCACATAAGCTATATGGCATACACAATGCACACATACGAAGATGGACATACACAAAGGCATAATCAAAGCATACACAATGCGATGGTCAAACATGCAATAACATGAACCAAATGGCATACACAATGCAAGGTGAACTTAAACCAATATGAGTGGACCTTAGCCACACTCACATCAATGTCCATATGAAAGAAATGAGACAACCGAAACACATACAAACATGCACGATGCAAGGGATCGATCCTAAGGCATCAAATGCCACTCTACCAAAGCATGGAAAAGGATGCAATATGGCATACAAACACACAAATTCCAGCTCTGAAACATGATACAAAATGGTCCCGAAACACGCAAACATGGCACACAATGCAAGCTAGGGGGCCCGGGTACCGAAACTAGCGAAGTGCGTTACTCTAGAGGTACCCAAAACAATGCACTAATGGAAAAACCAACCCCAAATAGACCCTA
This sequence comes from Camellia sinensis, assembly GCF_055761805.1. NCBI lineage: Eukaryota > Viridiplantae > Streptophyta > Magnoliopsida > Ericales > Theaceae > Camellia > Camellia sinensis. The sequence goes on from NC_138964.1 coordinate 162,254,312, forward strand.
GGAAGGTCTAAAACAGTGGGGAAATGGCCTAAAATGATGGCTCGGGATGCGACGAAATGGAGCTCATTCAATGGTCCGAAAACAAGGCATTCATGGACAACTCTCAAGCACACTTAAGGAGTATAAAACATGGCAATATGGCATTGACACAAGCTCTGAAATATGATATATAATGGACCCAAAACATGAACGCACCTCAGTATATGCATGGAATGAACCTCGAAACTCAAAGTTAAGCATGGGTATTGAACTACAAGCATGCAAAACCAACATTATTCAACCATGAGACCCAAAAATAGAGCTAGGGCAGTCCAAAATAAGCATAATATCAGTTTAAGGCATGGCCAAAAAGTGTTAAAATCAAGGGTCAACAAAGCATGCAAAGAAAGCTAGTGAACCATGAGTTACATTACAACTATATGGAGCATATGAAGGCTCACCAAACCAATCAAAAACAAAAGTATGCCATGCTAAAATATGCCCAAATAACCACTGAAACTCAATCAATTCATGCAAGAATGATGGGCTCCTTTGAAAGGCCAATAAGGGGGTTGTTCTACACATGCATGATGGACACACACAATGGAAAAACCACATCTGGACAGAGGTTCTGAGGGTCCTAAGACCCACTAAAAAGAGCCTGAAAGGGGTCTAGGAAACATGCAAATAAAGGTCCCTTTGAAAGGCCTTGAATGGGGCTGTTCTACACATGCATCAAAGACACAAAATATGGCCAAAAGGGCTCTGGACAGAGTCAAGGCAGACCTTGAAACTCACAAATAATGGCTTGAAACAAGACTTCTCAACATGCAAAATAGAGCTCCTTTGGAAGGCCAGCAAAGCTAGTAAAGAGAACAAGGGGTGAGAGGGTCACCCCTCTCTGATTTTAGGGCTCAAAAACACATCTAAGCCACTGAAAATCCACTGGATTTCAGTGGCTAAAAGGCCAAACCAAGGCCAACACAAATGCTCTAATGCATAGCTCAAAACATGAGTAAATGAAGCATGCAAAGGGGAAGATGACCCCAAACAGAAAAAGTATCTTTAAAAAATATGTTTATAAGCTCAAAACAAAACTTTTTCCAGTTTATGTCGAGGTCCAAAAATGCTTGCAAGTATGGCTAAGCAATAAAGCAAAATAATGCAAAAAAAATGGAAAATAGAGGCTTACCCTTGTAGAGCCGACCCTCAGCAACTTCTGGACCAAGGTAATGAGCCTTCAACCTCTGCAAATCAGTTCCAAGGTGCTTGGATGGATAGTGGAGGTGTTGTGTTAGGAGGTGTAGTGCAAATGGCCAAGAATAATGGAGTTTTGGAGCTTGGAAGAGAGAGATATAGAGGGAAGTGTATGTATGCTCTAACCAAAAGGTTCAACCCTTGTAATGGAAGAGGCACTTTTCCTTTATAGAAGAAAGGGCCTAAAGCTTCTTCAAGAAGCTTAAAACCAAGCTCAAAGATCCTCCATACACGTGTATGGAGGATCACTTCTGAGGCTTCTAGTTGGCACAGCTGGCTTACACTCAAAGAGACCAAAAAGCAGGAAGCAGGCCGACCAGTTAAGGTGGTTGGCCGGCCACTTCCCCTGGTTGGCCAACTAGGGGTCAAAAAGGTCAAGTTGAAAAGGTGGTCGGCCATACTAGATTGGTGGCCTCCCAGGTGAGTACAACACAGCTGTATGGTGAGAGACCAGAAATGTGACCCAGGAGAGAGAAAAATCAGTTTTCTAGCAAGGTTCAAAAGGTTCAGGAAGAAAATCTAGTCGGCCTACCCATATTGGTGGCCTCTCAAATGAGTACAATACATTGGTGGTATGGGAGACCAGAAATTAAGGTCTAAAAGTGAGAAAAACCAGCTTTCTGTCAAGAAAATTGGCTGGAGGAGAGAGAAAATAATTTTCAAAGGAATTGCTGGTCTCCCACCATCCTACCACCTTCCTAACAATGAAAATAGGGTCCATACCAAAAATGAACCCTAATTGATGCAAAACAAGGGTTCGAGGGCCAAAACGCGCAGCAAGGGGCCCCGAAAACAGGCTGTTAGGTACCGGAAGTGGCGTGCGACCGCGAAGGTAGTCTCTCGGGCCACAGTGTCCCTAAAAAGAGAGGAAACAAGGTGTGTCCCAAAAATCGGAGCAAACGGAGGTAGTTAAGTGGTCCCGAACCGAGGCACACGGCCGACGGCTCCGAAAATCGGAAACTGGTCTCCAAACGGGAAAAATGGCCTACGGCCACGAAACGTAGCCTACGGCCACTGAGAGATGGTCTACAAGACCTCTCCCTCCCTTCGGGAAGAGAAAACAGAGAAAACAGGACCTAGTTCGCAAACCGCGACAAAGCACAAAAGAGCCCCGAAGTCCGAAGGTAAGGCTCGCAGCCGAGACTCTGAAACCTCAGAACGAGCACAATATGCATCATCACCGATCGCTCAATTGGTGACGTCTGAGTCTTAAGGTTGGTCAAAAATGGGGTGTCTACGACATCAAGGGAGAAGTTTTATGATTTGTGAGGTCTGAAAGCCACCTTATACTTGTAGGTCTGAAAACCGCTTTGTGCTTGCTAAAATGATCACTTAACGACGAAGAGAATCCGTAGAAGAATGTAAAATACCACGCACAATTCTGAACCTATCTTCGCAAGTTTTGCAAAAGAAACAGCTTAAAATTTTTGAAATCGTGAATGACTTTGCCCCAATAAGTCAAAATTCACTCAAACCATTCGAGGGATCCTTCTTAATATTCGAGCTTATTAACAAAATCTCATTCAAAAAACAAATTCAAAAACAAATTCAAAGCCTTTTTCTATTTGTGAAAGGTCACGCATGCATCACTATGGGCATAATAAAATGATTAGAAACTTGACTCCCACTTTCTTATAAAGATGAAGACCTGAGAGTACACGAGAGAAACTCAAAGGAAAAAGACTCAACTGACGCAATAACGCAAGAAAAGACAAACAAAATCAAACTCACAACATAACTATTTGCAGAACACAACTCAAAACAAAATAAGCATTTCTGAGACAAAAGGGGTTTTTCCTTCTCCAAGTCCATCTGCAGAATTTCAAAAACAATTTCAAGTAGCCCACGGGAAGGTCCAGACCTGCCTTCAATTCAGCAGTACACATCCACACCCAAAAGGATTGATTTTAGACAAACTTTTAAACTGAGTCTCACAGATTAAATCTCATAATTACCTCGATTGTCCCCACGTATCTTCTTGACCGAAACAATTGCTTCTTCACACCATGCCCCTAGTTCAAAAAGTTCTTCCCAAGTTCTTTCGACAATTACCCTTGCTGAGATTCATCATTCCAACAACCAGTGTTGGCATCACTGCTTCATTAAGCTTGAACTCGCCAAAATCGAGTAAACTTTCCATTTCTTCAAAGATTTTGTTCCTTTTGCTCAGATCGAAATCAAAAGATTCTGGAATGAACACAGTGGGTTTGGGCTCATTGGCGGGTATACTGTGTTAGCTAGGGTAATGGTTGGTGGCAAGCTGTGTATGGGTTTTACGTTATAGAATGGCAATGTATTACGGTCAGGAAGAGGGTTATTGATAGCTTTGGGATGCTTAGGTAGGGTAATGACCTTTTTGTCAACTAGGTCTTGAATTTCATGGTGAAGACGAAAGCGGCAGTCAGTATGGTGACCGTACTGCTGGAGGAATGTGCAATATTGAGTAGAGTCGTGTTTAGGTGGGAGAGGATTAGGGAGAGGTTGAGGATTGAGTGGTTTGAGATACACTTTCTCTATCAGTACCTGTAGTGCACAGGTTAGGCTCATATGGAGTTAGGCGAAGGTTCGTTTTGGGGAGGAGGAAACACTAGGTTTAGAAACATTGGCAAATCGGTTGGCAGGTGTTGGTCGAGTATTCATGGGCTTGGGATTGGGATCAGCATGGGTATTTCTAGTAAAGCATCCCTTTTCATTGCTTGCCCTCTAATTCAAAATGCTCTCATCCTGAGCGACAAAAGTGTCGTCTACAGTCTTTGCAACAATTGCAAGCACTGGCTGCTTGTTCAACCCTTTGACTTTCAAAGTCTTAATAGCCCACTAAAGTTATGCATAGGGATCAATACTTGTCTCGGCTTTGTTCTTGCTACTTGCTTCTTCTTGGCCAAGGGTTTGAGTGGCTATATCAAAGAGAGTCCCATTTGTTATTGCTCTGTCATCACCCAGACTTGAGATTGTTTCAGGTTGGCCCTTTTCAACTACAGCTCGCCCCAGGATTGCGGAGCTGTTTAACATGATCAAAACCCCAAATGTTAAATCTGCCATCGTTCCTTGAAGGTTTTCAATCATTCCCAACATCTCAGCAGTAGTGGGTTCACCCATTTGGCGCCCTTGGCGGACCTGAACCGGATTGGGTGCATCCATCATGCACAAATTAGTGCTTTCTAGAATGAACAACTCAGGCTTGAGTAAATGGGACGGTGTGATGTATATGCTGGGATTGAAGATAGATGGGAGTATATGGATGAGATTAAGGTGGGCAGGAGATACTTGATCATGGATGGGAAGTGGGTTGGTGGTAATATTGGGGTCTTGAGGTGGAACTATTATTTGGTTGTCGATGAGATTCTAAACCTCATAATGAAAGCGGTAGCAACGATCGGTGCCATGACTATATTGCTAATGATACACACAGTATTTTGTGGGTTATGTCTAACAAGGAGTGGGTCGGGAAGAGGTTGAGGATCAAGGGCTTTGAGATGCCCTTTTTTCTATCAGGATTTTTAGTGCACTGGTTAGGTTCATATAGAGGGGGGGTGAAAGTTCTGCCTTGAGCTCGGGTTGGGCCGGCTTTTTGTGGGTTAGCATTGGAAAAAGGGTCAACAGTTTTGGAAGTTGTGGCAACGGTATTGATTTCAATGGGTTTGGGAATAGCATTGGTATTCCCGAAAAACATCCTCCGTATTGGTTCGCTTGTTCTGGAAATAATCCTTCTGTTGAATACACTCTCAATTTGAATCCTAATTCATGCAAAGTTTTGAAAGTGAATAGTGGAGCAACTATTAACTTTTGTAACATATTAGGCTCAAGGTTCTGCACCACTATCCGCACTTGGTCCCTCTCAGAAGGTCAATTTGTCATTTGTGCAGCTTTTACTCTCCACCTTGCAACAAATTCTACAAAAGGTTCTTCAGGATTCTGGAGGGTTGCTTTAAGATCTTGAGTGGTTATTTCAAGTTAGGTATTATAAGAGTACTAATTGACAAATGCCTCAACCAACTCTTACCAGTTCTGCTTCATTTTATCCTCAAACTTGGCGTACCAAGTGGCTGCTATGCCTGACAGGGTTCTTTCATACAGAGAGAGTTTTTGAGACTTAGTTAGACCCATCAGTTTCAAGACGTCCAAGAAAAGCCGGATATGTACCATAGGATCTCCAGACCCATCAAAATGGTCAATGTGTGGCATTTTGAATTTGTCTGGAAGCCTTATGGCAACCTCGGTGTATCCATCCTTAATATCGAGAATGGAGTTAAAGCCCTGTGGCTTTTTGAATTGCTTTTGAAGGTTAGCAATTTTTAACGAGATCGGGTCGAGATCATCAATGTCAAGGAGATGAAGCCCCTCATCAGGCTACACCAAGGGTCTGAAAACTCGAGTTTGAGCTAACCCTTCTCGGGGATCCGAACCTTGCAAATCTTCAGTTGGCGGAGGTGGATCAAAGTTCGGCTGGGGGCCCGTGGCTGGATGTGTAGTAGATGCTCCAGATGGGTGTTGCATTTCAGCATTGGTTTTATCCTACATAGCAATTCCCTGGCTTAACGCCGCTATCGTGGCCACAACTTCTTTCAAACTCTGAGCCATCATGAATCTGCTGAGTTGGCAACCGGGGAAATGAATGGGTGTAAGCTGAGTGCTGACTGATTTTGACCTAATTATACTTGATGTATTTGAACTGGATTTAGTCTAGACGGGTTTGACTGGATTGGGCTTTTTAGAATGGTTTTTTTCTGTAGTAGAAGGATCTTTTCTGAGCTGGCCTTTTAGGGGTAAGATAAACTGAACCTTTGCTTAATAGGTTTTTTCTGGGATTGGATAGACTATGATGGGTTAAGGCGATTACTACTCTTTCTCTGGCTCAAACAAACCTAGCATTAAAAACAAATGCTCCGTCAGATCGGGATACAGGATATACATGTCAAAACAGCGTAAGACACAATATTGGGCCCTGGTTCCGGTTCTGGTATTTTTCCACCATATCAAGCATAACCCCCTGGATTTTGACCCAAATCTAATTCTGATATGATCCTCAAGTTTGAAAGGAATCGCCTCAAGATTAAGACACTCCGAGGATTGCATCATACATTTCCAAAGATTTTCACATTTTACACAAAAGCATTCAAAACACCCCTATGAGAGGTTTAGGGTTTCCCTGTCCTAGCTTTGGAGTGATCTATAGCTTTACTACTTAAACAAGCGGTATCACATCATCCTGCATATAGGAGAGTATCTTGTCCTAAGTTGGAACAGTCTCTATGGGCCCGTTTGTTTTAGGTTACGTAGATGGAAGGTGATTAGGATGGTGGAGGTGTTATTTAGTGTCATGTTTGTTTGTAGAGTTGGGGAGGGGATTAGGATGGTGGATGTGATATGGATGGAGGTTGGGGAGGGGATTGAGATGGAGGTTAGGGAGATAGTATTAGAAAAATAGTGAGGGGATTAGAATTTTTTTTATTTTTTATATATTGGGAATTTTTTTTATAAATATTAATGTTTAATTTTTTATATTTTTTTATTTGTTTTATTATTTTATATAAAAATAATTTAACAATTCCTATACTAACAACTATCAAAACAAACACAATTTTACTTAATCCCCTCACTATCAATCCCCTCACTATCAATCCCCTCCATTCTACCTCTGAAAACAAACGGGGCCTATGGCTTTACTATATGCAGCTAGGCCAAATGGTCAAAAAGGATGCCTCGACAAGACTACCTAATAAACCTCTCACACCTAACACCGAGAAGAAGAAGGAGGGTCAAGCGGTACAGCGGTAGTCCAAACCCAAGAGTTATGTTTCCATCGCGGCAAAGCTTGCGACTGGTCAACCCTTTCAAGCAAGCCTCCAGCAAACTGTTCAGGAATAGCAGATGGCAAACACAGTGACTTAGGCGCACCAATGCAAATGCAATGCAAAGAAACATATAAGTGTAGATAAAATTTTATATCATAATTTTCAAGTCAAGTTCTCTAAATCCCCAGTAGAGTCGCTAGAAACTGTAGCTTGACTGTTTCGCGCCCCTTTTCGAAGGTTGAAAGAAAGCCCTACAGTTCAGACTCCCGTGATTCTAAATCTAATCTCACAAGTGCAGTGTGAAATTGATAAATATCAAAGAGTCCAAATCCAACAAATCGTTTGAAAAATTGATTTTGAATCAAAAATTCCAAAATTGGACTGCTTTGCCAGATATAGAGTCGCCACCTAAATATTTTGTTTTAGAAAAATTTAGAAAACCCATGACTCGTGCCAAAGGCCATGTGTCCGTCATCACCAAAGTTGTCTCGGCTCGGGAACTTAGATACGAGAGAGGAAGGTCATGAATTGAGCACCCCCGCTCGCCCGATCAAAGATCGACCTCTACTAATCATGATATGATTTTTATCAACATTATATGCTCTTGTTTCGGTTTATTAGGCTAGCATTACTATGTGATGCACATATACACATATAGACTAATTTGCTCGAATTAGAACAATTCAATTTCATGTTTGCTTTTCGAAAAGGGTTTGGATTTGCCACTCAACAAAGTGGGCTTAAAGCTTGTGAATTTGCCACTTGACAAAGTAGGCTTAAACGTACATTCATTGAATCATTCCAATTCAAGTATCAAGCCTTCACCACAGGCACTCAAACTGTTATAGTGATTAAGCACTTAGTCTCATGGCAAGCATGTTAGTCATGGCAATCACTCACACTCATGCAAGTATGCTAAAACACTAAAAACTCACATAGTACTCCAAGCTAAGATAAAACAAAAGAGTTAGAAAAATACATGATTCCTAACTATGCAAGATAGCTAATGCAACTAAACAGGCTCGGCTATTTAACATGTTATTTGCAACAATTTCATAGCATGCGTTTAAACACGTATTTAGCAATGTATTAAACAACAATGCAAGTTTGAATAATGAACCAAGCCTCGGTGCATGCAAGACAAATGAATGGATGCAAACATGCGATATGCTAATTGAAATGTGATACCCCTAATCTAACCATCAAAAGCAGATAAATAAAAAAGAGAAAGACGTGGGGTTGGAAGACATACACATTATTACAACATTGATGCCCTCGCGCAGGAGAGTCCAAATGAATAAATTAGCTAAGCTAAACTACTTAACTAATTAAAGCTAAGCTAATTAAGCTAATTATTACAAAACATATGAAATAAATAAGCTAGCTATCTAAGCTAATTAATTATTACAATAAGTAAATAATTAATTATGCTAAGCTAATTAATTAAATAATTACAATAATAAACTAATTTAATTAACTACTTTAAGCTAATTAAATAAATACAATACGAAGCTAATTAGCTAACTATATTAACTAATTAATTATAAAGCAACTAATTAATTACAACATGAGTTAACTAAATAACTAATCTAATTAAATAATTACAACACTTTTAATTAGATACAACATAACTATGACTAACTAATTAATAACTAAACTAATTAACTAAATTAACTAATGATTAAACTAATTAACTAGTCCCGGGAACGAGGGAGGCTCAATGCATGCTCGGTTTCCACCCGAAGAATGTCCACTGTTTGTTCCCGAAAGCCTCTATTGCACAACCCTTGCACTGGTTTTCTTTTTTCAAATCAAAGCTGCTTTGCTTCACAAACATTTTGCTCAAAATTCATTGGTGGCCTGCAGGCCAAAAGTGGTGGCCGGTCAGCCACCATTGGGGGGTTGCCGTCCAACACTGATGGCCTGCCGGCTGGCACTGGTGATGCACAATTCCATGTTGCAACAGAGAGTAAACAGGGCAAAGAGACGGTATTCTCATAGATTGCTTGTACTGTGTATCCCTCATTATCATCAAAACATCTCAAATGAGTGATACACTTGGCCCTCAAACCATCAATCAAGCAATTTTATTGCATGATGGCTAAGGAACCAATGTGTACAAGTTCAATAAATGCACAAGCAAGACCAAAACCATCACCCTATCATGCATGATCAAGGGCAATGGAGACCTTAGAAAAATTGGCACATTTCATCACTTTGAGTATGAAATGCCCCAATTTTCTTTGTGTTCAATTAACATCCGATTGAACACACCAAAACCCAACCAAATTCTTATGTTTCACAATTTTAGTTTCAACTTTGCTTACTCATTTTACCTTACCAACCATTCTTTAACCAATTCAATTCATTGGCGAGTAGTCCTCTAAAGAGAAGGAAGTGTCAAACAAATGGTAGTTTAAGGCGAGAGAGAGGTGTCATGCCGTTGATAATGAACCCCCAAAAAAGGATTAAACCATTAAGCATGAACCTCAATCTCAAGCTTGAACAATCCCAAGGGTGAAACAACCATCAAAGCAAACAAAAAATAAAGAAATGAGGGAGGTCACAGAGATTATGCTTGTTGAAAATAAGTGAGAAAAGCACTAAAACAATGCAATCAACTCAAACAAGTGGTGTCTAAAGGCCTAAAACACCAAGCTTGTGAGGACACTTACACTACAAGCATGCAATACAAGACTCAAATGACTTAACCAACCCAAAACAGAGTTAAAATAGTCCAAAATAGAGCCTAAAACATGCTGGAATTAAGCTATAAATGGCTAAAAAAATAAGCTAACATATAGAGCTATCTAGGCTAGCAAACAAGGCACAAGGATGAGAGTCTAACCCCTTCAAATTTGGACTTCAAAACTTTATTTTTACCACTGAAAATACTCTGAAATTCATTGTTCAAAGGCCCAAAAATAGATAGTTTGAAAATGGGAAACAAATGTGGAAAGACCTTACAAACAAGAATAAAAAGGGGTGAATCACCCCCTAATCTTAAATGGCCTAAAACCACAAATTTCAACTCACAAAAATAGAGTTTTTTATACCCCAAAATAGCCCAAAATCAGTGGGAAACAGATAGAAAAACAAGTATGCAAAATAAGTTAAAAAGACAAGTATTATACCTCTTGAAGCAAAGATCAGCTTTAGGCAACAATTCAAGCCAAAACCAACTTCAAGAGCTCCAAGAAGGTATCAAGGAACCTCAGCTCAAAGGTGATCAACTTTGATTAAGGAGGTGTAGGAAAAAGCGTTATGTATGTAGGCTAATGTGCACAAACTTGCAAGAGAGAAAGAGAGAGAGATTTTTGTTCCAAAAATTCTAACCTTTAAACCAAGAGAGAAGGTCCTCTATGTATAGGAATATATGAGCTTCAGGTCGAAATATCTATATAGAGACAGGTGGAGCATTGTGGAAATAGCTGGAGGAAAATATCTGCAAAAAATTTGCTTTTTTGACACTTGTGGCCGGCAGGCCACTGTTGATGGACGGCAAGACACATTAGTGGACGTAACCCTCCCAAAAGTGGGTCAATATACTAAAAAAAAGGCCAAAAATTTCACTAATGGCCGGCAGGCCACAAAAATCTATTTTCAGGCCCGAATTCAAACTGGCATATCTCTTTCATCTGAACTTCATTTCAGGTCATTCTTGAGTCTAAATTGCAGCCCCGGAAGTCTAGTTTCCAATGGTGGGAGCCTCATATCTAAATTCTAACTGTGAAAAGAGATATTCATATTTTAGTGAAGGTTGCTCAGTTTTGTCTTAACAAATTGATGCCTAACTTCTTTCCCAACTAGTTTTTTTTTCCCTCTCCTTCTATTTTCTTCAACTCCAAACCTCTAAATGAGATGTTTAAAAGATTTTTCAAAGAGTTCACCTCTCTTCCATTTATTTTGACTTTGTCCTTGCTCAGTTTACCGAAAAGTGCAACATTTAACGAAATACGAGCCTTGGAACATCGTAGAAGCATTTTCAAAAATATTTTGAAAGAGAGGGTTTTAAAGTCTAAAATAATTTTGGTCAAAAATAGTTTTGGTCCAAAATAGGGTGTAAGGTTGGGATTTAGAGCTCTCTTTGCTGAAGAAATTGAATATTTGCATAGCACAACTTTCATCATCCGGTGATCAACTTGAGGCACCCAAGTCTTAAGGGCGGTCAAAAATGGGGTGTCTACAGCTTGTCTCCCCACACGCCTTGATTGGTTGCCAAGTTGCTACTAGCTATCCTCCGTGGGCTACCAGGGACGGGGTTGGACTTACTACTTTCTATTTTGGGCTAGTGTGATTAGGTTTGGGCCTGGCCTCATATTTTTACCCTTCACAGTGGTTATATAAGATTTGCCTGTGTAAAAATGGTCAGGTTTTAGTGACGTTTGGTTAATATTTGTTGATTGTAAAGAGTCCAAATATCACACTAATGGCTAATATTGGTCATCAAGGTTAAATATGTCACCATATTTACTTTTCAAGGTTAAATATGTCAATGATTGTACATGGTCAACCAAGTCAGCTCAGTGGGAGCTTCTAGGTGGTCACTGTAAGTTGTCTGAATAGTTTTCTGTATATTCAATTGTGTATCTTTACAAGGAGGTCACCAGTTTATATAACCCTAAGGAAAATACGAAAAAGGAAATACAGCCAAATAGTTACACCAGCACAATCTTTCCTAATTCTATATACAATACAATCTTTTCTAATTCTATACACAATATATTTCTCACACTCCCGCTTAAACTCAAGGTGTTTTAGCAAAAAATACTGAGAGTTTGCTAAGAAGAAACTAAAATTGAGATGTAGTGTGAGCCTTAGTGAAGAAGTCCGTAAATTGCAAAGCCGAAGAGACAAAAGGAAACGAGATAGAGCCAGACTGCAAATGCTGTCGGACAAAGTGACAATTAATCTCAATGTGTTTCATCCGTTCATGGAAGACAATATTGTGGGTAATCTAAATAGCACTGCGGTTGTCACAATAAAGGGAGGTTAGAGAAGATTGAGGGACACCCAAATCAGATAATAGACAACGAAGTTAAACAATCTCAGCAGTAGTATGAGCCATAGCACGGTACTTAGCTTCGACAGTAGAGCGAGCAGCAACAGTTTGTTTCTTGCTTTTCCAAGAGATCAAGGAATCGGCAAGAAACATATAGAAACCAGGCATGGACTTGCAATCAGTAACATCACTAGCCCAATCAGAATCAGCATAGGCCAGCAAATCCAAAGAGAAAGTAGAGGACAATAGTAAACCCCGAAAGATAGTACCTCGGAGATGGTGAAGAATCCAAACCAGTGTTGCCCAATGTGGAGAGCGAGGAGCAAAAACAAACTGGCTAACCACATACACAGCATAGGCAAGATCAGGATGAGTAACTATCAGATAAACTAAGCAACCCACATGCTCGCGATATAAAATGGGATCATCCAATGGGACACCACCAGTAGAGTTGAGCTTCACATTAAGCTCAGTAGAGGTATCAGAAACCTTAGTATCAGTAAGACCAGCACGGTGAATGACCTCATTAGCATACTTAACCTGAGACAGAAAATAGCCTTTTGAAGAAGAGGCAACTTCAATACCAAGAAAATACCGCAAAGGACCAAGATCCTTCATCTCGAAGGTGCGGAAGAGATGCTGCTTGACCTCAGAGATAGCAAAAGAGTCAGAGCCAGTGATGATCATATCATTCACATACAGTAATAATGCAACAAATCTAGCTGAGGTGTGGAGAAGGAATAAAGCAAAGTCCTGGACACAAGGATGAAACCCAAGCTCAGTAACAGCAGTCTGAAAGCGATCATACCAAGCACGAGGAAACTACTTCAGACCATACAGAGCACGCCGAAGGCGACAAACCTATCCAGAGAAATGATGAAGGCCAGGAGGAGGACACATGTAAACCTCCTCAGTGAGATAGCCATTAAGAAAAGCATTCTTAACATTCATCTGATAAAGAGGCCAAGAAAGAATAGCAGCGACATAGATCAAAGTACGGACAGTAGTCATCTTGGCAACAGGAGCAAAGGTCTCCTCATAATCAATACCATACTCCTATGAGAAACCTTTGGCAACTAGACGAGCTTTGTAGCACTTAAGAAAACCATCAGAATGAGTCATGACTTTGTAGACCCATTTGCAACCAACCAGATTCTTACCAGCAAGCAAAGGAACCAACTCCCAAATACTAGTTTTCTGTAAAGCAGACAATTCATCATCCATAGCTTGAACCCAATAAGGATCCTAACAGGCCTCCTTGTAAGACTGAGGTTCTTAAAAAAAGTGAATAGCAGACAAAAAAGTACGATAGGAAGTAGAAAAACATGTATTGGACCAACTCCACCTGTTTGGAGGACGACACTCACGAGGAAGATAGCGGTGTGCAGCAAGATTAGAGTCGTAAGAAACAGAAGGAGCAGCAATAGGAGTAGAGACAACTGGTGGTGGAGGAGCCTTGTGACGAGAATAAACTAACAACGAAAGGGAAGAAATGGCCAAAGGCGAAGAAGGAGCCATAGGTAACAGAGACGGAGAAGTAGGAATGACCTTAGAAGGAACAGTGGCGATATACTCATCTGATGGGACCTCAGAAGGAAATAGGTCAATGTGAACCAAATCCTCTTTGGAAACGGGAGCAATGAGAGGGGGAAACTGAAAGTAAGATAGACGTTCGAGAAATGTAACATGACGGGAGACATAGAGACGACAAGAGACAGGGTCGTAATAGCAGTAGCCTTTCTAAGTAAGACTATAGTCCAAAAAGACACACAAGACAGACTGGGCACTGAGTTTGGTCCAATCTTTACAGGGAAGGAGGACAAAACAAGCAGACCCAAATACACGCAGGAGGGAATAATTAGGAGGTTGGGAATACAGAGCCTTATAAGAGGATTGACCGAAGTGTAGGGGAGTCGGCATGTGATTAAAGATGAAAGCAACACTAAGAACTGCCTCGCCCCAGAATGGTGCCGGAACAGAGGCAGAGAGAAGGAGAGATCGAGTTGTCTCAAGGAGATAACGGTATTTACGCTTAGCACAACCATTTTAGGGAGGGGTATCAGTACAGGAGGTTTGGTGAATGGTGCCTAATTTGGCCAAATACTCATAGAATTCAGTTTTAAAGCATTCCCCACCCAAGTCAAACTGAAGTATTTTAATTGTGGCCCCAAACTGTGTAGTGATCATAGATTGAAAGGTACGATATATCTGGTAGAAGTCAGATTTATGAGCCATAAGATAAACCCAGGTATAGCGGGTACAATCATCAACAAATGACGTATAGTATGCAAAACCCCCTTTAGTGAAAACAGGAGAAGGTCCCCATACATCAATATGGACAAGAAAAAAAGAGAAAGCAAAAATAGAAGTACTGTTGTTAAAAGGTAAAGCTATCATTTTAACAAGTTTACATCATCGACACTCATTAATTTGACTAGGAGAAACTTTACCTAGCAATCCTGACTGAGCTAAAGACCACAAGTGGTCAATAGACAAATGACCTAAGCGAGAATGCCATAAATAAAACTGACTCGACTGAGAATCTAATTGAAAAGATGAAAGTGCAACGGGGGAGGTAGATAGAGGAAGATGCAGACTTTCCACCACATAGAGATCTCCAACTCTACGGTCGGTCCCAATCTACTTCTTGGACATCCGATCTTGCACACAACAGATAGAAAAAGAAAAGATAATATCAAAACTAGAAGCATCAAGCTGACTGATAGAAAGCAAGCTAACAGACAGTTAAAGAACATAAAGAACAGAGGGAATAGTAACAGCGGACATGGCAGAGGGTAAAACAGACCCAACAGATAGGGCAGACATACCAGACCCATTAGCAGTATTAAAAATAGTAAGGAAGGAATGGGGGATACAGTTTTGGAGTAAGGAAAGGTGAGGAGTCATATGACAAGAGGCACCAGAATCAAAAAGCCAGACAGATGAAGGAATACTTAAAGAGGACCCAAGCAAACCTGAATAAAGAGAGGTAAGAGCAGAGGCAGATGAAGATGACTGAGAGATAGACAAGAGCTGCTGAAGTTGAGCAAGCTGAGAACTCAAGGAAGCCAAATCAAGACCTGGAACCGGAGTGGATACAGTATAAGTAGTGGGAGGCCAGAAAGAACTTTGAGTTGGTGCTTGGGACTGAGACTGCTGAAAAGACGGACGTCCCTTCTTGGGACAATTGTACTTCCAATGACCCTTCTGATGGTAGGGGCCCCTTCTTGGTCTTTGCAGTGGCCTGAAGCTGATGAGGTGGGGGGTTCGACAACAAAAGAGGCTGAGTAAGAGCCAAGAAGACAGATGGAGATAAAGTCTGACTGGCCATCTTAAGATGGGTTTCTTCGGAGAGAAGCTCATGAACAATAGCATCCACAGAAGGGAGAGAAGACTGATGAAGGATGCCACCACGGATAACCTCATATTGAGAGGAGAGAGTCGTTAAAAACTGCACTAAACGACCTTGCTCCTGAAACTCAACATAAACGTCTAGTACCTTGAGGCTAGATGGTTCCATGAGAGCCAACTGATCCCAGAGGCCTGTCATCTCTATGTAGAAGTCCTGAATACATTGATCCCACTGACGAGCACTCTGAATAGTTGTTTCCAACTCATACCGCTTGGCAAAGTTGGATTGATGATGTACACCGAATAAATAGTCCCACACCTCATTGGCAGTATTGTATTTGGAAAATATCATTCCAATACGGTCATCCACAGAATTATGAAACCAGGTCAAAACTTGGGCATTATCACAATCCCAAGTGTCACAAGAAGTCAAATATCCTTCTTGTTTCGGGTCCAATAGACGAGGAACAGAACCAGAAACATAGCCCCATTTTTTCTGACCAAGAAAGAAATTCTTCATGACACTAGCCCAATAAACATAATTGGCATCAGTAAGTTTACATCTGATTGCCTGGATTTTGGTGTTCGTCATTATAATAAATCAAAGATTCACAGATGGAAATATAATAATGACTAACAATTGGGCCAAATTGTAAATAAGAGTTTTAACCCAAATAACAATACTAAGAGAGTCAAAGCCACGAACTTAGAGAGACAGAGATAGAGACAGAAATACAAACAGAGAAAGGCAGAGCAGAGATCGACCGAGTGAAGCAAATCAGCACCACTTTGATCACATGAACCAAGGTTTGAACGAGAGAGTTTAGGCGAACACGATCGTATCGTTAGAGAGAGGCTTCTGATGATCATGAACCAAAGTCAATCGACCATGAAGATCAGACGACTCGACTCCGATCAATGAAGACGAGGCACGACGTCGACAGAGGGACTGAAGCAACAACTGAACTGATGTCGCGATGCAAACCAAAGAGAGATTAGTCAAGAACATGTTTCAATATTGCGATTGGGAGAGAAGATCACCCACAACTCACGACTGAGAGAGAGCAACAGTTTCTAGGGTTTTGGCTCTAATACAATGTAAGTTTTCTGAATGGTTTTCTATATATTCAATTGTGTATCTTTACAAGGAGGTCACCAGTTTATATAACCCTATGATGGAAAAAGAAAAATACGAAAAAGGAAATACATCCAAATAGTTGCACCACCACAATATTTCCTAATTCTATATACAACACAATCTTTCCTAATTCTATACACAATATATTTCTCACAGTCACATGTCAAAACAATAATACATAAATCTATTTCTTATTTGAGAATTTTGTGGCCTCATCTCCTTTGAGCATTGATTAGTCGTTTTGTCCACACCAATGAGTCCTCAGCTATTCCAATCATCCATTACACAATTCATCACCCTTTTTGTCATCCTCATCATCTCTACAAAGTCTTGCCATGCTGAGGATAAACAATATAAGAATTGCAGTCATCCCTATAATTGTGGAAGCATAAAGGATGTTAAATATCCTTTCTGGGGTTTTGATCGACCACATTTCTGTGGTCATGAAAAATTTGAGCTGACATGCATAAATAATCAGTGCACAATCATTTACATTGACACGCTGACATTCTGTGTGCTAAAGATCAATACAACTAATTGTGCAATGACAATTTTGCGACATGATCTCTGGAATGGTATTTGTCCCAAGGAGTTCATCAGAACCACTTTGAATGACAGCAACCTTTTCAAACATGCAGACACGAATTTCCTCGAAATATTTTATGGTTGTACTTCCAACGTGGCAACATAGGTTCTTTACAATTTTACATGTCCCATAAATGGCAGCAGGAGTACTGATGCTTTCTTTGCAAGCATTCTTGGCCAAAATGTCCTGGGATATGACATCAGTATTATAGTTCCAATTCATTGGACTACTTATCAAGAGCTATGGAATGGAAACCTGACACTGCACGATGCTTTGAATCAGGGGTTTGATGTTGTGTATAACACAGAAGATGTGGGCTATTCAGCTTGTGAGGCATCAGATGAGATATGTGGATCTGACTTGGTTTATTCATTTTCATATTCTAAAGATGGCTACGGATATGTGCCCTCTGAGAAATTCCTTTATTTTTGCTAGGATCAAACTTATCCTTTAAATTACAATGGTATATGTGGGGACCGAACAAAAATTATGAATCCAAATGGTAGAGTTTCCAAGCCCACCTAAATATGGGCTGAGTAAGGTCAAGGCCCACTAGACCAAGCCATTATCGAATATGGAAGAGCATTGAATAGTTCTCTACTAAACAGAGCTGAGTACATCGAGAAAGTCGACATTGACCCATTGGCTGGGACAAGAATATTCCTTTCGAGCAAGTATGGTAGGGGGTGGGCCCAGACAAAGTAATGATGGAATGATAAGTTGCATAGAACAAGGCTCGAGAAAGAGAACTCTATAAAAGAAAGAGAGAAGCTGTATAAAGAGGTAGGTGCTAAGAACCTTAAAAAAAATAAACCACCCTTTCTAAAAGAGTCTAACTTGTCTGTCGGAGTGTTGATTCCTACACCATCATCCGAAGTTTTATTTCTATTTCAGGTGACAACTAGAAGGACCATTTAAAGGCTTGTTTGGATCGGAGGGGTATTCTATATCCACCTTCACACAATTGGCGCCGTCTGTGGGAACTTCCTTCGATGTGAGTCCTTTGGCATTCGGAGTCAGTCAACTAAGGACTTATGTGGGAGCCCAAAATGGGTTTGTCCCCCATATCGGTCTGAGAGGCATCTATAACCCACTTTATAAGTTGACTAACTCCTCTTAACTAGCATGGGGCCTTTTCTAAAGAAGAACAAAACCGTGAGGCTTCGGCCAAAGCGGATAATATCGTGCTAGTAAGGTTCGGTTGGTAGCTTCAATATAATATGAGCCTTTCTCTTCACGTGAGCATTTCACTTATGTTGTATTTGGTTAAGGTATTTGGGAAGAGATTTGGAAAAAGAAAATGAAAGTATGTAAAATGTAAATATATTTTATTCGCATTTTACCTACCTTCTTCCTTTTCCTTTTTAAAGCCCTTTCCAAATTCCTTAACCAAATAGAGCGTCAGATTCCTCTGTTACATA
Source organism: Camellia sinensis (assembly GCF_055761805.1). NCBI lineage: Eukaryota > Viridiplantae > Streptophyta > Magnoliopsida > Ericales > Theaceae > Camellia > Camellia sinensis. Next base: position 162,272,841 of record NC_138964.1, read on the forward strand.
TTTCTATTGCTTTTACTTATCAACTACTTGTTGGTTGTGCTCCATAAATATTTTCCACTGTCTTAACATCATTAGCTTAATTTTCTAAGCCATATGATTTCGATCATAAACTAATTGATTGTGTTTTTGCGTAACGCGTTTACAATGGGATGAATCTAGTCGTTGGTCTACCCATTCTATTTTGTACTTTGCACAATTGTTGTGACCAAAAGATTAGGCCGCCAATTGGGATTCAGATCTATCTTCTACAAGCTCAATTATTTGTGACAATTTTGGCTTGCGACAATTTTGTCAATTTTATTTTTTTTCATCAGGGAGTTGCTAATTGATCCAATTTTGCATGCAGGGGCCAGTAGGAAGATGAGGCTGAAGTTAATTATAGGTACTCTTCCTTGTGCTAGTTCCTAGAGGAAAAAAGTGGTTAGAAAAAACCTTTTTCCATTCATTCAACAAAAACAAAAACAAAAACAAAAACAAAAACAAAAAACGACCAAAATAATATTCAAGGAGTGCAATTCATCACCTTGCTTAAGTTACCCTTGTTTTTATGTATAGGAGCTTCTACTGCTGTGATGGGAATGTTACTAATCTGTATCATTATCTTCTGTTCTAGAAGGAAGCTTCAGTGAAATAAATCGATCGTATTTTGGAAGTAGAAAACAAAAAATGACCAAAATCTTGAATCCTTCATCAGACATTATAAAGCCTTGGCTCCGAAAAGGTATAGTTATTCAAATGCCAAGAAAATAAAAAAAAAATTCCTTTAGAGATAAACTTGGCCAAGGAGGTTATGGTGGTGTCTACAAAGGAAAGCTACCTGATGGACATATTATGGCGATGAAGATCTTGAATACATCCAAGAGAAATGGAGAAGAGTTCATCAATGAGGTTGTTAGCATTAGTAGGACTTCTCATGTCAATATTGTCGCCTTTCTGGGATTTTGTCTCGAGAGTAGCAAATGAGCACTAATTTATGAGTTCATACCTAATGGATCTTTAGAAAAATTTATATATGGTGAAAATCCTTTGAAGAATGGTGGGCGTTTGGGATTAGAAAAACTGTACCAAGGACTTGAGTACTTGCACCATCGTTGCAACATACAGATATTGCATTTTGATATAAAACCACACAACATTCTTCTAGATGAGGACTTTTGCCCTAAGATCTCTGACTTCAGGCTTGCTAAACTATGCACTATAAAAGAAAGTATTGTATCAATGGTTGGAGCTAGAGGGACCATTGGCTACATTGCTCCAGAAGTATTCAATAAAAACTTTAGAGGAGTGTCACATAAGTCTGATGTGTACAACTATGGAATGATGGTTCTAGAAATGGTTGGAGGTCATAAGAACGTTGTTGCTGTAGATTATAGTAGTGAGATATATTTTCCATACTGGATTTATAAGCGTCTGGAGCAAGATGAGGATCTGGGATTCCATGGCAGCATGACTACAGAGGAAAAGGAAATTAAAAGGAAGCTGATATTTGTTACAACATCTAAGAGAGAGAGAAATCTGTATTACATTGAATATTGTGTTAAATAATTATTTGTAACTATGAATACAAAACTCCTTTATATAGAAAGAGAGAAACCTAAGTATGGTAATCCTAAATATGGTAATAAAAATAATACGATATTATGATAGACAGAATCTATAGTTACTATATTTAACACCTCCTTAAACTCAGGTAGGGATACCGACTTGAGTTTAGAGAGAGAAACTAAAACATGAAATAAAACGAAAAATAAAATAAAATATGGATAAATCTAGAGGCCAGAGTTAATGTCAGGAGAGATTTTATGGTTGTGTCGAACCGTTGTAGGAAGTTGGCCAGAACTAATACCGGGACAGTTTAAGGGGTCATGTCGGACCATTGTAGGAACTGACCGGAATCAATGTCGGGACAATTTAAGGGGTCATGCCAAACCGTTGTAGGAGAACTGGATGTTGAACCAGCAAACGTGGCACACACGTAACTGATGACGTGGTGCTGAATGGTAATGGCAACAGATGAAATTGTGCGTTAGAGGGCGACTTATAAGAAACTGCACCAAATGGGGCGACTTAGGTTGTGCACCAGAAAAGGCGACTTGGGTGGTGCGCCAAGGGGCGGCTTGGATGGTGCGCTAGAGGGGACGGCTTGGGTTGTGCGCCAAAGAGGGCGGCTTAGGTGGTTTGCATGGTGTTTAAACATGCTCACCATAATATAAGTATAATAACCCTCAAACTCAAATAGGTTTGAAGATAGAAACTTATTTGAGCTTGAAATAGAGGGAAAGACATAGTAGAACAGAAGTACAAAAAAAAAAAAAGATTGCAAGTAAAAAAAAAATATGGTAGAGATATTTGGGGTAGGTATAAACTAGCAGACAGATAAAGAGATCACAACAAAACGATATTGAAAGAAAAATAAGGTAGCGAAATGGGTTATGGTCCGGCGGCCGACGAAGGTAAGGTTGCCGCCTGCTAGTAAGGCAAAGAACACTAAGAGCTTAACCTATAGCTCTGATACCATGTTACAATATCTAAAAAAGAGAGAAATCTATATTATATTGAATATTGTGTTGAATAATTATTTGTAATAATGTATACAAGACTCCTTTATATAGGAGAAGAGAAACCTAAATACGATAATTCTAAATATGGTAATGAATATAATATGATATGTATAATGGACAGAATATAATATGGTGTATAAACATGCTCATCATAATATAGGTATAATAATATTAGTTGGCTTGTGGTGCATACAAACCGATCTGTCACAGAGGCCATCGATGAGTAACGTTGTGGAGATGTTGGAAGGTGACATAGAAGGTTTGAAGAACCCTCCGAAGCCATACTTATCTTCTTTTTCAAGATTGCCAGCAGATTCCTTAATAACATCAGCAACGCTTTAGTCTGCTTTTCAAATCATGCATCAGCCGTGTTTTTATAGACACTGCAAACCAACTAGGTGAGTTTGCTTTTCAAAAGATGTATCAGCCATGTTTTCATAGCCACTGCAAACCAACTAGGTAAGTTGATTATGGTTTCTCCGGATATGCTGATCGCTATCAAATCTTGAAAGGGTATATGTATTAACCTATATTGCAACCCTTTCCTCTTTTTTTTTTTTTAAAGAGGGAGTTTTTATGTGCATTAGGGCCGAGCTAGACCAAGGTGTGGTAATGGGCCGTTCTATGGGCTGCGGTAAAAAGGGCTAAGTGAAGAGGACTTTGTAGTTAGCTCGGTCCAAATGTGGTTACAGTTACCACGGTCGGAGTGGTGATAATTACCTCGGTCATAGTATTCAGAGCCGAGGTGTTTGGGCTTCTTAAGGTGGACCTTTCCCTTTTTAGCTCGGTCAAGGCTTGGGGTAGTTAGCTCGGTCTAAACAGAAGAAAACTGAGGTACAAGTGAACATGAGCCGAGCTATATGTTGCATATAAAGGCACCGGGTTAAGTATGAAAGAGATAACGTTAGCTCGGTCATACTATTATCCAAACCATGGTAAAACCATCTCACTTGGTTTAAGCAGTGAGGGGGGTGTTGAAGGATAAGCATTATCTTTCAAGAGTGTGATTCCTAAGAGGACTCTAAGCGGAGGAATAAGAGTCCTACTAGGATTGTGCCACGCAGAACCTACAAAAGCTCACAACATAACCTATGTAGAGGTAACACAACTTTGATTCTCGAATATGCAGAGCTTTTTGTCTATTTGTCTATTTTGCTGACTTAGGCATCGGAGAGGTATCCGGCACACACCCGCTGGCTAGCTCACGTTTGTGTTTTTAGGGAGTAAAGCGACGACGTTTGGAAGAGTGCAAACTTGATTAACAGGATTGTACGAGAAGATTATTTTGTGCTAGTACAATTGGCGTCGTCTGTGGAAATTCCACAAAGAACAAAACCTCTTGATCAAGCTTTTCTCTCTAGTTGGAAGCAATGGCACACAATGAAGACTTGTCGCAATCAGCCATTGATGGGCAAACCCCGGAGGGGGGTGGGAGGCGCGAAGGTTTGCCTGCTATCCCTCCCATGGCGGATTTAGAACCCCAGCGACAGAACCCCCGGAGGGATGCAAGGGGGAGGCGGGCTAATAGCCCCCGTCGCTCTCAAAGTCTTGAAAGACAGAGGCGGAGGATGGACCCTCAAGTTCTGGAGGATCGCGTGAAGGAGCAGGATGAGTTAATAAGGAGGATGGCGGCAGACATAGAGTCAATGAAGCACCAAATAAAAGGAAAATGGGTGGCGACAGTAAAGGGGCGCAAAGGCAACACGCCCCCTCGCCACTCGGAGGATCGTGATAGGCGTACCACACCATCGCAAGCAGAAAGTAGGGGCCTTAGAACAGGCGACACTCAATCAAGGACTTCCAGGACTCGTTACTCTAAGTCTAAGAGAACGAGAACTGAGAGGTCATCTACTGAGGGAAGCACCTATCGGCCCTCACACACGCACCAGACGTCATCTAGGCACACAGAGTTGCCTAGATCATCTGACTTGCGAACTGTGCTTGAAGAAATGGCACGATGGAAGGAGGATATCAGGGCATGCGACCTGTGCAGAGTTTCAGCCCTTCAGCGGTTGGCCCCTCGAACGCATGGGAGCGTCAAGGTAGGAATGCCAATGCAGCACCTTACTTACGAACCAACAGACAAAGCATTAGCAAGGTTACAGAGCTCGCCGTTCGTTCCGACAATTGAGAACGCGCCACTACCTTCAGGCTTCCACCAGCCCAAATTCACCACTTATGAAGGAAAGATAGACCCCTACATGCACTTAAGCCACTTTCGCCAGATTATGGCAGTATACCGGCGAAACGAGGCCCTGATGTGTATCCTGTTCCCATCCAGCCTTGGCGACCTAGGTCTAACCTGGTTCGAAAGGCTACCAGAAGGCAGCATCGCCTCTTAGGCACAATTGACAGAGGCATTCGTGACTAGATTCAAGATGAACACCAAGACACCAGTGGAGATCGACCAACTACTCTCCATTAACATGGGCGAAAAAGAGACGTTGAGGTCCTACAACAGTCACTACTGGAAACTTTCAACCAAATAGGAGATTGCCCCATAAATCTCACCATCGCGCAATACAAAAGGGGTCTACCAGTCGGAAACAAGTTGAGGGACTCAATTACTATGACGCCACCCCTCGCGATGGAGGCCTTAATGGAGAGAGTGTATCAACATATTCGCGTGGAGGAAGATAGCGCCCGTGCTAAGGCAAAATCCGGCACAACAGATAAAAGACTACAGAAAAAGTCAACACAGTAGAACAACCTAACAGGAATGGGCGAGGCAAGCGGGCCAACAGAGAAGACCCAGACAAAAGGAGGCTAAGAGTCCGTACTGCCATTACCAGTGTTCAAAAAACCAATCTACCGAATTCTCAGTGAGATACGCAATGAACCTTTCGTCCGATGGCCAGCAAAGTTGGGAGAAACACAAAAAGACTATGACGAGATGTCCCGGTGCACCTTCAATGATGAAAAGGGGCACTGCACTGAAAATTGCACACCATTGAGGCAGCATTTGGAGGAGTTAGTGGTAGTTGGGCACCTAGACCAGTACATAGAAGGAGGAACACAGCCAGCCCCTCAGAACCACAACAACCCAAACGGGATGCCGATCAATGCTCTACCTCAAGGCATAATTAACGTAATACATGGGATATGTGAACCTGAGCGGGTATGTGAGCTCAGGGGGATAATCAAAAAGGCTGAGCACTTAAGAGAAGTATTAAGTGCATAACTTGCAATCAAAAAGGGGAGAACAGAGGCCACAAATGCCATATCTTTTTCAAAAAAAGATTTGGCAAGAATATATTGCCCTCACAATGATGCACTGGTTGTCACTCTACGCATCAAGAATTTCGACATCAAATGGATCTTGATCGGCCAAGGAAGCTCATGTGAGATAATGTATTACAAAACCTTCAAACAACTGAAATTGGAGGACAAAGACTTGGCACCTACAACATCTTCCCTGATCGGATTCAACTCAAAGTCCCTTCCACTTATAACATAATCTTGGGAAGGACATGGTTGCACGCCATGCGTTCGGTTGCGTCAACCTACCATCGAGTATTGCGGTTCCCCAATGAAGCCGAAGTAATTGAAGAGGTCTTTGGAGACCAAATTATGTCCAAACATTGCTTCGTCACAGTAAATGGCAGTCGCGCTGCCAAAGGGTATGTACAGATGGTGGAAGAGCCTAAGAGCAATGAATTATTTGCGGATGTTGGCAAGGCAGCTGAACAGAAGGCAGTGGAAGACTTGGTACAGGTAAGGATAGATGAAAAAGACCCAGAAAAGTTCTTTTTGCTCGGCTCGTCTTTGTCCAACATTGAGAGAATAGAGGTCATAGAATTCTTAACCTCTAATATCGTAGTGTTCGCCTGGACCCCGTATGACATGCCTAGCATTGACCCAAACTTCATCTGTCACCAACTGAACGTCCACCCAAATGCCAGACCAGTTATATAGCGCACTCGCAGATCAGCACTCCACCATGCCGAGATAGTGGCGCAAGAAGTGGGAAACTTGCTGGAGGCAGGAGCTATCAGAGAAGTGCACTATCCCAGGTGGATCTCCAATAACGTAGTAGTGCCAAAAAAGAACAGAAAATGGCGTGTCTGTGTGGACTACAAAACATTCAACAAAGCATGCCCAAAGGACAGTTTTCCCGTTCCGCGGATAGACCAACTGGTAGACCTAACGGCAGGACACAATTGACTTAGCTTCCTTGATGCATACAGAGGTTACCATCAGATCGCTATGTACGAACCAGATCAGGAGGTCACATCCTTTACAACGCCTAGAGGATTGTATTGTTATAAGGTCATGCCCTTTGGCCTAAAAAACGCAGGGGCAACATTCTAACGGATGGCCACTAAGATACTTGAACCATTGTTAGGCAGAACAATAGAGGCTTACATAAATGACATGGTGGTCAAAAGCAAGGATGAGAAGGACCATCTCAGGGACCTAGGTGAGATGTTCCAGATTCTGAAGAAGAATAAGTTGCGCTTAAATGCATCCAAGTGTGCATTCGGCGTAGGATCAGACAAATTCCTAGACTTTCTGGTGACCAACCGAGGTATAGAAACAGACCCTTCTCAGATCAAAGCAATCCAAGATCTTGAGAGGCCCAACACAGTCAGAGGTGCAGCATCTCACTGGCTTAGCAGCCGCGCTCAACCGGTTCATAAGTCGGTCGTCAGACAGATGTCGACCATTCTTCCAAGCATTAAAGGCCAAGTTTAAGTGGGATGAAGAATGCAACCGCGCCCTAGAAAGCTTGAGAGAGTACATGTCTTCTCCACCGTTGCTAGTAACCCCAATACCTAGAGAAGAGCTCTTTTTGTACCTAGCAGTTTCACAGCACGCAGTCAGCGCAGTGTTGGTCAGAGTGGAAGGAATCCAACACTTGCCCATCTTTTATGTTAGCAAAACCTTGCTGGGCACAGAAACCAGGTACCTACCATTGGAAAAACTGACCTTAGCCTTAATGATGGCCTCAAGGAAGCTGTCGCATTACTTCCACGCCCACACCATAATCGTCCTAATAGCTTTTCCATTAAAACCTTTGTTTGAGAGGGTGAACTTTTCTGGGCAAATCTTAAAGTGGGCGGTGGAATTAGGACAATTTGATATCAAGTTTCAACCCAGAACCGTAATAAAAGCCCAAGCTTTAGTAGACTTTATAGCAGAGTTCACACCAGAAAGTCATCACATCTGCCCATTTGACTTGACTGGTACAACAGAAAAGGGGATGTAAAGTGCCGCAGGAACTGCGTAACCCCCAAAACAAGATGCCCAGCCACATTCCAAGGCATACCGGATTGAAGAAAGGGAGGAAGAGGCAAGCCGTGCTATACCGAGCAAAGACCCATCAACAAGTAAAAACTTGGTACAGTCAGATAGTGAAAAGCAAACCCCAACAGTAGGCATGGACTTAGAAGAAAACATCAGCAACACTCATGACCCCAAGACATCATCCGACCCCTCCACTTGCTGGAAGGTATTCGTTGGAGAGATGTGAAAGCGCTTCGTGGATGGAGCATCCAATAGGCACGGTGCAAGACTTGGTATAGTCCTCATCTCACCAGATGGCCTAATAGTGGAACAAGCAGTCAACCTTGGCTTCCTAACATCAAACAATGAGGCGAAGTATGAAGCATTCTTAGTAGGCCTAAAATCAGCACCCTTCATGCAGGCCACCGAACTTATGGTTTACAATGACTCTCAGCTAGTAGTAAACCAGATTTCAGGTGACTACGAAGCAAAAGATGAGAGGATGACGAAGTATTAAAAGTTAGTCAGAAGGAAAATCATGAAATTCGAAGTAGTACGAATAGAACAGATCGGTCGGGAAAAAATAGTAGAGCAGACGAACTAGCAGGCTTCGCTTCAATGGCAGATACATCCATCCCACATCCATTACTGATCGACTACCTATCAAGACCAAGCATTGAAGAAACCGAAGTAGCTGAGGTATGTTGTGCTGAACTAGGCCCTTCATGGATAGATCCCATTATAGTATTCTTAAAAGACGGCGTCTTATACGAAAAAAAGAAAGAAGCCAACAAAATAAGAGCAAAGTCACAGCAATTTTGGCTCTCTCCATCAATGGCCTTGTACAAAAAATCCTTCACAAGGCCTTACTTGAAATATGTTCATCCCAGCAAGGTCGAAGCATTCTTGTTCGAGATATACGAAGGCGTATGCGGAAGCCACTAAGGGAGAAGATCATTAGCCTACAGAGCAATTTTTGCAAGGATATTGGTGGCCTTATATGCAAGCAGATTCAGATAAGTATGTCAAGAAGTGTGAGAAATGTCAGAAGTTCACACACCAAATACATCAACCAGCCAGAGAGCTTCTACCACTAACTAGACCATGGCCCTTCGCAATGTGGGGCTTGGACATAGTAGGACCACTTCCAACGGCGCCCGGCAACAGAAAGTTCTTTCTTGCAATAACAGACTACTTTACAAAATGGGTGGAAGCAAAAACACTCGCCTCAATAAAAGAGAAAGATGTAAAGAAGTTCGTCTGGCAAAATATCATCACTCGGTTCGGCATACCCAAGGCTCTAATATCAGACAACGACACTCAGTTCGATAACAAAATTTTTAGAGGTTTTTGTGAGAAGTACAAGATAGAATTCTATAACTCTACACCAGCATACCCCCAAGCAAATGGCCAGGCGGAAGCATCAAACAAAGTCGTCTTAGATGGATTGAAGAAAAGGTTAGAGAAAGCAAAAGGCAAGTGGGCTGAGGAGCTCCTTCATGTTTTATGGGCTTATCGTACCACACCTCGGCGGTCAACTGGAGAAATACCTTTTTCCTTGGCCTATGGCATGGAAGCAATAATCCCATTGGAAGTCGGCCTCCCCACTATTAGAAGTGAAAATTTTGACCTAGACTTAAATGGAGAAGCCATAGCATTGGAGCTCGACCTTGCAGAAGAGAAAAGAGAAAGAGCATTGGTTCACATCACCTCATACCAGCAAGAGTTATCCAGAAAATATAACAAGACAATACATCCGAGGCAATTCAAGATTGGAGATTGGGTGCTGTGCAAAGTAATGGGAAATACTCTAGTACCAAGAGATGGCAAGTTAAGGCCTAACTGGGAAGGTCCATACAAAGTGGTTGGCTTAGCAAGAAAATGGGCATATCATTTGGAAGATGGAGACAACAAGGCAATTCCCAGGCCATGGAACACTGCCAATCCCAAACTGTTTTATTTTTTGTTCTTCTTTAAAATACTTGTTGTTTTTCTTCTTTCAATAAAACAAGTAGTTCTCTTTTCAATATGATTTTTTCTTCTGTAAAAGTTATTTCGGTGAAACTAGGGGCAATGAAAAACAAAGTTGGCAGGAATAACCAACATTGAGCTCTCTTCAGCCAAGATCAGGATCTAGACCGAAGAAGTTGGCAGGAATAACCAACACTTGGTTCTAAGTTGGCAGGAATAACCAACTTTGAGCTCTTTTTAGCCAAGATCAGGATCTAGGCTGAAGAAGTTTGGCAGAAATAATCAAACACTTGGCTCTAAGTTGGCAAGAATAACCAACTTTGAGCTCTCTTCAGCCAGGATCAGGATCTAGGCTGAAGAAGTTTGACAGGAATAACCAAACACTTGACTCTAAGTTGGCAAGAATAACCAACTTTGAGCTCTCTTTAGCCGAGATAAGGATCTAAGTTGAAGATTTGTTGGCTGGAATAACCAACTCTGAGTACTCTTCAGCCGAGATAAGGATCTAGGCTGAAGAGCGGTTGGCTGGAATAACCAACGTTGAGTACTCTTCAGCCGAGATAAGGATCTAGGCTGAAGAGTGGTTGGCTGGAATAACCAACTTCGGGTACCCTTCAGCTGAGATAAGGATCCAGGCTGAAGAGTGGTTGGTTGGAATAACCAAATATGGATACCCTTCAGCCGAAATAAGGATCTTGGCTGAAGAAACATGGCAGGTCTGAACAAACAGATTATAATGTTCCAAGACCGAGATAAGTATCTCGGCAAGAAAAAAAAAAGGTAAAACTGAATACAAATTACAGTTGAAAAATAAGTGCAGATATGGAACAGACCGAACAAAAAGAAGAAGATTTTTATTCAAAATTCAAATCAAAGGTACAAAAGGTGGGGCCTCAGCCCGGTTACAAATTTCTTATAGTTGTCATCTAAAAGAAAATACATGATCATGCAAAGAGGTCATCCAAATCAGCATCCAAGTCAACCCGAGCTTCACTAGCTGGTAGCCCAGCATTGACGGGTAGGTCGGTCCCTACAACATCATCAACCACAATGGGCACCAATGGCTCCACCCAAGCTAACTGGGCAATTTGAAGACCGAGATCATTGGCAACAACCGGGACATTATTGGGTCCTAGGGATGCCTCTTCTTCTTCCTCAGCTTGAAGAAATTTTTACTAAATGGCGTTGGCATACTCCGCCATGTAGCTCGATATGAAATGTGAAGGAGGGTTCTGGAAGACCTCGGTCTCTTGACCATGACCAAGCTTAGCCATAGCCGCCTTCCATCCACAATTGAAGAATATATCTTTTGCGGCTTCACATTGTTGGATGTAAGTGGCCTCCCCCTCCTTGTAACCGCGGTCTTCCGCATCTTCCACACTCTTCTCTAGTCGAGCTATATTTGCATCCTTCTTCATCTCGAGCTTGGCCAGCTCGCCCAAGTATTTATCTTTCAACTCAGTCAAAGCCTTTTGCTTCTCTGCTTCAGCCGAGTTGACTAGCCATGTCAAGCGGGCTATTTCGGTATATAGCTCGGCCATTTTCTGCTTGGACTCTTCTAGCTCGGCCAACTTCGCGTTGGCCTCTGCCACGGCTTGCCGAGTGGTCTTACGTAGCTCCAGCACATGCTTATGTGCAATGTGGTTTTTCTGCATGGCTTGCAAAAGGGCGGTAAGCAATTGGAAGTAAAACCGAGCAAACAGATTCACAAAATTGAAAAACAAAAAAGTACTCACCAGCACCATCGATTGGTGGCCGAGCGGATGGCCTTGAGCTCAGTGAGATGGTTATAGTGTTCCATATCAGAGGACAAGCACACGCCCTTAGCCAGGTTGAAGGCGAGTGTGTGGTCTTTGTCTGCCACCAATGAATCTGTGTCTCTTATGGCTCGATTCTTGTACGATAATTTTGGGGCCCACTCAGAGGAGCTAGCCCGGTCAGAACGCTCAAGTTCTGGGCTTAGTGGTGTGGATTGGAGAAGTATGGTGTCTTCTTCATCAACGAGGTGTGGCTCGGTTGTGGAAGTCCAAGCGCGCTTGCTTGGCCGAGATGATGAAGGCTAGGCGGTTGGAAGGGCTACCACGGCCTCTTGTGTTTGGCTGGCTTGTGGTACCTTAGCTTGATTTGTTTCGGTGATGAGGGCCCTAACTGCTCTCTTCTTGGCCATTTCTTGTTCCGCTGTTAGTGGGATCAAATTGATTTGAGGTGGTGTTGGATCTGGTTCTGGTGAGGGTTCTAGGAGGAAATCTGTCACCCTGGTCTTCCTCCTACTACTGTATTTGTATGTCGGTTCGAAGTGCGTCTAGATTGGGGTAACTGTACTGCGACTTTAGTTGGTTCAAATCTACATAAAGAAAAAGCAACGGTCAGTATGGTTCCAAACTTATAAACAGAGTAAAGAGAGCACAAAACTGAGCCAAGGTAATTATACCGGCTACTCCTTTATTCCAGTTAATTCGGTCACCCGCTATCTGGGCTTCCTGGTCTTCGAAGTTGCCCGAGACCCAGAAAAAGTCATCATCATTTACATCTTTGTCCGGGGTATTTTTTACTATCTTCTCTCAGCATCTTCTTATTCTTAAATAGTATACCCAGTCATCTTCGTTCTGGCCAAGTGAATATTGGTGAAAAAGCTTGACCAAATCGAGGTTGAGGCCAAGCCGACGATTTAGCTCGGCGATGCCATTTATTATTCTGTATGAATTGGTGCTAAGTTGGGTTGGGCATATTTTAGTTTGCCTAAGGAATTCACAAAGGAGTGGTTGAACGGGGAATCGGAGTCCGGCTTCTACAATGGAAAGGACGGTGAAAGGAACGAAACCATGTTTTTCCCATGGAGTTGTGTCTAGCTTGGCTAGTGAAAGATGGACGTCATCAGGGATGTTGTAGTCCTTGCGGAATTCGGCAATAACCCCAGGTGAGTTTACTAGGAATCTATATTTGCCCATGTAGACTTAAATTATGTATAAGTTAGCTCGGTGTTGAGATGGCGTTGAGTATCTTGGTTGAGCGTTCAAAGGAGTGCCTGGCCAACCTAAGACAGTCTGCAAAGTGAAAAGGAAAAGTGTTAAGCACAGATCGTTGGACCGTGCTAAAAGAAACAAAGGCAAAATAAATGGAGTCCTAGCTCGGCTACATAGGATACTATCCGCTCTTAGCTCGGTTGAAGTGAAGGACTTTAGCTCAGTTAAGTGGAACGAGAGGTTTGTAGCCCAGTTGAAGCTTAGGGTATAGTAGTCTTGGCTCGGTTTTGACTAAGTCAGAGAGCTGGTTTGGCCCCAAGTGATAGCCCGGTCATTGGTTAAGGCTTTCTAGTTCGGTAGTGCGCACACCTAATACAAACAGTTCCCTAGCTCGGCTAAGTGAAACAGAAGGTTTTTAGACCGATTGAAACTTAATCTAGTTCGGCTGGGTGTACACCTTAAAGTACAAACAAGTTCCTAGTTCGATTGAAATATTATTTTGGATCAAAAGCATCATTTCTCAGATTGGTTGTGAATCCAGTGGGTCTATTACATGGTTTTTGGAACAAAGTGGTTATTTCCCATGGAGACTACAAGAAAATGTTTTTGAGAAACATATATACTATGATATGCATTACAATACAATACGAAATGAACGAAAAAGAAAAAGATTTGAGCCACGTACTAGTTCAAAATGAAGAAATCGAAGATAAAAACAATACCAGCAGAAACACAAGCTTGGCAGGTGCTAGGTTTGCAAGAATGAAGACTCAGAGGGAAAGAGAGAGGAAAGATGAATAGTGGCATGTTTTTGTTCGAAAAGTAGGGTTTTTTGTGTAAGGCATGAGTTTGGGCGGGACTGTTCAAATTTTGCGAGGTACGAGGGCAGCTATAGCAGCTATAATTAACCAATAAAGGCTTGCCACGTGTCCAAGAGAATCATAAGCGATTCAGTTTTGCAGTGACTGAAAAGACATTTTTTGACCGAACCAATCGGTAGCCCGGTGGCTCTTTAGCTCGATTAAAAAGTCTAAAGTTTTAGCTCGATTGGTAACAGGTAATCCCAATCATGCTACGCATGTGGAATTAAGGGGCAATTGAGAGGGAGTTTTTATGTGCATTAGGGCCGAGCTAGGCCAAGGTGTGGTAATGGGCTGTTCTATGAGCCGCGGTAAAAAGGGATTAGTGAAGAGGACTTTGTAGTTAGCTCGGTCCAAATATAGTTACAGTTACCATGGTCGGAGTGGTGATAATTACCTCGGTCATAGTATTCAGAGCCGAGGTGTTTGGGCTTCTTAAGGTGGACCTTGCCCTTTTTAGCTCGGTCAAGGCTTGGGGTGGTTAGCTCGGTCTAAACAGAAGAAAACCGAGGTACAAGTGAACATGGGCCGATCTATATGTTACATATAAAGGCGCCGGGTTAAGTATGAAAGAGATAACGTTAGCTCGGTCATACTATTATCCAAACCATGGTAAAACCATCTCACTTGGTTTAAGCAGTGAGGGGGGTGTTGAAAGATAAGCATTATCCTTCAGGAGTGTGATTCCTAAGAGGACTCTAAGCGGAGGAATAAGAGTCCTACTAGGATTGTGCCACGCGGAACCTATAAAAGCTCACAACATAACCTATGTAGAGGTAACACAACTTTGATTCTCGAATACACAGAGCTTTTTGTCTATTTGTCTATTTTGCTAACTTAGGCATCGGAGAGGTATCCGGCACATACCCGCCGACTAACTCACGTTTGTGTTTTCAGGGAGTAAAGCGACGACATTTGGAAGAGTGCAAACTTGATTAACTGGATTATATGAGAAGATTATTTCGTGCTCGTACAAATGTCCTTAGAACATTTATCTTGCTTCTTTATTCAAGTGTTCATGAGTTCATAAAATCGTTTTGACTATGTTTATGTCATCCCATACTGATTACTGTGATAACATCACGGGAAGTGCTATATAATTCAACATTTATTTATTATCCAACAGATGTACTTCAAGTTCAAGCCCACAAAAAAGATTCTTCTATTTGAATAAGGTTCTTGTTTTCCAAGGAAAATTTAGCTGTGGTGCTCGCTGTGTGCAGTTTGGTAAAGGTTCTAAAATTTTCGTGGTGCGTTATTGATGGTATATATTATTGAAGAAAAAGTGGATTTTTATGTGGTGACGCTGGATTGGTGGTTATACTGACCGGAGATGTACTAAGTTTGAGTAGTTGTTAATGGAGGTATTGTCACGCCCCAAGTTCCATGACAACATTGCACATTAATTTAAGTGAGCATGCAATGCTAAGAGTCCAATCATATAAACCAACAATGTAAAATACTCAAATTAAATCTTTAATTATCTAAATGCCAAAATTCATAAAAATAAATAATTCTTATCATATGAAATTGTCCACCAAGTCCACTAATAAAATAATAATCCAAGTACTTAAATCATAGTCCTACTCTCGGTACTCCCACAAGTAAAAACTCGGTGCAACTCTACTCCTCAAAATCTTAAATAAATAAAATAAAATAAGGGTAAGCTAGACAACCCAGTAAATAACCAGCCATCGCTGCTAGCTGGATCAAGCATACCAAAAAAAAAATAGTCAATAACTAATAAATATATTTTTGCTACAATTCAATAAATAACAATTATTTTGTAAGATGGTTTCATAGTTGAAAATAAACTGTGTAGCAATACGTTCTAATTGAAAAGACAATGAGATAATTCGAAGAAATTTTATTGTTCAAATCGATGGTTCAATATTCAGATGGTTCAATGATGCAATTCACAAAACTCAAGTCTTGGTGACTACGATCACTTAGCCTATGGCAAGGCCCAAAACTACACATAAGCCGGTGCTAAAGCCCCTAAAAAAACTAGTTTCTATGCCAATAAATAATCCTTATTAGCTAGGGTCCAAATCATAGTCAGACTAGAGTGATGTTCAAAATTCAAACAATACACAACTTTTAAATAAAATATTCAATATTTTTAGAATAAACATTTAGTACAATTTTCAGAATAGTTCCACAAAATATTCAAATAATTTTCATAATAATATTCGATACTATTTTATACTTGACCCATATTTTATTTTAAGAGAACATGAAAGCTATAAATAAATACTTATAATTTTAAACGATTTAATAGGAATAAAAAAGTACCAACAGTGATAGAGGATTACTTACCTCAAACAGCTAAAATAATATTTCCCAAGCTAATCTCAAATTACCAAGATCCACCTCAATCTCACAAACCTAATAAAATATTATACCACATAAACAATTATTATTGATCACCATGATGCATCCATCATTCTTTTCTTTATAATATAATAATCTAATTCTATAGTCTATAAGTAAATTCCAAAACCCCAAAATACGGCTTCCGCAATCTTCAAGACTTATTTTATTCTATTGTTATTTTTTTACATACGTAAACCCATAATTACTAGCAGTCAAAGCTTGTATCCTACAAATGCACCACCATTAGAATTACCTATCACATATCAGCCCCAAAATACACACACCCAATCAACATACAGGATACTCTGCCTAAAGAAATCCCCTTTTAAGTGCCAAAACAACCCACCGTATTCATATTTTGGCAAAACCGACACCCAATATCAGATTAGACAAATATGTTTATCTTTTCATATTTACCCATACGAATCATGCATTGTTATATTGAAACTAAATTAATAGATAGGAGTACCATTAAAAATCTTACCTCCAAGAGATGATTAGATCAAAATCACCACTCTATGAATATTTCCTCTTTTTTATTTATTTATTTATTTATTTATTATTATTTTTTTTTTTTTGTGTGTGTTCTTTTTCAAACCCTGTGGCAACCTTCAAAATAAACCTCCTGAGCCCTCTGTTTTTTGTTCTTCTCCTAGACTTGAAGCAAAATGTGTGGGTTTATTAACCTAGTTTCTCAAAATTACAAAATTACCCATCTATGTTATAGAAATCATAATACCATCTCATGACTAATTCCTTGATATTACTAAATGACCCATATAAATTAATTTAATTATTAATCTATCCAAAAATAATTATATACAAAACTTGGATTCTCCTCCCCCCTTAAAAGAAATTTCGTCCTCAAAATTTGGCGTACCTGGAGTCTCAAAAAGTTATGGATACTTTTGTCTTATTTCATTCTCGAGTTCCCAAGTAGCTTCTCTTTCCGAGTGATTGCTCCATTGAACCTTAATGTAGTGAATGACTCGACGCCTCAAAACTTGTTCCTTTCTATCAACAATTCGTATAGGGTGTTCCTCATAGGTCAAATTTTCCTTAAACTGCAACGGTGCATGATCAATCACATAACTAGGATCCGGTATATACTTCCTTAACATTGAGACATGAAAAACATTATGAACTCCAGCTAGTGAAGGTGGTAGGGCCAGTCTGTAAGCTATCTCTCCAATTCGATCTAAAACCTCAAATGGCCTAACAAATCTAGGACTCAATTTACCATGAACACCAAACCTCATTACTCCTTTCATAGGAGACACCTTAACGAACACATGGTCTCCAACCCCAAACACCAAATCGCGTCTCCTATTATCTGCATAACTTTTATGTCTACTTTGTGCAGTGCGAAGTCACTCTCTAATAATATTGATCTTGTCCACTGTTTGTTGCACAATCTTAGGCCCTAACAACTTCCTTTCGCCTACATCATTCCCACAAATAGGTGATCTACACTTTCGTCCATATAAAGCCTCATATGGTGCCATCTGAATGCTCGCATGATAACTATTATTATAAGAGAATTCCACTAAGGCCAAATGCTCATCCCAAGAACCTCCAAGATCAATAACGCAAGCCCTCAACATGTCTTCTAGGGTTTGAATAGCTCTCTCTGACTGTCCATCAGTCTAAGGATGAAAGACAGTGCTAAAATTCAACTTAGTACCCAAAGCTGTATGCAAACTTTTCCAAAACATAGATACAAATCTGCTATCTCTGTCAGACATTATGGTCATTGGAATACCATGTAACCTCACAATCTCCTTGATATACAATTTTGCAAACCTCTCTAAGGAGAACCCCACCTTAAAAGCTAGAAAGTTGGCAGATTTTGTCAACCGATCAACGATAACCCAAATAGCATTGTTACCACATTGGGTTCTAGGCAACCCTGTCACAAAATCCATGGTAATATGTTCCCACTTCCACTCGGGAATAGGAAGAGGTTGTAACTTACCTGCAGGTCTCTGATGTTCAACTTTCACTTGTTGACATACCAAACATTGAGTAACATACTGAGCAATTTCCCTCTTCATATTATTCCACCAAAAGTTCCTCTTCAAGTCTTTATATATTTTAGTGCTCCCTGAATGTACCGTATACCCTAAACTGTGAGCTTCCCTCAAGATTCCTCTCTTGAGCTCTAAATCATTAGGCACACACAACCTCTCTCCAAATCTCAAGGTTCCATCTTTATGCATACAAAATTCCATCTAAATCCCTATTTCCATCTCAGCCTTAAGTTTTTGGAACTGAGGATCTCTTCCCTAAGCATCTTTAATTCTATCAATCAAAGTGGGTTGAACCCTAAGGTTTGCCAACTGCACTCCATGGTTGTGCCATCTAATCTCAATATTTAACCTTCTCAAGTCCTCCAAGATATTTTTTTGGTCAGTGATCAAGGTAGCCAAGTTACTCGGGGTCTTTCTACTCAAGGCATCCGCAACTGCATTGGCTTTTCCCAGATGATAATTGATAGTCAAATCATAGTCCTTTAATAGCTCTAACCATCGCATTTGCCTCATATTCAATTCCTTTTGAGTGAAAATATACTTCAGACTTTTATAATCAGTGAATATCTCACATTTTACCCCATACAAGTAGTGCCTCCAGATTTTCAATGCAAACACCACTGCAGCCAACTCCAAATCATGCGTGGGATAATTCTGCTTATATGGCTTCAACTGCGTGGACGCAGATGCCACTACCTTATCATTCTGCATCAGGACGCAACCCAAACCCATCTTCGATGCATCACTATAGATGGTAAAACCTTCATTCTCGGACGGAACTATAAGTACTGGAGCAAACACCAATCGACTCTTTAGATCCTGGAAACTCTTCTCACAGCCATCAGACCACTCAAATTTTAACCCTTTGTGTGTTAAACAAGTCAAAGGCATAGAAATTCGAGAAAATCCCTCAACAAACCTTCTATAATATCCTACTAAACCCAAGAAGCTACGAATTTTAGTGACACTAGTAGGCCTATTCCACTCTACCACAGCCTCTAGTTTCTTGGGGTCAACAGATACCCCGTCTTTCGATATCACATGTCCCAAAACTGATACACTCTCCAGCTAAAATTCACACTTTTTTAATTTAGCAAGTAATTTCTTCTCCCTTAATATCTGCAACACTATTCTCAGATGTTCTTCGCATTGCTCTTTACTCTTCGAGTACACAAGAATGTCATCAATAAAAACTACCACAAACTCATCTAAGAAGGGTTTAAATACTCTGTTCATTAAATCCATAAAAGCTGCAAGCACATTGTAACACGCGCCCGCGTGGGGCCTTCGCTACTACAGTTCGGACTCAATTTGTGTCACGGTTCTTAATCTGAACCAAAGAGTCCAAATCTGGCAAATCGTTTTGAGAAAAACAGATTTTTGAAAAAGTAGTGCCAAACATGGACTGCTTTGCCAGATACAGAGTCGCCACCTAAATATTTTAAAATGGGAGAATTTAGGAAACCCTGACTCGGTGCCGAAGGCCACATGTCCGTCATCACCGGAGTTGTCTCGGCTCGGGAGCTTGGGTACGATCGGGGAAGGTCAGCTATGAGCACCCCCTCTCGCCCGATCCGAAGATCGGCCTCTACTAACCGTGATATCCGTTTTTGAAAACGTTATGTGTTCTTAATCCGGTTATTAGCCTAGAATTACTATGTTATGCGCGCAGCAAACAAGTATAGACTAGGTTGCCTAATTTGGAAATAAGCATTGCATATCCGTTTGTTTTGAAAAGCGTTTTGGAATTTGCTACTCGCAAGTAGGCTAAAACACGGATTTCAACGAGTTTTTCCAACTCAAACAATCCAACCTTCACCCACAGGCATTCAAACAATTTATAACACATAAGCATCTAGCCACATGGTAAGCATGCTATCAGGTTAACATTCACACGCATGCGAGATGCTAAAGCATAAATACTTACATCGTACTCCGTGCCAAAACAATAAACTAGTTAGCAAACATGCATGTCCTAGTTCATGTTAAGAATGGCTAATGCATCGCATGCAAAAATGCAATCTAGACAGGCTCGGCTAACCTAAACATGGCATGTGAAAATGCACAACCAACATGTATTCAGTTTGGAATTTGAAATACAGATGTAGTTAGCATGATGCGCCGAGCCCGGTGCATGTAAAACAAATGGATAAATGCACGCATGCATAACATAAGGTATGCTAAATTAAACATGTCCTAATACTAACCATCATAAGCTGGTAAATAAAAGGGAAGAAAGACGTAGGGTTGGAAGACATATACACACTCACGCACACTTATTACACAATTGCCCTCACTCGGAGGGTCCGAATAAATATTACAAATTAATTAACTACGCAAGCTAATTAAATATTACAAATTGCCTAATCAACTAAGCAAATTAATTAATCTAGGAAAAGCAGTAAACCGCCTCGGAGGGAGGGCCAAATGCAGCGCATGTCCGGATCTTGCTCGGAAATGCGCCGCCATGCATAGGCTGCCTCTGTTTTCCTTCCTTCACTCCTTTGGAGGTTGTCAAAACCTCAGGACTGCTTCCTTGGACACTGAGGAGTGCCACCGGCTGAATGGAACTGTCACCGGCAGTGTGTTATGTCCATCGGCACAAAATGAAGCTGTCGGCAGAGAAGGGATTGCCGGTCGGCGTTTAACACTGCCGGTCGGCAAAGTGTTCCTGCAGAATCTGCAATTGACAGCAACAGAGGGCAAGGCAAAGCATGACAGCACAATTCAAAGCATATATGCACCATTCATGTCCCTTATCATGTTTGTGACTCAAAGGGGCATGTGTCTCGATTCTCGGACCACCAATCACGTATTTTCATGCATGATGGCCCAAAGAATCAGGTATGCAACTTTCATGTCAAATGAAATGCAAGCCAAACACACAAATCAAGGCCCAATTCCTATCACCAAGTCAAGGAACAAGGCATGCATGCAAGATGCAATGCAACCTAGGCATGCAAGCTAAGGATGCAACATGGCATGGCAAGGCACTTATGCAAGCATACAAGCAAACATGAGGCAATGCTAATGGATGAAAAGATGGACTTATGCACGATTTAGGCAACTCTAAATAGGCCCAAAACAGCGGCCAAAGTGACCAAAACAAGGGACCAAAACACATACACACATGCACATGTTAAAGGGCCAACACTTAGGCACAAATTAGACAACTCTCAAACACATTTGAAAGAAGGTAATCATGGACATATAGCATGCAACATAAGCATTAAAAATCATGTTAAAACATGGTGCCAAACCAAGCAATAAATCAAGCCAAGCATGCAACAAATGGCCTAAATGCTCAAAACAAACCAATGGAGTATTGAACTACACTTAGCAAGACCAAACATGGCATGAACTTAATGACTAAAAACAGAATTTTAGCACATAAAATAAAGCCCAAAAGACCACTTAGATGGCATCTAAATGTCTCAAATTCAAAGGCATGCACAAGTGCCAAGACATGGAGCATACTACACAAGCTTCCAAAGCGTTAAAGATGCGTCCAAAGCGAACATACAAGCATGCTATAAGGTCTGAAATTATGCTATACATGATGCCAAATCATTAGAATGAAGCAAGTAGTGCATGCTACAAACTCACACATTTGAGGCCAACAAGCCAGAATGCAAAGGGGCTATGCAATGCATGCCAAATCCGACCCAAACAACCATGGACAGACCTCTATCATGGCAAAATAAGCACACAAGCTTCACAAGACTAAGCCTAAAACATGCTTGAACAAAGGCTAACAACCTAAGGCATATTAAGGCAATAACAAGGCATTACATGGTAAGTATGCTAAGCATGCATGGTGTACCAAAACCAACAAGAAACAGAGGTATATTATGACATACTAAGCATGGAAAACAGCCAAGACATGATCAATACATACTCTAACATGGTGCTCCCTTAAGAGACCAAAAATGGTCCATTTCAAGGACAACAAGGGGGGGTGGCCCTCCCCTTTTGGAGACTTCAAGGCACCATCTTTACCACTGAAATCCCTCAAGATTTCAGTGGTGAAGAGGCCCAAACACCAAAGTCTCGAAACTTATACAAAATAGCACAAAATGGGGCCTTTCAAGGCCTAAGAGGGGTCAAACACCTCTAAACCACAAAACACTCTTAATAAACAATCAAGAGTGTCTAAAAACAGAACTTTTTTGTATTATACACCAAGTTCAAAAATGATTTTAAGACAAGCAAAAACAAGATGCAAAAATGGGGTAAAAGGGGTAAGATTCTTACCATTGAAGACCTCTTCACAAATGATGCTCCAATGGCCCTCCTTGGCTTGAATCCAACACCAAAACACCAAAATCAGTCCCTTAGAACCTCAGGAGCCAAAGAAAGGTGAAACACTAGGTGTTTGTGTGCAATAGTAAGACACAAAACACCTAGAACACAAAGAGAGAAAAAGAGAGATAGGATATGTATGGATCCTAACCCTAAAAACCAGAGCTTCACTTAGTGTTTTTTGTCTCTAAAATGTCTAAAGTCTCCAACCCTTTTCAACAAGAGAGAGCCCCTCTCTTAATGGAACTTCTTGTCTTGTAAAGCTTACAAGACAAGCTTCATAAGAGGGAGATCCCTCCATACACGTGTATGGAGGGGAGCAAAAAGCAAGACAGTTGTCTTAAAATATCTGCAAAAGCAAATGCACAGTAGTCGGCCGGCCAAAAATGCCATTTTGGCAAAAAATAGTGCCGACCGATAGAAAATAGTGCCGACCTGCAACAAAATGTGCCGATGGCAGCAAAAACCAGCCGGTGGCCTCTAGCCACTGCCGGTGGTGAGTGGGGATGCCTCACAAGGCATTCCCTGCCCTTCCAAGGCAAAACACAAGTGTTTGGTGTGAAACTAGACACTAAACGGTCGAGTTCGGAGATCTTGAGGCAAGGCGCGCGAGCCAAGGCCTCCGGGAACTCCAAACGAACACAAACATGGATAATCACCGAGTGTTCAAACGGTGACGTCCAAGTCTTGAAGACGGTCAAAATGGGGTGTCTACACACATTGGTCAACCCAAATGGCATCACTAAAAATTCATAATGCACATACCTAGTTCGGAACGCTGTCTTAGGTATATCTTCTGCCTTAACCTTCAACTGGTGATAGCCAAAACGAAGGTCAACCTTAGAAAAGACTTGTGCTCCTTGCAACTGATCAAATAGGTCATCTATTCTTGGCAAAGGATATTTATTTTGAATTGTTACCTTGTTTAACTCTCGATAATCAATGCAAAAGCGAAAACTACCATTCTTCTTTTTCACAAATAAAACAGGCACACCAATGAGAAACACTAGGCCTAATAAAGCCCTTATCTAGTAACTCTTGTAATTGTTCCTTCAACTCTTTCAAGTCTACTGGGGCCATCCGATACGAAGCCTTGGAGATAGGACCCATGTCGGGTATCAATTCGATGGAAAACTCAATCTCTTTATCAGGTGGCAACCCTGGTAAGTCTTCAGGAAAAACATCGGGAAATTCTTTCACAACTAGAATATCCTCCAACTTCAATTCAGTCTCACAGGTATCTCTCACAGAAGCTAAATAGCCCTCGCAACCATTCCTTAACAACCGTCTAGCTTGCAAAGCTGAGATTACCAGAGGAGGAGTGTTAACTCTACTACCCACAAAACAAAATTCTAGTTGATCAGGAATTTGAAACACTACCCTTTTGCCTCGGC
This sequence comes from Camellia sinensis, assembly GCF_055761805.1. Lineage (NCBI taxonomy): Eukaryota > Viridiplantae > Streptophyta > Magnoliopsida > Ericales > Theaceae > Camellia > Camellia sinensis. The sequence continues at coordinate 162,296,524 of NC_138964.1, forward strand.
AATCAACAGAAGCACAATTGGTTGCTAACCAATCCATTCCAAGAATTATGTCAAAGTCCCGCATATCTAAATCAGTCAAGTCTACAAGCAATCTCTTGTCATCTATACTAACCACACGAGATTTGCAAATTAAGTCAGCAACCATAACACCTTCTATTAGGGTTTCAACACACAAGTCGATCTCTTTAGAGACACATTTCCATCCATGTTTCTCAATAAATCCCATAGACACAAATGAATTTGTAGCGCCAGAATCAAATAGCACATGTGCATAAACAAAAGACATTAAAACAATACCTGACACCACCGTGTTGGAAGTCTGAACATCTTGTTACGTGAGTGCGTACACTCGGCCCTAAGTCATTGGCTTATGACCTTCATTTTTTTTTTGATTTCCTGAAGACCCTTTGTCTGTTGATGTTTCTTTATTTGTCCATGCTTTCTGTTCAGTCTCACGCCCTTTCCGGTTAAGGCAATCAATTATCCTGTGCCCCTATTGCCCGCAGGAGAAACAAGCCCCAGTATTCCAGCGACACTCACTATCCCGATAGAACCCATTACATCTAGTGCATTGTATCCGATCATTCTACTCATCAACACTACCACCCATAGTTCGACTTCCCCAACTCCCAACTGAAGAAGTGTTTTGTCTCTTAGCATTGCCCTTCGAACTGTTGTTAGTTTGAAAGTTGGAAGAACTAGGTCTCTTTTTATAATTCTCTTCTTTCTCTTCTTGGGCTCTAGTGAGGCCACTCTCAACCAACAATTCCTTATTCAACACTGCTCCAAAAGTAGGTAACTCGAAAGGAACCACCTGATGCATAATGTTCGTTTTTAGCCCACATTCGAACTTTTGTGCTCTGTTATCGTTATCTGCTTCAAATGCTGATGTAAATTTAGACAGCTTCGTAAACTCGGCTTCATATTCTGCAACCGTTTTATTCCCTTGCTCCAACTTCGAAAATTTCCTCTGTTTTTGTAGATGAACACTCCTAGGGAAGTATTTCTCATTGAATGCATTCTTAAACCTTTCCCATGTATAAGGGTTGGCATTATGCTCATGTATGTGCTTCTCTATCTGCTACCAATCATTAGCTATCCCTTGTAGCATAAACGTAGCATAGGTCACCTTCTGATCATCCGTACACTCAAAAACGGGAAACAACTTTTCCATTTCTGTCAACTATTTTTCAGCCTCCAAAGGGTCTGTGGCTCCGTCAAATGCCAAGGCTATCTTCTTAAACTCAGTAATGTTACAATGTGGCCTCAGTTGTAGCCCAACACTTGGCTGCATTCGTTGTTGTTGCTCCATAAGTCTAGTCAAGTTATTGCCTATGGTGGTTTGTTGTTGCACCACCCCGGCTAAAGTCTAAAGCACTTGAACCATTCTAACTGGATTGAGGATCGCAACTTGTTCTTGTTGTCCCAACTCTTGCCCATGATTTCCTCTGACTGCTTGAGAACCACTACCATTATTAGTCACATTCCCTCGCCGATTGTTATTACCAGTCCGTCGATTCGTTTGACCCTGGCATGTATTCCTAGCCATATTTGCCAATGTCTCCTCATGTTCCATTGCAACCTATATGCATCAATAATAAAACCTCATCTTATTCTATTCTTAAGTCCCTATAACATGTAAACAAAATTAACATTATACAAAATTATAAGCGTTCCCAATCCTACATCTACCCAATCTCACCACTATTCTATACCAACCTTTAAAATTACAACCTCGCTCTGATACCACAAAATTGTCAGCCCCAAGCTCCGTGACAACGCCGCACACTCATTTAAGTGAGCATGCAAGGCTAAGAGTCCAATCATATAAACTAATAATGTAAAATTGTAACACCCTCAAAATAACAACATTAAACCCATCCGTATAGAGACATGCATTGATACATAAAAGTCCACATTCATCTATTCATCAGAGTATTTCATTACAAAAGTATTACATTTTGACAACAAAAGGAAATGCCCTACGGGCTTACAGCTTTCCAAGTTAACACTTGGTTACAAACGAGGGTACTAACTCAATTACACAATAAGCCCTTGGCTTGAATTTACACGTAACACATCCAAAAGGAAATAAGACAACAAAAGTTTGTCCGTCTCTAGCCTCCCAAGCTATGTCCTTGGAGGTGGCATGCTACCTGTACCTGAAAATGATGTTCCCATATAGGGTGAGCCACAGCCCAGTAGAAATATACTAAACCAACTATGAACAATGCCTAAACGATTAGCAACTGATAGATGGTCAGTACTTACACTTACACTTCCATTTTCATCTTATTACAATTCCATGACAGTCGAGTCTATGTTACAATTCACTTTCCATTTCTTATTCAACTTTGAGTTTGAAAACAAGGCTTAGTACTCTGGCCAAAACATTTGATGGGATTATAGTTCATCACTAGAACACTTTCAAAATTCAAGGTGGATACATATTATGGTGTTGTATCAATAACACACAAACTACTTCCATACTTCGCAAACAATGATGATATACATTTTAGTGCTATATCAACTCAAACAAAATTTTCAATAGATAAGCATATGAGCTATATCACTACTACAACAGATAAGCATATGAGCTATATCAATACTTCAACAGATAAGCATATGAGCTATATCAATACTTCAACAGATAAGCATATGAGCTATATCAATACTTCAACAAATAAGCATATGAGCTGTATTCAATACTACAACGGATAAGCATATGAGCTGTATCAACATTCCAATAGATAAGCATATGAGCTGTATCAACACTTCAATGGGTGAGCATATGAGCTGCATCCCTGGGTCCATCCCCCATCTTCCCCTTAACCATTAACCGGTTTAGAGGTACATCCCCCATCTTCCCCTAAACCATTAACCGGTTTAGAGGTACATCCCCCATCTTCCTCTAAACCGTGGAGTACATCCCCCATCTCCTCCCATACACAAGTAATGCATATAAACACAGAATCACATATGCAATCAATCAATACATAAAATTAATGTATTCTATCAACCGTCTACACATAATGCATATAAACACATTGGTCACATGCACAATCCACAGATACATAAAGTTAATGTATTCTATCAACCGTCATACTCTATGACACATCCAATTGATTAGTTTTAATTTGCCTAATCATCATGCATTGTTTACAACAATCAACACTACCCTCCACCGGTAGCCCAAAGCAATTATTTCTATGCAGGAAATAAATGCACAAGTGGATAATGTACCAACATTTCAACTAGATGAGCAATAAAAGATTTGACTACACTCTTTAGTCTCATACATTCCCAATTTCAACATTCTCAATTCAATTCCTCGTTTTCTTCAATTAATTAAATGCATTAATTAATTAAACCAATTAGGGCAAATTACCATAATTCACAAAACAACCCTAAGGTTCCATTTCCATCAATGTCCCAACATTAATCTCATTTCTCTATGCCTAACATGCATATAGGTTTATATAGCTAAAACCCCAACTTTCGTAAAATTTCACAAAGGCCCAAACTTTCTCAAAATTACCCAACAACCCCCAACATATCAAAATGCTAAAATTCAAAGACAAAGTTCATAAGATAGAGTAGGTTATCCCTACCTCGAATGATGGGACGCAACGAAGGAGATGAAGAAACGGAAATGCTCCAAATCCCGAAATTTTCAGATTAAAAGATAGCCTTCGACGATGAACACAACTTTTGTAAAGGCCCAAGGCGAGAAAACAACTCCTACTAGATCAATCCTAAAAGAGAAGTTAGGGTTTTAGTGTGAGGAACTCTCAAAATAGCTTTTTGGAAAAGTAAGAGAGAGAAAGGATGTTGAAAAGTGAACAAAAAGGTCGGATCTCGGCTTTATATAAAAGTCGCCCCGCTCGAGCGTCACTCACAGACTCCCGCTCGAGCGTCAACAATCCCGCTCGAGCGGCGGATACACACTCCCAGAACTTTTGCAGACAGGTCTCCCGCTCAAGCGGCCAATCCCACGCTCAAGCGTCGAACACTGCACAGGAAATACTGGATGGGTGAAACTCCCGCTCGAGCGCCAAAACCCCCGCTCGAGCGGACAAGTCAAAATCTGGGCAACTAGTTTTGGTTTCTAATCTCAACCAACCTGTAACAAATCTGCCCAACACAACCTATAACTCAAATACAAAGTAAGAAAGGATGTACACCAGGTAATAATCAACTACTATCATCCACGGACACATGTCCGGATCACTGTACAACAAGGGTAAACCCGGGATCGCTATAAAAATACTCAAATTAAATTTTTAATTATCATAATGCCAAAATCCATAAAAATAAATAATACTTATCATATGAAATTGTCCACCAAGTCCACTAATAAAATAATAATCCAAGTACTTAAATCATAGTCCTACTCTCGGCCCTCCCACAAGTAAAAACCCTGCGCAACTTTACTCCTCAAAATCTGAAAAAAAATAAAATAAAATAAGGATAAGCTAGACAACCCAGTAAATAACCAGCCATCACTACTAGCTAGATCAAGCATACAAAAAAAAAATAAATAAATAAAAATAGTCGATAACCAATAAATATATTTTTGCTACAATTCAATAAACAATTATTTTGTAAGATGGGTTCATAGTTGAAAATAAACAGTGTAGCAATACATTCTAATTGAAAAGTCAATGAGATAATTCGAAGAAATTTCATTGTTCAAATCGATGGTTCAATATTCAGATGGTTCAATGATGCGATTCACAAAACCCAAGTCTTGGTGACTACGGTCACTTAGCCCGTGACAAGGCCTAGAACCACACATAAGCCGGTGGTAAAGCCCCTAAAGAAACTAGTTTCTATGCCAATAAATAACCTCCATTGGCTAGGGTCCAAATTATAGTCAGACTAGAGTGATGTTCAAAATTCAAACAATACACAACTTTTAAATAAAATATTCGATATTTTCAAAATAAACATTTAGTACAATTTTCAGAATAGTTTCACAAAATATTCAAATAACTTTCATAATAATATTCAATGTTGTTTTATACTTGACCCATATTTTATTTTAAGAGAACATGAATGTTATAAATAAATACTTATAATTTTAAACAATTCAATAGGAATAAAAAAGTACCAACAGTGATAGAGGATTACTTACCTCAAACAGCTAAAATAATATTTCTCAAGCTAATCTCAAATTACCAAGATCCACCTCAATCTCACAAACCTAATAAAATATTATATCACATAAACAATTATTATTGATCACCATGATTCATCCATTATTCTTTTCTTTATAATATAATAATCTAATCCTATAGTCTACAAGTAAATTCCAAAACCCCAAAATACGGCTTCCACAATCTTCAAGACTTATTTTATTCTATTGTTATTTTTTTACATATGTAAACCCATAGCTACTAGCAGTCAAAGCTTGTATCCTACAAATTCACCACCATTAGAATTACCTATCACATATCAGCCCCAAAATACACACACCCAATCAACATACAAGATACTCTGTCTAAAGAAATCCCTTTTTAAGTGCCAAAACAACCCACCGTATTCATATTTTGGCAAAACCGACACCCAATATCAGATTAGACAAATATGTTTATCTTTTCATATTTACCCATACGAATCAAGCTTTGTTATATTAAAACTAAATTAATAGATAGGAGTGCCATTAAAAATCTTACCTCCAAGAGATGATTAGATCAAAATCACCACTCCATGAATCTTCTCCTTTTTTTTTCTTGCAGCAAAACATGTGGGTTTATTAACCTAGTTTCTCAAAATTATAAAATTACCCATCTATGTTATAGAAATTACAATACCATCTCATAACTAATTCCTTGATATTATTAAATGACCCATATAAATTAATTTAATTACTAATCTATCCAAAAATAATTATATACAAAACTTGGGTTTTACGCGTATTGCCATTGCTGTTGTTGTTTGTGGAATTATATACCTTAAATATGTATGGAGCTACTATTGCATAGCTTCTAAAAGATTCTTTAATCAGCGATACTTGGACACACAGACCTTAATTGACCAACCTATACTAATGATCTAGTCAACAACTTAACCCCAGACATCCAATTTATAACACATTTGGAAATATTAAAGGAATTCAACTATAGGTTAATTAATTATATCTCCGGTCAATTGCCAACAAATTAATTACATTTAGCACAAGACATTTAATTGATAACACATATTTGGAAATATTTATAGATATAAACAGATAGTGCATGAAGTCATGATGGTGTAGTGATCAAGCAGGTAGCTGATCAATAGTAGTCACTAATTGATGTTTTCATGCTTTTGTATATGTTTATCAATACAGATATAGTTAAAAATATATATATATTTATCGCAACTCTTCTTTTGGCATTGCAAACAAACTAAGTAGCAAAGCTGATTGTCTTTAAACTTGTTGTTTCTCTGGACTCGCTGATTGGGATCAAGTCTTAAAGGCTATGCATTCAGCCATATCAAAACTTATATATATATTTGGATTACTGCATTTACGCAGTAGAAGTCACTTATTTGTGGAGCTCAATATAAGCGTTTGTTAGGATTTGTTACTAGATGAAAAAAAAAAAATTTAAAAAAAAAAAAAAAAACTTGATTCGACATAAAATGATATCCAAATTTTGTGGCTCTATTTATGTGAAGATAATATATAAGAAAAGCTACACTGAAAATTTCTCACATGGCAATGGTTGTGCTGGTTCACATAAGAGTGCAATAGATTGTTTACACTCCAAGCAAATTTCAATATTGTCCATTAAAGATGTAAGTAAGAGTTCAAGTGGTTTCCAGTCCTTAACCAGTACCTGAATGAGTGTGATTTTGAAGATTATACCTAATTCCTTTGCTGCTCTGCCCATGAGAATTGTTGTATAAGATTGTCTGTGTGAGAATGGCAGGGTTTTAGTGATCTTTGTTTCGTATTTGTTAATTCCAGGGAGTCCAAATGTCACTAATGGCTAATTTGGGCTTGTTGTTTGTCTAGATTGGTTGTCAAGGTTAAATATGTCACCACATTTACTTTGCAAAGTCAACTAACTCAATTCGGTGGGAGCTTCTATTTAGACCCCCCTGATTGATCACTTTGCACCCATCATTTAATTTGACTTTTTTATTAGGATTTTATCTCTTCATAAAATTACCATTAAGAACAGAAACCCTTAAAAAAAATTTCTACACACCCACTTACCCCTCTCCCCCACCCTTGCCACTGCCAAACACAGCCGCTGCCTCTCTGTTGTCCGTCACTATCACCACCAAACCCTCTCCCCCACCCAGAAAAACAAATGAAACTTCATTTTCTTTCTGCTTTATGATAATAATATAACATGAATGGAGATATTGGTATTTTAAATATAGGGTAATAATAAATTTCAAAGCAGTCTATAAAACTTATCAAAAACTTGTAACCTTTGTTTTGCTTGGCATTTCCTATTGTATCATAGACTTTTTCAACAACGTTCAATTAAATACTGGTGAGAACTAACAGACCCTAAACTTATGTTAGCCAAAAAGTTTTCAAATAAATACACTTGTGGCTAATGTTAAAATGATACATTGAGAGAGATAGAGAGCGACATTTAGTTGACTTAAATAAGCATTGGCTTCAGAGTCAGTGATACAAAATATGCTCTCTCATTTTCTCCTATATATGTACAGCTGTAGGTGCTGACCTTGTTAAAATGATAATACATAAATCTATGTCTTCTTTGAGAATGTTGTGGCCACATTTCCTTTGAACATTGATTAGCCTTTTTGTTCAAGCAAATGAGTCCTCAGCTCTTCCAGTCATCTCTTGCACAATTCATCACCCTTCTCCTCATCTTCATCATCTGTACAAAGTCTTGCCATGCTGAGGAAGAAAGATACAACAATTGCAGAAGTCATCCCTACAATTGTGGAAGCATACAGGGTGTCAAATATCCCTTCTGGGGGGATGAGAGAGAGAGATTTTGTGGTCGTGATGAATTTCAGCTGAAATGCATAAATAACCAGTACCCAATTATTCAGATTGACACGCTGACATTCCGCGTGCTTAAGATCAATACAACTAGTAGCACAATGACAATTGCACGAAATGATCTCTGGAATGGTGTTTGTCCCAAGGAATTCAGAAGCACCGCTTTGAAGGCGAGCAACCTTTTTACATATGACGACATGGTTCGCTACCTCTACATGTTTTATGGTTGTACTTCTAATGTGACAGAACAGGTTCGCTACAATTTTACCTGTCTAATAAATGGTAGCAGAAGTAGTGGTGCTTTCTTTGCAGGCTTTGTTGGCCAAAATGTCACTGGATGTGACGTCAATATTGTAGTTCCTGTTCTTTGGACCGCTTATGAGGAGCTGTGGAATGGAAAATTGACACTGCAGCAAGCATTTAATCAAGGGTTTAATGTTGTGTATAACCCAGATGATGTGGTCTGTTCAGCTTGTGAGGCATCCGGTGGGATATGTGGATCTGGATTTGATTTTTCGCAGTCTGGAGACGGCTATGTGACATCTGAGAAATTCCTCTGCTTTTGCCAGGACCAACCTCATCCTTTAGCTTGTGATGGTATAATATCAGCCTTTCTCTTCACATGTGCATTTTGTTTAGCTTCCCCTGTTGCATATTTCTATTACTCATCATGGTAATAAGCTGCTTGTTAATTGCAGTCGACAAATATGTTTCACTATCTTAACTAATTAGCTTAATTGTCTAAGCCATATGATTTTGACCATAAACTAATTGATTAAGTTGGTGCGTAACACTTTTACAATGGAGTGAATCTAGCCCAATTATGCGGGATTTTTGAAAGGGGGTCAACCCATTCCATTTTGTACTCTGCAGAATTGTTGTGGCCAAAACATTAGGTCATCCATCATCTACAAATGTCAAGACTTCCTAGAATCATGGTTGTTAAAGTCGCGATCCATCATCTACTTTCAGAATTGTTATGTCGATGTTATAACAGGATCGCAAGTAGGATCATATAGGATCGCATGTGATCGTGTAGGATCGTATGGGATCGTATAGGATCGTAGATAGGATCGCAAGTAGGATCGTAAATTTTATGATTTTTCATCTTATTTTTAATATTTATCATTTTAATTTTAATTTTTATCTTTTTTTTTTAATAAAAAGTAGGATCTTTACAATCCTCGATCCGATCCTACGATTCGATCCACCAGCCCCTCTCACTCATCCTACTTAGGATCCCGATTTTAATAACCTTACCTAGAATAAGTTGTCTTCGAAGAGTTCTGTACGTGATGCTAAGAAAATGCATTGCATACAAAGATGAGAAGACACTATCTGAAACACATTACAAGTTAGTCTCATAATTATTTAAGCTGTCAGCTTGTATGTTTATACTTCCTCCACAAAATTGTGTAACTGGAACAAAGTGTACCAAAAAAATTGGTGTTGTTTTCGACAATTTTGTCGTTTGTTTTTCTTCAAGGAGTTGCTAATTGCTCCAATTTTGCATGCAGGGGCCAATAGGAAGATGAGGCAGAAGTTGACAATAGGTACCCTTCCTTTTGCTGGTTCCTAGATGCAAAAAAGCCTACTTTTTCCTCTTGTTCAGAAATGAAAAAAAAAAAAAAAAAAAAAAAAAAGGCCAAAATAATATTCAAGGAGTACAATTCATCACTCTAATTAAGCTACCCTTGTTTTTATATACAGGAGCTTCTGCTGCTGGGATGGGAATGTTACTAATGTGTATCATTATCTGCTGCTATAGAAGGAAGCTTTGGTCAAAAAAATTGATTGTATTATGGAAGAAGAAAACAGAAAATGACCAAAATCTTGAGTCCTTCATCAGACATTATAAATCCTTGGCTCCAAAAAGGTATAGCTATTCAGATGTCAAGAAAATAACAAATTCCTTTAGAGACAAACTTGGTCAAGGAGGTTATGGCAGCGTCTACAAAGGAAAGCTACTGGATGGACGTCTTGTGGCAGTGAAGATCTTGAATGCATCCAAGGGAAATGGAGAAGAGTTCATCAATGAGGTTGCAAGCATCAGTAGGACTTCTCATGTCAATGTCGTTGCCTTTCTGGGATTTTGTCTCGAGGGTGGCAAAAGAGCACTAATTTACGAGTTGATGCCTAACGGATCTCTAGAAAAATTTATATATGGTGAAAATCCATTGCAGAATGGTGGGCACCTGGGATTAGAAAAACTGTACCAAATTGCGGTTGGAATAGCTCGAGGACTTGAGTACTTGCACCGCGGATGCAAAACACGGATATTGCATTTTGACATAAAACCTCACAACATTCTTCTAGATGAGGAATTTTGCCCTAAGATCTCTGATTTCGGGCTTGCTAAACTATGCACTACAAAAGAAAGTATAGTATCAATGGTGGGAGCTAGAGGAACCATTGGCTACATTGCTCCAGAAGTATTCAGTAGAAACTTTGGAGGAGTGTCACATAAGTCCGATGTGTACAGTTATGGAATGATGGTTCTTGAAATGGTTGGAGGTCGTAGGAACGTCAATGTTGCAGTGGATCATAGTAGTGAGATATATTTTCCGCACTGGATTTATAAGCGTCTCGAGCAAGATGAGGATCTAGGACTGCATGGTGACATGACTACTGAGGAAGGGGAAATTACAAGGAAGATGATATTAGTTGGTTTGTGGTGCATACAAACCGATCCATCACAGAGGCCATCAATGAGTAAGGTTGTGGAGATGTTGGAAGGTGGCATGGAAGGTTTGGAGATCCCTCCGAAACCCTACTTATCTTCTCCTTCAAGACCACCAATGGATCCTTCAATAACATCGTCAACACTTCAACTTCCTTTTTAAATTATGTATCAGCCATCAAGCCTTAAGAGGGTATGTATTCAACAAATTTGCAACTCTTTCCCTTTTTTCTTTTTCAGTGTGCTTAGAATGATTATTCTGCATCTTCATGCAAGTGTTCATGAGCTCATACAATCATCTTGAATATGTTTATGTCATCCCATAAAGATTACTAGATAACGTCACGGGTAGTACTAAATAATTTAACATGTTTGCAATTTATAAAATCATTTTGAATTTGTTTATAATGAACTCTGTTCCTGTTGATTATATATATTTGTTTAATTATGAGAAGATAAATATGGGAAAGTCTACACTGAAAATTTGTCACATATAATTGGATGAACTGGTTCAATTCAAATTTCAACAGTATCTTTGTTCATGTGGTTGAAAATACCAACCTTTTTTTTTTTTTTTTGAACAGCAGAGAAGTTAACTTTATTAGAATAGGAAAGAGAGAGTACTACATCTGGAATCAAAGCTAGAGACCATTACACCAAAAACCAGCAAAAACGAGCACAAAATAAACAAACAAAACTTCCCCTGCATCAACTGGGGAAGTTAATTCAACCAACAAGAATGGGCTTATTAAAAAAAAAGAAAACCCTCAAAATTCGTTTCTTATTAACAAAAAAAGAAAAAGAAAAAGTAGCTTAATCAAAATGTTTTCTTATTATCAATACTTCTATGAGATAGTCTCATTCACATTAGCAGATACATTTTATTATGACTCAGTTACATTCAGTATATAAATAGTGAATTACATTTCAATCTCCATATGAAACGCATTGCTATTTTACAATCAATTTAATGAAATGACGCAATATATACATCAACTTCAGTATAAAAAAATCCAGTAAAAAGATGGCATAACACTCAAACTCAGCATCTAAGTACATCAACTACTGAAAAAATCTTCAATATGTACTTTGAAAATTTAGTAAAATTTCACAACTTAGCTACTGGCATTAGGTCATATGATCACCTGCTAGGCGAAAGCGTCGGTGACTTGCTCGTCAACAGCACAACATCATCTTCATGGATATCCACCACCTCTGCATTTTTCATCGCGCAATCCTCGCTCTGAATCCCCTTTAGAACCTCCAATACATTTTCCATAGACGGCCTTGAATCACTCTCATTTTGCAGGCATTGAAAAGCCAACTCTGCCACCTTAGTGATCATCTTCCTCACCTCATAGTCCGAGTCAAATCCAAGACGCGGATCAACAAGCTCGTGCAACGCATGATTTTGGATCTTGTTGATAGCCATGGTGGACAAATTGATCTCATGTCGATGCCTACTGATATCCACAGCAGGCTTGGATGATATGAGCTCAACCAAAACAACCCCAAGACTATAAACATCACTCTTGTCAGTTAATTGATAGCATTCGTGATATTGAGGGTCTACATATCCAGGAGTCCCTTGTGGGGCAGTGGAGACATGAGTGACATCATTTGGGAAGAGGCGAGAGAGCCCAAAATCGGCAACTTTGACACAAAAATTGTTGTCAAGGAGGATGTTGTTGGTTTTTACATCTCTGTGAATGACATCTGAAGCGTGGAGATAAGCCAATGCGCTTGCGGTTTCTACGGCAATGCTCATTCGGGTAGTCCAACATAGTGAACCTGGTTTCCCTCGTTCACCGTGGAGATGATCGGCAACGGTGCCATTAGGAATGTACTCATAAACAAGTAGGAGTTCACGACAATGGTGCGTTGTGCACCCATAAAGAGAGACAAGATTTTGGTGACGTAAACGCGTGAGGATCTCGACTTCATTCATGAATTGCTCGACTCTCTTGAAATTGTGCTCATATAATCGCTTGACAGCGACAATGCGTCCATCGCGGAGCTTGCCTAGTCAAGATATATCAAACAGTGACTGTCAAGCAATTGTTGAATATGGTGAAATTTCTCATTTAGTGTATACTAGAGTGGTTCTTTGTAAATACCTTGGTATACTGTACCAAATCCTCCATCTCCAAGTTCTGTTTTTGAATCGAAATTGCTTGTCGCTTTTTCGAGTTCGCTGTAGCTAAAAACTTGGATGTTTAAGTATGTGCCCGCCTTTTCAAGATCTTTCATTGAAGAGCGATGCAAAAAAGTTTTTCGAGATACCCAAGATGAAGTAGCACAACGCTTTTTGTACCGGAAATGATAGATGATGAAAATAAGGCTCATGACAATGATAGTAATTCCTGCTGTGCCAAACCCTGCATGAAAACAGAGTGAGTATACTCTGTTTCGACCTTTTTGGGCTGAAGAGATGGAAGAACAAACTTAATTTTAGGGTATGGTACCTATTAAAAGCTTTCGCCGAACATTTATAATATCTGCAACAATAATCATGAAACACAATAAACCATTAGTACAAATAATCACATTTAGATAAATTATTTATATAAAAAATAAAAAATAAGAAAGTGTAAAACAGAAAACGACCATATAAGAAGAAATAAAGAAAGAAAAGAGGGACAAAGGTTAATTATTTGTCCTAAGACACTGGAAATCTTCTTAAACTTCAAGAATAATAATTATAAAGCACTAAGTACCGATATATTTATTTACCATCATCGTAAGTTTTGAAATGAGGACGATCTGGGCAAAAACAGAGGAATTCATTGTTATTATAACCATAGCACCCGCCACTTTGAGTGTAATCGTTACAATTGGCTTCGCTCCATTGCAAAACAAACCCCTTTCTCAAAACACCGGTATAATTCATTTCCAACAATTTTTTGATCAACTTCCGCTGGTTCATTAACCAAGGCATGGCACAAATCCATTGAAAATTTTTCGTACTCCAAAATTTCCTTGTGAAACACATGAAAGATTGATGTTGAATATGTTTGATCGATAGCATGTGAGCTGCAATCGTAGAAGAAGAGATCCACGTAGCCTAGACTATAGCTAAATGGAGTTCCCTCGATACTAAACTTGTGTCGAGGAATTGGGCATGTATTGTCCAAATCATAGATCGTGGTGGTGGCCAAGTGAAATGAATTGCTAGCATAGATTATGACTTTGAAGATATATATTCATCATCGTCAGAGATTTTTAGAACATTATTGATTGATAAATACATAGAGAATTACTTTTAAAACACTTAATAATTTTTCACCAAGCACACCCTTAATGGGTCCCCCCATAGCATTTATTCAAAGTTTCAGAAGCTATGCTGATATGAAGTTTCACTGTCCTTATGGTCAAAGAAAGACTATAACCACTAACTCCATTGGAAGTTGTTGATTAAGGAATTTAAAACAAGAAAAAAAAAACAAAACAAAACAAAACAAGCAAAGAAAGTCCTGCAAAAATACAATTGGCAGACGAATTTGAAATACATCTTCTTCTTCTTCTTCTTTTTATTCTTTAAAATAGTAATTTAAACACATTGAATAAATTACTGCAAAAAAAACAAAATAGCATACAAGTATGAAGTAAATCTAAGTTTGAATGTGATCAAAGACAAAACTAATATATATAATATTGTCATGTCGCCAGTTATCTTCTGGTTTTGATCGGTTGCTATTCTTCAAGAAGTGCTCTACGGTGAACTAAATCACTAAATCACCACACTCTTAATTAGCACTGTGAATAAAGTAAGTTATTTGAATTCGACTCGTGTTTAGCTCACTAAAATTTTGTTCAATATTAATTCGTTATGTAAACAAGTCAAACTTAAACACATTTAATTTTTGAAACTAAGCTTAAATAACTTGCTACTCAAACTTGACTCATGTTTGGCTGGTTAAAAATTTAAGTGTTTAAACCAAGCTTGAACAACTTAATATTTTGCTTGACTCGGCTTGTTTACCACCCTACTCTCAATGACTTGGCAATGGCAACTAAAAATCGAATAATGGTTTCACTGATGGCAATTTCAATAGTACAAATGCTAATTACTCATTAAAAAAATAATAATAATAAAATAAAATAAGTGGCATACCATCATTTCGACAGTTGCGGGGATGAGTATGGTCCTGACAATGGCAAACAAACACAAGGGAACTAGAATCTGATCCACAAATCCCACCGGATTCCTCACACCCCAAACAAGCCGCATTTTCTGCATAATAAACCACCTCAAAGCCCTGGTTCAAAGCCTCCTGCAGCGACAATGACTTGCTCGAAAGCTCATCCAGAGCCACCCGAAGAACCGGAACTTCAACACTCACTCTGCATAACACTCCCTCAAACTTGGTAACATTTCCAAGCAGCAGAGCCCTCAACAATGACTCGTCCGCGTAAAAGCCCAAACTCTTTCCGCCATCACTTCCCAAATTCGTACACGTAAAATTATTCGACAAGCCTCTAGTAAAATTATTCTGGGTGCAATCGTAAAACATGAATAGATCTCTCACAGCCTGACTGTACCAAAAAAAAGTTGCCATCCAAACTGATATTACTCAAATTCTGAGTACAATAACTATCCCAGAGATCTATTCTCGCGATAGTCATGACATGACTAGATTGATTTATTCCTAGTACTTGAAATGACCGATCGTTGATGGTCACAGTTGGGTACTCGGTATTCTGACACTTTAACTGAAACTGTGGGTGGCCGCAATATTGAGGCCGACCATCTCCCCAAAAGGGATATCTCATGTTGTGTATGTTTGATCCGCAACTGTATGTTTGATTACAAACGTTGTATTGTTGGTTGACCTGACCATAACATGGTTTTGAGATCGCGGTGAAGATTAGTATGGCGACGATGATGGGAGAGAAGAGATTATGGGTATGCATTTGCAGAAGCGGTGGTTGGAAGAATGGCGGTTGGTGGGAGGTGTTGTTTGTTAAGGATTGATCGTTGATGTTAATGAGAATGGTTTTTCAAAAGGAATGAAAGAGATGGGAATGGTTTGCTTGTCAAAGTAATTTATCGTTAAAAAAACAAAGAGTCGTCATTAGCCCAGTTGTTTTTTGACGAGGAAAAGTCAGAGATAGTGAAAGGCTGCTAGTTTCGACGACTATAAAAACATATATATATATATATATATATATATGCTGTTTTCTGAATTTATGGCTTGCAGTAAGGAACTGCCTCAGATGTTTTTCATTTAAGAAAATGTTATATGTGACCCTTTGCTTGATCACACCAGTGCTAAGAATACATAGGTCAAATGTTATAAGAGGTGCGATTCACATTATATAAGACTCACATTATTTATATGATATTTGTGTCTCACTTTATATTTGTATTTATATTTGATCTTTTATGTATTTAGATTTATTAATATATTTAAGTCAAACACAGGCAAAATTGAATAGTTATTTGATTATATAAAATAAGATATGTTTTAATTTTTTTTAAAAAAAGATTATATATGAAACAAGACATAAGCTAACTAAACTATAGGCCTAAAAATTAATTTGTCTCTCTACTTTTTTAAATTTTTTATAAAAAATTTTTAAAAAAAATCAATTCTCAAAATAACCCATAATGAAAAAAGAGTAAGATAACCATCACTTTACTCATTGACAGATGTTAACCAATCTTATTGAAGCATTGTTTAATATCAAATTTTAGGTAAAAAGTACTTTAGAACTCAGTAAATAAATAAATAAATTTTTTTTAAAAAAAATTAATAAAAAATATTTTGAAATAGGTAAAGTATGTTCCATTTTCTTTAGAGAAATGTTAGGGATCATGAAAAGTCTCTCATGAAAATGATCATGAAAGATTTGTGACCCTTAGATTACCTTGATTAGTGTGTGGTGCTTTATTTCTAAGTGTAATCTAAAGGTCACAAATCTTTCATGATCATTTTCATGAAAGATTTTTCATGATACCTAGTATTGCTGCTTTCTTTAATCCTTTTACCATTTTCTTATATTTCAAAAACACTTATTGAGGGATACCAAAAAATAATCTTTACTAATCCATTACTAGACTTCGGAATGGGTGATTGCAATAGTTAAATCTGATCATTGATTAAGACCATTGTTAGTAAAAATTATGTTGAGTTTAGATCGATGACAATCAAGTAATAATTTTAAATGATTAATTTAAGCAGAAAATCAGATGATTGTATAAAGGTTCTAAATGTCTTGAAAGTGCAAAGACTTCTTTAGAACAATTAACAATTAAAAGAAAGAGTATTCAAATAAACAAAGATAACTCTAAATGAAAGTATCTAAGTTTACAAAAACTACTAGTCACAAATTACAGAGAACAAAATTACTCCTTACTTGATAATCTACTCCTAAAACAAAGACTAAGTTATTGTTGGATTGTTGATCCCCCTTCTCTCTACAAACTTCTGACCTTTATAGTTCTTCTTTCTCCTCATTCCTTGATCGATGATCTCATTTCCCTTGGAAACGTCAGGCCACTAACCTCCAACTACTAACCTCCAACTGTAGTTACAACTGCTCCATCATTTTCAAGTCTTCAAAGTTTTACAATTCTTCATATTTCCTATTGAACTAACTTTGCTCCATACTGCCACATGCTCCTCGTCATTTTGAACACTAAATCGACAGAGAAAACATTTCCTTCATAAACCAATTTTCACACAAATCAGTCCACTAAGCCAATAATTATTTAATAAATGTTCCATGACTACTTTTAACAACATGCACTTTGTTAGACTTATTTATTTTGATGATTTATTTAATTATGTTTTGATTTATTTGAAAGAGAAAAATATAATCAAAATTTATTTTGATGATTTTATGTTTTAATAAAATCAAAATTTATTTTGTCCCATTATTTTTCACCTAAACTTTTATCCTAAATGTTGTTAGAATGTATTTAATATTTGATTAAATTAGGAGTTCAAACAGCCCAAAAACAGAGGTTCAAACAGCCTAACACAGCAGCAGTTCAAAAGGTTCAAAAGGTTTAAGTGGAAGATATTCAAATTTGTAATAATGGAGTGAAAGATATTTAAATTAGTAATGATGGAGTACAACGGCTATAAACGGCTATAAATTCAAATGACTACAACGGCTATAAACGGCTATAAATTCAAATGAATACAACGACTATAAACAACTATAATTTTCATTACATATACCAAAGCCTCTAATGTAAACAAGTGACAAGAAAAACCAGAAAATATTCTTTGATCTATAATCACTCACATCTATTCTTTGAAAAATTCTCTGAGAAGTGTTCTTCAATTTTTGTTTACATCATCTCTCAGAAATTATACACTGAGCCTTGTAGCATTAAACTCATCTTTCCTGTGTGAGATTTACAGAAAAATCAAAGATTCATTTTATATATCTATCTTTGAAAGATATTTATTATAAGCTTTCTTTGAAATCAAAAATACCATTTCATTTTGTAAAAGTGTTGCAAACACTGTGTTCTTGAAATCTTAAGAATGATTATGAATCACCTAAGATTTGCAAGGGTTTGAGCTTGTGAAGTCTATGTAAAATCCGTGGAGGATTGCTCCATTTGTAAAGAGGTTGCTAGCACTCCTGTGAAGCTAGAAGTTAGTGGAAAATCTCAAATGAAACTTGAGGAGTGGATGTAGGCTTGGTTGAAACCGAACCACTATAAATCTCTTTGTCTCCTATTCCCTAATCTCTTTACTTTCCTACTAGTGCTATAGCTATCTAATATTCATGTATTAATCATTTGATTTACCCTGTATATTAATTATACTTCATTGTTATTTTGCTTGATCATTCACTGTAAGTTCATCACTGTGCTTGTTAATAATTTGTTGTATTAGTAGTTAACTTTATTGGGGTATTATTAATTTTAATTTGTAAAAACCTAATTCACCCCCCTCTTAGGTTGCTTTTTGGGTAACACTTGGTATCAAAGCCTGGGGCTCTTGTTTAGATTTAACAATCTTGAGTTTTTGATCCATAGCAACCATGTATTCTACTTACTCTGCTGTAGGACAAGCTAGCAATAGGCCACCTCTCTTTGATGATAGTAATTACATTCATTGGAAAGAAAAAATGACTTGTATCTTCAAGCTACCAGTTATGCTTTGTGGCTCATTATCACTAAAGATCCTAAAATCCCTACCAAGGTAGTAGACCATATGAGTGTGCCTAAACTTGAGGATGAATTTGATGAGCGTAATTATAAACTCCTTCAAGCTAATTCTAAAGCCAAGCTTATTCTTGTGTGTGAACTAGATGCAAATAAGTACAATAGAATTTCTGGGTGTATTGCTGCTAAAGAGATTTGGGATAAACTTGAAATCACCTATGAAGGAACTAGCCAAATAAAAGAGTCTCGAATTGACATGCTTATTCATGATTATGAACTCTTTACTATGGAATCATTTGAATTTATTTCTAAGATGTTTTATAAATTTACAATATTATTAACGCTCTAAAATCTCTTGGTAAATCTTATACTAATGGTGAGCTTGTAAGAAAAATACTTAGATCTTTGCCAAATGAATGAGAAGCTAAGGTTACAGCTATCCAAAAAGCAAAAGACCTAACAAAATTAGGCATTGAAGAACTCCTAGGCTCACTCATGGCTCATGAACTTTCAATGATGGATGGTAGCAAAAAGGAAGCCATTTGGGGAGAAAATGATAGAGTAGCCAACCTGTGTCTCATGGCTCTTGGAGAAAAAGAATCCACTCAAGATGAGGTAATTTCTAATTATGTAGAACTTGAAAGTGTTTTCAATGAATTACATGACATATTTAGAAATGTTTGTGTTAAGAATTCTAAATTAAAGAAATTGGTTACTTCTCTTGCAAATGATGTGGGTGTTTTAAAAATAGAAAATGCTACTTTGAAAATTGACTTTACGTCTATTGCCAATGAGAAAAACATTTTGAAAGACAATGTTGAGGATTTAAACAAAACTCTTGAAAATTTTGTAAAAGGAAAAGAAAACCTCAACAAGCTTCTTGGAAATAAAAGATGTGTTTTTGACAAAATAGGCATTGGTTTTGCTCCTCCTAAACCTTTTATGAGATTAAATGTTCTTGAGACTAATCCCCATGGACCCAAAAAAGTATGGGTACCAAGAAAGAAATCAAGATATTTTGTAGGTGGAATCTCAAAGAACACCAACGACTTCGAGAGGAAATGCACAACAAGAGTGTTCAATCTAAAGAGCAAAATCAACTCCTACGAAAAGCAAAATGATGAAATGAAAACCACCAAGATGAACAATAGAGGTAATGTACGGGTAAAGATTCCAAAGAGGTAAATGAAGGTATAACTCCTAACACACCTTTAAGCTTAAAGTTCTATATTCTTTAAGGTGTGATTTGTGTACAATAGGTTGTGTCTAATCATTGTTTCCATGTAACCTAATTGTACTAAGTTTGCTCAGTCATGTTCTGCTAGTTTCTTTCAAACATTCATTGAACTCAAAAATGAGAATTATATTATTTTGATGAATGCCTATTAGAATATGAATGATTCATGTATTCATTAACATTTTATATCATGTCATCCATTACTATGAAAAAGAAATAAGAAGTGATAAATTTTTTTGTGAGCATACTTTTCACATCTTATATATGACTTCATACTAATATATTAATTCCTTTTTGAGTCATATTTTTGTAGAATCAATTTTGATGTCATAGTATGTTTTTGAGATGTATACTATCTATATTTTGAATTCTACATTTGTGATCTCAAGAATATGCTCAATATGAAAATTTCATACTTATATGCTTTACATTGGAATATTTGAATGAGTTGTGAAATTCCTTGATTATGATCCATCAATAATGTCTAAATGAAAAGAAGTATCATATGTTTGTAGAGACATTGCATCTATCCTATTGAATATCTTTTAAATATGGATTATATTGGCATACATCTCATGAAATGCTTTTGATTGATAAATTGTTGAATTAATTGTTTATAACATTCATGTTGTGTTCTATATTGCGTAAAATGTTTTATCACACTTGAGCATGCGGATTGAATTGATGAAAATGCCTCCTGATAATGTTATGTGATTAAATGAGATTGTTGCATCATTTCTTAATAAAACAAAGAGCATAAAACTATTTTTTTATGCATATTATGCTATGCGTTACAACTTGAAAATTCTGAAAAATAGCATTCCAAACTCTTGTTTGATCATTGAATTATTTTTCACCTTTTTAGTTTGTGATAAGAAGTGATTTGTGTTGTATTTTTATTGAGTAATAGTAATTGTTCTATGAATGCTATATTTACACAAAATAGAAAATGGTAACACTAACTTAAGGGGAGAAATCATTTTGCTAACATACTTATTAAACCCTTTTGAGATGAACTTCTCATGAAAGAAAATTGAAGATTAAAAAGCTTCCATCTCTTGAACCTAAGATATGCCTCATATACTCTCTTAAGCTTTTGAGGTAAAAATTCTATCTTATATCCCTTGAGCTAATGTTGTTATTACTTTGATATGAAAAAGATTGATTATGCTTCATATGATTTGCAACGTATACTTTTTGATGATGCTCTTACCTAAAAATCATGCCCATGCTTAAATTTGTGGTACATATTGAAATTCATGATTTTTCTTGGCATATGGATTGCTATACCTTGAGCATGCTTTATTTTTTTTTGGAATTACATTAGCTCCATGAGACTATATTGAGTTTAACCTATTATGAGCAATATTTGGTATTCTACATAATGTTTGAGTTATGATTGTTAAATCTTCTAGATTGTATATTAATATCCTTGGTAGATTGCATGTTAGTATCATTTTGGCATCCTATTTGATATTATTGATGAGAATATTTCAATTATGAGCTTTCATTTATCATATCTCCTGTTGATTTTGCCAAATGAAACAAGGGGAAGAATTTAAAACTTGATTATTTTTTAAAATCCCCTCAGTTTCTATTCTGTTTTTGATATCAAACTTATGAGCTTGCAATTTCACATGTTACTATTTTTTTTTTGTCATTATTGTCAAATGGTATGAGCTTCAATTGTATGATCGTTATGTGCTATCATTTTTTTTTTGGTATCATAGAGCTACCTTGATATGGATGATTATTTGTGCTATGATGAGACTTACATTCTTTCATCCTATGTGTTGTACCATACTCCCTCCTTGTGCTTGATTTTGTTGAAAATGTCATCGGAGGAGAAAAAGAAACTTGATTGTTTTAGTATCTCTGATTATTTTGGTATCTCTATGCTTTTGGTATCTTAATTCATACAGCATGACCTTTGAGCTGATTAGTTGTTGATAATGTAAGAGGAAGATCGTTTTCCTCAAGGAAGAGTGACTTGAACTTTAACTCCATAATTATGCTCTTCCTTGGCAACCTTGTTTAATCTATGCACTGTTATGCCTAATATAGTTTTGAGATAGGTATGCTCTTGCTAAGAAATTGAGAATTAGATCATGCTCAAATGCTTCTCATATACTCATTAACAATTTGGTCTCTCATTATTATTTTTTGTTTGGGCTTAATTTTCTTATTTTTTCTCTGCTTTTTAATTTCATTTTTCAGTACTTAAACATAAGCACAACAACAAATCAAAATACAAATATTTACATAAAAAAATCAAAAAAAAAAAAAACACCCTTCATTTTTTTTTACGGCCACACGCCGATCAAAATAAACATAAAAAAAATAGAAAAAAAAAAAACCTTCATTTTTTTTCAGCCATACGCCGATCTTACTTACTCGCCTCTTCCATCGTTTTCTTCTTCTTTTTATCACCTTGGGCGACCCTTGACGCCCTTGCCCCCGTGCTTTCGTCGAGAGCGACGACTCCCCACTGACTATCAAAGGCCAAGAACGACGTTGCTCCAAATCGGGCCATGGAGGTGGTCTTCCGTTTAAACTCTTTATTTTCGACCTTCAGTGCGCCTATTTCTGCTCGCGCATCCTTATACATGCGTTGGAGCAGAGAGAGTTGGGCATTGACCTGATGGAGCTCACTCGTTCTGTTCTACAATCGGTGATCCAATTTTGTGATTGTCGTCACTATCTCCACACAGGACGTTAGTGTGAAATGATTGGCTTCTATGTCAGATTGAGCTACCATGATTTGCTCAATCGACATCATAAGAAGGTTAGGAAGAGGAATGACAGAAAGAGTAGGAGTAGGGACACTCGGTCCAGCAGAGTTTATGGGATCGTTCAGGTCTGGAAACAAAGTGAGGGGACGGGATACGGAAGCCATGGATTAGAGGTGAGAGGTGTCAAAGAAATGAGTTGCAAAGAAATAGAAGCGAACAGACTGAGGTTTGGCCTCCTCCGTTCAGTTTCTTTTTTTTTTTTTTTTGTCTCTCGATGAGGAAGAAGAAATAGAAAAGAATGGTGAAGAAGAAAATGGAAGAATGTGTGATTAAGAAGAAAGCAAAAGAGAAGAAGACAATAAGGGAGAGGGAGCCGATGTGCGTACAAATCGAGGCCTGCTTTTGTCGGCCAATGACACAAAAGTGAGGCCGCGTGTCAAACGCGTTTATCGAAGGCAAAAGAGTCGCGGGAGAGTTGTATGTGTAAGCATATATGTATATATATGTTTTGAATTGTATAGATGCCATTTATCACTATCATTTTCCTTCTCTTTCAGATTCTGACCCATGATTTCCTTTTGATAATGTCACAGGGGGAGAAATTATATGATGTTATGTATTATTATTTTCAAATTATGGTATTATTTGAGGCCTAATCTGATGATTATGTATTTATCGTTTGATATCTTAGTCTTATATCATGTTGTTGATTAAAGCTTATTTATTACACATGTGCTAACCTATGTATTTAGAAATGAATTCAGGGAGCATGACTTGAGGGGGAGCCTTTCTTACTCCCAAATCAAATCAAAACATCATTGTGTGTCATCATCAAAAAAGGGGAGATTGTTAGACTTATTTATTTTGATGATTTATTTAATTATGTTTTAATTTATTTGGAAGAGAAAAAATAGAATCAAAATTTATTTTGATGATTTATTTGAAAGAAAAAAATATAATCAAAATTTATTTTGATGATTTTATGTTTTAATAAAATCAAAATTTATTTTGTCATATTATTTCTCACCTAAACCTTTATCCTAAATGTTGTTAGAATGTATTTAATATTTGATTAAATCAGGAGTTCAAACAGCCCAAAAATAGAGGTTCAAACAGCCCAGCACAGTAGCAGTTCAAAAGGTTCAAAAGGTTTAAGTGGAAGATATTCAAATTTGTAATAATGGAGTCGAAGATATTCAAATTAGTAATAATGGAATACAACGGCTATAAACGGCTATAAATTCAAATGACTACAACGGCTATAAACGGCTATAATTCAAATGAATACAGCGGCTATAAACGACTATAATTTTCATTACATATACCAAAGCCTCTAATGTAAACAAGTGACAAGAAAAATCAGAAAATATTCTTTGATCTATAATCACTCACATCTATTCTCTGAAAAATTCTCTGAGAAGTGTTTTCAATTTTTGTTTACATCCTCTCTCAGAAATTATACACTGAGCCTTACAGCATTAAGCTCATCTTTCCTGTGTGAGATTTACAGAAAAATCAAAGATTCATTTTATATATCTATTTTTTAGAGATATTTATTGTAAACTTTCTTTGAAAGAAAAAATGTCATTTCATCTTATAAAAGTGTTGCACATACTGTGTTCTTGAAATCTTAAGAGTGATTGTGAATCACCTAAGATTTGCAAGGGTTTGGGCTTGTGAAGTCTATGTAAAATCTGTGGAGGATTGCTCCATTTGTAAAGAGGTTGCTAGCACTCCTGTGAAGCTAGAAGATAGTGGAAAATCTCAAGTGAAGCTTGAGGAGTAGATGTAGGCTTAGTTCAAGCTGAACCACTATAAATCCGTTTGTCTCCTCTTCTTCAATCTCTTTACTTTCCTACTGCTGCTATAGCTATCTAATATTCATGTTTTAATCATTTGATTTACCCTGTATGTTAGTTATACTTCATTGTTATTTTGCTTGATCATTTACTACTAAGTTCATCATTGTACTTGTTAATAATTTGTTGTACTAGTAGTTAATTTTATTGGGGTATTATTAATTTTAATTTGTAGAAACCTAATTCACCCCCCTTTTAGGTTGCTTTTTGGGTAACACACTTAAACAATTCTTTCCTACCTCGTGTCTCTTTGATCAAATGAAAGACTTTTACTTTTGACTTTATTGCCATGTGTCATCAATCAATTGATCCACCTATCAATAGGAAATTTACGAAAATGGGCGCAAACAATACCCCCCTAACTCTTTAAGAATGAGAAGTCTTGAATTCTTGAATAGTTGTATAAAAAGTTAAATTGGCAGCAACCTTTTCAACAAACAAACATATATAAAATATATGCTTACGGCCAAGAAATCTGGTGATCAAACACCACATTATTAATAATCATATGCCACATAATTGGCAAAATCACAACTCAATCCAAGTGAGCTACATTCGATAAAGCATATTAGAAACATTTCAAGTATATGATCTACAAATGGCTAATTAGAACCACCTTCCACAAACACAGTATTTTGTGCAAATACAACTGCTGCAATTTCCTTTGGTCTTGTGTTCATATTTGATGAACACAATTTAGAACAAAAAGGTTTCTTCATGCACTTGAAAATATGATCACATGCTTTCAACTGTTAGTGTTCAACGGTGAAAACACACTTTTGCTTAATTAGTCATAACTTCGAAGATTTAAAGTAAAAAATAAAGGCCACACTCGAATGGCCATTATTTCGCTTGCTTTATATACATTTTTTGAATGTATATTTTCCAAACAATGTTGGTTCATTAACCATTTTATTAAAACTAAGTTTTGGTGTGATCCACATATCCAAACAAGATTTTGAACAACAAAAATCATCAATGGCCTTAAAAACTCATACATGTTGACATCTTGAACAATGTCAAAAATTTTAAATTCATGAACATACGGTCATTCATCATTTTCAGCCATATTTGGCTTAAGATCACACTTTTTTGTTTCACACATTAATGGGTTAGAAACATTTTTTGAAAATCTAGAAAATATTTCTCTTTGTGAAATTTCCCCCTGCCATGGAATTCTTATTCTCATGGCATTTTGTTTTTTCACCCATAACAAGTGATGAATTAACTTTTTCATCATTTACAACCTTTAAAGGCATAGGAAGAACAACTGAAAAGCCACAAATTTTGGCTTCTATAAGAATTTTCAATGTTTCTCTCCATTGGTAAATTTCAACCTCAAAATAATCAATTTGATCACCAAGTTGACCAATCACTGTATCAAAATGATTTCGTATCTCTAACCTCAAATAATATGCCAATGACGTTATTGTTTAAAATTCTTTCCAATCAAGATAATCAATTTTTTCTTGTAAATATAAAATCTCATTCTCACGCCAACGCATCTCCTCTTCACAAAACCAAATCATTTCATCTTGCCTTCGAATTATGGTCATCATTCCAAATTAGGAAGATGTGCCATTGGACGTGCCAAAAATTATTAATAAAAATTATGTTGGGCTTAGATCGACAATAACCAAGCATTAATTCTAAACAAACTATTTAAATAGAAAATCAGACGATTGTATAAATGTTCTAAATACCTTGAAAGTACAAAGACTTCTTTGGGACAATTAACAATTAAAAGAAAGAGTATTCAAATAAATAAAGATAACTCCAAATGAAATTATCCAAATTTACAAGAACTGCTAGTCACAAATTATAGAGAACAAAACTACTCCTAACTTGATAATCTACTCCTAAAATAAAGAGTAAGTTATTGTTGGATTGTTGATCCCCATTCTCTTTGTAAACTTTTGGCCTTTATAATTCTTCTTTCTTCTCTTTCCTTGATCCATGATCTCATTTACCTTGAAAACTGCAGGCCACTATCCTCAAACTGCTGTTGCAACTGTCCCATTTCCCTTAGAAATTGCAGGCCACTAACCTCCAACTGCTGCTGCAACTGCTCCATCACTTAAAAGCCTTCAAATTTTTACAATTCTTCATATTTTCTGTCGAACTAACTTTGCTCCATACTGCCACATGCTCCTCATCATTTTGAACACTAAATCAACAGAGAAAACCTTTCGTTCATAAACCAATTTTCACACAAATCAGTCCACTAAACCGATAATTATTTAATAACTGCTCCATGACTACTTTTAACAATTCATGCACTTAAACAATTCTTTCCTGACTTGTGTCTCTTTGATCAAATGAAAGACTTTTACTTTTGACTTTATTACCATGTGTCATCATTTAATTGATCCACCTATTGATAAGAAATTTACGAAAATGGGTGCGAACAACCACAAAACACTAGAATTAATAAAAATAAATAAAAACAGAAAAACAGAAAAAACTACATACCTTGCAGTGATCATTGCCTATGGAACCATCAGAGTAGAAGCATAAGAAGGCCTTGGCCAGTTCATTATAACCCACAATGCCCTTGGGACACCTCACACATGCCGCAATCCGCCACCGTCTACCAATCAAGCTCTAACCCATCATTCATGGCCCCACCAAACCCGCTAATCAAGTCACTAATCTCATCAATATCTAATTCCATCGCCGTTGCCACCACTTTCTCCTCACAATAATCATACCAATCAATACCCTCCGGCTCGTTCCCCACCTCAAATACATATGACTGGTTCGCACTAGATCTCAAGCACTCTATAGATCACTACAATTAAAGTAAAAACTAAGGTTCAAATCTAATTTCGAGCAAGACAATGGCAAGGTCTCAAAGGTAATGTTGTGACTCACTGTAGACACCCCATTTTTGACCGACCTTGAGACTCAGACGTCACCAGTTGAGCGCTCGGTGATATTGCATATTGTGCTCGTTCAGAAGTTTCAGAGTCTCGGCTGCGAGCCTTGCCTCCGGACTTCCGGACTCTTTTGTGCTTTGCCTCGGTTTGCGAACCAAGCTCCTTTTTTTCTGTTTTCTATTCCCGAAGGGAAGGAGAGGACTCGTAGATCATCTCTCAGTGGCCGTAGGATACGTTTCGTGGTCGTAGGCCGTTTTGCCCGTTTGGAGTCCGGTTTTCGGTTTTTCGGAGCCGTTTGCCGTGTGCCTCGGTTCGGGACCGCTTAACCACCTCCGTTTGCTCCAATTTTTGGCATGCATCTTATTTTCTCCCTTTTGAGGGACACTGCGGTCCGAGAGACCAACTTCGTGGTCGGACACCACTTCCGGTGCCTAACAGCCCACTTTCGGGGCCCCGAACTGCGTGTTTTAGCTCCCGAACCTTCATTCTGTATTTTTGGGCTCCGACCCGAACTTGAGATAGTCATATTTTGAGGTCTTTTTCATGTTTGATTAAGGACCTTTTGCTGTTTGAGATCTCCTACTGCCACTTGCTTCTTTACCCCTCTTTTAGGCCTTTTCTTGCATGATAGTTTAGGCCTACTTGTATTTATTTTCGTGGCTTGTCATAAACTACAAAGTATCTTATTTTGAGCCTCTCTTCAACTTTTTTGAAGGGCTCTCTTCGGTTTGAGATCTCCTACTATCACTTGCCCCTTTATCTCCCTTTTAGGCCAATTTTGGAGGGAAATTTGAATTTCATTTCCCCCCCATTTTTCCCCCTCTTTTCCACCCTCTTCTGTCTATATAACAGACCCCCCAGCTGTGTTTTAGGGGTTAGAAAATTTTGGTTTGGAGCTCTCACATTAAATCTCTCTCTCTCTCTCTACTCTAAGCCTTAGAAAAACCCTTTGATTCTTACACCATTTTCTCACCATCACCTAGCACCACACCACCACTCCATTCCAGCAGCTTGGAGGGTCTTCCCAGAGCTTAGGAGGCAGCATTTCTTGGTCCAAAAGGCTGTCAAAGATTAGTCTTCAAGGGTAAGTCCTCTTCTCCCCTTTTTGACCCTTTTCTTGGTTCACATCTTAGCTCTTTGTGCTTGCATGTTGGGGCTCCGACCCTAACTGAAAATATCATTTTTTTGAGCTTTATTTCATGTTTTCTTAAGGGCCCCTCACTGTTTGAGGCTCCCTTTTTGCACTTGCTTCATTACCTCCTTTGTATGCCATTTTCTTGCATATTATTTTAGGCCTATATGTAAACTGTTTTGAGCTCTAGTCCGAACTGTAAAGAAGCTTATTTTGAGCCCTTCTTCAACATTGTTGAAGGGCTCATCACTGTTTGTGGCTTCCATTTTTCACTTGCCTTTATATCCCTCTTTTGGCCTCATTTTTGCATGATTTGTTAGCCCCTTGTGTTTGTGTTTCTGGACTTTGGTCTGAACTATAAATGGACTTATTTTGACTCCCTCTTCATGTTTCATTTAGGGTCTTTTACTGTTTGAGGCATCCTTTTTGTACTTTGTGTTATAGCTCTCTTTTTGGCTTTGTTTTGCATAGTATTTTGAGCATGCTTGCGCACTGTTTTGGGTTTGATCATAAACTGTAAAAGGTCATATTTTGGGCTCCTCTTCAACATTGTTGAAGGGCCCTCATCTGTTTAGATCCGGCAGCCATGACTTGCTTCTTTATCTCACATTTAGGGCCATTTTTGCATATTGGTTTACCCTATTTGTGTTCACTGTTTGGCCTTTCTTAAAACTGTAAACATGCTTGTTTTGGGACTGTCTTGCTTCTGTCTTCATACATCATGTTTGAATAATGCATGCTTTGTATAGCTATAGGTCATTGCGTATGCCTAGTTTTGCATTTCGGGTCTCATTTCATGCATCGGGTGCTATATTGTCATGTTTCGGGGCTGTTTTGCATCACTTTTTGCTGTTGAGATTTGCATGCTAGCATACCATGTTCCATGCCTTGCCATCGGTCCTCGATTTGCGTGCATGCATGCACGCATCTCGAGTTGTCTCATTTTCATCGTATGGTCTCTTATGTGAGTGTGGCTGAGGTCCACTTGTGTTAGTGTAAGTCCATTATCGCATTGTGTATGCCATTTCATTCCATAACGTCGTGTATGCTAGGTTGTATGTTAGCGCATTGTGTATGCCATGTCATCTCGTGCATCGTGTATACCATTTCATAGCATGTTGCATGTTAGGTTGTATCTTAGTTGCATTTCACGCATATCATGCATATTGCATTGTGTTTGGGATAGGAGTTAGCCCGAGCACGGGAAACGAGGTACGTTTCGTACTCCGAGTGACAAAACGTGTCTCAATTCTCCAGTCACCGACACACCGGATTATCCATGATGGAGTTAGGTTTTAGTTAAGTTTTCATGTGCATTCATTCTATATTGAGTAATGCAAATCGACTCCTCGGCCATCATGCATCGATATGCGTGATTGGTGGCACGAGGATCGAGGCATGCATACATATGTGAAAATACATTGCTATGCCCCTCTCCTGCTCTTTGTTGCAGCAAATCAAGAATCAGCAGTCTTCCGGGGCTTGACGCGCTTTCCAAAAACCATTGCAAAACAGAGGCTAATTGGGGCATCACAGTGGATTTCCGCACAAAGGCGACCCGGACATGCATCATTCATCATCTGGAGAAGAGTCAAGACAGTCCCTGGCTTGCATGCCAGTTTATTATTTTTCTTAGTTAATTTGTAAATTAATTAGGGATTTGTACATATTTGGGCTGTATTATTCGGACTGTATTATTTGGACTGTACTATTTATTTGGACCCTCTATGCGAGAGCAATGTTGTAATAAGTGTGCGTGTGTGTGATGTATGTCTTCCAACCCCACGTCTTTCTCCATTTTATTTACCAGCTTATAATGGTTAAATTAGGGCATGTTTCAATTAGCATACAGTATGACAGCATGTTTGCATCATTCATCTGTTTTGCATGCACCGGGCTCGGCGCATCATACTAACTGCATTTGTATTTCAATTTCAAAGTTGAATACTTGTTAGCTGTTGCATCTCATATGCCATGTTTAGAATAGCCGAGCCTGCTATAGTTGCATTTTGCATGTGTTGCATTAGGCATTTCTGCATAATTAGGATCATGCATGGATTTCTAATTAGCTTCTGTTTTGGCTTGGAGTACTCGGTAAGTTTTATGCTTTAGCATCTTTGCATGTGTGTGAGTGACTGCCATGATAGCATGCTTACCATGAGGCTAATTGCTTATGTGATATAACTGCCTGAATGCCTGTGGGTGAAGGTTGGGTTATTTGGATTGGAACAATTCATTCACTGTGTGTTTTAAAGCCCTATAAAATCATGTTTTTCTAAGCCCACCCGAGGGTGGCAAATCCACGTCTTAGCCTACCTGCGGGTAGCACCATCAAACCATTTTCACAATAAACAAACATGAAACGTTTTGTTCCAATTTAGGCGATCCAGTCTATACTTGTATGCTGTGCGCATCACATAGTAAATCTAGGCTAATAACCGGAATAAGAACACATAATGTTTTCAAAACTCGATATCATGGTTAGTAAAGGCCGATCTTTGATCGGGCGAGCGGGGGTGCTCACGAAGTGACCTTCTCCAATCGTACCCAAGTTCCCGAGCCGAGGCAACTTTGGTGATGACGGACACGTGGCCTTAGGCAACGAGTCAGGGTTTCCTAAATTTTCCCAAAATAAAACATTTAGGTGGCGACTCTGTATCTGGCAAAGCAGTCCATGTTTGGCACTTCTTTTCTAAAAATCTGTTTTCTCAAAACGATTTGCCGAATTTGGACTCTTTGGTTCAGATTACGAACCGTGGCAATTTTAGAGTCCTGAACTGTAGTGAGCTCGATATCGAACGGAACGAGGGGGGTTCCTCCCTCCCGGGGCGTTCGGGGGACGTCTACACTCACCATAGGACACATTTGATTGTTAATAACATCTGTTTCGATGAGAGTGAGGGGTAAATTTGGTATAATCTATATCTTTTATGACATACAATGAGATGGTTTCATTATTATTAGCCGAACAATTAAGGCCAAAGCTTGAATAACCACAGTTTTGGTTCGAAGTTGTCTCGCTTAGGAGCCAAAATGGGTACTCAATTTTGACATTGCCACACTCGTGTCGCGAAGGAATTTCCATCTTTGCCCTCAGCTATCTTGAAGAAGAAGAAGAAGATGGAGAGAGAGAGAACAAGGAAGAAGTAGAGAGGTCAGACATGGTGACAATTTTGAATCTGAAGAAGGAACCAAACAATTAGACTATGAACATGCATGCATTGATTGATTTATTTGTGCGAGTGCTGGTTTGTAATTACGAACATGTCCCTTCCTAGCAATCTGACCAAGTATTAGACATGAGGGAAGGGAGGTGTGGTTGTAAAACAAAAGCAATTTTTGTTTTGATAGCCAATTTTAAGTTGAAAACCTTAAACATTGTCATAGAGAAGGAAATTTTTTATATAAACAAAAAGAAATTATAAATATTTTCTATAAATTGATGTGGCGTACAGTATTACAGTTTTGTTTTTTAAAATAAAAGTTGATGAAACTAAATAATAAAAACAATTTAGTTTAACACCAGTTTATAAATTAGTTTGTTAAAAAAATAAAAATTCATTTGTGTAACAATTACATCATAAAACAAAAACAAACAAAATATTTGGGTAAATACTAACATAGTAGGTAGTTTTATCGAAACAATCATTGGCTAAGCCACAAAACAAATTTGGATAGCAAATGGCAAATCAAGTTTGCTCAAAACAAGTCAATTTAACAAAGTTGAAGTATGAGAATTTCCAATGGAAAGTGATATGCCTTTGAATTTATTTATTTAAAACATTCTTTAAATGTACAAGAAACCATGCGGCTATTGTTGACTAAAAAATGAGGAAATCGCTAATGAGCTGATCAAAACAAAAATTTTAAAATAATAATTTAAAATTGAAAAAAAAAATCACTAAATAAAAATAAATTAACTTATTAGTTGAACTATGATTGCCTATGGTTTTCAAATTGGTTATGCTTTTTTCTTCTTTTTTTTCTTTTTTAAATTGTTTTTTAATAAGAAAAATTAGAAATAAATATCTTTACATCTATGCCTTATTCAGTGTGGGAATGGCTTCCCTCCATACCATGATCCTCCATATCTATCATTATATTTTGTTGGTCCTATACCGAGCCTACAACGATGATTTAAATTGTTTATTTGTAGACCTTGCAATAAAAATTATTTGTACAAAAAAATTAGTTTCAATAGGTATCAATAAACACATAAGACACATGAGCAAATTACATTTTATTTTTTAAAATATACAGTAATTATAAGTTTAAACGTAAACCATTCATTTTACAAAATAAAAATATGATTTATTTATCTATTCATTAATATCCAACGAAATTGATTTTTTACACAAACAATCTTTACTGTGAGATCTACGAGATGAATGATTCGAATCATCATTATAAATTCAAAATAGAATCCACAAAATAAATTATGAATGGATATGAAAAATAAATAGTGGCATAGAGAGGAGCCATCCTCATTGTGTTGATAGCATAACTGCCCCGAGGGTGTCCAATTCATGTTTTGAAACATGGGTGGTGCTAAAAATATACATATACAAACTTGAGGGGCACATAAGCAATTCATTCCTTTCGGCGATATATTAACGAAACACGCACGAAACATTAATACTTGAGAAACTCAACTAGCCGTTGTAAAACTCAAAATTCAAAAATCCATGGGTCAGACTCTCTGAAGAGCCAGAGAGAACCTGAGAGACCCAACACAACGTTATAGCTTTTCTCTCTCTTTCTCCCATTTTCTTTTTGTTTCTCTCTCTAGAATTCTCTTCTCTCTCTCTCTCTCTCTCTCTCTCTCTCTCTCTCTCTAAACTGTGATCTGCTCAAAAGGATCAATTCTTCATCGATTTGTCAAGTTAGTGTAAATCGATCGGCTCTGATTTGACATTTCTATAAGTATTACATTTCCTTCTTTATATGAACTCATTACAATTTACAAGTTTTCTTTCAAGGTTCAGGTGAATTTTGTTGCTAAAAATCCCCAAATTTTCCTTTCATCATTTGTACAAATATTGCAAACTTTAACGTGCATACATACACACATATGTAGAGTGAAAGATGGTAGTGATAGCACCTGATAATTGAACTTTTAGGATGTGTTTAGATCTTGGATTTGTAGAGGAATTTGTGAAGGGAAATGAAAAGGCAATGGAAGAAAAAAGCATTTTTATTTATTTTTTGGGAATTGTTAATTGTTCTTTGAGAAATTATTGTTTTGTTGGATTGGATGATTAAATTGTAAATTCTATAGCTCATTTTCTAGTATGATTTGGGATTGTTAGGTTTTTTAGGTCACCAAAGATGTTCATTACAGATTGTATAAGTAATAAAATTTGATTAGTTCATTATACAGTTAATGTTGATTTTGCTGAAACATGTTAAATCTAGTTTACTTTAATTCAAAGCTTAACGGTGTTTGCTCAATTGATGAATTGAAGCTCTTGACTCTGACTTTGTTCAATTATTTCTCTAAATCATTCATATGAATTTCCAACTTTTCTTCATTGCATTGTTTTGAGACTTGGCTAAAAACCAATTTTTAGATTTTAACCTATTTTGAGTCATATCACCTCTCTACATTTTTACACATTTTTTCAAAAAAAAGTTAAAAAGTCAGCTTTTAACCAACTTCCCAAAACAAGTAGTAGTAATTCAGCTATTTTTTGTCATATACTAGTTATAATTTGTTCCAACTTTCTCACAAATACAGTGCGAAGTTGGGGGTGGCTAGTAACACTCCAATTATCATTCATCTTGCAACTGTTTTAATTCTTTAGTATTTCTTGAGAGAGAAGCTTTGACTGTACTTCTTACACAGTCTTCTTCCAAGTTCAACTGTCAAGGCAAACTTCAAATACACATAAAGTAAATATGACAGTTAAAAATCCCAGTACACCAGCTTCAATAATAGATAGGACACCAGTGTCCACTCCAGGTGGTACCAAAGTTAGGGAAGAGAAGACTGTTGTAACAGTGCGATTAAGGCCTTTAAACAAGAGAGAGCAGTTGGCCAAAGACCAAGTAGCATGGGAATGCATTGACGATAATACGATTGTGTGTAAACCACCAGCTTATGACCGCGCTACTCAACCGGCCACATTTACATGAGGTACTTAAGTGACACTCATATCTTCTTCGTATTTTCTTTTAGCTAGATGCTTTCATTGTATAATTTTTCTCAATTATATGTAAACTAATAGCGTAAAGCTTCTTCTTTCAGATAGAGTCTGTGATAGCATAAAGCTTCTTCTTTTAGATATGTAAACTAATAGCATAAAGCTTCTTCTTTCAACTCTTATTAATGGTTTTCTTAGTATACATGAACAATCAACGCAAGGCCAAAAATGTAAGAAACTAGACTCGTAATTAGTTCTAATGATGCTAATTGGATAATTTTTGGATTTATACCCAAAGAGAACAACACTTTCGAATTTATTGTTTTACACCAGTTTTCTGGATAGATTTGAACGCACCAGTTTATATGGATTTTGATTCCCAAAAATTATGAGAAAATTCTGATATGCAATTCAATATGTAATTAAACTACTGTAAAAGTTCCAGTTCAAAATTCATTCGTTTGATATAATTCCTCAATTTTTAAAGTTTATGGTTCTATACAAAATTTTTAAACTAAGAATTACACCATTCTTTATACATGAATTTAGCTCCCTCACACCCTCACAGCATATCCAATCCACCAATTAAATATAAAGAAATAAGAAAACTCCACCTGCATACCTTTATATTTTTAGTTACATACATAGATATCTAAATAATATCCCTACATATCTAATCATCAAAACACACCACAACAGCCCTATTACTTCACACCTACCATACCCAACAATTCCTTTGCCAGATGCACTACTCTCACACAAACCAACCGAGATACACATGTAATATATATGACTAACCAATTAAATTTATTGTTTACATTAGTATAAGTATGTATGTAGGTACATCTATATAAATAATTCCAAAACCCCCCAACCACACAGCACTCACAACAGGCAACAAGGAAATAAATAAAGAAAATAAGAACAAAAAGGAAAGATAGTGAGGAAAATTACCTTGCTACTAGACACCACAAAACTGAAACAATCTTAGGCATCCTTCACCCAACCACCTTGTCATCTCTTTCCCTCTCTCCTTTCTTTCTCTCATGGCTGCTATGTGTTGAAAGTGTTATGGAAAAATATTATAATAAGAGTTAGGGTTTTTGTTAAGAAAACTAGGGTTGTTTTATATATATCTAAACTTAAAAGATTCTAAATTATTATCATGTGCTTTATTTTATTATATTTCCACTCATCATTAATATAAATAAAATACAATTATTATTATATCAAAATATACTTACTAACTTGCCCCCTATTTTTTTTTTTTAAATAATAAATCTTACCTCTAAATTAGAGATTTCCACCATAAATTTATTTCAGGTTTAAAATTAATTAAAAGACCCTCCAACAATATTTAATTTGTACTTTGGGATTCACTATGAAAATATTTGATATTGTAAAATTTTTATTACTCAATTATTTATTTGATTTGTATATTCGGATTCTCACATTCTCCCCCCCTCCCCTCTAAAAGAAAAGTTTCGTCCTCGAAACTAACCTGAGTAAATCATGAAAATAGATGTGGGTACTTCTCGCGCATCCTGTCCTTGCAATCTCTTCAACTAGATGATTACACCACATTACCTTAACCAATTTAATGGCCTTTGTACGTAACATTTTCTCTTTCGAATCCAAGATCTAAACAGGCATCTCTTCATACGAAAAATCCTCTATAATCTGAAGCGGCTCATAATCTATCACATGCAATGGACTGTGCACATATTTCCTCAGCACAGACATGTGAAACACCTATGCACTCCTGCCAACCTAGGGGGTAAAGTAACATGGTACGCAATCTCACCAACCTTCTCCAATACCTCAAATGGTCCAATGTATCTAGGACTTAACTTTCCTTTCTTTCCAAATCTGATGACTCCTTTCCATGGTGATATTTCCAAGAACACCATATCCCCCACATGAAACTCTAAATCTCTCCTACGATGATCAACATAACTTTTTTTTGTCTACTCTAAACAGTCAATAATCTCTCTCTGATGGTGACAATTTTCTGTGTAGCATCCTCCACCAAGTCAGGTCCTAACAATTGCCTTTCACCAACTTCATACCAACACAAAGGAGACTTACACTTCCTCTCATATAAAGCCTCATAAGGAGCTACTCCCAAACTAGAATGATAACTATTATTATACGCAAACTCCATGAGCGGAAAATAATTATCCTAATTACCTCTCCACTCCAAAGCACAAGCCCTCAACATATCCTCAAGGGTCTGAATAATCCTCTCCGATTGCCCATCTGTCTGAGGGTGATAAGCTGAACTAAAATTTAACTGAATACTCATAGCTAACTATAATGCACCCCAAAACTTAGACACAAAACGAGGGTCCCGATCTGACACTATTGACACAGGTGCACCATGCAATCTAACAATCTCCTTCACATATAACTTTGCAAATCGAGCTAGAGAATAGTTCATTCATACTGCAATAAAATGTGCTGACTTGGTTAATCTATCAACAACTACCCAAACTGCATCATGATTACTAGTAGTACGAGGTAATCCGCACACGAGGTCCATGGTAATATTATCTCACTTCCACTCTGGTATAGGTAAGGGTTGTAGTTTCTCGGCGAGTTTCAAATGTTCTACTTTAACCTGTTGACACGCCAAACACCGAGCCACAAATTCTGCAATATCTCCCTTCATACCTGTAGACACCCCATTTTTGACCGACCTTGAGACTCAGACGTCACCAGTTGAGCACTTGGTGATATCGCATAATGTGCTCGTTCAGAAGTTTCAGAGTCTTGGCTGCGAGCCCCGCCTCCGGATTTCCGAACCCTCTTCTGTGCCTTGTCTCGGTTTGCGAACCAGACTCGGTTTTCTCTGTTTCTTTTCCTGAGGGAAGGGAGAGGTCCCGTAGACTATCTCTCAGTGCCCGTGGGCTACATTTGGTGGCCGTAGGCCTTTTTTTTCCCAATTTGGAGCCCGGTTTCCGGTTTTCGGAGCCGTCAGGCCGTGTGCCTCGGTTCGGGACCGCCTAACCATCTCCGTTTGCTCTGATTTTTGGCATACATCTTATTTTCTCCCTTTTGAGGGACACTGGGGTCTGAGAAACCCACTTCGTGGCCGAACGCCACTTTCGGTGTTTAACGGGCAGTTTCCGGGGCCCCGAACTGCGTGTTTTGGCCCCCGAACATTCGTTTTGCATCGGTTTTCGTTCATTTTTGGCAGGTACCTTTGTTTTATCACCAGGAAGGTCACTGAAGGGTGGGAGGCTAGTAATTGTTGCAGCAACCAGTTTTCTCTCCTCCGGAGCCTCCCGGCGCCCGTTTTTCCAACTTCCGGGCTAATGTTGAACACCCTAGGGGTAGTGTTGCCAACTTTCAACCACATAACTGTGATCTACACACCTTGGAGGACCCAAAAAAGTCATGGCCGGCCATTAATTGTTATTTCCATTTTTGCCCCTCCTCTTCCGGGCCAATGTTGAACACCTTGGGCCCACTTTCTTGAACTTTCAACCACATATCTGTGATGTACACACTTGGGAGGACCCTAAAAGTTTATGGCCGGCCATTAATTTTTCTTTCCATTTTTGCCCCTCCTCTTCAAATGCAATGTTGAACACCCTAGAGTCACTGTTGCCAACCCCAAACCACATATATGTGGTCTACACACATGAGAGGACACCAAAAGTTGGTGGGAGGCTAGTAATTTTGCCGAAAAGCCAACTTCTTTTTGGTCAAAAGTGGTTCAGCATGAATCCGGGAAGGAGAAAAAGCTGCGCGGCTTTACCGAAACGGGCGTAACTCTTTGCACAAGAGGAATTAAGATATGAGGCCACCACCATTGGAAAGCTTACTTCCGGGGCTTCATTTTGCACTCAAGAATCTCCCAAGTCCAAGTCCGGGGTGGAGAGATGTGGTTGGCTGAAGTCCGCTTGGACTGAATCTGCGCGGCTTCACGGAAAAGGGCATAACTTTTTCTACAGGAGGAATTTTAATGCAAGGTTTGCGCCATTGGAAAGCTAACTTCTGGGGCTTCATCCTAGAGGGTGACCGGCCATTTTTTCTGGCCGGCCGGCCGTTTTTTTTTCTTTGACCTAGCCGGCCGGCTATGTTAAGTGGCCGGCCGGCCACCTGCAACAAAAGTGATAGGCCGGCCTGCTTCTTCAGGCTGAGTGCATTCCAGCTGTGCCTTGGTTTTCTCCCAAAAATATCTGCATCCGGGGGAACCCTTTTGGGGGAATTTTGCTCTCCTTTATGCCCCACCTTTACACCCCTTCTTTGGCCTATATAGCAAGCAAGTCTTGTAGTGTTTGAGGGTTAGAAAATTTGGTCTTCAAGGCTCCATAGCCATCTCCATCTCCATCCTTCTCAATTCTTCAAAAAACCCTAAGTCCATAAGCTCCATTCCTTCTACACCACCAAGCTCTACCACCACCACCTCATTTCCAGCAGCAAGGGAGGTTCCTCAAAGGCAAAAGGAGCTGCAAATTGATCCAAGAGGCAACAAAAGTCTTGATCTACAAGGGTAAGTAGCACTTCTCCTCTTTTGACCCTTTTCTTGATCTATTTTTAAGCCCTCCATGCTTTTTTCTTTGAGCTCCGGCCATAACTGAAAGTGGCCCTATTTTGAGCTCATTTTCACTTTTCATTAAGGACTCAACCCTGTTTGAGCCCTCCATGAGGCACTTGCTTCATTGATCCACTTGTATGTCATAATTTTGCATGCTATTTTTAGCCTTTGATTAATCTGTTTTTGAGCATGTTGTAATCTGTGGATGTGCTTATTTTGGGCCCTTCTTCAACATTGTTGAAGGGCCCCTCACCATTTGGTGCCTCCATGTGTCACTTGTAGTTATATCCCTTATTTGGCCCCATTTTTGCATAAATTGGTAGCCCTCTTTGCTTCTGTTTTTGGACCTTGGTCCGAACTGAAAGTGACCTTGTTTTGGCCTATACTTCATGTTTTATTAACACCTTTTTTCTGTTTGGTGATTATTTTGCATACCTCATGTTATAGCACCTTTTGAGCCCCATTTTGCATTGCATTTTTATCATGTTTGTATACTGATTTTGAGGCTGCCATAAACTGTAAATGTGCATATTTTTGGTTCCTCTTCAGTGTTGTAGAAGGGATTTTTTCAGTTTGGGTTTTTCTTATATCACTTGCTTCATTACCCCTCTTTTGGCCCCTATTCTTGCATGCCATTTTTGCCATACCTATACTTGCTTTTTGGCCATGTTTATAACTGTGAAAGTGCATTTTTTGGGACTGTCTAGCTTCTGTCTTTGCATTGCATGTCCATGTTGTGCATGTTTGGCATAGCTATAGGTCATTTCGGGTGCCTAATGTTGCATTTCGGGACATTTCCTTGCATTTCATGTCATTTCGCCTCATTTCGGGACTGTTTTCCCCCATATTTTAGTGCTGAAATTCCATTGGCATGCTTGCGTATCATTTTTGCCACATTTCATCACATTTCATCATTGCCTCGGTTTGCGTGCCCGTGTGCACGCATTTCGAGGCACTCCGTTTTTATCCAACGGCATCTCATGTGAGTGCGGCTGAGACTCTCTCATGTTAGTATAAGTCCATTTGTCATTTTCCATGTCATTTGCATTGCGTATGCATTGCCTCGGTTTGCGTGCCCGTGTGCACGCATTTCGAGGCACCTCATTTTTTTGCCATCGGCATCTCATGTGAGTGCGGCTGAGGCTCTCTCATGTTGGTATAAGCCCACTTGTCATTTCCATGTCATTTCATCACATTTTAGCATTGCCTCGGTTTGCGTGCCCGTGTGCACGCATTTCGAGGCACCTCATTTTTATCCGCCGGCATCCGATGTGAGTGTGGCTGAGGTTCACTCATGTTGGTATAAGCCCACTTGTCATTTCCACGTCATTTCATCATATTCTGTCATTACCTCGGTTTGCGTGCCCGTGTGCACGCATTTCGAGGCACCTCATTTTTATCCGCCGGCATCCGATGTGAGTGTGGCTGAGGTTCACTCATGTTGGTATAAGCCCACTTGTCATTTCCATGTCATTTCATAGCATTCCATCATTGCCTCGGTTTGCGTGCCCGTGTGCACGCATTTCGAGGCACCCTATTTTTATCCACCGGCATCCCATGTGAGTGTGGCTGAGGCTCACTCATGTTGGTATAAGCCCACATCATGTTTTCATGTCATTACATTGCATTCCGCCATCGCCTCGGTTTGCGTGCCCGCGTGCACGTATTTCGAGACACATATCATCGCCTCGGTTTGCGTGCCCGCACGCACGCATTTCGAGACACATATTATCGCCTCGGTTTGCGTGCCCGCGTGCATGCATTTCGAGACATATCATCGCCTCGGTTTGCGTGCCCGCGTGCATGCATTTCGAGACATATCATTTTCTCGGTTTGCGTGCCCGCATGCAGGCATTTCGAGACATATCATTTTCTCGGTTTACGTGCCCGCGTGTACGCATTTCGAGACATATCATTTTCTCGGTTTGCGTGCCCGCGTGCACGCATTTCGAGACATATCATTTTCTCGGTTTGCGTGCCCGCGTGCACGCATTTCGAGGCATCTCATTTTCATAGCATTGAGTATGTTAGGATTGTATCTTAGTTGCATTTCATGCATATCATGCATATTGCATCGTGTCCGGAATAAGAGTTAGCCCGGGCACGGGAAACGAGGTACATTTCGTACTTCGAGTGACGGAATGTGTCTCAATTCCCCAGTCGCCGACACTCCGGATTATCCATGATGGAGTTAGGTTTTAGCTGTAGTTTCATGTGCATTCATCCTATATTGAGTTGTGCATTTCGACTCCTCTGCCATCATGCCTCGGTATGCGTGATTGGTGGCACGAGGATCGAGACATGCATATATCTGTGCAAATACATTGCTATGCCCCTTTCCTGCTCTCTGTTGCAGCAAAACGAAGAATCAGCAACTTTCCGGGACTTGGCACGCTTTTCAAGAATAACAGGTGTAAACAGAGGCTAATTGGGGCATTCCGGTGGATTTCCGCGCAAGACAGCCCGGACGTGCATCATCCACCAGAAGCAAGACAGCCCCTGGCTTGCACGCCAGTTTTATTCGCTTTCTAGTTAATTCATTAATTAATTAGAATTATGTAATATTTTGGACTGTAATATTCTTTTATTTTGGGGACTGTAATATTTGGACTGTATTATTTATTCGGACCCTCCGAGTGAGGGCACAACTGTAATAAGTGTGCGTGAGTGTGATGTATGTCTTCCAACCCCACGTCTTTCTCCCTTTTATTTATCCGCTTATGATGGTTAGATTAGGGCATGTTTAAATTAGCATACAGTATGACAGCATGTTTGCATCATTCATCTGTTTTGCATGCACCGGGCTCGGCGCATCATACTAACTGCATTGTATTTTCAATTCCAAGTTGAATACATGTTAGTTGTAGCATTTCATATGCCATCTTAGAATAGCCGAGCCTACTATAGTTTCATTTTGCATGTGTTGCATTAAGCATTTTTGTATACTTAGGATCATGCATGATTTCTAATGTAGTTCCTATTTTGGCTTGGAGTACTCGGTAAGTTCTATGCTTTAGCATCCTCGCATGCGTGTGAGTGACTGCCATGAATAGCATGCTTACCATGAGGCTATGTGCTTATGTGATATATCTGCCTGAATGCCTGTGGGTGAAGGTTGAGTTGTTTAGATTGGAATAAATCATCGACTGTTTGTTTTAAGCCCACTAGATAGTGGCAAAACCATCTTTTCTAAACCCACCTGCGGGTGGTAAAATCTGCATTTTAAGCCTACTTGCGAGTAGCAAATCATCTTTCAAATAAACAAGCATGAAATGTTTTGTTCCAATTCGGGCGATCCAGTCTATACTTATATGCTGTGTGCATCACATAGTAACCTAGGCTAATAACCGGAATAAGAACACACAAAGTTTTCAAAAATAGATATCACGGTTAGTAGAGGCCGATCTTTGATCGGGCGAGCGGGGGTGCTCACGAAGTGACCTTCCCCAATCGTACCCAAGTTCCCGAGCCGAGGCAACTTTGGTGATGACGGACACGTGGCCTTTTGGCACCGAGTCAGGGTTTCCTAAATTTCCCAAAATAAAATATTTAGGTGGCGACTCTGTATCTGGCAAAGCAGTCCATGT
Organism: Camellia sinensis; assembly: GCF_055761805.1. Lineage (NCBI taxonomy): Eukaryota > Viridiplantae > Streptophyta > Magnoliopsida > Ericales > Theaceae > Camellia > Camellia sinensis. The sequence goes on from NC_138964.1 coordinate 162,339,431, forward strand.
TTGGCACTTCTTTCAAAAATCTGTTTTCTCAAAACGATTTGCCGGATTTGGACTATTTGGTTCAGATTTAGAACCGTGACAACAAAATCGAGTCCGAGCTGTAGCGAGGTCCCCCGCGGGCTTGTTACAATACCATTCCACCAAAAATGTTCATAAAGATCCGATACATATTAGTGCTTCCAGGATGAACACTGTAACTAGAACTATGTGCCTCCGTCATAATCTCCTTCCTCAAATCACCACCAGCAGGAACACAAATTTGGTTAAGGAATCTAAGCAACCCATCATCACTAACCCCAAAGTCTACATGCTTACCCTCTGTCATCTCTTCTTTAAGACGTTCACACTAGGGGTCAATTTCCTAAGCTAAACAAATCCATTCTCTCAAGGTTGGCTGAACTGTCAATTGACTACAATAAGCCCTATCACCAGGCATAACAACCTCAAGCCTCAAACGTCTCATGTCTTCCACCAAACAACTCTCAATAGACAAAGCAACTACATCTCCAACTGCGACCTTCCTACTCAAGGCATCTGCTGCCACATTTGCCTTCCTTGGATGATACAAAATTTTCACATCATAATCTTTTAGCAACTCAAGCCATCTTCTTTGCCTCAAATTTAGTTCCTTCTGTGTGAAAATATACTTCAAACTCTTATGATCGGTGTAAATCTCACATGACTCTCCATACAAATAATGTCGCCAGATCTTAAAAGCGAAAATCACTCCTGCTAACTCCAAGTCATGCGTAGGATAAATTTCTCTCATGTATTTTCAACTGTCGTGATGCATAAGCAATCAATCACCTTCTCATACTTCATGAGCACACATCCTAAACCCTGTCATGAAGCATTACTATAAATCACAAAACCACCATCATCTGCCAGTAAGGCAAAGATTGGCGCTGATGTCAATCTTTATTCAAACTCTTAAAAGCAACGCTCATAATCATCATTCCACTCAAACTTTACCCCTTTCCTAGTGAGATTGGTAAGTGGCAAAGCAATACAGGAGAATCCTTCCACAAACCGTCTGTAATATCCAGCAAGCCCTAAAAAGCTGCGTACCTTTGTTACAGAAGTAGGTCGTGGCCAATCAACAATTGCCTCCACCTGCTATCCACAGATACCCCATCTTTACTCACAACATGACCCAAAAAGGATACACTGCTCAACTAGAATTCACACTTCTTAAATTTTGCATACAGCCTCTTCTCTTTAAGGGTCTGCAGTACTACCCTCAAATGCTGGTCATGCTCCTCTTTACTCCTCGAATAAATTAGGATGTCATCAATAAACACCACCACAAATTTATCTAGCTAGGGTTTAAATACTTTGTTCATCAAATCCATGAATATAACGGGTTCTAAAAGCGGTCTTAGGAACATCCTCATCCCTTAACTTCAACTAGTGATAGCCTGACCTCAAGTCAATCTTAGAGAATACTTGAGCTCCCCGTAATTGGTGAAATAGGTCATCAATACGTGGCAAAGGATACATATTCTTCATTGTGACTTTGTTCAGTTCCTTATAATCAATACACAATCTCATAGACCTATCCTTCTTTTTCACAAACAACACAGGTGCTCCCCAATGTGAGACGCTAGACCTAATAAAACCTTTGTCTAACAACTCCTGTAAACTCCCTGTAATTGGTGAAATAGGTCATCAACGCGTGGCAAAGGATACATATTCTTCACTGTGACTTTGTTCAGTTCCTTATAATCAATACACAATCTCATAGACCTATCCTTCTTTTTCACAAACAACACAGGTCCTCCCTAATGTGAGATGCTAGGCCAAATAAAACCTTTGTCTAACAACTCCTGTAACTGAGTTTGTAACTCCCTCGACTCCAACAGTACCATTCTATAGAGCACTTTAGAGATATGTACTATATTGGGGACCAAGTCAACGGAAAATTCTACCTTACGGGTCTGGAGGAATAGCAGGTAGTTCAACTATCAAGGCAAACTTCAAATACACATAAAGTAAATATGACAATTAAAAATCCCAGTACACCAGCTTCAAAAATAGATAGGACACTAGTGTCCACTCCAAGTGGTACCAAAGTCAGGGAAGAGAATATTGTCATAACAGTACGATTAAGGCCTTTAAACAACAGAGAGTAGTTGGCCAAAGACCAAGTAGCATGGGAATGCATTGATGATAATACGATTGTGTATATACCTCCAACTCATGACCGTGCTACTCAACCGGCCACATTCACATTCGGTACTTGAGTGACACTCATCTCTTCTTTTTTCTTTTAGCGAAATGCTTTCATTGTATAATTTTTCTTAATTATATGTAAACTAATAGCATAAAGCTTCTTATTTTAGATAAGAGTCTTTGATCCTGCTTGTTTAACAGAAGTAGTATATGAGGAAAGAGTGAAGAATGTTGTTTTGTCTGCTTTGGACATCAATGGTTATGCTTTCCTTTACATGTATCATTCTTTTTTTTTATTTTGGTCTTTGCTACTTCTTTGGAAATTACATACATACTTGTTAAACAATTCTTTGTTTCTTGTATTACAGCAACAATATTTGTGATGAAGAATATAAGAAGCTCGAGAAAGAGTAAATTCAAAGAAGCGGCGATATTTGAAAATTGGAATGGTTTCAAAAAGAAATCAATAGAAACCATACATAATCATGCTTCTAATATTATTATAGTTATATTTTATAATTATTTTTATGTTTTCTAGGATTTTTAAGCGCGGGGTATTTTGTTAATTTTATATTTACTAACATGGGTTATATGGGTCGCCCATGGGTCGTCATGTGGGTCAAGTTATTTAATTATATTTATGTTTCTTATTTAGTCTTAAATTAGTTTTAGAAATCAAATATATTATAATAGTTTCATTTTTTAATTACAGTTGGTTTAGGAAATCTCCTAATTCTATATAAAAGCCATGTGATGCTTATAATTCAATAGGGTTGATACTTTATAAAAAAAGTTGAGAGCTTTGAAGCTTGTTTATAGGTAGTGTGAAACAATCAAACCCTAGGTTTGATGCTTATGGAATCTAGGTGTGATTCCTAGTCCTATCTTCTTCTCTACTTTCTTCTTCTTTTCTTTTTCAGTTTATTATTCACGAGTTACTGTTCACAGCCTCATAAGTGCTGAAATCCCATCTTTTCATGCTTAAATGCTTACCTATTTATCACCCTAAACAAATCCTACTTGTTCCCTATATTCTTATTGCTATTGCAGCCATAAAATCCAATTAAAATCAGACCCAAAAGCCTAAATTTGTTGCTGTCCCTAATTGTCCTACATCAATTTGCATATGGGCAAACTAGCAGTGTGCTTGGTGAAAAATTATTAAGTGTTGTTAAAGTAACTCTCTATCTATTTATCAATCAATAATGTTCTAAAAATCTCTAACGATGAATATATATCGTCAAAGGCATAATCTATGCTAGCAATTCATTTCACTTGGCCACCACCACGGTCTGTGATTTGGACAATACATGCCCAATTCCTCGACACAATTTTAGTAGCGAGGGAACTCCATTTAGCCATAGTCTAGGCTACGCGGATCTCTTCTTCTATGATTGCACCTCACATGCTATCGATCAAACATATTCAACATCAATCTTTCATGTGTTTCACAAGGAAATTTTGGAGTACAAAAAATTTTCAATGGATTTGTGCCATGCCTTGGTTAATAAACTAGCGGAAGTTGATCAAAAAATTGTTGGAAATGAATTATACCGGTGTTTTGATGAAGGGGTCTGTTTTGCAATGGGGTGAAGCTAATTGTAACGATTGCAGTAGAAGTGGCAGGAGCTATGGTTATAATAACGATGAATTCCTCTGCTTTGGCCTAGATCGCCCTCATTTCAAATCTTATGATGATGGTAAATAAATATATCGGTACTTAGTGCTTTATAATTATTATTCTTGAAGTTTAAGAAGATTTATGGTGTCTTAGAACAAATAGTTAACCTTTGTACCTCTTTTCTTTCTTTATTTTTTCTTATATGCTTATTTTCTGTTATACATTTTTTTATATATATAAATAATTTATTTAAATGTGATTATTTGTACAAATGGTTTATTGTGTTTCATGATTATTGTTGCAGATATTATAAATGTTCGGCGAAAGCTTTTAATAGGTAATATACCCTTAAAATTAATTTTTTTTCTTCTATCTCTTCAGCCCAAAAACGTCGAAACAGGGTATCCTCACTCTGTTTTCATGCAGGGTTCGGCACAACGGGAATTACTATCATTGTCATGAGCCTTATTTTCATCATCTATCATTTCCGGTACAAAAAGCGTTATGGTACTTCATCTTGGGTATCTAAAAAAAAGCTTCTTTGTATCGCTCTTCAATGAAAGATCTAGAAAAGGCAGGCACATACTTAAAAGTCCAAGGGCTTGTTTGGTTTGTATTTGAGAAACATGTTTTGAGATAAAAAGTATGAGAATTTGTTTGGTTTGATTTTTTTCAAAAGATGTTTTGAAAAATTATTTTGAGAGAGAGTTTTGGAAAAATTGATTGATTTGATGTGTATGAGAGAGAGATTTGTTTAAAAAACTTGTAAATCAAACAAGTTTTGGAAAAAAAATTTAGAAAAATTTATTTAATTTGATTACTTTTGAAAACTTATTTATAAAAAAAAAATTTCAAAATTTTTAAAAAACACAAACCAAACAAGGCCTAAGTTTTTAGCTACAACGAACTCCAAAATGAGGTCGTGTCATGTGCATAGCATTAGCATGTGTTAAATAGTGTATCTTATAAATAAAGAGGATAACTAACTTGGATATATTGAATTGAGTCTCTCTAAAATCTCTCTCTAAGTTCCTCTCTCTAGTTCTTGATTGACCATTTCATCATTTTGGTATCAGATTTCTAATTCATGTTCTAAATGCATGAATTGTGGGAAAGATACGTACCTGAAATTTGAAACCCTAATTACGAATCATAATCACGATCACAGTTGTGTGAGAAGCCATCATGAAGCAGTAGTGGAAATTTCGTTGAACTCAAGACATAGAATCGAAGCTCATGGTTCGTAAATCTATCTCAAATCGGGAATTGCAACTTGGGGTTGAATTGAAGTTGCGAGTTGTCCTTTGTGAATTCTGGGAGCTCGATTGAAGATTTACAGTTCTTTTATGATCAAGATTCGACTTGCGATTCTTTGAAGTTGGGCTTCTCATCCGAACTCGAGTCCAAGCCCTAGTCAAGATCCGAGTCACAGTCGCAAATCGACGTTGCTGTTCACATTCCGATTTCAGAATCACAAAACACATCGATCCAAAGTTTGTTGGATTTTCGCAATTGCGAATCTGGGTTTTGTTCTCTTGTGATGAAATCATACCTGGGCTGTCTTTGAAGTTGTTCTGGACTCGATTGACTGAAATCAACATGTGGGTAAGCGATTCTTGGAGTCTTTAATTCATCTGTGTTGAATTTCCTATGTTATATCAAGTCTCAAATTCTTTAAATCTGTGTGCATCAATTTGAGTTCAATTCTTGTCTTCAACATTTTAAGCCTTGCCTCTGTTATAACATTATCTGTTCATTGTGCTGAGATTGTATATTGGTGCACTGTTTTATCAATATTCAACTGGGTGAGATTACTGTGTCTCTACATATTCTTGGAAATTATTTAATGGCTCAATGAGGTCGGGGTCATAGTGGTGGTCGTGGTAGGGATGTCCCGAATTTGGGTGATCATGATAGGGGTATTGGGATTCTGTATCCAAGAGATGAGATGGCCGAGATGAGACGACAAATTGCCGCGTTAATCGAGACGGTGCAACGTCTCCTACCTTCTACCGAGGGTAGTGATGGTTCCGATGAAACCGAAGGTGGTACTCATCATTCTTTTGATAATATCTTTTGGGCCCCACGACAGCGTCAAACGGATGTAGGTAGGATGGAATACAAATGGGAGAACAATATCAAGATTGAACTTTCCGAATTTCATGGAAGCCTCAATCTAGATGAGTTCTTCGATTGGCTCAACACCATTGAGCGGATCTTTGACTATGGAGAGGTCTTCATTGAAAAGAAAGTTAAGCTTGTGGCTATTCGGTTGAAGGGGAGAGCTTCCGCTTGGTGGGAACAACTTCAACTCAATCGTTGGCTATTCGGTTGAAGGGGAGAGCTTCCACTTGGTGGGAACAAGTTCAACTCAATCGTTGCCAATGTGGAAAGGAAAAAATGAAAAAGAAGTTAAAGGGCCATTTTCTACCATTCAACTACCTCCAAAGTGTTTATCAACGCCTTCATGTTCTCAAGCAAGATGGTAGTGTGAATGAATACATGGAAGCCTTTTATCGCCTCATTGCACGGGTTGACTTAAGTGAAAGTGAGGAGCAATGGGTGTCTCGCTATGTGAGCGGCTTGAAATCTTCCATCCAAGATGTTCTTGCCTTGCACACATTATATAGTGTTTCCGAAGCTTATAATCGGGCCTTAGCCGTGGAGAAGCAACAAAGCCACCGTGCTTCCCCAATGGGGCAATACTTCCAAGGAGGGTTTTGAGGTGGTTTTAGGCCAGATCCTTCCACTCCTAGCTTTGCCAAAGCTACTCCTCCTTCCAAGTTTGTGGATAAGGGTGCTTCCTCCTCTCAAGCTGCTCGTCCTAATGGTGTTTTCGGAAACCAAAATCCACCACAAGGTGGAACCTTCAAATTCTTTAGGTGTGGTTTACCGAGGCATAGATCTTCCGATTACCGCAAGAACATGAGTAATAATCGGAACAAAGCACTTCTCATTGAAGAAGTTGAGGAGCATGGTGACTTTGAAGATGCTCCAATCTTTGATCCTTTGGGTAATATGGCAATTGGTGGAGATAGTGATGAAGAAGAAGGTCTTGCTCTTAGGTTGAAGAAGACTCTTCTCTCACCAAAACTAGAGAGCCAAGAAGATTGGTTGCGTACTAATATCTTTTATTCCACTTGCAACATTGGCGGGCGTGTTTGTAACATGATCATTGATAGTGGAAGTTGTGAGAACGTAGTTTCTCAATAAGTGGTGGACAAACTCTATCTTCCGGTGGAGGAACATCCCCATCCTTATTTTCTGTCTTGGTTCAAGAAAGGCAATGAAATAAAGGTTACCAAATGGTGCTTGGTTTCATTTTCTATCCGGCAAAAATACTTTGATGAGGCATGGTGTGATATAGTGCCTATGGATGCTTGCCAGATTCTACTTGGGCGACCTTGGCAAACGGAACACCTACACCGTTGTCAAGAATGATATCCGGTTTACCTTGCTTCCAATGAAAGAAAAGGTTACTTCCAAGGATGTTTCCAAATCATCTCCTAGTGCCACTACATTGCTTGCTTTCAAGGAGTTTGTGGAAGAGAGTCGGGATTTGGGATTGTATTGGTGTTGGTTCCGGTTGTACACATGGGTGCTTCTACACAAAAGGTTAAGGTGGCTACTCTTTTGGAAGAGTATTCTGATGTCTTTCCCCAAGAACTTCCTCCAATTTGCCTCCTATGCTTGACATTCAACATCGTATTGATTTGGTACCCGGGTCTGTGCTTCCAAACAAACCGGCCTATCGCATGTCTCCAAAGGAGAAAGAAGAGTTGCAACGGCAAGTGGAAAAGCTTTTGACTAAAGGGTATATCCGGGCTAGCCTTAGCCCTTGTGGTGTTCCGGCGCTTTTGACACCTAAGAAGGATGGCTCTTGGCGTATGTATGTGGATAGCCGTGTAATCAACAAGATTACAATCACGTACCGCTTTCCAATTCCAAGATTGGATGACATGTTAGATTGCCTTGACGGATCAAAGGTGTTTTCTAAGATTGATCTTAGAAGCGAGTATCATCAAATCCGCATCAAGCCCGATGATGAGTGGAAAACGGCCTTTAAAACACCTTATGGCCTATTTGAGTGGCTTGTGATGCCATTTGGGCTTACCAATGCTCCGAGTACTTTTATAAGAGTGATGACACAAATGTTGCAACCATTTTTGGGAGTGTGTGTCGTGGTCTACTTTGATGATATCTTGATATATAGTCGAAGTTTGGAAGAGCATTTGTGTCACCTTCGGCAAGTCTTTGAGCTTTTGAGGCAAGACAAGTTCTATGGCAACACTAAGAAGTGCACCTTTGTCGTGGACCAAGTCATCTTCTTGGGATATGTTGTGTCTTCTCGTGGGGTGCTTATGGATGTGGAGAAGATCAAAACAATTGTGAACTGGCCCACTCCTTCTAGTATCCAAGAAGTATGGAATTTTCATGGTTTGGCTACTTTCTATAGGCGATTTATCCGCAACTTTAGTAGTATCGCTGCCCCTTTGACCAACATTCTCAAGCTTCAAGCTTTTGAGTGGAGCAAGGAAGTCGCCGATAACTTTCATCTTTTGAAGAAGTTGCTTACTGAGGCTCCAATTTTGGCATTACCGGATTTTGACAAGACCTTTGAACTTGATTGTGATGCATTGGGATTGGGTATTGGAGGCGTTCTTAGCCAAGAAGGGCGGCCCATTGCTTTCTTCAGTGAAAAGTTAAATGGGGCTAAACTCAAGTATTCCACTTATGACTTGGAATTTTATGCCATTATCCAAGCCATCAAGCATTAGAGCTACTATCTTGCATACAAAGAGTTTGTGCTCAACGCCGATCATGAAGCTCTCAAGTACATCAACAGTCAATCCCATCTTAACAAGCGCTATGCCAAATGGGTGGCCTACTTTCAACAATTCACATTCTCTTTGCGCCACAAATCGGGGGTTCTTGATAAGGTGGCCGATGGGTTGAGTAGGCAAACGGCTCTCTTGATTGAAATGAAAAATGAAGTTGTGAGTTTTGATGAATTTCGCACATTCTATGCAAATGATCCTTACTTTTCCAAGATCTTTGATTCTTTGCGAAAGGGGAATAGGACGGCTTATCCAAGTTACATGATAAGGGACGGATTCCTCTTCTATGGCCTTAAGTTGTGTGATCCTAGTTGTTCCTTAAGGAAAAATTTGTTGGTTGAGCATCATAAAATGGGGCATTTTGGTAAGGACAAGACCCTTGGGTTGCTTCAAGATGCTTATTATTGGGCGGACATGACCAAGGATGTGCAAAGTCATGTGAAGCGTTATCAAATTTGTCAAAGGAGCAAGGGGACTGCCACTAATGCGGGGCTATATCTACCTTTACCAGTGTCGGATGCTCCTTGGCGGTGCATTAGTATGGACTTTGTGTTGGGCCTCCCTCCTACTCAAAGGCGGAGTGATTCTATCATGGTAGTAGTGGACTGTTTCTCCAAAATGGCACACTTCATACCTTGCAAGAAGACCATGGATGTTACAAACATTGCTATTATCTTCTTCAAGGAAGTCTGCAAGTTGCATGGGGTGCTTACTTCTATTGTGTCTGATAGAGATGCTAAGTTCCTTGCTCACTTTTGGAGAACTTTATAGAGGAAAATTGGCACGGTCTTGAGTTTTAGTACTACATTCCATCCGCAAACCGATGGTCAAACGAAGGTCGTGAACCGTAGCCTTGGCAACTTGTTGTGGTGCCTCGTGGGGATCACCCCAAGAGTTGGGATGGCATCCTTCCTTTGGCTGAATTTGCTTACAATTCATCTATCAATCGCACCATAAATACTTCTCCCTTTAAAGTAGTTTATGGGACAAGGCCTTCAAATGTGGTGATGTGGTGGATTTGGTGCCTTTGCCACTCTCAAGGAGAGGAAGCGTTAAGGCGGAGGAAATGGCCACGTTTATGAAGAGCATTCATTCTCAAGTGACAGCCCAAATTGAAAAGTCTAATGCGACGTATAAGGCGGCCGATGATGTGCATAGGCGAAGAGTGGTGTTTAAAGTAGGGGATCTTGTGTGGGTGGTATTGAGCAAAGAGAGATATCCGCATGGTACCTACACTAAGTTGAGTGACAAGGTGGGACCTTGTGAGGTGTTGCACAAGATTAACGACAATGCTTCTAAAGTTAAGCTACCGCCTCATTTAGGCATCTCCAATACCTTTAACGTGCAACACCTTGTACCGTACTTTCTGGATGCCTCTTCCATTGATGATACCCTTGTAAAATAGTTCCTTGAAAAATTGTCATCTTGTACTTTGGGTTTGTGTCTTTCATTTCTAGTATTGGTTGTATTTTGTTGTCTTCACTTGAGGGCAAGTCTTTTCTTAAGAGGGGGAGTATGATGTAGTGTCATGTGCATAGCACGTGTTAGATAGTGTATCCCATAAATAGAGAATTACCACATCACTTGTAACTAACTTGGATATATTGAATTGAATTGAATTGTATTGTATTGAGAATTTCTCTCTCTAATATCTCTCACTAAGTTCCTCTCTCTAGTTCTTGATTGACCCTTTCATCAGAAAAAGCGAGAAGCAATTTCGATTCAAAAACAGAACTTGGAGATAGAGGATTTGGTACAGTATATGAAGGTATTTACAAAAAACCACTCTAGCATACACTAAATGAGAAATTTCACTATATTCAACAATTGATTGACAGTCACTGTTTGATATATTGTGACTAGGCAAGCCCCGCGATGGACGTATTATCGCTGTCAAGCGATTATATGAGCATAATTTCAAGAGAGCCAAGCAATTCATGAATGAAGTTGAGATCCTCACGCATTTACGTCACCAAAACCTTGTCTCTCTTTATGGGTGCACAACGCACCATTGTCGTGAACTCCTACTTGTTTATGAGTACATTCCTAATGGCACCATTGCCAATCATCTCCACGGTGAACGAGTGAAGCCACGTTCACTATGTTGGACTACCCGAATGAGCATTGCCATAGAAGCCACAAGCGTGTTGGCTTATCTCCACGCTTCAGATGTCATTCACAGAGATGTAAAAACGAACATCATCCTCCTTGACAACAATTTTTGTGTCAAAGTTGCCGATTTTGGGCTCTCTCGCCTCTTCCCAAATGATATCACTCATGTCTCCACTGCCCCACAACGGAATCCTGGATACGTAGACCCTCAATATCACGAATGCTATCAATTAACTGACAAGAGCGATGTTTATAGTTTTGGGGTTGTTTTGGTTGAGCTCATATTATCCAAGCCTGCTATGGATATCAGTAGGCATCGACATGAGATCAATTTGTCCACCATGGCTATCAACAAGATCCAAAATCACAAGTTGCACGAGCTTGTTGATCCATGTCTTGGATTTGACTCGGACTATGAGGTGAGGAAGATGATCACTAAGGTGGCAGAGTTGGCTTTTCAATGCCTGCAAAATGAGAGTGATTCGAGGCCGTTTATGGAAAATGTATTGGGGGTTCTAAAGGGGATTCAGAGCGAGGATTGTGCAATGAAAAATGCAGAGGTGGTGGATATCCGCAAAGATGATGTTGTGCTGTTGACGAGCGAGTCACTGATGCTTTCGCCTAGCAGGTGACCATATGACCTAATGCCAGCAGCTAAGTTGTGAAATTTTACTAAATTTTCAAAGTACATATTGAAGATTTTTCAGTAGTTGATGTACATTAGATGCTGAGTTTTGGGTGTTATCTTTTTACTGGATTTTGTTATACTGAAGTTGATGTATATATTGTGTCATTTCATTAAATTGATTGTAAAATAGCAATGCGTTTCATATGGAGATTGAAATGTAATTCACTATTTATATACTGCATGTAACTAAGTCATGATTAAATGTATCTGTTATGTGAATGAGACTATCTCATAGAAGTATTGATAATAAGAGAACATTTTGATTAAGCTACTTTTTCTTTTTCTTTTTTTTTGTTAATAAGAAACATATTTTGACCCCTTTTTTTATTTTATTTTAATAACCCCATTCTTGTTGGTTGAATTAACTTCCCAAGTTGATGCAGGGGAAGTTTCGTTTGTTTATTTTGTGCTCTTTTTTGCTGTTTTTTGGTGTATTGGTCTCTAGCTTTGATTCCAGATGTACTAGTCTCTCTTTCCTATTCTAATAAAGTTATCTTCTTCGCTATTCAAAAAAAAAAAATTGTTGGTATTTTTCAACCACGTGAACAAAGATACTGTTGAAATTTGATTAAACATGATTCATGAACAATCTCTCAAATGAACCAGTTCATCCAATTATATATGACAATTTTTCAGTGTAGTCTTTCCCATATTTGTCTTCTCATAATAAACAAGTATATATAAACAAATTCAACCTCAACAAGAACAGAGTTCATTATAAACAAATTCAAAATGATTTTATGAATTATAAACATGTTAAATTATTTAGTACTACCCGTGACGTTATCTTAGTAATCTTTATGGGATGACATAAACATATTCAAAATGATTTTATGAGCTCATGAACACTTGAATAAAGATGCAGATTAATCATTCCAAGCACACTGAAAAAGAAAAAAGAGGAAGAGTTGCAAATTTGTTGAACACGCACCCTTTAAGGTTTGATGGCTGATACATAATTTAAAAAGTCAGTCAAAGTTTTGACAACGTTATTGAAGAATCCATTAGTGGTCTTGAAGGAGAAGATAAGTAGGTTTCGGAGGGATTTCCAAACCTTCTATGTCACCTTCCAACATCTCCACGACCTTACTCATTGATGGCCTCTGTGATGGATCAGTTTGTATGCACCACAAACCAACTAATATCATCTTCCTTGTAATTTCCCCTTCCTCAGTAGTCATGTCACCATGCAGTCCTAGATCCTCATCTTGCTCGAGACGCTTATAAATCCAGTGTGGAAAATATATCTCACTACTATGATCCACTGCAACATTGACGTTCCTACGACCTCCAACCATTTCAAGAACCATCATTCCATAACTGTACACATCGGACTTATGTGACACTCCTCCAAAGTTTCTACTGAATACTTCTGGAGCAATGTAGCCAATGGTTCCTCTAGCTCCCGCCATTGATACAATACTTTCTTTTGTAGTGCATAGTTTAGCAAGACCGAAATCAGAGATCTTAGGGCAGAATTCCTCATCTAGAAGAATGTTGTGAGGTTTTATGTCAAAATGCAATATTGGTGTTTTGCATCCGCGGTGCAAATACTCAAGTCCTCGAGCTATTCCAATCGCAATTTGGTACAGTTTTTCTAATCCCAGGTGCCCACCATTCTTCAATGGATTTTCACCATATATAAATTTTTCTAGAGATCCGTTAGGCATCAACTCGTAAATTAGTGCTCTTTTGCCACCCTCGAGACAAAATCCCAGAAAGGCGACAACATTGACATGAGAAGTCCTACTAATGCTTGCAACCTCATTGATGAACTCTTCTCCATTTCCCTTGGATGCATTCAAGATCTTCACTGCCACAAGACGTCCATCCAGTAGCTTTCCTTTGTAGACACAGCCATAACCTCCTTGACCAAGTTTATCTCTAAAGGAATTTGTTATTTTCTTGACATCTGAATAGCTATACCTTTTTGGAGCCAAGGCTTTATAACGTCTGATGAAGGACTCAAGATTTTGGTCATTTTCTGTTTTCTTCTTCCATAATACAATTAATTTATTTGACCAAAGCTTCCTTCTATAGCAGCAGATAATGATACACATTAGTAACATTCCCATCCCAGCAGCAGAAGCTCCTGTATATAAAAACAAGGGTAACTTAATTAGAGTGATGAATTGTACTCCTTGAATATTATTTTGGTCTTTTTTCTTCTTTTTTTTTCATTTCTGAACAGGAGGAAAGAAGTAAACTTTTTTGCATCTAGGAACTAGCAAAAGGAAGGGTACCTATTGTCAACTTCTGCCTCATCTTCCTGCTGGCCCCTGCATGCAAAATTGGAGCAATTAGCAACTCCTTGACCAAAAACAAATGACAAAATTTTCGTAAACACCACCAATTGTTTTGGTATACACTTCTGTTCCAGTTACACAATTCGGTGGAAGAAGTATACATAAAAGCTGACAGCTTAAATGATTATGAGACTAATGTGTTTCAGATAAATGTCTTCTCATCTTTGTATGCAATGCATTTTCTTAGCATCACGTACACAACACTTTGAAGACAACTTCTAGGAAGTCTTGACGTTTGTAGATGATGGATGGCCTAATCTTTTGGCCAAAACAATTCTGCAGAATAAATGGAATGGGTTGACCCCTTTCAAAATCCCCCATAATTGGGCTAGATTCACTCTATTGTGAACATGTTACGCACCAACTTAATGAATTCAGTAATGCTAGGTATCATGAAAAGTCTTTCATGAAAATGGTCATAAAAGATTTGTGACCTTTGGATTACACTTACAATAAAGCACTACACACTAATCAAGGTAATCTAAAGGTCACAAATTTTTCATGATCATTTTCATGACAAAATTTTCATGATCTCTAACATTTCTCTAATGAATTAGTTTATGGTCAAAATCACATGGCTTATACAATTAAGCTAATGAGTTAAGATGGTGAAACATATTTATGGACTGCAATTAACAAGCAGCTTATTACCATGATGAGTAAAAGCAATAGAAATATGCAACAGGGGAATCTAAATGAAATGCACATATGAAGAGAAAGGCTGATATTATACCATCACAAGCTAAAGGATGAGGTTGGTCCTGGCAAAAGCGGAGGAAGTTCTCAGAGGTCACATATTGGCCGTCTTCAGAGTTCGAACTAAGCTTAAATAACACATTTAGTTTTTCAAACTAAGCTTAAACAACTTACTACTCAAGCTTGACTCGTGTTCGGCTGGTTAAAAAATTTAAACCAAACTTGAACAACTTAATATTTGCTTGACTCCGCTTGTTTACCGCCCTACTCTCAACGACTTGGCAACCAAAAATCGAATAATGGTTTCACTGATGGCAATTTCAAATAGTACAAATGCTAATTACTCGCGGGGGGGGGAGTTGCATACCTCGACAGTTGTGGGGATAAGTATGGTCGCGACAATGGCAAACAAACTCGAGGGAACTAGAATCTGATCCACAAATCCCACCCAAGTCCTCACACCCCAAACAAGCCGCATTTTCTGCATTATAAACCACCTCAAAGCCCTGGTTCAAAGCCTCCTGCAGCGACAATGACTTGCTCGAAAGCTCATCCAGAGCCACCCGAAGAACCGGAACTTCAACACTCACTCTGCATAACGCTCCCTCAAACTTGGTAACATTTCCAAGCAGCAGAGCCCTCAACAATGACTCGTCCGCGTAAAAACCCAAACTCTTTCCGCCATCACTTCCCATATTCGTACACGTAAAATTATTCGGCAAGCCTCTAGTAAAATTATTCTGGGTGCAATCGTAAAACATGAATAGATCTCTCACAGCCTGACTGTACCAAAAAAAGTTACCATCCAAAGTGATATTGCTCAAATTCTGAGTACAATAACTATCCCAGAGATCTATGCTCGCGATAGTCATGACATGAGATTGATTTATTCCTAGTGTGCGGGGGTGATTTCCGCACTATGAAGAAGGGTTGAACTTCGTGGATGAACACCGTGCTCCGGGAATTGAAAATCTGCACAGAGTAACAAACGGTGAGGCTGCCCGACCGGGGTTTGGTCGGAAACCCCTCCGATGGTAAAGTCAGGGACTCAGGGTGAGGAAAAAGAGAGAATACAAAGAGTATATGTGTTGAGTGTGTCCATTTTCGGATCCCTTCTGAGTGAATAGTGTTCACCTTTTATAGGAGAAGGTTGTTTGTCGTTCAAGTCCTTCTCTCTCCGCCATCTGTCCAACGTGTCTTATTCGTGGTCGTCTCCTATTGGAGGAGGACGACCACTCCGCCTGACACTCGGGTGCAGGTCTGTTTTGTTTGTCTCATTAGCGGACATCTCTCATTGGAAGAGGACGACCACTCCGCCTGCCATTCAGACGCAGGTCTGTCATATATGCTCCTTGTCCCTCTGCACCTCCATGTCTCCACGTTATGTTCATACAGAGGGAGAGGAGCAGAGTTGTTTGTCTCTAGTGGACCCAAGAAAGATCTTCAGTGAATTGGCCTTCTCTAGGTTGGTCTGCTCTAGAACGGTTGTCCAACCAGGAGGTCCAACATGTTGCTCAACCCACTTCAGAGTGGTTCTGTCCATCCAGAAGGTCCAATATGTTGCTCAACCCACTTCGGAGTGGTTCTGTCCATCCAGAAGGTCCAATATGTTGCTCAACCCACTTCGGAGTGGTTCTGTCCATCCAGAAGGTCCACCATGTTGCTCGACCCACTTTGGAGTGACGCTCGTACATTGGGCCGAACTCCTATGATTGTCTTACTTCGGAGCAAGTGTTGGCCATAGGGCCGAGGTCCGACCTAGCTCCACCTTGGAGTGAGTATTGCATTGGGCCTAGCACCAAGACTTGATTAATTTTCACCCGCTTCATTTGCCCCCTGGCTTGCGCTTACGTTTGGCGAAGCGGAAGCCAATTCTGTCACCAACTTCGAAGTTTGGGTGATCACAACTTAATTTGAGCTCCATGAGCTGGATTAAAAATTATTGTTCGGTCTAACGTATGCGTCTGCCCAATGTTTTGTAGCTCGGTTGTGCCCCCAAACTAAATGTGTCTTCACTAGCCTCGTAATTGTCTAGCTTGGTGTTTTTTTTTTTTCTCAGTCGGCTGAGCGTCATTGCTTGACTTGAAAAAAATATATATGCAGAATAGTATATATATATATATATATTTTTGCAGTGTTCGTCGATTGGGCCGAGCAACACAGCGACGCTTCAAAGCAGGCCAAGTGTGCTTTATCACAGCTTTGTTCTAATTTGAAAGACATTCGCTATCTTTTTGCTCGGTCCTACTTGTAAGAGATAAATTGGTGTTGGTCTCAATGCTTGGTCGACCAAGTCCTGCCCCTCCACTCTGCTCGGTCTCGAAGCATAGCTTGCTAACATTGCTTGGTCATGCGGATCATGCACCATTTTCTTGTTTGGACATGATTAACACGTCCATTTGTTCAGCTCGTTTCTTCATATATTAGTCGGTCGTTTTACCTTCAGCTTAAGGATTGTCCGTCACTTAGTTAGTTGGCTGTAGCAGCTTGTTTGCATAATTTTTGTTTTTCAACACCGAGTTGCTTGGTCGGCCCTAGCAACTTTGGCGTTGTGAGTTTGCATTTTTTAATTCGGTTTCTCTACCACCAAGCTACTGTCAATGTTAGCACCTCTTATCTTGAGAGTTGTCTAGCACATAGTCGTTATAGTCTTGGTATTGACTTCGATAATATTGACTCTCGTCGGGCACTGCACTCCTTCGACATTTGCTTGTTGTTTGTAGTGTATTTATTTGGTAGAATGTTGCACTTCCAACTTTGTTTGTTGTCAATCTTTTGGTTGTTTACTCGAGCTATGAAACTTGGTCTTGCTTAGCTAGTTTTGACTTGCTTCCTTTGCTCGGTCCATTTTGGAGTGGATGTTAGGCGTCCAATCAGCCACTATTGCTTGGTCCACTTTGGAGTGAGCATTGAGCGTCCGACCAACTTTCATTGCTCAGCCTTTGTTGCTCAGCCTAGGCATTGGGTGTCTGACCAACTTCTGCTGCTCGGCCCAGTCGTTGGGTGTCCGACCAACTTTTGTTGCTCGGCCCAAGTGTTGGGCGTCTGACCAACTTCTACTGCTTAGCCCAGGCATTGGACGTCCGATCAACTTTTGTTGCTTGGCCCAAGCGTCGGGCGTCCAACCAACTTCTATTGCTCGGCCCAGGCATTGGGCGTCCAACCAACTTTTGTTGCTCGGTCCACTTCAAAGTGAGCATTAGGTGTCCGGCTAACTTTCGTTGCTCGGCCCACTTCGGAATGGGTGTTGGGCATCCAATTAACATCCATTGCTCGGCGCGCTTAAGAGTAGGCATTGGGTACCCAACCAACCGTTGTTGCTCGGTCGGAGCGTTGGGCGTCTGACCAACTTCTATTGCTCGGCCCAGGCGTTGGGCGTCCGACAAACTTTTATTGCTCGGCCCAGGCATTGGGCGTCCGACAAACTTTTGTTGCTCGGTCTACTTCAGAGTGAGCATTGGGCGTCCGACCAACTTCCGTTGCTCGGCCCACTTCAAAATGGGTGTTGGGCGTCCAATTAACTTCTGTTGCTCGGCCCAAGCTTTAGGCGTCTAACTAACTTCTATTGCTCGGCCCAAGCATTGGGCGTTTGACCAACTTCTATTGCTCGGCCCAAGCGTTGGGCGTTTGACCAACTTTTGCTGCTCGGCCTACTTCAAAGTGGACGTTCGGAGTCCAACCAACCTCCATTGCTTAGCTCGCTTCAAAGTGGGCGTTGGGCATCTAACCAACCTCTATTGTTCATCCCTCTTTGTAGCTCTTCCACTTCGTATCACCTTTGTTAGGCTGAGGTCCTTTTGTAATGAAACTTTAAGTTAATAAAGTATCTTCGAAATTTGCCAAGTGTTGGACTTGTAACTCGAACTTTCAATTTCTTCATGTTTATGTTGTTTGCCCCCAGCCGAGCAACAAGGATGTAGCCCTACATTGTTCGTTGTTCGACTAGACTTTGCCTTATGCCTTTGAAAAGTTAAGTTGCTCTTCCAGTCGAGCAATAATAGGGAAACCTTGCAATATTTCCCGTTTGGCCTTAATTGAATTAGTTGTCTTGCCCCCAATCGATCATCATTGTTCGGCCGTTACTTGACTCGGTTACACCTCTGTTTATCCCACTTTGGAGTGGAGAGCAAGCTTTGACCTAGCTTCTGTTCAGACTTCATTGTAGAGGGCTCGGTTTAACCTAGCTCTTGTTCGGTCCACTTCGGAGTGGCATTTGTTCGGCACACTTTGGAGTAGACGGCTAGGTTGAACCTATCTTCTTTTTGGCCTACGTTGGGTGGCCTCTATTCAACCCACCTCTTAGTGAAGGACTAGCTTCGATCTAACTTCTGTTTGGCACACTTCAGAGTGACTTTCGTTCGTCGCACTTCGGGGTGGACAGCTAGGTTTAACCTAGCTTCTATTCGGCCTATATCGGAGTGGCCTTTGTTCGGCCCACATCGAACTGGTCAACTAGGATCAACCTAGACCTTTGTTAGGCCCACACTAAGGTGGTCGGCTGGGATCGGTCCAGACCTTTGTTAGGCCCACGTCAAGGTGGTCGACTGGGATCAGCCCAGACCTTTATTAGGCCCACATCAAGGTGGTCGACTGGGATCAGCCCAGACCTTTGTTAGGCCCACGTCAAGGTAGTCGACTGGGATCAGCCCAGACCTTTGTTAGGCCCACACTAAGGTGGTCGGCTGGGATCGATCCAGACCTTTGTTAGGCCCACGTCAAGGTGGTCGACTGGGATCAGCCCAGACCTTTGTTAGGCCCACGTCAAGGTGGTCGACTGGGATCAGCCCAGACCTTTGTTAGGTCCACACTAAGGGGGTTGGCTGGGATCGGCCTAGACCTTTGTTAGGCCCACATTAATGTAGTTGGCTGGGATTAACCCAAACTTATGTTTTGGTTGTACCATACCCTTGTTTGTTGTTTTCTCCATCAATGGAGTCTTTCCTTCCAATAAATGGAACAACTCAATTGCGAGGATATGGTAGAGCTTCACCACATCTAAACTTTGTTTCGTCAATACAGATCTCATATTTCAGAAGACTCAGGAGCATCTATCCTTTGTCATTCGTCTTCTCCATCATTGGAGTTCTTCCGTCTAGTCGGTGGGACAACTGAATAGTATTGATACAAATCTAGTATTTTGACACTGTTAGGATTATTGGTTTTTTATCATTCATCTTCTCCAATTGGAGTCCTTCCGTCTAGATGATGAGACGAGTCAGTAACAATGATGCGATGGTGTTCCATCGTATTTGGACTTTGTTCTTCGATGCAGATCTGGTCCTCCAACACTTTCATAAAATATAGTCCTTTATCGATCATCATCTCTTTCATCGGAGTCCTTTAGAATGAGGCATTAGAACGACTAAACAATAGTACAGTGGTGTACGTCGTGTCTAGACTTCATCTGTCGGTGCAGATCTGGTCTCTCTATATCCATTGGTGCAGATCTAGTTTTCCGGCACTCTTCGAAGTGTTAATTTGTTATCCTTTGTCTTCTCTGTCAACAAAGTCCTTTTCCACAGTAGCAACAAAGGTATCTCTTTCGTTCCCCTCACCAGAGCTTGTCATAGAACAGTGTGGTACTCTCTCCCTTTGGTCGCGGTTGTCTCTATCAAGGGAGCTATGTTGGGGTGACTCGCTGACGATGACATGACGTTGCTCTACTACATCGGTGCTCTATTCGTTAAGGTCTACAAGGTCTTCATGCCTTCTAGGGAATGCTGGACCGTTATCTTTGGTTCTCTCTGTCATTGGAGTCCTCTCTGCTAGCCCAGAATGGGGTGTATCTTCGATTCCCATCGCCGAAGGTTGTCACGAAGCAAACAGTGGTTTTCCCACAGACGGCGCCAATTGTGCGGGGGTGATTTCCGCACTATGAAGAAGGGTTGAACTTCGTGGATGAACACCGTGCTCCGGGAATTGAAAATCTGCACAGAGTAACAAACGGTGAGGCTGCCCGACCGGGGTTTGGTCGGAAACCCCTCCGATGGTAAAGTCAGGGACTCAGGGTGAGGAAAAAGAGAGAATACAAAGAGTATATGTGTTGAGTGTGTCCATTTTCGGATCCCTTCTGAGTGAATAGTGTTCACCTTTTATAAGAGAAGGTTGTTTGTCGTTCAAGTCCTTCTCTCTCCGCCATCTGTCCAACGTGTCTTATTCGTGGTCGTCTCCTATTGGAGGAGGACGACCACTCCGCCTGACACTCGGGTGCAGGTCTGTTTTGTTTGTCTCATTAGCGGACATCTCTCATTGGAAGAGGACGACCACTCCGCCTGCCATTCAGACGCAGGTCTGTCATATATGCTCCTTGTCCCTCTGCACCTCCATGTCTCCACGTTATGTTCATACAGAGGGAGAGGAGCAGAGTTGTTTGTCTCTAGTGGACCCAAGAAAGATCTTCAGTGAATTGGCCTTCTCTAGGTTGGTCTGCTCTAGAACGGTTGTCCAACCAGGAGGTCCAACATGTTGCTCAACCCACTTCAGAGTGGTTCTGTCCATCCAGAAGGTCCAATATGTTGCTCAACCCACTTCGGAGTGGTTCTGTCCATCCAGAAGGTCCAATATGTTGCTCAACCCACTTCGGAGTGGTTCTGTCCATCCAGAAGGTCCACCATGTTGCTCGACCCACTTTGGAGTGACGCTCGTACATTGGGCCGAACTCCTATGATTGTCTTACTTCGGAGCAAGTGTTGGCCATAGGGCCGAGGTCCGACCTAGCTCCACCTTGGAGTGAGTATTGCATTGGGCCTAGCACCAAGACTTGATTAATTTTCACCCTCTTCACCTAGTACTTGAAATGACCGATCGTTGATGATCACAGTTGGGTACTCGGTATTCTGACAGTTTAACTGAAACAGTGGGTGGCCACAATATTGAGGCCTACTATCTCCCCAAAAGGGATATCTTATGTTGTGTATGTTTGATCCGCAACTGTATGTTTGATTGCAAACGTTGTATTGTTGGTTGACATGACCATAACATGGTTTTGAGATCGCGGTGGAGATTAGTATGGCGACGATGATGGGAGAGAAGAGATTATGGGTATGCATTTGCACAAGCGGTGATTGGAAGAATGGTGGTTGGGGGGAGGTGTTGTTTGTTAAGGATTGATTGTTGATGTTAATGAGAATGGTTTTTCAAAAGGAATGAAAGAGATGGGAATGGTTTGCTTGTCAAAGTAATTTATTGTTAAAAAAACAAAGAGTCGTCATGAGCCCAGTTGTTTTTTGACGAGGAAAAGTCAGAGATAGAGAAAGGCTGCTAGTTTCGACGACTATAAAAACATATACATATGCTGTTTTTTTGAATTTATGGCTTGCAGTAAGGAACTGCCTCGGATGTTTTTCATTTAAGAAATGTTATATGTGACCCTTTGCTTGATCACACCAGTGCTAAGAATACATAGGTCATATGTTATAAAAGTTGCGATTCACATTATATAAGACTCACATTATTTATATGATATTCGCGTCTCATTCTATATTTGGGTTTAGGAAAAAGTTAGAGATCATGAAAATTTTGTCATGAAAATGATCATGAAAAATTTATGATCCTTGGATTACCTTGATTAGTGTGTGGTGTTTCATTCTAAATGTAATCCAAGGGTCACGAAACTTTCATGATTATTTTCATGAAAGGTTTTTCATGATACCTAGCATTGCTGTTGTGTTTATATTTGATCTTCTACGTATTTAGATTTATTGATATATTTAAGTCAAACAGAGGCAAAATTGAATAGTTATTTGATTAGATGAAATAAGACATGTTTAAAAAAAAAAAAAAAAAGATTATATATGAAACAAGACATAAGCTAACTAAACTATAGGCCTAAAAATTAATTTGTCTCTCTACTTTTTTAAATTTTTTATAAAAAAATTTTTAAAAAAAAATCAATTCTCAGAATAACCCATAATGAAAAAAGAGTAAGATAACCATCACTTCACTCATTGACAAATGTTAACCAATCTTATTGAAGCTTTGTTTAATATCAAATTTTAGTAAAAAATACTTTAGAACTCAATAAATAAATAAATAATTTTTAAAAAAAAATTAATAAAAAATATTTTGAAATAGGTAAAGTATGTTCCATTTTCTTTAATCCTTTTACCATTTTCTTATACTTCAAAAACACTTATCAGGGGATACAAACAACCACCAAAAAATAATCTTTACTAATCCATTACTGGACTTCGGAATGGGTGATTGCAATAGTTAAATCTGATCATTGATTAAGACCACTGTTGGTAAAAAATTATGTTGAGTTTAGATAGATAACAACCAAGTAATAATTTTAATGAATAATTTAAAAAGAAAATCAGACGATTGTATAAAGGTTTTAAATGTCTTAAAAGTACAAAAACTTCTTTGGAACAATTAACAATCAGAAGAAAGAGTGTTCAAATAAACAAAGATAACTCCAAATGAAATAATCCAAGTTTACAAGAACTACTAATCACAAATTACAGAGAACAAAACTACTCCTAACTTGATAATCTACTTCTAAAACAAAGACTAAGTTATTGTTGGATTGTTGATCCCTCTTTTCTCTGCAAACTTCTGGCCTCTATAGTTCTTCTTTCTCCTCTCTTTCCTTGATCCATGATCCCATTTTCCTTGGAAATTGCAGGCCACTAACCTCCAACTGCTGCTGTAACTGTCCCATTTCCTTTAAAAATTGCAATCCACTAACCTCCAACTGTTGCTGTAACTGCTCCATCATTTTCAAGTCTTCAAACTTTTACAATTCTTCATATTTCCTGTCGAACTAACTTTGCTCCATACTGCCACATGCTCCTCATCATTTTGAGCACTAAATCAACAAAGAAAACCTTTCCTTCATAAACCAATTTTCACACAAATCAGTCCACTAAGCCAACAATTATTTAATAATTGTTCCATGACTACTTTTAACAATTCATGCACTTAAACAATTCTTTCGTGCCTTGTATCTCTTTGATCAAATGAAAGACTTTTTCTTTTGACTTTATTTCCATGTGTCATCATTCAATTGATCCACTTGTCGATAGAAAATTTACGAAAATGGGCGCAAACAATGCCCCCCAACTCTTTAAGAATGAGAAGTCTTGAATTCTTGAATAGTTGTATAAAAAATTAAATTGGCAGCAACCTTTTCAACAAACAAACATCTATAAAATATATGCTTACGGCCAAGAAATTCGGTGATCAAACACCACAATTTTAATAATCATATGCCACATAATTGGCAAAATCACAGCTCAATCCAAGTGAGCTACATTCGATAGAGCATATTAGAAACATTTTAAGTGTATGATCTACAAATGGCTAATTAGAACCACCTTTCACAAACACAGTATCTTTGTGCAAATACAACTGCGGCAATTTCCTTTGGTCTTGTGTTCATATTTGATGAACACAATTTAGACCAAAAATGTTTCTTCATGCACTTGAAAATATGATCACATGCTTTCAACTGTTAGTGTTCAACGGTGAAAACACACTTTTGCTTAATTAGTCATAACTTCGAAGATTCAAAGTAAGAAATAGAGGCCACACTCGAATGGCCATTATTTAGCTTACTTTATATACATTTTCTGAATGTATATTTTCCGAACAATGTTCGTTCATTAACCATTTTATTAAAATCAAGTTTTGGTGTGATCCACATATCCAAAAAAGATTTTGAACAACAAAAAGCCATCAATGGCCTTAAAAACTCATACATATTGACATCTTAAACAATGTCAAAAAACTTAAATTCATGAACATACTATCGTTCATCATTTTCAGCCATATTTCGCTTAAGATAACACTTCTTTGCTTCACACATTAATGGATTAGAAACATTTTTTGAAAATCCAGAAAATATTTCTTCTTTGTGAAATTGCCCCCCTGGCATGGAATTCTTATTCTTGTGACCTTTTGTTTTTTCACCCATAACAACTGATGGCTTAACTTTTTCATCATTTACAACCTTTAAAGGCATAGGAAGAACAACTGAAATGCCACAAATTTTGGCTTCTATAAGAATTTTCAATGTTTCTCTCCATTGATGAATCTTGATCTCAAAATGATCAATTTGATCACCAAGTTGACCAATCACTTTATCAAAATGATTTCGTATCTCTAACCTCAAATAATATGGCAATGGCGCTATTGTTTGAAATTCTTGCCAATCAAGATAATCAATTTTTTCTTGTAAATATAAAATCTCATTCTCACGCCAATGCATCTCCTCTTCACAAAACCAAATCATTTCATCTTGCCTTTGAATTCTGGTCATCATTCCTGTGGGGACATATTTTCTGAGTACCAACACGTGGCCAAGGTGACGCCGACGTGTCAGCCGAGGTGCCACGTGTCCTGGTCGTGACGCCGAGGTGATCTCGGCTAGGCCGAGGTTATCTCCGAAGATATCGGAATCCGGGAGAAGCAGATAAAGGGCAAGAGTCCTAGAATGAGGAAGGACTTCAGCTTGGATAAGGATAAAGCTCTTAGGGAGTTTATCTTTATCTAGTAGAGAGTCCAGGATAAGCACTAAGCAGAAGTCCATTGAAGCTAGGCTTCTATTCGGACTAAGATTGAGTTAACTATAAAAGAAAGGCACCCCCATAGGTCTAAGGTATGTAATTTATATTCTGAACAGTGAATTAAGCACTTGATCGATCTTTGAGAAATAACTGACTTGATCATCGGAGTGCCCCCGGGTGGACGAACCACAGCCGGAATCTCTTCTTTCTGTTGCAGGTCAATCAGGCGCCATTTTTTCTACCAGTGCACTCCAACTGAATACTGAGTTGGCAGTGTGGTCAGAAATTACAATTTAGCGCCGTCTGTGGGAAAGAAAGGAGAATAGATGGCCAGCGACGGACAGAAGGATAAGGTTGGGGACGAAATCCCTGCTGGAAATGGTAAACACGTTGACCCTAACATGGAGGAAGATGGTTGCAACGAGGAGACTCAGGACTAGAATCACGGCAGGAAAGATGTCGGCCAGGAAGGCGACGTACCGATCGGATCGAAGCGAGTATTACAACGAGGACGACCTCCAAGTATGGAAAGATAGATGCCTACGGAGGGACGAAGAGGTAAAAGAGATGGCGAATAAATTGGCAAACCTACAATCGGTCGTCAATTTCATGATGCAAAACAACATCATGTAGCCACCATTTTCGCTGCAGGACACGCCGATTCCAGCGGCCAATGCCCAGAAGGGAGGACAGAAAACAATCCCTCTAGCCCCCCAGCACACCAGGAGTGAAAAACACTCTCACCGGCCTTCAAGAGAGGTCGGCGAGGAGAGTCGAGGAAGGAAGAATCCCGAAGGACACATCGTACCAAGGAAGCAGACCCTAGAGAACATCGGCGTATTCAAAGGTAGGAGTTGTGCTTCGACACAGCTAATAGAGAAAGGTCGAAAAGAGCTCACAACGAAGCTGAAAGTAGTGTACCGAAAAGACTAAAGTCAAGAGATAGCCGAGTTCTTGGGCAGACCAAAAAGGACTTAAGAGATTACCTCAAGAGGAAGCAACAAGATGCCGAGGTAACTTCCCCTGTTAAGCCAAGAACACCATTCTCGACAGAGTTGGACAAATTTAAGGCCCCAAAAAGATTCAGTATGCCGAGGTTCCAGATATACGACGGAAAGTCGGACCCTAACTTTCACGTCGGATTATACCTGAACTCGATAGCACTCTACACTGGGAACGAGCCGTTGTTCTGCAAGGTGTTCCCCTCATCCTTCGAGGAGATTGCATCAGATTGGTTTCACAAACTGCCAAAGGGAAGTGTGAAGACTTGGGAAGGCCTGGCCGAGATGTTCGTAGCTAGGTTCGTAACAAACAAACTACAGCCATTAAGGGTAGACGCCTTGATGGCTCTGAGAATTAGTAAGGATGAAGGTCTTAAGGCCTACGCTAAAAGGTACTATGAAGTGTTCAATCGAATACCCGAGTGCAATCAAGAGGTGGCGGTCGTATCTTTTAAGAACGGCCTAAAAGATGACTGTCCACTACGAAAGTCTTTGGCAAAGACATTGCCAAAAAGCATGGAAGAGCTCATGGCCAGAATTAAGAAATATGCCAAAGTCGAGGAAGACACGTCAGGAACTAAAGAGACAAAGCAAGAAAAAGGAAACGGCTCGCCGAAGCAAGACCGAGGTAACAACGGATCCAACAAGCAAGAGATAGGACTGAGGGCTGCACAGGTAGTCACAACTGTGTTCCGAATCTCAATTCACAAAGTCCTGGATAAAATCCGATCCCAGCCCTATTTCAAAGCACCAGGTAGGGTACCAGGAGAATTTATGGGAAGAAGCCTTGGTAAGCATTATGCTTACCATAATGAGGACGGGCATCTGACTCAGGATTGCAGAGCCCTAAAGTCACACCTAGAGGACCTGGTAAGGCAAGGCCACTTGAGGGACCTTATAGATGAGGCCAGGACGAGGGAAGAGTAAGCAAGATTGCCTCAGGCACCAGCAGCTCCACCCCCCCAGCACAACAACCGCAGGCAGGCGTACCTCGGGTAATTAATGTAATTCACTCGAAGGTCAACGAAAACAAAATACGGGGGGAGACCCAGAAGGTACAGCACTTGCAGCACGTGTACCAGGTCGAGGAGAAACGACATTGGGCCGAGGAGAGCTAGGGACCAGCAGTGTCCTTTACTGAAGCCGACCTTGAGATAGTGCAGCATCCGCATAACGATGCCTTGGTAGTATCCCTCCAGGTTGGGGAGTGCCAAGTGAAGCGCATCTTGATTGACCAAGGCAGCTCTTGTGACATCATGTATGTCAGGTGTTATAAGGAGTTTGGCCTTCACCTAGACAATATGGAGCAATCCAATGGCCCAATGGTCGAGTTTAATAGAACACCGACATGGCCACTGCGAGCAGCAAGCTTGGAGGTGCAGGCTGGCACCAGGAAGATAAAGACAGAGTTCACCATAATCGACACACTCTCCCCTTACAATGCTATCCTGGGAAGGCCATGGTTGCACGCAATGAGGGTTGTTCCCTCAACATTGCATCAACTATTGTGGTTCCCAACAAAGCATGGGATAGAGGAGGTCAGAGGAGATCAACTGCAAGCAAAAAACTGCTCCATGGCAGCAATGAAATCCACCTGCAGCATACGAGAACTAGAGAGGGCAGCGATCGACGACGAGGACATGGAGGTCCTAAAGGACGTCGGCAAGGAGCTAGCCGAAAAGAGTGAAGAAGCACTAAAAAAAATCCTCGTCCAGCAGGGGGATGAAGAACGCTTCTTCCTTCTCGGCTCGAGCTTAGCCGAAGAAGAGGAAAAAGAGTTGGAGGCTTTCTTGAGAGCAAACATTGAGGTGTTTGCCTGGACGCCTTACGAAATGCCTGGCATGGACCCCGAGGTCACTTGCCACAAATTGAGCGTAGACAGGTCGGCCAAACCTGTAATCCAACGAGCAAGAAGACCGACATTGATGCACGTTGAAGCAGTGGAAGAGGAAGTAGACAGACTTCTGGAAGCCAGAGCCATTCGAGAGGTAAATTACCCGACATGGCTATCAAATACACTGGTGGTGAAGAAAAAGAATGGTAAATGGAGGGTCTGCGTGGACTTTACCAGCCTAAACAAGGCCTGTCCCAAAGACAGTTTTCCTTTACCCAAGATCGACCAACTGGTGGATGCCACTTCAGGGCATGGAAGGATGAGCTTCCTGGATCCCTACAAAGGGTACCATCAGATAGCCATGTACCCCCCAGATGAAGAGAAGACTGAGTTTATCACCCCAAAAGGGCTATATTGCTACAGAGTGATGCCTTTTGAGTTAAAAAACGCAGGAGCAACTTACCAAAGATTGGTAACCAAGATGTTCAGATACCTGATTAGCCGAACAGTGGAAGTTTACATCGATGACATGGTCGTGAAGACCAAAGAACCTGCAGGTCATCTGGCTAACCTAAAAGCATTCTTTGACATACTTAAAACATATCGGTTTCGACTCAATGCATCGAAGTGTGCATTTAGAGTTGGATCTGGTAAGTTCCTGGGGTAGCTGGTGGCCAAAAGGAGCATTGAGGCCAACCCAGATCAGATCAAGGCCATCCTAGAGTTGAAGAGCCCGACGACGACAAAATAGGTACAGATGCTGACTGGATGGGCTGCAGCCCTGAACAGGTTCACAAGCAAAAGCATCCAACAAAGTCATTTTGAATGGGATTAAGAAGAGGCTATAAGCAGCAAAGGGGAAGTGGGTAGATGAACTACCAAGTGTACTCTGGGCATATCGAACTACGCCGAGAAGATCAACTGGGGAATCCCCATTTGCCATGGCCTATGGCACAGAAACAGTCATTCCTCTTGAAGTTGGCATCCCAGGGATCAGAATCCAGGGAGTAGAGAATGGAACTAATGATGTATTATTAGCCCGAGATCTGGATCTGCTAGAAGAAAGAAAAGAGAGAGCTGTAATTCAGCTGGCGGCATACCAGCAACAGCTTGCCAAGGCTTACAATAAGAAGGTAAACCCAAGGGAGTTTCAAATCGGTGACCTTGTCTTGAGAAAATTCGTCGGCAACAAGAAGGATCCCAGAGAGGGCAAGCTTGGCCCAAATTGGGAAGGACCCTATAGAATCATCTCGGTATTGGGCAATTGGGTATATCAGCTCGAAGATAATGAGGACAAAGAGTTGCCAAGGCTCTGGAATACTTGCAATCTTAAGTTTTTTTAGCATTAAATTTTCTTGTTCTTTGTTATTAGCCGAAGTAAAAAACAAAGCTTGATTTTTTTACACTTATGGCTGATAAAATAGTTGATGATGTTTCTAGAATACATGCATAATGAGAACCCAAGTGGAACTTAAGTTCACATTAGGGGGCAAAAAGTTGGAAAATGGTTCCTGACAAGGTAGAATATACAAGCTAAAATCAGTCTAACACTTGTTGAAATTTGTGAAAGAATTTACAAGTTGAAGTTAGACCGAGATCATGTTTAACACTTGTTGAAATTTGTGAAAAATTTACAAGTTGAAATTAAATCGAGATCATGTTTAACACTTGTTGAAATTTGTGAAAAATTTACAAGTTGAAGTTAAACCCAGACCATGTTTAACACTTGTTGAAATTTGTAAAAAATTTACAAGTTGAAGTTAAACCGAGATCATGTTTAACACTTGTTGAAATTTGTGAAAAATTTACAAGTTGAAGTTAAACTAAGGTTATGTTTGAAGTTAAACTGAGGTTATGTTTAACACTTGTTGAAATTTGTGAAAAATTTACAAGTTAAAGTTAAACCGAGATCATGTTTAACACTTGTTGAAATTTGTGAAAAATTTACAAGTTAAAGTTAAACCGAGATCATGTCAAACACTTGTTAAAATTTGTGAAAGAATTTACAAGTAAAGGCCAAGGTTGTATTAAAATGAGTACTTATGTACTTGCCGACGTAAACTGTTGGTGCTTATAACCGAGGTATTTTACCCCGAGAAGATTACACAGTTAAGGTGTACATTAAAGATATGCAGAAATATTCTAAGTATGAGAGTCATACAAAACAGTAAAATGAGGACAAAGATACGAACATTCAGAAGAGAAGGTTATATTTATATTCAAAAGAAGGCACATTGGCCATAAGAACTACTTACATTGTTCCAGAAAAAGTACAAGGTACAGAAAAAAGAAAAAGAGCATCAAACCAAGATTCTTTAGCGCCACTAGCAGGTTGGGTCTGGAGCTCGTAAGACTGCTGAAAAGACATGTCGGCCGCCTTTTCAGCAGCAAGCTCGGCATTTATTTTCTGGAGGGTTTGGTCGAGGCTCTTATCGGTAATACGCGCGTCCGATATTGCCTTCTCAGGAGTAGCATCTTTGGGAACCTCCTCACCCTCCTTATCTTGAGTCAAGTCCAGGACTTGCTCATTTGAAGTTGGGGACTTGGCCCGAGCAGCTTCCTTTGACTTCCTCACCAAAGCTTCCTCCTCAGACTCAGAATCGTCGTCAGATTGGCTTGGAGTTTGGGGGAATGGCAGGGCAAGGACATCGGTTTTCTTAAGGGAGGAGTCCTCAGGGATTTCAAGCTTTTTTAGTAAAGTCATCCAACCAAAGGTGAAACCCTTGTTACAGGCCTGCTTCACCTGTTTTTCATAGTCCGCGATGACATCGGCCACCCCCTCATTGTATCCCTTCTCGTCGGTGGCCTTGAGCTCAGCATCTTTTGTGGCCAAGGCATCCTGCAGCTCTTTCTGGGCCTCGGCCGTCTTTTCCTCGACCTCTTTTTTCTGGGCCTCAAGAACCTTGTTTATGGCATCAACAACATCTGTCTTTTCCTCGGCCACGTCTTTGGCTTTAACAGCAGCCTCGGCCTGGTCTACCAAAGTCTTCATTTTCGATTGCAAGTTTTTATTGGTCTTCTACAGACTAGTAGCCTCTCTAGTCTGGTCGGCCAACGCCTTTCTTGTCTCAAAGGATTACATTGAGAAGGAGTGGGCGTGCTGGATTGCTTGAAGAAAAATGGACAGAACAGAAGTTATTAGAAAATCTTCTAAATATAAAAAAGAAAGAAAGATACCAAGTGTGAAGATTTACTTGAACAGAACGCTGGAGCATCAGAGCAAAGTTTTCATACTCGCTCATCTCGGCGTTTCAGTCGAGATCTCCAGGAAGGAGCGAAGCCGTGCTAAGGGCAACGCCGACGTTAACGTCATCGGCACTATCATCAACTTTTACCAGCCTATCCTCCAAAGTAATAGGTGAGCCCAGGGGGCATCAGACTTCATGGAGCCCGAAACTGTTGCAGATTCGGACCTCGGCCTCTTTGACTGGGTGGATTCGGATGGTTGGGCCTCGGCGGGCCTCTTCTCGGCAGCAGAAGGGGTTTTCTCGCTTGAAGCCAATTTGGAAATTGGCAAGGTATCCTCAGTATCAACCTGAGTCACCGTTGCCTTTGGCTGAGCCTTCTTCAGCCTTTTTTGTTTTGGCTTTAGAGGCTGGGTTAATGCTAGTTGAGCGCTATGGTAAATGGGATGTTGGCCAAGAGGCCTTTAGTGACTGCTTTCTGGCGGCCCATCTCGGCAGCAAAAACAGTTCGTCGCCGGCGTTGGCGTTGAGATGGTGGGATCAGATATGGAGCCGAGGTTGACGGCTGCTCTGCTGGATCTGAGGTTGTCCCTTGATCTAGCTGAGATGAGGACGTTGTTGGTGGAGTTGTGGCAGAAGAGGGAGAATGGCTTTTCTTCCTCTTTGGGACGTCGGGGAGCACCGACTTGTAGGTCAGGATAAAGTTGAGTACCAGAGGGGCTCTGCGCTTATGGACTGGCAAATCCAATAGCTTCTTCAAACCCTTGCTGGGAAAAAAAGACTTACGGAAGCCTTTTTCTGGCTGGGAAAGAACTGCAAGAAAAACAGACATTAGAAATAAACAAAGTATTGAAGACTTTAAAGATAAAGTAAGTATAAACACTGGGCTCTTACCATTACCCTCTACAAAAACTGTTCAAGGAAGAGAGTAGAGGTGGAGGTCCTCATCTGGAGCGAACTCCCAGTTCCCCAAGATGATGAAGTAATCATCCCCGTCTCTCTTGTTGGGGTCTGGGAGGTCGGCGACGATTTTATACTCTGTGGACCTCGGCTTGAGGTAGTAAATATAGCCTTTCTCGTTTTTAAGGCCACACATGGTGTAGCAGTATTGGATGTCGGCTAAAGTAATCCTAGCATTTTCTTGTTTGGCTAAGGCAATTATACCATTTATGACTCGGTAGGAATTAATGGCAAGCTGCATTAGGTTCAACTTATAGTAATGGATTATCTCATGGAAAAGGATATTGAGTGGGAGCCGAAGTCCGCACTCGATAAAAGCTACAACAGGGAAGGGTATAGAATCAGTTGTGGGCATGATGGAGTCCTCCTCCCCCAACCAACCTCAAATGAACGTCGGCCGGAATGTCAAACTCCCGCCTAAAGTGTTCTAATTTGGTCGGGGTGTCTACCCTATATTTCCAAATACCCATAACGTCGGCTTAAATTGGAGGAGTTGGATTTTAAAAAGAAGGTGTTTTGTAAAGGTTATAAGGACCTCGGCAAAAACCTAAACGTGAGCTGGGGTAAGAATTTGTGAGGATCGTTTCAATTCTTCTTAGAATTTGTGGGTTCTATAAACAAATCCCAAACCTAGATCTATAGAAACAAAGATTGGAGGCACGAATCTGGAAAAGACACAGAAAACATAAAACAAATAACGTGTTTCAGAATCAAGAACAGTGATGAACTATCAAGAACACTGTGATGAAGTGTGCACAAGGGTGTGAGGCCAAGAACAATGGCAAAAGTGAGCAAATTTCTGAACAGTGTGTATGTATTCAGGACACGAATTGGGCAACAACAAAATCGTAGAATAAACGTGCCCAAATGCGTGATTCATAGATCAAGAACTCGAGTAAAACAGCAATGGCAGCAAATAAATAAAGTAGAGCTTTTGAAGAGAAACAAGAAAGGAACAGTGACTCACCCAAGAAAAATGAAGCCGAAGTAGAGTTTGTCGGGATCAGACGGTAGCCAGAAGCAAGGAATTGCAGCAGGAGCCTCGATGGAGGAGAGCGTAAAAATGGTTGCAAAAAGCTTCGCGAAAGCAACAATAGAGGATTTAGTAGAGTAAAAGGGAGAGAGAGTTTTTTGCACAAAGACAGCAGTGTAAAGTGAAAAGACGAAGAGAGAGGGTGCTAGTTTTGTCAAAAATGCGAAAAGGCGGCAAAAGGAAATTAATGAGTCTAGAACAACGTATATGTCAGATGGCGCACATAGGCACAAAACGACTTGAATAGCGCATATCAGACACGGTCCAGTAGTTGACAGACGCGTGGTAGAAACGGCTGAACTATTGTGCATGACAGCTCATATGCGTGACAAAACTCTTGGAGTTCTTGGTTTAATGAAGTAGTGACCTTGGCCATAAGGAATATCTCGACTAAATAAACTCGAATAAAATTGGTTAAAAATTCTGAAGCCTTGATGAGACAGACTGTAGGACCTGGTTGTGGGAAGCCGGTGTATTATGACCTCAGAAAATAGATGATACAGAAAGACAGCCGATGTACTAAACAATATGACGATATAGGTTCCATCATCTCAGGATACCAAGGTAATTGAACCTAAGGGGCAGTTGTGGGGATATATTTTCTGAGTACCAACACGTGGCCAAGGTGACGCCGACGTGTCAGCCGAGGTGCCACGTGTCCTGGTCGTGACGCCGAGGTGATCTTGGCTAGGCTGAGGTTATCTCCAAAAATATCGGAATCCGGGATAAGCGAATAAGGGGTAAGAGTCCTAGAATGAAGAAAGACTTCAGCTTGGATAAGGATAAAGCTCTTAGGGAGTTTATCTTTATCTAGTGGAGAGTCTAGGATAAGCACTGAGCAAAAATCCATTGAAGCTGGGCTTCTATTCGGACTAAGATTGAGTTAACTATAAAAGAAAGGCACCCCCATGGGTCTAAGGTACGCAATTTATATTCTGAACAGTGAATTAAGCACTTAATCTATCTTTGAGAAATAACTGACTTGATCGTCGGAGTGCCCCCGAGTGGATGAACCACCGCCGGAATCTCTTCTTTATGTTGCAGGTCAATCAGGCGCCATCTATTCTGCCAGTGCTCTCTAGCTGATACTGAGTTGGCAGTGTGGTCAGAAATTCACTCACAAAATTTCAAATTAGGAATATGTCCCATTGGGTGTGCCAAAATTATTAGTAAAAATTATGCTGAACTTAGATCGACAATACGAAGCAATAATTTTAAACGAACAATTTAAACAGAAAATCAGACGATTGTATAAATGTTCTAAATTCCTTGAAAGTACAAAGACTTCTTTGAAACAATTAACAATCAAAATAAACAGTATTCAAATAAATAAAGATAACTCCAAATGAAATTATCCAAATTTACAAGAACTACTATTCACAAATTACAGAGAACAAAACTACTTCTAACTTGATAATCTACTCCTAAAATAAAGACTAGTTATTGTTGGATTATTGATCCCCATTCTCTCTGCAAACTTCTGGCCTTTATAATTCTTCTTTCTCCTCTTTCCTTGATCCATGATCTCATTTCCCTTGAAAACTACAGGCCACTAACCTCCAACTGCTACTTCAACTATCCCATTTCCCTTAGAAATTGCAAGCCACTAACCTCCAACTTTTGCTGCAACTGCTCCATCACTTAAAAGCCTTCAAATTTTTATAATTCTTCATATTTTCTATCCAACTAACTTTGCTCCCTGCTGCCTCATGCTCCTCATCATTTTGAACACTAAATCGACAGTGAAAACTTTTCCTTCATAAACCAATTTTCACACAAATCAGTCCACCATACCAATAATTATTTAATTGCTGCTCCATGACTACTTTTAACAATTCATGCACTTAAATAATTCTTTCATGCTTTGTGTCTCTTTGATCAAATAAAAGACTTTTACTTTTAAATTTATTACCATGTGTCATCATTCAATTGATCCACCTATCGATAGGAAATTTACGAAAATAGATGCAAACAACCACATAACACTAGAATTAATAAAAATAAAAACAGAAAAAACTACATACCTTTGCAGTGATCATTGCCTATGGAACTATCAGAGCAGAGGCATAAGAAGGCTTTGGCCACTTCATTATAACCCACAACGCCCTTGGGACGCCTCACACATGCCGCAATCCGCCACCATCTACCAATCAAGCTCTAACCCATCATTCATGGCCCCACTAAACCCACTAATCAAGTCATTAATCTCATCAATATCCGATTCCATCACCGTTGCCACCACTTTCTCCTCACAATAATCGTACCAATCAATACCCTCCGGCTCGTTCCCCACCTTAAACACATATGACTGGTTCGCACCGAATCTCAAGCACTCTATAGATCACTACAATTAAAGTAAAAAGTAAGGTTCAAATCTAATTTCGAGTAAGACAATGGCAAGGTCTCAAGGGTAATGTTGTGACTCACCATAGGACGCATTTGACTGTTAATAACATCTGTGTCTATGAGAGTGAGGGGTAAATTTGGTATAATCTATATCTTTCATGACGTACGATGAGATGGTTTCATTATTATTAGCCGAACAATTAAGGCCAAAGCTTCTATAACCACAGTTTTGGTTCGAAGTTGTCTCGCTTAGGAGCCAAAATGGGTACTCAATTTTGACATTGCCACATTCGTGCTGCGAAGGAATTTCCATCTTTGCCCTCAACTGTCTTGAAGAAGAAGAAAAAGAAGATGGAGAGAGAGAAAACAAGAAAAAAGTAGAGAGGTTCAGACATGGTGACAATTTTGAATCTGAAGACGGAACCAAACAATTAGACTGAACATGCATGCATTGATTGATTTATATGTGGGATTGCTAGTTTGTAATTACCAACATGTCCCTCCCCAGCAATCTGATCAAGTATTATACACGAGGGAGGTGTGGTTGTAAAACAAAAGCATTGTTTAGATAGCCAATTTTAAGTTGAAAACTTTAAACATTTTCGAGAAGGAAATTATATATATATATATATATATATAAATAAAAAGAAATTATAAATATTTTCTATAAATTTATGTGACGTACAGTATTAAAAGTTTTGTTTTTTAAAATAAAAGTTGATGAAACTAAATAATAAAAACAATTTAGCTTTACACCAGTTTATAAATTAATTTGTTAAAAAAAAAATTCTTTTGTATAACAATTACATCATAAAACAAAAACAAACAAAACATTTGAGTAACTACTAACATAGTAGGTAATTTTATTGAAACAAATCATTGGCTAAACCACAAAACAAATTTGGATAGCAAATGCCAAATCAAGTTTGTTCAAAACAAGTCAATTTAACAAAGTTGAAGTATGAGAATTTCCAATGGAAGGTGGGACATGCCTTTGAATTTATTTATTTAAAACATTCTTTAAATGTACAAGAAACCACGCGGCAATATTGTTGACTAAAAAAATGAAGAAATTGCTAATGAGTTGATCAAAACTAAAATTTTAAAATTGAAAAAAAAAAATTACTAAATAAAAATAAATTTAACTTATTAGTTGAACTATGATTGCCTATGATTTTCAAATTGGTTATGCTTTTCTTTTTCTTTTTCTTTTTTTTTAATTTTTTTTTAATAAGAAAAATTAGAAATAAATATCTTTACATATATGCCATATTCTGTGTGGGAATGATTCCCCTTCATACCATGATCCACCTATCTATCCACATTATATTTTGTAGGTCCTATTCCGAGCCTACAACGATGGTTTAAATTGTTCGTTTGTAGACCTTACAATGAAGATCATTTGTACAAAAAAATTATCAATAAACACATAAGACACATGAACAAACTACATTTTATTTTTTAAAATAAACAATAATTATGAGTTTAACTTAAACCATTCATTTTATAAAATAAAATACAATTTATTTACCTATTCATTAATATCCAACGAAATTGATTTTTTGCACAAACGATCTTTATTGCGAAATCTACTGGATGAATAGTTCGAATTATCATTATAAATTCAAAATAGAAGCCACAAAATGAATTATTGGTGGATATGAAAAATAAAGAGTGGTATAGAGAGGAGCCATCCTCATTGTGTTGACAGCATAGCTTCTCCGTCTCCGAGGGTGTCCAATTCATGTTTTGAAACATGGGCGGTGCTAATGTTGTGTTTGGTTGGGAGATTTGGTGAGAGATTTGAAAAAGAAAAAGAAAAAAGTGTGTGAAATTAAGTGAAATATATTTTATTCACATTTCACCTACATTTTTTATTTCCCTTTCTAAATCTCTCTCCAAATTTTTCACTCAAACACAACATAAGCGTATACATATACAAACTTGAGGGGGCACATAAGCAATTCATTCCTTTGGGCGATATATTGACGAAACGCCCACGAAACATTAATACCTGAGAAACTCAACTAGCCGTTGTAAAACTCAAAATTCAAAAATCCATGGGTCGCTCTCTGAAGAGCCAGAGAGAGCATGAGAGACCCAACACAACGTCATAGCTTTCTCTCTCTTTCTCCCATTTTCTTTTTGTTTCTCTCTCTAGAATTCTCTGCTCTTCTTTGCTCTCTCCCTCTCTCTCAACTGTGATCTGCTCAAAAGGATCAATTCTTCATCGATTCGCCAAGTTAGTGTAAATCGATCGACTCTGATTTGAGATTTCTGTAAGTATTACCTTTCCTTCTTTATATGACCTCATTACAATTTACAAGTTTTCTTTCGGGTTCAGGTGAATTTTGTTGCTGAAAATCCCCAAATTTTCCTTTCATCATTTGTACAAAAATTGCAAACTTTAACATGCATACATACACACATATGTAGAGTGAAGGATGGTAGTGATAGCACCTGATAATTGAACTTTTAGGTTGTGTTTGGATCTTGGATTTGTATAGGAATTTATGAAGGGAAATGAAAAGGCAATGGAAGAAAAGAGCAATTTGTATTTATTTTTTGGGACTTGTTAATTGTTCTATGAGAAATTATTGTTTTGTTGGATTGGATGATTAAATTGTAAATTTTATAGCTCATTTTCTAGTATGATTTGGGATTGTTAGGTTTTTTAGGGTCACCAAAGATGTTCATTACAGATTGTATAAGTAATAAAATTTGATTAGTTCATTATACAGTTAATGTTGATTTTGCTGAAATATGTTAAATCTAGTTTACTTCAATTCAAAGCTTAACAGTGTTTGCTCAATTGATGAATTGAAGCTCTTGACTCTGACTTTGTTCAATTATTTCTCTAAAGCATTCATATGAATTTCCAACTTTTCTTCATTGCATTGTTTTGGGACTTGGCTAAAAACCAATTTTTAGATTTTAACATATTTTGAGTCATATCACCTCTCTACTTTTTTTTACATGTTTTTTTCAAAAAAAAGTCAAAAAGCCACCTTTTAACCAACTTCCCAAAACAAGTAATAGTAATTCAGCTATTTTTTGTCATATACTAGTTATAATTTGTTCCAACTTCCTCACAGATACAGTCCCAAGTTGGGGGTGGCTAGTAACACTCCAATTATCATTCATCTTGCAACTGTTTCAATTCTGTAGCATTTCTTGAGAGAGAAGCTTTGACTGTACTTCTTACACAGTCTTCTTCCAAGTTCAACTGCCAAGGCAAACTTCAAATACACAAAGTAAATATGACAGTTAAAAATCCCAGTACACCAGCTTCAAAAATAGATAGGACACCAGTGTCCACTCCAGGTGGTACCAAAGTTAGGGAAGAGAAGATTGTCGTAACAGTACGATTAAGGCCTTTAAACAAGAGAGAGCAGTTGGCCAAAGACCAAGTAGCATGGGAATGCATTGATGATAATACGATTGTGTATAAACCACCAGCTCATGACCGCGCTACTCAACCGGCCACATTTACATTCGGTACTTAAGTGACACTCATATCTTCTTTGTATTTTCTTTTAGCTAGATGTTTTTATTGTTTAATTTTTCTCAATTATATGTAAACTAATAGCATAAAGCTTCTTCTTTCAGATAGAGTCTTTGATCCTGCTTGTTTAACAGAAGCAGTATATGAGGAAGGAGTGAAGAATGTTGCTTTGTCTGCTTTAATGGGCATCAATGGTTATGCTTTCCTTTACATCTATCATTCTTTTTTTTATTTTGGTCTTTGTTACTACTTCAGAAATTACATACATACTTGTTAAACAATTTTTTGTTTCTTGTATTACAGCAACAATATTTGCATATGGGCAAACTAGCAGTGGGAAGACCTACACAATGAGAGGAATCACTGAGAAAGCTGTTAATGATATTTATAGGCACATAGTGAATGTAAGCTTCATCACACTTTATTCTATGTAATTCAGTTTTTTTATCAGGTTTGCGCATAGGTAAATACTCACTTAAACCTCATCCCTAAATCATGATGAAAATATTCCATTTGTTTGTGGAAATTTATGCTTGACCAATGCAGGGAACTCAATATTAACATCAATTTTTATTTTATTTTTTTTTTAATTTATCGCATTCAATCTGATTATATGTTCATTTGGCTTCATAACAGACTCCAGAGAGAGATTTTCGTATAAGAATTTCTGGGCTGGAAATCTATAATGAGAATGTCAGGGACCTCTTGAATTTAGAATCTGGACGCAACCTCAAGCTTTTAGATGATCCAGAGGTGAAACCTATACATACTGATTAACAGTTACAGGAATCATGTGTTTGTCTTTTCTCCTTGCTAATATTTGTTTACTGTAACTCCTTGGATGCAGAAAGGAACTGTGGTTGAGAAGCTGGTAGAAGAAACAGCAAATGATGATCAACATTTAAGACATTTGATCAGTATCTGCGAGGGTAAACATTTAAAGCTTCTGGCTTTTTTGTGTGCACATGTCTTGAGTGGCATTTTCTTAACCTTTTAATTAATTTTTTAAATGCAGCCCAAAGACAAGTGGGTGAAACTGCACTAAATGACACTAGCTCACGGTCACACCAGATAATAAGGCTGGTAAGCTTAGTAACTTGTAATGTATGTTAGCACAAGTAGATAAACAATGTAACTTCTTACAATTATTTTTTGCAGACAATAGAAAGTACTCATCGTGAAAGTTCAGATTGTGTGAGATCTTATGTGGCAAGCCTGGTAAAACAAACTCTTGCCTTCATATAATTGGGCAAAACAGTCCAGACAACAGTAATTTTGTATTATAACTTGTACTATTGATGTTCTGCAGAACTTTGTAGATCTAGCTGGCAGTGAGCGAGCCTCACAAACGAATGCAGATGGTGCTAGGCTAAGGGAAGGCTGTCATATTAATCTTAGTTTGATGACTCTCACAACTGTAATTAGGAAGCTCAGGTCAGAGCTTATTAAATATTGCTTTATTCTTTTTGTATTTTGATTTCCTTTAACCTCTTTCTTCTCTTCTCAGTTTTACTTGTTGTAAAGGAACTTCAGGATGTTTAGATATTATTTTGCACATACAAAGTGTTGAAATAACAAAATGAGTACAATGAAAGGATGTTTGGATATTTTCTTGTTTTCACTTGTGTAGAACTGGCTTCACAGACTAATTTGTTATTATATTAACTATTAGTTTCCTTAAATTTGGATACATTTCAAAATGGTTGACTCTATGTGATCCAATGGCTTCATAGACTAATTTGTTATTATTAACTATTAGTTTCCTTAAATTTGGATACATTCAAAATGGTTGACTCTATGTGCTCCAATGGTATTGTGGAGTTGGAAGGTTTAAAATCGTTTCAGTTAATCTATTTGGTGATCATTCTGTTGTAATTTCCTCCAATCTTTCAAAATTGCACGGATAAGTTAACGTGCTATGTTCATTTGTTAATTGTTGCTGATTGCAGTGTTGGGAAAAGAAGTGGTCATATACCCTATCGAGATTCAAAGCTTACACGCATATTGCAGCACTCCCTTGGTGGAAATGCTCGTACTGCCATCATATGCACTTTGAGCCCAGCATTAAGCCATGTTGAACAATCCCGGAATACTCTCTTATTTGCTACCCGGGCAAAGGAAGTGACAAATAATGCCCAAGTAAATATGGTGTGTATTATTGGTTTCTCACCTTCCCTAGCAAATAAATTGCCAACTCTTTTCTCCTTATTCAAAATTTAATATTGAGGTTGTTCTAATCTTGTTTTTAATACTTTGATCAGGTTGTTTCAGATAAGCAGATGGTAAAACATTTGCAGAAGGAAGTAGCCAGACTGGAAGCAGAGCTACGAACCCCAGATCCCTTAAATGAAAAAGATCGGAAAATTCAGCAGGTATAGGACCCAATCAATGTAGTAGGTTAAACCTACTAGGTTTGGTCATGGATTCCCAATTAGTTTAGCAGGGATTCAATTGACATTCATTTTTCCCTTACCAATTTTGCCTAGATGGAGATGGAAATCGAAGAACTAAGGCGCCAAAGAGATCTTGCACAATCCCAAGCAGATGAATTACGTCGAAAACTTGACGAGGAACAACAACAGGTATCTCTTTTTGTCTCTTCCCCTCACCCCTCTCTCTTAATTCATTTGCAAAAGCCCTTATCTTTTCTTTTGATGTGTTTGATACCTACCTCAGGGTTTAAAGCCGTTTGAATCACCCAGTCCAGTTGTGAAGAAGTGTCTTTCTTTTTCTGGGGCATTATCACCAAAAGATAAAACAAGAAACACAACGGGAAGGCAGACCATGAGGCAGTCATCAACTGCCCCTTTCACACTCATGCATGAAATTCGGAAGCTTGAACACCTCCAAGAGCAGCTTGGAGAAGAAGCGAATCGAGCCCTAGAAGTACTCCAGAAGGAGGTGGCTTGTCATAGACTAGGTAACCAAGATGCTGCAGAGACTATTGCTAAGCTGCAAGCAGAAATAAGGGATATGCGTGCTGTTCGACTAGCCCCAAAAGAAGTTGAAGTTGGAAGTGCGATCACTGTTAACAAGAGTGTTAGTGCCAATCTCAAGGAAGAAATAACCAGACTTCACTCACAAGGAAGCAACATTGCAGATCTTGAGGAGCAGCTTGAAAATGTTCAGAAATCCATAGACAAATTGGTAATGTCCCTTCCAAACAATAATGATCAAGAGTCTAACAATGAGGCAGCTATGAAAGCCAAGAATCAATCAAAAAAGAAGAAATTGCTTCCTTTAGCTTCAAGCAATAGTCCCAACCTGCCCAACTTTATACTATCTCCGTGCTCACCTCTATCATCTTCTCATCAAGTGTTTGAGTCCGAAATTGAAAACAGAGCTCCAGAAAATGATGACAATATGCCTAGTGAAACCCCAGCAATGTCTGAGAGAGATACTCCAACAAAAAGTGAAGAAGGTACTCCATATCAGCGTTCCAGTTCAGTAAACGTGAGGAAAATGCAGAAGATGTTTCAGAATGCAGCCGAAGAGAATGTAAGAAGCATAAGAGCATATGTAACAGAACTGAAAGAACGCGTAGCCAAGCTGCAATATCAAAAGCAGCTACTTGTTTGCCAGGTAAAACACAGAACAAAATTGTTCTACCTGTTTTTGTTTTTGTGTTTGTGTTTGTTTTGTTTTGATTTTTCCTTGAATTTGCTTCGTTTGCATATGTTATGCCTCTAGGTGCTTGAGCTGGAAGCAAATGAAGCAGCTGGATACAACGTAGAGAATGACGATAACATAGCCGAGATACAAGGGGAGTCCCCAGCTCCATGGCACGTGACTTTTAGGGAGCAGAGGCAGCAGATCATTGAGTTATGGGATGTTTGTCATGTTTCCATCATTCACAGGACACAGTTCTATTTGTTATTCAAGGGAGACCAAGCTGATCAGATATA
This sequence comes from Camellia sinensis, assembly GCF_055761805.1. Taxonomy (NCBI): domain Eukaryota; kingdom Viridiplantae; phylum Streptophyta; class Magnoliopsida; order Ericales; family Theaceae; genus Camellia; species Camellia sinensis. The sequence continues at coordinate 162,382,141 of NC_138964.1, forward strand.
CATGGAAGTGGAACTCCGGCGCTTGTCTTGGTTGCAACAGCACTTAGCAGAGCTTGGTAATGCAAGCCCAGCTCACGTTGGAGACGAGCCTACAGTCTCTTTATCCTCGAGGTGTTTTTTTTTTTTTTTTTTTTTTTTTTTTTTTAACAGAGATTCACATTTAATTTCATTTTAAATGAGTTAAATTGTGTTCTATGAATGGCAGTATAAGAGCACTGAAGCGGGAAAGGGAGTTCCTTGCGAAGAGGTTAAAAACTCGTTTGACAGATGAAGAGAGAGAGGCATTATATATAAAATGGGGAGTCCCACTTGATGGGAAGCATAGGAGGATTCAATTCATAAACAAGCTTTGGATAGATCCCCATGATGCCAACCATGTACACGAGAGTGCTGAGATTGTAGCAAAGCTTGTTGGCTTCTGTGAAGGTGGAAATTTGTCGAGGGAGATGTTTGCGCTTAATTTTGTGCTTCCATCTGATAAGAGGCCATGGATTATGGGTTGGAACCAAATCTCAAACCTTCTTCATTTGTGAGCAATTAGCTTGTGACTACTGTCCATTCTCATTTCTTTTACTTGTAAATGAATTGAATTTTGGAGTCTGTTTACACATCTGAGATGCACTGCTTCTTCAGTTATGGTGTGGCAAAGATTTGGGGTATTTGTTATATGATTCTCATTTTGCATGATGAGACAATATTTGCCATTGCATTTTTTCTGGATAAAAGAATCAAATTCATTTGGTACAGTCTATTTTCTGTAGAAACAGAGTTCATTCTTGGCACACTTAAAAAATCTGAGTGTTTGTGTTTGATTTCATTTGAGCAAATGCAGTCAGGTAACAACAGATATGTTCTAGACTTCATTGTATCTTGAATGCAGATTCGCTCACCAAACTAGGTAAAGCAACATGACTTCTCCAAGCTGGTTGAACATATTTTGCGAATCATATGATGAATTAAACATATGAGAGAGAGACGGAGGCAGAGACAGATCTCCATTATTAATAATACCATAGCCAGTACAAGGTAGTCAACACCAGATTCAGAAGACATTATTATAACTATATAAGATACTAGTATACTGGCCCATATATGACATTAATATTACTATATATGATAGTATGTCAAAAGAAGCATGAGAGAGAGAGAGAGAGGAGTCCTCAATGATAGATGTGGGGGGCATTCATTTATCTAACACTTGGGGAAGGGAACCCCACAAGTGGTGCTAACTTTCTTGGCATTGGGAGAGGTGACAAACTTCTTGAAGATGGGGTTGTTGATATATTGGCAAAGGCATGGCTCTTGCTCCTTGAGCTTGTTGCAGCAGAGCTTCGAAGGAGGCACGGACGATGTCATTGAGCTCAAGCAAGGGCTCAGCTCTGTTGGATTGCATGTCACTGCCATGGAGACCTGTGCTTCATAGCCCCACAGCAGCACCAACAATGCAATCACTGCAATGTGTGATGCCTTCATTTTTAACTCTCTCTAGTTGCTAGGATGACCAAAACTTAGACGAGAATAGAGTTGGGATGTGGATGTGGATGTCTTGCATTTTTTACTTGGGTTGCATTATGAATTTATAGATAATTGATCGGCAACAAAATGCCCAAAAAAATACATGAATAAAGAGTAAGGAATTTAAACTGTTAAAGATTGTGGGTCACCTTAACAAATATATTTGGCCCCCAATGGGCTGGACTGCCCACTTACTTTTCATAATGTCACAATCAAATTGAAAAACAAAGAAAAAAAAAATCAAAAAAACTGATATTTTTATAAAGATAAAATTACATGAAAAATGATGAAGAACTTGGCATCATGGAAGGTAAAGCCAATTTAAACAAAAAGAAAGTTGTGTTCTCTTAACCTTTCCAAGACGATGCTTTAAACTAAATTATTCTTAGGACTAATGATATTTGAACTTCATTTTTCACGTATTTCATTTTTGTCTTTTAGCCTCTCACACATAGAGTTTGAGAAGCTAAAATGGAGTGTGAATATGGTTACTCAATATTAATAGCAATATTAGTAGAGGTTTAAAGTATACATTTTAAAATAAAATAAAAAAATCGAATAAAATACAAGTTTTGCTTATGCTCAATAGACTTGCCAAACATAATCTGTTGGCCGAGACTCTACACCTAATTAGGAAATTTGGAGTTCAACTTTTCTCACTTATATATGGGATTTGTCTCTTTTTGTCTTTGTTGGAGTTAGGCTTTTCTATTTCTTCTATTCTTGCAATAGAGAAAATGATTGTAGAAAGATTGCACATTCTTTGCCGACACGAGAACATTGCCCTACGCTGTGTTTAGTTAAAAGATTTGCTCAGGAAAAGGGAAATAGAAAGAAAAGGAAAAAGAATTGATAGGATTCGAAGTTTAAGTTAGGTTTGGAAGAGTTGTGAATGGAGAAACAAAAGTTTAAAAGTTTGGCTAGAGGTTTTGATGAGAGAAAGGAAAATAGAAAGTGAAGGAAAATGAATTGATAGTATTCGAATTTTAAGCTATCTTTAGTTAAGTTGAGAATTGAGGAAAGAAAAGAGCCTAAGGCCTAAGGCCCTGTTTTTTTACAATATATAAGGGCTAAATATGAGGGTGGGGCCAAATATAATATAAGGTGGGTCTCAAATTTTTTTTGTCTCCTTATATCCTGTGTTTGGTTGCTCTGGATATAGAGAGTCTGAATAGTATATGATACAAAATGAGGTATATGCCATAACCTCAATGATATCGTATATCTTCCACCGTCAGATATGGCTCATCTTTCATACAATAATAAAAAATAATCGCTCTCCTCTTATCCCATCATATATCATATCTTAACCAAATATAATATAAGTGACCCCACAATATATATAATTCATCTCATATCCTATAACATATTGCATCTTATCCTATATCCTTGGATATTACATATGCTCCTCAAACTCTTATATCCAATCAAACGGGGATTAAGTGAATCCAAAAGACAAAAAAAATGGGATTTTATTTCCTTTTCACTTTCTTTTCCATTATAACCAAACAAAAAGTGAGATTGTATTTTCTTTTCTCTTTTTATTTCTCTCATCAAATCCTTCAACCAAACACGGCCTAAGTGAACCCAAAAATCAAAAGGGTAAACTATCAATAGGTCCTAATAGTTGAACTTAATTCCCATCAAGTCCTATTAAAAATAAGTCTTGATAAAATTGTCGTTAAAAATAATTTTTTTGTGACAATTTTTTATATATATGTCACTAAAAACTAAAAATTGACAATTAATGACTTTTTTTTGTCATGATTTTTATAAATTGTCGTTAAAACTTATAATTAGTGAATTTTTTTGTGATAAATTTTTCTTATAGGACCTATTAGATAATAAGTCCACTTATTAGGACCTACACGTAAGTACCCCAAAACAAAAAATATAATTGCATTATCCCCTTACTTTCTTTTCCCCTTACTTTCTTTTCCCCTATGTTTTCCATTATGACTAAACAAAAAATGAAATTGCATTTTCTTTTTCTTTTTCTTTTCTATTTCTCTCATCAAATCTTCTAACTAAATACAACCCTAATGTTTCTAAGATATATGCATTGTTATCAATCCTCGACCGTATCAGCCGGTACATACCATTTTAAATGCAAAACAGTACCTACATAGTCCAATTTCGTTCCATCTAAAATACCGCCCAATACTGGACAGTACCAACTAGAAAACATAATACCAGGTAAATACCGGACAATACTGGCCATATTTTTTTATTTTTTTTGTAGTGGTTTGTAATGTTAAAATGATAGAAATTTGTGTTTCATATTCTCTTTGAAGTACCTTAATTTGTGTTATTTAGCAGACATAGTATCTTTTAAGCCTCTTTTACATATAAATTTGTGATTCATAATATGTATTGTTAAATTATTTGTTACTAAATACTATTTTTAATACATATATAATATTTTCGTGATAAATCCAAAATGGTATCCAGTAAGGCTGTATATGAACAGAGTCGTTCATGAACAAGTTCAAGCTCAACTCGGTAAGAGCTCGTTCAATCTCAGTTCATTAAAAAAAAAAATTGCGTTCGAGCTTGAACTCGAACTTGTTAAATTTTTAATAAACAAACCCAAACATACTAAAACTCGGCTCGTTAGCTGGCTCATTTGACATTTATTATTTATATATTAAATAATGTAAAAATATGTATAAAAAATAAGGTGAATTACCAATAAATCCCAAAATGTGATATTGTGAACGGTTTAGTCATCTCTTTTCTTATAAACCCAAAGGTCTCATTAAAGTGAAAATTGCATAAAAGGATAGTCACTTACATGTTTGAGTTTAATTTTTTAAGGATAAAAGTGATTTTCTCAAAATATAAAATTACACATTTGGGCAATTTAAACTATAGAAGTTTTAGATTTTTCCTCATTTTACAACAAATCCCACGTTACGAACAAAAACCTAACAATCTAATGTAACTCTCTAATGTTGTAACACTTCAATGTAACACACTAAAAAACTTCTTGATATATTTTTTCAAAACGTAACACTCAAAAAAAATTATTTGGTATACTTTTTCCAAACCTAACGCTCCAAAATAAAAAAATCCTTAATGTATTTTTCCCAAACGTAACACTTCAATTAGTGCAATCCCAAATGTAACACTCCAATGTAACATAGTCCAATGTAACACAAAAAAATATATAAAAAAAAAAAAAACTCCTTAGTGTACTTTTTTAAAATGTAATACTCACAGTTTGAAATTATATATTTATTCAAAATTTACTAGGAATATTTGTACTCCTTTTGGAATAATTTGAAGAATCTCACATTTTTTTTTTTTTTGTGTGTGTTGCATTGGAATGTTATGTTTAGGAAAAGTACACTAAGATTTTTTTTTTTTTTTTTTTTTTTGTGTGTGTGTTACATTGGAGCGTTACGTTTGGAAAATGTACACTAAAGAGTTTTTTTTGTGTGTTACATTAAAGTGTTACACTAAAGAATTTTTTTGGAGTGTTATATGAAAGTTTTACGTTTAAAAAAAAACATACTAAGGAGTTTTTTTATTTGTTACATTAGAATGTTACATTAAAAAGTTTTTTTTTGTTTGTTACATTAGAATGTTACACTAAAAAAATTTTATTGAGTTTAAACTCGAGATTAAACTCATTAAAATTTTAATAAATAAGTCCAAACATATTAAAATTCGACTTGACTTAACTCAACTCGACTTGTCTGCGACCTTAATATCCGATGACATACTGATACCGATAGGTATCATACGAGGTACTTAATCTGATGCGGTATTAACAACTTTGGACATATGAGCCCCACGTGATCATGTACGCGACTAGCAAGGACATTGAGTAATGCATCAAGAGAGAAGATTCTATTGGTAAATGATTGCATAAAAACTTATTTTAACATTGATTGCATAAAAACTCTGCGATTATCAGTCACCATAGGAAACTCTTCCCACTAGATAAACTGATTCTTGTAGTGAAGGGACACACAGGGCAACCTTCAAAATTCTTGCTTCCCTAAAGCCATTCCTTTCTTTCTACTTTCTAGCATTCACTTTCTTAGCTACCAAGCAAGCATTACAACCTATGTAATGGGTTATCTATTTATGTGACACCCCCTTCAGCAAAAGATGCAGTACAGTTTGTATGTAATCAAAATATTAATAGCATATATACGTTTTCATATCTTCTGAATCAAAACCATGTCCAGTTCATCATCGGATTCTGACGATGGTAGGATCAGAGTGGGCAAGCCCATTGGTCGTCACAGGACGACACATCATATTGGTGGAGGGAAAAATATACATCACATTCTTGGTGGAGGAAAAGGTATACATCATATTCTTAGTGGATTTATATTTACAAAAATATCAGTATAACATTATATTCTTCGTGGAGGAAAATATATACATTATTTTTTAACCAGTAAAAAAAATGGGATGGCACATTATGAAATAAATAGGGAATATCATTAGCATCATTTGAACATTGGTTACAATGTGAAATGAATTTGCAGTTGCAGATGTGTTGTTGTGGAAGGACAAAAAAGTATCAGCAGCAATTCTGATGGGGATTTCAATAATATGGTTTCTTTTTGAGGTTGTTGAATACAATTTCTTGACCTTGCTCTGCCACCTCATCATCTCCACCATTCTCATCATCTTCATTTGGAATAAGGTTGCAGACATTTTCCAATGGTAATTATTTATTCATCTTGTTCGACATTATAAAAGCATGAAACTTCTCTTTATTATCTACAAGAGTCTAATGATTTACACTCCGTTCATTTCAACTAAAAATATTTTTTAATAATCTAGTATGACAAAAATAAAAGCCGATTAATAAAAAACAAATTTATTTGAATGAAAAATAGCTTTCACTTTCGAAATGTAAAAATTAATTTGGACTAAAAATGTTTTTCATTAACAAATATTTTCCATCGAAACAAATGGAGCACCGATTGTTCATATGAAATACGATATTTTTTATGGTGAGTTTTCAGGAATCCTCCAAGGATCCCTGAATTTTTCTTGGATAAATACACGTTCAGAGAAGTTGCAGACACCTTCCATGCAAAAATGGACCAGTTTGGGTCCAACTTCTTTTATGTTGCCTGTGGAAATGATTTCAGACACATCATTCTGGTAAATTACTAAATCAACAACTATAATATATATGTATATATATGCTCATCATCATCAAGCTTTAAATCTTAGAACACCACAAAGTTCAACCTTCTTGTCTATCTATATGAATTTTCAGGCAATTGGTTCTCTCTGGATGCTATCAATAATTGGAAACTATATCAGCACCTTGAATCTTCTGTTTTTTGGTAAGCACACGTTCATCTTATTCAAGTTTTGCAATAACAATGCTCCATTTGCTTCGGTACAAAACATTTTTTGAAAATATTTTTCATATTTTCAACGAAAATCAACAGAAAATAAGCTTTTATTTTGGGCAGAAAATGTTTTTCATTTTTAAAATGTGAAAAAACATTTTCTGAACTAAAGTCTTACTAATGTCACCACCACCACCTCCTCTACCATCACCTCCACCACAACCAACCCAGCACACCATCAGCACACCACCACCCCACCTCCACTAATACAATTACAATTACAATCACATTAATTTCAAGGTCACAATCAAACGTTCTACAGAATATATTTTCTGAAAAAAAGATTCTATCAAAACAAACGGAGCCTAACAATTGGCTAATTTGGTGATCCTTGTTGATTGTGCATAAAGGGTGTCTCTGCTTGGAAACACTGCCATATCTGTACGACCTGTATCAGGAGGAAGTTGATTATTATGTTGGCCGAGTGAACCGCAGGATGAGGAAGTCATACAAGAAGTTCGACAAGGAAGTTCTTACGAAAATTCCAAGAGGGCCAGTTAAAGAACACAAAGACAAATAAAAACACAAAGTGCACATATTTTGGTGGAATATTCACATTATTTAAATTTCACTGTAAATAAAGCTGTAAATTTGTTGTACAATATTTAAAATCGAAATGAAAGGTGGTTGTGCTTGTGAAACTAAGAGGATTATATCAATTCTAGCAAATATAAACAATCCAAGAAATTGCATGTTGTGAGCTCAGGAAACAATTTACCCTCCAAATCCAACATCTCAGAATCATGATCACTATCAAATAAGATTGACATAATCTCAAACAATATCAAGATACGGTTTCATCAAACTTCATAAAAAATTGCGTAGAGGAGAGGCAGTGCACTTTTTCAAGCCATGAATGTGTTTTATAAAAACAAATCAGAAGTTCATAGGCAAGAGCGAATTGGTTCAATCAACTGAAATTATAGGAAAGCACATTGCCATGGAAAAGTAAAAAAAGCAAAAAATCAAAAGCACGGATGGGGATTTAGGTTGAAAGATATAAAGGAGTTGCATTTAGTAAACCTATGAATTGAGAATAGGAGTAGGTTTATTGTGCAGGGGGGAAAAAATAGAGGAAAAAAAAAAAAGAATTGTAATACAAAGATCCTAAGCATAGCTTAACAAAGCAAAGCATAATTCCAACAAACAAATTGGACTAATTGGTCTAGATTGCATAATATAGAATTAACCTTCAAGATGGGTTGAGATTTATAAAATAGCTAGGTTTGAACCTTCTATGGGGGAAAAAAAAACATATCAAAAGAAATAAAGTATGCAATTATTAAGTTGTTTTAGATATGGAGCTCACCCACAAACTTTTATTTGGTGAAGCTCAATTGCTCATTTGAGAACATGCTATTTTAATAACTTTTTTGCTAAAATATAAGGTAAAAAAAACTAGTATGTTTGGAATGACTTATTAGTTTTTTACGAAAAGATGTGCAAAAAGTAGAAAGAAAATGGAGTCTCTGACTTTTTAGTATAAATTATAGATTTTTTTATTTTTTTAATAACTTTTTGACTAAAACAGACACATGCCAAACAACTAGTCTATTAATAAACTGTGTTATGGTGGCTTTAATAGGACTCCACTAGTTGATCATGAAATGCAAGCATTATGGGCACTAATATGAGGGTAAGCCTACCCCAGTTGCAGCCTACCCAAGTCAACATTACAAAAATAGTGTGCCAAATTTGTGTGTTTGGTGAAGAATCACGATTAATTTGATGTTTGCAAGTATTGGTTGCCCATTTTCTTAAAGGAAATATTTTTTGTTTTGATAAATATTTTCTTAAAGGAAATATAATTATGGTTAATCTTTTATTAGCTCAAATGGAATGTAATGGTCATGATATGATAGCTTTCCCACACAAGAATGGAGTAAATTATACTAATGATCCTAAAATATAGCACATACTTCATTTTAGTCCCTAATCTTTAATTTATATCAATTACATTGCTGAACTTCACACAATAATTCAATGTGGTCTCTACCTTACCTAGGATCTAAAAAGCATATGAAAATGTTTGTCAGCCTCACATTAGGTATTTGAAGGGCGTTGGGAGAAAACTGTCTCATTTCTAGCCTAAATGAACTGTGAGACACGTGAAATACATATCCAAACCTTTCACTGCAGAACTGAAAGCCAAACACATAGGTGTTTGGTTCTTTGATTGATAGTATTTACATAAATAGACATGTTAAAATGTCCTTAATGCCTTTCAGTACCTGATGTCCTTAATTTACCCCACAAGAATTTAATGGAAAGGAAGAGTGGAATTTGCAGAGCCAACTATCAAAGTTCATAGGCGTTGTGTGACCCACCTTAATGTTCAAACTTGACAATGGTATTGCCTGCCCGTTCTAATGCAAAAGAGAAGACATAAAGGTCTAGAGTTGACAATTGAGAGAGAAAGAGAGAGAGAGAGAGAGAGGTGTCACTAAAAGTGACAGAACCTTTGGGACAACTACAAGAAGCTTGCACTAGCTAGTGGAGGCTGCACAATTTGTGAAACAAAAACCCCGAGGCAAAGAGAGAGAGAGAGAGAGGTCACTAAAGGTGACAAAGAACCTTTGGAACAAGTATAAGAAGCTTGTACTAGCTAGTGGAAGCTGCACAATTTGTGAAACAAAAACCCGAGAGAGAGAGAGAGAGAGATGGTGAGGGAATGGAAAGAGGTGATTGCTGGGGATGGTGGTGGTGGTGGTGGTGGTGGTGGTGGTGGTGGCGGAGCTTGTCTAGTGTTCTGGGTAGTTTTGGTTACCTTTAGCCTCATTTCGGTCCTAATATTCTCGTGTGCAGATGGTGCATCCCGAGACAAAACTTCTGCAGCAGACTCGAGTGTTTACGGAGGTGGGTGTGAAGCAGGGTGTGGTGCAGGCTGTGGTGGCTGACTTTATGCTCACCAATGCTTTTAACACAAAGCTAAAAAGTAGAGGCCAATGATGATCCTATCCGACTATTGCTAAAACAGAGATGAAGGTCCTTCTAATACAGTAACTTCTTACTTCTCCCAGAATATTTGTAGTGATTATATATATTTCAGAAACATTTTTGCTAATTCTGGGTTGTAGAAATGAGATCAAAAGGTCTTTCTGTTGTTGATCAAAAAAGAAATAAGTTCAAAAGGAAAATTAACAGGTTTTTGCAAGATGAGATTATGTCGATGTAAGCATTCTGCAATCACTGACATGGTTCTTGTTTTATCTTATGATTGTTTCAACTATATTACCAAATGAATTTTATTTTTTTCCAGAAAATGGCTAAATACTCACACATCAATCCAAGGCAACATATGCTAAAATTCATAATTCAGTACACAGAAAATTCTTGATTGGAGTACCAAACAGATTGTATAATCAAAACTGACTAGTTAATGATTTTGAACTCAAAATTTGCCTCAATCATCAACCTGCAGATAACAATACTATTTGCATAATTCTCCAAGTATGTCTATTTCTTTTTAAAACCTATCATTGACCAGAAGCAGAACTAAACAATTTCTAAGCATCATGACAACAAACGAAATAACTGATAAACAAATATATATGGTTAGACACAAAATGATACAAACAAATTGTTACAGCTAATTTGTCACTTACACAATTTGGATTTACCTGCACGGCCTCGTTTGGAAACAGGTTTTTTTAGGAACTTTTTGACTTTTTGACTAAAATATGATGTAAAAAAAACTAGTATATTTGGGATGACTTCTTGATTTTTTACCAAAAAAATGTGCAAAAAGTAGAAAGAAAAAAAAAATTTGACTTTTTGGTATAGGTGTTGGTTTTTTGGTTTTTTTTATAACTTTTTAACTTTTAAGCTAAAAAGTGATGTTGCCAAACGAGGCCTGACAAATCTGTCAAAGAATTACCCATTTAAAACCTATATCCAATTACAAATTTTCAGCTGTTTATAGCTGCTGAAGAATTGTGGCAATCCACAGAACTATAGATAATTCAGTAATACATATTTTGATTCAACAATGTTTTCTTTTTCCACCATAAATGCGTTACTCCATTTTTTTTTCCTTTTCAGGTTTAGTCCTCCACTTTAATTTTTTCTGCACTATTTTGGGATTTTAGGACTTTTCCTAACCCATGGGGTATGCCTTTAGATGTATTGGATTTAGGCAAATTCTTAATGCACTATTATTGGAAAACATTTTGGGATTAATTGTGCAAAATCAAAAATATTTCCAGCAGATGTAATTAAATCATCAGCACACAAAAATATCATCCATTAAGACAGTAATATATGTGCCAAGGTAGCTAGAGGTATGAAACACTTTCAGGCCAGAAGCTTAACACAAATTGTTAATAATATTATTATAAACATGATTCAATTCCTAGTAACGCATACAATGAATATATATATACCCCAATCAAGAAGCCAAAGGGTATAACCAGCTATTTTGGAGGAACTTGAACAAAATAAATAGGATACTTATCTTTGAAATTCAGCTAAAGCTATTATGAGGATTAGCCCTGCTTACCATCCTATTCTTGGAAGCACCCAAACTACTAGAATATCTCTCCACCTTGCCATTCTGAGTATCGGAATCAAGGTCCGAAAATGAAGAATATGATGCAAACACCTTCTTTTCCGATCCACAACAACTCCGGTGCATGGCAAACCGCACAGTGCGCCATCCAAACTTGCATGGTAGCTTGACGACACACCATACGATGGCTAGAGGGCAACAAATGCACAATAGGCATGCACTACAGACTAACTCTATTGCTCTGTCACAGCATTTAGATTTTGATCCCTCTGAAGAATAAGAAGAAGAAGAACAGGAAGAACAAGAAGAAGATGTTGAAGGCTTTCCTTCCATATTATGATTCCCACTTGCTTGACTTCTACCAAGAAGAAGAAACTTGCTGTTCAATTCACTTGGTGTGAATTGAACAGTTATGATAAATGTCACTCACTCTCCTTTTTATCCTTTCCGGCATCCCAAGCTCAAAAATGCTATAGAAAACATTGAAGGGACTCCAAAATTGTAGAGAATGATAATCATATTTGTGAGCTTTTACGGTCTGATAACTGTGGTTTTCGACATTATTGCTAAATTATTCTTCAAAGAAAAGATTGTTACTTTACCTTTTGTGAATCTTATCAAGTAGACTTTTGCCCTGTTTACACTTTCTTTATGTTACTTTTTCTTTTTTAACCTTTAACCTCCTCTCGCTTTTCTATCACTTGGTTAGGAAGTTGGAATATGTCAATTTGATGCCTTTCACATGCTTAGATTCATCACAGACCTTTTACCACAGTATTTGATCTTAGTGAACTAACTCGATTTGGTTGTACCCATTAACATCTTGGTTCTGTGTGAAAGAGATAAAAAGAGAGAGAAAGAGAGGTGTTTTGGTAGTGGCATGCTGAGGATGTTTTATTAAACATTATTTAAAAAAAAAACATCTTATTCCCCTTTAAGGTGCCTTTTTAATGAAGAGTTGTGAACTTCCATAAAATGGTCAAAAAAACAAAATCATATTCATAATAAAAGAGGGCCCAATATTTTGCCGACCCTTGACTCCCTAAAAATAGAGTGCAAATCCATAATTGAGATATTGAAAACTTTGGCATATGAAGCACCAACACTTCAAAACAAGTGTTGCAGCCGGACACGTGTGGACATGCCATGTGACATGTGTCCCTTTATTTAAACCTTTGTCATCTCAATATGCTAATTATATAAAATTCTAGTTTTCTTTTTTCTTTTTTCTTTTTGACCAAGATGGAAAAGGAACAATTACAAAAATCCATTGTCAAAGAATATGAATGACATTGGGGATTTTTATTGCATTCCCAGTCCTTAAGCCAAACTCTCTCAAATGATTCAATGCCAATTGACCACCAGGAAATATCGATACAAATTTATAAATTATTATAAATAAAGCTAATTTATAGTAACAAAATCTGAAAATCACTCAAAACTTGCATTATTTTTGTGACTCATTTTCATTATGATTTTCATCACAGCATCCTTTGTATAGAAATCAACAATCACTTACAATTTGTCTTCATCTGAATCAAACTCTGTCACTGTCATCGTCTGGTGGCATATGCCCAAATTCCTCCATCAACTCATCATCCGACTCATCATGTTTCCCAGCTAGTTTCCTCTTCAAAATTGCTTCAAATATAGATGGAATTGCTTCTTCATCACCTTCAAAGTACTTCTCTATTCGTCTTTTCAGCTCTACAACCAAATAAGGTTCTAATTGAATACAACTCATAATGTAAACCACGATTATTCCCTAAGATTTACAAATCTTTCCCTGTATTTGCAAATTAAATTTTAAAAAAGTCAGGCACATAAGCCCCAAAACAAAACACCTAAAAGTTTTTTTTCTTTTCCAAATGACCTATAGATGATGACACTAATATTTAGACCACAACAAACAAGAATCAAGCAGATTTAACTCGTTCTTCTCTTCTTCTTCTTCTTCTTCTTTCTTCTGAAACATGTTACTAATCGAATTTCCAAATAATTCACATAGAGCTTTCTTGAATAACCAATTCGAAATTTACGTAAAAGCATGATAAACAAGCAATCATTCCTAGCATTTATGGGCTAGAATATATAGCTCCAAACTCAAAAGAGTCAAACAAGTCAAAATTCTTTGAAACAATACTCAGATTGAGTTGCAAATAAATAACACAACCCAAAAACTATCCCATTTGGTTCATGTTTTGTTTTTATTTCTGTTATTCTGTTTTTTTTATTTTTATTTTGGTACACAAATTAAACAAATTCAATTTCTTCTCCTGCACAAAAGATTAAAAATTAAACTGAAAATAACTAAGATCAAAAGACCCCATAAGTAAACAAACTAAATAACCAAGTTCCGCATCATACAAGAGTAAATAAAGAGTAAAACTTTACTTTCTTTGATTTCATTCCTACACATTCTTAGCAACCAAACACAGCGCAGCAAAGTTGATTATACCTTCGTTGCTAACATCCTCTTCTTCAATGGGTGATTCTTCTTTCTGGGTTTGGGCAGGGTTAGTTTCAGGAACAGAGTTTGCAATGAAAGAATGGGTCTTGGAAGAGACAAGTCTTCTGAATTTCAAGAAAGGTGAAGCAGAGAGAGAGGGGAGTGAAACAATTTTAGCATTAAGAGGGTGTGGTTTGAGGGTTTGAGGGGAGAGAAAACTGTGTGTATAGAGAGAGAGTGAGAGGTGTCTGAACAGAGCTTGTCTCATAGCTTTTGCTTTTTAGGGTTTTAGGAAGGTTTGTTGCTTCTTCTGCTTGCTTGTTTCTTCTTTGTTTCCATAGCTTAGCTCTACAGCTTCTTTGCTGGTTGCTGTGCTGGGTTGGTTATGGAATGGACCCATTGGGTATACAATAGTTGAGGTGGATCACAAAATCATAAATGGGCTTGGGCTTTAAAAAGATTGGGCTGGTTGGCCCATAACCTAATTTTACAAAAAATAATAGAATAAATTACAAATATGCTCTTTGAGATTTGCTTAAAATATAAATTATCTCTTATAATTTAAAAAATTTCAAATATTCCATTGTCATAATTTTTTATTTAACATAATTAATTAAAAAAATAAAATTTTTAATTACTCTTGTATACAATAATAAAATTACAAGAATTATTGGTTGAAATAAATTTTTGACATCATTAAAAAATGTTAATTAACATAATAATTTATTAATAAAATGAGCCATTTATTATGAAATTAAAAAATTTAGAGAGGCAAGGTGTAATTTTTAAAACTATAAAGAATAACTAGTATTTTAAACAAATCTCAGATAATATATTTATAATTACCAATAATAATAATAATAATAATAATCTTGATTCATGGAGGAAAAAGAAAAATAAAATGAATGAAATAATTTTTTGATATACAATTTCCTTTATTTTCTTCACTTTACTTATCCGTTGACATATGTAAGATTCAAACATAGTCTTAAAATTTTATAATTTATATTTATTTGTATTTTCAAAATAAGATATATTTTGACATTTAATGCAATATTTACAGTTTATTAATTTTTATTTATATGTTTATTTTTAGTAATTATAAAAAAAAATGTATATTTTTTTGACACAAGCATTTTTCAAAAAAAAATAAAAAAATTCAAACGGGTCTATTGTGTTGTCAAATGCACTAGTTGGAGGATGAAGGGTTGTGAACAAGTAGACGAAAAGTTATTGGTTTGGTTTAAGGTAATATTTTTTTATATGTATTGTGATTGGTAAAAAAAATAAATTTATGATTTTATATTAAATAATTGAAAATTTTAAAAGAATATAATAATTTATAATTGAACAAAAATAAAACAATAATGTCTTTAAGCTATGTTTGGGAAATAATTTTGGGCTTAAATAATTATATAGAATAAAATAGATTATTTTAGTCAAATAATATAAAATGTCTTATTTAAATCTTAATTATTTTATTTTTTTTCATAAAAATAAAAAAGACAAAAAATCTTTAATCCTAAACTAAAATATTTTAAAAGTCAAAAAAAAATTAAAAAATCAACACAGATTACAAACGAAATCACTCGATAGTTTTTTTCAAGCTGAGGCCTGTCAAATGTGGTAGTCAAATGATGGAAACTCAAGGAAGAGGTGACGTTTATTAATTTTTTATTATACAAATTATAAAATATGTGTATTTTTAATAATTATAAAAAAAAATGTTTGAGATACCTATAAAGGATAACTCTTATGACTCCTACTAATGTATTGATTATTAATGTGTTTAATTTTTTTAAAGAATTATATCTGATAGTGACAAAAATGCTTCAAATCATTTTAAGAATTGTATTTTGGCTTCGTTTGGGAAGTTGCTATTTTAGTTTTTGGCTATTTTAGTAGACTAAAATTTTTATGTTTGGGAAGATGATTGGATTTTTTTATAGTTGGATGTGATGTTTGTGAGAGAAAAAGTGAAATGATTATGAGTTTGATGTGATATTTTGTCTTATTAACTATTTTAACTTATTTTGTCTTTTTGTAAATTTTAACCTAAATTAAGCTATTTTTTTTCTTTCCAAACACTCTCAAGTCTCTGTCATTATTATTATAAAAAATATAAATTTCTTGATACATGCATTTTTTCAAAAAGAAAATGAGTGAGAGCACTAATTAGTGCTATCACTAATGATGTGGCAGTGGGCCCCACCAGGAATGATTTGATGTTTTGACCTTGGTGTTATATTTTTTTTCTTTTTTATTGAGTGCCATGTCTTTTTAGAGTTTCAAAATTAATGGTCTCCATCATTGTTGTTTTTAAAAATAAAAAATTCAAACGTGTTTATTGTGTTGCCAAATGCAGTGGTTGGAGGATGAAGGGTGGTCAACAAGTGGAGGAGAAGTTATTAGTTGATCCGGCAATGTCACGTGTATACTACTGAAGAGATATGTTTATGATTTGAAAAATGTTAAGAATTTTAAATATTTAAAATTTTTAATATTATTTTTATAATTAAGTATAAAAAGATATGATAATTTATAATTGGTAAAAATAAAATCACGTGATGTCTTTAAATTAATTAATAATTTTTTCAAGTACAGGCCTGCCAAGCCTGCCAAATGTGGTAGTCAAATGATGAAACTCCAGGGAGGAGGTGACCCGAGATGATGGAACTTGTTTTCAAATCAAAGTGAATTTTTTTTGGGAATCATAAGCTTTTAGTGGCTTGGCTAAGTTTTTAGTGGTTTCGCGTCGCGTGTCATGTTGTAGTTTTAGCCTAAAAAATATATATATATATATATATATAAAAGATAAAATTAATTATATAAATTAATAAGATAAAATATTACATCTAAATCATAATTATTATATTTTTTTCTTATAAAAGTTAAAAAAATTAAAAATAAAAATCAAATAAAACTAAAAATATAGTTTAAAATAGTCAAAAAGTCAGACTATTTTATCTCCTTCTAAACAAAGACTAAGGCCTCATTTGGCAAGTGATTTTTTAAGTCAAAAAGTCACTAAAAAAATCAAAGAATTAACAACTTATACCAAAAAGTCAAAGATTCTCTTTTCTCTCTACTTTTTGCACATCTTTTTTTAAAAAGTCAAAAAAATATTTCAAACATACTAATTTTCTTTATATCATATTTTAGTCAAAAAAATCAAAAAATTATTAAAAAATTCTATTCCCAAACGAGGCCTCAAAGTCAAAAAAATATTATCAAAAAGTCTATAATTTATCCTAAAAAGTCAAAGATTCTCTTTCCTCTTTACTTTTTACACATCTTTTCGTAAAAAATCAAAAAATCATTCCAAACATACTAGTTAGCGTTTGATAGAGTTTTCTAAATAAGATTTGAGAATAGAAGTTGTATTTTAAGTTTGTGAGTTTTGGAATTATGATTTGAGTGTCGAAAATTTATTTGGTTATAAGTTTTGAAAATAGTTTTGAATTGAATAATGTGACATATGATATTTAGGCCAAAGTTAGCAAGTCTATAAAAAGTCAAAAAGTCAAATAGTTACTGAAAAAGTTAAAAAGTTATCATTATTTATCAAAAGTCAAAAATTACAGTTGCACAACTCTATCTTAGGCTCTGTTTGGTTGTGCTCTAAAATCAGTTTTCTACCTGTGTGTAGGAGTATGATGTTTGGTTTCGTTTTCAAATTAATTTTCTACACTCTGCAGAGAGAACTCTGATGCACAGGCGCCTTTTTTGTCCACCCGGATGACCACCCGGTAGACCACCCGGATGACCACCCGGATGACCACCCAGTAGACCACTCGGATGTCCGGCTGGTTCCAGATTTTTTTTTTTTTTTTTTTTTTTGCAATTGATTTATATAATCGGGACAAATATTTTCTGAAAATTTTTAAATCTTTTATGTGCTTTAAAATAATTTTGAATTGTATGTTTAGTTATGAGTTGTAAATTTTTGTATCACATATCAAATGTCACATCAATAATTTCTCACTCAAATCAAACCTCTTACACTCAAATCATAATTCCACAACACACAAACTCAAAATACAACTCATACTCTCAAATCACATTTACAAAACTTTACCAAACACTACCTTAATTTTTCCCTACACACTAATTTATACAATTTTTTAATACATATTTTTTCATAAAAAGTCAAAAAGTTATCCCAAACATTCATATTTTTTTCTCAATTTTTTTAGTCTAAAAAGACAAAAAGTACACTTATTTAGGACACCCCAAAAATTAATTTAAAAACTTAAAACTCATCTAAACACACAACCCAAAATCCTATTCAAAACTCATAAAAAATTTAAAAAAAATTCTGGAAATATTTTTTATTTAAAATATAAAATAACAAGTGCCAAAATATATATATATATATATATATATATATATATATATATATTATTCCGGTCAACCGGCCAGACGTTCAAATTAACCAAATTTTTTCGTCTAGAAAAAAGTTTTCAAAAGTGAGTATGAAATTAATTTTTAAAAATTACAACCAAACACCACGCGCAAACCAAGAGATGGAATTACAATTCCAAAACTCTTCCAAACAAAGTCATTTTTACTTTATATTATAACTAAAAAAATTAAAAAATTATTAAAATAAACTGTTTCCAACTAGAAGTACATAAAACATAAAAAATAAAAAAGTATTTTAGTTCAAGTCTTCTAAAACTTTCAACGTCTTTTTTTACCAAACAATAATGCTTGAGACCACTAAAAGTGGTGCTCTAAAAGCACCACTAGTGATGTGGCAGTGGACGGGACCCACTGCTTGTGTCTTGTGTTTTTATTTTTTTTTGATTAAAGTGTTTGTCAA
Source organism: Camellia sinensis (assembly GCF_055761805.1). Classification (NCBI taxonomy): domain Eukaryota; kingdom Viridiplantae; phylum Streptophyta; class Magnoliopsida; order Ericales; family Theaceae; genus Camellia; species Camellia sinensis. Next base: position 162,400,827 of record NC_138964.1, read on the forward strand.
CTCATTAGTGGTGCTTTAGAGCACCACTTTTAGTGGGATGTATCATTACAATACCAAAGCACTAATACGTTTGTTGTGATATTTTTAAGAATGATTTAAAAATTTTAAAATTTAATAACTTTTTATTTATATATCTAATTTTTTTAAAAATTTATATTTTTAGAATTATCTCGTTAAGATATATTAAAGAAGTTCAATGATGAATATGAAAATCAAAAAATAAATAAATAAATAAATAAATAAAATTTCATTGACCCAAGTAGGAAACATTTCACTAAAATTAGTTAAATGTTACTGTAATTTATTTTAAGTTTCACTGACAAAATTGTTCAGATAAATTTTAGAATTGTCTATTTTTTCTTAAAGAAATTTCTAAATCGGCCAAAAAAATTCTACTTATTTCCTCTCAAAGAAATTTCAAAAATTGGACAATTGAGAAGTCAGTGAAATTTCTTTGACTTTTAGTCATAAAACTCCATAACAATTTATTTTTTTCTTTTCAAAATTTCATATTCATTATAGTTCTTGTTTGATAGATTTTGACGTGACAATTCAAAAATATAAATTTTATAAAATATGGAATTTTAGATCAAAAGTTATTAAATTTTAAAATTTTGAAAAACATTTCAAAATACAACTTTTCTGGAATGAAGGGGACATTCTTGACATTTATGTTGAAATTTGTTCTTATTTTCATGGAATTTCAAATATTTGAAATTTTAACTGCCAAACAAATTGTGATTGTTTTTAAACTTTTACACAAATATGTAGAGGGACACTTTTGCTAATTTACCTTCTTTAAATTTCTTAAACTTTATAAAAAAATTTATAATATTTATATTTTTAAAATAAAATAATTTTTGGTTATAACTTTTTAAAAACATATATTCAAAACAATAATATTCATGTTAACGCACATCTCCTTAAATTACAAAATAATATAAACCATAATTTCTCTAATTCATTTTACCATAATAATACAAACAAATTATTTAAAAAATCGTACAAAATGATATGAATTTTTATAATCTTTTTTATTTTCAATAAAAATACTTATTATTATTCCCATAACTTTAAATCTGTCATTAATATATTTTTTAAATAAAATTTTTATTTAAAAATCATTTCACCTCATTTTGTTGGGAGAGCAATAGACCAGTAAAAGGTGAACACAAAGCTCAAGTAATAATACAAAGGAAAAATTATAAAAATATAAAAAAAAAATCTAAGATTTGATTCTTATAATAAAATAAATTTTTTATTTTTTATTTTATCAATTTATATCATAATTTTTTAATTTAAGCCACCAGTTTATTTTCATTAAGTAAAATCAATAGGAAAAAATATTTTAATCATTGAACTCAAAAATATATATAACATATCTAAAATATCTCTTTTTGTTGAATTTAGTGCTCGTTTGGCAATGACTTTTTTAGTTGGCTTTTTTATTTTTTTAACTTTTGTAGCTTTGGACTTTTTTAGTCATTTTAGTATTCTTGTTTGGCTTTTTTGGGTTTTTGACTTTGGAATTGTGTATTTTTTTTGTCTTTTTGTGAATTTTGTCGTTTTGTAATTTTTTGATTTTTTTTTTTTTGTCATTTTGTGATTTTTTAGCCCAACATAAATACCAAACAACCCCTTAACACTTTTTTGTGTAGGCTTTATTTAATAAAAATAGAAAATGATTTAGAATGAATTCAAATAAAAATTTTAAAATTAAAATTGATAAAATTAAAATTTTAAATTTATTTTATCAAAAGGATCACACTCTTAAAAAAATGGATAATGTTTGAGAGCTCGAATGGTTTTTTTTTTTTTTTTTTTCGTCTTCTTCGTCATGCAAGCTGAAACAAAGGGAGAGGGAGAGAGAGAGAGAGAAAGGAGGCAGGTCGTCGCAGCCCTCCGCCGTCGCCTCTGCCCGATCGTCGCAGGCCCGCATCCGTCGATCGTCGTCGCAGCCTCTGCCTCGCAGCCCCCGCACCTCCTCCACCAGTCATGTTGGCCCCCTCCAATCCTTCCTCCTCCTCCTCCTCCTCCTCCTCCTTCCTCCCTTCTTCTTCTTCCTTCTCTGATCTTCCTTCTTCTGCAAAAAAAAAAAAAATCAAAAACGGCGTTGTCGCAGAATTAGAGGGATTCGGGGGGGAGCTTTCGAGCTCCCTAGCACGGTCCTAAAAAATTTTGTAGTTTTTTCTAAGAATAATGTTTGGTAGCTCGAGAGATTGCCCCCCCGAATCCCCCTAATGCCCAAAACGACGTCGTTTTGGGCATTAGCCTTTTTTTTTTTTTCTTTTTTTTCCTCCATTTTCGAGTCTTCTTCCTTCCATTTTCCTTCGAGTCTGCAGAGGGAGAGAAAGAGAAGAGAGGGGAAGAGGAGGAGAGAGGGAGAAAGCTTGCTGATCGTCGCCTGTGCCTTCGCCGTCGTCAATCGTCAGCTCGCCGCCGCCGATCGTCGCAGCAGCAGCAGCTCGTCGCCTCCGCCAATCGTCAGCTCGTCGCCTCCGCCTCCGCCTCCGCCTCCAGCCCCATTTGTTGGGCCCCCTCCAGTCCCTCCCCCTCCCCCTCCTCCTCTTTCTTCTTCTCCCTTCTTCTGATCTGCAAAAAAAAAAAAAAATTCAATCTAATCTACAAAAAAAAAAAAAATTCAAACGTCAAAACGACGTCATTTTTAGATTAAAGGAATTCGGAACAGCTGTTTTGGAGTTACGTTTTTCTAATATAAAAATGTGAAATTAATAACATAACATATACAATAATAAAATGGAAGGATGAGTATAAACAAAGAAAAGTCAAAGTGGAAAGAAAAAAAAAAAAAGTGAGCCAAATGGAATCTAAGCTGTGTGGGGGAGCGCAAAACAAAAGAAAAGTATCAATCAGACGGCTTCTCTTCTTTTTGTAATTACACGCTTATCAATATGGGACACGCTACCCACTCTTGTTTCACTTTCAACACTGCCCCCCTACCTTGAAAACTGTTTTCAAAAAACACTTATTCTTATTATTATATATAACTCTCGTTTGGAAAGTTGGATTTTGTGGGAAGAAAAAAAAAATATTATAAATTTAAAGTAATATTTTATTTTATTAATTATTTAAATTTATTTTGTTTTTTTATAAATTTTAACTCAAAAAATAAGAAATAGCTTTTGTCAAACAAGGCCATAATATAAGCTTCTAAAAAAAGTATTCCTTGGTGTTCATAAATAGGATTTGTTTGGGATGTAGTTGGCTTAGTTTTTTATTTTTATTTTTTTTTATTATTTTAGTCTAAAGTTAAAAAATTTAGTTTGAGATCAGTTTTTTGACTTTTGCGAAAGAAAAAATAAAATAATTATGATTTGAATGTGACATTTTATCTTATTAATTTTTTAACTTATTTTATTTTTTTATGACTAAAATAACCAAAAAAAATTAAAAAAAAAGGTTTAGCATGGCAAACAAAGGCATAAAGCATAAGCAAGGGCACAAACAGTCCTTCACTTGGAACAAATTAAACTATTATAGTGGGTGTTTGTGAAGTGGATTTTTTTATAAGTGTTTTTAGTTGTAGGATATTATTGGAGAATTTTTTTTGTGTTTGAGAAGATAATTAAGTTCTTTTGTGGTTGAATGTGATGTTTGTGAGAGAAAAAATGAAATGATTATAAGGTTTGATGTAATAATTTGTTTGAATATATTTTTTTTAATTTTGTAAAACATGTGTCTTATAGTGAAAAAAAATTAAAAAAAAAATCCCAAAAACTTCCCAAATAGATATGTTTTACTTTTTGATCTCATGATCCCATAAATATCAACAATGTTAGATGACTCGAATTTTCTTGGCTCGAATAATTTAAATGTTTCAAAATGATTTCGTTTTGACGCATTCAAATCATTCAAACCACATAAATTCGGACCATCAAATGTTTTTTTTTATAAAATATAACAATAATAATGATGATTCCACTCTTTTTGAAGAAGTCCAAGTTGGGTTTAATAAATGAACCCCCACTTCGTTTGGGTTAGATTTTTTTAGTTATTTTAGTCATAAAAAATAAAATATATTTTTTAAATCAATAAAATAAAATATCACATTAAATTCATAATTATTATATTTTTTCTTTCACAAAAAAATCAAAAGTACTTCACAAATTAAACTTTTTAACCCTAGACTAAAATAATAAAAAAAACTAAAAAGTCCATCCACTTTCCAAACGAATCTCATATTTGTTTGAACAACTTCACTTTGAATTGAGATCAAATGGTTAGTTACATTAACAACATAAGAAATTATACATCATTTTAATTTAAGAGCATTAATAATATGAAAAAAAAAAATTAAGATGAAAACAACATATCACATGAAACTCATATACCAATTAAAATTATTAGGGTTCCGTTTGGTAAGCCTCTCAAATTATAGTTACACCCATTGATTTGAGTGTGTTGTTTGTTTTGAGCTTTCAGATTATAATTCTACACCCATTTCTCAAAACTCAATTCAAAACATAATCATTACTTTTTAAAACTCATAACCAAACACATAATTTAAAACTTAATTCAAATCAATATTTTAATTTTTTAAATATTTTTAAAATATTTTATTCTTGTTAAGATTTTAAATATTTTAATATTTAAATATGTTACGATTTTTTTAATATTTTGAATATTTTTAAATATTTTAATTTCAAAATATTACGATTTTAATTTTTTAAAATTTTAAAATATTTTATAAAAATAAATTCAAACTCTATTTTATAAAAATATTTTTAAATATTTTAATTTTTTTTGCTATGTATTTGGTTACGATTTGAGTGTAGAATAGTGAAAGTAGTATGAAGTTTCGAATTATGTGTTTGGTTATGAGTTTTAAAAATAATTTCTTAATTGAGTTTTGTTTTATGTGTTTGGTTACAATTTGAGTGTAGAGTTATTTTTAAATTTAAAATATTAACATTTTAAATTATTTAAAATTTTTGAATATTTAAATTATTTAAATTTTTACGATTTAAATTTTTTGAATATTTATTTTAATTTTTTAGATTATTTAAATTATTTAAATATTTATGATTCAAATTTTTTGAATATTTATTTTGAAAAAAAATTATTTCCTTTGTCGTATTTTCAATTAAAAAATTGATTAATGTTATTTTTGATTAATAATAAAAATTTTTAATTGAATTTTAAAAAGAGTTTGGTTATGAGTGTTGATCAGAATTTTCAATAGTGTAAAAGTAGTGTGTTTTGTTATGAGTTATAACAATTTGAATTAAATTTTGAAAACTCTTTTCAAAACTCATAACTAAACAAATTTTCTTACTTTATATGTCAAATCAAACTTTTAAAACTCAATTCAAAAACTATAACCAAACAAATTTTCTACATTTAAATTATAATTTCACAACTCACAAACTCAAAATATAACTTATACTCTCAAATCATATTTATAAAACCCTAACAAACACATTCTAAAATTCTTAATTTAGAACTTTCAATCTATTTTTCTAACAGCATTGCATTTGAATATGTATGTGGGGTCGTGTCAAGGAAAAAATGAGGCATCAAAAACAGGGAGGACGATTGAATGTTGATGTTGTGGAATTGTGACAAGAAGGCGGTGGTCATGAGAGGGATTGGGGCGTTCGAAAGAGGAAAAGTGAAGGACGAGTTGAATGGTAAGAGGAGAAATCATGGTGTGTAACGAAATTGTAGATGAGAAAAAAATGAATAACGAAACAAAAATATGAAGAGAATGAGAGGAGATGGAGCAGATTGTTAACACATCAAATTTGCCATATGATATTGGGATGAAATGTTTAGAATAGTCTTGATTTCGTTTATTAATTTTGGGAGACAAAATTAATGTTATTATTAATTGAAAAGAGAATAATTATTATTTTATTTTTTTTACAATTGACATATGTTAATTTTTATATATTAAAAAATATTTTCTGAATTTTTAAATTTTTTTTATGTGTTTTAATAAAATTTTGAATTGTATGTTTGGTTATCATATGTCACATCAAAAATTTCTCACTCAATTTAAAACTCTTTCAGCAAACAAATTTTCTACACTCAAATTACAATTTCAAAACTTACAAATTTTAAATACAACTCATACTCTCAAATTATATTTATAAAACTTTATCAAACGTAACCTAATTTTTTTTTTTTTTTAATTTTCTCGGATCAACAACAGAATAAGATAACTTGAAACTCCAACAAAATTAATTAATTAGTAATTGGTATTATTATATTACAAAACAAGTAAATCAATTTGATGCGGACACCAATTTTAAAGCTTTCGTTGACTGCACTGCACCGACAAGGAATTTATTTTTTTGAAGATTGTTTTATGCAAATAAGACTTGTACTCTTATAATTCTTCGTTTATATACAATCATAGATTTTCATTTTATATTTTTTTAAATTTGTTTTGACTATCCTACTTGTCAAGTAATTCTCTCTTATTTTATTGGAAAGTGATGTGATGTCTCGTTTTTACACGTGGTTTGAATGATGTGCTCGTATTTACTTTGACACTGCCAGGTTAATTGAAAAATGAGTGATTTTTTATTGATAAATTTCATTATTAAGTGTTTTATTTTATATAATCTAAATTATTTTTGATTATTTCAATAAGTCTCATGCCTAATTTTTTGTCCAAATCACCCATGTTGTGTTTTTGAATGTCTCTTGCCATTCAAACCAATAGAATTTGAAAATAAAGAAGTTTTCCCACGCAAAGCGGAAACAATCCTACAAAAATTCTATATTTCATACTTGTGAAATTGTCTCATCATCTCATCGTTTCATCACCTCAACTCCTTTATCATATTTTCTATGTCGTCGGCCGCTGGAATCACCATTCTCATCTTTCATTTCTGTTGTGAATCTTCACAATGATTATCTGTGACAATCCAACCATCTCATAATGGGTACCAAACGTAAGTGATTTCACTCATTTTGTATATAAATCCTAAACCCTAACTATTTTTTGCCCCAATGTGAACTTCCACACATTCCTATGATTATATTGATATGATTTGGGTCTTTATTGTTCATATTATTTTTGTTATTTTGCATTTCTTGCAGTTGTTGTTGGTATTGATGATATCCCTGAATAGATGTAAATCTCCTAAAGTTTTTGCTCTTTTTTTTTTCAATTTTTTTTTTATTTTTAATTGTTGTTGTTGCTATTCCCATTATGTAAACATTCACATAGAAACCATGGCGTGCATAAAATTGTTACATGATTGTTGTGGACCAATTCATTTGTATGTTACATTGTAAGTTTTACATCAAGCTAATACCTATGAAAAACCTCCTTTCTTAGATTTGTTATGTGATATATGGATAAAACTATTGTTTTTTTATGTTGATATTCATACCAATGTGAATATTCACAATATATTTTGATTCCCAGTAAAATTGTGGTGGGCGGTTAATGTATGGCTAATGTGTTAAGGAAAATATGTGATTCCCCACAAATAAATCAATCAATGGGAATAAAAACTAATGCGGAAAAATTAAATCAAAGGCAACACAAGAATTTTTACGTGGTTCCCTCAATGTGAGGTACGTCCACGGGATCGAAATCTGATTCCACTATCAACCAAATAAGTTCCAAACGATTACAAACGAGACACTAATGGTCTCACAAAACCACCCTTAGGTGAATTCCAAATAATCACAAATAAATAAAGAGGAAAGACCTCATCAAATAGATGAACCAAAATCTTCAGAACTAGAGTTGAAGAAGACCCAAAATAATAATCCAAATCAACTTCACCAAAGCTGCCGAAACCATGCCACCACCGAATCAAAACCGCAGCTTCTCACCATGATCATCATGCTGGGTGCTCACCTTTTGAAACAAAAACCAAGAATGGCAGCCGTACAACACCTTTTGGTGAAAACCAATATATATGTGTCTCAAATATTGAACAATATATATATATATATATATATATATATATATAATTGGGTATTGGGTTTTGTAATCAAACCCTAATTGTATCCAAATTGAATTGGGTCTCCACAAATATAATATATAATAATATATTATACCTAAACCAAGCCAAATTAAAATTCTTTAACAAACCAATTGGGTCCCACACTCCAATAAGGAGGTATACCCAACAATTCTCCCCCTACGGACTTAGGTGGAGATATCAACCATACCCGCCAAAGTTCGACACTTCAAATGTTTGTCCTTCGACAAAGTCTTAGTTAACATATCCGAAATATTATCATCTGTGTGAACCTTTTCGAGTTGCAACAACTTCGAATCTAACACATCACGAATCCAATGGTATCTCACATCAATGTGTTTCGATCTCGAATAAAAGGTAGAATTTTTACTCAAGTGAATAGCACTTTGACTATCACAATAAAGTACAAACCTTTCTTGCTTTAAACCCAACTCTTGCAAAAATTTCTTCAACCATAACTCTTCTTTGCAAGCTTCCGTAATGACAATAAATTCAGCTTCGGTAGTTGAGAGAGCAACACATTTTTGTAATTTAGATTGCTATGCCACAGCTCCCCCTGCAAAAGTCATCAAATACCCCGAAGTAGATTTCCTAGAATCAACATCACCAGCCATGTCAGAATCTGTGAACCCATCAAGCATCGGCTTACCATCCCCAAAACACAAACACACCTTCGAAGTTCCTCGAAGATACCTTAGAATCCATTTTACCGCTGTCCAATGTTCTTTACCCGGATTAGAGAGAAATCGACTCACCACACCAATGGCGTGAGCAATATCCGGCCTAGTATAAACCATTGCGTACATCAAAGAACCAACTGCTGAAGCATAAGGAACTTTTAACATCTCTTCTTTGTCTTTCTCACTTGTAGGACATTGATTCGAACTAAATTTGAAGTGACCCGCAAGTGGACAACCAACCGACTTTGCTTTATTCATGTTGAACCTCTCAAGAACTTTCTTAATGTAGCTTTCTTGAGACAACCAAATCAGTCCCTCTTTGCGATCACGAACAATTTTCATACCAAGAATTTGCTTTGCCGGTCCCAAATCTTTCATAGCAAAAGACTTGCTCAACTCCATTTTCAACCTGTTTATCATGGTAGAATCTTGACCCACAATTAACATGTCATCAACATAAAGCAAAAGAATAATAAATTTACTATCCGGAAAATTTTTCACAAACACACAATGGTCCGAAGTGGTTTTAGAAAAACCATTATTCATCATGAAAGAGTCAAATTTTTTGTACCATTGCCGCGGGGCTTGCTTGAGGCCATACAACTTTTCTTCAATTTGCAAACAAATTTCTCTTTCCCTTTCTCCACAAAACCTTCCGGTTGCTCCATGTAAATTTCTTCTTCAAGATCACCATGCAGAAATGCGGTCTTCACATCAAGTTGCTTAACTTCAAGGTTCATACTTGCAGCCATGCCAAGTACAACCCGAATAGAAGACATCTTTACAACCGGCGAGAAAATCTCGTCAAAATCAATACCTTTCTTTTGCCCAAAGCCTTTCACAACAAGACGTGCTTTGTACCTCAGATTCTTGCCATCATTCTTCAATTTGAAGACCCACTTATTTTTCAAAATTTTCCTCCCCTTAGGCAACTTCACTAAATCATAAGTGTGATTTTCATGCAAGGAATTCAATTCCTCTTCCATTGCCTTTTTCCAATCATCTTTCTTTGCATGCTCAATTGCTTCTTGGTAGCTCTCCGGCTCCCCTTGATCAGAAATCAACACAAATTCATTGGGAGGATACTTTCTTGAAGGTTGTCGATCCCTTGTAGATTTCCTCAACTCAAGTTATGGTGGCGGTTCTTGAGTTGGATGCTCTTCCTCAATTTCTGGCTCAACTTCATTAGGATTAGCATCATCCTCTACATCTTCAATAGGTGGCTGCACATCTCCCCCATTTTCATCATCAACTGAAGACGAAGGAGATGGATCCATGTCAATGAGATCACTAGTTTTTGGCTCCGGTTGATCACCTTTGCCAAAGTCTTCAATTGTTTGGTCTTCAAGAAACACAACATCACGGCTTCGAATGACTTTCTTGTCGATCGGATCCCACAATCTATACCCAAATTCATCACGCCCATAGCCAAGAAAAATACATTGTCTTGACTTGCTATCAAGCTTGGACCTCTCATCTTTTGGAATGTGAACAAAGGCTCGGCAACCAAACACTCTCAAGTGCTTATAAGATACATCTTTACCGGTCCAAACTCTTTCTAGAACATCACCGTTCAAAGGATAGGAAGGTGACAAATTGATCACGTCAACCACTGTCTTCATTGTCTTACCCCAAAAGGATCTTGGCAATTTAGCTTGAGAAAGCAAACACCTTGTTCTTTCCACAATGGTGCGGTTCATTCTCTCGGCAACCCCATTTTGTTGAGGAGTCTTCTTAACTGTTTTTTGATGCCGAATACCTTGGCTGCGACAATACTCATCAAATGGCCCAATGTATTCACCACCATTGTCTGATCGGATGCACTTCAATTTCTGCCCTGTTTCTCTTTCAACCATAGCCTGAAATTGCTTAAATACTTCTAGAACTTGATCTTTAGTTTTTAGTAGAAAAGCCCAAACTTTCCTTGAATAATCATCAATGAAAGTAACAAAATAAAGTGCACCACTATGTGTTCTAACTTTTAAAGGACCACAAACATCTAAATGAATCAACTCCAAAACATTTTCTTTTCTAGAAGCAACATTTTTATGAAAAGAAACTCTATGTTGTTTACCCGCCAAACAATGAACACAAGTTTTGAGATGTGTACCTTTCAAACCGGGTAGAAGCTCTTTCTTGAACAATACTTGCAGCCCCTTTTCACTCATGTGGCCAAGCCGCTTGTGCCACAATTCGGTAGAAGCATCATCTTGAAGTGCATTGACAACACCTTTACAAATTTTTCCTTGCATTGAATAAAGTGTATGAGTCTTCTTACACTTAGCCACCACCAAGGAACCCTTTGTGAGCTTCCATATTCCATTACCAAATTTGTTGTTGTAGCCTTCATCATCTAGCTTCCCGGTAGAGATCAAATTGAGGCGAATGTCGGGAACATGCCTCACATCTTTAAGTAACAACTTGCAGCCTAAATTTGTTTCCAAGCAAACATCACCCATACCAATAATCTTGGACAAACCTTCATTATCCATTCGAACAGAACCATAATCTCCTTCGGTGTAGGTAGTGAAGAAATCAACTCGAGAAGTCACATGAAAAGAAGCACCGGAATCAATCACCCAATTGCTCTCTTGGCCCACAAAATTGATACAATCATCTTCACAAACGACCATGAGATCACCATTGGTAGTAACTGGCGTTATGTCTTCTTGCTTCTTGTCCACACTTTTGTCACGCCTTTTCTTCTTATTCTTGAGCTTTCGGCATTCTCGCTTCATGTGCCCTTTCTCATGGCAATAATGGCACTTAATGTTTTTCTTTGAAAAAGAAACATCTTTCGATTGGTCACGGCTTTGATCACGACCATGAGGAGTCTTACTCCTCCCCTTTGTTTTGCTTCGGCCTCTCACAACGAATGCTTCCGAATGAGAGGAACCCGCTGATTTTCTTCTAGTTTCTTCATTCAACAGGCAACTAGTGACTTGGCCCATTGTAACAACTCCATCGGGCGCCGAATTACTGACGGTCACAACCGAAGTCTTCCAACTTTCGGGCAAAGAACTAAGTAGCATCAAAGCCTGCAACTCATCATCAAAAACAATTTTCATAGAAGCTAGTTGGTTAACAATACCATTTATTTCATTCAGATGTTCCAGAATAGGGCTGCCCTCTTTATATTTTAAATTAACCAACTTACGAAACAGAAAGGCTTTATTTGTGGCTGATTTTCTATCATAAAGACTCTAATTTTTTCCATAAATCATGTGCTGAAGTTTCAGTAGCAACATGATGAAACACACTGTTGTCAATCCACTGACGAATAACACCAACGGCTTTTTGATTAAGCCTATTCCATTCATCATCTTTCATACCCTCGGGTTTGCCAGAATCACCTTCAATGGGTCCATACAAATCTTTACAAAATAATAGGTCCTCCATTTTCGTTTTCCAAGTTACCCAATTGCTTCCATTGAAGCTAGACATACAACCCATATTCCCCTCCATTGATTTACACAAATAAATAAACTCAAATAGACTGTAAGCTCTGATACCAGTTGTTAAGGAAAATATGTGATTCCCCACAAGTAAATCAATCAATGGGAATAAAAACTAATGCGGAAAAATTAAATCAAAGGCAACACAAGAATTTTTACGTGGTTCCCTCAATGTGAGGTACGTCCACGGGATCGAAATCCGATTCCACTATCAACCAAATAAGTTCCAAACGATTACAAACGAGACACTAATGGTCTCACAAAACCACCCTTAGGTGAATTCCAAATAATCACAAATAAATAAAGAGGAAAGATCTCACCAAATAGATGAACCAAAATCTTCAGAACCAGAGTTGAAGAAGACCCAAAATAATAATCCAAATCAACTTCACCAAAGCTGCCGAAACCATGCCACCACCGAATCAAAACCGCAGCTTCTCACCATGATCATCATGCTGGTGCTCACCTTTTGAAACAAAAACCAAGAATGGCAGCCGTACAACACCTTTTGGTGAAAATCAATATATATGTGTCTCAAATATATATATATATATATAATTGGGTATTGGGTTTTGTAATCAAACCCTAATTGTATCCAAATTGAATTGGGTCTCCACAAATATAATATATAATAATATATTATACCTAAACCAAGCCAAATTAAAATTCTTTAACAAACCAATTGGGTCCCACACTCCAATAAGGAGGTATACCCAACATAATGTTGTCATGTTTTTGTACTTTGTAAGCTATAAATGTGAGTATCATCATCATTCTTATATTCAAAACAAGGCTTATTTTTGTGGTTATGTAATATGATACAATGTTAATGTCAATCTCTACATTAACATTGTAAATTAACATGTGTATGTGAATATAATGTGAAAAAGACCATTGACAATTATCCATTCTCGCTTAATGTTGTCCATGTTTGTCAACTTAATATTCACATCATGTTTGGATATGATGCAAAACTTTATAGTTTGCAGTTGATGAATTGGTGATATTGTCATGATGTTTAGTAGTATGTGGTTATTATGAATATTCGCACTCCTTCCCCCCTCTTTTTGGTTCAATGTGAATTCCAAAACAACTATTTAATATTATCGTTGTTATGTTTCCCCTTCACGTTTGATTGTAACGAACTAATGTGAAATACATGCCAAATAAATTTGTGGTAATGCCAACACAAATGCATAATCCATCCCCAATCCATTCAATCATTTATCAGATGTAAATGTTTACATCATTGTCCATAGATGCGAACATTCACATTAGTGCCCAAAAATGTGGATGTTCACACTTGTGCTTAGATATGTGAATGTTCACATCAGTATTTCAAATGTTCACATTAGTGTTTTTATTGTAGGAAATAGCAGACTCGATTGATTTTTTTGAATATTCATACCATGTATTTGATCAATGTGAATATTCACACCATGTATTTGACTTTCATTGTTTTATCCTATGTTGTACTGTATTCATGATTTTGCTCAATGCAACCATGGTCACATTATTCCACTATTCGCAGCACATATAGTTTGTACTTGATATCATGCACCATTTGTGACCATTAATAGTAAATTCGTTTCTAATTGAACAAACAGATGTTGCTAATAAATTTCATGGCAAAATAAAAAGAGAACAGTTTCACGTCAAAGACAAACTTGAACAAATAGCCAGCCCTTCCTGAAAAGTGAATATGAAAAAGGTCAACTATCGATCTAACATCATTGGGTTAGTGAAACTGATGATGAGTACCAAGTTCTCAGATCTTCAGCTGGATTGTTTGAAGGAAACGCCATTTTGGCAGTTGTTTAATGTGTTGAGAATCGATAAAGTTGACCTGAACAAATGCATGAAGTTCAATGATGTCATCGTATGCGTGCTAAAGACATACAAGGCATCCAAAGACACATTTTACATCGGCGAGAAAAATATGAATATGAATTCCACATCCTTTGTGATTTTGTAAATATAGAATACATTGGACAAAAGAACCATAATTAGTTATTTTGATTGGGCTTAATAAGATACAGTGGTATGTTGTCATAATATTTGCTACTAGAAAGTCAATGTTAATATTCATATTGGTTTATGTTATTTTATAATTATGTACACATAACCATTGGCTTAATGTGACTAAATTAATTCATTTGATATTTTATTCATGATGTTAACATTCACATCAATAATCTGATTGTGCATAACGCATACACTTCATGTTTGTGTACACACAAAAATGATGGTTTGTGCTTAATGCAATGTTGATGTAGTCATGTTTTTAGAGATTAAAACATCAATGTGAACCTTTACATTGTTGTTAGCTCCTTTACAATTGTGTACACATAATCATTGGCTTAATGTGATTTGTGGGCAATGCAATTTTGATGTGAACTTTAATATCACCATTCCATATTAGTAATTAATACTTTGAAACCATAGTGTCTTCATCTATATTCCATAATTCATGTGAACCTTCACATTCATATATTTTAGTGTGAATATTCACATCATGTTTGTATTCAAAGTAAAAGCTGAGGTTTGTCGTTGTGTAAGTTGATGCCATGCTGATGTGAACCTTCACATCACCTTGTCACAGTGGTAATGAACACGGATAAAATATATTCACCATTCAATATTATATTGGTGTGTGAATAATATTAACACCAATTGATAAGACAATGACAAATTTTCAATTCAAATTAATGTGGATATTAAAACTGATTACATCATGGAAAAAAAATAGCTAGTCTATATTTTGTACAACTAATCCTAAAATCAAACACTTTATGAACATTCACATTGTTCATGCGATGAGAATATTCTCCATATTCAAAAATTTAAATCAAAACTCAAACACATAATCAGCCAAAACCAACAACCTCATACAACCAACCAACCAAAATTTCATCTAGATAATAATGTTAAAAGTAAGAAATAGAGCATGCAATCCTTCATATGCATTCACATTCTTCCTGCGATGTGAATATTCACCACATTTAAAAAACAGAGCCATATCTCAACCATATAACCACCCAAAACCCATAACCCCATTCAACCAAATAAAACTTGCATGGGCGAGAAAAATATGAATATGAATTCCATATCTTTTGTGATTTTGTAAATATTAGAATACATTAGACAAAAGAAGCATAATTAGTTATTTTGATTGTTCTTAATAGATACAATGGTATGTTGTCATAATATTTGCTACTAGAAAGTCAATGTTAATATTCATATTGGTTTATGTTATTTTATAATTATGTACATAAAACCATTGGCTTAATGTGTCTAAATTAATTCATTTGATGTTTTGTTCGTGATGCTAACATTTACATCAATAATCTGATTGTGCGTAAACATATACTTCATGTTTGTGTAAACACAAAAATGATGGTTTGTGCTTAATGCAATGTTGAGTTAGTCATATTTTTAGAGATTAAAAAATCAATGTGAACCTTTACATTGTTGTCAGCTACTTTATAATTGTGTATACATAATCATTGGCTTAATGTGATTTGTGGGCAATGCAATTTTGATATAAACTTTAATATCACCATTCCATAATAGTAATTAACACTTTGAAACCATAGTGTCTTCATCTGTATTCCATAATTCATGTGAACCTTCAAATTCGTATATTTTTGTGTGAATATTCACATCATGTTTGTATTCAAAGTAAAAGCTGAGGTTTGTCGTTGTGTAAGCTGATGCCATGCTGATGTGAACCCTCACATCACCTTGTCACAGTGATAATGAACACAGTAAAAACATATTCACCATTCAATATAATATTGGTGTGTGAATAATATTAATACCAATTGATAAGACAATGACAAATTTTCAATTCAAATTAATGTGAATATTAACACTGATCACATCATGCAAAAAAAAAAAAAAAAAAATAGCTAGTCTATATTTTGCACAACTAATCTCAAAACCAAACATTTTATGAACATTCACATTGTTCATGCGATGTGAATATTCACCATATTAAAAAATTTAAATCAAAACTCAAGCACATGATCAGCCAAAACCAACAACCACATACAACCAACCAACCAAAATTTCATCTAGATAATAATGTTAAAAGCAAGAAACAGAGCATACAATCCTTCATATACATTCACATTCTTCCTGCAATGTGAATATTCACCACATTCAAAAAACAGAGCCATATCTCAACTACATAACTAGCCAAAACTCATAACCCCATTCAACCAAATAAAACTTGCATGGGCGAGAAAAATATGAATATGAATTCCACATCCTTTGTGATTTTGTAAATATTAGAATACATTAGACAAAAGAACCATAATTAGTTATTTTGATTGTTCTTAATAAGATACAATGGTATGTTGTCATAATATTTGCTACTAGAAAGCCAATGGTTATGTGTACATAATATAATGCAATGTTGTCATAATATTTGCTACTAGAAAGTCAATATTAATATTCATATTAGTTTATATTATTTTATAATTATGTACACATAACCACTGGCTTAATGTGACTAAATTAATTCATTTGATATTTTATTCATGATGTTAATATTCACATCAATAATTTGATTGTGCATAACGCATACACTTCATGTTTGTGTGCACACAAAAATGATGGTTTGTGCTTAATGCAATGTTGATGTAGTCATGTTTTTAGAGATTAAAACATCAATGTGAACCTTTACATTGTTGTTAGCTGCTTTACAAATGTGTACACATAATCATTGGCTTAATGTGATTTGTGGGCAATGCAATTTTGATGTAAACTTTAATATCACCATTCCATATTAGTAATTAACACTTTAAAACCATAGTGTCTTCATCTGTATTTCATAATTCATGTGAACCTTCACATTCATATATTTTAGTGTGAATATTCACATCATGTTTGTATTCAAAGTAAAAGCTGAGGTTTGTCGTTGTGTAAGTTGATGCCATGCTGATGTGAACCTTCACATCACCTTGTCATAGTGGTAATGAACACAATGAAAACATATTCACCATTTAATATTATATTGATGTGTGAATAATATTAACACCAATTGATAAGACAATGACAAATTTTCAATTCAAATTAATGTGAATATTAAAACTGATCACAGCATGCAAAAAAAATAGCTAGTCTATATTTTGCACAACTAATCCCAAAATCGAACACTTTATTAACATTCACATTATTCATGCGATGTGAATATTCACCATATTAAAAAATTTAAATCAAAACTCAAACACATGATCAGCCAAAACCAACACCCCCATACAACCAACCAACCAACCAAGATTTCATCTAGATAACAATGTTAAAAGCAAGAATCAATGCATACAATCCTTCATATACATTCACATTCTTCCTGCGATGTGAATATTCACCACATTCAAAAAATAGAGCCATATCTCAGCCACATAACCAGCTAAAACCCATAACCCCATTTAACCAAATAAAACTTGCATGGACGAGAAAAATATGAATATGAATTCCACATCCTTTGTGATTTTGTAAATATTAGAATACATTAGACAAAAGAACCATAATTAGTTATTTTACTTGTACTTAATAAGATACAATGGTATGTTGTCATAATATTTGCTACTAGAAAGTAAATGTTAATATTCATATTTGTTTATGTTATTTTATAGTTATGTACACATAACCATTGGCTTAATGTGACTAAATTAATTCATTTGATTTTTGTTCGTGATGTTAACATTTACATCAATAATCTGATTGTGTATAAACATACACTTCATGTTTGTATAAACACAAAAATGATAGTTTGTGTTTAATGCAATGTTGAGGTAGTCATATTTTTAGAGATTAAAAAATCAATGCGAACCTTTACATTGTTGTCAGGTGCTTTACAATTGTGTAAACATAATCATTGACTTAATGTGATTTGTGGGCAATGCAATTTTGATGTGAACTTTAATATCACCATTCCATCTAACCCAAATTGTTTTTGACTATTCCAATAAACCTAGCTTTTTGTCCAAAACACCCCTGCTATGTTTTTGAATGTCTTTTGCCATTCAAACCAACAGAATCTGAAAATATAGGAGTTCTCCCACGCAAAGTGGAAACAATCCTGCAAAAATCCTATATTCCATACCTGTGAAATTGTCTTATCATCTCATCGTTTCTTTGCCTTAACTCCTTTATCATCTTCTCTATGTCGTTGGCCGCTGGAATCACCATTCTCATCATTTGTTTCGGTTGTGAACCTTTACATTGTTGTTAACTTCTTTACAGTTGTGTAGACATAATCATTGACTCAATGTGATTTGTGGGCAATGCAATTTTGATGTGAACTTTAATATCACCATTACATATTAGTGATTAAAACTTTGAAACTATAGTGTCTTCATCTATATTCCATAATTCAAGTGAACCTTCACATTCGTATATTTTAGTGTGAATATTCACATCATGTTTGTATTCAAAGTGAAAGCTAAGGTTTGTCGTTGTGTAAGTTGATGTAATGCTGATGTAAACCTTCACATCACTTTGTCACAGTGGTAATGAACACAGTGAAAACATATTCACCATTCAATATTATATTGGTGTGTAAATAATATTAACACCAATTGATAAGACAATGACAGATTTTCAATTCAAATTAATGTAAATATTAACACTGATCACATCATGCAAAAAAAAATAGCTAATCTATATTTTGCACAACTAATCCCAAAACGTAACACTTTATGAACATTCACATTGTTCATGCGATGTGAATATTCACCATATTAAAAAAATTTAAATCAAAACTCAAGCACATGATCAGCCAAAACCAACAACCCCATACAACCAACCAACTAACCAAAATTTAATCTAGATAATAATGTTAAAAGCAAGAAACAAAGTATACAATCCTTCATATACATTTACATTCTTCTTACGATGCGAATATTCACCACATTCAAAAAACAAAGTCATATCTCAACCACATAACCAGCCAAAACCCATGACCCCATTCAACCAAATAAAACTTGCATCTCCATCAATTCTACAAAATGAAGTTGGAAAAAAGAATTTAATATAGACTGGTTACAAAAATTGTTGCGATTTAAATCCATCTCCTCTTTCCCTTTGATTCATTCCAGTCGAATGTGAGTTTCAATCAATCTACTGAAGAAGTTTGTAAGCCATCATCTTTGTTCCTTCGATTCAAATCCTCTTCTCTTCCTTTGATTTCCAGCTGAAATCATAATTATGGCAGGAAAAAAAAAATAGCACAAACTCTGAATCGTCATCTTCTCTCCTACAGGAATGAAACCCTACCGCAACGAAATACTATCACGAACTCTGTGTCGTCATCTTCTCTCCTATAGGAACGAAACCCTACCACAACAAAAACAGATAGAAACGTGTATATCATTTTTGTATATAATATATATCAATAATAGACATAATGGTATAATAGTCTAACAAAAAATATAAATAAAAAAAAAGGATCTTATGGAATAAAAGTATAAACACATGAGACTAATTAGGTTATAATTTTCCTTTGTGGACTTATTGGGATAGAACACCTCTAAATGAGATTTATCAATAAAAATCCTTGAAAAAATTATTGATTGGTCAGAGGTTATGACCATATTTTTTATTAATCATAATTTATTATATATTTTAATTATTTAAAGTAAATTTTATTTTTTTTATCGATCACAACATAATTAAAATATCATATGACAGTATCGCAAGACTAATCAATAATTTCTTTATTAATTGAGAATGGGAAAATTTACTTGTGAAGTTGTGAGTGAACTTTTCAAAATTTTACAAAATGAGGAAAAAATATATAATATTACATAGTATTAATGTTTATAAAGGGAATCCCTATTCTTATTTTATTTTATTTCAAATATGCTTTGCTTTTTATCTTTATTATATAAAAAAAGTAATATATTTGAAACAAAATAAAATAAGAATAGTAATTATGTATAATAAAAATAAAAAAGATAATATATTTAAAATAAAAGTGAAATGAGAATAGCAATTCCATTCATAAAGAATCTCTTAAATTTAAAAATATTTTTTTTACTAACTACCCCGACAAGCAATTTTCCCATTGAGGATATTTTCCTTTTTGTAATTTCAGCAAAGTGTATTAATTTTCTTAACATTTAAATAAGGAGAAATTTACAATGTACACCATTGGTGCACCCTTTCAAATGGTGTACATTTTAAAAAAGTTTTGATTTTTTATCATGAAGGTTATGATTATTTGTGATGTGTATTATGGCATTTTTTAGTAAAATTATAAATAGTGAATTTATGATGTGCAACCTAAAATTAGGAATGATAATGTTGGACCATTTTAATATCATTTATTTATATATTTATTTATTTATTTTGTTCATGAATCTTCCTTTTGTCTTATTCATGAATCTTATCTTGTTCATGAATGGAGATTCATTGCCTTGGTGTCCTTTTGTTTTGTTCATGAATTAAGAGCATGTTTGTTTTGAGGGATAAGGGTGTGGGATTGGACTATTAGTCCTACCGAACTAATAGTCCATTGTTTGTTTGCAAAATTTTGCTCCGGACTAATAGTCCCCTCGGACTATTAGTCCCACAAATATAGGACTATTCTATCCCATAGGGGGGTGCGGGATAGAAACCATGAGATTGGTATCCCATGGGATTATTTGGTGAAATGTCCATTTTACCCTCCATGCTATTACTTAGTAAACAATTAGAAATGGTAAAATAGTCTTTTGAACATTTATAAATTATTTTTTTAGTGTTGTTAATTTAAAATTATATATTAAATAAAAAAATTTAATTATAAATTATAAATTTAATTTAATTAAAAATAATAAATTAAAAATTATGGCCTTATAAATTAATTTTTTTTAGTGTTGTTAAAAAATTAAATTTACATATTTCTCTAAAATTATTTTTTTAGTGTTGTTAATTTAAAATTATATATTAAATAAAAATTATAAATTAAATTTATTTAAAAATAATAAATTAAAAACTATGGCCTTATAAATTAAATTTTTTTAGTGTTGTTAAATTATAAATTATAGATTACAAATTTAAAATTATATATTAAATAAAAATTATAAATTACAAGGATAAAATAGTCTTTTGAACATTTATCCTTATCCAGTCCATCTAACCAAACATTGGATTCATTAAAAATAGTCAAATCCAGACATCTAATCCCATGACTAAACAAACATAGGATACAAATCCAGTCCAACCAAATAGTCCGGGGACAATGTATCCCGGGACTAACAGTCCGATGGATTACAATCCCCTCTTATCCAATCTGTCCAAACAAACGCACCCTAAGATTAATTAGAATTCATAAACTTGGTGGTGAGTTAATGTTTGGTACGCTCTCCCTTTTCTCTAGGTTCTTGGTCATTTGTATGTCTTAGTGGCCTATAAATAATTCATCTCATCTACTATTTTCTACATCAACTCATCAACTATTTTTCTATACTTGAGAGATTACTACCAAAGAAGGGTGTTTTTCTTGGTAGAGCTTTGGGTTCACCATCTTGTGCAGAATTGGCTTGAACCATACGACAAGTGGTCGGGCTGTTGTATCCTATAGGGGACAAGTCATAGTTTTGTGACTGTTACATCAGTATTTGGGTTCTTCCAACCGCAGTGGGCATGATCTCCTTAAAGAAAACGAGATATCCGTGCCTCAGCCTGATCTATTTGTATCTCATTTTCTTTATACTATTTATCAATAAAATATATTTTTTTTGGTATTTTCACCAACAATTTTAAGGAGATCAAACCATGGATTAAGTACCAGAAAAAATCAATGATGGAATTGGAGATCTCAACAAGCTTTTCAAGTTCAAGGGAGTTCATTTTAAGAGGTGGAAAGGAAAAGTTCTTTTTTACCTTAGTCTTTTGAAAGTTGCATATGTTCTTACCGAGAAGAATCCAAACAAAATCCCTACCGAGGAGATGAATGATGAAGACTACAAGGCACATGAAGCAAAAATAGCTTCCTATAATACATATGAGTATAAATGCCGCTTTTATCTCTTAAATTGCCTTGCTGATCAATTTTATGATTATTTCTATGATACCACTTATACTTTGTCTTTTATTTGTTTTTGGCATGCTCGCTTGTGTCATATTAACAGTAAATATGTGGGAATCATGAGTAGTTTAGGATTAATTCCTAAAGTGACAAAATTTTTTGAGAAATGTGAAGTTTGCAGTAAAACAAAAATTACCAAGAGGTCTCATAAAAGTGTTGAAAAAAATACCGAATTGCTAGAATTATTTCATACTAATTTGTGTGAGTTTGAAAGAATTTTAACTCGGGGTGGTAACCGATATTTTATCACTTTTATTGATGATTTTTCAAAATACACAAACTTATATTTATTAAAAAATAAAAGTTATACTTTTGAGAAATTTAAAGAATTCCTTCTTGAAGTGAAAAATCAATTTGGTAAAAAGATTAAGAGAATTAGAAGTGATAGAGGCCGGGAGTATGAATCTCTTGGATTCAACTCTTTTGTTCAATCATTGGGAATTATTCATGAGACTACTCTACCATATTCACCTTCATCTAATGGCGTAGTTGAAAATAGAACGTTAATTGATTTGATGAATACTATGCTTATCGATTCAGGAGCTCCCTCAAATTTTTGGGCGAGGCTATTTTAACAGCTTGCCACGTGATAAATAGAGTGCCACATAAAAATACTAAATTTGTACCTTATGAGTTGTGGCGGGGGCGTAAACCAAATCTAAGTTATTTGAGGGTTTGGGGTTGTTTAGCTTTTGTGAGACTTGTAGATCCTAAACGACCTAAATTGGGTGAATGAGCTATCACCTGTGATTTTCTTGGGTATGCGATGCATAGTACAGGTTATAGATTTTTTGATATGGAAAATAATATTATTTTTGAATCAAGTGATGCTATTTTTCATAAAAATAAATTTCCTTTCAAATCTAGAAATAGTGGGGGTCAAATAATTTCTGAAAATATTTTATCTATGCCTAGCTTTTCTACTCCCTCTCAAGTTTTTCAAGAACAAGAAAATTCTTAAATCCAACCAAGGAGGAGTAAACGAGCTAGAATTGAAAATTTTTTTGGCCCTGACTATTATGTTTACAATGTGGAAGAAATTTCTCTTACAGTGCAAGAAGCTTTATCATCACCTGATGCTATTTTCTGAAAAGATGCTGTAAATGATGAAATAGATTCATTACTTTCAAATAAAACATGGAAGCTAGTGGATTTACCTCCAGGTTGTAAAGCTATTAGGTGTAAATGAGTCCTTCGTAAAAAACTTAAACCGGATGAAACTATCACTAAAGGTTTTAAACAACAAGTTGATCTTGATTTCTTTGATACTTTTTCTCCGGTTACTAGAATTACATCCATTAGACTGTAAAAACAGCATTTTTAAATGGAGATCTAGATGAGGAGATTTACATGGACCAACCTGAAAGCTTTGTGGAGCCTGGCCAAGAAAACAAGGTGTGTAAGCTAACTAAATCCCTTTATGATTTAAAACAAGTTCCTAAACAGTGGTATGAGAAATTTGATTCATGCATGCTTGAGAATGGCTATAAGACTAATGAATGTGATAAGTGCATATATTATAAAACTTGTGAGAATGTACATGTAATTATTAGCCTATATGTGGATGATCTACTTATCTTTGGCTCTAATTTGCATATTATAAATGAGACTAAAAATATGCTTAATAGCCACTTTGATATGAAAGATCTTAGTGAAGCCAATTTTATTTTGGGAATTAAAATTACCAAGACTAATGATGGTATTTTTCTTGATCAGTCACATTATGTTGAGAAAATTTTAAAGAAATATAATTTTCTAGACTGTAAACATGTTGCTACTCCTTTTGATGCAAGTATACATTTATCTGTTGTAACAAATGAAAAAGAAGTGGTTAATCAAAAGGAATATGCCAGCATGATTGGTAGTTTGAGATATGCTACTGACTGTACTAGACTTGACATTGCATATGTTGTTGGAGTACTTAGCAGGTTTATTAGCAAGCCAAGTCGAGATCATTGGCTAGCCATGGGAAGAATTATGAGATATTTATCTGGTACCAAAAATTATGGTTTGTTTTATAATAAGTATCTTGCGGTACTTGAGGGATATAGTGATACCGATTAGAACATTTTGTCAGGTGATTCTCTCTATACCTCGGGTTTTATTTTTACCTTGGGTGGTGGTGCTATATGTTGGAAGTCTAAAAAACAGACTATAATTGCTAATTCTACTATGGAAGCTGAACTTATAGCGTTAGCTTCAGCATGTAAGGAAACGAATTGGTTAAGAGATTTCTTACATGAAATTCCTTTTTGGGAAAAATTAATTTCTCTTGTGTTAATTCGTTGTGATAGCACTGCTGCTATTGGTAGAGTGAACAGCCATTTTTATAATGGTAAATCCAGACCTATTCGAAGGAAACACAGTAATATGAGATCCTATTTGAGTAATGGCATCATAATTGTGAATTATGTAAGATCTTGTGATAATCTTGTGGATCCGTTAACCAAGGCCTTGGCGAAAGATAAGATCTGGAATACATAGAGGGGGATGGGTTTGAAGCCTATAAAATCAAAAACCATGTATGAGGATACCCAACCTAGGGACCAGAGATCCTGTAACTATGTTCAATGGGAAGAACGAATCATATGGTGGTTGTCAAAAATGCACTCCTTAATATTTTGTTATCCATCCCTATGATGTAAGTGCATTTGTCCTGTAATGTTGGAAAGTTGAGTTTTTATACTTTTAATGAAATTCTGTAGCTCTTGTTGAGTGGGGTGTGTCAATTACAGGAACATCCTTGACAGATTTCACCTATGTGAGCATGAAAGTGGGGCCGCTTTCTATGAGAACAAGGATTTTCTCAAAAATGCTCATGAAAACTAGGATTAGCACAAGGTCGTAATGTGCTGGCTATTAAAGCTCATGTCAACACCTAGACTATTATGTGTGAGCAGTAATCCTTTATTTTCCCTAAGCAGTCATAGTTCAAGTTTGAGACCACTACTGACTCTGGAGTAGAGATTACTGTTTCACTAATGAAGGTTCAATGCAGAGCACACCTTCATGATGCATACTAGTCTATCTTTATTTGGTAATCTCTCTTGTCCTTGTTGATATTAAAATAGATGGGGGATTATTGGACCATTTTAATATCATTTATTTATTTATTATTATTATTTTTTTGTTCATGAATCTTCCTTTTGTCTTGTTCATGAATCTTATTTTGTTCATGGATAAAGATTCATTGCCTTGGTGTCCTTTTGTTTTGTTCATGAATTAAGATTAATTAGAATTCATGAACTTGGTGGTAAGTTAATGTTTGGTACACTCTTCATTTTCTCTAGGTTCTTGGTCATTTGTATGTCTTGGTGGCCTATAAATAGTCCATCTCATCTACTATTTTCTACATCAACTCACCAACTATTTTTCTATACTTGAGAGATTACTAGCAAAGAATGGTGTTTTTCTTGGTGGAGCTTTGGGTTCACCATCTTGTGCAGAGTTGGCTAGAACCATACGACAAGTGGTCGGGCTGTTGTATCCTAAAGGGGACAAGTCATAGTTTTGTGACTGCTGCATCGGTATTTGGGTTCTTCCAACCGCAGTGGGCTTGATCTCCTTAAAGAAAACGAGATATTTGTGCCTCAGCTTGATCTATTTGTATCTCATTTTCTTTGTACTATTTATCAATAAAATATATTTTTTCTGGTATTTTCACCAACAGATAATGTTATGACATTTTGTGATTTTTGTTATAACACTTTGAGATTTTGTTATGACATTTTTCAGTGTAAAAAAATTATGACTTTTGTAATGAAAAAATTAAGACATTTTGGATTTAAGTCATGAAATTTCGTAAAAAAATTATAAAAGGCATACCATATGCACTTTTTTAAGGGTGTTCATTGTAACATCTCCCTTTAAATAAATATATATATCAAATTTTAAGAGTTTGAAATAATTTTATTGTGTTATCTTAAAATTATAATTCACTTGACATATAATTCTCTTTCATTAATAATTTTACTCATTGCATAAACATAGAAAAATATTATCATTTTTTTTTTGTTATAATGAAATGTATACTTTATCCTCTACATTAATTTTATTATTTTTAAATTTAGTTTAAAAAAATTGATATAATTATACTAAACTAGTTTTATAATATTGTTTTTGTGAACCGAGGCAGTAACCTAGTAATGGAGTGCTGCTCACTGTACTGCTATAGTATGACCTTTCTTTTGTATGGTGATGGTATTTGGATGGAGGTTGATCTTTTTTGGTTGGTATCACATTGTTCTTAACATTGTAGGTCGTTTGGTCTTTTCTTTACCTATAATCTTCTTCTTTTTTTTCAATTTTTTTAAGGAAGCACTATGATAAACACTTCTAAAAATATGCATAATAAAATCACAACAATCCGTAATTTTTCTCATTATAATGGTTTGTGTTTAGTGCATATTTGTTTTACAATAGATGAGAGCTAAAGTGAACATATTTTCTTTGGGTTTGCAAAACAAACAAGGTCCTTGGAGACTTTTCGAAAACAAGGTCCTTAGAGACTTTTCGATTTGGATGTTGGTAGGAAAAGTGCTTCACCTGTCAAGTCAGTACTTGATCGAGATAATTAAAAGTAGAGAGGATGTGGTTGATTTTAGTGTATCTGATTTGTTGTTTTTCTTTCTATTTATAATGTTGTGGACGTCTTCCTTGATCGACATCGGACCACTCATTAGATGTTGTCAGACATCGGATGATTAACTTTAGTACATGTCTTTTCACTTCACTAGTCGACTATCCTGTGTTTCTTGTTGTTGATCTTTTTGTTTGGTTAAGATGATTTTCTCTTTTTGACTTACTTCTCAATATGTGATTAGTTTAATCCTTTTGGCCTTGTGATTTGGGCCTCCACTGTCACATTTTTACTTCCCCATAATTCCATACTCACAATAATTTGTAACTAAAACTTTTATTATGTATATAGTAATTGTAACCACTTCATATAGCAAATATGATTCATCACTAAAACCTTAACATTATTTTTGTGACAATTGTGTATCATAGCTTTCCTCCTATTTTTGTTTTTTTTCCTGGAAAAAAAAAACTCTATTAAGTAATCAATTGACTAAACATTTGCCTAATTGTATGACATACCAAACCCCTAATCCCATCAACTTTTAAAATGTTTAATCTATTTTAAGAAAAAGTCAAAATAGTAAACTACTAATTAAGAAAAAGTCCAAATAGTAAACTACCACTAGTATCTTAGAGCATTAGAGCATCCACAATGGGATGACTAAAATTATTTATTAAAGCATGCGTTATATGACAAAAAGTAATAAAAGTGGGGCTCAAAAAGGTGTGTTAAGGGTTTGTTAATTTTAGAGAGTGAATGGTAATGTGTAGACACCCCATTTTTGACTGCCCTCAAGACTTGGGCGCTACTGATTGTTTACTTGGTGATGAAAGATGTGTAGTGCAAAGGTTCGATTTCTTCGGCAAGAGGAGATTCAAATCCCAACCTTACACCCCATTTTGGACCAAAGCCATTTTGAATGGTTTTTCGACCTTAAAACCCTCTCTTTCAAAACATTTTTGAAAGAAGTTTCTACGATGTTTCGACGCTTGCATTTTGTTAAATTTTGCACTTTTCGGTAAACTGAGCAAGGATAAAGTGAAAATGAATGAGAGAGAGGTGAACTCTTTGAAAAATCTTTCAAAACACTTTACTTAGGGGTTTGTAGTTAAAGAAAATTGGAGAAGAAGGAAGAAATCTAGTTGGGGAAGAAGATAGGCATAAACCGTTAAGAGAGAGTCGAGTATCACTTACTAAATCAGGCCTATCGTTTGTATACATGGATTTCAGCTATGAGGCCACCACCATTGGAAAGAAGACTTCTGGGGCTTCATTTTACACTCAAGAATCTCCTGAGTTTGGATGGGGGAGATACGGCTTGTTGAAGTTGGGCATCAATCCGATTTGACCAAAACTGAGCAGCTTCACTAAAAGAGGGATATCTCTTAGCACAATTGAAATTTTTATGTGAGGCTACCACCATTGGAAAGCTTACTTCCGGGGCTATAATTTTCACACAAGAATGGCCTGTAAAGGAGTCCAGATGAAAGAGTTATGCCTGTTTGAAATTGGACCTAGAAAGCAGATTTTCTCTGTCGGCCACTGGTGATGGGTGCCGGCCATGGATGTTGCAGTGCCGGCCATTGATGGCCCTTGCTGGCCACAAATGATCCCCTGCCAGCCAACAATGACAAAACTCAGATTTTTCCAGATCTTTACCTCCAACTGTGTCCCATACTACTATAGATATTTCTGGACTGATATTTTTGGCCAAAGCTCTTGTATATTGCTATATAGGAGCCATTTCCTCTCATATTCAAGGGTTAGCAATTATGGGAGCCTCTCTCTCTAGAAAATTTTCAGAGCAAACCTCTGCCTCTCTTTCTAGATTTCTCTTTCTCTTGCCCTTTTGTGCATAGAAGTAGAGATATACAACTAGTTTGCCAAGGCATCCTTCATCAAAGTTGCATATCATTGGGGTGAGGTCCCTTGGAACCTATTTTGGGCTATTGAAGGCTGGTTTTGGCTCAGATTTGGGGTTGTTTTGCTGTTGTGCTTCAAAGATAACCTCTTACCCTCTTTAAGCTTATTTTGCACGCTTGTTTTACCACCTTTGCAAACTATTTTTGGCTTGGTTTTGAACTGAAGAAAACTCTGTTTTTCAGTCCTAAAAATGATGGTTTAGGCCTATTTTGTGTTAGGGGGTTGTCTTCCCCTTTCGTTCCTTACCTTGTATAGCTTTTTGTGCCATCCTTCAAGCATTTCAAACCACTTCCTTTTGGCCTTAAAACCAATGAATTCCAGAGGAATTTCAGTAGTAGAAAGGTAGTTTTGAGGCCAAAAATGGGAGGGGGTGGTCCCCCTCTCCTTTTGTCTTGTTAGCATGTGTTGTTGGCATATCAAATGAGCATGTATTTCTCCCTTCTTTAAGCTGAGTTCAAGTATATTTTTGTGACTTTTTAGACCTTCCATAACTCTATTTTTAGCTGGTTTGGTCACCTCTTGCATGCTTCTTGCACTTGTAGTGTAATTCTACTTGTTTGCTTGATATGCTTGCTATTTTGGCCTATTATTCAAGCTTATTTTGGCTGCACTCCAGTATGTTTTTGCTCATATTTTAGCATGCTTGAACTCTATTTAAAGTGGTTTTGGTCATATGAGGCTTGCTTTGTATAGCTATAGTGCAATGGGCTTGACTAGTCTTGTGTTTTGATGCCTCTAGCATGCTTTGTTTGAGATGTTTACATGCCATGATATCATTTCACACATGATTTCAGAGCATATTTCTCTGTCATCCTCATGCATGCCACTGTTTCATTATGTTTAAGAGTTGTGCCTTTATGCCATGTTTGTGAGCCAATACATGAGCACATCTTTCTTGCCATCTATGCTGCAAGTCTAACATATTTTTGCTACTGTTTTGACCTGCCTTAGGTCTATTTTGAATGGTCAAGGTTATTTGAGCATTGCTTAGTATGGTTGTAGTGTAAAGGGCCTGGACTAGCTTTGAGTTTTAAGGCATTTGATATGTTATGCATGTGATGTTTGTATGATATGGCACCATTTGGTATGTAATTTCAGTGTAGATAGTGTAGTCACACTCTCATATACTTCACTTCTTCATAGCTTTTGAGGGTTGTGTATTATGCCTTGCTCATAAGCCAACATGTGTGCATGTTCTTATAGCATTTTGAGCTCACATTTCAACATGTTTAGGCCACTGTTTTGGCATGTTTGAGGTCTGTTCGGGGCTGGTTTGGCCACTTGAGCATTGTCTTGCATGCCTCTAGTGTAGTACACTTCACTAGTTTTGATGCTTAAGCCTTTCAACATGCATTACATGGGTTGTTTGCATGGTTTCAAGTCGTTTAGAATGTCATTTCAGTGCTGATATATATGTCATTGCACTCCATGGTTTCACTCTTTCATTCGCTTTGAAAGTGGTCTTAAGCCCCTTGTTGACTTGAGCATGGAATTGAGGCTCCCGTGCCTAATGGTTTTAGCCTTCTCTTAAGGGTTTCTACTAACCAAAAGCATGAGGCTTCTTTCACGCTCAATATGCTTGTAGCTGAGGCCATTTTTCCCATTAGAGGACTTTTCACATTGGACTTAACTGGTTAATGAATGGCTCGGTAATGTAAAATGTGTAAACAAAAATCAATCAAGTAAAACATGTCAAGATAAGCATGTTGCATGTGTGCATTGCATTGTGTTCAATCGAACGTCATGTTGAACATAAGGTGGATTGGTCCATTTCATACTCAAAGTGATGAAAATGAGCCAATCCCCTTTGTTTCCATTGCCTTTGATCATCTATGATGAGATAGTAGCTTTAGAGTCTTGTTTGCATTGCATTTATTGAATGTGTACAAGATTGGATCTTTGGCCATCATGCATTCTAAATGCTTGATTGATGGTTTTGGATCCAATGGTGCCTCTCCCTTGATGTTTTGAGGTGATATGAAGGGGTATGGTCCATATATGTCCTTGGGAGACCCTCAATTTCCTCTCTTTTGAGCTCTGTTACAGAATGGAGTTTCAGTACATCAGTGGCCGGCTGTAATGACCCCAACCTCCGATTAACGCTAATTCATGATTAATTATGCTTCATAGAAATTTAGGAAGGATTTGGGATTTATTTGCATGTGTATTGCATTATCTATGTGTTTCTATCTGTTTGCGATAAAATGATCTGTTCATGTTCTGACTTTAAATTGCGAATTGAAAGCCTTATCGGCGTCCGAATCAGAAATCGACTTGATTTATGTGTTAGTTAGGATTTATAGAATTTTATGGTAGGTTTAATTAAAATTAGGTTCGGAGCGCGATCGAATTAGATTAAATAACGTTAAATTACATTAGTTCAATTATTTTTGACATTGCCATTAGTGGGCCACTTAGGTACCATTGCTTGGAACTCAATTGCATACACTTCATAACATTTCCTCAACCATTTTTTTGTGACCAAAAACGTAAAAAAGAGTGAGAGAAGAGAAAACCTGTCTTCCATTGAGATTTGGCTTAGAGACTTGAGGAATTGGTAGAAGAGTTGCAAAAATTGAGCTTCCTCACCTATAATTCAAGACTTAAGGTAGGAGACTCACCCTCTTACTTATGTATTTGAGTTGTTCTAGCATGGTCCATGGTGATATTAGTGATATAAGTCTAGTTGTGGCTTAAAATGTTGAATTTAGAGCTAAATCATGCATGCATGTGCATATCTGAAGTTTAAAGTTGTTTTCATGGAAATTCTTGCATGCATGTTTACATTTTGGTTGAAGTCCATGATTTCATCTTGTTTTTGAAAGAATTGGTGTAGACACCCCATTTTTGACCGTCCTCAAGACTTGGACGTCACCGTTTGAACACTCGGTGATTATTCATGTTTGTGTTCGTTTGGAGTTCCCGGAGGTCTCGGCTCGCGCGCCTTGCCTCAGGATCTCCGAACTTGACTGTTTAGTGTCTGGTTTTGCACCAAACACTGATATCTTGCTTTTGAGAGGCAGGGTAGGGTTTGTAGACCATCCCCACCCACCACCGACAGTGGCTAGAGGCCACCGGCTAGTTTTTTGCTTCCATCGGCACTTTTTATTGCCGGCTGGCACTATTTGTTGCCGGTCAGCACTATTTAGTGCCGGTCGGCACTCTTTTTGGCCAAGATGGCATTTTTGACCGGCCGACTACTGTGCATCTGCTTTTACAGATATTTTAAGACAGCTGTCTTGCTTTTGCTCCCCTCCATACACGTGTATGGAGGGATCTCCCTCTTATGAAGCTTGTCTTGTAAGCTTTACAAGACAAAAAGCTTCTATATAGAGAGGGGCTCTCTCTTGTTGCTAAAGGTTAGAGAGTTTAGACATTTTAGGGAGAGAAAAACACAGACCAAGCTCTGGTTCTAGGGTTTGAGTTACATACATATCCTATCTCTATATTACTCTTGTGTGTGTTTTAGTCCATACTATTGCACACAAGCACCTAGTGTTTCACCTTCCTCTTGAAACTGAGGTTCTAAGGGACTGATTTTGAAGTTTTGGTGTTGGATTCAAGCCAATGAGGGCCATTGGAGCACCATTTGTGAAGGGGTCTTCAAGGGTAAGAATCTAGCCTTTTTATTCCCCAATCTTGCATTGTATTTCTACCTATCTTAAAATCGTTTTTGAGCTTAGTGTATAATACAAAAAAGTTCTGTTTTTAGGCCCTCTTGATTGTTTATTAAGAGTGTTTTGTGGTTTGGAGGTGTTTGACCCCCCTTAGGCCTTGAAAGGCCTCATTTTGTGCTATTTTGTGCTAGTTTCGAGACTTTGATGTTTGGGCCTCTTCACCACTGAAATCTTGAGGGATTTCAGTGGTGAAGATGGTGTCTTGAAGTCTCTAAAAGGGGAGGGCCACCCCCTCTCCTTGTTGTCCTTGAAATGGACCCATTTTGGCCTCTTGAGGGAGCCTATGTTTGAGTGTGTATTGAGCATGTATAGATTGTTTTTCATGCTTATATTTCCATAATATAACATGCTTTTAAATTGGTTTTGGTGCACCATGCATGCTTAGCATACCTACCATGTAATGCCTTGATATTGCCCCAATGTGCCTTAGGTTGTTAGCCCTAGTTGGAGCATGTTTTAGGCTTAGTCTTGTGAAGATTTTGTGCATATTTTGCCATGTTCTAGGTCTGTCCTAGGTTGTATGGGTTGGATTTGGCATGCATCATATATCCCCTTTGCATTTTGGCTTGTTGGCCTTAAGTGTGTGAGTGTGTAGCATGCCATTCTTGCATTGATTTGGTGATTTGGGACCATCCACCATGTCATTTCAGACCTTATAGTATGCTTGCATGCTTGCTTTAGTTGTCCCTTTAATGCCTTGTAAGGTTGTCATCTCATGCTCCATGTTTTGGTGATTATGCATGCCTTTGTTTTTGAGTCATTTGGATGCCATCTAAGTGATCCTTAGGCCTTGTGTTAATGTCCTAAAACTCTGTTTTTGGTCAATAAGTTCATGCCATGTTTGGTCTTGCTAAGTGTAGTTCAATACTCCATCGGTTTGCTTTGAGCACTTAGGCCATTTGTTGCATGCTTGGCTTGATTTATTGCTTGGTTTGGCACCATGTTTTAACATGATTTTAGAGCTCATGTTGCATGCTAATTGTCCATGAAATCTCTTTTCGAGTGTGCTTGAATGTTGCTTGTTTAATGCTTAAGGCTTAGACCATAACATGTGTGTGTGTGCATGTGTGTTTAGCCTCCATTTTTGGGCATTTTGGCCACTGTTTTAGGACTATTTAGGGCTGCCTAATTCATGCTTAAGTCCATCCTCTATTTGGTTTGCATGCTTACCTTGCATGTTTGCTTGTATGCTTTGCATAAGTACATTGCATTGTTCATGTTGCATGAATGATAACATGCTTAGGTTACATTGCATCAACATGCATTCCTTGCCCCTTGATTTGGTGATAGGGATTGAGACTTTTGTTTGATTGATTTGCATTTCATTTGACATGAAGTTGCATACTTGATCCCTTGGGGCATCATGCATGGGAATGCGTGATTGGTGGTCCGAGAATCGAGACACATGCCCCTTTGAGTCATTACCATGATAAGGGACATGATTGGTGCATATATGCCTTGAATTGTGCTGCCATGCTTTGCCTTGCCCTCTGTTGCTGTCAATTGCAGATTCTGCAGGAACACCCTGCCGACCGGCAGTGTAAAGTGCCGACCGGCAATAATTTCTCTGCCGATAGCTTCATTTTGTGCCGGTGACCACATCCCACTGCCGGTGGTAATTCCATGCAGCCGGTGATGTCTCCCAGCATCCAAGGAATCAGTCCTGAGGTTTTGGCAGCCTCCAGAGGAGTGAAGGAAGGAAAACAGAGGCAGCCTATGCATGGCGGCGCATTTCCCGAGGCGATTTACTGTTTTCTTAGCTTTAGTTAATTTGCTTAGTTGATTAGGCAATTTGTAATATTTAATTAGCTTGCGTAGTTAATTAATTTGTATTATTTATTTGGTCCCTCTGAGTGAGGGCAAATTTGTAATAAGTGTGGGTGAGGGTGTGTATGTCTTCCAATCCTCACTTCTTTCTTCCCTTTTATTTACCTGCTTATGATGGTAGATTAGGGCATCTTTAAAATTAGCATACCTTATGCTATGCATGCGTGCATTCATGCATTTGTGTTACATGCATTAGGCTCGGTACATCACGCTAACTGCATTTGTATTTCAATTCCAAATTGAATACGTGCATCAATTGAATGGCTGCATTTCACATACCATGTTTAGGATTAGCCGAGCCTATCCAATTACATCCTGTATGTGTTGCATTAGACAATTTAACATGAACTAGGATACGCATGTTTGCTAACTAGTTTATGGTTTTGGCACGGAGTACGATGTAAGTATTTACGCTTTAGCATCCCGCATGCGTGTGAATGTTGCCATGACAGTATGCTTGCCATGTGGCTAAATGCTTATATGATAAACTGTTTGAAATGCCTGTGGGTGGAGGTTGGATTGTTTGAGTTGGAAAAACTCGTTGAAATCCGTATTTTAGCCTATTTGCGAGTAGCAAACTCCAAAGGGCTTTTCAAAACCGAACGGATATGCAATGCTTATTTCCAAATTAGGCAATCTAGTCTATACTTGTTTGGTGCGCGCATAACATAGTAATTCTAGGCTAATAAATGGAATAAGAACACATAACGTCTTCAAAATCGGATATCATGGTTAGTAGAGGCCGGTCTTCGGACCGGGCGAAAGGGGGTGCTCATAGCTGACCTTCCCCGATCGTACCCAAGCTCCCGAGCCGAGACAACTCCGGTGATGACGGACATGTGGCCTTCGGCACCGAGTCAGGGTTTCCTAAATTTCCCCATTTAAAAAATATTTAGGTGGCGACTCTGTATCTGGCAAAGCAGTCCATGTTTGGCACTACTTTTTCAAAAATCTGTTTCTCAAAACGATTTGCCAGATTTGGACTCTTTGGTTCAAGATTAAGAACCGCGACAACAAAATTGCGAGTCCGAACTGTAGTAGCATAAGGCCCCCCTCCGCGGGCGCATCTACAATTGGCTCTTAGGAGCATGAATTAGAAGCCTTGAGGTTGATTAAATTCATGCATGTTACATATTCTTCATGTTCTTGAAGTTTATTTGAAAATCGTGTTTAATTGAACTACCTTTGGGCTTTGATTTTGTAAATTGATCTTTGAAACATGTCATATTATGAGTTTACCAGTATTTTCCAGAAAATTAGTCCAAAAGGATCGAATTTGATGTATTGTAGTTGAGTTTTGAGCTTGAGATTCGAATCTGGAAATTTCAGATTTTGGACTCACGCTCGAGCGGAGAACTCCACACTCGAACGTACATACTAGGTTCATGCAGTACGCTCGAGCGAGGAAAATTACGCTTGAGCAGGAATTTCGTGTATCCAGTACTTTGCCTGTGTTTACAGTCCGCTCCAGCGGGGTAATGCACGCTCGAGCGAGGACTTGTGTCTCACGCTCGAGCGGGTATCGAGCGCCCATCGAGCGTGAATTTCATGCATCCTCTACTTTTACTGTAGCTTGCAGTCCGCTCGAGTGGAGTAATCCACGCTCGAGCCGATTCCTTTTGTCTGCATGTCCGCTTGAGCGTATAAGGCCACGCTCGAGCGGGACCCCTGTTTCAGCAAAATTTTGAAAAGTGTTTTAAAGCACATCTTTGCATCCTCATTCCATTCTAGGCATTCCTAGGTCATGTTTTAGACTCTATATTGAGGGTAAGAAATTAGAAACACACTAAGAGCCAATGAAATAAGTTTTGTACAATTAGAACGCGTGTTTTAAGTGTGTATCTATTGTGTGTCGTGTAGGTCACGAGCCACGTCCTGTCTGATCGATCTGCTATGTCTGTCTGTCTCCAAGCCCACAGTGAGTAATAACTCTGTAAAGTTATGTTCAACTTAAGTATTTTCTGACTGGTATTGTATAATCTATTTTCTAAAATGCTATCTTACGAATTATGAATGAATGTCCAATTTTCTGAAAAGTAATTGTAGCACCCTTAGTTCATGTGGCCCTCGCTCGGGGGTAACAATATCGTGGCCAATCTGCATGTGGCCCTCATCCGGGGGTAACAATACCGCGGCCAATCTGCACGTGGCCCTTGCTTGGGGGTAACAATACCATAGCTACTTGCGCGCAAGATATGAATCTTTATGGTCGTTGGTACCAACTATATGTGTGGGTCTCTGGACCAATCTGATCTGATAGCTAATGGGTGTACCACGTATGATCTTATGCAAAATCTGAATATGATAATGTATATGAATCTGTTTTTGTTTTGAAGTCTGATTATGCTCTGATTTAAATGATGGATTCTAACTTGTGCTGGATATCATTCATATAACCCCTTTACTCTGTTATTATTCACTGGGCTTTTGCTCACAGTTTATATTATGTATGTAGGTGAGCCAGCACATGACCAGGGCCAGAGTTGACGGCCCTCTGTACCGTTTTGTCAGCCAACCCTTGTACCTCCCGAGGAGGTTCCGATCGAAGTTTAATGCCAAAGTTGTTTTTCTTTTCATGCTAGTCTCTGTAACTGTTTGTAAAGTCAGATCTTGGGAGGTTCACTTTTGTAAATATTTTGTAAATATTGTGTATTTGGACTAGCATGTTTATATATCTATAAATAAGTTTTAAAATATTCTGTCTCATGTACGTTATCACAGCTCATTGGACCTTGTCTATTTTGTATTATTGCTTCCGCAGCCCCTTATTATTTGTTAATCTGTTCAGAGGCCTTTGGTAATCCACGGATTACTGGCCGGTTACGGTGCTAAACCTACAGGGGCGGGTTTGGGTCGTAACACCGGCAGTGCCGTATTGATGGCCGGCACCTCTTTATCCGTGGCCGGCACTGCACATCCTTGGCCGGCAAGAGGGTTGGCAATCACCATTCATGGCCGGCAGGCCACTGGTGCATTCTCCAGCAATGATTTGGTAAGGTTCAACAGCAAGTTCTTAGAGAAACCCTGCAAACAGAGCCTCTAAAGAGCAAACCGGAGAGCTTTTTGGGGCGAAAACCGAGCATGCATCCTTCATTGTTCAAGGCTGGCAGCCTAACTTAGATGCTTTTTATACTTAGTTGGTTTTGTAACTTAATTAATTTGATTAATTGGTCAAAGTTTTGTAATAATTAATTAGCTTAGCATAGTTAATTAGTTAGAATGTAATAGTTAGTTTAATTAGCGTAGCTAGTTAGCTAAATTCATTCGGACCCTCCGTCGAGAAGGCAAATGTTGTAATAAGGGTGCGTGTGTGTGTGCATGTCTTCTAACCCCCATTTCTTTCTCCCTTTTACTTATCAGCTTTTGATGGTTAGTTTAGGGTATATTTCAATTAGCATACTTTATGCTTGCATGCGTGCATCATTCATTTGTCTTGCATGCACCGGGCTCGGCGCATCATTCAAACTGCATTGTATTTTAATACTTACTTGAATACGTGTTTCAAAGCATGTTATCAAGTGTAACATTCATATGCCATCTCAGATAGCTGAGCCTACTTAGGCCTCGTTTGGCAAGAGGCTATTTTAGCCAATTAGCCAAAAAGTTACTAAATTAGCCAAAAAGCCAACAACTCATACCAAAAAGTCAAAGATTCTCTTTTCTCTCTACTTTTTGCACATCTTTTCGTAATTAGCTAAAAATTCATCCTAAACATACAAGTTTTTTTTACCTACCTTTTTAGCCAAATAGCCAAAAAGTTACTAAATTAGCCTGTTCCCAAACGAGGCCTTAGTTGCATTTTGCATGTGTTGCATTAGGCATTTCAAACATAGCCAGGATCATGCATTGATTTCTAACATAGCTTCTATTTTGGCTCGGAGTACACTGTGAGTGTTTATGCTTTAGCATCCTTGCATGTGTGTATGTTGCCATGTTTAGCATGCTTGCCATGAGGCTAACTGCTTAAGTGTTTAACTGCATGAATGCTTGTGGATAAAGGCTTCATTACTTGAATTGGAACAATTCATCAAAATGTGCGTTTTAAGCCCACTTGAGAGTGACAAATCCGCATTTTAGCCTACTTGAGGGTCGCATCTTTCAAACCATTTTCGAAAAACAAACATGAGATGTTTTGTTCCAATTCTTGTGATTGAGTCTATACTTGTGTGTTGTGTGCATCACATAGTAAGTTAGATAATAACAGGAATAAGAACACATGTGTTTATAAAAACAACATATCATGTTAGTAGAGGCCGATTTTTGATAGGGCGAGCAGGGGTGCTCATTTCAGGACCTTCCTCTCTTGTACCCAAGTTCCCGAGCTGAGGCAACTTTGGTGATGATGGACATGTGACCTTAGGCACGAGTCAGGTTTCCTAAATTTTTCAAAATAAAATATTTAGGTGGCGACTCTGAAATCTGGCAAAGCAGTCCATGTTTGACACTTTTTGATTAAAATCGACTTTCCGAAACGATTTGTCGGATTTGGACTCTTTGGTGATTTATCAGTCTTACATTGCACTTTGTGAAATTAGATTCAGAACCGTGACAGGAGTCCGAACTGTAGTAGCTAGAACCCAATCTGCGCCCTCTCTGAAAGGGGGGCGTGCGGAGCAAGTTCGGGCGGTCTACATAATGCAATGGATGTGTTAAAGTGTGTGTTAAGATGCGTGTTAAGTGTATATATATAAATAAAAAATAAAATAAATAAATAGCTTCCTACAACTCTTCTTCTCAGTTGAGAATATATATATATATATATATATATATGACCATGTACAAAACAATATCAGAGTTCTATAACATTTTACTCAATACCCAGAAAAACAAAACAAAACAAAACCATACAAAGCAAACAAACGAATGCATCAATTGATTAGATGGTGGTATCACTCTCTCTCTCTCTCTCTCTCTCTCTCTCTCTCTCTCTCTCCAAGCAAATTCCATTGTGCTCATCTACAGCTCTTCTTTAGAGCTTTGTCTCTCTCTCTCTTTCAAACCGACGCAGACAGCAAGGGTCCGAACGTCCGGCCGGACGGACCCACTGCTCTTTCTCTTCTATAGCTCTCTCTTTTCTCTTTTATCTCTCCCTCACTGGGTAGATAGAAGGCTCACTGCAGTTAACAAACAAATTAACAGCTAACACCAATACACCCTTTACTGTGTTAGTATCATCTGCTAATTTTAGTATCAGTTATACTGAATCAGCAATGGACTAGCTAAATACTGTGTTAGTGTCAGTTGCTAATTTTGGGCTAGTCCAAAACACTGTTTTGTGTTGCAATGGAGTTGTTAAAGGGTGTGTTAGTATCAGTTGTTAAGTTGTGTGCTAATTGTGGCTAGCGTTTTAGCCAACGAAAGAGAGAGAGAGGGGACGTGAGAAGTGCTATGGGGTCGTCCGGCCGGATGTCCAGTCAGTCGTCCCCCTGGACGTCTGGTCCCTTAAAAAAAAAAATGCCATCGACCGGTTGATCGATCGAACGTCCAGCCCAATTTTGTTGCCTTCATCTTCAGCACTTTCATCTTCAATGAGAGCGAGCCTTCCATGGAAGATTTATTTATTTATTTAATTTATTATTTATATATATATACACACTCATAACACACACCTTAACACATTCATTGCGTCACCACTCACTCTTTAAAATTAACAAACTCTTAACACACCTTAATACACATTTTTGAGCCTCACTTTTATCACTTTTTATCATAAATATAACATATTATTTAACAAATAATTTTAACCTTCCCATTATAAATGCTCTTAAGATTTGCTTAATAAGCATACAGTTGTACATAATTTGAAGCTTTAACAAAACCCAAGGAATAGTTTTGAGTGATAGTGATGACAAACAAAATGAAGCCCCAATATTGACCACTTCTTTTACCTGCCCTTCATTCAGTGGAAATTTGAAACATGATACTCAAAACAGCCAAGCAGTAATATATGTAACCAAATCATGGGGAAAAACCCTTTTGTGTGACCACTTTGTTATATAATCAAACTTTGTTATGTAATCAAACATTATAACAGGACGTAACTAGCTGTAATTTAATAATTTGATGGCTCTATGTTATAATGGATTATAAACAAATATCATAATAATTTGTAATTAATACTAATTTGAATTATAATTTGCTTTTAATATATTAAAATAGCCTAGAGACAATTCTAATCCAAATTTTTAATTAAGATCTATAAAATGAATGCAGAGACCTGAACTAGCCCTCCTTTGAGTTATGGGTTAATTTTTTGATTTTTTAATTTTTTTGACTATTTTAATATGGAATTAAAAGGTCTTGTTTATAATGAATTTTTTTGGTTCTTTTGACTTTTTTGAGAAAAAAATTAAAAAAAACTATAATTCAAATGTAATATTTTATCTTATTAAATTTTTAATGTATTTTATTTTTTTGTTGACTATTTTAGTTCAAAAATTTATGCCAAACAGCCCTAGAAATGTAGAATGCAAGAAAAGTATAGGAAAGGTGATACCCACTATTGGATGCTTTCAACTGAAGACATCTGTTCAGAGTCAAAGCTAGGCTTCCTTACATGATTGAAAATGTTGGCTTTGTTTGTTTTTTTTTTTTTTTTAAGAAATAAATTTTGGAGAAATTTTTTTTAAAATTTTGTTTGATGTAGTGATTTTGAAAAAAAAAAATTCAAAATCAACTTCTATCTCTTATACATCAATCAATCACTTTTTCTCTCTTCTCTTTCATTCTTAATCACTTTTTTTCTCACACACATCTATTAAACTATAACAAAGTATCAAACCATCCCAAATTTCCACACTCTAAAACTATTTCCAAAATATACAACCAAACAAACTAAAAAATTTCTAAACTCTTTCTCTAAGATTTTTTCAAAAAAATTTATCTTCCAAAATCAAACCAAACACACCCGTTGTTTTGGCCTAATGAAATTTTAAGGTAAAGATAGCATAGTTTTAGGCAATGTTTGGGAACTAAATATTTTAATTTAAAAATTATTATAAATTATCATATCACTCTCTCTATTTTTTTAAATATCTTTTTATAAAAAATTAAAAAATTATTAAAATAGTTTATTTCCAAATGAGACTTTATTCCCTATATATTTTATGCGGTAGTCTCCTTACAAGTTTATATGATATCCAATACTTTGGGCCTGTTTGGTAACGTTTATATTTTCAGTTTATATTTACAAAAATTTTATAAACTGGTTTTGTTTATTTTTAGAAAAACATAAACTACAAATGCGTTTGGTAATTGACAAAATATTTTAAAAAAATTAAAAATATAAAAAAGAGTGAGAAATGGCAAGTGGCGGCGGAAGACGGTGGTGGAAAGTGATGACGATGGGTGGTGGGTAGCGGGGGGTAGTGGGTGGGTGGGTGGGTGACGGTGGCGGATGGTGGATGGAAGCGAGTAGGTGGTGGGTGGTGGGTGGGTGGTGGTGGCGGGTGGTGGGTGGTGGTGGCAGGTGGGTGGTGGATGACGGGTGGTGGCGGGTGGTGGTAGTTAGTGGGTGGGTGACGGTGGCGGGTAGTGGGTGGTAGCGAGTGGGTGGTGGTGGTGGTAGTGGCGGTTGGTGGGTAGTGGTGGATAGCGAGTGGTGGTGGGTGGTGGCAATGGTGGGTGGGTGACGGTGGCGGGTGGCGGGTGGTGGGTGGCAGTGAGTGGGTGGTGGTGGGTGGTGGCGGCGGTGGTGGTGGTGGTGGTGGTGGTGGTGGGTGGGTAGGTGACGGTGGTGGGTGGTAGGTGGTAGCGAGTCGGTGGTGGTGGTGGTGGCGGCGGGTGGTGGCTGGTGGGTAGCGGATGGCAGGTGGTGGTAGGTGGGTAGCGGATGGCGGGTGGTGGTGGTGGTGGTAGTGGGTGGGTGGCGGGTGGTGGGTGGTAGCGAGTGGGTAGCGGGTGGTGGTGGCAAGTGGGTGGCTAGTGGTGGGTGGGTGGGTAGGTGACGGTGGCGAGTGGTAGCGAGTGGGTGGTAGTGGTGGTGACGGGTGGTGGGTGGTGATGGCAGGTGGGTGGTGGGTGGTGGGTGGCGATTGGTGGTGGGTAATAGTAGGTGGGTGGGTGACGGTGACAGGTAGTGGGTGGTAGCGAGTTGGTGGTGGTGGTGGTAGTAGTGGTAGTGGTGAGTGGTGGTGGTAGGTGGGTGGTGGTGGTGGTGGTGGTGGTAGCAGGTGGTAGGTGGTGGTGGCGGACGGGTGGCAGGTAGCTGGTGGGTGGTGGTGGTGGGTGGCTAGTGGTTGCGGGTGGTAAATGGTGGTGGCAGGTGGGTTGTTAGTGGTGGTGGCGGGTAGGTAGCGGGTGGTGGTGGCGGACGGTGGATGGTAATGGCGGGTGGTGGTTGGTGGTGGCGAGTAGGTGGCAGGCGGGTGGTGGGTGGTGGTGGAAGAGGGTGGTGGTGGGTGGTGGTGGTGGTGGTGGAAGACGGTGGTAGAAAATAGTGACAGGTGGTGGCTAGTGTTGGGTGGTAAAAAAAAAAAAAAAAAAACTCAAAATGGGAACACATTTTTTGAGTTTATATTTTTTGGCCAAATTTATAAACTGAGACTACTGATTTGTAAATCAAAAATTTACCAAACAAGTTTTTATTTGAGTTTTTTAAATTTTTATAAATATAAACAGAAAATTGAAAATGTAAGTGTTACCAAACGGCACCTTTATATTTATTAGTTAAAATTGTAAAATATAATATTTTTTATTTAATATTTTAAAAAATAATTTGACAATGTTAAAATTGTAAAATATAATATTTTTTTATTAATATTTTAAAAAATAATTTGACAAATATAAAATGATAAGAGATACAGGACAACAGTGAAGACCATCAAATAATCACTAAGGTACAAATCCTTTTGACCTTGTAATTTGTGCACCAATAAAATATACATTTATTGTGATTTTTTAAGGTGGACCCTTTCAAATACTGTGCACTCAACCGCATTCATGGACTTGTCATTTGTTAAAAAATGGGGTAATTTGACGTTAATGTATATTTTAAAAAAATATTTTTTACATTAGCAATAAATTTTATAATTATTAAAAAGTAAAATTTTAAAAAAAATCATAAATTTATATAACTAAATTTTGAAAATACCTCTGGCATAGTTTTTCCTTAAAAAAAAAAAAAGAAGTAAGGCCTTGTTTGGCATATACGAAGGTCTCGTTTGACAAGTGACTTTTTCAATCAAAAAGTCAAAGAATTACTTAAAAAAATCAAAAAGCCAACAATCCATACAAAAAAATCAAAGATTCTCTTTTCTTTCTATTTTTTGCACATATGTTCTTAAAAAATCAAAAAATCATCTCAAACATATTAGATTTTTTTACATCACATTTTAGCTAAAAAGTCAAAAAGTTGGTAAAAAAGCATGTTCCCAAACGATGCCCAAAAAAGCTAAAAAGTCAAAAAATCACTATCCTATTTAAGTCACATCATCTTATTTAAATCACACTACTTCTCTACCACATCACTTTAAACACAATCCATACCCAACCCATATTTCATAAAAAGTCAAAAAGTATACTTAGGGGTGGTTTGGGATGATCTAAATAAGTGTACTTTTTGACTTTTTATGAAATATGAGTTAGGTATGGGTTGGGTTTGAAGTGATGTGTTAGGGAGGTGGTGTGACTTAAATAAGATGATATGGGTTGGGTTTGAAGTGATGTGTTAGGGAGGTGGTGTGAC
The DNA here is from genome assembly GCF_055761805.1 of Camellia sinensis. Lineage (NCBI taxonomy): Eukaryota > Viridiplantae > Streptophyta > Magnoliopsida > Ericales > Theaceae > Camellia > Camellia sinensis. The sequence continues at coordinate 162,444,707 of NC_138964.1, forward strand.
TTAAATAAGATGATGTGAGTTAATAGGATAATAACTTTTTGATTTTTTTAGATGATGCTAAATAAGGCCTTATTTAGAACATTCTAAACCACCCCTAAATAGGAGTAAAAGAGAACCACATTGTCAGCGAGAGGGTTGTTTAGGATGTTCTAAATAAGTGTATTTTTTGACTTTTTATGAAATATGATTTGGGTTTGAAATGATGTGGTAGAGAGGTGATGTAACTTAACAACAATGATTCATCCCACTAAAAATATCACCACTAATAGCACTAATGCATTAAAAAAGTAAAAAAAAAAAAAATACAACTCCAAGACCAAAACATCACATCATTAATGGCGGGACCCACTGTCACCTAATTAGTGGGAGCACTAATTAGTGCTCCCAAGCATTTTTCGTAACTTAAATAAAATGATGTAACTTAAATAGGATAGTGACTTATTGACTTTTTAACTTTTATTAAAGATGTCAAACCTGGCCTAATTCCAGCCTAACCTTAGACGACTAAACAAGAGGAGATGTACTACTTTATTCTCTGATGAGTAATCTCAGTTTAAGGTCTCGTTTAGGAATATTTTGGGTGTGTTAGTAAAATTGATAAAAGTTGATTTTTTTTTATTTTTTTTTTTAAAAAAATATATAAAAAATGTGAGAAATAATGTGATTTAAAATAGATTAAAAGTTAGGAAATAATTAGTTATTTTAGTAACTTTTAAATTTTTTACGAAAAGATATATATAAAAATAGATAAATTAATATGATAATTTATATTAACTTTTTAACTAAAATATGTAGTTACCAAACGAGATCTAAATATAAGAACAATAAATTATACTTGCACACATCTATATTTTTAAAATTAGAATCAACCCTTTTAGTTTTCCTTTCTAATACACTAGTCTTACTTTAGGGTTGGTTTGGAATGTTCTAAAAAAGTGTACTTTTTGTCTTATTGGCTTATATGAGTTGGGTTTGATGTGATGTGTTAAAAAGGTGATGTGATTTAAATAAGATGATGTGACTTAAATAGGATAGTGACTTTTTGACTTTTTGTATTATTTAGTTTATGTCAAACTAACCTTAGTTTGTGTTTTGAAATATTATTTTAAAAATAATTTTTTAGAGATAATTTAAAAACTAGTTTAGTTGTATATTTTGAAAATAGTTTTGAAATTTAGAATGATTTAATTTTTTTTTATTGTTGAATAGATAAATATAAGAAAAAAAAAATTAAAAATGAGAGAAGAAAGAAAAAAATTGATTAATTGATATGTAATAAAAAGAAAAATAATTTTAAAATTTTTAACCAAATATATTTTAAAAAAAATTTCTCCAAAAATATATTTTTGAGAGATAAACCAAACCCGCCTACCACAACCAAACATCACAATTTTGGACTATTTTGAAAAATAAGTTAAAAATTACTTCATAACTTTTAACCCATCTTCCTCTCTCACACAAAAAAAAAAAAAAAAAATTATTTAACAATCGTCTCATCATTAATTTCACTACCAAACCCCATTTTACTTTATCCAATGTATTGCCACTTCTCTCAACAAACCCCAAAACCACCCAATGATGACCTGTCAAAGCCCCAAACCAATCTATCAATGACAGCTATGTAAATGGAATGTATTTATTCAATCATATGTTTATCATATGTATTTCATCATCAACAATGAACTTGTAAAGATGACTATTTTAATAGTTTATTTTAATTTTTGATTTTTTAGTAGATTAAAATTTATATGTTTAAAAAATAATTGAATTTTTTTATAATTAGATGTGATATTTGTGAGAAAATAATGAAATAATTATGAATTTGATGTGACATTTTATTTTATTAATTATTTTAACCTATTTTATTTTTTTGTTAATTTTAGTTTAGCCAAATTTTAGCCTCGGCCAAAAAAAGCCAATAAAGACTTTGTTTGAAAAGTTAGTTATTTTAATTAATTATTTTACTTTTTGATTATTTTAAATTTATTAAAATAGTTGTATTTAGGAAGTTGATTGATTTCTTCTTGTTTTTTCTTTTTCTTTTTTATAATTGATTTGAAGATTGTGAAAAAAATAGTAAAATAATTATAAATTAAATATAATATTTTGTGTTATTAATTATTTTAATTTATTTTATATTTTAATACATTATTTTACCTCACCCTTCTTCCCAAACATCTAAAGCTATCAAGTGTAAATTAGGAAGCAGAGATGAGATATAGCGAGAGTTTTGTTATAGCAGTGTTAGGGGTGGTTTGAGATGTTTTAAATTAATGTATTTTTTTTTATTTTTTATTAAAAAAAATGTAGAAAAGTAGTTAGAAAAGTAAAGAGAATATATTGATAGATGTTAATTGATATGATCAAAATAAGTGTATGTAAGTAAAAAAATATACTTTTTTAATTTATTCCAAACCCCTACTTAAGCCTTGTTTGGGAACAAGTTATTTTAGTAACTTTTTGATTTTTTATGAAAAGATGTGCAGAAAAATAGAGAGGTGATGTGACTAGTTTTAGTTGGCTTTTTGACTAAAATAATCAGTCCCCAAACGAAACCTTAATAGTAAAAGTAGTGGTTTAGGTTGTGGAGGGCGGGACATGGAAATGAAGGACATTCGATGGATGATGAGAGTAACAATTTTTATTTCTATTTGATTGGGAGTGAATTTGACTGATCAAGAATGATATTATAGTCCTGGAAAATGATATATAATTTTATTTTTAGATCTAATGATGTCTAAGAGAAGATATGAAAGAGAATTGTCTTAAATTAATTAATTGTTATATCAATAAATTTGAAAAATAAATCTAACTTTTGAGCTAGTAATCCCTTATGGTCACGTTTGATTGGAGATTTGAAAAAGAGGATTGGATTGCCAAGATATGGTATCTACCAAACCCATGTTTGTGTGCATCAAAATGTCATGATATTAATAATTTAATAGGAGTATGAATCCATCCATCCCACGGTGGGATTAGCATTTTCACGGGAGGGTTGGGATAACTAATCCATTCATACAAGTTAATGACTAATTTATCATTTTGCCTTCTATTTTACAAGATTAAAAAAATTATATTATATGTGAAGAATATTTTTAGGTAATTTTATAGATGTAGTCATAACAAATTAATAACATCACACTAGTATAGAAATAAATATACTTTATCTTTTCATTATCTTCATAATTTCATCAAATTTAATGTGCCAAACGAACAAGGGTTACAATCATTTTAGATGACAAGGGGTATTAGTATAATTTTAGACAATAACAAAGTAAGAGCATCCCTAGCAGATTACCTAAATTTTATCTTAAAATATTATTAAAAAATTCATTCCCTATTCTAAAAATCATTTTTTTTATCTACTTCTCCCAATAAACCCTCTATTCTTTATCTATTTTATTAAAATAATATTTTTAACTACTTTTAAATTTAATATTTTTAATAATAAAATAATAAAAACACATGCCAACTAAATACCAGCACGCAACAGAGGAAAATAAAGGGCTTGTGTTTGTTGTTTTTGGGAGAGTTGTTTTTGAAAAAAATTTGGGAGAGTTATTTTAGAAATTTTTTTGGTTTGTTTGGTTGTATATTTTGAAAGTAGTTTTGAAGTTTGGGAGTTTGGGATGATTTGATAATTTGTTGTAATTGAGTAGATGTGTGTGAGAGAAAAAGTGATTGAGAATGAAAGAGGAGAGAGAAAAAGTGATTGATTGATGTGTAAGAGAGAGAAAGTGATTTTGAAATTTTTTTAAGAAAAATCTCAAACCAAACAATTTTTTGGAATTTTTTTTTCTAAAACTCATCTTTAAAACTCAAACCAAACATACCCAAAGATTGGCGATTGACCAATTGGTCGACCAGTTAGGCTAATTTTAGGTATTTTCCTTTTTCAGCTGCAGGGCACTCACAGGACATTCAGGAAGACATTTTGGGACATCCTCTGCATACATTTGGCGAAAATAAAATAAGAATTTATGAGTTATGAGAGATCTATAGTGTCTCTCTATAAATAAAAAGTTACTGTGTCAATATTTATATTTGAGACATTGAATAAAGAATCTGCTGAATAAGAATTTAAAAAAAATTAATCCTTTATAATAATAAAAAATTATTATAAAAGTGCTGCAGATGCTCTAAGAGCATTCCCACCCGTTTATCTAAATTTTATCCTAAAATATTATTAAAAAATTCATTCATTATTTTAGGAATCACTTTTTTGTTTACTTTCCTCAACACACTCTGGCTTCGTTTGGGAAGCCATGGTTTGGGCTTTTTTTTGGTTATTTTAGCCATAAAAAACAAAATAGGCTATTTTAGCCATAACAAACAAAACATCACATCCAACCCATAATCATTACATTCTTCTCTCACAAAAAAACTCAAAAAAGCCAAAAAGCCAAAAAGTCCTTCCCAAACCAAGCTTTTAAGCCCAGGCTAAAATAGCAAAAAAAGTCAAAAAGTTAAAAAGCCAACCCACTTCCCAAACGGAGGCTCTATTTTTTTTTTTCTATTCTATTAACAAACTTCCTATTTTTTTCTTTATTTTATTAAAATATAATTTATAATTATAAATTTTAAAAAAATAAAAATCATAAATATATACTACAGTCTCTAAACAAAGCAAAGTAAAAAAAATATATATATATAAAGGAGTTATAGTGACTTTCTATTTAAGAGAGCTGAAGTAGGTATATAGAGAATCACTTACCCCTTAAAATAAGTAAGAAGGAATTTTAAGACTTCTGTTGAGGATGCTCTAACAATATTATTTCGGAAACATATAAAGCCTCCGTTTGGGAAGTGGGTTGGCTTTTTGGCTTTTTGACTTTTTTGGTTATTTTAACCTGGGCTAAAAAGCTTGGTTTGGGAAGGGCTTTTTGACTTTTTGACTTTTTTTGTGAGAGAAGAATGTAATGATTATGGGTTGGATGTGATGTTTTATTTGTTATGGCTAAAATAGCCTATTTTATTTTTTGTGGCTAAAATAGCCAAAAAAACCATGAAAAAGCCCTCACCAAACGGAGGCAAAGAGAGAGTGATTGTAATTTCCCTTAAATATTAAGATCACCACCAGCATCGATTCAAATTCCTAAAGCCATAAAACCAGAGAAAAAGAAAAGTTATCAAGTGTGTCCAGACAGAGTTTCAGAGGCTGCTGTCCACAGCCACCACCCACAGAAACCGAACAAGAAGACAAATAGAACCCCACCCACTACCCCCAACCTAACTAAACTAAACCCACAAAAAGGAAGGCTCTCTTCTAAAATACTAATCATAAAAATCTCTCTGTCTCTCTCTCCCTCTCTCACTCTCTGTTGTTCTTCTTCCTCTTCTATTCCATAATCCATTCCCCTAATTCCATCCAAAGTCACTACTCTCTCTCATCTTGACCCATTGTTCCCTCTTAATTCATTCCACAGTTTGTTTTTCTTTCTTTATATCTTTCTTGGACAATCATGCCTGTGATTGTTGATGATAACTCAACAATAGCAGAACAGATTAGATACAGAAGACCCAGAAACAACCAACCCATCCCAGAAACAGATCCAAACCCACCTCAAATACCTTCTATCATCCAATCCACTCGCTGTAAATCCACCATTTCCTCTCTCCTCCTCTCCACTTTCAACACCACCACCACCACCACCACCCCAAAGAAGAAGAATTTCACATCGGGGACATTCAGGGGGCTCGGATGCGCTGCCGCCGCCTCGTCCAAGGTATCGGTGCCGGCGGTGATTCGGAATTCGGCGAATTGGGAAGCGAAGAAAGTGAGGAAGAAGAAGCAGAGGAAGAACAAACCCCCCAATCAAGCTGTGGTTATGCCAAGCAACAACAACAACCCATCTTCATCATCAGCAGCAGCATCGACCTCAGTGATTGTTGTTCCTGATGTTTGGTGTGGGCCTGGGATTGGTTTCACCACTGATGCTTCCTCTGTTGATTGTGTTGTGTCAAGGAGGACTGTCTCTGGAAGATCCAAAGTCGATGGTGAAAAGTTGAATCAGAGGGAGGTATGTATATATATATATTCTTCCCTCTCTTGATTGCTGTTTTGAATTTTTTTTTTAATGTGTTTGTTTTTTTCTGTTTTAATGATTGATCTTGAGTTAGTACTAATTAATTGGGTAGTTTTTGTCTTGTTTTGTGTTGTTTTTGGTTGCCCATTTGGATCCTAGGTTGAAATGTTTTTGGCATTTTTGTGGGTATTGATACTTTGTTTTTGGGATTTTACTTCAAAAAAAATTATTGCCCCTTCTGCTTGGTTTTTCTGGTACGAACTGAATGAATATTTTTGGGAAGTTTTGCTTTTTATCTGATTATCCTTCTTTCCTCCACCAGGCTTGTACTTGCATGGTTGGATTGATTTCCTCTTCTTCTTTCTTTATATTTATATATTCCATTGTCTATTGCTGATTTTTTGTCATTTTTTTTGCCATTCTTAGGAATGTCTTGCAATATAGGGTCTTGCTAACAAATGCCTCTCGGGCACTAGAAAAAAGACCAATACTTTACCTTATTTCAAAACATTTTTTTTCCACTAATTTTGTAACTCTTTTAGCCTTTATCATCTATTTCCGTAGCAATTTTCACACCATTCCCAATATTAAACAGTGTACTAGTTAGCATTTGCCTTTACGGTTGGTATTTGTTCCAATCCTTCTTGTATTCCTTGCTCAGTACATAATTTAAGGAAAAAAGATAGATGCCCAGATTTTTTGTGAAGAATTTTACCAGAATGGTAAAGATTGGTTGAGATTCGATTGGTGTATTGTAGGGTCTATGCATGCAATGAATTTGAACCATTCATTTATTGTTCTGGGTAAAATTTTGGGTATGTAGTATTGCTTGTAAGTGAATGTACCCTTTTTCTTATCTACTTTTTGTGCATCGCTTCCATTTAGCTATGTGCATTAACTGTTGATCAGTGATCATTTTTGTATGTCATGCTTTTATGTCTTCAGGTGTCTCTTGATTGTTTCTGACATGTATATTGCATTGCCCTTTCACTTTCAGTGAATATATGAAATCTGTAACTTCATCAACGCAGCTCCTTATTATCATAATTATATATGTGGAGAAGTATATGCGTGAGCTGACTGAAACTGCTTTAATTCTTCTTTTGCATTGGCAGCGTCTTTCATATTCTACGAGGAGGACGGTGAGATCTGAACCTATGTCTTTTATGGATTCTGATCATTCATTTGGAATGATGCACCCGGGATTGGATGTATTTGGTGCACGGTATCATCGTCATGATCGGCATCGTTCTCCTGATGGCCTTGCTGAGGTTTGTCTGTATCTTATTTAATTCATTTTGGACTCGTATGCTATAAGCAGAAACTGCATAGAACTCTGGCATAGGCTCCCATAAGAAATAAATGACTATAAGCACTCCCATAAACTACACCAAACAAGGGCCATTGTAGGCTTGATCAGGCTTTCTTTATTGATCAAGCTTAATTGGTGCTTTAAGTAGTCCCGGCAGACAGGACATGATTCATAAATGTCATGGCCAATTCTGAATTAGGATAAGATATGGACACGGTAAGGACATGGCTATACAGAAATATGTATTGTTACATATATACATGTATTATTGTTTGAAAAGTCTACATGTATACATGATGACAAATTGATCACTTTGATTCATTTTCTAAATTCTATATTAACAATTGCAGAATGAGGGAAGTAAAACTAGACACATTGTTAACATTACTACATTCATCTATTATTTTCATTTTTTACTTTTGGTTCCTGCAATTATATTATTTGCATATATTATAAAGTATCCATTGGATGGTTGAATAGTGGCAGTGACTTGTACAATGTCATATATTTCTTGAGGGTTTTTGGTATACTTTTAATAGGTTGGATTTGTAGGGATGTTATTTTAGCAATGCTCCTATTAGGTGTTGGCTAAGCTTTCAAGAAGTGATGGCGAAGAACCAAAAATTGTTTTACATATGTTTAGGGATGTTGAAGTACTAGTTTCTGATATGTGATGGCTCTTTAAAAATGTCCATGTTGCTGCACGAATGCTTAGGCTTACAATTTGTGCTTGCAAACACATACCACTGTGACACTGTCAATAGTATATATTTTAGTTCGTTGTTGCATTGGAGTTTGGACTCATCCCGATTTCGTCTTCAATCTAGTCCTAATGCCTTACTGAATTTCATGTTCTTCAATGCAAATCCACCTAAATCTTCCTTAATCAACTGTAAAGCTTATACTCTCTAGCTCCGTGAATGCTATTGCATTTCTCTCCTCTGAAACTTTATAATGTTTTTAAATGAAGAAGCAATTAGGAAAATTATTGGATGAAGCTTTTATATTTAATTATTGAGTCCAACTATTATCTCAGGAAATATTAAACATATCTTTAATCAGTGTTGACTGGTCTGCAGATCATGATGCTCCAAAGTAGTTTGATGATGGGAGGAAGATCCGATGGATTTGATCGATACAGAGACTGGAGACTTGATGTCGATAACATGTCATACGAGGTGTGTCATTATTTTTTTTAACAAATGCATTTTAGGCCCTTGTTTTATTTAAACAAATCTTGAAGACTTCTAGTGATTGCATCACTGTATCTCTCAATCAAAGCTCTTGATTTGGTGCTGCAAACAGGAATTGCTTGAGCTTGGCGATAGAATTGGGCATGTGAATACTGGGTTGAAAGAGGATGAGATAGTCCACTGCCTCAGAAAAACAAAGCTTTTGGATAATTTGTGGTCACAATTCTCGGAAATTGAATGGAAGTGCAGCATTTGTCAGGTTCATTCATCAGTGATTTTTAATGCTGTCCTCTATTCTCAATTTCCTTTTTCCAAAGCTTGGTTTATCTTTTTATATCTATCCTATTTTATAAAGGGCACACACTGGTGTGTACCCTATCACACTTTGGTTTTTTTTTTTTTTTTGGGGGGGGGGGGGTGTCCCCTTTCAAAAATACCCTTGACATCTGTTAACTGTGACATGTGATGAATGATTTTTATCATTTATCAAACTGCCCAAAACTATTAAATGATTTTACTCATTCATCAAACCGCTTCTCAATCATCAAACTATCCAGAAGTTTAAATGTAAAATTGCAGCCACATTGCTTTTGCAAATTACTTTTTTGTTAACAAACAGAGCCTAATAAAAATTACTTTGTTAATATTTGAGAAACTTTTGTTTGTTTTTAAGGGTCTGTATGGGAAAAATTGCAAAATTCGCACATTTAAATCATTGACAAAAGGGAATTTCATTCAAAGAAGAAAAAGGTACGACAAGAGGACAAGGAGTCTGCAGGAAGAAATAAAAGAGAGAGAATAAAGGAAATCAACGTCTCAAACTACACATGACACATTGCTCTCCAATATGTACAAATAAAAAAGAATGGAATTCCTTTAGTTGTGTTTGGATTATGGATTTGAGTATGGTTTGGAAAGGAAAAGGGAAAGAAAAGGTGAGTGAAATGAGCCTTAAAAGGAGAGAAAACGGAAACCCAAAAAAATGGCAAATGACAGTCTATTCCATAATGACTATCTGTCCTCAATTTTGTTCCATTCCAACCATACCACCCATAAAAGTGAGAAAGTTACACAATTCCACTACGCTTTTCTTGTTGCAACCGAATTCTTTTTGTTCATGCCAAACTGAGTTGTTTGTTTTATATAATAGTACAGAAACAGATATATAAACTTTGGTATGCATATAACTCTGTTTTATACTATTTAGGAGGACTATGAAGCAGAAGATGAGACGGGGAAACTGGAATGTGGACACTTCTACCACATTCATTGCATAAGGCAGTGGCTTGTGCAGAAAAATACTTGCCCTATCTGTAAAACTGAGGCAGCAGCAGCTCAAGAATGATACTTGCCATCCTCACAAACCCTAGTGGTGTTTGGACTAATATGAATTGATCCCTGCACTGTGTGTAGTTTCGATCTCCTGCACGAACAAGAATCCATTGTTTGTTGTGGTAGTTTGGTCCTTTTCTACACAATGCATTTGAAATGATGGGTGTTTGGTGATTGAGAATTCCATGTTGGTTCAAAGTTATGGTTCGGGAAATCAATTGGGATCGTTGGGATCGTTTCAGCGATTTTCTTCAGCATTTCATCCTCTTACTATTCTAGATGTTCAATATATGTAATGCTTTTGCTCCTGTATCATCCTCTTACTAGTAATGATTCTGGATTTATTTTGCAGAGCAGTGTTGTTATAAATATTATTATTATTATACAGTAATGATTCTGGATTAAAGGCTTTTAAGGCTCAAGCTCTGCTTAAGAAACTTGAAGGCTTGCCTTTATATTTAACAATGTATACACTTTCAACATTTGGAGCAGCTCATATTTGATTATTGCTCATGTTTTATTTTGTTTTGTTTTGTTTTTTTTTTAAAAAGTGTGCTAAGGAGCCATTTGGTTGCAGCCATAGTTTATTGTTTTTTGTAAACAAGAAATATTGAACGTATTTATGTTTATTTGTAATAAAAGTGAAAATAAAAGCATGTTTGATGTACATGGATTTTTAGAATTTTTGAAAATAAGTGAAAGGTGGCCAATGTGAGTAGTAGCTGAAGTGATGGTTGAAAATGGTGGACGGAGGTGATTGTCGACTAATAGTGGTGTTCACTAGAAGTTATTTTTGACAAGAGGTAGTAATTAAAAGGGGTTGTTGCCAGTGTGGGGGTGATTGTTGATTGTCAGAGGTGGTTGGCAGCTAAAGGAGGTGGTGACTGGAGGAAGTCATCGATAACAGTGGGGGGTGATGGTAGATGGAGAATGTGGGAGGAGGGAGAAATGAATTTTTATTTTAATTTTTTTGTAATTATTACAATTTAATAAATTTTGTAAATTATTTACAGGTTTTTTAAAATAAAAATAGGTACTAAACAAATTTTTATTTACAATTATTAAAATTTTTGCAAGCATAACCAATATCAAACATGTTCTCTAAGCATTTGGCACTTAGGTTCCTTGTTCCACATAGACCACGAGAGTCTTGATAAGACCTAATTCTCCAAGTATTATAATATATAAAAAGAGCTCATAGCAAAAGGGATTCTCATACTGTTTTCAAAATCTGTAACATAGCACTGTAATATAGATCAAGATACATACATAAAATAATTTACATGTCTGCGTAACATTGTTGGCATCAAGAGAGAAGATACCGTATCAAGCTCTATATGTTTACTAATGCTGTGTTTGGTTAGGGTATTTGGGGAGGGATTTGGAAAGGGAAATGGAAAAGGTAGGTGAAATGTGAATAAATCATGCTTATATTTCACATAGTTTCACACACCTTTTCCCTTTTCCTTTCCAAATCCTCTCTAAATCCCCCAACCAAATACAGCATAAAAGAAAGTCGGAATCCTAAACTTGCTCCAGAAATCTCACTTTACAAGTACACCGGAACATCCACTTGAATGAAGTTTGTTCTCCCCTAAAAAGATATCGGGAGCGTAACAAGTTCCAAAGTAAGCTTCGTGCGATAGGTATCTTTCTCTAAACATACTCGGATGAAACTGTAAAATGAACCGTCCTGTCTTTTGGTTGCTACTCTTTCCTGACCGACAATGAGCAGAAAACAGTATTGCTTACAACAGTAACATACATATTTAATCACACTTTACACTTTTTTTGCATTCATATATTGATTGATGTTGCCTCTTGCTTCATCAAAGTGAAAACTCAGGCGGCCAAGAAAAATGAGAATTCTATCCCTCTATGCAAATTTAGGTCTTATCATGCCGACTAAGAAATTCGATTATAAATGGATACACTTGATCTGCTGCCTGCATTTAGAAAGTTTCAGATATATCACAAGAAGCTGCAATGAAGCATGTCAATTGCATGTTATGATTTGGCTAAAACTAGAAAAACAACTTATTTTTTGTTTTTTTCTTTAAACTTTTTTCGTAGTAATTTTTTTTCCAACTTGATGATTCTAAAAATTGAGTCAATTTTGAAAAAAGTTCATCAAAAACAAAAATAAACCAAATTTTATCGAAAAAGCTTACAAAATCTAACTTATTTTTATCTTCTTGAACTTTTTTTTTAAAAAAAAATTTCATTTTTTAAAGAATGTCTAGTCGAGACGGATCTAAACGGTAAAGAAATTTAACATAATTTAAAAAAAAAGTTTACGAAAAGACAAAAATAAGCCTAACTAAAAAAGCCAAACAAACCAGCTCCCAAAAAATAAAATGTGTCGCTTAAATCTCTTAAGGCAAAAAAAATCAGCACATACCGAATGACCTCCCACTAAGTCGTAATGAGCATAATGTGGACCGCTTGGTTCACCAAAAACTTTATAGGTGACCAAATTCTTAGGAATCAGCTTGACTGTCTCTGCACCACAGATAGCATCACAGACAGAGATAAACAGTTAAAAAATCATTAGAAATTAGAACATATCAAAGATACACAAGTCATATTAATATATTGTACCATATACGGCTTCAGGTGGGCAAATTAGGTCTTGATCTCCAGCAAGTGCTAAAACCGGCACATTGCTTTTTCGCAGATGATCCTTGTAAAAGAAACTTCCACTCCTGTCACACATTCCACCCTCTCGGAAGGCTGTTGTTAGCTGCAAGAGAAGCTTAGCTGGTACAGTACCTGTTACCGGAGCACCATTATGGCAATGAGATTGTAATGAGGATCAAGCTCTCAACAAATCTTTTGAGGAAAAAAGAGAGTCCATCCAGGTCTATCAATTGACAACTGGCTTCAACAATAGGTTTCAAATAATGCAAGTACTGATTGTGAGTAAGTTGGACGACATGATTTCAAATCCTTTGGAGCAGGTTTCACAAATGTCTACATTTTGTAGACTCCTGTAAACTTGCAGGGTGTGGGTATATGTCTAAGAGTTGGGTTTATCAAATCCCAATAAATGACAATGGCCTATCAGTATATATATATTTACGTTGTTCTTTTATTTATGGTTAAATGGTGTGTTTACGTGGTGTCTTGCATGGGCCTTTCACATTTGTTAACCATGCAAACAGAGGAACATAACAAGAGCTTTATGTAAAATCATATATTAAAGTAGGAGTACAAATTGCCAACCACAGGTTGGGTGCATACTTAGTTAACATGTCAGACACAAACCCCATACCCATACCTATTCCCATGTTGTATAGTGTCCAACAAAGACCACTTGACATGTATATAAGAGCCAATGTAATGCTCATTCTTGGCACAGGGAATATGCCACATTTAGCATATTCTTGATAGGCACTTAAATAAATGCAATTATTGATATTAATCATGTGAGTTAAGGAAGAATAATCATCTACTTACAAAAGTTAGTCAAGACAAACTTCTCAAGCAACTCTGGATGCAAGTTCTGTACAGATATCAGAGGATTCAACCAGGACAAAACATAAGGAGGACGGGATGCAAGAGGATAAGCAGCTGTGAACAACACTCCCAGTGGAATAACAGGAACATTTAAAGCCTGTGCAGGATCTGCCTGTATGCCACAACGAATCAAGATCAGCTTCATATTCCAATTAGACGTTGAATTGTCACACAAAAGCAGCAAGAAGTTGTCTAACGCAGTAAGTGTTCCATTCCACTTGCCAGAGGTAAAAGCAATTTTATTGATGATTTTGATGTAGTATAGTCGAGTGATGACGCCAATGTAATGACGGATGCCAACCCAGAGTCCCTTCCTTCAAAACCTTTAAAAAGTCAACATTTTATCACACAAATAAAAACATGTTCAATAACCAATATTTTGTGACAAAATATTCAAGTATTTGCACCATTTAACAACATGAAAGACAGCATGCAATAGAAGTAACAAAATTAAAACTTTATTAATTACGTGGGAAACCGTACTATATAACCTCTTCTATAGAGACAACTTTCTAACTGTTCATTGTCGTAACAGTAATTTCAGCTATGCATAAAATTACTTCAACATGATATTCTCAATAGTCTTCACAAACTAGGATTTCTTGAGTGTTGTGCATGCAAACACAAGGTAACGGACAAGTGTCTCAAAAATTTATAAGACCGTTTCTTTATTTCTTGCTGATGAGTAGAAATGGAAAAGAAGAATGAGAAATATTAAACTAACAGATAATAATTTAAAAGGGCCACTAACTTCAACCTTTTAGAATCCCAATTCTACATCCTATAAAACTGTCCTAAAAATTACAATAACAGAGGAACAAAGTACATGCAGGATTAGTATTCAAAAGAGTGAACAATTTATGAACAGCAGAAAGGGGGATAGAAAAAGAAACTATGGAGCATTATACCATTTCGTGATAACATTGCATATAGCAAGATACCCCCCATGGAGTGACCAATTGCAAGTAACTTGCCATCCTTTGGTTTGCATTGAGTCCTTACATACTCCATCTACATTGATGAAATTGAGTTTCAAAAATATTATAACACTGCTGAATTGGAAATGTGTATTTTATTCCAATAAACAATGTATAATGTGGCAACGATGAAGTCAGTGCATCAGATTAGTTTCCACATCTCAAATTACAAACAATCAGGAGATGTCACCTCACCGCAGCAGGAACATCCTCTTCCAGATAGTTATCAAAGTCCCAATCATACTTCACAATCAGGTCAAGTTGTTTCTGGAAATCTTCTATTGTTGTAAAAAGACGGTCTTCAAAGTCAATAAACTGTGAAGGAAGAGATTGTTCACCATCTTCAATGATATTTATGAGCCTTTGGCTCAAATCCCTGATTTGGCTAGCAATAACAGAATTTTTCCCTGCCACTAATAAACCTGAAAGTTTTCCCTTAATATGATTAGATTTCTAAAAATTGAGCATCTTCTATGAGTACTGATATTTTACCATATAACTTAGCAAACATTAATCATGATTGACCTTCATCTAGCCAGCCATAGAGTCTTTCTGACAAATTCATTAAACTTTTAGTCAACTTGGTCACCAACCGCGATTTATCAGATTTAGTAACCCTCGCTGTCCCTTCACCTGTGGAGGGAGAGACCCCTGTTTCTGCAAAAGCATTAGAGTTGATGTTAAGTGACCGCTCTGTAAGGAATGCACCATTTTTCTCATGCTCAATACCTGGATTGATATTCTCAGAAATAGCATTGACAGGCTTCTTGACCTCTGCAGATCTCACTCCTTCAGTGCTCAACCCAGCACCACGAAGTTCAAGAATCCATGTATCAAATCCTTGGTTGGACATGTAACGTGCAAATGATGACTGCAAACAGCCCAAATCCATCAGCAAAAACAAGAACACTATCAAAACTTCAAAAAGGATGAGTATATAACAATGTTAAGCTAACGCAAAATTCCATGAGAAGAAGAAGAAAGTACAGAAAATAGGTTTTGGGTGTGTAACAAATCCTCCACCCTAAAAAAGATTGGCCCTGACAGATTAAGTTCTCATCCCATTAAAATGACAATGGCATGCAAATTCTAGAATAGGCCTATGCAGCTGCATGCCAAGGTCGGTTAATCATCAAATTGTGGTTTAAGTTGCATCTAATCATTGATGATACCATATTGCCACCAACTTGCTTATTCAACTATCAGAACCAAATTGAATATGAAATGTGAGAGGAAACAAGAATAGGCAAACTGAAGTATGCCTCCATGTGAAACAGATAACCACTTAGTTTGCACCACCAGTGTGAAGTGAGATCCTTATATTCCAAATTAAAGGATAGCTGTTCTGAAGAGAACATATTGAAGGAAATTCTTCATGGTAATCTAAAGAACAATACAAGAAAAAGTAATAAAAATTAGTAATAATTTAGTGGAACAAAGAATTTGTTAGTGTTTGAGTATTTTAAGGAATTGGATTGGTTGATTTATTTTTTTTATGAAATCTCATTTTTGGGTTGTCACACCAACAGAATATCTATATTGTCCACAAATGTGCAGTGCACAATGCTTAAACAGAGAGACGCCTACTTGAAGCTGTAAGATTTCAGATATTGTGCAAGATCAAAGAGGACAACTATTGAGCCAATAACAATTTGCAAATGCAACGATTCAAAAAGAATGGAAAGAGCATCAAGAGATATAGTAAGCATATCCTCAAGTGCCATACATGCTTTTTAGGATGACCTAAGTGATACATGTCAATGAGCCTACATGTCATTCAAACCCAACAAAATGATACAAGGAAACTGTGAGCAGAACATATTTCTTTGAAATTTGAAGCTAATAAATAAAAATTACCAATAAAAGAATCAATAAGAAAGATTACAAACTCACATCAGGAGAGAGATCATATCCGATTGCATTCGTCCCGACTCCAGACAAAAGTAATAGTGGGTGATTCCTTGGAGGCGCCTGTAAACACACACACACACACACAAAACAAAAAAATATTATTTCTGTATGTATCTATTCGGTTATATAAATGCCCATAGAATTGCTAACAGAATCACAATAACTGCCTAATCATTTTTTTTCAAAATTAACCCATATTTCCAAAAAATTTAGACATAAAATTGAACACGCATAGTATATATACAAATGAGGTACGTAAATGAATTGCATACATACTAATCTGAAACAAACAAACAAAAAAAAATAAAAAAAATTTACAATTTCAAGACTGGAATTCCAGAGGGAGAGAGATGACCTTAGGAGGAGGCTTGTAGCGCCAGAGAGCGAGCCTCCAATCAGAATTGTGAACAGAGACGTAGTGAAGCTCATCCGCCGTACAAATCGAAGGCTTGTCGGTGGCGGTTCTCGTCGTCGCCGCTGCAGCATTGAACGCTCTCAACCTCGGCGGCGGCGTACGGACGGAGGAGGAGGAGAATGGAGAATCGGGTCGGGTATCAGAGCATACCGGGTTGAAGTAAGAGAAGGTTCTGGCCGCAATCTGGATCGCCGACCACCGAAGAACCACCATTACGCAAACGAGAGGTTATGGCTATGATTATGATTATAATCTGCTCAGTACTTTTACGTTCGTTGACATATATTATTGACTTATGTTGCCGCTCCGTAGGTATGATTTGTTGACAACTTTGATTTCTTTTACCGTTGGTTTGGGGATTCAGAGATAAAATAAATAAATAAATAAATAAATAAAAATAAAATGATTGTCAAGTTTGTTAAGCTATGAGAGAAAATAATATTTTACCAAATAATAATAATGTTTGAGAAGATAGTTGAGTAAAAATAATTAATAAGATAAAATGTTACATCTAATTCATAATTATTTTACTTTTCCTCCTACAATTATCAAATCAATTATAAAAAAAAAAAAATCAACTAACTTTCTAAACATAACTATTTTAGCCTCCGTTTGGGAAGTGGGTTGGCTTTTTGGCTTTTTGGCTTTTTTGGCTATTTTAGCCTGGGCTAAAAAGCTTGGTTTGGGAAGGGCTTTTTGGCTTTTTGGCTTTTTTGGCTTTTTTTGTGAGAGAAGAATGTAATAATTATGGGTTGGATGTGATGTTTTGTTTGTTATGGCTAAAATAGCCTATTTTGTTTTTTGTGGCTAAAATAGCCAAAAAAGCCTGAAAACTATCTTGCCAAACAGAGGCTAGTCAAGTTAAAATAACTAAAAAGTCAAATAGCCAACTTCTCAAATAAGGTCTAACGAGAAGAAAAATGTTTTTACTTTTTTTATTGCTTAGATAAATTTTAAAAAAATATTATTAAACCAAAATTATTGGCCAAAAAGCAATTTATGAATTTCATGGTGATATTGATTTTATTAAAATCTCAGTTGGTAACTTTCAGTTTTAATTAAAAACCGAAAAACTCTCTATAAATTAATACATCATTCTTTCTGTTTTTTTATATATCTTTTTGTAAAAAATCAAAAAAAATATTAAAATAGTCCGTTCCCAAACGAGGTCTAAAGATGATGCTAAACCTTCCCTTCATTCACAAGTTTTGTTTTAATAATTTATTTTGTTTATTTTTAAGTTATTATGTGAGTAATTTATTTTGTTTATTTTTAAGTTATTATGTGAGTATTATTAGTTAAAAAAATTAATAAATTTGATAATTGCAATCAATAAAAATCTTTGCATAAAAAAAAAATATTAATGAGAGCACAATGTGTTATTGTCATTAGTTTTATATGAAAAATACATTGAAATTTCAATTATTTTGACATTTTTTGTATCTTAATTTGTGTCATTATCATAACTATACGAAATTTTAATATACAGACCATTGAAAAGGGTGCACCATATGCACCCGGAATTATGTTATTTTTTTATTGTAGTTATGATCAATTTTTTTCATTAGTTATGATATTATTTTATTTATGACTTATGAGTTATTTAGTTATATCTTAGGCTATGTTTAGTGATAATATTTTTTTTTAATTATAACTCAAAAAGTATAAAATTATGCCATTTATTTTTAATGATAAAGTGCATATGGTACATAATCCTATGACTATTAAAAAAAAGGGGCAAGTGTACTTTAAAAATAAACTATGACTTTTTGAACACGTCTTGCTTGGGAGAATGTCTTTTAGTAAATTTTTTTTTATTAAAATATGAGATAATAAAAAAAATTAATATATTAAATTTTTTTTTTTTTAGGAACATGTCTTTTTAGTAAATTTTTTTTAAATTTTTTTTGACTAAATTATGAGATGATAAAAAAAAATTAATATATTTAAAAATATTTTTTAATTTTTTAAAAAAAATATGTAAAAAATAAAGTGAATGAAAAAAAATCTTTTGATATGCATTGACTTTTTAATTTTTTAACTTTTAAATTATAATAGTTGTCAAACGAGACTAAAGACAATAAAATATGTGATTATATCTGATCTTCACATAAATAGCATAAAAATGAAGAATAATGTTTGGTGGCCCGAAAAATTCTGCCCCGAATGCCCCGAATGGCTGAAACGACGTCGTTTCAGCCATTCATTTTTTTTTTTTTTTTCTTCTTCCTCAGTCTGATACGCAGTGAGGGAGGAGAGAAAGAGAAAGAGAAAAAGTGGGAGAGGGAGAGGCCGTCGCCGTCGCCGATAGCCGATCGCCGCGCCTCCGCCTTCGCCGCCTCGCTGCTCTGCTCTGATCGTCGCCGTCGCTGCTCTGATCGTCGCCTCCGCCCCTCGTCGGCTCTGCCCCACTCGTCGCCTCCGCCGATCGTGTCGCCTTCGCCGCCTCCTCCTCCATTTTTTAGGCCCCCTCCATTCCTTCCTCCCTCTCCCCTCCCCTTCCTTCCCTTCTTCGTCTTCCTCCTTTCTCCTGTTGAAAAGAAAAAAAAAAAAAAAAAATTAGGGAAATTTTTTTTGAGCCATTCGAGCCGCTGTCCATTCGGGCTCTGTAGCACCACTGAAAAATGAAAGACGTCAATCATCAAAATAGAAGTGTTCAAAAAAAAATCATCAAAATATAGAACCGGTTGGTTGATGAAAGGGCATCTGTCAGGAATCTTTTTGTTAAATTATACTTTTTAATTAATGATAAATTACAAATACACTCCTCAGATTAAATGCGAATGATTCTTTGTGGTTTGGAAAATTACAAATACTTCATTGTTAGAATTTTTTATTTAACAGAATTAATTAAAAAAGTGAAATTTCTAATTATTCACCTATACAATAATAAAATTATCCGAATTATTAATTGAAATACAATTTTAACATTATTAAAAACCGTTAATTAACTTGATGATTTATTAATGAAATGACCTATTTGTTATGAAATTAGAAACTTTAAGGGGTATAATGTAATTTCTAAAACTACAAGAAATAATTTGTAATTTAAGTAAATCTCAAAGGATGTGTTTTTAATTTACCCATTAATTACCTAATTATAAAATTACTATTCTTATAAACTATTCTTTACTCTCAGGAGTTGTCATTATAATATTGGATCTTTTTCAGATTCAAAAGTTTCATGACTCATGTTATTATGTATATAAGTTTCATAAAAAAAAAATGTTTAGAAAAATTAGTAAGATTTGTTAACTTATAATAATATATTTTTTTTATTGTAAAAAAAAAAACACTTTTGAAAGTTGCAATTTATTTAAAAGTAGAATATTCAAATTGCGATTTTATGGTGGAATAATGCTTGGGACCCCCTTTTGGGGGTCACCCCCTCACCCCCCTTTGCCACGTGGCGGGTGGTGATTGGAGGAGCAGGAAAAAAAAGAAAAAGAAAAAGAAAATGTAACCAATGAGAGAGAGAGAGGGGGTCAAAGGGGGTGGGAGGAAAAGGGAGGATGAATCATTGTTGTTTATGGTGAGTTAGCGAAATGCCAACTTGACAGCTTTACATAACGAAGTTTTATTTTACTTTAATTTTGTTTCATTTCATCATAAAAAGAGTATATAAGAAAAGAGTACTAATGAAATGATAAAGAAAGAACATAACTGAGGCCAAAACATTGGTATAAAAAGCATAGCAAAGTTGAAATAGCAAATTGGACATGCAATTTTACAATTATCACCTTAATCAACATTACATTATAATTTTTTTATAAATAGTTATCACCTTAATCTTCCATTGTACTTTATAAGCACATAAAAAAGAACACAATGAATCAATCCCTTTATTGTCACAAATAAGAAACAAGAAGTTTTGCAAAAGAAGACCACATGATAGAACCGCCAGAGACTCCAGAATTTCTCAAATTTTCTCGACTTACAATGGCTGCGAAGTTCTGTTCTGTTAAGTAGTAGTGTTGTCAGCAGGCACCTGTGCCGAAGCCTGTGACAACAACACTGCTGTAGCCGGAGTCATGGTTTGATACTGAGTAGCATAGTACACCTGCTGGTCATGTGTTGGATGAGGAGGACATTTATACCCATAATTAGCAGTAGTACTGCCAACAAGTGATTGAGATGGGTGATGATGCATCTGAGGCACCACACTCACATATTGCTGCTGAAATTGATTACCACCAATCGTTGTCGCGCCTGTTTTGTACACATTTGCTGCCATTTCTAGTTTTGTTGGGTAAATAGGTTGAGAATTGGAAGGACATGGTGGCCTGCTTACAGTAGTGTCAGCGACATTAGGCTGCATAGACAGGTTGTATGGTTGTTGGGTGAATTGGGTTTGGGAGACTGGCAAGAAGTACATTGGATATTGTTGTTGATCGATTTGGTGATGAAGTTGTTGTTGTTGTGATGGTGGTGGTGCACACATTTGGTAGTAAGATGAGATAGGGACTTGACCGGTTACAGTGGGGTGGTGGATATAATGCTTGTTTGCATGAACAAATTCATATTGTTGTTGTATTTGTTGGGGAGGAAGCAAATGTGAAGAATCATGAACTTGTTGAAGAGGGATTTGAGAGCTCGGATCAGAGATGTTTGCTTTGGGATCAATTGGGATAGATGGAGGAACTCTGTTTTCAGTTGTTGTGACATGATGAGATGACTCTTGGTAAACAGTGTGTTTTGAGAGAGAAGTTGAAGATGCAATGCTGGAATCACTGAAAACCAAAACCAACCATGAAATACATGTCAAATTAGCAATCTGCTTCAACCTAATTTTCCAAGAAAATTCTACAGTAAAGCAACATGGGAACACGCCGTTTAACGCAGAAAAATAATTTGGGTTACGTTCATGATTCTTGTAATTTGCCTTGTATGCCATTTTGCTCCGTAATTTCAATTTTATGAATTTTATTATTTATTTTTAGGGCAAAATCAATTTTACTACTTGTGATTTGGCCATTTGCACGTACTCTACACAGTTTGAACTTGCATTGCGAGAGGGTGGGGGTGGCCTTGGGGTGGTAGCGGATAATGGGGGAAGTGATTGTCGGTTGCAAGAGTCGATGACCAAAGTTACAGAGAAAGAAAGGGAAAAAAAAGAAAGGTAAAGGCATCTATATTATTTATACTCGCATATAAACTTTACGCAGTACGTCATATGAACCCTTTTGTCATAGTTTTTTTTTTATATATATTTTATTTTTTAATTATCCTTTTTCTATAACTGTCAAATTCAAATACATCTAGGACTATTTTGTGATTGACAATCTATAATTGCAAATTTTAAGCAATTTCATAAATTGAAAGTGAGTAATTAGTTTTCTAACTTTCATTTCAACTATAATTTCAAAAAATTTCCCCTTAATTTTTAAATTTATGCCGCAAATCACACCATTATGATATTTTCCCAAATAAAATTGGCTAGTTAACCCAAAAAGATGTGATTTTTTTTAAAAATATTTTTTCCCTTACTTTTCTCAGCAATTTCAGAGCCTAAAAACAATATGTGATGAAGATTCTCAACTCAAAAAAAAAAAACAAAAACACATGAATACCTTGCTACTGAATCAGGTGAATGCAAATTGAAACCCCCAGCAAGCTTTGAATCAGGCGATGGCAAATTATAAGCATCCACAACCTTCCTCTGCACTGTCTGCAGCGGCAATGGCGGTTTCCTAAACCCAGTTGGTGGTGGCACCCCCTGATCCGACCTCTCATCATCCCCGGAAACGGCCGATACTGTGGTGGCAGCCACCATTAAAGGCGGCGGAAGTGGTGATGGAGCTGACAATAAAACCAACCCATCATCTTGTTTTTGAACACTATGCACAACAGTCATATGTGAAAATGCCTCATCCAACCCAACCATCTGATCACCACTATCCTCAACCCGAACCTTGATCGATGGCAAGGTCGACATCGAAGGAGTCGAAGAGCTTGATCCGAATGACGAGTTTGTTTCAACCATTGGTGAATCAGGCATTGTTGAATTCACATCCTGGACAATCTTCACCTTCACTCCTTGTTTGTTATTGTCAAGAAATTCATTTTGGGACTCAACCCCATGATGAGATTCAAGTTCTAGCAAGCAGTCCATGGTGGCCGAGTCAGATAGTCCTCTAGGAAGCAAACCAGCCCCGTTTAGTGCGTCCACAAACCATGTCTCGGATTTGGCGTCGTCAAGTAGGGAACCCATTGAAGCTGCGGTTTCAGGCTTGGCCAGAAAGAGAAACAGGCGAAGGCGAGCAGTTTTCAATGGCGTTGTCGGAGTGATGCGGTCGTACTCTTCGATCATGTTTTCTAGGTCTTCGTTGGTGGTGACAGAGATGAGAGAGTCAAGTTCTTCATTGGGGAGCTGGTACTTGAGGGTGAAATGGCGGCTGTTGAGGAGTGTGCAGGAGAGGCGGGAGGAGAGATCGAAGAGAGAGGAATGGCGGTCAATCACCACCATGCGGGTGACACCGCCGATGTAGCAGAGGGACTTGTCGTGGGGCCTGGGTATAATGTGGCCCCCATAGCTACACATGAGGCGCAGCTTGGCACCTGGGACGTGTGCAAGAGATTCGTCCCAGGTGTCAACATGGCGAGATCGAGGGGAGCAATTGGCTGAATCAGGATGGCTGAGATGGGTGGTGATGGTGGTGGCAGCAGCAGGTACAGCAGTAGTGGTAGGCGGATGAGATGGGAGATGTGGTGGATCCATTGGTACCTAGGCCTAGTGAAGTCGAGTTGTGGATAGCTTTTAGTCTGAGTTTGGAAGTTATGGGTAGTTTTTGATCTATTACTTCGAGATTGGAAAATGAAGAGAGCAAAAATGTCGTGGAAGAGTGACTTCTATTTGAGATGGGTGCTTGTGCACATCTTCATTTTTTATCTTCAAGAAATAAATATAAATGTAGTTATAATAATCTCTTGAATTTGAAGAAACTAGTATGATCCATGTCAACCCAAGTAGATCTAGTGGCATTTTAGTATTCATTTAAAAATTAACAATTTTTGTACGAATAGTTGTGGTTATGCAACATTTCAGGTAGCTATTATTCTACACTGTCATCATATTTGTTCTTTATTTATTTATTTTATTCCTTCTGGTTTTGTTTAATTGTTTTGTAGGTTAGCACATAGGTCTAAAGTTCAGATCCTAGACTTCCTCTCATAAATCTGAAAAATATATTGGTCCACACTATGCATTTATTGAATGAATCTTACTATAAGGATAGTATTTTTATTTGCATATAAATCAATTATAGAATTGAGCACAATTGTCATAAATGGGTAAGACACATAAAAAGATAAAACTCACTTCATGTGAGAGAGTTGTGTCTTAATTTTATAATCAATTTCTGTGTTGTTAGATTTTTTTTTCTTTTAATTTTTTTTATAATACTTCTGTTTAATCACTTTGAATGGTATACTTTAGATTAGTACGAGGCAGATTATTATTTATGTGTGGTCACATGTGTGATCTTTGACTCAAAATGATTATAAGACTAAAAAATACATTATCACATGCATGGGGGGAGGGAAACCTATGCTAAGGTGCACATGAATTCTCACATGTATATACATTGATGAATGATGTAATGGAGCTTGTGCATGGTTTATAAAAAGCAAGAAAAACCTCACTTCTATGAACTCTTGCTTTGTGCTTCCTTAAGATTTGCGAAGTTGTAATAGCAAGTAGGAAACACAAGTGAGTCAATTTAGGAGCCAATAGTGCAGAGAATGTCCAAATGGTTTGAAATGTTCTTTAAAAAACAAAATTTGGAAAGAAAAAGAAAAGAGTAATGCTTACCCATACTAATTTTCCTTACACCTTTTTGTTTACGACAATGCTACGTAGTTCAAATTTTGTGGCTCAAAAGTAGCTCAAATGGCCAAAACAACGTCGTTTTGAGTACAGAACAACATAAAAATGGCCAAAACGACGTCGTTTTGGTCATTTGAGCCATTTTTGAGCCACAAAATTTGAGTTGCGAGACATTTTCCTTTTGCTTATCACATTAGTGTTGTAAAGAGTAATGCTTATGAAGTTTCTTTGTAAAGATTATTATTAATATGTAATTTTTTTTTAACATGCACTGCAATAATATTTTTCCAAAAAGAAAGACACATTTAATGACTCTTTATTTCATCATCAAAGGTATACATTTCGTTACTGAGAGCATCTCCAACCCAATTCTCTCAATTAGAGGATCAAAATATTTTTTTTTATTCAAAAAGTGGATTTAGAATAAATTATTATTCATTCAAACTCTAATTATAAATCTCTATTTTCTATACAAAACAAACAAGAACCGGCCAACCATCCGGATGTTTAGCTGGTTGCCCTCCTATCTATTTATTTGTGAAAATGAATAGAGTCTTAGAGTGATTCTCTATTTTTTCATCCTCCCTTCTATTAGAGCATCTCCAACCCAATCCTCTCACCAAGAGGATGAAAATAGTTTTTTTTATTCAAAAAGTAAATATAGAATATGTTACTATTCATTCAAACTCCAACCACAAACCTTCACAACCCTTCATCCTCCCTTCATCAAAAAGTAATTTTTGTTCATTAACAAATATTTAATTTTAAAATTTTTGTAAAATATATTTAATATTATACTCATTTTAAAGGTATGATTTCATACTTTTTAATGATGCCAATTTTATAAAAATTAAATTTACATATTAAAAGTTATTTGTAATATAATAAAAAATATAGAATGAATAGTGTTTTGGAAGGGATTTTATATTTTTCATCCTCCCTCCTCAAATCTTTCATATTTGAAGTTATGGAGGATGCATTGGAAATGCTCTTATGAAGGATCAACTTATCCTCTTCCCAAATGGAGATGGATTTAGAGGACGTGTTGAAGGTGGAAATCCTTCATTTTTGAAGAAATGGAAGATGGGTTGGAGATGCTCTAAAGGAATCTAACTAGGGGTGGGCAACGGTTTATCCGAACCGCTCAAACCGCCCAACCCGCCCAATCCGCATATAAATGGGCGGTTTCTCAAATATAATGCGGGCGGATGCAATTTGAAATATGACAAATTTGCGGGTTGCGGGCGGGTCGCGGTTTAAACCCGCAACCCGCAAAAACCGCCCGCACTTTAATTATTGTTGTTATTATTATTATTTTTTATATACCAACTTTGTAACTTTAACATGAGCCCCATTATGCTCTCTATGACACTAGGATCCTTAATTTTAAGTATTTCTCAACTTTCTTAATGCCGTAGAATTATCAAGTCCTAAACTTAATTTCTTATATATTTTCATTGGTGACTCATCCACTTTTTTCTAATAAAATTTTCCTTCTGGTAGTCGATGGAGCTTCTAGTTTGATTATTGATTACTGAACTGTCAATTCTAATTGCGTACAACATTTAATGCATTGATATATATTTTTTAATGCATCGATATACATTTTTTTCATAGCAAAAATGCTAGTGTAGGGTCTCTTTGTTTTAGGTACTTTCATTTAATGCATTGATATTCAATTTTTATTTGTAAACTCATCAGAAAATTGTTGTCAAATAATCACAAATATATAAAATGAATCTGATGCCTAAATTCGATGGGAAAAAAAAACTCAAAATTATTTTTTTTTAAAAAAAGTGTAAACCGCAAACCGCCCGCAACCGCCCGCACATCCGCAAACCCTATCCGCATAAACCGCAAACCGCACTGCGGGCGGTTGCGGGTTGACTTTTTTCCAAACCGCATAGATGCGGGCGGGTCAAAACCGAACCGCAAACCGCATAAAACCGATCCGCGAATACCCCTAAATCTAACAATGACAAAAATTTTGCCATTGGTCACAAATGAATCGGCAACAAAATGTTGAATCGTTGCTGTAGACAATAATTAGCAACAAAGGATATTTATCTTTAAGGCAAATGCTAACAAGTGCCCCTTAGGCCTTGTTTAATGTTGAGAAATGTGTAAAAATATTAAAAAGTGTATTGAATTTAGTAAAAAGTAAATTGAGTTTTTAAATTTTTTTTAAAAATTTTTAGCTTGTGCCTTAGGAACACTTGTTAATAACATCATATCTTTAATAATAAAAAACTTAATTGGTGTAAGATGACGTCGGTCTTGAAAAAAATATCACCAGAGAGATGAGTGTAGTTTAAGAATTAGATAAATCATTGCCAAAAAGTTAATTAATTCCATCTCCCAAAGTTGTGGAATGCTAAAAACCTTATAGTGATGACTTTATATTTTGGTCGCTAAACGTGTGGTAAAAAGCATGCTATTGTAGAAATTTTGGTCGCTAAAATTTCTGCTTTCTGCAGATTTTCAGTCCTTGGTTCTGCAGATTTTACTGTTGTAGTTTTGTT
Organism: Camellia sinensis; assembly: GCF_055761805.1. Taxonomy (NCBI): domain Eukaryota; kingdom Viridiplantae; phylum Streptophyta; class Magnoliopsida; order Ericales; family Theaceae; genus Camellia; species Camellia sinensis. The sequence goes on from NC_138964.1 coordinate 162,471,739, forward strand.
CCAGTTGCACTTTTGGATGTATTGGTTGATTTGATTGTATTGGTTGAGGTGTCCTTAACCATTTTATCTGGATAGTGTTGTAAATGATTGAACGAAGCTTTTGGTCGCAATTTAATTGGGATCTAAGTGCTTGGCTATGATTCTGTACGGGGAAGAAATAATTCTCTTCGTATAATTCTGTTGACCAAGTTCACGATCCTCCGTACGACGTCGCTTTGTCACCTGAAAATATAAACGTGAGCTAGCCGGTGGGTGTGTGCCGGAAATCTCTCCGATGCCTAAGTCAGTAAACTTGATAAATAGACAAAGCTCTATGTTTTCAGAAAGCAAAATTGTGTGTTGAGTTCTGTTACCTCCTCCAAGGTGATGTTTGTGAGCTTTTTATAAGTTTTGTGTGGCACAATCCTAGTAGGACTCTTATTCCTCCATGCAGAATCTTCCTAGGATTCATACTCCTAAGGATAATGCTTATCCTTTTACACCCCACTGCTTAAACCAAGTGGGATGATTTTTACTTTGGCCGAACTACGATATGACCGAAATAAGCTTGGCTATGCAGAGCCACTGACTAGGCCGAACTATTCTTAGTTCGGTTCTGCTTTTACTCCTCATCTCGGTTCTCCTCTGCTCAACCCATAACACGACTGGATCGAACTAACAAATTGCGACCGACACAACTCCAAGACCAAGCTACCGAGTAGCAGTGTTTTGGCCGTTCTAACCTCAATACGTCTCAACCGGACTATTACTGGGACCGACCTAACTCCAAGTTGCCCGGACCGGAGTAGCTTTACATCTTATTGCACCGAAGTAATTTTACCTCACCTGGGCCGGAGTAACTTTTACATTTCTATTGGGCCTTTCTATCCCGTCCTTCGTACTTTGGGCCATAAAGTCCATCTCACAGCTCGGCCCAATTTTTTCCAAAAATTACCCTCTCAGATTCTTATAGCACTATTCATTGTTTTTTGTTCTTTCCTTTATTGATGTGATGTAAGATTTCAGCTTGATTCATATTCAATAAAGGCTTTCCTTTACTGATTAAAAAAAGAAAAAAAAGAAAAAGCATGCTATTGTGAAAAAAGAAAGAAAGGAAAAAAAGAAACTCAATTTTGTGCTCTCAAATAGCTAATTCAACCTTATGTGCTATTTGGAATTCCTAAGCTTCCTAATTTGACAATTTTCTTTTTTATATATTTTTTTATGATAAGATTCGTATATAGCATTTTTATCTAGCATTTTGTAAAAAAAATAAAAAATAAAAAATCATATTTGCACCATTATATGACTTTAATGTTGCTCATCGAATTCTATTTGGAGAAGCTTGTACTTAAATTTTTTTAGTTAAAGTTAGATATATGGCAAAAGGAGAAAATAAAATAATAAAATATAAAAAAGAAAAAGAAGTGAAACATTAAATTATTTATTTTTTAGGTTATGTCTGGTTACTACTAAAAAATTGATACGTATAATCAAATTTTTTTTTATACAAAACAAATTGACCTATTTTGCATTTATTAATTGAGTAGTTCAATCATTCTAGTACTATAAATTGTCACTACCACACATTTTAATGACTTTTTTTTTATAACATATGCCTTCATTTGTTAATTAACGTTACTGATGGTCCTATTAACATATGCCTTCATTTCATTTTCAAAAAGACAAGCGGATTCCATCATTTTCAAAAAGACAAGCGGATTCCATCTGAAATAAAGAAACAGAGTCATGGTAGACATTCTAGCCAACAAAAAGACAATGGATTCCATCTATATCATAATATCATTTTTGATTGCAGGCATCTCTCGGATTAGCTTCATCTACCTCGGCTTAAGCATGTCTTTTGCGAAGGGAACAAGCGGTGGTGGAATCAGAAATTCAAGACAAAAGGGGCATATATTACACATCATTGAAAAGAAAAAGAAAAAAATCACAATAAATAACAAGAAGATACTATTAAATTTGTACATGTTTTTTTTGGATCCATTGTTGAGATTTAATATTACAATTATAATGAGAATTACATCACCACAGCTTCGAAATCCACAATCAACAATCCAATTGAATTTATAATTAACAAATTTATCATTATCAACTCAATAAAAAACCCCACAATGGAGAAAAACAATCAACTAAACAAATCCCATAATACTAAAGAAATATTTAATTAATTCAATTCTTACTATTAACTTTTCAGTTTGAAGGATGAATAATCAAAAAAAATATAATAGAGTACTTTTAAAATTTTAAAATACAAAAAGATTTTACATGATTTTAAAGAGGGGTATTATTATAATTTTTTAAAGGACAAATAAGATAAAAACTTTATATATAAGGGAAATGGTGTAAATATGAAAAACTCAAGGAGGGCACGTGACCCCCTACCCTCAATGTGGCTCTGTTTCTGGGAATAAGTGTGCTGACATCCTTACCAACAAAAGGTTTAGGAGTGGTTTGAGATGATCTAAATAAGTGTATTTTTTATCTTTTTATGAAAAGATGTGCAGAAAAGTAGAGAGGTGATATGACGAAAAAAAGATAAAAAGATAAATTATATAGGGGATGTCAAACCATTCCTTAATAATAGTGATTCAAATTTTACCATTCTATTTTATGTTCCTAATTGTATTTTTTTACAACTCTATGATGCTAGACGGTCTTTCTACCCTCCTCTTGTAAATGCTTTATTTATATATTATGCTTTTTAGACCCAAAAAAATAAAAAAAGAGAAACAGAGATGAATAAAGGATACGGAGAAAGAGAGGTTATGTTTGCCTCTTTTGGGTAATTGGATTTTAAATAAGTGCAAAATTGAAAAATTAACATAAAAATCTTTCCGATGGATTTTAATGATGACGTATGAAATAAAATGCAACTCAAATGTTTCCAGATATCTATGTAAACGTTTTAGAATAAATTACACAACCTCCCTTGAAATCTAAAGGAAGCTTAACAAGTTCACGGATGTGATAATGGTCCGGGCCGGTCCAAACGGGCTTTGCAGGCTCTTGTTTTTTTATCGGGCCAGGTCATGGGCCGAAAAGTAAGGTTCAGACCCAAGCTCATGCCCATTTAGAATAGGGCTTAGGGTTTGGACTTCGACGTCGAGTCAAGCCTGGGCAGTCCTTTATTTTTGTTGGAAAAATGAACAATAAATACATTATTTATGTAAATTATTTATTAGGGATGAAAAATAAAGAAAAATTATACTAGAGTATTTTAGTTAAGAGTAATGAAATGTTTTGATTGGTTATGTTTCATGGTGGTATTAAAATTTAATTATGTATGACTTATGTTTTTTTAATTATGAATTTATAACTAAAAAAATATGCAATTATGTAATTTTTTTCTTTTGAAATGAACAATTATATATATATATATATATATATGAAAATGAAACTTTCAATATTACAATATTAAATTAATTATATGACATTTATTACAAAAATTTATATCATTAAATAAAATAGGTGTAAATTATTGATGATGGTAGAGCAATTGTATCACTATAGGTCAAGTGTATCCCAACTATATTGACACCTACTAACCTACCAATCATTTGTATTATACTGCACATCAATAATCTAATACAAAAAAATAACGAAATGAAATAATAAAAACTAAATTATTGATCAATCCTCAAAAGAGATAAACATTTCAATCGTGTTACCCGATGATTTGTCATCCAAGTCATTTTGAATTCTATCATTTTTGTTATAATTTTGTCTTCTCGTAAGTGCATGCATATGATCTCTGGATATCATCAGTGCCTTAACCATTTGTAGGTAAAAGCCTTTGTGGTAATCGCTCAGTACTCGTCCATTTCCACTAAAAGTTGTTTCCGAAGCAATTGTAAAAATAGGAACAATTAGTATATCACGGGCCATCTGTGAAACCATAGGCCACATAATTTCATTTTATTTTCACTAATCCAAAATGTCAAAATCATCGAAATCATCCATTAACGGGCTTTCTAAATAATATTGTAGTTCAGAACTACTTACCCTTGTATGTTGAGATATTCTTCCACTTTTTATTGCTGAAAAAACTCTTAATCTTCCGTCTCGAGATGAAACTGCTAGTGTAGTGTGTGTAGGTATATTAACAGATGCAGCTGCCATGTATTCTTCAAATAATCTGTTGCATGTTTGCATAATAGAGGCAAACTGTGTTTGATCAATGAAAATACGTTCTAAAAATTCTTATAAACCAATTTCTTTACATATAGGATCAATTGAAGTAATAATGGTTACATAACATTCATTAACCATATATTTTACAAAAACTTTAATTATTTCTGCTAGCATATGTAAAATAAATGGTGAAGTAAGAATATATATATATATATATAAGAAAATAATTTTGTTGAAATATCAAAAACTTTTAAAAAATCTTCGTACAAGGCTACTTGGCGCCAATTAAGTTCTGTAGGAGTCAACACTGCTCCTATTGATGTTGTTGCAAAAAATAAATCTATTACTCTTCTTTGTTTACAAACTTTTTTAAACATATTATACATTGAATTCCACCTGCTATCTATGTATAATATTAATTTTTGAAATGGCATACCTTCTCTGTACGGGGAGGAGATATTCGTCGCTCTTCGTACTCCTTGCGTCCAAGCTCCATTTCTGTCTGATTGATCTGCAAACACAACGGCGGTGAGCTACCCGGCGGTGTGTTGCCGAAAAACCCCTCCGACGATCAAGTTAGCACACACTCGGAGAAAGAGAGAGAGAGAGAGAAGAGCTGAATGAATGTTAAGTTTTTCTCACCAAAATATGTTTCATGCCCTGCATGGGGGGTGCAGTCATGCTTACAAACTTTCTGCGTTTACCTCTGCATCCATTCACCTATTGACACGTGGAGGTGTTCTCCTATCACGCTCTCCCATCTGTCAGCGCAAATTCAGCTAAACACCACCTAATCAAACCGCCAGATGGCATTGGCGGGAATGAGCAGCCCGGTGGCACCATCCCAGTCTCCTCCGACCGTGCTACCTAACAAGTCCAACAATGTCCCTCGCCGAGCTTCATCACGACCGAGCTTAGTAGCATTCCGGTACGACTGCGCTCCAACCAAGCTAGGTCGGTCTGTGGAAGACCCTTCACGTCAAGATAAATATGCGTACAGTAAAGCCTGGGCTGACAGAAAACCATCTCGGCTGAATGGGCCCTAGACTTCGACCGAGCAAACCAACCCAGGATCAACCCACGTTAGCTCGGCCCAAACTTGCTCGGACCTCTTTCAGCCCGGCCTTTTCCACGGTCGCAGGTCCAATTAAGAATCCCCCTCTCAATTGCCCCTAAATTCCGTCCGCTCAAGCGTGACTGGGATTACACGATCCGTCCAGGATCGATTCTCCGCCCGGCCTTACCCTGCAAGCCCTCAACCGCACTAAGCCCGATGCTCGGTCCTTTTCCTTGCTCGGTTGGCGCTTCGACTTACCAACCCGTCTTTTCAATACTAATAGCGTAGTCATTACGGACACGCGGCACTCGCTCATTGGCCTCGAACTGCCAACCCCGCCGCCTCTTCACATTCGAATTTTAGCGCTCCTTTTGCCTTTTTAAAGCTGTAGCTTGCCCCTTACTCATCTTTTCTCCGCTATTTATTCTCTTCTGCAAAAACCAACCTGCGATCGAGGGCTCACGCCATACTTATCCCGTTGAGATCAGAGCACCCTAACTAGCATGCTTCAGACCATCGTCGTCGCTGAGGGCCCTCGTCCCACTGCTTGGAGTCTCTATCGGTGCCCTTGCCTGTAAGTTCCCAACCCTCCATTACTGCTCATTTTTTACTTATATTTCCCAAGCCTTTGATTGTCATAATTGAGTTTAGGGCACAATAGCGGTGGGCTTTAGGACGTAGCCCCAAAAAATCACCTCTGCCCATTCTCCTTCTACTGTTCGTCATCTTCTTGTGATGAACACGCGAGGATCTAGGGCAGACCGGGCTCCAGGTCTTCTTTTGATCCCAAAAAACACCAAAACCGAGCAAGTCGTGAGTTTGCAAGACTCGTGTATTAACCGAGGTAACAGAATGCTGGACAGCTTGACCGGGCTAATATCTGGTCCACTTGAACGGCCGAGCTTCTGGGTGTACCTCTATGACCGAGATGGTCTGGTACTCCATCTGACCGAGCTAAAGTTGAGCTCGTTTTGTGCGACCGCGCTTCCATTTACACTTACTTTGCTGCAGAGTCCAAGGGGACCAAGCACCAACACCAAGGCTTTCAAAAGGCCGAGTTGTCTTCGCACGAAATTTTGCCAACCAAAACCGCCGTGCTGAGACAGGCCGGCTTCACATGGGGCGTTACTGCTTCCTTGTTGACACGCCGGTCGCACTAGTCGCGTTCCGGGAAGAATATGGCGTCCCTGTAGACGTACATCTCGAGCTCGGTGCCGAGGACACCAACCCTTGGGGCAGACTGGACCAATGTCCCTTTACTGTGCTTTCCATAATTGAAGGCGGCCTTTGCTTCCCGGTTCAGCCTCTAATGTGCGAGTTCTTGAGGCACACCGGGCTAGCACCAACACAAGTTTCAACCAACACCCACAGAATAATAAACAGGGTAGCCGAGTTGAACAATCGGCTGGGCCTGAACCTAGGATTAGCCGAGATTCTACGCCAGTACATCCTCGGGCATACAGGCGATGGGCTTAACTACTTCTTAAAGATTAGGCCGGGCAAGGAGAAGCTTGTAACTGACACCCCATATAAAGATATGCACGACGATGGCTTTTTCTGGGTGTTAGGAAATTATGAAACAGCCGATGTGCCTGGCTGGTACATCAGCAAGAACTTTGGTTTGACATGTAAGCCGTGCTCACTGCTCGGTCAACCCATTTTCCTTCACTGTTCTGCACTAATGCCTTTTTTTCTTTTCCTCTTTGCAGCTATCGAAACCTTGCAAGCGAACTACTTTAACCCCAACGAGGCTGCCATCAGAACCATGCTGCGGTATCGTAACCGGGATTGCCACGACCTTCTCGGCTATGTACCGAGCTACAGATACACAGCTCCCCATCGGAGTAGGGTTACAGACTTTCTCCGAGCACCGTCTCCACCACCCAATCCAACACTACCGGACGTGCCTCTAATCTGGCTGACCAAGGAAGAGGAAATGGCCAAACGAATCCGTATCAAAAATCTCATCACCGCCACTTCCACCGAGCTTCTGAGCATCTCTCCCCGTGCCCCGGCTGCTGGTCAAACATTTGGGACGGTGATAGCATTGGCATCGACTGCTGTGACGTATGCCAGTAAAGAAAGTCACCGAGCAGGAAAAAGGCCTCGGTCCGTCGATCCGTCAGCCGAGCTCGTCACTGAGTTGAGCACTGACCAACCAGCGGAAGCCTCAAAGCCAACTCCCCTATGGTAGCCACAGTTCAAGCACCGGGCGAAGGAGATCCCGACAAACACCTCAGTCAAAGGTGACAAAGAACATCTCCTGGCTTTCGACCTGACAAGAGTTCTACTCCTGTCGAGCGACATGACCAGCAGTAACCACGTGCCAGATACCCAGCTCGTGAAGTCCTCGGTCAAATCTATGACCTGGGTAAGAATTCCGCATGCTTTATTCAAATTTGTTCAAGTGTTTGCATGGTTACTTTTCTTTATTCGAACTCTAACGCGTCCTCTTGTAGGCCATCCAGAAACAACATCTTGTGATGGACCGGATTCACAAGCTCCGACAAAAGGTGACCGATGGGGCCAATCAGGTCAAGCATTTGGAAACCGAGCTGGGGAGGTCTAAAGTATCGCTCGAAATGGCTAATGCTGACAATGCAAGACTTCTTGGCCAGCTCGGTAGGGCTGAGCAAGAGAGAGACAAGCTGAAAGCCCAACTTGCAGCCGAGAAAGAAGCGCGGAAGGTTGTTGTGGACGAGGCCAACAATCTCGGTTTCCAGGAGGCTGAGGACAATTACAACAAGTAAGTCGAGGCCACCAAGGACATTTATTTCAAGTTCGGCTGGAAGACCGCTTGTGAAAAGCTCGGCCAAGGAGTGGAGACCGAGGTGTTTGCTTCTCCTCTCCCAGCCTTTTTGCCGGCCTACCTGGTTCCCTACGCCAACAAAGTCTTCAACGCTTTGCACGAGGTGGCAGAGATAGAGGCCGAGGACCACAGTAGCCAACAAGAGCTTGGCAAAAAGGAGAAGGTTGCAGTCGTTGACGTAGAAGCCGTGACAGAAGCTACCGGGGATGAGTTTGCTGACCTCTCTCCGTTAGCGTAGTTTAGACTCTTTTTTTTTTTTTTTTTTTTTTTTTTTGAGTTTTTGTAACCGGGCTACAAGCCCCACTTCATGTACTCAATGAAAAGTTTTCATTTTGCTTGTACTCTTGCAATGTGGTGGTGTTGTAAATTCTGCCCGGTGAGAAAAGTATCTCGGTCAAAATCAAACCGTACTACTAGAGTTGAACAGGCCGTCAACACGTAAGCTGAAACACCCATCCCGACGAATATGCTAAAATAAATCACTCTTTGAGCTGACATGAGACATCTCGGCACAAAAGTAGGAGTTGAGCTAATCAGCATAAAACTTTGAGTTGGGCAAATCTCCATCTCTTTTAGTCGAGGTAAATTATCTCGGTTAAAACACAAGAGTTGAGCATATCATCAACCCTTCTAGCCGGGGTAGATTATCTCGGCTAGTGCCTTTGAATTCAGCAAATCACCAACTCTTTTAGCCGGGATAAATCATCTCGGCTAAAACACAAGAGTAAGCCCCTCAGTTACTACATTACTTCGAACGCAACAAACTTCTTCAGCAAAGATAATTCACTTCTATTATAGTGGCAAAAAGAGTTACATTCAGAAGTGTAGGGAAGACAAGTCCTTCCACAAAAAATTACATAAAAAAGGCGAACACTAAAAATAATACAGTTTGAGGTTAGCTGCATTCCATGGCCGGGGTATGCCTTTGCCATCCAAGTTGTCTAAGTGGTATGCCCCCTTGCCCGCCAGACCGATTATCATATAAGGCCCTTCCTAGTTTGCCCCTAGCTTGCCTTCGCCTGGCACTAGTGTGTTGCCTATCACCTTCCTTAAAACCCAGTCCCCGACTTTAAACAGTCTGGGGTGCACCGTTTTGTTGTATTTTCTGGACAGTTCTTGTTGGTATGCGGCCACGTGGATTAAAGCCTTTTCTCGGCGCTCATCGGCTAGGTTCAATTCCAGGGCGATGGCTTTAGAGTTCAACTCGGGCTCAAAATTTTCGCTGCGGATTGTGGGCATGCCGGTTTTTAATGGGATGACCGCCTCCATGCCATATGCCAGGGCAAAAGGAGTTTCCCCGGTCGAGCGTCTCGGGGTTGTCCGATATGCCCAAAGGATACTTGGGAGTTCATCGGCCCATTTTCCTTTGGCTTTCTCTAGTCTTTTCTTCAAGCCATCGAGAATGGTCTTGTTTGATGCTTCGGCTTGGCCGTTGGACTGCGGATAGGCCGGGGTGGAGTTGTAGAATTCTATCTTCAATTCCTCACAAAATCCTCTGAACAGGCGCCCGTCAAATTGAGTGCCATTATCAGAAATCAAAACCTTGGGAACATCAAACCGCGTTATCACATTCTGCCAAACAAACCGTTTGGCATCTTCCTCTGTGATAGTCGTTAAGGGCTCAACTTCAACCCATTTGGTGAAGTAATCCGTAGCCGCAATGAAGAACTTCCTGTTGCTCGGTGCCGTTGGGAGTGGTCTCACTATGTCCAACCCCCACATCGCAAAAGGCCAAGGGCTTGTGAGGGGAAGAAGTTCTCTAGCCGGCTGGTGAATTTGGTGGGCGAACTTTTGGCACTTTTCACATTTTCTAACATATTTCTGAGCATCCGCTTGCATGCATGACCACCAGTATTCTTGCGAGATAGCTCGGTAGGCCAAAGATCTCCCCCCGATGTGACTTCCGCACACACCTTCATGGATCTCGTACAAAAAAGCTTCCACGCTGTTTGGATGAACACACTTGAGGTACGAACTTGTGAATGACTTCTTATATAAAGCACCAGATGGAGAGAGCCAAACCCGCTCTGACTTCACCCGAACTTTATGTGCTTCCTTCTTGTCGTCTGGAAGAATTCTTTTTTTTAGAAAAAAGGATAATAAGATCCATCCAAGAGGGGCCAAGCTCAGTGCAGAGTACTTCCGCTTGCATGGAGTCCTCAATACTAGGCCTTGGAAGAAACTGGATCAGGAGAGGACTGGGAGTTGAACTATCGAACATGGAGGCTAGTCCGGACAGCTCATCTGCTCGGCCATTTTCTTCACAACCAATTTGTTAGACCCTAATTGCCTGGAATTCTTTGATGTGTTCTCTCACTAGGGTTTGGTACTTGGCCATTCTGTCATCTTTGGCTTCGTAGATTCCGGATACTAGGTTTACAACAAGCTGGGAGTCGCTATGGACCATCAGCTCGGACGCGTGCAATTGGAGTGCGGTTCTCAGCTTGGCCAACAATGCGTCATATTCAGCCTCGTTATTAGATGTTGGAAAGCCGAGCGTGATAGAGTGTTCGATAGTTAAACCGTCCGGCGAGATCAAAACTATACCCAGTCCGGTGCCGTGCCGGTTGGAGGCGCCATCCAGAAAAAGTTTCCACATTTCTCCCAAGAAAAGTTTCCAACATTCTGAGGGGTCCTGGGAGGCTTTAAGGTTAATGGGATCATGGTCGCTTGACTGCTCGGCTACATCTGCCGCAAACTCGCCATTGACGGTTTCAACAGAGATGTCTCCATCCCCCTTTGGCGATGTGGCTCCGAACCCAACAGGTTGGTCGGTTATTTCCAAGTCCATCGTCGCATTGTCAGGCTGGAGTACAATTGCGACTACAAGTTCTATGGACGGGCGCGCAAGTTTCGCGTCGCCAACATCACTTGCTTGTGCTATTTCCGTTGAGCCTTTGTGCGCCACCTCGGCTACCGCAATAAGATCCACCGGGCATACCTGGTGAGTTCCAGGCGAGAACTCAGTGACGAAGTCTGCCAAGGCTTGGGCTTTGATGGCAGTTCGGGGTTGAAACTTGACGTCGAACTGCCCCAATTCGACTGTCCACTTCAGAATTTGACAGGAGAAATTCGCCCGCTCAAACAAGGCTTTCAAAGGGAATTCGGTCAACACGACGATTGTGTGAGCATGAAAGTAGTGCGCCAATTTTCAGGAGGCCATCATTAATGCCAAAGCTAGTTTTTCCAGCGGCAATTACCTCGACTCTGCCGGTAGCAAGGTTTTGCTCACGTAAAAGATAGAGAGATGTTGGATGCCTTCTGACCGGACAAGCACCGCACTAACTGCATGTTGAGAAATTGCGAGATAAAGGTAGAGTTCTTCGCCAAGCTTGGGTGTCACCAATAGTGGGGTGAAAGACAAATACGTCTTGAGCTCGGCCAAAGCCCTATCACATTCCTCGTCTCACGAAAACTTGGACTTCAAGGCTCTAAAGAAAGGTCGGCAACGATCTGATGACCGACTTATGAATCGGTTAAGCACGGCTGCCATACCGGCGAGATGTTGCACGTCCTTTGCCGAGTTTGGTTGCTTCAATTCTTGTATGGCTTTGATTTGTGAGGGGTCAGCTTCGATGCCTTGGTTTGTGACTAGGAAGCCCAGGAATTTCCCGGATCCCACGCCGAAGGCACACTTTGACGCATTCAAGCGAAGCTTGTGTTGTTTAAGAATGGCGAACATCTCTGCTAGATCGGATAAGTGGTCGGCCTGCTATCTGCTTTTGACTACCATGTCATCGATGTAAGCCTCCATCGTCCGGCCCAACAGAGGAGCGAACATTTTGGTCACCATCCTTTGGAAAGTCGCCCCGGCGTTCTTCAAACCAAAAGGCATGACGTGATAGCAGAACAGTCCCCTTGGGGTAGTGAAAGAGGTTATCTCGTGGTCGGAAACATGCATGGAAATTTGGTGATAATCGTGATAGGCATCCAAGAAACTGAACCTGTTATGCCCGGCCGTAAGATCCACCAGCTGGTCTATTCTGGGCAAAGGAAAGCTGTCTTTAGGGCAAGCTCGGTTGACTGCCTTGTAATCAACGCAAACTCACCACTTCCCATTCTTCTTTGGTACTACGACCGTGTTTGAAACCCACCGAGGGTAGTGCACTTCTTGGATGACCCTTGCTTCTAGCAGGTTCCTCACTTCCTCCGCGACTACCTCGGCGTGGTAAAGAGCCGATCTCCTCGTTCTTTGAATGACAGAACGTGCATTAGGGAAAACATTGAGTTGGTGGCAAATAAAGCTTGGATCGATGCCAGACATGTTGTATGACGTCCATGCGAAGACTTCGATATTCGCCATCAAGAACTCTACCATCTCGGTCCTTTCTTGGGCGGTCAGGCTTGATCCTAGCAAAAAGAACTTGTTTGGACTTTCTGTGTCGATTCGTACTTCTACTAACTCTTCAATAGCCTTGTCCTCAGCCCTGGTGCCCACGTCGTTAAGGATACTTTGGTCTTCCGGACCTTCAATCATTTGCACGAAGCCTTTGGTAGCTCGGCTCCCATTCACTGCCACGAAACATTGCTTCAATATGACTTGATTGCCCCAAATCTCCTCAACTTCCCTCGTAGCCAAGGGGAACCTCATAGCTTGGTGGTAGGTTGACGCCACCGCCTGCATAGCGTGGAGCCATCCCTTTTCTAAGATCAGATTGTATGTGGACGGCACCTTTAATACCCAGAACTCCACCTGCTTGACCATGGATCCGGTTTTGACCGGAAAAATTATCTTTCCCATCGGCCACTCTGGTTGTGAATTGAAACCAATTAGTGGCGAAGTTGCCGGAGCCAAGTCTGTCTCCTGGAGTTTGAGCTGCTTGAAGGCGTCATAGTACATGATCTCAACCGAACTACCTTGGTCAATCAAGATGCGTTGAACATCGAAGTCTCTGACGCGGAGGGTGACTACTAGGGCGTCGTTGTGCGGCGTTTGAATGCGCTCTAGGTCCCTAGTTGAGAAGCTAATCACATATTTCTCCTCGGTCTTCCCCCTTTTGATCGCGGGCTGGACTGACAAAACTTCCCTCATATGTTCCGTCTTTTTGATCATTCCTCGGAGCTCGCATACCCACGCCGGCTCCACTATGCCGTGGATCACATTGACCACTCCTTGAGGGGACGCCTCTAAGTCATCCGAACTACTCGGATTAGCCGGGGTGTGATGCGCGGCTCTAACGCCCCCCATCGATGTAAAGGTCTAAGTGACCGGCTATGACTAACTCCTCTAAGTGTTGCTTTAAGGGAAAACATTCCTCCGTCCGGTGCCCTCGCTCCCTATGATATGTGCAGTGGTACCGCCGATTGAAGCCTTTTTGCACATCGCCTAACTTAGCAGGAAACCGGACGTAATCCTCGCCGCGGATTTCACTAAGTATGCGATAGATTGAAATCTTAAATACCATGGTGATGCCTGTCCGAGCGTTTAACCTTCTGTTAGCATCAGCTGCGTCATCGCGAGGATATTCTGCTCGCTTATTGCGGCGACCTCTACCCCGGTTTCTACCATTTGGTCCACGGTCAGATTTCCCGCGCGCGATCATTTAGACGGTTAGTCTCCTGTCCGACCACGTGTACCTTGCCAGCCACCCTTTTGTCTGTTGCCACCGGATTTGTCTTTGCGGTGGACACCGTCGCATCATCCTCTACTCGGATGTGCTCATTGATGCATTGCATTAGTTGCCCCATGGACGTCGGCTGGTTCATTGTAAGCGAGTCCCTCAGCCTATGTCCGACCGGGAGACCGCGCTTATATTGGGTGATTGCCAGGTTGATCGGGTAATCTAGGATCTCGTTGAAGGTTTTCCAGTACCTGGAGTCGTATGCCTTGAGGGTGTCACTCGACTCCATCTTGACACTCAGAAGGTGGTCCACTTCCTTTGGCGTTTTGGTGTTGGTTTTAAAACGAGTCACGAATGCTTCCGCCAACTGCTGCCATCTCTTGATGTTCTCTTCTGGAAATCTCTCAAACGATTTCAAGCCCAGTTCGCCCAAACTTGATGGGAAAATAAGGCACATGAGAGCATCATTACGCCTGTGTCCAGCCATGACCTGCCGGAAGTGGCTTACATGCATGTACGGATCACTTTTTCCGTCATAAGGTGTAAACTTGGGCTGGTGAAAGCCCGCTGGGAGCGGCGTGGTCTCTATCTCAAGGGAGAAGGGCGAGGCGTTCAGCCTTGCCAAGTCTCTGTCCAAAGGGATTGGTACAGCCAAACGGGGCGACGGCATCATAACCTCCTCACTATGGTGACCTTTGTAGGATAACCGCTAGAGCGCCAGGACCCTTTTAGCCTCCCGTCGGCGGGCTCGCTCTTTCAAGACGTCCCTCAAGTCCTTTGAACGGACGGAGTAGGAATATCTCGACGTGGTCGACGAACGTGAGGGATGGTAGGCACTATCTTGTGCGCTAGACTTCTCTACAGGCGTGTCTAGGTCTCTAACTCTATAGCTTTTGGTGATAGAAAGGGAGGGGGTGTGCCGTTGGCCCTGGCTGTCTGAGCGGTGTGGTTAGGTGCGCTCACTGTGGTCTCTCACTCCAGCAACACCCTTCTTTTTGACCTGTCGTTTGAGAGCTTCCATTTCTGCCACCATTCTCTGGATGACGGTGTCTTGGTCCCTTAACTTGTGCTCCAGACGTCGAGCGTGCGATTCTTTTTGCCGCCGGTGTCCGTCTGGGCTCTGTGAGTGACCAAAACTTCTAGCGCACTTATCTCGTGCATCTCTTGGAAGTCCTCCTGGAGAAGTCTCTAGGTCCGCTATGTTCGGAACGGCGGGGAGTCCATCTCTCCGTCTGGCTAACTCCGGGGTAACACCGTCAATGGCAGACAACGGTATTTTGTCGTTGTTTGCCATGGAAGGTGATCAGATAAGCTTGGAGGACAAGGTTGTGTCTGCAAAACTTCCCACAGACGGTGCCAATTGTACGGGGAGGAGATATTTGTCGCTCTCCGTACTCCTTGCGTTCAACCTCCATTTCTGTCCGATTGATCTGCAAACACAACGGCGGTAAGCTACCTGGTGGTGTGTTGTCGGAAAACCCCTCCAACGATCAAGTTAGCACACACTCGGAGAGAGAGAGAGAGAGAGAAGAGCTGAATGAATGTTAAGTTTTTCTCACCAAATTATGTTCCATGCCCTGAATGGGGGGTGCAATCATGCTTATAAACTTTCTGCGTTTACCTCTGCATCCATTCACCTATTGACACGTGGAGGTGCTCTCCTATCACGCTCTCCCATCTGTCAGTGTAAAAACACCGCCTAATCAAACTGTAAGACGGCATTGGTGGGAACGAGCAGCCCGGTGGCACCATCCCGGCCTCCTCTAACAGTGCTACCTAACAAGTCTAACAATGTCCCTCACCGAGCTTCATCACGACCGAGCTCAGTAGCATTCCGGTACGACCGCGCTCCAGCCAAGCTAGGCCGGTCTGCGGAAGACCCTTCACGTCAAGATAAATATGCGTACAGTAAAGCCTGGGCTGACAGAAAACCATCTCGGCTGAATGGGCTCTGGACTTCGACTGAGCAAACCAACCTAAGATCAGCCTACGTTAGCTCGGCCCAAACTTGCTCGGACCTCTTTCAGCCCGGCCTCTTCCACGGTCGCAGGTCCAATTAAGAATCCCCCTCTCATTCTCGTTGACAAATTTTTCTATATTTTGAGATTCGATTAACAAAAGACATACTAGTAATAACTGTATTTTTTCTTACAATTATAGAAGTCTCGTATACATGCATAGCTTTTTTAACAATCAACTTTAAAATATGGGCACAATAACGAACATGAAATAAATCACCATCAGCAAGTAATTATAAAATTGATTTTAAATGGATTAAACAGATTATAATATATTGCATTATCTAAATTAATTGTAAATATTTTATTTTGCAAAGCCCACTCATATAATACATTTCTTATTTCTATACCAAGCAAATGACCAGTGTATAGAAGTTCAATTAATTTAAATGAAATAATCTTTTTATTTAATTTTCAATCATTATCAATAAAATGTACACAGTGATATATTGATGTTCTAAACCATTATTTGACCACAGATAAGATGTTAAACAAACTTTTTCATTCAATTTTTTAAAAATGTCAAATAATTCACTTTTAACATTCTTAAATTTCTTTAAAATTTTGTTTCTATTAATATTTATTGAAAAACTTTGATATTGTAGTGCAAAACTTTCGTGAATCATTTTGGTAAAATCAGGACATTCACTAGTAGTAAAAGGTTGTTCTTTTTTAATAATATAATCAGCTATAGAATTTTGTGTACGTATAGGATCATATGAAAATGTTTGCAAATTACCAGTTGATGAAGCCCCTAATTACATTTGGTTTCTAATATCAGGTTGTTGACTTTGTAAATGTTTGTTAGCATGCCTTTTTAGATGACTAGTACCCCTGCAGATGCAGCACTAAGTAAATGTGCACAATATTTACATTTTGCTTTAAATGTAATTGTACCATCAAGATTATTTATAGATATTTTTTCAAAATGTTCCCAAACACTACTAATTGTGCCCCTAAACGATGATCCAACTGTTAGAAGAGGGATATTAGAAGGAGAATCAACAAATTCATATTGTGTAGTATATGTATCAATATCGACATAAATATTAGGAATATTAACATCCATAGTAATGTAAATAAAATAATATATAAGAACTAACAATTAATTTAAACAATGAGTAAAAAATAATAATTAATATATGTTCAGAAATAATTAATGAAAAAATAAAGTAGCTAACAAATTTAATTAAACTAATTAATGTTACCGACTAGCAAATGCGATACAAGAATTAGCTTCTTCTGATAAAGTTTCTTGTCGCACAATTGCAATTGCCACTTAGGGATGACACTTCAAAAATTAATTGAGTGTTGAGAGAGATTGAGAGTTTAAGAGAGAGAGAATTGCTTGTGAGATTTATTTTGGGATATGGAAGATATTTATAGAAATTTAGCAGGTTGAAGTAAATTTATAAATAAAAAAATGACCGTCGTATTAAACGGTAATATGACCGTTAAATTATTTTTATTATTATTACTATTATATTATTATTTTAGTCTGTAGAAGTGCAGACATTTATTTATTTATATATTTTTTGACAAGGCAAGGGGGTAGGGGTGAGTAGAGCGACACTGGCAAGTAGGGGGCCAGGCATCAACTTTGCCTCTCTGCAAGGAAATGACCGGCCCAAAATTTTATTATTATTTTTAACCGTTGTTGCACAAGATCAAGCCTTTATTTTATTTATTTTCTTTTTTTAAAAAAAATTATTTAACCATCGGTTGCAACTTGCCTTTTATTTTTTTAAAATTTGACTATGGCAAAGAGAGGGCTTGGCCGGGCTTCAAATGGAAGGCCTAAGGTCTTGGACTAGGCTTGGGCCCAGTGCGGCCCGAGCCAAAACGGGCCCAACCCACCTTAGACCGCATGCGGGCTTCGAACCGCCCACGAGTCTCGGGCCATTTTTACACCCCTAAGCAAGTTTCACAATTTTCATAAAATTATATCTATTTCATTTTTAATAAGATTAAAGAGATTGAAATTAATATAGATGATGTAAAACATGAAAGATAAAAAGGTTAGATAAAAAGGTTAGCTAAAAAGGTTAGACAACATTATTTTGTCATCTGCATAACTAGCATATAAAAAATGAGCTAAGTGTTATGTGAATTAAAATTTTAAAAGAGTCTATGTATAGACTCTCTGGAGTGATTTTTTCTAGAGTAATTGTAGAATAATGTGTTGTATGATTGAAATTTAATTTGAAGATCTTAAAGTAATTTGGTGTACTCAAACATTAAATCTCAGTCATACAACCCATCACTTTATAGTCACTTTAGAAAAAATTACTCCAGAAAATCCATAGTCAATATAATTATGTTATGAACTTTACTGCATCTTCTCTAAACCTTAAGAGGTCAATTTTAATTACTTATTTTTAAATATAAATGAGGTCAACTTCAATATTGACAAATGTTAGGGAGACCAGTGCAATTTCACATATAATTTATGTTTAGAATACCAATTTTCATGTTAAATTCAAAGAGGGAAATTATAAAATATTTTCGGAGTACCATGTGTTCGGACTCAACCAATTATCATTCATTATACCCCTTATGTTCCTCAATTATCCAACACAATACCTCATCTACCACATTCTACACCAATCACAATCATCATTCATTATACCCCTCATGTTCCTCAATTACCCAACACAATACCCTACCTATCCACCTTCTCCACCAATCACAATATTATGGAGTATTACGTGTTTATATTCTAAAATTACTGAATAATTACCCAAAAAGGTCAAAGAAGTAGTCAGATCTGTAGGGAACAATGTTTTAAGAACCAGACCGGACATGCCGGTTTAACCGGTAAAATTGGTGACCTGACCTAGTTCCGGTCCAGATGATCCACAAAAATCAGACTAGGCCATAAACTGGCCTTGTTTGCAAAAATAGGAAAAATCGGTGGTTTAACCAGTAAAACCGTCGAACCGGTCCTTGTTCTCTACCAATCCGATGGGTTTTTTTTATTATTTATATATATTTATTTTTCTTCTTTTCTTTCTTTCTTTCTTATTTTTTTTTATTAGCAAAATAAAGCTTTATTGATGTGAATAACAAAATACAAACAAAAATACATCAACAAAGCAGAGAAGTGTACTGAGCATCAAAGCTAACCTCAACAATCTCAACTAGGTTGGCACCACCAAGGAAGTACAATCATATGTTAGCACTTGACCCAAGATTGGTGAGAAGCCAATCAAGAGCAACCTAAAAAAACCAAAATAGAGCAACAATACAACAAAAGCAACAAACACAAAAAACACAACAACACCAAATAACAACACATATGAGACACCTCTTTAGCAGCACCAAAATTAGTGAGCATCCACCAGTAGCAAAATCAACATATTACCAGGGCAACCCCAAAATAGCAGCACATACTAGCAACAATCAACAGCAAACAAAATTACAGCAGGCAGCAGCATGTAGAACAGACAGAGCAAATATGCACATCCCCAAAAACAAGACACAATCCTCCAACCCCAAAGTGATAGATTAGATATGCACATCCCAAAATTTGCAAAACTTAAGTAGCTAAGAGTTACATCTAATCTGCTGAACATTATTGACAATCTCATGCACAGTGTAGTAGCAACCTTTAAAGTGAGCTTTTAGCCAAACGACAATTCTAAACTTGATCAAATCACAGACTTCCTCTAGATACACTTGTTTACTATTGAACACCACCTTATTTATAATCTTCCATAATGACCACATTATAGCCAGTGGTACAGTCCTCTAAATCAAATTTGAAAACTTACCCCACCCGAACCCTCTCCACTAGCTAAGAATATCCTCTACATTTCGAGGCATAACCCAAAGCATTCCCTACCATTGTATCAGACAAGACCAAACTCTCCAAGCAAAAGGACACCACAACAATATGTGAGACACTATCTCTTCCTCAATCTTGCAAAATATGCACAAAACAGATGCGCTAGGATCAAGCACCCCAACTTTTCGCAGAAAAGAAGAAGTCTTAAGTCTAATCTTCCAAGCCAACCAACCAAGAAACTGCACTTTTGGAGGAGATAAATTGTTCCATAGTATCTTAGTGACCAAAAGGGGACTGGAAGGCACCAATAAAGAATAAAGGGAGACACTAAACTATCCTGATGAATTTGCCACCCACCGTATACAATCAACCGTTTCATATAGACTAGTCCCAACAGAATTCAAAAAAACATCCAACCTGATCAACTCATCAGATTCCTCGCCCAACAAGGCTCTTCTAAACCTGAAAATCTGGTCAGACTGGGCAGCCCTCCTTTTTACCACCACTCTAAGAGTGATATCCTTTTTTGATGATAAACTAAACAGCCTAGGAAAAGCCTACTTAATAGAAAGATTACCCACCCACCTATCAGTCCAAAAATGGATTCTATCACCATTACCCACAGTCAGTTGAGAATTATCCATAAACATCTTGAACATGTGAGAATTTGATTGACTAACCTTGAGAATACCACCCTAGATTTTTGAACAATTCCCAAAATTGTTTGTAAAAGGTAACCAACCCCACCAATCGGGGAATACCTACTGCAAATTACTCTTTTCCACAGGGAGTCATCTTCAACACCAAACCGCCACCACCATTTAGCCAACATGCAATCATTCACCTCTTGAACTCTTTTAATACCCAGTCCCTCACTGTCTTTGCTCTTGGTTGCTTCAGCCCAGCTAACAAGATGAACCTTCCTCTTCAAATCTGACCCCCCCTCCCACAGAAAGTTTGCTGGAATTCTATCAAATGCCCTAGCCACAAATGAGGGTATCTTAAAGAGAGATAAATAATACATAGGCAAGCTGGACAACACAAACTTAATGAGCGTTAACCTTCCTCCAAATGATAGAAGCTTTCTCTTCCATGATGGTAGTCTGGCTCTGCATTTATCAAGTACAGGCTTCCAAGTCTTCTTAAGCCTAGGACTAGCCCCCAGTGGTAGCCCAAGATATGATAATGGCAGCTTCTGATGCCTGCAATTCAATCTAGATGAGAACACCTTGACCTCATGCTCGGGCACACCTATTCAACATATAGAGCTTTTATGAAAATTGATTTTCAAACCAGAGACTAATTGAGAGCACCTCAAAATCCATTTAACCACTATTAACATATCCATATCAACTTCACAAAATATAATTGTATCGTCAGTTCACTATAACCTCATGACCCACCATAACCCCTGAAAGTAGACCCAAAGATCTTGCCTTTAGCATCAGCATATTGAGCCCTTCAGCCACTATGTTAAACAGGAAATGAGACAAAGGATCACCATGTCAGAGGCCTTTACCAGGTTTAAATTCGGCTGTAGTAGATCCATTCACAAGACCTGAAAGCCTGGATGATTCAAGGCACTCCCTTATCCAACCCCTCCACCTAACCCAAAACCGAACTCATTCATCATAGATAGTAAACAACCTCAACTCATAGAATCATACGCCTTTTGGAAATCAAGCTTAAGGATCACTCTCTTCTTTCTATTAACCTTTCACCAATCAACAATCTCAGTAGCTATTAAGACGCCATCTAGTATATTTCTTCCGCCCAAAAAGGTTGATTGTGCCTCACCAATAACCTTTGGCACCACCTTCTTTATCCTATTAGCCAACACTTTGGCTAGAATCTTATATATGTACCCAATGAGACTTATAGGCCTGTAGTCTGAAATACTAATTGGACAATCAACCTTGGATATAAGAGTAATAAAAGAGTTATTCACCCCAGAAACCAATTTTCCATTGTCACGAAACTCCTTAAGAATTGCAAAACCTCCGGTTTGAGCACTTTCTAACACTTTTGAAAACACGCCAAGTTAAATCCGTCTAGCCCTGGGGCTCTATTCCTATCACGACTTCATAGCAGCCAAAATTTCCTCTTCCGAAAAAATAGCTTCCAATCCATCCACTAGTTAATCCTGGTCAATAGATCTAAAATGCCCTCTTAGTTATGGTCTATTCCCCTAATCTTCAGTAAACACCTGTTTGAAATGCCTCAACACCTCTGCTTTCACCATGGATGGCTCCTCAAGTAACTTTCCATCAACTGACAGTGAGCTCATAAAGGTCCTGCACTACCTACTAGAAGCTATGGTATGGAAATACCTTGTTTTTTTGTCACATTTTATGGCCCAATCTAACCTGGATTTCTAGAGCCACAACTATTCCTTCCTTTTGGACAAAGACCACATTAGCCTCCTTACTTCTCTTCTTCCAGCTAATTCGTCATCCACCAAATCTCTGGATTCAGCCACTAAGTCCAGCTTATGTAACTCCTACTGAGCCATTTTTAATGAACAGGACATATTCCCAAACACCTCTGTATTCCACTTCTTAAGATCTAATTTCAGATTTCTAATTTTCATTACAATCACAAAACCTGCCCACCCAGAAAATACTGACTCCTCCCATGACTTCTAAATAATTAAAGAAAACTTTGAATGTAAGAGCCAGGCATTAATAAATATGAATGGCTTTGGCCCGGCCCCCAATCTCTCCCACACTTCATCAAAAGCAAAGGGTAATGATCCGAAACACCCCTTGGCAGCCCCCATAACTTGAACTTGAACTTTACCATCCATTCAGATGACAATAACACACTGTCAATTTTACTCCACCTGCCCCCATCCCTTGAATTACTCCATGTAAATTGCCTTCCATGCATTGGCACATCAGACAATTCTAACCCTTCAATAAAATTATTAAACTCTAACATGCTTGTATCCATTCTTGTACATCTTTTTCTTGTCCCTAAATTCCTAATCTCATTAAAATCCCCTCCTCCCCAAACACCATAGGATAGGAAATCCTGACTTTAAATTCATGATTACATTCCACAAACATCCCCTCCTTGAAGCATTATTTGGTGCATAGACATTAATGAAGACACAATCAAAATCTAGAAGGATAGTACTCGATAACTGTATGAAGCACCTTGAGCTACAACATTGTGCCAGTGCAAAGATCGAAGGTCTCCAAACACACAACAACCCTCTAGCCAAACGATCTGCATCCACACTCATATAATCAAAATCATCATCGAGCCAAACCGAACATACTAAGTCTCTTGACAACCCATCTTTCTTGGTTTCTTGAAAAAACACAAAGTCAACTCTTCTTTCCTTGAGTAACCCCCTTATTTTCCTCTTTTTCCTTGGTTTCCCAAAACCCTTAATATTCCAAGACAAAAGCTTCATCAGAAAACATAACATGGAGACCACCTGATAATGTTATTCAATAATGAATAACACCATCCTTCTGTACCACCCTCCTTGCATCATCCTCTTCTAACTCCACGATTCTCTGTATTACATCTTGATCATTACCGCCGAAGTCAATCCTTAGAGATTTACGCAACTTTAAAGTCTCATTTGCTTTCTCCAGAACAAGATTTCCTCTCCGATTAGACTGACCACCTGAGCTTGATCTTGATAGTACAGTCGCGGCCACTCGAAAGACCGGTCCTTTGTGCCAAACTTCCATTAAAGACGAACCACCAAATCGAGCAGCTCTCTTTTCCCCTTTCTAAGCTAGTCTACCTCATTTTGAAACCTTACCTGGTACCAGAGCTTTCTTTCTCCCAATGAATTTGCAATTCTACTTATGAGGCACACCATATCCTCCAGCAGACCCGCCCAAGATAGATATGAGCTGTGAAGATGACAATGGTAAACTCCCACTAACATGGGCTTGGTTCAGTGCCTTTCCTTTAGAACTTTGGCCCACTCTCATAGTGCTTCATTGGGTTTGGCCACTCCCTTTGCTTTAATAGGCTCATCTAATAACATTTGAATATTAATGTCAGGCCTATCAGGCCCATTACTACTAAGGCTTCTCATAAACCCAGCTGTAACCAACCCTTCATCCTTCCCACCCCTCTCATTAATACTCCTGTGAAGAACGGTTATACTATCATTGGTAATACATCTATTGCATGCTGCTGGTACCTTTGGATTTCCCATATATGTGTTTAGAGATTCTCCCACTCCAGATGTATACGAACCGTTCAACTTCTGTCCTCCTTTATTACCCTCCTCAATTGCCACGTCCTCCCTATAGAGAGAGGCCAAGTCATTATGGCCTGCCACCTCATTGTGCATAATACCTTCCACATCAGCAACTTCTTCTACTTCTGGGCTCCCATGGTTGCCAAGCTTGTCCTCTGTATTGTTAGAGCTATAGCAGTCCTGAGTAGAGCATTTACAAGCTCCAATTCTAGACACCAAGACTTGCTCCTCACAAACTCTTACTGGATAGCTTTTACCTCTACACCTCACCTGCACTACCGTGCTAATGAATCCCATAAACGTTGTGGCAACTTTAACTCTACTACATCTAAATGATACTTGCTGAGAGGGTAATTTTTGGGAAAAATTGGGCCGAGCTGCGAGTTGGGCTTTGAAGCCCAAAATTGAGAAGTGTAGTTACTCCGACTTAAGAGGGGATAGTTGCTTTGGCCCAAGGAAGAGTAAAGCTACTCCGGTCCGGAGGCGACTTGGAGTTGGGCCGGTCTCAGAGCTAGTCCGGTCGCACTATGTTCTAGGTAGGCCGGTCTCAGAATTAGTCCGGTGGCAGTTTGAAGTAAGTCCGACCTTGCATTTAGTCCGGTCGTGACATACTATGGTTAGGTCGGTCAGAACTTGCTACTTGGAAGTTTGATCTAAACACACCAAGGTTGAACAGGGGCAGCCGAGGTAAGAAGTTAGAGGAGAAGACCGAGCTAAGGACAGTTCGGCCCTTTGTGGCTCGGCATAGCCAATTTTACTTCGGTCACATGGAAGTTCGGCCATGGAGAAAACCATCCCACTTGGTTTAAAGCAGTGGGGGAGGGTGTTAAAGGATAAGCATTATCCTTTGGAGTATGAATCCTAGGAGGACTCTGCATGGAGAAATACAAGTCCTACCAGGATTGTGCCACGGGAAACTTATAAAAGCCCATAAACATCACCTTGGAGGAGGTAATTGAACACAATTTTCCTGAGAACTTAGAGCTTTGTCTATTTGTCAAGTTTTCTGACTTAGGCATCGGAGAGGTTTCCGGCACACACCTGCCGGCTAGCTCACGTTTGTGTTTTCAGGTGACAAAGCGACGTCGTACGGAGGAGCGTGGATTTGGTCAACAGGATTATACGAGGAGAATTATTTCCTTCCCGTACAATTGGCGCCGTCTGTGGGAAGAACAGACAAGAACAAAACCTCTTGACTAAGCTTCTCATTTTCTCATTCAATGGCACACATTGAAGACTTGCCGCAGTCCGCCGTCGACGGGCTAACTCCAGACGGGGGCGCAAGGCGTGAAGGATTACCCTCTATCCCTCCCATGGCGGACTTG
Source organism: Camellia sinensis (assembly GCF_055761805.1). Classification (NCBI taxonomy): domain Eukaryota; kingdom Viridiplantae; phylum Streptophyta; class Magnoliopsida; order Ericales; family Theaceae; genus Camellia; species Camellia sinensis. The sequence goes on from NC_138964.1 coordinate 162,496,661, forward strand.
GAGCCCCAACAACATAATTCCAGGAGGAGTGGCAGGGGAAGGCGGAATAGCAGCCCTCGTCACTCTCAAAGTCCTGACAGGCAAAGGAGGAGGATTGATCCCCAAGCCCTGGAAGATCGCGTGAAGGAACAAGATGAACTAATTCGAAAGATGGCGGCGGACATGGAAGCATTAAAACGCCAGATGAAGACTAAAGATGTGGCGACAGGAGAGGGGCGCAAGCACAAGACGCCCCCTCGCCACTCAGAGAATCGTAGTAGGAATACTACACCCTCCCAAGGAGAGAGCAGAAGCCTCAGGACAGGCGACACTCACTCCTTATCTTCAAGGACTCGTCACTCCAGGTCTGAGAGGACGAGATCCGAAAGATCATACACTGAAGGAAGCACGTATTGGCCTTCACATTCACACCAAACCAGATCTAGACAAACGGAGTTGCCCAGGTCATCCGACTTACGAACCGTACTCGAAGAAAAAGCACGATGCAAGGAGGATGCCAGGGCAAGGGATCCACACCGAGTTTCGGCCTTACAACGGTTGGCTCCTCGGACGCATGGAAGCGTCGAGGTTGGAATGCCAATACCGCAACCGGCCTACGAACCAACGGACAAGGCATTGGCAAGACTACAGACTTCGCCGTTTGTCCCAGCGATCGAAAACGCGCCCCTACCATCAGGCTTCCTTCAGCCGAAATTCAATACATATGAAGGGAAGACGGACCCGTATTCACACCTGAGCCACTTTCGCCAAGTCATGGCTGTGTACAGGCGAAACGAGGCCTTAATGTGCATACTCTTCCCGTCAAGTCTTGGCGACCTAGGCTTGACTTGGTTCGAAAAGCTCCTGGAGGGCAGCATAGCCTCCTGGGCCCAATTGGCAGAAGCGTTCGTAACGAGGTTTCGGACAAATACTAAAACACCGGTGGAGATAGACCAGTTACTCTCCATCGACATGGGTGAAAAAGAGACCCTCAGATCTTACAACAGTCGCTACTGGGAGACATTCAACCAGATTGGAGACTGCCCCACCAATCTAGCCATTGCGCAATATAAAAGAGGCCTACCAGTAGGGAACATACTAAGGGATTCGATTACCATGACGCCACCCCTCACCATGGAGGCCCTGATGGAAAGAGTGCATCAGCACATCAGGGTAGAAGAGGATGGCGCACGTGCAAAAGCAAAATCTAGTACAACCACAGTACTAGAAAAGAAGACCTCAGCAAAGGTCAATACAGTGGATCGGCAGAATAAAAACGGGCGTGGCAGACGTGATAACGGAGAAGACCCAGACAAAAGATGGTTGAGAATCCGCACTGCCATAACAACGGTGTTCAAAAAACCAATATATCGGATTCTGAGCGAAATAAAAGACGAGCCATTTGTCAAGTGGCCAGCCAAGCTTGGGGAAGCTCAGAAGAATTACGACGACAGATCACGGTGCACCTTCCACAAAGAAAAGGGGCACCGAACTGAGAATTGCACGCCACTGAGACAGCACTTGGAAGAATTGGTGGCAGCAGGCCACTTGGACAAATACATTGAAGGAGGAGCGCAACCGGCCCCCCAAGATCATAATGACCACCCCAATAGAATGCCAATCGATGCACCACCTCAAGGCACTATCAATGTAATTCATGGAGTTTTTGAACCTGAGCGCGTATGCGAGCTCAGAGGTTCAATCAAGAAGGCTGAGCACTTTAGGGAAGTATTAAGTGCCCAACCTGTCATCAAGAAGGGGAGGACAGAGGCAACAAATGTCATGTCCTTTTCGGATAAGGACTTGGAACGAATTTACTGCCCCCATAATGATGCCCTGGTTGTCACTCTCCGAGTCAAGGATTTTGACGTCAAGCGGATTCTGATTGACCAGGGTAGTTCATGTGAGATCATGTATTACGACACGTTCAAGCAACTAAAGCTGCAAGACAAAGACTTGGCACCTGCAGTTTCTCCCCTGATTGGATTCAACTCCATGCCAGAGTGGCCTGTCGGCAAAATAATCCTTCCGGTCAGAGCAGGAAGTGTAACAAAACAAGTGGAGTTCTGGGTATTGAAGGTCCCCTCCACATACAACATCATCTTGGGCAGAACATGGCTGCATGCCATGCGTTCGGTAGCGTCATCATACCATCAGGTGATGTGGTTCCCCAACGACACCGGCATAATTGAAGAAGTCTATGGCGATCAGATCATGTCAAAACAATGCTTCGCCACAGCGAATGGAAGCCGAGCGGCCAAAGGATACGTTCATTCGGTGGAAGAGCCAGAAAGTAATGAACTATTCGCGGACGTCGGCAAAGAGGCTGATCAGAAAGCGGTGGAGGACTTGGTGGAGGTAAAAATAGATGAGAGGAACCCGGATAAGTTCTTCTTGCTTGGCTCATCATTGTCCAGCACTGAGAGATTAGAGGTCTTGGAATTCTTGACCTCTAATATTGAAGTGTTTGCCTGGACGCCCTACGACATGCCAGGCATTGATCCAAACTTCATCAGTCACCAACTCAATGTCCACCCATCCGCCAGGCCAGTCATCCAACGCACGCGCAGATCGGCACTCCACCACGCCGAAATAGTGGCAGAAGAGGTAGGTAACCTGCTGGAGGCAGGAGCGATAAGGGAAGTGCACTACCCAAGATGGATCTCCAACACCGTCGTAGTGCCAAAAAAGAATGGAAAATGGCGTGTCTGCGTCGACTACAAAACAGTCAACAAGGCGTGCCCAAAAGATAGCTTTCCTCTACCAAGGATATATCAACTGGTAGACCTAACGGCAGGGCATAACCGACTTAGCTTTCTGGATGCATACAGAGGCTACCACCAGATCGCCATGCATGAACCAGACCAGGAGGTCACGTCCTTCACAACGCCAAGGGGGTTATATTGCTACAAGGTCATGCCCTTTGGCCTAAAGAACGCAGGGGCGACATTCCAAAGGATGGTCACCAAGATGTTCGAACCATTGTTAGGCAGAACAATGGAGGCTTACATCGACGACATGGTGGTCAAAAGCAAGGATGAGAATGACCATCTTAAAGATCTAGGCGAGATGTACCAGATCCTGAAGAAACACAAGCTGCGCCTCAATGCGTCCAAATGTGCATTCGGAGTTGGATCTGGCAAATTCTTGGGCTTCCTGGTGACCAACCGAGGTATAGAGGCAGATCCCTCCCAGATCAAAGCAATCCAGGAGTTGGAGAGACCAAACTCAGTCAAAGAAGTGCAGCATCTCACTGGTATGGCGGCTGCACTCAACCGGTTCATAAGCAGATCATCAGACAGACTACGACCATTCTTCCAAGCTTTAAAGGCCAAGTTTGAGTGGGATGAAGAATGCGATCGAGCTCTGGAAAGCTTGAAGGAATACATGTCTTCCCCACCACTACTTGTTACTCCAGTACCTGGTGAAGAACTCTTTTTGTACCTGGCAGTTTCTCAGCACGCAGTTAGCGCAGTGTTGGTTCGTGCAGAAGGAATACAACACCTGCCCATCTTTTATGTCAGCAAGACACTGTTGGGAGCCGAAACAAGGTACTTGCCCTTGGAGAAACTAGCATTAGCATTAATGATGGCATCCAGAAAATTGGCGCACTACTTTCACGCCCACACCATAGTCGTCCTCACAGCCTTCCCACTAAAAGCTCTGTTCGAAAGGGCAAACTTTAGTGGGCGAATTTTGAAGTGGGCAGTAGAGTTGGGACAATTCGACATCAAATTCCAACCCAAAACCGCAATAAAAGCCCAATCTTTGGCAGACTTCGTCGCAGAGTTTACTCCTGGAAGTCATCATATCTGCCCAGTTGACCTAACTAGCACAACCGAACTAGGGACGGAAGTTGACGCCGGAATAGCGCAACCCCTAGTAGAAGGTAGTCAATCAAGCACCAAGGCAGACTATACTAAGGACAACAAGGAAGAGACAAACCAAGGCTCACCAGCAGTTCAAACAGAGGACGAAGGACAGACAGCCAACATGGACCTTGAAGAAAACACCATTCTTGACCTCACGACATCGTCTGATCCTTCCACTTGCTGGAAACTATTCGTTGGAGAGATGTGGAAGCTCTTTGTGGATGGAGCATCCAACCGACATGGTGCAGGGCTTGGTATAGTCCTCATCTCTCCAGACGGCCTGGTTATAGAGCAAGCAATCAACCTTGGCTTCCCAGCATCCAACAATGAAGCGGAGTATGAAGCGCTTCTCGCAGGACTCAAGTCGGCACACTTCATGAAAGCAACCGAACTAATGGTATACAGTGACTCTCTGCTGGTGGTAAACCAAATTTCTGGCGAATACGAAGCAAAGGACGACAGAATGGCCAAGTACCAAGAGTTAGTCAGAACAGAGATCAAGAAGTTTGATGTGGTAAGGATAGAACAAATTGGCAGGGAGGAAAACAGCCGAGCGGACGAGCTAGCAGGCCTTGCCTCAATGGCAGATACATCAATCCCTCATCCATTACTCGTCGACTTCTTACCAAGACCAAGCATAGAAGACCCCGAAGCAGAAGAAGTATGTTGCACAGAATTAGGCCCTTCTTGGATGGATCCCATCATCCTATTCCTAAAAGACGGCATCCTACCAGAAGAGAAAAAAGAAGCCAACAGAATAAGAGCAAAGTCGCAGCGATTTTGGCTATCTCCATCTTTGGCACTTTACAAGAAGTCATTCTCTGGGCCTTACCTAAAATGTGTTCATCCCAGCAAAGTAGAAGCATTCTTGTTCGAAATACACGAAGGGGTGTGTGGAAGTCATCAAGGGGGAAGGTCGCTTGCTTACAGGGCTATTTCGCAAGGATATTGGTGGCCATATATGCAAGCAGACTCAGAGAAATATGTGAGGAAGTGTGAAAAATGCCAAAAATTCGCACACCAAATACATCAACCAACAAGAGAACTCCTACCCTTAACTAGCCCATGGCCTTTCGCAATGTGGGGCTTGGACATAGTGGGACCACTTCCAATAGCACCCGGCGGCAGAAAATTCTTTCTCGCAACAACAGACTACTTCACGAAGTGGGTGGAAGCAGAAGCACTGGCGTCAATCAAAGAAAAAGATGTGAAGAAGTTTGTTTGGCAGAATATCATCACTCGGTTTGGCATACCAAAAGCACTAATCTCAGACAATGGTACTCAGTTCGACGGCAGAATCTTCAGAAGCTTTTGTGAAGAATACAAGATAGAGTTCTACAATTCCACACCGGCATATCCTCAAGCAAATGGGCAAGCTGAAGCATCAAATAAAGTCGTCTTGGATGGACTAAAGAAAAGGCTAGAGAAAGCAAAAGGCAAGTGGGCGGATGAACTTCCTCACGTCTTATGGGCTTACCGCACCACTCCTCGGCGATCAACTGGAGAAACACCATTCTCCTTAGCCTATGGAATGGAAGCAGTAATCCCACTAGAAGTTGGCCTCCCCACAATTCGAAGCGAAAATTTTGATCCAGACTTAAATGGAGAAGCCATAGCCTTAGAACTCGACCTTGCAGAAGAAAGAAGAGAAAGAGCACTAGTCCACATCGCCTCATACCAACAAGAGTTAATCCGGAAATACAGCAAAAAGGTTCATCCAAGACAATTCAAGATTGGGGATTGGGTACTACGCAAAGTAATGGGAAACACCTTGATCCTAGAAGACGGCAAGTTAGGCCCAAATTGGGAAGGTCCTTATAAGGTGGTTGGGTTAGCAGGCAAAGGGGCATACCACCTAGAAGACAAGGATGGCAAGGCAATCCCTAGGCCATGGAATACGGCCAATCTCAAGTTATTTTACTTTTAGCCTTTCTTTTTTCAAACATATGTAATTTTCTCTTCCTTCAATAAAATGAGAAATTCTTTTTAGCACAAGTTGTTCCTTGTAAAAGTTAGCTTTAGTAAAGATTAGGCGCATTGCAAGCATTTTCATTCTAAGTTAGCCGGAAAAACTAACTTAGAGGTTGGCTGGCATAAACCAACACCCTTCCTAAGCCCAGGATAAGGATCCAGGCTGCAGGACATTTGGTCGGAATACCCAAATACTATAAGTTAGCTGAAAAAACTAACTTCGATGGTTGGCTGGAATAAACCAACTCTTGTTACTCTTCAGCCGAAGTAAGTGCATGGCTGAAGAATGGTTTGCTGGAATAAATCAACTCTTGTTACTCTTCAGCCGAAGTAAGTGCATGGCTGAAGAGTGATTGGCTGGAATAAACCAACTCTTGTTACTCTTCAGCCGAAGTAAGTGTATAGCTGAAGAGTGGTTGGCTGGAATAAACCAACTCTTGTTACTCTTCAGCCGAAGTAAGTGCATGGCTGAAGAGTGGTTGGCTGGAATAAACCAACTCTTGTTACTCTTCAGCCGAAGTAAGTGTATGGCTGAAGAGTGGTTGGCTGGAATAAAATCAACTCTTGTTACTCTTCAGCCGAAGTAAGTGCATGGCTGAAGAGTGGTTGGCTGGAATAAACCAACTCTTGTTACTCTTCAGCCGAAGTAAGGGTATGGCTGAAGAGTGGTTGGCTGGAATAAACCAACACTTGTTACTCTTCAGCCGAAGTAAGTACATGGCTGAAGAGTGGTTGGCTGGAATAAACCAACTCTTGTTACTCTTCAGCCGAAGTAAGTGCATGGCTGAAGAGTGGTTGGCTGGAATAAACCAACACTTTGTACTCCTTAGCCGAAGTAAGTATATCGGCTAAGGAGTGGTTGGCTGGTAAGCATAGTTTAAAAAGCCAAAACCGAAATAGAAGTTGGAGTAATAAAAGGCATTACAAAGTACAGACATACATATCAAAACCGGAATAAGAGTTGAAGCAAATTTTTCATTCACTAAAAAGTCATTACAGAAGGATCGAAGCCCGGTTACAAAGACAAAACAAAAAAAGAAAAAGTACAAAGTCAAGAAAAGAGTTCTTGTATTTCAGCGTCAAAGGCCGCATCACCATCAACTTGAAAACCGGTTTCAAGGGGAAGATCACGCTCGGTCGCCGGGTTGGTTTCGGTTGGAACCACGGTGTCACTTGGTTGTTCAATAGGTGGGTCCTCTACCATGGGCTCCAACCGAAGTGACGGGCTTGCACCAACAACCAGAATGTCTTCAGGAGCGGAGGAGTCATCAGTGTCTGAGTCCTCCAGAAACTCTTGTTGCAAGGCGTCTGCATACCCCGCAAGGGATTTCGGTATAAAGTATGCTGGAGGGTCGAAGACCTCGGTTTGTTGATCATGACCGAGCTTCTCCACAGCCGCCCTCTAGCCGCACTTGAAGAAGAGCTCCTTGGCGGCGTCGCATTGTTTGACATAGGCATCTTCTGCCTCCTTGTAACCTCGCTTGTACCCCTCCTTTTCGGCCGCCTCCACGCTCTCTTTTAGTTCGCTTATTTCGGCGTCTTTTCTCTTCTCAAGCTTCAACAACTCCCGCAGATACTTGTCCTTCATAACGATGGCTGCTTTCTGCTTCTCCGCTTCAGCCGAGCTAACCAGATCGGCGAGCCGACCATTCTCTGCTTGAAGCTCGGTTATTTTCCTTTCGGCCTCCTCTAGTTCGGCCGCCTTTGCTTCGGCTTTCGCCATCGCCTGCCTTGTGGTTTTGCGGAGTTCTTGGACTTTCTTATAAGTGATGTTGTTCTTTTGCAAGGCCTGACAAAACGAAGACTTCTCTTAAGCCGAAGTAAAAGTTGGAAACTTCAAACAAGAAAAAATGGACAGAGATACTTACCAAAATCATGGACTTGGAAGCAGACCGAATTGACTTCATTTCGGTGTTCAGTTGCTTCAAGTGGTGCACCATGTCCCTGGGAAGGCACACACTTTTGGCCAGGTTAAAGGCCAATTGGTGGTCTTTTTCAGCCACGACCGAGTCAGTAGCTTTGATGTCTCGGTCGTTAAAGGTCAGCAGCGGAGCCCACTTCGGAGATTCGGCTCGGTCAGTTTGCTCCGGTTGGGGGGACGGTTGAGGACCTTAGGGGATGGATTCAACCTCATCGACAAGTAGCTGTTCGGTCGATGTAGATCGGGCGCGCTTGGAAGGGCGAGATGAAGAAGGCCGTTGAGAGGGGAGGGCCACAACGGCAGGCTGCGCCTCAATGGTTGGTGGTACTTCGGCTCTGGTTGTTGCGGTCAGAAGGGCCCTAACTCTGCTTTTCTTTGCCATCTCCTCTTCAGCAGTTAATGGGACAAGTCGTATTTCGGGCAAGGTTGGGTCCGGCTCTGGTGCTTCCTCAAGAAGGAAATCGGTTACCCTTGCTTTTCGGCGACCGCTGTACCGGTAGGTCGGCTCAAAGTTCAGAAGCTTAGCCCAACTTCTTTCTTTAATCCGTAGCGCGGCTCGCAAAATTGCAAGGTTTGGATAACTATATAAGGAATGAAGATGGGCGAAATCTGTGAAAAAAAAAAGAGAAGTGTTAGTTCGGTCAGTAGACTAAAAAAACCGAGATAACATACAAGAAAGAAGACCGAAGTTAAATTACCAGGCTCTCCCTTTTTCCAGTTTATAGGTCGGCCAGGAATTTGGGCTTGAAAATCCTCAAAATTCCCAGAGACCCAGAAGAAGTCATCATCATTAAGGTCTTTGTCCGGTGTGTGCTTAACTATCTTCTCTCGGCGGCGGCGGATCCTAAGGTAATAGACCCACCCAGCATCTTTCGAGCCGATGGAATATTGATGGAATATTTCGGCAAGGCCAAGGTTTAAACCGGTTTGGTGGTTTAGTGCGGCTATTCCCATAATAATGCGGTATGTATTGGTGGACAGTTGGGTGGGGCATAACCTAGTCTGTCTAAGGAACTCACAGATCAATGGTTGGACAGGAAACCGTAGTCCGGTTTCTGTTATGGATTGCAGAGTAAAGGGGACGAAGCCTTCATTATCCCAGGGTGTGATGTCTTTTTCGGCCAAAACCAGCTGGACGTCGTCAGGTATTTGGTAATCTTGCCTGAATTCGGCTAGGCCGCCCAGGGTCTCAACTAGATACCTATACTTACCCATCTGATATATAATTTACTTATAAGTTATATCGGTGCAAAAATCGTGCTCAGTAGCTCGGTTGAGCGCACACAGGAGTGCCTGAGTAACCTAAGTCTGCAAAGTAAAAAAACACAGGGGGGTTAAAGCACTGATCAACGGACCGTGCTACAATCTAAAAAGCAAGGTATAAAAGCCCTACTTCGGCCTCAAAAAACTGGTTCTATCTCGGTTCATCAAAAGGTTTGGTAGCTCGGTTTGAGCAATTTGCTCGGTAGACCGGTTTAACGTCTAGGGGCAGCTTTCTGAGTTCGGTCTAAAAAACTAAGAAAGCTGGTTTAGCCCCGAGGCCTAAATCGGTTGCAATGTGAATAGAGTTACTTCGGTTGAGCCTCAAGGGGCGGCTTTCTAAGTCCAGTTTAAGAACTAAGAAAGCTGGCTTGGCCCCAAAAGCTTAGTTCGGTCGACAACCGAGGTTCCTAGTTTGCTATATTTAAAACTCGGTGATCTTACTTCGGCTAAAGAGAGTCGGGCATCGGTGACTCTTTGAGACTTTTATGTTCTAGTTCGGTTGATTGTCTACGGTTATCTACTTGTTTAGGGCAAACAGGATCCTAGTTCGGTTGCTATGTGATTTTGGATCTAAGATTGGTTTTTCTACATAACAGTTCATACACGTACAAGTTCTATGGTTTTTTCATGAAAGCACAGAAGCAAAAACAAGAAATGCACAAACATGCTTCACCAAGATAGAGAAAACAGAAATGAAGAAAGCAAAAACAAGTTTTTTTTTCAAAACTTACCAGAGGGAAACAAAGGCAAAGAAGGAAGAATGGTAGCAAAACCACAGCCTCTTCGAGTACAACGGAAGAACAGCTAGAGCACGCAGAGAGAAGACGAAGAATATGAAAAGTGTAAGTGAATGATTCAAGAGTAGAAAAGTTGTTTTGTGAAAAGGGACTGAGAAGAGGCGACAAAAAGAGGCGGGACTGTTCAAAATTCACGAAGTACGAAAGACGGCGTGACAGCCGTCCTTAGCCTATCAGAATTTGCCACGTGTCATTGGAAGGGGAAGCGTTACAGTCGCTGTGATTGAAGAGACGTTTTGACCGGACATAATGAAGCCCGAAGTAAAATTAGCTCGGTTGGAGAGCCCGAGGGTTTTTCGCTCGGCTGGAGAGGCTAAAGGGTTTTTAGCTCGGCTGGAAAGGCTTAATAAACTCTAGCTCGGCCAGTGGACTGGTAATCCCAATCATGTTGCGCAGATGGAATTAAGGGGCAATTGAGAGGGTAATTTTTGGGAAAAATTGGGCCGAGCTGCGAGTTGGGCTTTGAAGCCCAAAATTGAGAAGTGTAGTTACTCCGACTTAAGAGGGGATAGTTGCTTTGGCCCAAGGAAGAGTAAAGCTACTCCGGTCCGGAGGCGACTTGGAGTTGGGCCGGTCTTAGAGTTAGTCCGGTCGCACTATGTTCTAGGTAGGCCGGTCTCAGAATTAGTCCGGTGGCAGTTTGAAGTAAGTCCGACCTTGCATTTAGTCCGGTCGTGACATACTATGGTTAGGTCGGTCAAAACTTGCTACTTGGAAGTTTGATCTAAACACACCAAGGTTGAACAGGGGCAGCCGAGGTAAGAAGTTAGAGGAGAAGACCGAGCTAAGGACAGTTCGGCCCTTTGTGGCTCGGCATAGCCAATTTTACTTCGGTCACATGGAAGTTCGGCCATGGAGAAAACCATCCCACTTGGTTTAAAGCAGTGGGGGAGGGTGTTAAAGGATAAGCATTATCCTTTGGAGTATGAATCCTAGGAGGACTCTGCATGGAGAAATACAAGTCCTACCAGGATTGTGCCACGGGAAACTTATAAAAGCCCATAAACATCACCTTGGAGGAGGTAATTGAACACAATTTTCCTGAGAACTTAGAGCTTTGTCTATTTGTCAAGTTTTCTGACTTAGGCATCGGAGAGGTTTCCGGCACACACCTGCCGGCTAGCTCACGTTTGTGTTTTCAGGTGACAAAGCGACGTCGTACGGAGGAGCGTGGATTTGGTCAACAAGATTATACGAGGAGAATTATTTCCTCCCCGTACACTTGCTTAGACGTATCGTCATCCACTCTAATTACCTCTCCCCATAGGCTCCCAATCTTGTTGAAAGTATTAACACTCAATAAGTTAAATGGAATTCCATAACAACACAACTATACTCCTCTCTCTTGGTCGAGAGACACCAACTTCGACCACTCAGTCACTGAATCGCACAAATCCTTTCAGCAACTTTCTAATAGTGTCATGTTTGCCTTCAATTCAGAAGATGTACTTATGGAGTACATCTGTCCTTCCAACTCATTTTCTTACTGCAACTCCTTCTGGCCCTAGCTCACAGATTGCTTTTTTGAAATCTGAGAACGTGTAGAAACTTTTCAGCTTGACAATAAGGCTGTCATATAACCACCCCTTCCCTACTTTAACCACATCTACCGTACGGCCCATAGTCTCCTGAACATTCCCCGCCTGAAATACTTCTGCATATGTCTTCATTCCTCTGAACGATGACCCTGTTTTCCGAAGATATCTCCTACCATTCTCGTCACCTCTCCCACTGCCATGCCCTACTTGTGCAGATTGACCCACTCCCCTAACACATGATGTATCCTTTGCATATTCTGCGAACTTGACCCGTAAAGCTTTATCATCACACCACACTCCATTGGCCTTTTGGACTACCATGTCCGTCACTACAGGGCAATCATCCTTGACGAAGCCAAACCTCGACCTTGTTGTTTTCCTAGTTTTATTTGGAATGAATACGTCTCTAACCACCCCAAACTTCATGAACATTGCATACAAACCTTTTGGATTCATAGACAAGGGAATATTGTCCACAAAGAGTGTGTGAATGCCTGGGTTGCTAGTATCATACCTTTGAAGCTGTCTCCCTCTTCCATATAGTACCGGTCGCCATCCTCCTACCTCCTTTGCCATCTTAAGTTGCAAAAACTCTTATTTCAAGAGTCTCCTATCATGAGGAGGAGTCTCATTGGGAGTTTAAAGAAATTATGAAAATCTATTCTTATTTATAGGAAAAATTGTTTAAAGAGAACCTAAAAATTCAATGTGTGATTTAATTAAATTGTTTGAATCATATTTGATTGGAAGGAGAATTGAAAATTTCATTTCCCTCCAAAATTAAATCTAGCATTCAATCAATATGTTTGGAGGGAATGTTAAATTTTTTAAATTTCTTTAAAACTAGAGACTTTTTTTATTTATTTATTTATCAATTATGACTTTATTAAATATTATTAGTAAATATTATGTAACACTTTTTATTTTATTTTATATTATTTCAATAATTATATATATTTTTATTTATTTCTAATTATATAATATTAATTGTAATGTCACGGTTCGATCGCTTTGATCCGACGATTAAACCAATAACTTGTCCACCCGATTCATTTTTCGATTCGCTTACAGATCCGGTTTCAAACATTGGTGGGGAACGTTTTTAGACAGTAAATGGTTTTGAATTTAGGTGGCAAGGCAACCCTCCTCCTATTAGCATCTCTCTCATCGTCACCAATGGCATCTTTACCACATTCCATTTATGGAACTGTTAAAACTCTCTCTCACTTCTCTTCTCATCTCCTTCTTTAATTCAATCCATCAACCCACATTGCCAATGGCATCTTGAGCTCCTCCTGCCATTCTTCACAAATCTTCTCATCATTCTTTCCCTTGAATGGTACCTACCCTTTCTTCTCCCTCCTACATATCAATGTTATACATACATATGGATATGTTTTATTTAATCTATCATGAGTTTCAGAGAGGTGTTTATGTTTAACTTCTCTCTTTCTTGCTCTTTCTTTTCATGCATGAATATGGGTATCTTTTTATACCTTTGTATTCTTCATCATAATGTGTTTTCTAGGTTCACTGTATATGGTTTATGCAATTTTGGATCTTGTTCATGCAAAAAACAAAAAAACAAAATATAATAATAACAATAATAATTGGGTAATTGGGGTTGATGCATTATGGATGACATTGGGAAATTTTCGACAAATTATGTAATATTACATCGGGATTTTGATTGAGAAATGAGCCCAGAAGTTCTATGATCCAATCCAATTCTTGGGCACACAAGAATGCTTATCAATTACAGTAGATCTTAGCGAATTTTTTTTCTTATTAATTCTTTGAGGATGGTGGTGTCAGTTGCATAAAGAAAATTGGATCTTAAATGTATCTAAGCAGGCACAACACTAGCTCATGCAATGTTAGGTACACTACCCGGCCCCTACCTAGAAGTATTGTCCGTTATGGCCCAACCTAACAAGTGGCCTCACATGTTTGTAATGTTGGATTCTAACTCAAAAGGCCCCTCCAAGTTAGAAATTTTTTGCACCGTTTTATAAGTCTATCCTGGATATCATCCACATTTGGTGTGGAATGCCAACATTTAGATATCCAAGGAACAAATATAAATTAAATTTTCAAGACATTTTTATTAATGCTTGTTCATCTTGGCCTCTTTGGGGAGTGCACAAGTATATTGTGTCGTCTTGTTTGCCAAATTGACAACCACCGAGAAGGTACAACCACAAAGGAGGGAACATGATCACAAAATAGGAAACACAAAAGTTCATTAAGAAAGTAATAGAATACAAGCTTCAAGGAGTGATGTGTTCTCCTCTTGTCCGAACACTCTCATATAGACCACCCAAGGACCTTCTAGAACACACATGTGATACATATTCACCCGTGTGATATAGATGAATTATCTAATTATTACAAGCTAACATAATATCTAACTTTAAGTACAAACTTTATCTTACTTCATATCACACCATATCATACCATCCTTTAAGTACACACATAAGTACAAGCATCTTATAAACTCCAAACACCACACCCATCACACTTCTTTTGTCCATGCAAAGCTAAACAATTTTCTCCGCCATTCTTGTAGTAGTCTCTCTTTTTTTTTTCTTTTTCTTTCATGTTTTAAATACATAAGCATGTGCTTATATGTATCTTTTGAGTGTGTTAGTTTTACTTTATTATGTCTTGGAAGTTTATGGAATATATCCCCACATCACCTGGTTTGAGTCCCACCCCAATTAGTTAAAACCTTCAATTTTGAACTTTGAGTCAATGGAAAGTGTGGATACATGCAGGATTGGAGGTGTGTTGCTTTTGTGCTTACGAAGGTGTCTTAAGAATATTGATTTTTAAGTAAATGCTGTCAAATGTTAAAACACTAATGCATCTTTCTTAAATGCATATTTTCCTTGAATTCGTAACTTCTTTTAGCATTCAATTGGTACCATGTTGTTGGTGGAATGAAAGTAATCACTCCATTCCCTCTTTGGTGTATGTTTCAGAGAAAAGAAAAAGAAAAAAAAGGCATTTCATTCTCATCTTATCTCTAAAAGCTTTGTTTGATGAGTAATGAGTGTAGAAGTGGTGAGAATTGTTGGAGAGGTTGATATCATTGTTGGGTCCATTTCCTAACAACTCAAGCTTTAGGGAACATTTGGTGATCTTACATATTAGAGCTTAGAGGGTTCAAGTCTCTCCAGTTGCAATTGGTCCACGTTTGCATTCTTTGTCTCTTGTTTTTTTTTTTTTTTTTGATTGGCATTCTTTGTCTCTTGTTGACATGCTTTCTTCTATCTATGTATGGATGCTTGCATCTCCATATGCAAGACAGGGTTGCACATGAAGGAGGGTGTTGGAGAGGTTGATATACATTGTTGGACCCATTTTCTAATAGCTTAAGTTGATAATTGGTGATCTAATAACATTTCATCCTCCAAGTCCTCAAAATTTTTTTTTTTTTTTGTGTGTGTGTGGTATGTTAGGTGGAGAAGATGGCAGTGACTCACTGTGGATCTCATACTATCAGATCCCACGGAGCCAAGTTGGCAAGAGCTCATATGCAAGACTGGCTAATTCTTCTCCTCCTTGGCCTAATAATTGGTATTTTGAATTATATTGAACCTTTTCATCGCTTTATTGGAAGCGAGATGATGACAGATCTGAAATACCCTTTCAAGCCAGACACTGTACCTATGTGGGCTGTTCCGGTATGTGTCTAGTTTCAATAATTTCGTTGTATTAAAATGTACTGAATAGTATGATATTAGTCATTTTTTGAAGTTTAAATCTTTTGTTCCTGCAACAGATTTATGCAATATTGTTCCCTTGTGTAATATTTCTCGTATACTACATTTCCAGAAGGGATGTTTATGATTTGCATCACGCTGTTCTAGGTAAGTCTGTTTTTCTTTCTATATTTTTGTTGCTCATTTCTTGTTCACAGAAATGTTTATATCTCATGGTACTAAATATGCAAGTGCAGGCATTCTGTTTTCTGCTCTGATTACTGGAGTCATAACTGAGTCAATCAAAGATGCTGTTGGTCGACCACGACCAAATTTCTTTTGGCGGTGTTTCAAAGATGGATTGCCTGTGTGTCCCCGTTTTCAATACTTTGTTTCCTTGATTCTATTAAAGCTAAGACCTTGTGTTTACCGCATTTTGCTGTTGTCTAACATATGTTGTCATCGGCATGTCTAGGTGTTTAATCCTTCTACATTGGATGTCATGTGTACCAACAAAAACTTGGAGGTTATAAAGGAAGGTTACAAAAGTTTCCCAAGTGGACACACTTCTTGTAAGTAGAGCAACTAGTTTCAAATGATCATGTGTTGTAGAAGTACTACCACTCATAATATATATATATATATATATATATATATATGTATTTTTTGATTCAATCGAAATTAAACACAACAGAGCACCATCAACCATCAGGAGGTTGAGGTCCTCCTATTACAGATGCCTATCTTATCAGCAACAAGCAACATCGTTAATGAGTTGGGTGGATCCTCAAGCACCACCAAGTGTTCTTGTTGTTCTGCTCCTACCTTGGCCAGTGCATCAACACTTTGATTTCCTTCTCATAAATGTCTCATATGTTTATGTAGCCGATATATGGGGAGTGAGTTATATCATGAGTAATGTTCAATACATGTATTCTAATTGTGTTCTCAATGTTTTTGGACCCCAAAGGCATGTAGAAAAGATTATTGCTAGCAATCCAGCTAGTAGTTCTCCATTGAGCTCTAATTACGAAGTGGATGAGAACTTGGAGAAATGAAGGGAAAGCTATTGGTAGAAGGCTATTTGTTCGGTCAAGAGGGTGTTGCATCAGCCAAGTTGTCTGGCAAATGAAGTTAACTCTTTTTAATAGCTAGCTGAGAGTAGGTCCTACACTGGTTGTTCAAGAAGAGCTTTGATTGATTATTGAGCCTTAGCAATTTCATCAGGAGTCGATGGGGTTTGGGCCTTCTATGGTAACAAAGTCTCTTTATGAGTTAGGTCTTCCAGGCCAGAGAAGAGGTCTAGGTGGCAAAATTGAATAAAATGGTTACTAGGTAGCAAGAAGAACAAGAACATAGGTTCATTTCCAGACATAGGCATCAACAAAATGAAGATATGTGTCCTAGGAAGTGCATTACTCCAAATTCAGCGATGTAGTGGGTCAGTGGCAGTTAACCACTGACTAAATATGGATGAAAATAGTTGAATAATGACGACAATTGGCTGTCGTTCATTGAATGTCCTACAGATTTTCATAGTTGGCAAAATTATAGAATGAGAGAACTCTACAGATGACTTGCTCGGCCTCTATAAATAGAAGGGGCTGTTTGGAGTCCCAGCACCAATCATTCTCAAAATCAGTGTCAATGCTCATCATATATATTTTTCCAACCATTTACTCTAATTTTAACTCTAGTACTTTAACTAGCCAACTCTAGTCTTTGGTAACTTAGTTCAACGGAGTAGTCAAGTAGCGTTGGAGGTTCAAATATTAAGTTTAAGGACTCCTACACACCTGCACATTTAATCAGAGTCCAAATAGTTTTTCAATAGTATTATAATTAATTTTGTTATGACAAGTAACATTTCATGTTTCAATTGATTGTTGGATCCTTACAGGTCAAAACTATTGGCTTACAGGCGTTTTGGTTACCCCCACACAGGGTCCTTTGCAGGTCTAGGTTTCCTCTCTTGGTATTTGTCTGGGAAAATTAGGGTGTTTGATCGTAGGGGCCATATTGCAAAACTCTGTATTGTTATCCTTCCATATCTTTTGGCCTCACTTGTGGGAGTTTCTCGCGTGGATGACTATTGGCATCATTGGACAGATGTATTCACTGGAGGCATTATAGGTTTGTTCTTATGAAATGAACAATTGTGTGGTGATTCTTTTAAGATTTTTTCGTTTTTTTCATCGAAATAATTTTGACAATAATCGAAAATAAGAATAAATATGCTAATGGTAGAATGTTATTTCAATGCAGGAATGGGAGTTTCTTCACTATGCTACTTGCATTTCTTTCCATACCCACATGATATGAATGGTATGTTTCTATTTTCTAATGGTGTTTTTTTTAAGACATTTTGGTTATATTGAGCTTCCACTAACAAACAAATATTAGATGTTACTGTAATACTCTACTACTTGCTGGCCCAAGTAACTTGTTGGTCGACCAACAATACCCAAAAGCTTAAGTCTAAGTTATTTAGTAGTAAGGTAGTGGTGCTTTATATGTCCAAGATTATCCATGCAAACTTCCGATGTGGGATAGGGTGTTACAGTTACAATCTGGTACTTTAGCCATGCAATTCTTAAGGCAAATTGATAGGCACTTGGGAAAACAAGGCAAGTGGAAATAGTAGGAACCAAGATCAAGATCCATCGCTTCGCCATGGACCCAGTGCACTTTGGACTGAGTCATTAGTTTAGGGCGTCAATTTTGTGTTGTTTGCTTATTTTGTCATATTTAATTATTTCCTAGTAAGGTTGAGTCTGCTTTTCATTATAAATAATGATTGTGGGCCTTAGGATGAGAGTTTTTTATGATTCATGAAATTTCGAGTTTATACTCTTTCTTCTAACCCTAGGTATTCTTTTAAGAATAAATTATTGTTGAGTATTTAATCCTCGTATTCGCTTGAATCAACGGAATTTAAGACCTTACTTGCTTTATTACATTTTTCTGCTACATCACTCTCCACTAGTCCTAATTAGGTATTGTTGTCGCTAATTTATCCGTTTTACTTATTTTCCTCTTTCTATAATGCAGGTTGGGCACCTCATGCATATTTTAGAACGTTGGCTGAAAATGCTGCTCAGTCCGTGCCAACAGAGATGGAAGCTGCCCCTTACGCGCACCATGTATACGGTGAAGAAACTGAAAAATCAACTATGCTAGATACAAGCCCGGATTTGGGATTACTGGAAGCTGGGAAAACACACTGATTTCATAGCTTCATTTTACAAGTATACAATGTCACTGAATTATACTTGTGTATTTCATATGTTGCATACTTGAACTTGTAAATTACATCCAAATAGATTCATGGACACAGATTTCCAAATTCATTTTCTTTTCGATGATTTCAATTTACTGATGTTACAAATTTGCATTTTGTTGTTTTAGAATTGAATTGTTTGTTGGTTGAGTTGACGTGCTTCATGATTTTACCCTTGTTTAGGTAGATCTTAATTTGTTGATGGTTTTAGGTTGTGTTTGAGTGTTGGATTTGGAGAAGGATCTGTAGAGGGAAAAGAAATGTGGTTGAAATATAAATTGTTATTTCTTTTATTAATTATTTATTTTTTTCTTCCATAAATTCCTTCTCAAATCATAGATTTAAACATAGCCTTAAAGTAACATTGAAAGTATTTTTACATGTGAATTAGGATTGCACAGACATGCCAGGACGGGGTTATTTGGAGTATCCTAAATAAGTGTACTTTTTGTTCTTTTGGACTAAAAGGTTGAGGAAAAAAATATGAATGTTTGGGTTAATTTTTTGATTTTTTATGAAAACAATGTATATTAAAAAATTGTATAAATAAGTGTATAGGAAAAGTTAGTGATGGAATAAGCTGTACGGACGGAGGCGTAAGGGGCAGCGCGGTAGAGGGTAGGGGTAGGAGATTGATTCTCTCATTTTCGGGCATAAATTGGACAGTGTTGTTCGGCCCATGGGGGCCCACTACGGGTCCCGTTTTGCTAATCGAAACCGTTCAATGTGTAGAACTCGTCGAGTACTATATATTTGTAAACTATTACGTTGATTGGATATCAATAGCTATCTGATCGTGTTAATTTTTCTTGTCAACTGTTAACTATAACACCATCCATTTTTTATACAAAACTGATTTGATCATGTAGTTATCGATTTTCGATCAATATGATTTTTTGCAAACATATAGTTCTGGACGAGTTCTACATATTGAACGGTTCGGATTATCAAAATGAGACCCGTGGTGGGTCCCTACGGGCCCAACATTTCCGTCCAACTTAGTGATTTTATATATGTAATTCTTTTTTTTCCCTCACACGGTATTAAAGGATTAATTCAGTCCCGAAAATTGTGTAAATTTTATTTGATTAAAATATTATGTATATTAATTTTTTAATATTTTTAATTTGTGAATAGTAATAATTTTTTTGTTTTTTTTTTTAACTTTTTGACTTTTTTGAATATTTTCTTTTCCTCCAAAACAAACATCTTTTATTTCAAGTAGACACATTGAAATTATAGAAATCCTCTTTGTTGAAGTATGAGAAAAGGAGTAATTTTGTTCTTAGAGCTACACACATCCTACATTCAGGTGCCTCAAATTCATTTGAACTGTATTTAGGCCTGGTTTGAGGTGTTTCAAAAAAGTTAAAAAGTTAAAAAAAACAGCAATGATAGAGACCCCTTTGTGGAGGACCCCCACAACTCCCTTTGTGATCCACATCATTCATGAGTGGGCCCCACACATCATGAATGGTGTAGATCAATAAGGGAGTTGTGGGGGTCCTCCACAAAAGGGGTCTAACTTATTTTTCAAATAAAAAATAGCATCAAATGAGCCCAATGGAAATCCAAATTGCACGCAAAAAGAACAATGGAAATTGAAACAACCAAGGCAAATTGCTGTGAATATTAGGCCTCGTTTGGGAACAGGCTAATTTAGTAGCTTTTTGGCTATTTGGCTAAAAAGGTAGGTAAAAAAAACTTATATGTTTGGGATGACTTTTTGGCTAATTACGAAAAGATGTGCAAAAAGTAGAGAGAAAAGAGAATCTTTGACTTTTTGGTATGAGTTGTTGGCTTTTTGACTAATTTAGTAACTTTTTGGCCAATTAGCTAAAATAGCCTCTTGCCAAACGAGGCCTTAATGTTGGTCCCTTCCTAGTCACTAACTTTGGTTGGTGCCAATAATAACACCCTGCACAATAATTATTAGCTAACAGGAGTCACTCCTAACTCACCAATCCAATTAATCGTTTCTTCTAACACCAAGCTAAGAAGCAAAACCTACACTACACGCATTACAAATACAGAATTAAAATACTTTTTCATATGGGTGACATCTCCAAATCATTTAGGTGTTTGTTTGGGTGGACATGAGTTTGGGATTGGACTAATAGTTCAATAAAATTATTAATCCGATGTTTGGTTAAACAATTGAAGTACGGACTAATTATTTTAAACTTGACTATTAGTTAAGATAGGATACATAATCCAATGGATTCGTAGTCCTAGGACTATTAGTCATGGGAATGCTAATCCAATCCGCCTAAACAAACATGGCCTTATTATTATAAAAAAAAATTATGAATAACACAAAATTGATTATAAAAAAATGAGGACACTAATACATGAGAGATAGTGGAACTGGCCACTAAAGAGGCTACTCTAATGATATTACTTCACTTACATATTTTGGGTTTGATTATGTGATTCATTTTTTATCATTTGTATTTAATCCTCTTAGCCAATGACACTTGAAGTATTATGTGACATTGTTTATGTGGTATTCTTAATCAATGACTTAACGAAAATATTTATAATTGGTACAATATTGTCTCACCTTTGTTAGGTAATTTAGGAGATAAGGGATAACTTACCTAATATATTTTACAATTCTTCATTTGTTGGGAGTACCACGCTAGTAACATCACATGATTACTCCAAAACTATATAATAATTTTATGTAAACTTAGTCTTGTACCCTGTCAATGAAAAATGAAGAAATGCTTTACCAAGATCGACTTATATCACACGTGATGTTTCATTCAAATTGTAGAGATATATAATTACTCATTCCTACTTTTTTCTCATCTTTTATACAAAATACTCATATGTGACCCCGCAATTAAATGTGGTAGATTAAATTCGAAATATGAAGTATTGTCTTAACTTTTCTTTTTTGGAAATTATTTTTGTGTGACTGTCAAAATACCTTTTGTAGATCTAACAACTTCAAACTTAATAATTGACATGGTTTGTATAACTGATCCATACACGTAATGTGTGCCCACACGTCTAATATTAGATAACATCTCAAATGGAGATAAGAATATATAACTCCAATGGAAGGAACCGTTTTGTTAGTTGGTGATGGATGACACAAATAAAGATCATTTACATATTCCCTGCTGAATTTTAGTTTTAAATAAAACTCACTTTACCTTCTTCATCTTCCTCACACACACACATTCAAAGAATATGGATTCACATACTACTCTGTTGTGTGGAAGAACATTGAAGAGGCACAGTGTGAGAAGGCAATACCAAAGACTAGGTGTAGTTTGTGCCAAGAAAGATAAAAGCTCATCCAAGGCAATATCAGAGACTCGCAACAAGTATTCAAAGATCATAAGATCAGCCTCAAAAACGCGATCAAATGTGATTACAGCACCAAAACCGGATGGTAACCTAGTGAAAAGGCTTCGAGATTCTTATGTTGATATGATGATTTGCTTGGCCGGAAACATTGTGCAGTTTAACAATGGTAATGTTTTCTTGGCTCAAAGGATTCCAAGGTCTCCACAGTTCTCAACTTGAAACAAGTTCAGTTTTTTTGCTTTCGGAAGTTGCATCTGTTTTTGTTTTCAAAAATGCTACGTATCAATAAAAAATACCCGGAATTTGAAACATGCAAATCAAATTTATATTAGTTATTTTTTCTGGATACGTAGTATTTATGTTTGGTTTTAGATGAATGGTTCTTTCTTCTCTATGATGTGTCTTGCCATGGTCTTTCCTTGTGGTTAGAAGATCGTCAAGAAAGAGCGATAGAAATGGACGTTGTGAAGAGTAATGCTAGATATTTTAAAAGTTTTATTAAAATTTGTACTAAATATCTTATATAGGTGTGAAAATTACATAGAATTCACATTTATGTGAGGTATTTGATAAAAATTTTAATAGAACTTTTAATATTTTCTAGAATTTTTCTATTGTGAATTTAATGCTTGTTTGGCAATATGAAAAATGATTCTTGTTTGAAGTTTCCTTGTGGATGTATCAGAGTTTTGACAAATTTCAAAAAAAATTGGTTTAATGTGAATTTTTATCTTTAAAATAAGAGACCAATCAAAATGGCTTTTATTGATAAATATGTTATTATCACATCATTTTCATACTAAAATTTTATATAAATATTATAATGATTTAGCAAATTCTATATACATATTATGAACGGACGGTTTAGTATTTTTCTTGGGAACTTAGTTTTTGGATTTTTTTTTTCACTATAAAATAATTGTTTTACAAAATCAAAAAAAACAAATCTAAATAAAATATCACATCAAACTCCATAATCATTTCACTTTTTATCGCACAAACATCACATCCAACTACAAAAAAACCCAAGTATCTTTCCAAACACAAATTTTTTTTCTTCAATAATATCTTACAACTGAAAAAACTTACAAAAAAATCCACTTCCCAAACACCCACATAGATTCTTTGTGAACATTTTTTATTTTTTTTTTATTTATTTTATTTATTTTTGGTGTTTAGATGGATTTGTGAACATGTGTTCTATTGGTCAAAAGCAAATCTCAAAAGATTTCGAGATTCAAAAGCAAATATCAGAGATTTGAAGATTAAGATTCTTTATGAGTATCCGTTGGATAGGTCAAGACATCATGTATATGCCTTCAACGTGTACATATAAGGATGGCCAAAATTGATTGGGTAGAAATTATTATTATTTTTTAGGAAACTATAGTTTGACAAAAATAAATAATAAATAAGATATTTTTTACATTTTAATAATTATTTTCCGCTCAAAAATGAGAAAATCATATAAAGATAAAGAATATTTTTCATTTTTCATTTTTTTTTTGCCAAACTAATTTTGAATTTTTTCTCTCCAGAAAATAGATATTTAAAATAACCAAACAAAATCCAATATTTTTTAAGAATCTTGTTAACTTGTGTCCACATGTTAGAAAAGTTTTAAAATATTATACATTCTTCGTTACATGTATATATATATATTCTAAGGACACACGTTAATAATAACATTTTTTAAAAGTTAAATTTTTAAAAAACTCATATAAGTTTGTGAAGTTTTGTAGACCTATTTTTTGTGGTGATCCCATTTTGATCATCTAGTTGTAAAACCCTTCATGTACATCATCTATCAAAAAAAAAAAAAAGAGTTTAATTTAATAATTGTAACATATTGAATTTTTTATGTTTATCTTTACAAAAATTAACTTTGTTTTTAAAAATATTAAATATCATATATTATTTTTGCGACAAACTTAATAAATGAAATATATTATGATTATTGAATCAATTTAAATTTTTACATAAATAATATACATAAAAAAATCTTATAAATGTTTCGTTTGGAAAGTGAGTTGACTTTTTGACTTTTTAGTTTTTTTGGTTATTTTTGCCTGGGGCTAAAAGTTTGGTTTGTGATCGACTTTTGACTTTTTTGGCTTTTTTGACTTTTTTGTGAGAGAAATAATGTAATGATTATGTGTTGAATGTAATATTTTGTCTTATTAGATTAAAAATTTTATTTTATTTTTTGTAATTATTTTAGCCAAAAAAGCCACAAAACTCCCTTCCCAAACATAGGCAAAATAAAGGTTAAATTATGGTATTTGAAAAGCACGTCGTACTCAAATTTGGGCCAGTGAAAAGCCCAACCTTTTGTTATTATAAAAAATAAAGATTGAGAGTTTTAATTTTGAAACTCTAAGGGCATCTACAATGGGATAGTCAAAATTGTTTGTTAAAGTGTGTGTTATATGACAAAAAATGATAAAAGTGGGGCCTAAAAATGTTTGTTAAGATGTGTTAAGAGTTTGTTAATTTTAGAGAGTGAGTGGTGGTGCAATGGATGTGTTAAGGGGTGTGTTAAATATATATATATGTGTATATAATAAATAAATAATTTAGTTTAATAAAAAATTTCAAGTCCAAAATTAAATTTTAAGTCCAAAAAAAAAAATCCCAAAAGTAAAAAAAATAAAAAAAATTCCGTTGACCGGGTCAACCGGCCGGACGTCCGGCCGGTCAACCCGGAAGACAAAAGAAACACTTTCCTGAGCTAGCTAAAGCGCTAACCGCAGTTAACAAACCATTTAGCAACTGACGCTAACAAAGTCCACTAACACACGCACTAACAACTCCATTGCAGCCCCAAACACAAACCACTGCTAGCTAAAACTTGACAATTGACACTAACAAACCCGTAAATGTGTCCATTGTAGATGTTCTAAAGAGAGTTTTAATAATGTGACAAGAAAAAAATATTATATTATTAAGATTTTCTTTAAAATTTTAAAATTAGAGCGCGCTGTTTTTTCCGGACACAAAAGATGCAGTGATTGGTGCATGTTGTTGAAGCGTGGTATTCACGCCGCATTGGGATCGTGCAGGAGCAGAATCTGTAATTTCGGACCACTCAAGAAAGATGCTAAATGGGCTTTTTGAGAGATGGTGAAAGTGTTCGAAAAGTGTGAACGAATCACCAGAGAGTCCACTAGTCCAAATCCAATCCACAATAATTTTAGCCCAAAAAAGGCAAAGCCAAGCCTCGCAAATATCTCCTCTCCAAAAACGGCATGAGTGACCACCACCCCACCCACTCCACTTGCAACAACTAAATAACAATAATAATTTATTTTATATTTTTCCTTTTTTAATGCCCAATTTCATCAAACACAATCTCATAGTAAAAATTACAAATCAATGGGATAGTTGTAGAATAATTGTATTATATATGAGTATTTTTTAAGTGCACATGAAAGATTTACATCAATTATACATTGGAGGACTGTCCTATGAAAATGAAATAATTTTGCAACTATTGGAATGATTTGTAATTTTCTCTATTTTATGAAAAATCCAACTTATTACGTGGTTTTGTTTAGCACTGGAGGCATTGTCTATGAAAATGAAATTATTTTAAATTTGTCAAATTGATTTGTAATTTTTTCTATTTTATAAAAAGTCCAACTTATTACATGGTTGTGTTGATTTATAAAAGAAAGACACAACCATTTTAATAATAATAAAAAAAGTTCTGTACTTGTGATTCGTGGCCACGTAATCTAAACCTCAAAGTCAAAGGTCTCTCCCACCATCACATCACATTGCATTGCTGATATATACTTCATTTTTGTTTGAGATGTGGATTATTTTTTTTGGCTATTTTAAATTTTATTTGTCATAAATTAAAAAAAAATTAAAAAGTCACTATCTTATTTAAGTTATATCATTTTATTTAAGTCACATCATCTCTTTACCACATCACTTCAAACCCAACTCATATTACATAAAAAATCAAAAGGTGCACTTATTTAAATCATCCCAAACCACCCCTTAGTTTAAAACTAAAAAAACCTTATTTGGGATGAGTTTTTTGACTTTTTTAAGAGAATAAATGAAATGATTATGATTTGGATGTGACATTTTGTCTTATTAATTTTTTAGCTTATTTTTATCTTTTTGTAACTAAAATAGTCCTAAAATCACATGCCAAACATAGCCTTTGTAGTTTGCAATAGAACTATAGCGTTGTATATATATATATATAGTCTATAGAAAGACTCATAAGTTAAATTCTCAACAAGACCTACACTGAGGCGTTGGAGAGCCTTTCCTTCTAGGCAATTTTCGACGCCTCTTTAGCAACTTTCTGTTGTCTTCGGCAAGTTCCCAAAACACTTTCAAAGTGTAGATCTTGGTTTTTTATGCTTATAAAGAGGGGTTTGAAAGTATTTCTCTCGATTTTCAACTTAAATTTTTAGATTTTCGATATCTATAATAGTTCTCTCTTCTCTCAATCCTCTCCACATACTGTTGTGAGTGTTCTTTCTTTTCAACACTCTGGCTTTTGACGATGACGATGACTAAAGTACGGCAACAACAATGGTGGAGTTGGATAGTGGCACTAGGATGACGTCGAAGGTAAGTTTAATGTAAATCTTACTTTTTCAAACTACATTTATGAGAAAATTGGTGATTTTCTTTAAATTGTAGTTTTTTTTTTTTTTTTTTTTTTAACTTTATAATTTGTTGTTTATAGTTTTGGTTATGTTGTTTGTTTGGCCCTTTAAGGTCTTATTGTAATTATTTTCCTTATTTTGTACCTTGCTTACCTTTATTTTAATATAACTACTCTATAATTTTTTTCCAAAATAAATAAATAAATAAATTCTTAGCTTCACTCACAAAATGATGTGATAAGCCACTTGAATCTATGATTGAGTCAAATTGAAAAAAAATGTAATATACATTAAAAAAAAAATGCTAAAAATCATGAAAAGTTATTACCAATAGAATAATTGTGATATATAGATGTGTTTTTTTGAAAAAATTCAGATCCTGTGTAACACTACTGTATGTAATGCTTGCGTAGTAACTACACCAAAGAAAACGGCGTCGTTTTGGTGCAAAAAAACAAATAAACAGAGCTCCATCCCTTCCCCTAATCTGCCACCACGACCACCTCCGGCAACCTCCCAAGCAACCCACCGCTGCAACCCCTGCCCTCCACCACGTGACTCCTCAGCAACTTTCATTACTCGATTCTAATAATTTCTGATTTTTAACATGTTTATGAAATTCTTGAGCGAGGAGGTACAGAAACTGAGCATAGTTGGTTTGGTGGGGAGGAGAGTCCAAAACCTCTTTGAAACAAGAGCTCTGTTCCGAAGTAATCATCCTAGTCATCTGCGAAACAAACCTCTTCACAGTTCATGATTCAAACCTCTACAAATATTGAATTCCATAGAGGAAAGGTTATCGGTGTCTGGTGGTCGAAGCTAGTGGAACTGCACTAAAAAACCACGTCGTTTTGATGCACTACAAAACACATTACAAAGGATCTCAACTCAAAAATTTTGTTCAGAAATTTATCCAGAAGATCAATTCTTCCAATCTCTACTACACACAGCTCATTCTTAGCACAAGTCTAAGAATGAAAGTCTGGATCTCAGATAGGGGTGGTTCTAAATAAATTTATTTTTTAACTTTTTGTGAAATATGGGTCAAGTATGGGTTGAGTTTGAAGTGATGTGGTAGAGATGTGAAATGACTTAAATAAGATAATAGTATGACTTAAATAGAGTAGTGACTTTTTGACTTTTTAGAATACCCCAAACAAGGCCTTACTCATTATTTGAAAATTGATTATTTTAATTAATCTTTTAATTTAAAAAAAAATACAAAATATGAAAAAAATAATAATTTATAATCACTTTTTAACTTTTCTCTTTTAAGAACATAATAATAATAATAAAAACTTATTAATTTGTCACTTATTTAGATTACATTATTTTTCTACCATTATATATATATATATATATATGTATATTTTTTTTTTCTTACTCCCAAAACAAGCCAAATATAAACTCTCCAAATGTACACTTTGGATAAAAAAATTCATCGTAATTTGTGTGTGTATCCAGTGTGGCCAAGTCCATTCAGCTATCCAGATATTATAAAGGATGCGTAAGGATCCTTTAGAGTTAAGTCTCTAGAGTGATTTCTTAAAGTTTTTAATCTGACGGTTGAGAATAAAACTCACCAAAACGATGTCGTTTTAGTGAGTATTTTGAAAAAAAAAAAAAAAAAAATTCAGATTGAGAACGACGAGGAAGAGTCAGATACAGACCTATTTGGAGCACAATGAAGGAGCTGGGTTGCAGCATTTGGCTCTGGTGAGTGAAGATATATTCAGGACTTTGAGGGAGATGAGGCAGCGAAGTGGGGTCAGTGGGTTCGAGTTTATGCCATCGCCGCCGCCTACTTATTACCGGAATTTGAAGAAGAGGGTGAGGGATGTGCTGCGTGATGAGCAGATTAAGGAGGCAGAGGAGTTGGGAATTTTGGATATGGCGGTCTCGCTCTGTAATGACAAGGTTTTGGATATGGCGGAGAGAGGAAACAAAGCTTCGATTGACATGGACAAGTGTCTGACATGGCTTGACTCGAAAGAACCCAACTCAGTGATCTACGTTTGCTTTGGTGGTCTCTGTGTTTTTCCCGAGTCACAACTCGTTGAGATTGGATTAGGACTCGAAGCTTCGGACTGTAAATTCATTTGGGTGATCAGAGAAGGTTTCGGGGATGGTCTCGCCATTGATGATCTGGATGATCTGGAGGAGTGAGAGGTTTGTTGAGAGTGAGAGAGGATTGAATTTTTTTTTTTCCCTTCAAATACTCACCAAAACGACGTCGTTTTGGTGAGTTTTATTCTCAGCCATCGGATTAAGAACTTTAGGAGATCACTCTAGAGGCTTAACTCTAGAGGATCCTTACGCATAAAGGATACCATCTGATGACTCAGTATCACTGTGTCCCGCTGTGGGGCCAATTGGATCAGAGGAAGCTATGGGGTGCTGACACGTAGGATGGATGAGGATTTTTGGTGTGTGAAAATTCACTAAACCCATCTCCACCGCCCCATTTGGGTGGATGGTTCTTCAGTTTTACACACAACTTTTTAATGATAAAAAGAAAAAATAAAAATAAAAAGACACAGAGAAAGAGATGAATTTGAGATAAGGGATGTGTGTTGAGAGATGATTTGGCTCTACTTTCTTCTCCATGCTTCTTGTCACCTTCCAATGTTGTATGTGGACCATATCATCATGAATATCTATGCAATGATTTTCTTTAAATAATTTAAATTTTAAATTTAAAAGAAAAATAGATTACACCTATATTGATTTATTTTATTAAAAAAATTATCAGTTAATTTAAGAGGTTGTTTGGAATGATCTAAATAAGTGTACTTTTTGACTTTTTACGAAAAGATATGCAGAAAAGTAGAGAGGTGATATGATGAAAAAAAGATAAATAAATGAATTATTTAGGGGATGCTAAATAAGATAAATAAATGAATTATTTAGGGGATGCTAAATCATTCCTAAATTGAGGGATGCATTAGATATTAAGTCTAGGAATGGCAACGGGGCGGGGCGGGGCCGGGGATCGCCCTCCCCGTCCCCGATCCCTGATGGTGGAAACCCCCCTCTGTCCCCGGTCCCGACCCCGACGGGGAGCTCATCACTGCCCCCGCCCTGCCCTTTAACAGGGATCGGGTTTCCCCGACCCCGAAAAGTCCCCGACCAAAAGAAAAAAAAAAAATCAGTTCCATAATTTCTTCAACAACAACAACAATCAGATCTAACATCAACAACAACAATCATCTGATGAGCTAAAAAAAAAAAAATCAGATCTAACATATATATATATATAACAAATCGATCGATCGAGAGAGAGAGAGAGGAAAACAGTGGTGGAGTTGCCGGACTGCCGCAAACAGTGGTGGAGTTGTGGTGGCTCAATCGGCGGAGGAGGGAGAGGGCGATCGGCGGAGGGGGGAGAGGAGGGCGATCGGCGGACGAGGGAGAGGAGGGAGATCGGTGGAGGAGGGTGATCGGCGGAGGAGGGAGAGGATGAGGGCGATCCGCGGAGGAGGGAAATGAGGGCGATCGGAGAGGAGGGAGAGGATGAGGGTTTGAGAGAGAGAGATGAGAGACAGTGCAGTGATGAGTGTGTGAGGAGGTGCACAGTGTTGTAAAGAAAATGGGGGTTTATATGTCTATATAAAGAGGGGGTAAAATAGTAATTTTACTTCGGGAAATTTTCGGGCCGAGGACAGGGACGGGCCGGGGCTTGAACATTGATCACCGTCCCCGGCCTGAAACTGGTCGGGGATTTAATTTCGAATACCATCCCCGTCCTCACGGGGGTATTTTTCGGGGAAAAACCATCATAATCGAGGTCGGGGGATCGGGTCCCCGTCGGGTCCCCGTCGGGTCGGGTTCAAATTGCCATCCCTAACTAAGTCAAATGATTAATCTTATTTGATAAAAAGGATACACGTTTAAAAGTTGTCTATGTTAAAAAATTGATCGAAAAAGTTATCGGTGACGGTGGCTAACGTCACCACCAGATGACATTAAATTAAACAAATGTGTGTTATTTGAAAAGATATGTGAATAGATCGGTGGTACATATACACATAGTTACACAAATATGTGATATATGCATAGATTTCACGACAAAAAAATAGAGGTTTTAGAAACTAAAATTTAAGGATAAAATTATTTTTTAGGAATCAAATATTTTTGTTACAAAAAGTGTCATTATTATATTTTTAGTAACAAAAATTAGACATTAGTGATGAATTATTATCTTTTTGGGATCAAATTTTTTGTCTCAAAAAATAAATCATTTTGAGACCAAATTATTTTGTCTCTAAAAGTCTATTTATTAGTGACATTTTCAAAATTTGTCGCTTTGTCACGCCCCAAGCTCCGTGATAACGCTGCACACTCATTTAAGTGAGCATGCAAGGCTATGAGTCCAATCACATAACCCACAATGTAAAATACTCACATTAAATCCTTAATTATCATAATGCTAAACTCCATAAAAATAAATAATTCTTATCATATGAAATTGTCCACCAAGCCTACTAATATAATCCACTAACAAAAAAATAACCCAAGTACTTAAATCATAGTCCTACTCTCGGCACTCCCACAAGTAAAAATCCCGCGTAGCTCTACTCCTCAGAATCTGAAAAATAAAATAAAATAAAATAAAATAATGGTAAGCTAGACAGCCCAGTAAATAACCAACAATCACTGCTAGTTGGATCAAGTATACAAAAAAAATAGTGGATAACCAATATATATATTTGCGCTACCATTCAATAAATGAACAATTATTTTGTAAGATGGTTTCGTAGCTGAAAATAAACAGTGTAGCAATACATTTTAATTGAAAAGACAATGAGGTAATTCGATGAAATTTCGTTGTTCAAAATTGATGGTTCGATATTCAAATGGTTCAATGATGCAATTCATAAAACCCAAGTCTTGGTGACTACGGTCACTTAGCCCGTGACAAGGCCCAGAACCACACATAGGCCGGTGGTAAAGCCCTAAAGAAACTAGTTTCTGTGCCAATAAATAACCCCCATTGGCTAGGGTCCAAATCATAGTTAGACTAGAGTGATGTTCCGCATTCAAACAATACACAACTTTTAAATAAAATATTCGATATTTTCAGAATAAACATTTGGTACAATTTTCATAATAGTTTCACCAAATATTCAAATAATTTTCATAATAATATTCGATGTTGTTTTATACTTGACCCATATTTTATTTTAAAAGAACATGAAGGCTATAAATAAATATTTATGATTTTAAACGATTCGATAGGAATAAAAATGAACCAACAGTGATAGAGGGTTACTTACCTCAAACGCTTAAAACAATATTCCAATACCAACTCCAATCACTCAGCTCTACCACTTTAATCACACAAATCTAATAAATAATACCTCAAATAAATTAATATTTTTACGTGTTACATACACCCACAAAAGCCCCACCATATTAGATTAATGTATTGTTTTAATATCCAAGTGATCAAACCATTCAACCCAACTTTATAGCCAAACACACCTTTACCCATGATACAAAACTCCATTGTTTCTATTACCCACCCAAAGTTACACTTACACATTGCACCCAATTCTCAAAACCTAAGTAGGCACCTATAGATCTTCTAAATCCTCTTAATGCATTGATTGTTAAATTCCTCAACATAAACTTAATAATTAACAGTAAAGACAGATTTTACCTTAACCAATTGGTGTCCCAAAATCACCAATGTGCTGCCTCCAATCCCTATTGCAGCCTCACTTGAACCTCTCTTCTCTTTTTCTTTTCTTTTTTTCTTTTACCTTCTCAAACCCTAGCCGCCTATGGAGCAATTCCTAGCCTCTGTTTTGTTTGTTTCCCAAGACTTAAAGCCACAATAGGTGGGCTTATTAACCTAATTTCTCAAAGTTACAAAATTACCCATCTAAGTAATAGAAAATATAATGCCATCTCATAACTAATTCTTTGATATTAATAAATGACCCATATAACTTAATTTAATTACTAATCTATCCAATAAAATAATCCTACACATAACTTGGGTTTTACACGCTTAAAGTTTTATTTTTGACTTTTCGGGATGCCTTTTTAGTTACTATCTTCATGACGATCGAAATTGGTCCTTAAATATCTTTTACAACAAAATTTTCACTTTTAGAAACCAAAACATTTGATCTCTAAAACTTTTATACGTTATAGTGTTTGAATAAATAATTGGACAGATAGGTTTATAAATATGTGCATTTGAACAAATAGATAATTAAGCTTTTGATTTTTTTTTTTGGGAAATAAGCTTTTGAATTAATAGCATGTCCTTTTAACCCAAAAAAGATTCAATCTTGGGCCTCTTAACCCAACAATTTTAGAGATGATTTAAATTTGAAGCTGTACGGGAAAGAAATAAACCTTCTCGTGTAATCCTGTTGATCAAGTTTGCGCTCCTCCGTACGACGTCGCTTTACTCCCTGAAAACACAAACGTGAGCTAGCCGACGGGTGTGTGCCGAATACCTCTCCGATGCCTAAGTCAGCAAAAATAGACAAATAGACAAAAGCTCTGTGTATTCGAGAATCAAAGTTGTGCGTTACCTCCCCATAGGTGATGTTGTAAGCTTTTATAGGTTCCGCGTGGCACAAT
The DNA here is from genome assembly GCF_055761805.1 of Camellia sinensis. Taxonomy (NCBI): domain Eukaryota; kingdom Viridiplantae; phylum Streptophyta; class Magnoliopsida; order Ericales; family Theaceae; genus Camellia; species Camellia sinensis. The sequence continues at coordinate 162,529,544 of NC_138964.1, forward strand.
CCTAGTAGGACTTTTACTCCTCTATGTAGAGTCCTCCTAGGATTCATACTCCTGAAAGATAATGCTTATCCTTCAACACCCCCCTCATTGCATAAACCAAGTGAGATGGTTCTACCATGGTCAGACTTCAACATGACCGAGGTAAGCATGACTATGCTAAGCCGCAGACTAGACCGAGATAGCATTAGCTCGGCTCTTCCATTCACTGCTCTTACCTTGGCTCTTCTTAATGCTAACCACGGTATGTCTAGACCGGAATAACCAATACTCCGGTCCAAACTGGGATAACTTTGTGAGTGACGACCGAACTTACCGTAAGCTCTTTGGGACCGGAGTAACTTCAGGTCTCTCGCGGATCGGAGTAACTTTACACCTCTTACGGATCGGGGTAACTTTACACCTCTCTTGGGCCGGAGTAACTTCATGGCCTTTTTACTCAGCCCTTCGCACTATGGCCCATAACGGCCCATTACCCAGCTCAGCCCAATTTTCATATAAATTACCCTCTCAGAAGCTTTAAGTTAATATACAATGATAAAAAGCATAACAAGATTATTAGACAAATAATGAATAAAAAATCCATGAGAGAACCTTGATGCAAACATCTAAGACATAGTTAAATTAAGGGATTTTTATTGATAAGTCCAATTTAGAAGTGTTTTAACCCAAGAAGTCCATGAAGGAATTTTTTAACCCATTTAGTCCCATGTATGTATAGTTTTCTTCCATAAAGTCCATTTTTTTGATTTACACTATTTTCTTGGACACTTATGCCCTTACATTTAATTTTGATACCCTTATAAATATTTTTTCAACGATTAGCAATTTAATGATGTGAACATTCATATTTTAAAATTTACATTTGTAGGAATGTTAATTGGCCCGTGGGCGGCCCGAAAACCGCCAGCGAGCCAGGGCGGGCCTGACCCGTTGACAATGTGAATATTCACATTGACATGTTAAAATTCACATTAATAGGAGTGTAAAATTGGCCCCTGTCCTGTGGCGGCGCGAAACCCGCCCGGGGCCCATGGGCGGCCCCGGGCGGGCCCGGTCCGACCCGTTGACAATGTGAATATTCACATTGACATGTTAACATTCACATTGGTAAGAGTATAAAATTGAACCGCGGCCCATGGGCGGCCAAAAGCCCGCCCCCAGCCCGGGGCAGGCCCGGCCCGGTCCGCTGACAATGTGAATATTCACATTGACATGTTAACATTCACATTGATAGGAGTGTAAAATTAGCCCGCACCTCGTAACTGCCCGAAACCCGCCCAAGGCCCGTGGGCGGGCCCGGCTCGGCCTGTTGACAATGTGAATGTTCACATTGATATGTTAACATTCACATTGATAAGAGTATAAAACTAGACAGCAGCCCAGGGCGGGCCCGACTCGGCCTGGCCCGGCCCGTTGACAATGTGAATATTCACATTAACATGTTAACATTCACATGTTAACATTCACATTAATAGGAGTGTAAAATTGGCCCCCGTCCCGTGGCGGCGCGAAACCCGCCTGCGGCCCATGGACGGCCCCCGGTCCGGCCCGTTGACAATGTGAATATTCACATTGACATGTTAACATTCACATTGATAAGAGTATAAAATTGGCCCGCGGCCGACAGACGGCCAAAAGCCCGCCCGCTGCCCGGGGCGGGCCCGGCCCGACCCGGCCCGTTGACAATGTGAATATTCACATTGACATGTTAACATTCATATTGATAAGAGTGTAAAATTGGCCCGCAGCTCGTGGGCGGCCCGAAGCCCGACCGCAGCCTGAGGTGGGCTTGGCCCGACCCGTGACAATGTGAATATTCACATTGACATGTTAACATGCACATTGATAGGAGTGTAAAATTAACCCGCGCCCTGTAGCTGCCCGAAACTCGTCCACGACCCGTGGACGGCCTGGGGCGGGCCCGGCCCGGCCTGATGACAATGTGAATATTCACATTGACATGTTAACATTCACATTGATAAGAGTGTACAATTGGCCCGTCGGGCCAGGGCGGGCCCGGCCCGTTGGCAATGTGAACATTCACATTGACATGTTAACATTCACATTGATAGGAGTGTAAAATTAGCCCGCAGCCCGTGGGCGGCCCGAAGCCCGATCGCAGCCCGAGGCGGGCTTGGCCCGACCTGTGACAATGTGCATATTGACATTGACATGTTCACATTAACATTGATAGGAGTGTAAAACTTGTCCGCTGCCCGAAACTCGCCCGCGGCCTGGGGTAGGCCCGGACCCAAACCCGGGCCACCCTGGGCCGCCCACGGGCTTCGGGCCGCCCATGGGACGCGAGTCAATTTTACACTCTTATCAATGTGAATGTTAATATGTCAATGTGAATATTCACATTGTCAACAGGCCGGGCCGGGCTCGCCTCGGGCCGTCCACGAGTCGTGGGCGTGTTTCGGGCAGCCACGGGGCACGGGCTAATGTTACATTCTTATCAATGTGAATGTTAACATGTCAATGTGAATATTCACGTTGTCAACGGGCCGGGCTCGCGTCGGCCCGGGGCCGGGCTTCGGGCTGTCCACGGGTCACGGGCTAATTTTACACTCTTATCAATGTTAATGTTAATATGTCAATGTGAATATTCACATTGTCAACGAGCCGGGCCGGGCCCGCCCTGTGCATCGGGCGGGCTTCGGGTCGCCCACGGGCCACGGGCCAATTTTACACTCCTATCAATGTGAATGTTAATATGTTAATGTGAATATTCACATTGTCAATGGGCCGGACCGGGCTCACCCCGGGCCGCCCATGGGACGCGAGTCAATTTTACACTCTTATCAATGTGAATGTTAATATGTCAATGTGAATATTCACATTGTCAACAGGCCGGGTCGGGCCCGCCCCGGGCCGCCTACGGGCCGTGGGCTAGTTTCGGGCAGCCACGGGGCGCGGGCTAATTTTATACTCTTATCAATGTGAATGTTAACATGTCAATGTGAATATTTGCATTACCAACGGGTCGGGTCGGGCCCGCCCAAGGCAGCCCACGAGCCGCAGGCGGGTTTCGGGCCGGCCACAGGCCGCGGGCTAATTTTACACTCCTATTAATGTGAATGTTAACATATTAATGTGAATATTCACATTGTCAACGGGCCGGGCCGGGCCTACCCCGACCTGGGCTCGGGCTTCGGGCTGCCCACGGGTCATGGGCCAATTTTACACTCTTGTCAATGTTAATGTTAATGTTAATATGTCAATGTGAATATTCATATTGTGAACGGGCTGGCTCGGGCCCGCCCCGGGCGACGGGCTGGTTTCGGTCCGCCCACGGGCTGCAGGCCAATTTTACACTCCTATCAATGTGAATGTTAACTTGTCAATGTGAATATTCATATTATCAACGGGTCGGGCCTATTTTTTTGGCTTGTGGGCCGGCCCGGCCCGACTCAAATTTTTCCGGGCACCCACGAGGATCGACATGAGCCGAGCCCCTACACATTGACGATATAAACATTTATATTGACGGTGTGAACATTCACATTAAGGGTATTTTGGTAATGAGGACTTATTGAAACATAAGAAAATAATGTGAACTAAGTGGAACATAAGTAGATGAAAAGGGTATTTTGGTCTTCTTATCTCAAATTGGACCTAATAGAATAGTCAAAAAGAATATGGGTTGGATGGAATAAAGCTCTTAGAAAATGGATTTATCAAAAAAGCTCCCTTAAATTAATTCTAATTAATTGTTCTCAAATGAAGAGTGACGAATGAATTGTAAGGAATTTGGCCTTTTTTTTTTTAAATTGGTCATCTCAATTTGAGAGGGTGTTTAAGTTTGGTAAGTCTATTTTAGGATCGATTTTAGTGATTCGAACCGTTCATTTTTTAAGACTCTTTGTGTAAAATATTCATGTAAAAAAATCAACATGATCAAACATTGGTAACTTTATGTTTGAATCACTTTATATTACAAAAAATGGATAACTATTCTTAATATTACATTTGTCATCTATTTTTTTAAAAACAAATATGATTAAAACATATACCTATCGATGTCCAATTATCTTAATTTTTTACATAAATATTCTACTCAACAAGTCTTAAAAGTGAACAATTCAGATTATCGAAATTGATCTTAAAATAAGTCTACTAAGCCAAAACACTTTCTCAAGTTAAGATGATAATTTAAGATAAGCCAAACCCAATTCTAATCATCAAATAGATGGAAAGTATGTTTTTATAGCATAGCAGAGAGGAAAATGTTACATATAATTTCGTATTATTTATCTTTGTTATCCCAAGAGTTATTAAAAATAATTTCACAATATTAAAAATAATAATCAAAATATTCAAATTTCAACAAATAAAATAATAGAGCAAAAATAATCAATATAAAAATAGAAGAAATAGAGAAAGAAAATCAAATACCGTGATTTATAGTGGTTCGGCACGCCGAGCTTACGTCCATTCCCCAAGTATCATTCACAGAAATTTCTTCACTATTCTTCAAATATTAATTACACCACTAGCTTTAAGGGTGTAAATTTGGCCCAGCCCAGCCCATGTCTGGCCTCGTGGGTTCTCGCCAAAATTCGGGCTAGACCGAATCGGCTCACGAGCCAAAAAATTAGGCCCAGGGATATTCGGGCCTTGGGTAGGTTGGTGGGCTTGGGCTTGGGCTCGGGCTTGGGCGGGCCTAACTAAATTTTTTAGTTTTTTTTTTATTTTTTATTTTTATAATTTTTCTATCAAAATTTTATCATTTTTCACTAAAAAAAGACACTGCGCGGGCATGGCCCTAAGTGGGCCTTAAGCAGGCCGGTAGGTCGGGCTACGGGCCAGGCCCATGGGTGATAGCCTAGGGTTTCAGGTTGGGTTCGGGCTGCCCACGGGCCTTGGGCCATTTTTACACTCCTAATTAGCTTCACTGGCACTAGTGAACCTTTACAACAAGTGACTAATCATGATCACTTCGACTAGTTTAGAATTTGGTACCTAGTCACACCTAACCAAGTAATTTTATCTCAAAAATCATTCACAAAAATATCTCAAATAGTTTTGAATCTCGTGCCTTGTCACACATAACCAAGTGATTTTATCTCAAAAACTCACTCACAAAAACTCACTTTTTTACAAGAATAATATGAATAAGGGATAGAAAACTCTTTTACAATTTTGTTTAAACTTAATAAATTTTCTCACAAAAAATATAACTCAATGAAGGACAATACAATATTTGAGAATATTTCAATATCACATGTTTTTTTCTTCTTCACGTCATAATTTTTTTCCACACAAAATACTCCTTTATATATCCAAAAATATATCCGTTGGAGAGATACGCTTCTCTCGGATCACGAAGCAACGGAGCGCTCGTCTTTTTTACTTATAATCACGTGGTGCAAGTGACTTCTCTATTCTCAAAAATTGTAGCTCAGATTCACACGTTCAGATTCATGAGCCCATGAGAAGTTTGAAAAAATTGGCACAAACATCGTTTTCGATAAATAGTGATGGTAAAAATTTTAGAACAATTCTCGCAAAATCAATGAATACACAGTGATTACATAGTAATTTTTCTATTAAAATATTTAAATACACAGTAAAATTTCTATTAAAATATTTGTATGCATAGTAAAATCTCTTTAAAATAACATTTATAATAGATATGAAAATATATATCTTTTTAAAATTTTTGTAGTTGTTATACATATTTTAAATACATTTTAATAAAAATAACCAACTAACCCATGTGGGTATATCAAATTTTTTCAAAAGACATCAACTCACCAAAATCAAATTTATCAAAAGAAGACAACTCATCAATATCAAATTTATTAAAAGATGAACAGTGGTCAGCCGAATTTTTCAAAATCATGAATAATAAAATTTTCAAAATATTTCTATTTAAATAATATTTATAACAAATATATCACACAACATATATTTTAAACAGATAATATTTTGTGTCAAATAATATAAAAAATATATATATATTAAAAAATCATAATTTATCACATAATATTTAAGATATTATCAAAATTAAACCCCATGTTTAATAAATTTTTTTTTCCGCTCATAAATACAAGTGAGTGAGTCTTAAATTTGTTTGTCTTTCATTTATAATTGTTATATTATTTCTTGAGATATATATCTATATCTATGCTATTATATATGTGAACAATTCACTTTAATTTCTTGGAGCTTACTCTTTTCTTTTTCCAAGTGAAATTTTTTTATATCAAAAAAAGGGTAAAAACATTTATAAAATGAAATGCACAAGATTTGAACCTAAAATCTTGGGCTTTGAAAACAATCCTCTTATCACTTGATCAATAAACACTATAAATATTTGTAATTCAAAATCAAAATTTATCTTTTACAAATTTAATAGCACACCTATCGAGTGAGCTTACACCCTATATATATATATATATACAAAAGAATTTCAGAATCTAACAACTACAAATATTTTAGGACAAATAGACAAAGAGATTTAACAATAAAAAAACTGTGGTGCTACATACATCAATTAGTATACTAACTAGTATACCAACACTAGTTATGACATTATTATTGACCTTATTCATTAATCACATTACAAATACCAAAGACCTTTTAAATTATGCCACATCATCAATTGATACACTAGTTAGTACACTAATTACTGCATATAGCATTATTCATAAAAAAAAATCTTTAACCAAAACCTTAGAGCAATTAGAGCTTTCTCTTTGTTATTTTATAATACAAAATTATAAAAATACACTCTATCAAACTCAATTATTAGTTAATTACTTTAATTGAATAACAAAACACTAGTTACATGAAGTTAGGGAAAAAATGACTTAACAAATGAAATAAAGAATAGAGACTTTGTTGGAGAATGCATTTGAAAAGATGATTAGCTAAAATAAAAAAAAAATAGACTTTTAGTTAAAATTTAACTAAAAATTTGACTATTTTGATAGAGATGCTCTTAGCAGGGGGCTCAACTCTTTTTAAAGAAAGTTTTATGGAGTACAATCTTTTTCAAGAAAGTTGTACCCCTTCCTTTCACTCTAAGAAAAGGGAGCTTAAAAGACGAAACTTTTTGCGATGGCATAACTTGCCGTGGCAAAAAATGTGATTTTTGAGACAGCACAACTTGTTGTCGCAAAAAATAGAGTATTTATGACGGCATAAAATGCTGTCGCGAAAAAGGAGAGTATTTGCGACGGCAGAAATTGTTGTTGCAAAAAAAAAAAAAAAGTATTTGCGATGGTAGAGATTGCTGTCGCAAAAAAATAGAGTTTTTGCGACGACATCAGCTGCAGTTGCAAAAAAAAAAGAAGAGTTTTTTGCGACTGTAATAGGTACCGTTGTAAAAAAAAAAAAGTAAATATATATATATATATATATATTGTGGCTTTGAGACGACTTCATATATATATAGTCACAAAATGGTTTAAATAAATTCAACGGTATTTTTCTGTCACAAAAAAAAAAAAAACGACGTCGTCTTAGTCTTTTGAACATTTCTCTTTTCACCCATTTTTTTATCTTCCTATCTCTCTGTCTCTGTCTCTCTTCTTTTTCTCTTTCTCACTCATTACTCTTCTCTGTCTGTCTGTCTCTCTCTTTCTCTATGTGTCTCTGTCTCTCTTCTCTTTCTCTCTCTCACTCATCACTCTTCTCTGTCTGTCTCTCTCTTTGTGTCTCTCGCCCATCTTTCTTCTCTCTATCTCTCTCATCTCTCTGTCTATCTTCTCTTTATCTCTTCCGCTCTCTCGTTCATCTCTCTCTGTCTCTCTCTCATTTATCTCTTTTCGCTATTTCTCTCTCTCTCTAACTATCTCTTTTCACCCATTTTTTCATCCTCTTCTCTCTCTCTCTCTCTCTCTCTCTCTCTTACTCATCACTCTTCTCTGTCTGTCTGTCTGTCTGTCTGTCTGTCTATCTGTCTTTCTCTCTCTCTGTGTCTCTTACTTATCTATCTTGTCTCTTATCTCTTTTCTCTCTTTGTTTCTTTCGCTCATCTCTCTTCTCTCTATCTCTCTCATCTCTCATCTTTCTCTGTCTCTCTCGCTCATCTCTCTTCTCTCTATCTCTCTCGTTCATCTCTCTATGTCTCTCTCGCTCATCACTCTTCTTTCTATTTCTCTCTCTGTCTCTCTCGTTCATCTCTCTTCTCTCTCTGTCTCTTGTTTTGTCTCTCACTCTCTATCTCTTTCTCTTTTTGTCTCTCTCTCTCTCTCTCTCTCTCTTCTCTCTCTCTCTCTTACTCATCACTCTTCTCTGTCTGTCTGTTTTTGTCTTTGTCTCTGTCTCTATTTCTCTCTCTTTCTCTCTTTGTCTCTCGCTCATCTCTTTTCTCTCTATCTCGCTCATCTCTCTTCTCTTTATCTCTCACATCTCTTTATCTCTCTCATCTTTTTTTTTCTCTATCTCTCTCTCTCTCTATGTCTTTCTGTCAGTCATCTCTTTTCGCTCTTTTTTTCTCTCTCTCTCTTTGTCTATCTCTCGCTCATTTCTTGTTTCTTTCTCTATCTCTTTCTTTCGCTTATCTTGTTTATCTCTCTCTTTTTTTTTCTTTCTCTTTGTCTCTGTCTCTCTCTCTCTTCTCTCTCAATCGTTCATTTCTCTCAATCACACTCATCTCTTTTTCTGAGCCCATTGTTGTTGAAAGAAGAAAAAGTCTAAAAATGAAATGGGTCTCTCTTTCTCTCTGTCTCTCTCTCTGTGTCTTTCGCTCATTTCTTTTCTCCCTCTCTTTCACTTATCTCTCTTCTCCCTCTCTTTCACTTATCTCTCTTCTCTATCTCTCTCACTCATCTCTCTTCTCTATCTCTCTCACTCATCTCTCTTCTCTATCTCTCTCATCTCTTTTCAAATATTTTTTTTAATTATTTTTTTTTCAATTATTTTTTTTTCAATTATAATGTGTATGATCCCATCGTCATAAATAATAAAAAAATAAATATCAATATCTGAACCACAAAAATCCCCATCTCTCTCTCTCTTTCTCTCTCTCTCTCTCGCGACTGTAAACAAGGTAGACGACGGCGTTGAGCCATATCATCGATCGATCCTTCCTGTATCTCTCTCTCTCTCTCTCTTTCTCTCTGTATCTCTCTCGACGATACAACACTTCAACCCCAAAACCAGAAACCCTAACCTCCTACTCATCATCATCAATAGATCAAACCTCCACAGACTACTCCACACTCGATCTATTCTTCCACATCATATACGGTCTAAACCATACACGGTTACACTTTTTTTTTTCTCTCTCTCTCTGTCTCCACTCTGCCTCCGACGCCACTGCTACTGCCACTATGACTACCGCGCCGCTGCCATTGCCTCTGTTACTGCCCTCTCTCTCTCTCTCGCTCAGAAACCTATTCGATTTGAAGCTCAGAAACCCTCACTCTTAATCGATCGCTCAGATTTGTAAGTTTTTATATCTCGCTCAGATTTGTAACTTATAGAACAGATCTCGCTCATGGGTGAAAAATACACAAAATCTATTTGATATATATATATATATATACACGTGTATATGGGTTCTCTCTGATATTGAGTTAATTGTTTTGGTTCTATATATATACATGACCTGTATGTGTGATTGCTTGTTTAGGTTCTTCAGATGATTTTTAGTTGTTAACTTATTTTGGATATTTTGCTTTTACACTGCTATAAAGGTTTATTTTCTCAATTAGGGAAAATGATTTAGGGATATTAGGTTTAGTTGATTAAAAATGTGTTGTTGTCTTCCCCATGTTGGACCAATTCTAGCAGAGAATGAACCAGACAGAAATCAGGGTGAATGGTTCAGTCTGTAGCACTCTCTGGAGGCTATGAAGATGATGAGGATCACAGTGAATGGTTCCTCTACACAGGAATGTATGCTCATGGGTGCATTAGATATGTTATTGTTTGAGTGATGGCCATTATAGGCAATGTGTATATTTTCACTGGCATCCCTATACATTTGGTTTTGGTGTCAAAGTTGCTCCTTCATGAACATTTTTTCTTACAAGCTGTTGTTGTTAAGTCATGCATATTTGTCATTAGTGGGGCATTGTCACTTGATTTGGCCTTTACATTGATGTTTATCTTGTAAAAATTTTGCAGAGTAAGATTTATCTAAATGGTAGGACTAAGTCAGGCTATTCATTGATGAACAATCCAATTTTGTATGGTTGGGCATAAACATCATTCCTGTGCTACTATAAATACTTTCTATTTCTATTGTTCTTTTCATGCATGCATTGAGGCTGATCTATTTTCTATTTCTTTATTTATCTAAACTTTATCTATCTATACATATATTTGTGGATAGTGGTGGAAGAGACCTCAGTGGAAACAAAAAGACGAACAAGACAGTCATTTGATCAGAAGTTTGATAAAATGAATGAGGCATTACGGGTTAGTTGCCAATAAGGTTATCCTATCCAAGTTGTGAGGTGAATTTTGTCAATATGCTTAATATTGCATCTTCTAGTAAAATTGAATATTGAGTCTATGTTCTTGAAATTTCCATGGGATGGACAAGGATAGAGGAGTTCTGACCATAGTATATAGTTCATTGCTTTTGGAGATTGGTGATGGATAGCTCAATTTTTTTTCCCTCTGCTTTTTGAAAAGGAGTATAGTTGTGCAAAATTTTGTTGGTGTTGTTAATAGAATTTTTTTTTACATGCAAAACATATCATAACTCTTAAATATTGTTTATTTACTTTTAAGCTTCTATTATCCATACAAATTGAAAGTTTTAGACACTAGTATTTCCAAAATTTGAAGCCTTAAGGAAGTCCCCTAAGGGACATCCCATTGGCTTAGGCCGCATTTTCTCAGTAATGAGACTCAAGTTTGAGTCTCCTTACCTTGCCTAAACCCTAAAAAAAAAAAGAATGAAGCTTTTAAGGAAGAGAAACTAATATGGGTAAATCTACTCCTAATAGGCATAAATTAATAGAAAACCACTCCACCGCCTCGAACTAAATTCATTGGCACGAGAGACTTGTGTGAGAAGACGGGATTCGAATCGGATTCCCGGTTTGGGAGTTAGAGCCGGATTTCACTCTAGGCAAACTAGTTCTTTAAGAAACTTAAATACGAGGTGTTAACACCCCAAAATCACTAAACGGCGTCGGATTAGCACAAAACTTGGCACACACGACCGCCTAGGCATGAGAGACTTATAGGAGAAGACGGGACTCCAATCGGGTTCCCGATTTGGGAGTTAGAGCCAGATTTTACTCTAGGCAAACTAATTCCTTAACAAACTTGAATTCGAGGTGTTGACGCCTCAAAATCACCAAATGGGGTCGGATTAGCACGAAAATTGGCACACACGACCGCCTAGGCATGGAAGACTTATGGGAGAAGACGGGGCTCGAATTGGGTTCCCGGTTTGGGAGTTAGAGCCGGATTTTGGTCTAGACAAACTAGTTTATTAAGAAACTCGAATTCCAGGTGTTGACGCCCCAAAATCACCAAACGGCGTTGGTTTGGCACGAAATTTGGCACACACGACTGCTTAGGCACGAGAGACTTGTAGGAGAAGACGGGACTCCCAACGGGTTCTCGGTTTGAGAGTTAGAGCCGGATTTTACTCTAGGAAAACTAGTTCCTTAACAAACTTGAATTCGAGGTGTTGACGCTCCAAAATCACCAAACGGGGTCGGATTAGCACGAAACTTGGCATACACAACCGCCTAGACATGAGAGACTTGTGGGAGAAGACGGGGCTCCAATCGGGTTCCTGGTTTGGGAGTTAGAGCCGGATTTCACTCTAAGCAAACAAGTTCCTTAAGAAATTTGAATTCGAGGTGTTGACGCTCCAAAATCACCAAACGGCATCGGTTTGGCACGAAACTTGGCATACATAACCGCCTAGGTACGAGAGACTTGTGGAAGAAGACAAGACTCCAATCGGGTTTCCGGTTTGGGAATTAGAGCTGGATTTCACTCTAGGCAAACTAGTTCCTTAACAAACTTGAATTCGAGGTGTTGACGTCCCAAAATCACCAAACGGGGTTGGATTAGCATGAAACTTGGCACACACGACCGCCTAGGCATGAGAGACTTGTGGGAAAAGACGGGGCTCGAATCTAGTTCCCGATTTGAGAGTTAGAGCTGGATTTCGATCCAGGCAAATTAGTTTCTTAATAAATTTGAATTCGAGGTGTTGACACTCCAAAATCACCAAACGACGTCGGTTTGGTACGAAACTTGGCACACACGACCGCCTAGGCACAAGAGACTTGTGGGAGAAGACGGGGCTCGAATCAGGTTCTTGGTTTGAGAGTTAGAGCCGGATTTCTGTCTAGCCAAAATTATTTACTTAATTATCTTTGTAATTATATAGTAGTTAATTTTTTATTTTTTTTGTAATTAAAATATTAACACATAATTATGTTGTCAGTAATTATTTTTATTTTTTGTTTTCAGATATTTCTCTAGTTGCAGTTTGCTTCTTGTGGAATGTAGGCGTGTAAATATGGCGACTAACTTTTGTTTTGTTATCCACGGAAGAATCATGACGAAAACTTTTGTTTTTTATTTACGTTATTTTGAATTGTGAACAGCATTATGTATTTAAACATTGTATATGTATTATGCAATATTATGTAGTAGGATAATTTTGTTGATGTATTGTTATGAATGAAAGAATATTTTTATTATGGATGAATTGTTATTTTTATACTGGAATTTTTATATTATTATGTAATTATCGATTTATTTTTCAGTTATTTTTCATTTAATACAGGTAATTTTCATATTTTTAATAATTTTATTGTAATTTTTTTTTTTTTTGAGTCGGCACCACACCGTTTCAAAAAATAGTAGAACCAGATTGTTTTTGCGACATAAGCATTGCCGTCGCAAAAGATGTTGGCAAAAAAGTTGTAAAAAACCTTTCGCGACGGTATTATTTGCCGTCGCAAATAACCTTTTAGAGACGGCATTGTCGTGCTGTCTCAAATAAACTTTTAGCGACGACAGGTTACCCGTCGCAATAAAACACTTTAAAATGCCGTCGCAAATAACACTTTTAGCGACAGCAACACAGTGCCGTCTCAAAAAATCATAGATTTTTATATATTAATGGCGACGGCAGAATTCAGTCTCAAAAAGGCAACTTTGCGGTCGCAAAAACGAGGCGACGACATCGTGCCATCGCTAAAACATTTTAGCAATGCCCTTTGTTGCGACTCCCCACTTGCCGTCGCTAAAAGTCATCTGTTGTCGCAAAAAAGCTTTTGAGACGACATTTTGAGTATTTGCGACTGTATTTTGCCGTCGCAAAAAGTCAAATTTTTTGTAGCGTCTATTGGAAAAAGGGTAAACTACATATATTATTATATTAGAATTAGAATTTGTATCAAATTTCATGTGACTGTTAGTATATCACTTTCTGTTTATTTTTAAATAGAAGTTAGTTTTAGAAGTTTAAAAAAAAAAACTTGTAACATGAAGGGTGAGGAAAAAAAATTTAAAAGACGAAATAAAAAAAACTAGCCAAAGTTAAAGGGGTAAAATTTAATTTATCCATTGAAACAAAAATACGAAATTGTCAAAAAAAATTTAAATTAAATTAAGACAGTAAAAGTTAAATCTTACACTAATTAACTTGTGACACTTATCCACTACATTTCAAAATTATTAAGACCCTAAAATTGGTGAAGTTATTTGGTGGATGTATTGTGATTAGTGAATCTTTTAAATTATATTACATTATCAATTGGTATATTAGTTAGTATATTAATTAGTGCTGAGAGGGAGATTAATGATCTGGTACTGGGCCGGACAGATCTAGGCCGGACAGAGTTTTGCCGGACAGATTTGGGTCGGGCAAGTGTTGGGCTGAGGATGTGTGGCCCAGTTTGGAAAGAAGTTGCTCGGTTAAGGCAACACTTGGTTGGACCAAGCTACATGTTTGGCGGAGGCGAAGCCAGTCAAGTTAAGTGACCGGCGCCCGGAAAGGCAAGGTTGGACCGAGGTACCTGTTTGTTCGGCAGGTAGGTCGACCGCAGACAAGTGTGAGTAGTCCCGAGCTCGGCTTTGTCGAGATGCCGCCGAGTCCGGTCCTTCTCTGAGCTTAGCTGTTAGAGTATTTGGGCATGAAACGCAGCATGGCAGACGATGGCCGAGATGATACTGCTCGGCTGCCGAGCTCCCCGGAGCATGGGCAGGCAGTTGGGTTAGGTGGTGCTCAGCAAGGTTTATGCTGACAGATGGGATAGCAGTGCCACTTGTTGAGAGACCACTAGGAGTAGATTTGGGGCGTAGAAGGTATATAAGCATGACTGCGCCCCCCATACGGAGACAGATGAACATTTGGTAAGAGTAATACTTACACTCAACACTCTCCCTTTTCTCTATCTATCCCTTGTGTGTGTGTCCTAACTTGATCGTCGGAGGGGTTTTCCGGCCACACACCGCCGGGTAGCTCACCGTTATTTACTCGCAGGTGATCGGACAGTAACGGAGCTCGGAAGAAAGGAGTACGGGCTTGCCTGAATATTTGCTCCCCGTACAATTGGCACCGTCTGTGGAAAACTTGACAGACAAAACCTTGTTTTCCAGGCTCGTCTGATCGCCGTCCATGGCGAACAACGATGAGTTTCCGTTGTCTGCCATAGACGGAGCCACCCCGGAGTATACCCGAAGGAGAGAGGGACCTCCCGCCATCCATCCAATGGCGGACTTGGAGACACCCACCGGAGGACAGTCAGGAGATGCACGGGATAAGCGCGGAAGAAGTTATGGTCACTCACGAAGTCCGGACGGTCATCGGCGGCGGAGAGAATCACATGCCACACGTCTGGAACACAAGTTGAGGGACCAAGATGCTGTCATCCGGCGAATGGCGGCAGAGATGGAGGAGTTCAAGCGACATGTCAAAGGGAAGGGTGTAGCTGGAGTGGGTGACCACAGTGAGCGCACCCCATCCCGCCGTTCAGGCGGTCAGAGTCAGCGACGCACTCCATCCATCTCTATTACCAGAAGTTACCAAGTTGGTGATTCCGACGTGCACGCAGAGAAGTCTAGCGCGCAAGATAGCACTTACCGGCCCTCATGTCCGATGACGACGTCGAAGTACTCTTACTCCGCTCATTCAGAGGATTTGCGGGCGGTCTTAAAGGAGTGGGCTCACTGACGTGAAGCTCAGAGGATACCGGCGTTCCAGCGGCTATCCTACGGGGTTCACGCTAGCGAGGAGGTCGGAATGCCTCCACCCCGCCAGGCAGCGCCACTCCTAGTGGATTCAGATTTGGCCAGGTTAAGTGCCACCCCTTTTTCCCTGGAAATAGAGACAACGCCGCTTCCGGCAGGCTTCCACCAGACTAAGTTCACACTCTACGACGGAAAAACCGATCCTTACATGCATGTGAGCCACTTCCGACAGGTTATGGCCGGACATAGGCGAAATGACGGACTTATGTGCCTGATCTTCCCGTCAAGTTTAGGTGAGTTGGGCTTGAAGTGGTTCGAGAGGTTACCGGAAGGGAGCATACAACAGTGGCATCAGTTGGCCGAAGCCTTTGTGACGCGCTTCAAAACCAACACAAAATCACCAAAGGAAGTCGATCATTTACTTAGTGTCAAGATGGAATCGAGCGACACACTGAAGGCATACAACTCGAGGTATTGGGAAACCTTCAACGAGATCTTGGATTGCCCGGTCAACCTTGCAATCACGCAATATAAGCGTGGTCTCCCGGTCGGACATAGACTGCAGGACTCGCTTACCATGTACCAGCCGACATCCATGGGCCAACTCATGCAACACATCAATGAGCATATTCGAGTTGAGGATGACGCGTCGGCGTCTACCGCGAAGTCAGTTCCGGCAGCGATAGACAAGAAGGCTGGAAAAGTGCATACAGTCGGACAGGAGTCCGGCCGATCTTCTGACCGCGCTGAGGAATCGGACCGTGGATCGAATCGGAAAAACCGGGGTAGAGGACGTCGGAATGACCGGGATGACTACCCCCGAGATGACGTAGCAGACGCAAACAGAAGGTTGAAGGCAAGGACTGGCATAACCACGGTCTTCAAGATTCCAATCTATTGCATACTTAGTGAAATCCGAGACGAGGAGTATGTCCGGTTTCCTGCTAAGTTGGGCGATGGACAAAAGGGCTACAATCCGCGGTATCGTTGTACGTTTCATCGGGAGCGAGGCCACCGGACTGAGGATTGTTTGCCATTGAGGCAACACCTGGAAGAGCTAGTCGCGGTCGGGCACCTGGATCTTTACATTGATGGGGGCGTCAAGGCAAATCAAGTTCCGGTTGATCTGCGGGGACCGGACGACCGAGATGCACCTCCTCAAGGGGTTGTGAATGTCATCCATGGCATAGTGGAACCGGCGCGCGTTTGCGAGCTCCGTGGTATGATCAAAAAGGCAGAGCACATAAGGGAAGTTTTGTCAGTTCAGCCTGCGCTCAAGAGGGGGAGGACGGAAGCGAAAGAAGTGATCAGTTTCTCCTCAAGGGACTTGGAGCGCATTCAGACACCGCATAATGACGCCTTTGTAGTTACACTCCGCGTCAAAGACTTTGAAGTGAAACGGATCTTGATCGATCAGGGAAGTTCGGTCGAGATCATGTACTACGACGCTTTCCAATAGCTCAAGCTCCGAGATATGGATTTGGCCCCGGCGACATCGCCGTTGGTTGGTTTCAACTCACAACCTGAGTGGCCTTTGGGAAAGATTATCCTGCCGGTCAAAGCGGGATCCGTGGTCAAACAGGTGGAGTTCTGGGTATTACAGGTGCCGTTTACTTACAATTTGATCCTTGGAAGGGGGTGGCTTCACGCTATGCAAGCCGTGGCATCGACTTTCCACCAAGTAATGAGATTCCCTTCGGCTATGGGGGCAATCGAGGAGATTTGGGGTGATCCGGTCATGTCCAAGCAGTGCTTCGTGGCGGTGAACGGGAGCTGGGCTGCCAAAGGATTCGTTCAAATGATTGAGGGACCGGAAGACCAGGGTGTCTTGGATGATGTGGGCACCAAGGCCGAAGACAAAGCTGTCGAGGAATTGGTGGAGGTGCGAATTGATACAGAACAGCCGAACAAGTTCTTCTTGCTCGGCTCAAGCCTTACAGCCATAGAACGGACCGAGATGGTTGAGTTTTTGATGGCCAACATCGAAGTTTTTGCATGGTCACCTTACGACATGCCCGGCCTCGATCCTAGTTTTATTTTCCATCATCTCAATGTCTTCCCCGGTGCCAAGCCAGTTATTCAGCGGACAAGGAGATCGGCGCTGCATCACGCCTCGGTAGTTGCGGAAGAAGTCAAGAATTTGCTAGAGGCACGAGCAATTCAAGAAGTACACTATCCTCGTTGGATCTCAAATACAGTGGTGGTACCGAAGAAAAATGGGAAGTGGCGGGTTTGCGTTGATTACAAGACCGTCAACTGAGCTTGTCCGAAAGATAGCTTTCCCTTGCCTAGAATTGACCAGCTTGTGGATTTGACGGCTGGACATAACAGGTTAAGTTTCTTGGATGCCTACCGCGGCTATCATCAGATTGCCATGCATGGCCCCGACCGAGAAATCACCTCCTTTACAACACCGAGGGGACTCTTTTGCTACTGAGTCATGCCTTTTGGTTTGAAGAACGCCGGGGCGACTTTTCAGAGGATGGTGACCAAAATGTTTGCTCCTTTGCTTGGCCGGACAATGGAGGCTTACATCGATGATATGGTGGTAAAGAGTCGACATGAGGCAAACCATTTGTCCGACTTAGCCGAGATGTTTGCCATTCTAAAGAAGCACAAGCTGCGCTTGAATGTGTCAAAGTGTGCCTTTGGCGTGGGATCCGAAAATTTTTTGGGGTTCCTAGTCACGAACCGAGGCATCGAAACAGACCCTACTTAGATTAGAGCCGTGCAAGAGTTGAAGCAGCCCAGCTCGGCTAAGGACGTGCAGCATCTGGCCGGGATGGCCGTCACGTTTAATCGGTTTATAAACCGGTCATCAGATCGCTGCCGCCCTTTCTTTCAAGCATTGAAGTCAAAGTTCTCGTGGGACGAAGAGTGTGACCGAGCTTTGGCCGAGCTCAAGGAATATCTGTCTACTCCGCCACTGTTGGTTACACCAAAGCCGGGTGAGGAACTCTACCTTTACCTTGCCGTCTCCCAGCACGCAGTCAGTGCGGTGCTAGTCCGCGCTGAAGGAATCAAGCACCTCCCAATTTTTTATGTCAGTAAGACCTTGCTGTCGGCTGAGACGAGGTACTTGCCACTGGAAAAGCTTGCCTTGGCGTTGATGATGGCTTCAAGGAAGTTGGCGCATTATTTTCACGCCCATACCATCATCGTACTGACCGAGTTTCCCCTTAAGGCCTTGTTTGAACGGGCGGACTTTTCAGGCCGAATTCTCAAGTGGGCGGTCGAATTGGGACAGTTTGATGTAAAGTTCCAACCGCGCATAGCCATAAAGGCCCAAACTTTGGCCGATTTCGTTGCTGAATTCTCGCCAGGAACTCATCCGGTATGCCCGGTCGATATTGCTGCGGCAGAAGAAAAAGGGACTGCAAGCCTGACTGAGATACCACAACTGGGTGGAGTTGCCGACGCGGAATTTGCGCGCCCCACCGTAGTACCCTCAACTTGTACAATTCAACCAACCGGTGACGCGATGACGGAGTTGGGTATTGTTGTCCCACCCACTCTGTCCGGTACCGCGTCGTCAGAGGGTGAAGTAATGGAACTACTCAGCACAGAGCCTGCGGCCGACATAATACCGCAACCTGGTGATTCGCTTACGAACTTAAGCATTGTAGACCGATTTGCTGAGTCCGGTGCCGAATCACCAAGGGAGGCTGGAGTGGAACCAATCAACGCAGAACTTGAAACCAGACAGCCAAGAAACCGTGATCCCATTGCCCTTCGCAACTCTCAGGACCCATCAGACTGCTGGACGCTTTTTGTGGGGGAAATGTGGAAGCTTTTTGTTGATGGAGCGTCCAACCGTCACAGTGCCGGCCTAGGTATCGTTCTTATCTCCCCGGATGGCCTAACCATTGAACATTCTATCACGCTTGGCTTTCCAGCATCTAACAACGAGGCTGAGTACGAGGCCCTTCTCGTCGGGCTCAAGAGCGCTATTTAAATGAAGGCTGCCGAGCTACTGGTGTATAGTGATTCCTAGCTTGTGGTTAACCAAGTCTCTGGGATTTACGAAGCAAAGGATGACAGAATGGCGAAGTACCAAGCTCTGGTCAGGGAACACATCAAGCAGTTTCAGGCAATCCGTGTCCAACAGATTGGCCGTGAAGAAAACAGCCGAGCTGATGAGCTGGCCGGCCTCGCTTCGATGGTAGATAGTACGTCTCCAAACCCCCTGTTAATTGACTTTCTTCCACGGCCAGGCATTGAAGACGCCGGGTAGACGGATGTACTCTGCGCCGCGCTAGGTCCTTTCTGGATGGACCCCTTAATCTTGTTCCTCAGAGACCGGACTCTACCAACTGACAAGAAAGAAGCACACAAAGTCCGGGTGAAGTCAGAGCGGTTTTGGCTCTTTCCATCTAGTGCGTTGTATAAAAAGTCCTTCACTGGTCCTTATCTAAAGTGCGTGCACCCGAGTAGTATGGAGGCCTTCTTGTACAAAATTTACGAAGGCATTTGTGGCAGCCACATAAGGGGCAGGTCCTTGGCCTACCGAGCTATTTCGCAGGGATACTGGTGGCCATGCATGCAGGCCGACGCACAAAAGTACGTCCGCAAGTGCGAAAAATGCCAGAAATTCGCCCATCAGATCCATTAGCCTACTAGGGAACTTCTTCCCCTCACCAATCCTTGGCCTTTCGCTATGTGGGGGCTAGATATAGTGGGGCCACTGCCAACAGCACCGGGCAACCGGAAATTCTTCATTGCCGCCACAGATTACTTCACGAAATGGGTTGAAGCTGAGCCCTTGGCAATAATCAAAGAGAAAGACGTGAAGCGGTTTGTCTGGCAGAACGTGGTCACGCGGTTTGGGCGTCCCCAAGATCTTGATCTCTGACAACGACACCCAGTTTGACGGTCGCCTATTCAGAGGATTTTGTGAAGATTTGAAGATTGAATTCTACAACTCCACTCCGGCTTACCCGCAGTCCAATGGTCAA
Organism: Camellia sinensis; assembly: GCF_055761805.1. Lineage (NCBI taxonomy): Eukaryota > Viridiplantae > Streptophyta > Magnoliopsida > Ericales > Theaceae > Camellia > Camellia sinensis. Next base: position 162,549,637 of record NC_138964.1, read on the forward strand.
GCCGAGGCATCGAACAAGACTATACTGGATGGGTTGAAGAAACGGCTGGAGAAGGCAAAGGGAAAATGGACTGAGGAATTACCCAGCGTCTTTTGGGCATACCGAACAACCCCGCGGCGATCTACCGGGGAAACTCCATTTGCTTTGGCTTATGGCATGGAGGCGGTCATACCTTTGGAAGTTGGCATGCCCACCCTAAGAAGCGAGAGTTTTGAGCCCGAACTGAATGCCGAGGCTATTGCCTTGGAGCTGGACCTAGTGGAAGAGCGTCGGGAGAAGGCCCTCATCCATGTGGCCGCCTACCAACAAGAGCTCTCAAAGAAGTATAACAAGACGGTGCACCCCAGACCATTCAAAGTTGGTGAATGGGTTTTGAGAAAAGTTATGGGCAACACCCTGGTGCCAGGTGAAGGCAAACTAGGGGCAAATTGGGAAGGACCCTACAAGATCACCGGTCTGGCGGGCAAGGGGGCTTACCACTTGGAGGATCTAGAGGGAACAGCAATACCCCGGCCATGGAATGCGGCCAACCTGAAACTGTATTACTTCTAAGCTTTTGCTTTCTTTTCTTGTGCAAAGGAATTTTTTGGCTTTCACTTCAGAATGTAATTCTTTTTGTCAATATATAGAAGTAATTTTGCTTTAGCACTTGGACTGTTGTTTTAATGTAAAAATCGAGATGTTTTACTCTGGCTTGAAGAGTTGGTGTTTTGTCCAACTTAGGCCATCCCAACCGAGATGATTTACTCCGGTTGGAAGAGTTGGTGATTTGTTCAACTTGGTTATTCCCGACCGAGATGGTTTACTCCAGTTGAAGAAGTTGGTGTTTTGTTCAACTTAATTATTTCTAGCCGAGATGATCTACTCCGTCTGAAAGGCGTTGCTGTTTTGTTCGTACGTAGTTAACCCAACCGAGATGATTTACTCCGGTTGGAAGAGTTGGTGTTTTGCCCAACTTCGGATTCCCAACCGAGATGATTTACTCTGGTTGAAAGAGTTGGTGTTTTGCCCAACTTAGGATTCCCAACCAAGATGATTTACTCCGGTTGGAAGAGTTGGTGTTTTGTCCAACTTCGGATTCCCAACCGAGATGATTTACTCCGGTTGGAAGAGTTGGTGTTTTGCCCAACTTCGGATTCCCAACCGAGATTATTTACTCCGGTTGGAAGAGTTGGTGTTTTGCCTAACTTAGGATTCCAACCGAGATGGCCTACTCCGGTTGAAGGAGTTGATGGTTTGTTCAACTTTGATGTTCCCACCGAGATGGTTGTTCCGGTCGACGGAGTTCAATTTTGCTACTTATACCGCGATGAGCATTCCGGTTAGGCCTGGTGGTCTAAACCGAGATGTTTTGCTAAAGTTAGAGTTGGAGAAAATCGTGCAAACTTTTGTGAAATTAAGGCTCTTTCATTGATGAGAAAATAAGTACAGAGGAGGGGCATAGAGCCCGGTTACATACACAAAGCACAAAATGAAAGAAAAAGAGAACTACACTAGGGGGGAAAGATGGGAGAACTCGTCTTCAGCGGCCTCCAGATCAACCGTTGTTCGCTCTTGGGCACCGGCCTCTTCTTCTCTGGGCAACTCCTCGCCGCTTCTTTCCTCGGCATTTACCTCGGTTTCTTTGGCCAGTTCCTCCTCGGCCTCAGCTTGCAACGCGCTGAAGACGTCGTTGGCATAAGGCACGAGGTAGACCGGTAGGAAGGCAATCGGAGGAGCGGCAAACACATCGGTGTCAGGGCCTTGACCGAGATGTTCACAGGCTGACTTCCAGCCCGCTTTGAAATAAATATCCTGAGTGGCAAAGACCTGCTTCTTGTAGCTATCCTCGGCTTCTTTGAAGCCGGCATTGTTCGCATCCTCACACTCCTTCTCCCTGGACGCCTTGTGCTCATCCAGCTCGGCCTGAAGTTCATCTCTCTTCTTCTCGGCCTCCCCAAGCTGACCGAGCTACCTGTTATTGTCAGCATTGGCCACTTGAAGTGAGGACTTTGCTCGGCCGAGCTCGGTCTGCAGACTATGGACTTGGCCGACAGCGTCATTCGCCTTCTGCCGCAGTCGGTGGATTCGCTCCAGGACCAGGTGCTGCTTTTGGATAGCCTGCAACAATAAAGCTGGGACAAATTGGAAACCGTGCAAACACTTCACAAAAATTTCAGCAAAAGATTAAGACTTACCCTGGCCATGGACTTTACTGAAGACTTCACAAGCCGAGTGTCCGGAACATGGTCGCTACCGACCACATCGCTCGGCAAAAGCAGGGCTTTTGAGAGATCAAAGGCAAGCAGGTGCTCTTTATCACCCTTGATCGAAGCGTTAGCCGGGATGTCTTTTCCCCGGTGCTTAAGCTGCGGCCGCCATGCGAGAGTTGGGTTTGCGGCTTCTGTGGGTTGCTCGGTGGAGAGCTCGGCAACCAGCTCGGCAGATGGATCTGCGCGAGGCCTTTTGCTAGCCCGGTGAGCTTCTTGCCTGGATTGCCCGGCAGCTGGAGATGCCAAGGCGACCACAGGACCGCTGGATTCACCAGCAACTTGGGAATGGGGGACAATGCTCGGTATCTCGGCCGATGTCACGGTCAGCAAGTTCTTGATGCGACTCATTTTCGCCATCTCCTCGGCTTCGGATAACCGGATAAACGGGACGTCTGGCAGAGTTGGATCTCGGGGAGGAGTTGGAGCACGGAGAAAGTCTGTAACTTTACTCCGGCGTGGTGCTGAGTATCTGTAAGTTGGCACGTAGCCGAGCAATTCGTTGCAATCTCGGTGGCTGTAGCGGAGCACGGTCCGGATTGCTTCTGCGTTAGGGTATTGGTAGTTCGCTTGCAAGGCTTGAATTGCTGCATGAGGAACAGGTAAATGGTTAAGCACAGAATAGTTAAAACGAATTGACCAAACAAGACAGCACGACTTACATGTGGAATCGAATTTCTTGCTTATGAACCAACCCGGTACCTCGGCTGTTTCGTAATTACCGGTTACCCAGAAAAAATCGTCATCGTGCAAGTCTTTGTCCGGTGTTCCGGTCACGATTTTTTCTTTGCCCGGCCTGATCTTAAGATAGTAAGCGAGACCATCGCCGGTGTGACCGAGAGTATATTGTCGCAATATCTCGGCTAAGCCTAAGTTTGTGCCTAGCCGGTTGTTAAGTTCGTGCACACCGTTTATTATTCAGTAGGTGTTGGTGGACACTTGAGTGGGTGCAAGCCCGGTGCGGCGGAGGAACTCGGTGATCAATGGGTTGAGTGGGAAACGAAGGCCCCCTTCGATGATGGATAGCACGGTGAAGGGGCATTCCTCCCTGCCCCAAGGCGTTGTCTCAATTTCTGCAAGTTCAAGGTGAACATCGGCCGGGATGCCGTACTCCTCCCTGAACGCAGCCAGTGCAGCCGGAGTATCTACGAGAAATCAAAATTTCCCCATTTGTGGCCGGCCTAGGATAGCTCGGCTGAGGGGTTTGGCACTGTGGTAATTGGTTGTTGCTCGGCCTTGAGAGCCTCAGGAATGGACAATGGTCCCCTTGGACTCTACAGGAAAATGATGGCAAGTGTAAGTGTGAGCGCGGTCGCGCGAAGGGAGCTGGACTTTAGTTCGGTCATTAAGAGTGCCAAACCACCTCGGTCGTCTAAGCTAACCAAGGAGCTCGGTCGCCCAAGCAGACCAGATGTTAGCCCGGTCGAGCGACCGATTCCTTTTGCTATCTCGGTTTTTGCTGGGGTTGAGACAAACATGTTATTTGCTCGGTTAGATTGGTTTTTTGGATCAAATGAAGACTAGGAGCCCGGTCCGCCCCAGTTCTTTAGTGTTCTTCAGGAAAAATGAAGAACACCGTTAACAATGGAGGGTTTAGGATGGTTTTAGGTGCCCAAGGCCTAAAAGCTACGATTTTATGCCCTAATATGTGAAATATCAAAGAAAACGACAACAAAAGAGAAGTTTGAGGACTTACGAGCGTAGGGCAGAGTCCTCTTCTTCAAGCACAAACTCAGCGTTGGCAAGGAATAAGGGGCAGGAGCTCTGTGAAGCTTGATAAGCAAGAGAGGCAGTAAGAACGGAAGGAATAGGGCAGGGGCATGTATATGAAGGGTAAGAAACCGCCCAAATTCAACTTTGCAAAGACGGCTGGGTTAGCCGCTCGAGGGCGAATAGAAGGACGACACGTGTTCCCATTAATGCAGCGTCAGAGTTGAAGCGACAGGAAGGTCAGGCGAGACGACGACCGAGGAGTCAACCGGGCTGGTCTTGAAGACAGGAATGAAAAACCGAGAAGTTGAACCGGGCAAATTCTGAAGCCAGGAATAATAACCGGCCTGATCGCCATTCTGCAAACTGCGGACCGAGGAAAAGATTATCCCGGTCAGTATAGGTAATCCCAGTCACGCTCGCGCGGACGGAATTAAGGGGCAATTGAGAGGGAGATTAATGATCTGGTACTGGGCCGGACAGATCTAGGCCAGACAGAGTTTTGCCGGACAGATTTGGGTCGAGCAAGTGTTGGGCCGAGGATGTGTGGCCCAGTTTGGAAAGAAGTTGCTCGGTTAAGGCAACGCTTGGTTGGACCGAGCTACATGTTTGGCGGAGGCGAAGCCAGTCAAGTTAAGTGACCGGCGCCCGGGAAGGCAAGGTTGGACCGAGGTACCTGTTTGTTCGGCAGGTAGGTCGACCGTAGACAAGTGTGAGTAGTCCCGAGCTCGGCTTTGCCGAGATGCCGCCGAGTCCGGTCCTCCTCTGAGCTTAGCTGTTGGAGTACTTGGGCATGAAACGCAGCATGGCAGACGATGGCCGAGATGATACTGCCCGGCTGCTGAGCTCCCCGGAGCATGGGCAGACAGTTGGGTTAGGTGGTGCTCAGCAAGGTTTATGCTGACAGATGGGATAGCAGTGCCACGTGTTGAGAGACCACTGGGAGTAGATTTGGGGCGCAGAAGGTATATAAGCATGACTGCGCCCCCCATACGGAGACAGATGAACATTTGGTAAGAGTAATACTTACACTCAACACTCTCCCTTCTCTCTATCTATCCCTTGTGTGTGTGTCCTAACTTGATCGTCGGAGGGGTTTTCCGGCCACACACCGCCGGGTAGCTCACCGTTATTTGCTCGCAGGTGATCGGACAGTAACGGAGCTTGGAAGAAAGGAGTACGGGCTTACCTGAATATTTGCTCTCCGTACAAGTGCATATAACATTATTTTTAATGAATAGGTGAAATTTATAATTATATATTAAATGATTAAGAAATATAAAGTGACATAATAAATTATAATTAATTGAGAATATAACCACATGATGTAGGTCCTAAACCAATAAATAATTTTATTTTTTTTTGGCTAAAATTGTACCCTTTCTCCTCCTGTAGTAGGGATTAGGGAAGTTGGAAAAAGTGGGAAGGTATTTATAGTACAACCAATAACTACTGAATCATTCAATTTGCTGTACTTGGATTAATTGGATGGTGAAATATTCCTCTGTACCTACAAATTATCATCACGTATAAGGAAAATGTCTCGTAACTCAAATTTTGTGGCTCAAAAGTGGCTCAAATGGCCAAAACGACGTCGTTTTGGCCATTTTTATGTTGTTCTGTACTTAAAACGACGTCGTTTTGGCCATTTGAGCCACTTTTGAACCACAAAATTTGAGCTACGTAGCATTGTCGCACATATAAATCCCAAAACCACAAGAATCACATGCTCAAAGGTTATAGTTGTGGCGGAGAGGTGTGCTCGGGATGGTGGTGGTGTTGCATTAGTAATATTTTATTTCAGAAATTAATTTTTTATCTTTTTGTATTTAAATGAGCTTGTCTTTTGTTAATTTTTATTTTTTTTCATTAGGTTCTTGTTAACAAGTATTTTTAAAACATGAGTAAAAAATTAAAAAATACAAGACAATTTTTATTAAATTTAATGCATTTTTATTGGAATCAATACACTTTTTAATATTTTTAGATATTTTAAAAATATTTTACACACTTCTCAACATTAAATAATGTCTACGAAACACTTGTTAGTATTTGTCTTTTCATTATACAAAACATCAAAAAGTAACTTATTCACAAAAAATAAAAATAAATAAATAAATAAAAAAGTATACTAACATACATATGACAATTTCTTTTAAGAAATATTTTGAAATAAACGAAAAGTTTTTGTTTTTTTATTAAACCCATATTTGATTAGTTTAGAGGTCATAATTCGTAAACTTCACAAGAGACATTATGAATTCAACTCCCTATTTTCTCTCTAGATTGTGTAAGGATCAAAATTTTGAAAAGAGATTTATATTAAAAAAAAAAAGAAAGAAAGAAAGAAAGAAAGAAAATAAATAAATAAATTTATATTTTATTCAATTTTTGTTTTCTTTTTACAAATTTGTATTCAAATAAAATTGGTCTACAAACATTAAAGTGAAAATTTTGGGAAACGGTCACAAGTACACAAAATGCGCAGTGGTGCCCTAAGCCATTTTAAACCAACCACGGGTCATCTTAAAATTAATATAATCTTAGAGATCAAATTTTTTGATCTTTAAAAATAAAAATTTTGTTACAAAAGATATTTAGGTACTAATTTTTATAGTCGTAATTGTAGTTGTTAAAAGGTCGTCTTAAAAAGTTAAAAATAAGACATTTAGTTACAAAATTTTAAAAATGTCACTAACAAATACATTTTGGGGACAAAGTAATTTGGTCTAAAAAAGATTTATTTTTTGAGACAAAAAATTTGGTTCCAAAAAGATAATAATTCATCACTAATTTTTAATTTTTGTTGATAAAAATATAATAACGATACTTTTCGAAATAAAAATATTTGATTCTTAAAAAATAATTTTGTTCTTAAATTTTAATCTTTAAACCTTAATTTTTTTTGTAGTACATACAGGCATATTATGTACAAGTTATAATTTAAATTTATATTAATTATAAATAAATATAGTGTTTAGTTATGAATTATTGTATTTGTGAAACTAGCCAATTATCAAAACAAAGTCGATTATGATCCATTATGATATTTGTTTTGTTTGAAACTGGCATTGATTCCGATCTTATTATTATGTTAAATTTGGTCCGGTTATTATATTCTAAAATCATATTAGGTATGTGACTCTATAAATTTTTATTTATTTATTTATTAGATTCAACTATTAAACCTAGAAATGCATATAACATGCACCTTCTAATAGGGGACATATATTAGAATTTTTCAAAAACTAGAAAAATAATTTGCACAGAAAATACATTCACGGTGATATGTCAATAACCTTTTAAAACTTATGGAAGCAATAGTGAATATTTTAATTAAAAATAAAGGAAATACCTTATTCTATATAAATATATATATATATATATATATATATGTTTTGTATAATATTATTATTCTTTCTAAAAAAAAAAATCAGCGGTAGTATTCACACTTGTCATCCTTATTGTTTGCTTTTCTCCCTATAAATAGAGGCCACTGGGGGGAAGTTCTTTATAAGTCAGGTCACCCTTCCAAAATCTCTCTCCCTTTCTGTCCTCTCCTTTCCCCCCTCCCCCCTGTGTGTGCTGCTTATTCATCACTTTTAGACTAGTTGTTTGGTCTTCCATTAAAAAGGTAAGGTCGGACAAAAGGCGAAGATAGAGGTGCTGACATTGTTGACAGAAGATAGAGAGCACAGATGATGAAATGCATTGTATTTACTGTATCTCACTCCTGTGTGCTCTCTGTACTTCTGTCATTACCGCTTCAACCCTTTATCAACCCATCTTTGAATCTCTTAGGCTATGTTTGATTGAATGATTTGAAAAGGGATTTGGAAAAGAAAAGTAAAAATGACGGTAAAATGTGAATAAAATACACTAACATTTCACTTAATTTCACACATATTTTTTCTTTTCCTTTTCAAATACCTCTCCAAATCGTTCGACCAAGCACAACCTTAATTTGTTCCAAATGTTATGCTATTTGCATGCATATATCATCTCCTGCCTCATATATATGAGTTTTTAGTTTTTGTTTCTATTTCATCTATATATTCTAACTTGACCTAGCAGTTCATATTGGCCATATACAGTGAAGAGGGTATATATATATGGCATCATATCTTTGTGGTCGGAAATCGGCAGACGCTAAAGGTGTGTAATATGGTGATTCGTCTCCTGACGCAAATACTTTTTGTTACCCTCATATCAATGTCCCTCCTTTTGCCTTGGAAACCGCAAAAAAAATGAGACCTTTCTAGTACTGAAAATTGGAGGAAGTTTGGTTTCGAATCATTTTATGAGCCAGTAATGATAGACATCACTAAAAAATCTTATCACTAATAGTTTTAATGAGTTAAAAAATGTAAAAGAAAAAGAACAAAGAAAAATACAAGAGACAACCATCACATTAAAGGGAGAGCCACCTCATTAGTGCTCTCCTAATACTTCCTTTTTAGTGCTCCCAAACATTAATCTTTATGAACTTCCAAGGGCTAGAATTTATTAGTGTTTTTTTATATCTTCGCATTAGTCCAAAATTTGTCCAAACAAAGTTTTGCAATACAATGCAGTAAGGGTTTTTTTAGTTTCTTTTTATCACATCTGTTATCATTTATTATTCTTTTCAATTTATTTTTATTTTTCTTTATTTCTTATTTATTTATTTGTTTGTAATTTGATGTTTGATATGGTTTTCCTTACTTTTTTGGTCTACTAATTTTACATCATTTTATTATTATTATTATTTTTTATCAGCAAAAGAAAGGCGCTATATTTATAAATATACGAGGACATCATATCAATATAGACAAAGAGGATGAGTGACAAAAAAATATCATAGCAAAAAACACATTAATCCCAATTAGGTTAGCACTGAGATGCCTGCCCAATCATGTGCTAGGATAAGAAACCAACCACAACCATCTTTGGAAATTCATTTTTTTTTTTAAATCCCTGTATAGTATAGTTATAAAACTTTTGTTTTTTGTGTTTTTTTGGAGGAAAAAAAAAAAAGTGAAATTTGAAAAAGGCAATATCTTTTTCATTTGGTATGAAAATAGTTTTTGAGAATTCATAAAACAAATGATGCATTTTTAGAAACTTTCTCAAAAACCATTTTGAGAAACTGTTTGTCAAACAAATTTTCTATTTCAATTTTCATTGTTTTATCCTTGGATATCAACCATTCAACAGACTGGGGAGCCTCTCCTTGCGTAACCTAAAACAACTTACAAGCATATTATTGCACCGTAGCAGAAATTATACACTTTGGTTACTAGCGAACACTCCCAAAGGTAACCCTCTTCAGTTTCCGACTGTTTCCTAAATTAAAGTAGCCTTTAATCGCCCTACCAAATGAAACTTTTCTGTCCTTAATCTCTTGGCAAAGGAATTTTTTTTATTTTTTTTTATCAGCCTCTTGGTAAAGGTTTCATTTCAAAGTACTTTCTCTTTCTTCTTTTTTTTTTGGCAAAAAAAAGAAAAATGCTTTGGAGTTCTAATTTTTGAGCTCTAAAGGTAGCTTTAATGAGTTGGTAGTGAGCTCCACCCACAGTGATGTGATGTTTTGGTCTTGATTTGTTTTTATTTTATTTTTTTTGTTCATTGCCACGTCATTAGTGCTTCATTAGAGCACCAAAATTAGTGGCCTAAATCACGGCTTAAAAAAAAAAACACTTTATTGATGCATACAGAAAGTCCAAAGTAAATACTTCATTTCAAATTACTTTTTTTTTTTTTTTTGATAACTCAGGTATCCCCAACCCGCTGATTTTAAGGGAAGCCAGGACTAATCCTGAGGGCCCTGAAGTTAACGACCGGGCAAACCTCCAGTGGCCCCAAGGGGTGACTCGAACTTGAGACCTGTGGATTTTATCCTCCAGACTTTACCATTCGGCCATTTCAAATTACTTTATGCCTCACAGTTTGGAGTTCCCTTTCAAAGACATATTTTGCAGCACAAGATCTTCTTGCAGATAGGAATTACATAATGTGTGTTGAGTTCCATAGTTGCATGTTTGCATTGCATGGAGTCTTGAGTATGAGTTCGGACAATATATAATTAAGTGTTAATTGCACAGACACTAAATCAAATATTACTTAATATCACTTCACCTCATCAATTTCAAAATCATATATATTTAGACAATTAACTATTAAAAAAAAAAAGAATTAAAAGAAAAGAAAAAGAAAATGAAACTATACAAATATCTCTTCGGGAAGGATGAAAGTACTTCAATTTTATAATTGAAGGGTTAAAATATAGAGTTTTGAAGTTAAAATGATATAGTTTTTATCATGCCTCTTGCTTGCCTTTTTTGATGTCATTCTTTGTGTCTTTTGTACTGTTGAATTTCATCAATAATTTTTTTCGTTGATTAAAAAAAAAAAAAAAAAGATAAAATGATAGTTGGTTATATATATAAATTAACCCTAAAATCAATTGTTATTTTTAGTTCTTTTGGGTGAGAGCTCATGTTGTTAGAGCATCTCCACTAGAACCCCTAAACCCCCTCCTTACCTATTTTAGGGATGGATGGCTCTTTATATACTTGCATTAGCTCCTCTAAATAATTCCCTAAATTAGTTTTTGCTACAGTGACTCCCTATTTGTAGAGAGTCACTGTAATTCCCTTATATTTTTTTTTGTTTTTTTGTTTAGCGACTGCAGTATACATTTATGATTTTTTTTTTTAAATTTATAATTAAAAATTATATTTTAATAAAATACAGAAAAAATAGAGAGTTTGTTAGTAGAATAGAGAAAGAATAGGGAATCTGTTGGGGAAGTAGATGAAAAAGTGATTCCTAAAATAAGAAATGAATTTTTTAATAATATTTTAAGATAAAATTTGGGTAAACTGGGATGCTCTTACTTATGGTAGGTGTAGATTAGAGGGCCTACCATGAGAGGATACTTTAGTTTTGCCTTCATCACCACATAGTTTTTGTGCTTATTTGGGCCCTGTACCCATTCTACATGTGATGTGGGAGTTGGTTTAATTTTAGAGCAAATTTATTTACACATAAATCATTCACAGAATGAAAATGATTTATATATAGAAAGTTTATATAGAAAATACATTCAAAATGACTGTTAATGATATTTTTGAAATTACAAGGGCAATCGATCTTAAGTTTCTCTTGGAAGTTGGCTAGTGGTGTACATATTCAAGCAAAGTTGGGGGGAATTTACAGAGGTCTCACTATCATCGTGGAAAAGGCTGGAAAGGCATAAAGATTGAATTTGACTGTGAAGAGGCAATCAAGTCGATCAAGGGAGGCTCACCTTGGAATTCTCCTTTGAGAGCTTTCTCTGCAAAACCAATTGCTTCATCAAGAACATTTATTGAGCTACAAACTAATGTCCTAATGCATCGACAAAAATTGGAGTAGATCAGCTGAAAGGTTTGGTGGTTCTTGATCAACCACCAGCTCAACTTAGGTCCTACCTAGTCTTTGATATGAATAGTACTAGTTTGAGAGAGTTTAACTCTATCAACTTCTTCTTCTTCTTCTTCTTCCTCTCTTTTTTTTTTTTTTTTTTGTACTTCCCTTGTATCCAAAAAGAAAAAAGAGAGAAATTAGGAGGATAGTGTTTGACTAGAAATGAAAGGAGCACAAAAGGCCATATTATTCTTTAAAAAAATTATGTTTGTATATCATTACTTTTCATATATAAGAGATAAGTGAACCAATGGTTTTATCGGATGTCCCTGAAGGGGGAGCAAGGCATTGTAAATCCAAGGCGTTTCCTTTGAAGTATTTGGGAATTTCTTTGGGGGCTAATCCAAATAAGAAGGCAACTTGAAAGCCAGTTCTTGACAAAGTCAGAAGTAGACTAGCAGGATAGAAAAGGACGCTGCTATCATTTTCAGGAAGGCTCACTCTATTAAAGTCTGTAACCTTTGCCTTGCCATTGTACTGTCTATCTCTATTTAAAATGCCAGAAGGGGTAGCAAGAGAATTTGACAAGCTCCAGGCTGCTTTCCTTTGGGGTGGGTCTGTGTCAAGAAAACCAATTCACCTGGTTAAATGAGATGAACTAGCAAGAGTGTGAAGCAGTGGGGCTTAGGTATAAGGAGAATAAGGTTGGTAAATGATTGTATGTTATTAAAATGGTGATGGAGGTTTGGCAAAGAGAAAGATGCTTTGTGGAGAAAGATTATTTGCAACAAGTATAAATTGGATGTTAAAAGCTGGTGCCCCTTTTCTATCTCAAGCAGCAAGTACTCTTGTGTGTGGAAATGAATCATCTCCATAGTTGAGAGGAGAAATAATCTGATGATGTTCTATTATAACAATGTTCATGTCAAAGTAGGAGATGGTAAAAGAACTAACTTCTGGACGGACAAATGGTGTATCTATTATTGCTTGAAAGATGAATTCCCTATTCTTTATAGATTGGTGATGGAAAAGTAGGAAACCTTGAGATTATTGTATGACAGGAGGGTCGCTTCAAGAGACTGGAATTTTCATTTTAGAAGAAGGTTATACGAGTGGAAAGAGAGGGAAGTAAGTAGACTCAAGGTGCTTCTGTTGTCTGTCCCTGGTTTATGTGATGATTTGGAGGACAACCCAGTCTGGTTGGCTGCTGGTTTTGGAATGTTTTCTATCTCATCTGTCTATAGAAGTGAAGTTGATTCCCTTGGTCCCTTCCTCATTACTAGTAAGTTAGTCTGGAACAAATTTGCACCTCCAAAGGTTCATTTTTTCTGTTGGTTAGCCTAGAAAAACAGAGTCAAGACAGCAGATTTTCTTCAAAAAATTGGAGTGATTCAAGCTAATGCACCAGCCGTTTGTGTTTTCTGTAAAGCTGCAAATGAATTTATCTGCCATGTGATGTTACACTGTCATTTTGCATGGAAGGTTTGGGCTGCAATGTTAAATTGGTAGGAGGTGCAAGGGGCTTTACCAGGTTCTGTGGAAGCTGTACTTCATTGGTGGGAGGTTAATAAACTGAACAGAAAAGAAAAATTGCAATGGAAGATCATTCCCCTGGTTGTCTTATGGTTACTATGGAAGCTTAGAAATGAGTGCATTTTTCAAGCTGCTACACCTAAGTTGGAGGACTTGTGTGATTTGATTAAGATAAGAGCTGCATTGTGGTTGAATCAAAGATTTAAGGATTTTCATTTCACTATACAGGATTTCTTGACCAATATTGAGGCAAATTAGATGCTGTTTGGGAAGTAAATTTGTACTGGGCTGCTGACATAAAACTATTTGCTGCTAGAGGTTTTCCTTGTGGTGTTGATCTGTTGGTGTCATTTGTGCTTTTTGGGTTGGTGTCTTGCTAACTTTGGGTGGTGCTAACAAGTGAATGGACATGTTTCTTGGTGCCAACCTAATTGGGATTGGGTTGTTTTGTTATGATGCTCTTTGCACCCTTTTTTTTTATTGATAGTTGTCTATGTATTATCGCTTTATCATTATCAATAAAATTTCTTTTTGACTGTTTCAAAAAAAAAAAAAGTGAACCAATGGTTTCCGTGCGTGCAATATAATTGTTAATTTTAAATGGTTTATGGTTGAGAAAAAAAAAAAATTTTTTCTAGTTATATTGATGAAAATCTCTCTAAAGTTATTTTGATAAACTCAACCAAATTCACAATTAAGGATCAAGCTTCCCTTGTTTTTTAAGATTATGTTCTCTCTCTTTTTCTTTTTTTTTTTTTTGCTTTTTCTAAAAAAAAAATAAAGAAAGAAATTTATGGTGCTTTCTATAGGATAGATACTATTATTAAGGCTGAGGAGCAATATGGAGTTTGATAAAATTCTGATGCTATGCTTGGATATCCTGATAAAAGTGATTCCTTTAACATGGTACCACTTACTCTTGGGGCTAAAAGAAAAGGGCCATCTACGATGGAGATTGTAAAGATGCCTTTAGGATTATCATGTACAAAAGCATGCCCAATAAAGGTTTTTTTTTTTTTTTTTTTTTTTTTTTTTTTTTTTATAATTAAGTTAGCAAAACAAAAATGTATTGATAAAAACAATGAATGGTCCTTCAATCATAATAGAATGCATGGCTGAAAAGTTTTTGGAGTTGTTGTATCAACAGAAGTCTAAGAAAATGTCAAGTAATGTCCAAGAGTAAAAATGTAATTTTAGAGGATTAGCTCAATCGAAATTGCTTCAAATTTGATAGTCTATTTGGAAATGATCCACGAAGAAAAACTCATTACTATGTCTTGACCTAATAGCCAATCATGTGTAGAGCATTCTAGTTATCATACAAATTATTAGAGGTTGTGAGAGATGAAGAATGTAAGTCACCTATGTTGCTTATGTAGCTGTGGAGGCCAAGGCCAAGATACATTGCTTGGATACTAGAATATGTCACTACAATAAATTAAGATTTTAGAGACCAAGAATTAGTGATGAAATATTTTAATTGCTAAAAGCGTCACTGTATCTTTAGCGATAAAATTAAACATTTAGCAATGAATTACTATTCTTTTGAGAACAAAATTTTTGTGTCAAAAAATAACTTTTTGGAACAAAATTGTTTTGTTCCTAAAAATACATTTATTAGCGACTTTTTTAAAATTTTGTTCCTAAAAGTCTCCTTTTTTTTATTTTTTTATTTAAACGTTTTGGGACGACTTTTTGTGATAATTCACATGACAACTGGAATTGGTTTCCTAATATTTTTTGTCACAAAATTTTCACTTTAGGGATAAAAAAATTTAATTCGTAAAACCCTTATATATTGTTGTATGCAACTGTCTTTTATTTGGTGGATGCCCAAGAAGGTTTTTTGGGCAATTCAAGGAACCAACAAACTTCAGCTCCATTGAAAGACTTATCAATACACATGTTTTTATTTCAAAATCACATTTAAGAAGAACACATTATTTAAAGTTGGGAGTTTTTTTGATAAATCCATTTTCTAAGAGCTTTATTCCATCTAACCCATATTCTTTTTGACTATTCTATTAGGTCCAATTTGAGATAAGAAGACCAAAATACCATTTTCATCTACTTATGTTCCATTTAGTTCACATTATTTTCTTATGTTTTAATAAGTCCTATGGGTGACATAATTACCAAAATACCCTTAATGTGAATGTTCACACCGTCAATATAAATGTTTGTATCGTCAATGTGTAGGAGCTCGGCTCATGTCGATCCTCGTGGGTGCCTGGAAAAATTCGAGTTGGGCTGGGCCGGCCCACAAGCCAAAAAAATAGGCCCGACCCGGCCCGTTGATAATATGAATATTCACATTGACAAGTTAACATTCACATTGATAGGAGCGTAAAATTGGCCTGCGGCCCGTGGGCGGCCCGAAACCAGCCCGTCGCCTGGGGCGGGCCCGGCCCGGCCCGTTCACAATATGAATATTCACATTGACATATTAACATTAACATTAACATTGACAAGAGTGTAAAATTGGCCCATGACCCGTGGGCAGCCCGAAGTCTGGGCCCGGGCCTAGGTTAGGGCAGGCCCGGCCCGGCCCGGCCCGTTGACAATGTGAATATTCACATTGACATGTTAACATTCACATTGATAGGAGTGTAAAATTAGCCCGTTGCCTGTGGCCGGCCCGAAACCCGCCTACGGCTCGTGGGCTGCCCTGGGCAGGCCCGGCCCGACCCGTTGATAATGCAAATATTCACATTGATAAGAGTATAAAATTAGCCCGCGCCCCGTGGCTGCCCGAAACTAGCCCACGGCCTGTGGGCGGCCCGGGGCGGGCCCGACCCGGCCTGCTGACAATGTGAATAGTCACATTGACATATTAACATTCACATTGATAAGAGTGTAAAATTGACTCGCGTCCCATAGGCAGCCCGGGGCGAGCCCGGTCCGGCCCGTTGACAATGTGAATATTTACATTGACATATTAACATTCACATTGATAGGAGTGTAAAATTGGCCCGTGGCCCGTGGGCGGCCCGAAGCCTGCCCGCTGCACAGGGCGGGCCCGGCCCGGCTCGTTGACAATATGAATATTCACATTGACATATTAACATTAACAATGATAAGAGTGTAAAATTAGCCCGTGACCCGTGGGCAGCCCGAAGCCCGGCCCCGGGCCAACACGGGCCCGGCCCGTTAACAACGTGAATATTCACATTGATATGTTAACATTCACATTGATAAGAGTGTAACATTAGCCCGTGCCCCGTGGCTGCCCGAAACACGCCTACGGCCCGTGGGCGGCCCGAGGCGGGCCTGGCTCGGCCTGTTGACAATGTGAATATTCACATTGACATGTTAACATTTACATTGATAAGAGTGTAAAATTGACTCGCGTCCCATGGACGGCCCGACGCCCGTGGGCAGCCCAAGGTGGCCCGGGTTTGGGTCCTGGCCTACCCCGGGCCGCGGGTGAGCTTCGGGCAGCAGACAAGTTTTACACTCCTATCAATGTTAATGTTAACATATCAATGTCAATATTCACATTGTCACGGGTCGGGCCAAGCCCGCCTCGGGCTGCGATCGGGCTTCGGGCCGCCCACGGGCTGCGGGCCAATTTTACACTCCTATCAATGTGAATGTTGACATGTCAATGTGAATATTCACATTGCAAACGGGCCGGGCCCGCCCTGGCTCGACGGACCAATTGTACACTCTTATCAATGTGAATGTTAACATGTCAATGTGAATATTCACATTGTCAACAGGCCGGGCCGGGCCCGCCCCGGGCCGCCCACGGGTCGTGGACGGGTTTCGGACAGCCACGGGGCGTGGGTTAGTTTTACACTCCTATCAATGTGCATGTTAACATGTCAATGTGAATATTCACATTGTCATGGGTCGGGCCAAGCCCGCCTCAGGCTGCGGTCGGGCTTCGGGCCGCTCACGAGCTGCGGGCCAATTTTACACTCTTATCAATGTGAATGTTAACATGTCAATGTGAATATTTACATTGTCAACGGGCCGGGCCCGCCTCGGGCAATGGGTGGGCTTTTGGCCGACCATGGGCCGTGGGCCAATTTTATACTCTTATCAATGTGAATGTTAACATGTCAATGTGAATATTCACATTGTCAACGGGCCGGACCGGGCCCGCCCCGGGCCGTCCATGGGTCGCCCATGGGCCGCGGGCGGGTTTCGCGCCGCCACGGGACGGGGGCCAATTTTACACTCCTATTAATGTGAATGTTAACATGTCAATGTGAATATTCACATTGTCAACGGGCCAGGCCGGGCCGAGTCGGGCCGGGCCCGCCCTGGGCTGCTGTCTAGTTTTATACTCTTATCAATGTGAATGTTAACATGTCAATGTAAACATTCACATTGTCACTAGGCCGGGCCGGGCCCGCCCACGGGCCGTGGTTGGGTTTCGGGCAGTTACGAGGTGCGGACTAATTTTACACTCCTATCAATGTGAATGTTAACATGTCAATGTGAATATTCACATTGTCAACGGGCCGGGCCGGGCCCACCCCGGGCTGCGGGCTAGCTTTTGGCCGCCCATGGGCCGCGGCCCAATCTTATACTCTTATCAATGTGAATGTTAACATGTCAATGTGAATATTCACATTGTCAACGGGCCGAACCGGGCCCGCCCCGGGCCGCCCATGGACCGCAGGCGGGTTTCGCGCCGCCACAGGACGGGGGCCAATTTTACACTCCTATTAATGTGAATTTTAACATGTCAATGTGAATATTCACATTGTCAACGGGCCGGGCCCGCCCTGGCTCGCGGGCGGTTTTCGGGCCGCCCACGGGCCAATTTACATTCCTACAAATGTAAATTTTAAAATATGAATGTTCACATCATTAAATTGCTAATCGTTGAAAAAATATTTATAAGGGTATCAAAATTAAATATAAGGGCATAAGTGTCCAAGAAAATAGTATAAATCAAGAAAATGGATTTTATGGAATAAAACTATACATACATGGGACTAAATGGGTTAAAAAATTCTTTCATGGATTTCTTGGGTTAAAACACTTCTAAATTGGACTTATCAATAAAAATCCTTTTAAAGTTTCTTTTGCTGATAAAAAAAGAAAAGAAAAAAAAGAACACATTATTTTTAGTTGATTTTGTTCAATATGTACTAAATTTTACTCAAGTTTTAAATTGCTACGGAGATTTTTCTTTTCATTAGATATATTTAACTTTTTTTATTTTATTGCTTGTACATATGAATAATATTTCCATTGTATAAATGAAGCATGTGTGATAACGATAGCTATAAGGTCATAAATTAATAGTGTTATATGCCAACATATTAATATAAAAATACATACAGAATATCCAAAGAAATGTTCAATAAATTTAACCTAAAATCAAATAGATTTTAAGTTAATAATTATGTAATCAAGAGAAAAATAAAAGAAAAAAATAAAAAAATAAAAAGAAAGAAGAAGAATGAAGTCAAAGAACTAAGCTCATCTAACCATGATGGCAACTTTAATCAAAATTCAAAATTGAATGCTCAAAGCATGTAAAATCCAAAATTTGTGCAACATTTGTATGTAATTCTCGTATGACTTGTATTAGTCGGTCCAATGAGCTGCATATTGGGGGTGTTTGTTTGAGCTTTTTAAAGCCAACTTATAACTTTTAGTTTTGGAAAAGTTATTTTGGATTGTTTGGTTAAACTTATTTCAAACAGTTTCTGATTCTAACAACTTATTTTAACTCAAAAAACTGATTTTGAGAAGCTGCTCACCCCTTACTTCTGATTATCAACTTCTGCTGTGGACATGTCAATTTATGATTATACTCTTAGATTTTTTTTATTTTTTTATTTTTTTAAAAGTAGAAAAAGACCTAAATGGACTATAGATTATTATTATTATTATTATTATTATTATTATTATTATTATTATTATTATTATTATTTATAAGAAATATAGACAAGTAGTAAATAACAAAAAATAAAAGTTAATTGAAAAAGTAACTTCACAGTTTATTTAACAAACACTACTTAGCAACTTAAATTTATAATTCAACAGTTATTCCAAACAGATTAACACCTTCTAATTAAAGTCATTATCTATAATCTGTTAAGTTATAATTTATAATCTGTTTTAACAGTTACACCAAACAGGGCCATTGAGTTGTAAAAAAAAAAAAAAAATCTTCTATGACTTTAGCAATTGGAAAAAAAATAAAAAAATAAAAAAATAATTTGGAAAAAACAAAAATACAAACTTTTTTTAAGATAAAAAATAAAAATGAAGGCACATGCTTGATGAGTCGTCTAAGGTGATAGCTAATGGTAGAGGATGGACAAAGTTGGCTGCCATAGTTGGTCACCGAAGGTCATGGGATGGCTGGAGAGCATTAAAAGGTGGGAAGAGATCGCAACAGGAGACAGTCCTATAGTTGGAGCCTGCAAAAGAGTCGCGGAAGGTAGTTACATGCATTATTGCCTTTTCTTTCAAAAAGTTAAACCTTTCCTTCTCACAGCATCATTTCGAGGATTCTACGGTTACACCTGTAGTATGGTTAATGTGGGTGTTGATTTCTGGCTTTACTGCCAAATAGATACTCAGTTAGAGAACACCGACAGAATAGATTGTGCCCGAATATCCTATCACAAAAAGACAAGACTCCGGCGGTGGTTCTTCCACCCGGGAGCACTCCGACGATCAAATCAGTACTCAATTATCTCTCAAAGATATAAAACAGTGCCTTAACTCCCTAGCCAGAACATAAAAAACATACCTTAGACTCACGAGGGTGCCTTACTTTTATAGCTAACACTAACCTGATTCCTCTAGAAGCCTAGCTTCTTTTGAACTCTGGCTCAATGCTCATTATGGACTCTTCCATAAATAAAGATAAACTCCCTAAGAGTTTTATCCTTATCCAGGTTGAGGTCCTCCCCCATTCTAGGACTCTTATAGCTTATCCGTTCACCCCGGATTCCTGTATCTTCGCAGGTAACCTCGGCCTAGCCAAGATCACCTCGGCACCATGACCAGGACACGTGCCACCTTGGCCGGCACTTCGGTGCCACCTTGGCCACGTGTTGTCATTCACAAAAAATATGCCCCCACAACTGCCCCCTAGGTTCTATTACCTCAGCATCCTGAGGTGATGGAACCTATATTGTTCATCCATATAGCACGTCAGCTAAAAAAGCTTACTCTACCCTTTTATTACTGAGGTCATCTTATGTCGGCTCCTTATGACCAAGACTACTGTGTGTTTTAATAATGCCTTAGAACCAAGAACCAAGTTTTTCAAGTTCCCTAGCCGAGATCGTCCCCCTAGCTGAGGTCTTTGCTTCATTAAATCAAGAACTCCAAGAGCTCCATCTGTGCATGAGCTATCACGCACGATTTCTCAACCGTTTTATCCATGCGTTTTTTCCCCATTGATCCGTACCTGACACGCGCCATCAGGTCGCGTCGCGTCTGTGCACGCCTCCTGAGAAGTATGTCGTCTAAGGCATATTCAATGTAACTTTGCCGCATTTTCGTGTTTTAACAAAAACACTCTCTCTTTCCGCCTCTTCACCTTTGCCTTCTTTGATTTCTCTCAAGCTTTCTCTCTCTAAAGTTTCTTGCTTCCAAACTGCCATTGTTGCCTTTTCGAGCTTCTTGCAACCACTCCGTTCACCTCCTCCAATGAAGCGTCCACCGTTCTGCTACATCCACCGTCATTGCCTGACTTCGGCGACCTTATACCAGCGTCATTTTCCTTGGTAAGTCACCGTTTCCCCTCTTTTCAGCTTTTGACTGGCTTCAAATTTTGTCATGTTTTGTACATTGCTATTGCGAATCTATTCATGTTCCTTGAATAATTGCTTGCGTGTTGAATTCCATCATTCGTGTACCTAGTACATTTGTTTCATGATTTTGCTTCTACCCAATCTGTATCTGGGTATATTTATACACATTTTGTTCACACACTTGCTATCTTGCCACTGTTCTTGGCTTTGCACATCTACACATACTTCGCACGATGTTCTTGAATTTCTATTGATTTTCTTGAGTCTGAATCATCGTTTTTTCTTGTTTTTCTTGCTTTATTTCCAGATTCTTGCCTTCATTTCTTGTTTCTGTAGACCTAGGCTTGGGATTTGATTTAGAGCCCTATCCCTTAGGAAAACCGAACCAAAATCCCCTTAGATCCGCATAAACCTTCATTCTAGTGCTCTCTAGGATTCAGTCGAGGTCCCTGAAACCCACACAAACCTTTTTCTTCTGAATTCTCACACCTTGTCCCTCTAGCCGACGTCATGGGTATGTTTAAGAGGATGGTGGATACCCCAGAAAAACTTGAGCATTTTAGGAGGGAGTTCTCCATCCCTGCCGATGTCCAACTTAACTTGGCTAGGGAGGAGGACTCTATTATGCCTAATGACAACCTCATGCCCTTCCCAATAGTTGCTTTCATCGAGTGCGAACTTTGGTTCCCTCTTGGCATTCTCTTCCGCCAAATCCTTCACTATTACAAACTTAACCCAATGCAGCTAGCCATTAACTCTTACAGAGTCATCAATGGTATAATTGCCTTAGCTAGCCGAGAGAACGCTAGGATTACTCTATCTGACATCCAATGCTGTTATACCATGTGTGGCCTTAAATCAAAAAAATGCTACATTTATTACCTTAAGCCGAGGTCGACCGAGTACAAACTAATTGCCGACCTCCTAGACTCCAACAAAGGTGCTGGAGGTGATTATTTCATGTCTCGGGCAACTGGGAGTTCCCACCAAATGATGACCTCTACCTCTACCCCTTGAGTTGATCAGTCTTTAAAGAGGGTATTGGTAAGAACCAAGTGTCACTTTACTTGCTTTCAAGTTTTTATTACTCTGTTCCTTTTATATGTTCTAATGTTTGTTTTTTACTTGCAGCTCTTCCTCAACCTCCAAAGGACTTCTGCAAAACTTTCTATCCTAGCAAAGACTTCAAGAAGCTGCTGGGCTTACCTGTCAATCAGCGCAAGGCCCCTTTCCTGCTCAACTATATCTCGACCTATAAATCCACATTGCCCGACGTCCCCAAGAAGAGCAAGTCTCCACCCTCAGCAACAACTCCTCCTACCACTTCGTCACCACGGCCCGACCAAGCCTCAACATCTGACCCAGCAGAGCAACCGTCAACATCCGCTCCCCAACTAATCCCTCCAGCACAGTGTCGACGTCGTCGCCGAGTTCCCGCCAACACTCCTGCTGGTAGAACTCGTAGCTCAAAACACCAATCCTCTGAGACGTCGGCTTACGATCCAATAAACCCGCCTACTGCACTGCCAACAATTTGCTTTGGAACCAAGGTTACAGCCGCCGCCACTGCTGACGAGATGCGGCGCAACAAGGCCGTAGTCGAAGACCTTTAGGCCGATATCCCAAGCGTCGTGACAGTCCAACCTTCCCCATCACAGTCTCAGCTCAAACCAAAGCAAAAAAAAGGTAAAGAGGGCCAAGGCAAAAGCCTCTTTTACCCAGGTTGAGTTTGAAGACACAGTTCCAATCTCAAAACTTGCCGAGGTTGAGAAAACAAGCTCTGTCGTCGAGAAGAGGCCCGCAGAGGCTGACCCTTCTAAAACCACCAAGTCAAAGATACTGACGTCGGACTCTACAGCCACCTCGAGTTCACTTAAAGCCGATGACCCTTGGGCCCCATCTATCATGATCAAGGACAAACCAGTCAGAACTGGTGATAGTGCTTCTAACATTAAGGTCGGCGTTGCCCTCTCCACTACATTGCTCCTTCCCAATGACCTCAACCGTATGGCTGAGGTCAGCGAATATGAAAATTTTGCTCTGATGGTACAGCACTCTGTATTAGTAAACTCCTAACACTTGGTACTCTCTGTTTTCATACTTAAAGAGTTTACTAACTTTGCTCATTCCGTTTTTTCTAGGCGATCCAGCGCGCCTACTCCTTCGCGATGCAAGCTGAGGACTTGAAGAAGAAGCTAGTCTGCAAGATGAAGGAGGCTGCTGGTTTGCTTAAATCCTTAAACAACGCTGAGGCCAAGATGAAAGTCCTAATAGATTAGGCCAAGGCAGCTAAGCAAGCCCAAGACGAGGCCGAGAAAAAGGTTGGTGCTGCAGAGGCTGTTGCCGAAGTTCTCAAAGGCGAGAAAAAAAAGGCCAAAGCAAAAACAGCTGAAGCTCAAGAAGAACTCCGAAATGCCTTGGCCACAAAAGATGACGAAATCAAAGTGGTGGACGAAAAGGCCTACGCCGAGGGGGCAACCGACGTCCGTGAGGAGTATAAAAAACAAGTCAGATAGGTATGCAACAAGGGTTACATCCTTGGTTGGATGGCTGCTCTGAACGAGTTGGCTATCCCCAAGGACTCTCCTCTTCATGATGAAGGCTGACTTGCAGTGTCATTCCCTCCCGCTTCAAGCCAATCTGAGGCTAAGGCTGGGGTGAAAGAAGGAGGATAAGAAGATGAAGATGAAGAAAAAGACGAAGAGGCTGAGGTGGCAGCTGACGTTGAAGTTTCTGCTGGGGCCAAGTCTGCAACTCTGAACGAGCAAGTCCTGGACTTGACTCAGATGAGGAGGACGAAGTCTCCAAAAGTGCTTCCTCCAAGAAGACTATGCCCGACGTGCCTATCGCCGAGAAGAGCCTCGATCAAACTCTACAAGAAATTGACGCCGAGCTCGAAGCTGAGAGGGTTGCGGAGAAGATTTCCCAATTGTCTTCTGAGGCCAAGACACAGCCTGTCACCGACGCCGAGTAGTCTGGCTATAAGCTTTTCCCTATACTTAGTACTTTTTACATTCTGAACAATGTTTTAGTTTTCATATTTGGCCGACGTGCCCTTTTTGTACGTGAACAAGTAATCCTTCTGCAGGCCGAAGTGCCTTTTTGTATCTGAACAACTTTCTTATCTAAATGCTAGTCATTACATTTTCTTCCAAGTGTCTGAATGTATGCCTTCTTTTTTTCTATGTATCATTCCATACTTAGAATATTTTTGCATATTTTCAAAAGTACACACTAATTGTGCAATCTCTTCGGGTTAATGTACCTCGAATATTTCTTCTCAGTACCCTTTAATTGTGCAATCTCGGCCTTGGCTTAACACTTGAAAACATTATAAAAATATTTCCACAAGTGTTGTTTTAAACTTGCCATTTATTATCTTCTATACTCCCCAAGTTTGGTAACCTGATTATCTCGTACCTCAGCTTAACTTTAACTTGTAAATTTTCCTGAAAATTCCAACAAGTGTTAAGCCAACTCTAACTTGTAAATTTCTCTATAAAATTTCAACAAGTCCCTAAGCACTTTGAACTTTTACTCATCATTCTCCAGCTCTTTGCCCCATAATGTGAACTTAAGTTTCACTTAGGTTCTCATTAACCATGTGGCTACGATCTTGTTGCCGAAATTAGATTCAAACAATGATTAGTCGAGGTTCTCAACCTTGGTTTTTCTGTTAATCTTACTGAAATGTACTTAGTTTCAATCTGGGTTTGATTTTACCGAGATGTCAAATCTAGGTTAATCCAACTTAGTTCAACTCCATTATATGCAAGTATAATTGCAACTCTGCCATATAATGAGTCGAAGTGATTCGTCATGTTTCACTTAGAAATATCACCAACTCAGTTCAACTCTATTATATGCAAGTATAATTCAACTATGTCATATAATAAGTCTAAGTTATTCGTTATGTTTCAATCAGAAACATTGCCAACTTAGTTCAACTCTATTATATGCAAGTATAATTCAACTCTGCCATATAATAAGTCTAAGTTATTCGTCATCAATCAAAAACATCGCCAAGTGACTGGTCAGTCGTACTACACAAGTTTGAAAGAAAAATCAGTCTAAAATTTTATTATTACTTCGGCTAATAATAAAAAACTTTTTAAAAAAACTAAAAATCTAATGATAAAAAAACTTCAAGTTGCAAGTATTCCATGGTCTTGGCAACTCTTTGCCTTCACTGTCTTCAAGCCGATATGCTCCATTGTCGGCGACCGAGATAATTCTATAAGGTCCCTCCCAATTTGGGCCAAGCTTGCCCTCTTTGGGATCCTTCTTGTTGCCGACGGACGACCTTTCTCAAGACGAGATCCCCAACTTGGAACTCTCGTGGGTTGACCTTCTTATTGTAAGCCCTAACAAGCTGCTGCTGGTATGCCCCCAGCTGAATTGATGCTCTCTCCCTTCTTTCTTCCAATAGGTCCATATCTCGGCCTAGAAATGCGTCATTAGTCCCATTCTTTACTCCCTAGGTTCTGATCCCTGGGATGCCGACTTCTAATGGGATTACTGCCTCTGTTCCATAAGCCATGGCAAATGGGGATTCCCCCGTTGATCTTCTCAGAGTAGTCCGATATGCCCAGAGCACATTAGGCAACTCATCTACCCACTTTCTTTTTGCTGCTTGCAGCCTCTTCTTGATCCCATCCAAGATAGTTTTGTTGGATGCTTCTGTCTGACCATTGCTTTGAGGGAAGCTTGGAGTGGAATAGTAGTTCTTGATTTTGTACATGGCACAGAAGCTCTTGATTAGCTTACTGTCAAACGGTGTGCCATTGTCTGCTATTATTGCCCTTGGGATCCTGAACCTGGTGATGATGTTCCTCCATATGAAGTTTTTTACATCAGTATCTCGAATCTTTGCGAGGGGTTCAGCTTCTACTCACTTGGTGAAGTAATTTGTTGCTACTAGTAGGAACTTCCTTTGTCCAGCCGCTTGGGGCAGTTGCCTAACAAGGTCCACGCCCCACTGGGCAAATGGCCAAGGACTGGATACTGGGTTTAAATTTGCTGTTTGTTGATGTATCAAATGTGCAAACCTTTGACACTTCTCACACTTTCTGACATAAGCTTCAGTATCTTTCTGCATATAGGGTCACCAGTTGTCACGACCCAAACCCACCCCTATGGGTTTAGTACCGTAACCGGCCAATAATCCGTGATTACTAAAGGCCTGCTTAACAGTAAAGACAGTAATACAGAGTAAGGGGCTGGCGGAAGCCAAAACAGTAAATAAAAGATGTCCAATGAGCTGTGACAGTCTGTATATAACAAGACTTTTCCGAACATATTCGCATTCATAAGCAAAGCATATATATATATACACCATGTGTACAAACATTCAGGTTAGGGACCAAATCCCTAATTAGCACAGTCCAGTACAAGTCTTAAACAGTATTACAAAACAGAGGCGGAAGGGTGAAACTGAGACACCCTAAAACAGTCTTAGCTCGGTCAGACTTGGAACCTCAAGGTAAGGCACAATGGTTTGCTTGACAAAAAGGGAGTTAACCCGACGCTCCTAGCTCCGGTCTGGTGCCTGGACGCCTACATATAAATATAAACAGTGAGCTAAAGCCTAGTGAATGACAGTTATGTAAAGAGGTTAAGAATGAATGTCCTTTCAGTAATTAAACAGTCATATCAGTCGTAGAAACCATAGCGGTCATATATGGTACATCCCATAGCAAAATAGTACAGTAGGTCTTAACAGAACGAACAGTCAGTTGATAGCCATCATAACAGTAATAGTAGTAGTTCCAAACTTGGGAACCGACAGAGATCTCTGTGACAGTAGCAGTAACAGTACAGTAACAGTACGTTACTAAGGATGCCACGAATATAGTTTACAAATAGGATAAACATTCGTTCATTAAATAATAGCGTTTCAGTAAACAGAACAGTTGATCATTCAGAAAATATTCATAATTAAACATATCTTTACAACATTGTTACTCACAGAGCACTGGGCTATAAGCAGCTAATGAGCGTCCTCGGATGCTAACCTTACACAGTTACAGAACAAACACACACTAAGTTACACACTTGGGAATCAACAACTTAGTCCCTATCTTGACTCAGTGTGGTTCTATATCAATATCCTCATTAAGATTCCTTAAACTAGGCCTAGGAATGCCTAGGATGGAATGAGGATGCAAAGATGCACTTTAAAACACTTTTCAGAATTTTTCAAAAAACAGGGGTCTCACTCGAGCGTGGTTTCCTACGCTCGAGTGAGCTTTCCAAAACAGAGGGGTCGCTCGAGCGTGGACTTCCTCGCTCAAGCGATCTGTAAAAATGCAAAAAGTGCTGGATGTTGAAAATCTCCGCTCGACACTCGCTCGATGCTCGCTCAAGCGTGAGACACATCCTTCGCTTGAGCGTAGGTCTCGTCGCTCGAGCGTGCGTCTGCACGCACCAAAACTCTGAGAGCTTGCAATCTACGCTCGAGCGATCATTCCTTTGCTCGTGCGAAGCTCTGAACAAAATACGGTCTCTCGAGCGTGGAATCCTTCGCTCGAGCATGGAAGCCAAAATCTGGAATTTCCAGATTTACCTCCCAAGCTCAAACCAAGCATTCAACACCTCAAAACTCAACTTCTTGGGCTCATTTTCTGGAAAACACTTGAAAACCAACAATATGACATGTTTTGAAGATCAATTGATAAAATCAAGGCCCAAAAGTGAGACAATTGAATACAATTTCAACTCAAAATTCAAGAACATGAAGAACAATGCAAAAATTATACATGCATGAGCTCCTATGAACTCTAATGTTTCAAAATATGACCAAATGCAAGTTTTAGCTCAAGAACATGGTGAATTCATGGACTACATTCAAAATATGAACATGCATGTAGCAAATTTCATGGAAAAGACCTAAAAACGTAAGAATGTGCACATGCATGCATGAATTACTACTCAATTCAACATATTAAGCTAATTCTTGCCTTAAATCACTAATCTTTCCATGAACCATGCAAGAAACAACTTAAATTCACAATCAAGAAGATGAATCTTTACCTTAGGTCTAGAATTCAAGATATACAAGCTCAATTATGCAATCTTTCTTCAATTTCTTCTAGTTCCCAAGCTAAATTTGATGAACTCAAGTTTTCTCTTAACTCTCTCTCTCTCTTGTCGGTTTTGGCCTCTAGAGGAAATGAAGATGATGCATTAAAAATGTGTAAGGCATAATAAGGGTGGGTTTTTGAGTCAATCCACTCAATGGCAATTAGGTATATAACTAGGTTCAATCAATTTAACATTATTTAATCTAATTTAACCATTCCAAATCAAATTCCAATTAAATCTACCATAAAATCACATAAATTCTAATTAACACAAAATACCAATCAATTTCAGATTCGGTCGCCGATAAGGCTTCAATTCGCAATTCAAAATCAAAACACGAACAGATCATTTAGTAGTCAAACAGATAGAAATGCATTTACAAACAATACACTCATGCAATCAGTTCAGAATTTCAGTTTAATCAATTACTTATTATGTTCAGTCACAGTTTAGCAGTAATCAGAGGTGAGGGTTGTCACAATCTCCCCTCCTTACAAAGAGTTTGGTCCTCCAAACTCGAATTACCTTCGTTTTGGAAGAATACTGGGTCCAGAGGGAATAGTTTAGGATACCGTTTCATCATATCGTCTTCTCTTTCCCAAGTGGCATACACGTCACCATGGTTTCGCTAGTCCATTTTCACTAACGGAATTTCTTTATTCCTTAACTTCTTGATTTATCGGTTTACAACCTAAATAGGTCGTTCTTCATAAGTGTAGTCATCACTTAGTACTACACGGGTAGGTTCAATCACATGGAAGGGATCCCGAAGATAATCCCTCAACATTGAAATATGGAAGACATTATGCATATGCTACATTTCAGGAGGAAGCGCTACTTGATAGGCTATCATTCTTTCATCTTGGGCTGCGTACTCACCTGTTGCTTGGTTCACAATAAGCTGAGAGTCACAAAAGACCACAACCTCGTCGGCTTCCATTGCTGCTGCCAGCTTTAGTCCTGCGATCAGTGATTCATACTATGCTTCATTGTTGGAGGCTTTGAACCCCAAATAGATTGATTGCTCTAACATTCGTCCATATAGAGATATTAGCACTACTCCTACCCCCTGCTCCTTGTCGGTTTGAACTCCCGTCAACAAACAGGCGGAAGGAGTCGCCGATGTAAATATTGCAAGGCTTGAGCTTTTCTTCTTTCTTTTGCTTTGTTGTGGGGTTTTTCATTCCTAGGTGGGTCTCTTTTTGTTCACCTGGACATCCTAAGCCGTGGCTCACTGGAGCCCGACGTGGGATGGCACCAGGTGTGAACTCGGCCACGAAATCGGCCAGAACCTGACCTTGAACAACTGTTCTGGGTCTGAATTCTAGGTCGTATTGGCCCAACACCACTGCCCATTTGGTTATCCTGCCGGTTAGATCTCCTTGTTCCAACAAGGACTTCAAAGAATGCTCAGTTAATATCACAATCTTGTGGGCTTGGAAGTAGTGATTCAACTTCTTGGATGCCATCACTAAAGCTAGTGTCAATTTCTCCAGGGGCAAATACCTGGTCTCTGCGCTTGCTAGGATTTTACTCACATAGTAAACTGCCCTCTGTTCCCCTTTTTCTTCTCTAATTACCATTGCACTCACTGGATGCTCCGAAACTGCCAAGTACAAGAAGAGCTCCTCTCCTGGTACAGGATTTGAGAGAATTGGGGTTGTGGTAAGATATTTCTTCAAGTCGGTTAAGGCGATTTCGCATTCTTCTGTCCACAAGAAATCTGTGGCCTTCTTTACTAAACTAAAAAAAGGTTTGCATTTGTCAAAACTTCTGCTTATGAACCTATTCTGGGCTGCGATTCTTCCAGTTAACATCTACACTTATTTTACCGATGTAGGGCTCTTCAAGTCTAAGATGGCCTTGATCTGATCTGGGCTTGCCTCAATGTCCCTTCTAGTAACCAAGTATCCCAGGAACTTTCTTGACCCAACTCCAAATGCGCACTTCAACGTATTAAGTCGAAGCCGAAATGTCTTCAGGATATCAAAGACTGCTTTCAGGTCGGCCAGATAATCCTCAGGCCCTTTGGTTTTCACGACTATGTCATCAATGTATACCTCCACTATTTTGCCTATTAGATGTCCGAACATCTTAGTTACCAATCTCTGGTAAGTTGCTCTTGCATTTTTCAACTCAAAAGGCATCACTCTGTAACAATACAACCCTTTTGGAGTGATAAATGCAGTTTTCTGCTCATCGGGGGGGGGGGGGGGGGAGGGGGTACATGGCTATCTAATGGTTCCCCCTGTAAGCGTATAGGAAGCTCATCATTCCATGCCCTGAAGTGGCATCTACCAATTGATTGATCTTGGGGAATGGAAAACTATCTTTGGGACATGCCTTATTTAGGCTAGTGAAATCTACACAGACCCTCCACTTTCCATTCTTCTTTTTCACCACCATAGTGTTAGATAGCCAAGTTGGGTAGTTTACCTTTCGAATGGCTCTGGCCTCCAGCAGTTTGTCTACCTCCTCTTCTACTGCCTCGACATGCATCAAGGTCGGCCTTCTAGCCCATTGAGTGACAGGTTTAGCTGACCTGTCTACATTCAATCTATGGCAAGTGACCTCGGAGTCAATGCCAGGCATCTCGTATGGTGTCTAGGCAAACACTTCGATGTTTGCTCGTA
Organism: Camellia sinensis; assembly: GCF_055761805.1. Classification (NCBI taxonomy): domain Eukaryota; kingdom Viridiplantae; phylum Streptophyta; class Magnoliopsida; order Ericales; family Theaceae; genus Camellia; species Camellia sinensis. The sequence goes on from NC_138964.1 coordinate 162,579,973, forward strand.
AGAACGCCTCTAACTCCTTTTCCTCTTCCTCGGCCACGCTTGAGCCTAGAAGGAAGAAGCGCTCTTCATCCCTTTGCTGGACTAGGATCTTCTTTAGGGCTTCATCACTCTTCTCAGCCGGTTCTTTGCCGACGTCCTCCAGGACCTCCATGTCCTCGTCCTCAATCTCTGTTGTTTGTGCTTCTCGTATGTTGCAGGTGGATTTCATTGCTGTCATGGAGCAATTCTTTGCCTGCACCTAATCCCCTCTAACCTCCTCAATTCCATACTCAGTTGGGAATCGCAATAGCTGGTGCAGTGTTGAGGGAACAACCCCCATTGCATGTAGCCATGGCCTTCCCAGGATAATATTGAAAGGGAGGGGGTGCCAATTATTGTGAACTCTATGTTTACCTTCTTGGTGCCTGCCTGTACCTTCAAATTATTGCCCCCAAGGGCCATGTCAGTGTTCTATTGAACCCGACCATTGGACTATTGGACTGTTCCAGATCGTCTTGGTGAAGGCCGAGCTCCTTGTAATAGCTGACATACATGATGTCACAGGAGCTGCCATGGTCAACTAGAATGCGCCTTACCTGGCACTCTCCAATCTTCAAGGATATCACTAGAGTATCATTGTGTGGATGTTGCACCATCTCTAGGTCGGCCTCAGTAAAAGATACCATTGGTCCCTGGCACTCGCCTGCCCTAGGCCTTTTTTGCTGGACCTGACACACGTGTTGTAAGTGTCTTACCCTTTGGGTCTCCCCACGTATCTCGTTCTTATTGACCCTCGAGTGAATCACATTGATCACTCGAGGTCCTTCTACTTGTGGTTGCAGTGCTGGTAGGGGTGGTGCTGCTGGTGCTTGGGGCAATCTTGCCTGTTCTTCTCTTGTTCTGGCCTCATCCACCTGGTCCCTCAAGTGGCCTTGTCTAACCAGGTCTTCTAAGTGTATTTTAAGGGCTCTGCACCCCTGAGTCAGGTGTCCATCCTCATTGTGGTAGGCACAATGCTTTCCCAGACTCCTTCTCATAAATTCGCCAGGGATCTTCTCTGGTGCTCTATAGTAAGGCTGGTTCCTGATTTTCTCCAAGACTTTGTAGATCGGGATCTGGAACACTGTGGTGATTGCTTGTGCAGCCCTTAGTCTTGTCTCTTGCCTGTTATATCCAGTATTTCCTCAGCCTCACTTCGGTGAGCCGTTTCTCTTCTCTTGCTTCGACGCCTTTGTTCCTGGCGTGTCTTCTTCGATTCTTGCGTACTTCTCGATCCTGGCCATGAGTTCCTTCATACTTTTGGGCAGCGTGTTTGCCAGTGACTTTTGAAGCAGGCAGTCATCGTTCAGGCCATTCTTAAAAAAAACGACCGCCAATTCTTGATTGCACCCTGGTATTCGGTTAAATACTTAATAATACCTTTTGGCATACGCCCTCATGCTTTCATCCTCGCCAATTCTCAGAACCATCAGGGAGTCTACCCTTAATGGCTGCAGTTTGTTTGTCACAAACCTAGCCACGAACATTTCAGCCAGGCATTCCCAACTCTTCACAGTTCCTTTCAGTAACTTATGAAACCAGTCTGATGCGATTTCCCTAAAGAACGAAAGGAATACCTTACACAGCAGCGGCTCGTTCCCAGTGTACAATGCCATTGAGTTCAGGTACAAGCCGACGTGGAAGTTAGGATCAAACTTGCCGTCGTATATCTGGAATCTCGGCATGTGGAATCTTTTCGGGGCCTTAAACTTGTCCAGCTCTACTGAAAATGGTGGTTTCGGCTTAACCGGAGATGTGACCTCGGCATCTTGTCGTTTCCTCTGTAGGTAGTCTCTTAAATCCTCCATAGTCCGTCCAGGAGCTCGGCTGTGGACGGACTTCAGCCTTTTGGGTGCCCTGCTCTCGGTGTCATTGTGAGTCCTCTTGGACCTCCCTCCATTTGTTGTGTCAAAGCAAAGCTCCTTCCCTTGAACATGCCGATGTTCTTTAGCATAGGCTTCTTTGGCACGATGTGTTTTCTGAGACTCTCCTGTCATCGATTCTCCTCGCCCAACCTCCCGTGAAGGCCGATGAGAATGCTCCCTTGCCCTGTCATGCTAGGGGACTGCGGGGATTGCTTTCTGCCCCCCTTTTTGGGCATCGTTCTTGGTCGCTGGAATCAATGTGTCCTCCAAATGGAAACGGTGGTTGCATGATGTTGTTCTGCATTATGAAATTGATAACCGATTGCAAGTCCGCCAATTTGTTTGCCATCCCCTTCATCTTGCCGTCCCTTTTCAGGCATCTATCTTTCCATACCTGGAGGTCGCTTTCGTTGTAATACTCACCTCGGTCTGCCTTCTTTGGCATGTCTCCCTCTTTGCCAATGTCTTTTTCCCCGGGATTCTACTTTCAGGGTTCTTTGTTGCAATTCTCTTCCTCTACGTTAGGGTTAATGTGTTTACCACTTCCAGTAAGGATGTCATCCCCAGTCTTCTCTTTTTGTCTGTCGTTGGCCATCTATTCTCTTTTCTTTCCCACAGACGGTGCCAAATTGTGGGTGTTGATTTCTGACCTCACTGCCAAACAGGTACTTAGCTGGAGAACACCGACAGAATAGATTGCACCCGAACGTCCTGTCACAGAAAGATAAGACTCCGGCGGTGGTTCTTCCACCCGGGGGCACTCCGACGATCAAGTCAGTACTCAATTATCTCTCAAAGATAGAAAACAGTGCTTTAACTCCCTAGCCAGAACATAAAAACCATACCTTAGACCCACGAGGGTGCCTTATTTTTATAGCCAACACTAACCTGATTCCTCTAGAAGCCTAGCTTCTCTTGGACTCTGGCTCAATGCTCATCTTGGACTCTCCTATAGATAAAGATAAACTCCCTAAGAGTTTTATCCTTATCTAGGCTGATGTTCTCCCCCATTCTAGGACTCTTATAGCTTATCCGTTCATCCTAAATTTCGGTATCTTCGCAGGTAATCTCGGCCTAGCCGAGATCACCTCGGCGCCATGATCAGGACACGTGGCACTTCGGCTGGCACTTCGGTGCCACCTTGGCCACGTGTTGTCATTCACAAAAATATGCCCCCACAGTTAAAATACTTAGCATGTTTTTGATACAGACATTCTATTTATCACTATTAGAAAATGATTTAGACACAGAAGACCTCTTTTTTAGTCTCATTTCATGTGCTCAGGTTCAGTGTTTTTTCTCAAATGTGTTTAGGTTCATGCATGATGAAACATTCATGTATGTATGTATGCATGCATGCACATGTGTGAAATTTAACTAAATAACGTGATATAGTGATTCGGGAGAACCTTAGCGGTCCATAAATGAAAATGTTGTCAAGAATTGTTTTCTAAGAAACATTGTTAAGAAGTTGCTTATTGGTCATTGTCATTGTCTCGATGCATAAACATGTTGCAATGTGACGATAATGACTCTTCTTGTCTCTCTTGCAAACGAAAATTCAAATACAAACATCAGCTCCATTGACATGTAGTTCTTCTTCCAAAAAAAAAAGGCTACAAAGATTCACACCAAGTTTTCATTTGACATAATATGCTTTGTTAATAGGGGTCATATAGAACCATTGTTGCCTTATTGAACGTTCAACTATTTTTTTGATCAGCAAAACTAAAGCTTTATTGATGAAAGAAGCAATATACATGCAAATTTACATCAACAAAGCAAGGAAATACACTAAGTATCATAGCTAACCTCAACAATCCCAACTAGGATGGCACAGCAAAGGAAGCACAATCATTTGCTAACTCTTGACCCAAGATTAGTGAGAAACCAATCAAAAACAACCAAAGCAAGAAAAAAACAAAACAACAATACATCAGTAATGCAACAACACAGTAGCAGCAACAAACAATGAGCTACCAAACCAAACCAGTAGCAACAACAATATAGCAGCAGTGACACCCCTTCACCAGCACCAAACCAGTGAGCTACCAACAACAGCAACTGCACCTTTGCACCTCATAACAGTAGTAGACACCAGCAAATCTCTTCTACCTTATAAACATCTCACCAGCTTTAAGTTTGCAACAATATCATGCATTGAGTAATTCACTCCCTTAATATTTGACTTAACCCATAGAGCAATTCTAACTTTTAGTATCTCCGCCATCTCAGCAAAATCGGCATTGCCACATTAAATAAGCAATCATTCCTTAGGTTCCATAAAGACCATAACATTGCCAAAGGGACAACCTTCCAAATATCTAGCTCCTTCTTTCTAAATTTCATACCAGACCACCATTGCAATAAAACATCCACAGAACCTGGTGTTACCCATTTCAACTATGAAAAAATTGGCAATTATTTTGTGTGTGTGTGTGTGTGAGAGAGAGAGAGAGAGAGAGAGAGATCAATTTTCTTTTTCTTACCAAAAAATAGTCATATACTAGGTTAAAAAAGAACATTAGTTCAGTTTGTGTAAACTAAAAAGAAAACAAAAGAATATCAATTTTATTGATTTACTGAATAAATCTACATGATACAGAGGAGGTAGTATATATACAAGACTGATACACTTAACCTAACCATAACCGTCTAACTAAACTATAGTTAAACTCTAACAAACTAACTACCTAGCCTTGATAATACACACGTGACTGCTGAAGCTATTGGAGCTGCTGAGCTGCTATATACTGTTGTGCTGGAGCTGCGGTGGCTGCTGTGCTGAGCCGTTGTGGCTGTGTTCTACTAAAGCTGCTGTTAAAGCTGTTGTCTTATCATTCCCCCTTAAACTCATAGGACTGGGAAGAACTAAGGGTTTGCTTTGAAGGTAGTGAAACCTAGCCACAAACACAGGTTTGGTGAAAATGTCTGCTATTTGATCAATGGTAGGAATGTGACAAATGTGAAGCTTCTTGGCTGTAATTCTTTCTTGAACAAAATGATAATCGACTTTAATATGCTTTGTTCGAGTATGAAACACAGGATTGTGAAACATAGCAATATCAGATAAGTTGTCACACCAAAGAGTAGGAACAGGCACTGGACAGTGAAGTTCTGCCAACAACATACCAAGCCAACCAAATTCAGCTGAGATCTGTGCTAAAGCTTTATACTCAGCCTCTGAAGAAGACTTAGACACAGCTTGTTGCTCTTGGCAGACCAAGAAATTATGTTGGGACCAAGGTAAACACAATATCCAGTAGTGGACCTTCTATTAAGCACATTTCCAGCCACTCTGAGTTAGAGTAAGCATTAAGAATAAGAGGACCACTAGAGAAATGAAGACCATGGCCTATTGTGCCTTTAAGATATCTGAGCAATCTTTTGACAGAGGCAAAATGACTATTCAATGTTGCTTACATGAATTGGTAAACATGGTTAACCATAAAGGCAAGATCTGGCCTAGTGATTGTGAAGTATTGAAAAGCACCTACGAAACTTCTATAAAGAGATGGTTGACTAAAGGGTAAGTCAGTATCAAAAGAAAGGGTAGAAACTTTAGTAGCCATGGGAGAGACGTAAGACATGCAATCACTCATGCCTGCTTTGGCTAGGATTTCTGAAGCATACTTCTGTTAAGAAAGAACATATCTAGCAGAGGTCTTAGTGACAGAAATACCAAGAAAGTAGTTAATGAATCCTAGTTCTTTCATAGAAAAAGTGGCATGCATTTGTTGAATCAAAGAAGCAATATAAAGAGGGTCACTGCCAGTGAGCAGGATATCATCCACATATATGAGTAGAATGGTAATAGAAGTAGGAGTCTTGAGAACAAACAAAGATGAGTCACATTTACTAGAAACAAAATTCTGAGAGAGAAAAAAAGTTGAGAAAGTAGAGAACCAAGCTCTAGGGGCTTGTTTTAAGCCATAAAGAGTTTTGTTCAATTTGCAAACAAGATGAGATTGAGAAGCATGAACAAATCCCTGAGGTTGGACCATGTACACCTCTTCATCAAGAACCCCATAGAAAAGCATTAAAAATGTCAAGCTGTTTGATTGGCTAATCAAAATAAAGAGCAAGGCACAAAAGAATTCTAATAGTTAGTTGTTTAGCCACAGGACTAAAAGTCACATGATAGTCTACTCCCTCAGTTTGAAGAAAGCCCGTGGCAACTAGTCTAGTTTCATGTCCAGCTATGGTTCCATCTAAATTCTTTTTCAACCTATAAACCCATTTGCAACCAATTGCCTGTTTGCTAGGAGGTAAAAAGACTAAGGTCCAAGTACCTTGCTTTTGAAGAGCTGTATATTCATCAAGCATAGCTATAGCGATCCCGGTTCTTTCTCCTTTGGTTGTGGTATCCGGACTTAGTTCCGCGGATTCCGGTTGTTGTTTTGAACTTGTTTCTGTCCTTCAATTCTTTAAATTCGAGTTATAGAATGTTTTGGACTTGTTCGTTCCAGGTAGGGTCTGATTGGGAGCAGGTGGTTGCTACCCAGGTTTTTAGTCTTTCGCTCGAGCGAGCTGTTTGTCGCTCGAGCGAGCGTGGAGTTTTGTGGCTGGTGGGTCGAGCCAAGGTGGCTTCGCTCGAGTGAGTGATTGCGTCTGGTTCTGGACCTGAGAGCTGCATTTCTTGGCTCGAGCGAGCTTTCTTTCGCTCGAGCGCACTTCTGAGTTTTGGCTCGAGCGAGAACTTCTTGGCTCGAGCGAGAGTTTTTTTGTGTCTTGTCGCTCGAGCGACCATGTCTTAGCTCGAGCGAGTCTATCGTATTTCAGTAGGCAGCAGCGGGGAAAAAGATCATTTTTCTCCCTCTTTCATTCTTGAAACCCTAGCACCCGAGAGTCTCTCTCTCTAAACTTATTATCTCTCTAGATTTCATCTACTTCTAGTATGAATCCATCCTAGGTCCTTTGTTAAACAGATAGAGGGCGGCTTGGGCTTCGTTCTAATCTGAAAAATTGTGGATTTGGAGCACTTTGATTTCGGGTCATCATCTCCTTTTGAGTTCTTCTTTGAGGTAGGGATTCTCCTTGTTCTTTTTCAATACTACGTTTATAGATAGATATGTGGTAATTTTTGTATTGCATGAAAACCATTTTATGTTGGATTTTTGGTATAAATTCATGAGGTTGAACTTTGGGTTAGTTGTTGGATTTAGATCTATTATCATTAGGTGTGTTTTGGGGCTAATTGGGTGTTAATTAGCATGTTGTTGTTGTAAGGAGAGGAAACCCTAATATTTATTTGGTTTAATAACTCAATAGAGGGGTTTTGATCATTGGGTAAATACTTGGGTAATTTGGGTTTTTAAATGAAGCCATTGTTGTTTGTTGTAGATGATTAAACCTTTTTATCAATATTGGGAGAAGGGGAGGGAAATCCTATTTTAGTGATTATGATTTAATTTGTATAATTAAATTGGAATGGCTTGGAGATGAATGTAGTAGATTAAAATGAGCTTTGGCTTTATTGTCCTTGGACTTGATTTTGTGAAAAACAAAAGGAATAAAACCGGTTTTGAAAAATAAAGAGAGTTGGTTTTGTGAAATTGGAAAGGTACTTTGAAATGAGTATGAATGCTGGATTGTTGTATCTTATACTACTATGTTAGTATTAGTGATAAGTTGATGATCTCATGATATTTGAGTCTGTTGATAGATGTACAATATACATGCATCTAGAGGTTTTGTCCTTGGTCATCGGTGGAGGATGACATGGTTGTGTTGAATTGTTGTGTATACATTACACCTATGTGTTTATCTACTTTAACTCGTTGTTAGATTCTTGTTGGTTATGTATATGCATTATACATGTTGGATATGCCTTGTTGCATGGTTGTTGTTGGCGTTATATGCCGCGCTTATAATCAAAGGTACCGTTACCTTCCAGCTAGCGCCTGGAGAACTGTATGCGCTAAGAATATAAGGTACCACACCCTTCCAGCTAGCGCCTGGTAAACTGATATGTTGTTGTAAGAGGTATATTTTGGCTTACTACGCACATAGCTAGTAGAGCGAAGTTGGTTGTAGTTATTTTAGTATATCTTTGGCTTACTAAGCGCATAGCTAGTTGAGCAAAGTGGAATTGTTATTATTTGGTTGGAACTGAAAATATCATAGATTTGATTGGTTCCAGTTTGGAGAACCGAGTTACTCCATTGATTGATTGTATACATGTGGGTGGGTTGTAAATTTATATTTTTACAAGGTTATGCATGTATAGGTATGATAGTAGTGGAAATGAATGTTTTAACGATAAACATGTTTTGAAAAGGTACATCAGGGTATGTATAGGAAGTGGAAGAGGGTATCAGGCTGAGTGAGATTATTTTCCTAAGAAATTGTTAATGTTATGAAAGAATGGGAATGTGGATTAATGAAAGGAATAAAGAAGGATGAATCGCTTATAGCATTGAATGAAATGGTTGTTTTCTAGAAAGTTTATATATATATTTTGTATAAACTGTCATATCACTATTCTAGTACGAGAATGAGTGTGCATGATCATAGCTATCTGTAAGTTTTTATTGTTGAGGATCATGTTGAGATCCCTACTGGACTATATGTTCATCCCACGTTGTTGAATCTTTTTCAGGTATTAAGCAGGTTGAGCTGCAAGAGTTGGTTCTACTTATCAGTTGGCCACGGGGCCTGTCTTATGTGGGCGGAATGCCATTGTTGTAAAAGGGTTACACCCTTCTTCTTGTACTTTAAGTGTTGTAAGCCCAAGGGCAATTTATTAAGTGTGTTCATGTAATGTTTACTTTGCATACGAATGAGAGTATTGTTAATCACTTCTACGGATTGAATGTATGAGTTTATTTCCGCATGTTATCCTTGAAATTGAATTAAGTTAATGAATTTGGTAATGACTTCGAGAAATAAAAAGTGGAGCGTGACAATAGCAGCCCGCCAAGCAGAAGAAGATGCAGTCTCAGAATAAGTTTGAGGTTCAAAGAGAGCAGTGGAAGCAAGGAGAGAAACAGAAGTAGAAAAGGAAGGAAGCCTTTTGGATTTAGATCTAGTTAGTATGGGATGAGCAGGAGATGGAACACATGGAAGATTGATAGAAATTGAAAATACAGGAATTTGAGTAGAAGGATCAGTAGACAGAAGAGGAAGATGGAACTGGCTGCTGCTACTACTGTAAGGGAGAAGAATGAGGAGCATGAATTGAAGATGGAATTGGTTACTGTAAAGATAAAACTAGCTGCTGTTAGGTGATGAAGAGATGATAAGAGCTGGGAATTGAGGTGGCTGTTATAATACAGAAGATGAAAAAGAAGAGTGAGACTGAGGTGCAGCAGCAAAAGAAGCTGACTAGAAAAAATTAACCAACTGAGAAACTGTAGATGTAGTAGTAGAAGAAGAAGAAGAAGAAGAAAAAGAAGAAGAAGCCTTAAAAGGAAAACAACTCATCAAAGACTACATGTTTAGAAATGTAAACTTTGCCTGATTAAGAATCAAGACACCTATACCCTTTAATAGAAGGTTGATAACCAATGAAAACACAAGGTATGTATCTAGGTTGAAGTTTATGAGTAGTATAGGGCTTGAGCCAAGGATAACACTTGCATCCAAAAGATCTTAAGAATTGGTAATCAGGTTTTTGGTTAAATAGAGCCTCATAAGGGGTAAGATTATTAAGCTTGAGAGTAGGATGTCTGTTAATCAAAAACACTGTAGTGGCAAGAGCATCATACCAATAGATTAAAGGATGAGAAGAGTGATGCATGAGAGTAATTGTAATGCCTCAACCCTTCACACGTCATCGATATTTTTTGTTTTAGGCCATGCCAGCACAGATTTGTTCTTTCCAGTGGGTCACCCATCCCAAAACTACTCTAGCCTAAGCACACTTAACTGGGGAGTTCTGCTAGGGATCTCACCACCTAGGAAAAGGCCTCTATGTTATATAAGAGTCTAGGTTTTTACTTTTATAGCCTAGGAACTCCTCCTCCATTCCCGATGTGGGACACTGGGACCTTACAATCCACCCCCCTTAGGGCTTCACGTCCCCGTGCAATAGCCTGCCAGCTCACAAGCCCGCCCATATGCACCGGGAGACGCCAGGGGCCCACACTCGGTACTCCAGAGAGTCAGATTTGATACCATTTGTAACACCCCAACCCTTCACACGTTATCGATATTGTCCGCTTTGGGCCATGCCCACATGAATTTGTGCTTCCTAGTGGGTCACACATCCCAGAACTACTCCAGCCTAAGCACGCTTAACTGGGGAGTTCTGCTAGGGATCTCACCACCCAAGAAAAGGCCTCGATACTATATAAGGGTCCAGATTTTTACTTTTATAGCCCAGGAACTCCCATGCCATTCCCGATGTGGGACACCAGGACCTTATAGTAATTGTGGTTTCAATGAGATACCTATGTTTTCTCTCAGCCACACCATTTTTAGAAGGTGTATGGGGACAGGTCAACTGGTGTTCAATCCTTTTTTGTTTAAGAAAAACCTGAAATTTAGTGCTTAGATATTCACCCCCATTGTCACTCCTTAAAACTTGAAGTTTAGTAGAGAATTGTGTCTCAACAAAAGCTTTGAACTCTAGAAATTTGGAAAAAAAAACTTCACTCTTATAATGAAAAGGAAAGAGCCAAGTAAACTTGCTAAAATCATCAATGAACAACACATAATATTTAAAGCTTGAAATGGAGGTAGAAAATGGGCTCCAAACATCAGTGTGAATAAGTGCTAAAGGCTTATTTTATAGTAGAATTGGACAAACAAAAAGGTAACCTATGACTCTTAGATACACAATAATGGTCACACAAACTAGTGTATTTATTAGACATAAATGAAGAAGAAAATCCTAAGTGATGATGAGAAATGATGCGATGAAACTTCTTGGTGGAAGGATGACCAATACGAAAATGCCAATTAGGAGGAGCTGTTGTTGTAGCTGAAGTAGTGGAACAGGAAAGGCAAGCTTGAGAAGGGAAAGTAGCAGAATCAGGGGATTGTCTGAATGGATATAGTCTATTGGAATAGCAACCTCTATATAGTACTCTTTAAGTACTCTTGTCCTGAATAACAAAAGAATCCTCATCAAAAGTTATAGTACAATGATTGTCCATGGCCAATTGATGAACTGAAAGTAAATTTGAGGAAAGAGTAGGAACATGAAGAAGTTTATTAAGTTAGAAAGGAAATGAAGGAGTTAGAAGAAGTCCTTTACCAGTATGAGCAATAGGAAGTGTGGTTCCATCACCTACTGCTACCTGATCTGAGCTATGAAAAGATTGATATAAAGAGAGATTATTCAGATCATGTGTCATGTGAGTTGTAACATCAAAATCAAGGAACTAGATAGATTCAGACTGTGGAACTGTGTTGGTTGCAACATATGTTTTGAATGACTAGTAGAGGATAAAGGACTAGAATAATGATTCTAAGATTGAGCTTGGAAAGTTGCATCTAGTCTGTACCAGCAGTCTAGAGCAGTGTCATTTCCTTTTCCACAGATTTGACAAATCACAGTATGACTCTTTGAAGTATAGCTATGTGTATTGTAGCCTGAATTTGGACTATTTGTATTGTAGCTGTGTGAATTGTAGCCTGTGTTAACTCTCCCTCTCTGAGATTGAGTGTTGCTTCCTCTCTGAGATTGAGTGTTGCTTCCTCTCTGATTCTGGAACTGACTATGACTATGCTGACCTCGAAATCGACCCCCATCTCTCCCTCTGAAAGCACCTCTGCCCCTTTAGGAGCCTCTAGGACCTCCTCTATGAGAATAGTTACTTCTTTGAGTAGTGTAGGCAAAAAAAACCTGGAATTTTTGAATCATGTGTGTGCTTGAGAGCAGATTCCACATGAATACATTCTGAACAAAGTAAAGCACTTAGTTGATCCAGTGAGATAGGTTCAGACCTAGCTCGTATGGTAGTTTTTAAAGCATTGTATTCTTTAGGTAGGCCATTCAAGATCAAGAGGACTAAATCTTCATCATTAATAGGTGATGAAGCCAAGGCAAGCTAATCTGATATCAATTTGAACTGATTCAAATACTCTTTCATGATGGATCCTTTCTTAACAATTTGATTTAGTTTATTCTTCAATTGATAGATGAGAGATCTTGAAAGAGAAGTAAATCTCTTGGCAAGAACACTCCAGACTTCTTGACTAGTTTAACAATGAATCACGGCGGTGAAGATAGACGAAGAAAGAGTTGCAGTGATATAACTCAATAAGTGTGTATCAATGGTGCTCCATACAGTGTAATTTGAATTCAAGACTTCAAGATTGTTTGAATCTAACACAACCGATGGAGGACGTACCTTAGATCTATCCACATAACCAAGAAGCTTTGTTGCTCGCAAGATGTTCTGCAAATAACTTTTCCAAACTAGGTAATTTGATGAGTCAAGCTTTGTAGTGACAAAGGCACTAAGATTAGAGACTAATAATGTGAGATTTGAAAGCAATGTGATAGACAAAGACATAGAAGCCGAAGAAGATAGTGCTGAAGAAGAAAAGAAGGATGGTGCTGCAGCTATGGTGTTTGGAGAAGCCATTGATAAACCTCTCTAAAGGACCAAAGCTCGCAAGAGCTTAGAGCTCTGATACCATAAAGAGAAAACAAAAGAATATCAATTTTATTAATTTACTGGATGAATCTATATGATACAGAGGAGGTAGTATATATACAAGACTGATACACTTAACCTAACTATAACTGTCTAACTAAACTATAGTTAAACTCTAACATACTAACTACCTAGCCTTGATAATACACACGTGACTGCTGGACCTATTGAAGCTGCTGCTTTGCTAGAGCTCTGAGCTACTATGGCTGCTGCTCTGCTGCAGCTGCTGTGGCTGTGTTCTGCTAGAGCTGCTGTCTTATCATGAACAACATTGACAATTGTTTTTGAGAGGGAGGGAGGGAGAGAGAGAGAGAGAGAAATCAATTTTCTTTTGTTACCAAAAAATAGTATCATATATTAGGTTAAAGAAGAACATTATTCCTTTAATCTAAATCACGAATGATCTACTATTTAATATGTGCCACTTTGAGGGATTCAAACTCAAAATCTCAAACAATTGAGATATTCAAACCAAACAACTCCATCACATTATTGCCTTTTCTTTTAAAAAAACAATTAAATGCATCTTTTTTTTTTCTTTCTCAATTCCATTCCTTTTAAAACAAAAACAATATAAAGAACAAGTTTTTCAAATAAATAAAAACGAAAACAAAAAATAGATAATGAAAACAAAATCCAAATTCTTTCAATTATTCTCCATCACATCACATTCATTGTTATTATTGCTTTTTTTAAAATAAAAATATGGGGTCTTCTGGGAAGATGTTAAAAAAAGTTAGCTTTTTGGCTTTTTAATTTTTTTACACAAAAAAGCTACAAAAAAAGTCAAAAAAAAAAAAAAAAAAAAGCTACCAAAAATGTCAAAAAGCTAAAAAATTAACTTTTTACCAATTTCTCAAAATATCACTATACATAAATGTCAACCTTTCAGCTTCAGAATACTATCATCACAGGGATTTGATGGTTATATAGTTTGTTGTAGTATGGTTAAAATACTGAGTACGTTAATTGTTTATATATCACTATCACAATGTAGACACAGAAAACCTAACTCTAAGTTCTGAAATTTGATAAGTTTTTCAGGTTCATTGTTTATTCTCTGAAAATGTGTTCAAGTTCATGTATGAGTATATATATGCATGCACGCACGTGAAGTAATTTTAGCATTTCTGATTCAGGAGATGAGAACTAAAAGCGGTCCAAAAAGTGTTATGCCAACTTTTAATTATATTATGACACGTCCCACTATGGTCCTATGATAACTCTTCAATAGAAAATTATTTTGTGGGTCTTGATCATGTCCTTGACTAATCACAAATCATCATGATTTTTTATTGTTCTCCAATTACCAACGTGAATTTTACCTTCTCCACCCATCAAAACACAACTGGGTGTCACGTCCCAAAAATAACTTGTCCATTGTCCCTGCATTTATATATGAGAGATATTCTAGCATTTGAACCACCATAATATTTGGCTAGGTATTATTTGGTTAAAAAAAAAAAAAAACCATAAAATTCAAAATTTTAAATGGGTCGTTTAAAGAAATGGAATTTCTAACTAAAATTTTAATATGCATTTAGAGGCTTTTGATGCAATTAATGTATGATACAATTAAAGTTACCACGGTGATAATTCCAATGTTACCCTCTTAACACTATAAAATATTAAGATTTTAAAGATCAAAATTTAGAGATAAAATTATTTTTTAGAGACTAAATATTTTTTTTGCGAAAAGTGTCGTTATTATATTTTTAGCAATAAAAATTAGACATTAGTAATGAATTATTATCTTTATGGGACCAAATTTTTTATCCCCAAAAAAAACCATTTTGAGACCATATTATTTTGTCCCTAAAAATCTATTTATTAGTGACATTTTCAAAATTGTCGCTAAAAGTTTTATTTTTGACTTTTTGGGACGATCTTTTAGCGACTATCCCTACAAAGATAGAAATTGGTCCCTAAATATTTTTTGCAACAAAATTTTCACTTTTAGAGACTAAAAAATTTGGTCTCTAAAACTCTCATATATCGTAGTATAAGAGGTAGATAGATATCGGGCTTAGCCGAATTTGGACCGAGCTTGTATTATATAGTAAGAGTATAAGTGTCATCTCAAGTTTAGTTCAGCCTAGCCCGACCAATCTCCTGGAGAAGGCGATGTGCATGGACCAGCTGAGTAGTGATGCATCTCCGTGGACCAATCGTCGAGCCTAATAGGTGGTGGTATCTGTTATTTTTGATCGCCATTAAGACTTAAGCGCTATATTCCAAACACCCGATGATGAAAGTTACACTATGCAATCTTTTGAATTCTCAACAAAGAAATTTGGATTCAAGCTCTAATCCCAAACCTTACATCTCATTTTGGCCAAACTATTTTAGACCTTAAAACCCTCCTATTTTTTCAAATACTTCTACTATATTCTGAGGCTCGCATTTTGATTAAAATATTACACTTTTCGGTAAACCGAGTAAGGATAAAGTAGAAACAAATTAAAGGGAGGTGAACTCTTTCAAAATATTTTAAAACATCTTATTTATAGGTTTGGAGTTGAAGGAAATAGGAGAGGACGGAAAAAAACTAGTTTAGGAAGAAGTTGAGCATTAAACCGTTGAGAAAGAATGAATATCCTTCACTAAATTAGGCATATCTCTCTGACCACTTAGAATTTAGATGTGAGGCTACCACCATTAGAAAGTAGACTTCCGGGACTTCAATTTAGACTCAAGAATTACCTAAAATTGAGTCCGAATGAGAGAGATATGCCCATTTGAAGTCGGGCCTGAAATACAGATTTTTGGACCCGGCTGGGTCTCAATGAAAACTTTTCCAAAGTTACTTTTTAGGCCTGGCCGTGTGTTTTTGGACCCAGCTGTGTCTCAATGGCGAGAAACAGGACAATTGGCGGGAATTCGCTGTAGACACCCCATTTTTTACCGACCTCAAGACTTAGACGTCATCGCTTGTGCACTCGATGATTACGATTGCATTTGTTTGCTTTGAGTGCTCGAAGTCCTCAGTGGAGCGCCCTGTCTTTGAGCCTTTGAAGCTTGTCCTTTTTGTGCTTTGTTTTGGACTAAAACCTTGTTGTTTCAAGCCTGGAACTTGTGGTGACCTGTCGGCCACCGCCATAAGCTATCGGCCATGGCTCATGGTTATCGGCCATTGGTGTGGCTGACGGCCACAAGTGACTTTTTCTAGATATTTGTTGACAGTTGTACTAACTGTTAGCACACTGAGCTGCATCTCCCTACACCTGTATGGTAGGATGTTTCTAAGCTCAATGCTTGTTTTTCTATATATAGGGGTTCCTCCCCCATTTTGGAAGGTTAGCAATTTTGGAACAAAATTCTCTCTCTCTCTCTCTCTCTCTCTCTCTCTACATTTTTTTCTCTCTCTCTTGAACTTTTGTGCATACAAGTATAGATACACTCCACTTTTGTCTATCAATCCTTAACCAAAGTTCCTTATCTTTGGGCTAAGGCTGCTTGAGACCCTCTTTGAGCTCTAGAAGGTGGTCTTGGCTTGGTTTATTGCCTCATTTGTGTTTTAGCTTCAAGAGGTATAACACTCTCCTTTTATACTTGTTTTGCACACTTGCTTTGCCATCTTTTTCAAATGTTTTGGGGCTGGTTTTGAACTGTCAAAAACTCTATTTTTGTGACCCAAAAGTGGTGGTTTGAGGCCATTTTCAATTAAGAGGTGGTTCACCCTTCTTGCTTTTTAGTTTGTAAAGTTTTTGTACCTTTGTTCACCACTTTCAAACCAACTTTTTTGGGCCATTTAACTACTGAATTTCAGAGTATTTTCAGTGGCTAAAATCATGTTTTGAAGTCCAAATTTGGAGGGGTTAGCCTCCTCTCATTGTGTCTTGTTTGCATGCCTAGTTAACTCCATGTATTAGCTTAATATTTTAGCTTTTTATGGCTCAAGTCCAGCATGTTTTGAACTCTGTTTTGAGTTGTTTTGCCACTGCTTTGGCTGTTTGGTACCTTTTGAGTCTTGTTTTGCATAGTTGTAGTGTAAGTCCTTTCACTAGCTTGGTGTTTTAAGGCTTTAACCACTACTTGTTTGAGTTGATTGCATGTTTTAGTGCTTTTTCTCACCTAATTTCAGCACTTATAATCTCTGCAATCTCCCTTATTTCTTCACTTTTTCATTTGCTTTGAGGGTTGTTTAAACCTTAGGGTTGTTTAAGCTTGAGATTGAGGCTCATGCTTAATGGTTTAATCCTCATTTGAGCGTTCATTACCAACGGCATGAAGCTTCTCTCATGCCTTAAACTATCCCTTGGTTGACACTTCTTTCATCTTAGAAGACACTCACCTAATGGACAAATTGATTAAAGAATGATTTGGTAACTAAAATGTGTAAACAGAATTGGCAAGTAAAAGCGACAAGATAAGCATTCCTTTGTGTTGCATTGCATGTATTCAAATCGGACGTTAATTTGAACACAAGGAAAATGGGACATTTCATACTCAAAAGTGATGAAATGTGCCACTTTCCTAGGTCTCCATTGCCCTTGATCATGCATTGTCATGACCCGAACACGCCCCTAAAAGTTTGGGTCATAACCGGCCAGTAATCCGTAGATTACCGAAGGCCTCAGACGATCATACAAAATATTTATGCTAATGGGGCCATAAATGGAAGCATGTAATAAATAAAAGTCCATTGAGCTGTGCCAATCATGAGCAATATCATAGGGTTAACCACATAACACAATTGTACATATACATGCCCATCAAAAATATAAGAGCCAAAGGAAAATCGTACATAATGTTTACAACCCAAGACCATGAAAGCAAAAACATAATAGGGTCAAAGTGTGGTATGAGCCAAGACAAAACTCCATCTTGAAGGCATGGCTCGATTGGGTCACAAAAGGCTCCTGAAGCTGACTCTAAGGTTGTGCTCCATGCTGCTGATCACCTACATGTGCATACATAAAATTGGGTGAGCGAAGCTCAATAAGTAATAATGCAGTGAAACAGTGTAAGTAGATGATCATAAGGTTCTCTCAATATCCATAATCATATAAACCAAACGGCCTTAGGCCCAATCATATGTTAAGCGGCCTCGGGCCCAATCATATAACAAGCGGCCTCGGGCCCAATCATTTATCAAGCAGCCTCGGGCCCAATCATTTAGCACATGTCATTTAATATCAATGAAGTTTCATCATTTCCAATCAATTCATATTTAGGTGGCGACTCTGTATCTGGTAAAGCAATCCATGTTTGGCACTTCTTTTCAAAAATCTGTTTCTCAAAACGATTTGCCAGATTTAGACTCTTTGGTTCAGATTAAGAACCGTGACACAATTCGAGTCCGAACTGTAGCGAGGCCCACAGGCGCGTCTACAGTTTCTGGCGACTCTGCTGGGGATTTTAGAGAGCTTGACTCGAACTCGTGATATCCTGTTTTGATTACACTTATGTGTTTCTTTGCATTGCATGTGCATTGGTGCGCCTAGGACATCGTGTTTGCCATCTGCCATTCCTGAACGGTTTGCCAGAGGCTTGTCTTGTCAAGGCATGACCATAAGGCTGACCGATTATGGGCTCTGACAGTATGGGAACACAAACCCCGATTTTTACCGGGGCACCCTTTTCGACCATTCGACCTAGTGCATATTCGGATCCATAGTGACCATTCCAAGTTAGGACAGGTTGCTTACCCGATTATAGGTTGTTTGAAACCGCTGCGTGTGTAGTGAAACCCTAGCTCCTGATGAAATAGGACAGGGAAACCCTACCCCTCTATAGGGGTGTTTTGGCTCTCACTTATCTGCTATGTACTTTAGAGTGTATCTCTACAGGAACGTACATATCAGTTTGCAAGATTGAGTATTAGGCCCGAGGGCACCAGTATCAGTGCTGTTGAGAAATCAGTTATCCACGGGTATCAAGTTCAGTTTTAGGGACAGTAATTCTGGGGAACAGTGATCAGTAATAGAGTGCAGTTGTTCGGCTACACCTATGATTGATCTGTTTGGGCTGAAATGCTGTTTGTTTTTCCTTTCAGTTCAGAGTGTCCAGAAAATTGATACAGAATAGCTAGTGTTCCCCCTTGCTGAGGCAGGACTTATGATGACACAGAATTCAGAAGAGATTGTGGTTATGACAGCTACACTAGATCAAGGGATCACCCTGCAGGATGAAACCAATGTTGATGTATCGCATGTGCCTAGGTCGCCTGTCGCACACCCAGTCTGGACCCCCCAGCTGTATCAGGCTCGCGAGCCCACCACATTTGAATTAATGGAAATGATTGGTGACCTCCAGAGATCCGTGGCCGATCTGGCCTATGGAATGTCGACTTCGCCACCAGCGGCACCGTATGCCGGGAATTTCATGCCACAGGAGCCCCCGCTACTGGGGTGGATTGTGATAGAGCTCAGCCAACCAGAGGTTGCCTTCAGCTACAACAACGACGTGTCAGCAACAACCGGGCTTCGTTCTAATGTAGTAACCCAAACCCCCGATCAGGCTGAGGCCAGAGGCAAGAACAAAATGAAGGCAGATGTCAATCCCATTGAACAACTGCTGCGGGCACTCGAGGCTTTGAAAGCCGGGGGGACGAACAAGCAACAGATATCCGTAGTTGTGGCAAAAACTGTGAAGGATGCTTTTCCCACTCCACCTGAGGGTAGTTCAAGTCAGTCAGAAAATCGGGATAGGCCCCGTCATGCCAGAATAGTTCCTCCTATTCCCAACCCTGCACCTGTGAAAGATCAGAAAACCAAGGCAGTGCCTGCCGACCCTTTTGCTAGTGCGTCTAGTAAGAATACTCAGACTTCAAAGTACCTGCCCCGAGGGCGTAGGATCTTCCATGCTCTCTACATGCCTCTGTCTAAGGCACTTCAGATTCTTGCCGAAAGGGGGCACCTCAAACCCCTTGAACCTCGGCCTCTCCCGAAGAATCTCCCTTTCACACATGATGCTGCTTTGTACTGCGCGTACCACCAACAGACTGGTCACGCCACCGATAACTGTTTCCGCCTTCGCCATGAAGTGCAGGATCTAATCGATAATGAGGTCATTCTTCCACCTACCTCAACGAAGTCTGTTACCATCGAGCTGTTGGACTTTGAGGATACTGCGCGTATGTGATCAGGGGTTGGACCACCTGCCGGCGGCGCTCGGTGTATTTCAGATGTGGCGTCTGGCACGCACTTTTTGAGCATTTGTAATGTAATAACCCGACCCTCGCACATGATTTCTGTTATATTCTTAGTCCTCGATTGGTACTTTTAAATGCTTACTGTGTAGTTCCGTGAAAAATTATGAGTCCTCGATTGGTACTTTTAAATGCTTACTGTGTAGTTCCGTGAGAAAAAATTATGATTAAGGAAGTGAAATCCATGCCTATGAATGTCTATCTGTCTCACAAGGAACCTATCTGTCACCATTAACACGTTTAAATTAGAAATTGGAAGCCTTAACAGCTTAATTAGCTGAAATTGATTATATATCTGTGATCAGCATAATTTTTAAGTAATATTAAGCATGTTTGCGAAATTTTAATTTTGGAATGATTAAACGATTCATTTTTGTCTTATATGCCTTATTTATGAATATATATACTTCTAAGACTTCATGAGCCTTGGTCAAAAACAAAAAAAAACGTGAATACCATTTTGGGGGAGAAAAGAAGAGAAAGTGAAGAAGAGAAATTGGGGGAGAAGGGATTCAACAAGAAAGCTTGGCAAAATTGTTAGAGGTGTAGGATTGAATTCAAGGTAAGCTCAAATCCTTCTTATTATGGCCACTTAGAGTTTGTAATTGATGTGTATGTTTGATTCATGTCTAATTCATGCTTGATTAATGAGGGTTTCTCTTAATTGGTTGCTTAGGCATCTAGATTGGGTGTGGTATGAAATTATACTTCAATCTATGGTTTTCTATCATCACTTCATGGAATTATGCATATATCATGTGTTATGTTTCAAGGATATGAAGAACTTGAATCCAAGAACGGAATTAGAGAGAGAGATGGCTTGTTGAAGCTTCTAATCTTGGTTAATTTATTATACTCAAGGTAGAATCCATGTTATAGTGATGTTAGGTGGGAATATTGCATTAACCTAACCTTGGGTTGCATGTAAAAAATGGAGTGAATGCCAGGTTGGGACTCGAATGGAGGTTCAGGATTTCAGAATCTGCTCGGTCCGCTCGAGCGGCGGAAAGCCCGATCGAGCGGGAAAAACCACCTCTCAGCAGTTTTGTGCATTTTACAGTCCGCTCGAGCGGCCAAAGTGGCGCTCGAGCGGGGGACTCATTTTCAGGAAAAATTAAATGTTTGTTCAGTTTTGAGTGCTTGCCTCTCTGGTATTTTTAGAATATTTTACAGATGATTTTAAAGCGGTTGTAAATGCATGCAAGGTGTAAGACTCAGGAAATGCTTTAAAAAAAAAAAAGAAAACTAATGTATTAATTGTGTGCAGGGCACATTCCAGAAGGAAGCAACACGCCACCTCAACATTGTGAGTAGTAGTACCTATGTAATGTTATGCAATCATGTCAATGTTTCAAGGCATGTAAGGCAATTATGTTAATGTCTCAAGCATGTAATGTACGTATGCATGTTTAGGATATGTTAATGTTAAAGCATGTAAAGAAAAGCATTTACAAGGGCTATATGCCATTTTCAAGGGCCTTGTGCCACAAGTTTCAAGTGTATTTCAAGGGCCTCGTGCCACAAGTTTCAAGTGTATTGCAAGGGCTTCGTGCCATATGTTCAAGGGCTTCGTGCCATCATGTTTCAAGAGCTTATAGCCACATGCTCATGTCACAGGATTAGGCCTAGGGCCAGTATGAACTAAACGCAGAATCAGATAAACCAAGTGTATGCTGCATCTTTTTATGTATTGATGTATTTAAATTTCAAGTCAGACGTCGTTCATTATGTATTACTACTCATTGAGCCCGGCTCACTCTCTATTATGTCCGTTTCTGTAGGTCATCAGTCAGGGGGTCAATCCTAACTTGACGCTGTCCCTTTTGTCAACCTTTAAATGTCCAGACACCATACCAGGCCATTTGTTTTTGCGAAGCTGCTAAGATATGGGTTTACTTTTGAGAGCCATCTACGGATGTTGTACATAACTTTCATATTCCTTTTGTTATGCCCAATTATCAGGCTAGGACTGTAAACGTATATGTTTGTACACGATATCCAGGGATATAGTTTTAAACTTTATCCGCTTTTGACGATATGTGTAATGCATGAGATCCTGGCATATTAGAAATAGCTCAATGGAGTATGCTTGTATTATGTTATATTAACATTTTATGCTTCCGATAAGGCCCCGTACGGTATATACATCAGTTTTTATGTCTGTTTTTGCATAGGTCATGCCCGAACCTTTAGGGGCAGGTTCTTGGGTTGTGACAGTGGTATCAGAGCACGAGTTGCTATCTTACACACGGATCCATTAAGCTGTAGGGTGTTTAGAAAGGATTTAGGCCTCGTGCATGACATCCTAAAAATATAAGACAAGTTCGATGGCAACATTAAGTGTACTCTGATAATGCTAACCATGTCGCACTATGTCAATAGTATTTAATTAACTGTTGTGTAGATCATGGTGAGAACAAGGACAGAAGATGTGGAAGATGCCACCTCAGCACGACTGGATAGGATGGAAAGGATGCTTACGGAAATGGCAGAGACTTTATGGCAACAACAGCAACAGCCTCACCAACAACCGCCACCACCACCAGTACCCCCACCTGTAGTGCAAGATTTTCACGCTGAAGACCGAACTATCACTCTCACTAAGGAGTTTAAAAAGATGAAACCGCCAACTTTCAAAGGAGGAATAGAACTGATGAAAGCTGAGGCCTGGGTATTAGGCATAGAGAAGTTATTTGAAGTCTTTCCCTGCACCGAAGCTCAAAAGGTACAACTAGCTGCCTTCACTCTTGAGGACGAGGCACGGAGGTGGTGGATGCTTACGAGGACAATCCATCCAGGGTTAACATGGGACAGATTTCTGGGGCTGTTTTATGATAAATATTTCCCCCAAAGCATGCGGGACAAAAAGGTGACTGAATTCGAAACTCTCAGACAAGGGAACAAGACTGTTGCTGAATATGAGGCCCAATTTGCAAAGTTAGCCCGGTTTGCACCGCATATGGTGGACACGGACTATAAGAAGGCACGAAAATTTGAAGGGGGCTTACGAGGTGCTATCTTGGATCGAGTCAATATGTTAAAGTTGCCTACCTACGTAGATGTGCTGGAGAGGGCTGTTATAGTTGAGGGAAACCTTGCTGCTCAGAACCGGATTGCCGAATGGAAAGGAAAGAGGCAAAATAATCAATGGTCAAAGGGAGCGGCTACTCCACCAAACAAGAAACAAAACTCAGGGACTTCGAATACTTTTGCCCCTAATTATGGTATAATTCCTGTTTGTTCGGAATGTGGAAAGAGGCATCATGGGATATGCCAATGGAAGTCTGGAGCCTGTTATCAGTGCGGCAAAACGGGTCATTTGATAAAGGATTGCCCTAAGAGGAATCAACGAAATGGTAACAGGGCTGCTACTAGCTCAGTAGGGTCTACACCAACTACTAACACCAAGGCACCGGTCAAACCTAACAACAATAAAGACATAGCGAGACAAGGCAGACTGTTTGCATTGGTTCCAGGAGATATGCAGAATGCAGCAACAGTGGTGTCAGGTATATTTATGGTTCACGGTCATTCTGCTTCTATCTTATTTGACTCTGGCTCTACTCATTCCTTTGTGTCAAAATTATTTGCACAAAACTTAGATAAAATCGAAGAAACACTGTCTTATATGTTATGTGTATCTTCACCTATGGGAGATTCTGTGCTTTGTACTTCTGTTTATTGTGGTTGCGAACTCGAGCTTGGGGATGTCCGGGTATATGCCAATCTGTTACCTCTCGACATGACTTATTTTGATATTATTCTGGGAATGGATTGGTTGGGTGAATATGGTGCAACTATAGATTGTCTAACTAAACGAGTTAGTTTCCATCCTCCGGGACAATTAGAGTCTACCTTACAGGGACATGGCGTAATTTCTCCACCTTATTTGATCTCGGCAGCAAAGGCATGTAAATTAATTCAAAAGGGGTGTCAGGGGTATTTATGCAGTGTTTTGGAGGGGCAAGTAGTGAATGGAACTGTTGACATGATTCCAATTGTGTGTGAATTTCCGGACGTCTTTCCTGAAGAATTACCAGGGCAGTTGATAGACCGTGAAATTGAGTTTACCATTGAAGTAGCACCGGGAACTCAACCCATTTCAAAGACTCCGTATAGAATGTCGCCAGTTGAGATGAAGGAATTGAAAATGCAGTTGCAAGATTTATTGGACAAGGGGTTCATCCGTCCAAGTGTGTCTCCGTGGGGTGCACCAGTTCTGTTTGTAAAGAAGAAGAATGGAACACTCCGGCTTTGTATTGACTATAGGGAACTTAATAAAGTCACAATCAAGAATAAGTATCCATTACCAAGGATTGATGACCTATTTGACCAGCTGCAGGGGGCACAAGTCTTTTCCAAGATTGATCTACGGTCTGGGAACCATCAATTAAAGGTCAAGGCTGATGATGTTGAGAAGACAGCTTTTCGAACCTGGTACGGTCATTATGAATTTTTGGTTATGCCATTCGGAGTTACTAACGCGCCAGCAGCTTTCATGGATTTGATGAACCGCGTTTTCAAGCCCTATTTGGATGAGTTTGTGGTGGTCTTTATTGACGATATTCTCATCTATTTGAAGAATGCAGATGCTCACGAGAATCATCTTCGTGTGATCCTTCAAACCCTCCGGGAAAAGAAATTGTATGCAAAGCTGAAGAAATGTGAATTCTGGCTACTAGAGGTGGCATTTCTGGGGCATATCATCACGAAGAAAGGAGTTTCTGTTGATTCACACAAGATTGAGGCAATCCTAAATTGGCCAACTCCTACTGATGTGACTGAGGTGCGTAGTTTTATGGGGTTAGCTGGTTATTACAGGAGATTTGTTCAAGATTTTTCTAAAATTGTTGTGCCACTTACACAACTAATACGAAAGGGAGTTGCATTCGAATGGTCAGAGGAACGAGAATTTGCTTTCCAGGAATTGAAGACAAGGTTAACAACAGCACCAGTTTTGGCCTTACCATCCGGTACAGAAGGATTTGTAATCTACAGTGATGCTTCGCACAAAGGGCTTGGTTGCGTACTTATGCAAAACGGAAGAGTCATCGCTTATGCATCTAGGCAGCTAAAACTCCATGAGAAGAATTATCCCACGCATGATCTGGAGTTAGCAGCAGTAGTCTTTGCTTTAAAGATATGGAGACATTATTTGTACGGTAGCACCTGTGAGGTATACACTGATCATAAAAGTCTCAAGTACCTTTTTTCTCAGAAAGAATTAAATATGCGGCAATGACAGTGGTTGGAACTTCTTAAAGATTATGACCTGCAGATTCACTACCATCCTGGTAAAGCCAACACAGTTGCAGATGCGCTCAGTCGGAAAAATATGGGGATTTTGGCAGATATGGCAAGTATGGTTACAGGACAAAAGGACTTGGCAATTGAATTGGATAAGGTGGAATTGAACCTTGTGTTACATGGTCAAAAAGCCCTAATAGCGGCGATAGTAGCACAACCAACCTTACTTGAAGAGATTAAAGTGCACCAAATGGAAGATGAAACTTTGAGGAAGATACATGATGAGTTCGAAACAAAACCAAAACCGGGATTCGGTGTAGTAGGTTCAGTGCTCAAATTTCAAAACCGACTATGTGTTCCCAATGTGAGGAGTCTTAAACAAAAATTGATGGAAGACGCACATACCTCAAGGTTCTCAATGCATCCAGGGAGTACTAAAATGTACCGAGATTTGAAGTAGAATTTCTGGTGGCCAAATATGAAGAAGGAGATTGCGGAGTTTGTCTCTAAGTGTTTGCAATGCCAACAAGTAAAAGCGGAGCATCAAAGACCTGCCGGATTATTACAACCTCTTCCCATCCCAGAATGGAAATGGGAACATTTGACCATGGATTTTGTTATGGGGTTGCCACAGACTCCTCGAGGTATGAATTCAATTTGGGTCATTGTGGACCGATTAACTAAGTCTGCTCACTTTCTACCGGTAAAAACTCAGTATAATGCAGACAAATTAGCAGAAATTTATGTAAATGAAATTGTGAGGCTTCATGGTGTTCCGGTCTCAATTGTGTCAGACAAAGATCCTAAGTTTGTTTCTAGATTCTGGCAAAGTTTACAGGAAGCAATGGGTACAGAATTAAAGTTCAGCACGGTTTTCCATCCTCAGACCGACGGTCAATCCGAGAGGACGATACAGACTCTTGAGGATATGCTCCGAATGTGTGTACTAGATTTTCAAGAAAGTTGGGAAACCCATCTACCGTTGATAGAATTTGCGTATAATAATAGTTACCATTCGAGCATAGACATGGCACCTTATGAAGCTTTGTATGGAAGACCATGCCGTTCTCCCGTGTGCTGGGCTGAAGTTGGAGCTAAATCCTTATTAGGGCCTGAAATTGTTCAGTTGACCACTGAAAAAGTTCACGTTATTCGGGAAAGGTTGAAAACTGCTCAAAGTAGGCAGAAAAGTTATGCTGATAACCGACGGAGAGATTTGGAATTTGACGTGGATAGCTATGTTTTCGTGAAAGTCACTCCAATGAAAGGGCATCCAAGATTCAAAAAGAAAGGTAAGTTGACACCCCGGTATGTCGGTCCTTTTCAGATTCTGGAAAAAGTGGGTCCGGTAGCTTACCGAGTTGCCCTTCCACCACATATGAGTCAAGTGCATAACGTGTTTCATGTCTCTATGCTTCGTGGGTACCTTCCGGATCCGTCACATGTTATTGACTACCACCAAATTGAGTTGAATGACAAGTTGATTTATGAGGAAAGACCAATTCGCATTTTGGACCGACAAGTAAAACAACTACGAACCCGTGAGATTCCAATGGTAAAAGTTGAGTGGCAAGAACATTACGGAATCGACGCAACATGGGAAAGAGAGGAAGAAATGCAACATCAATACCTACATCTGTTCCAACCCTAAGGTAACCCAAGTTTGGAGGACCAAACTTATTTAAGAGGGGGAGAGTGTAATAACCCGACCCTCGCACATGATTTCTGTTATATTCTTAGTCCTCGATTGGTACTTTTAAATGCTTACTGTGTAGTTCCGTGAAAAATTATGAGTCCTCGATTGGTACTTTTAAATGCTTACTGTGTAGTTCCATGAAAAAATTATGATTAAGGAAGTGAAATCCATGCCTATGAATGTCTATCTGTCTCACAAGGAACCTATCTGTCACCAATAACACGTTTAAATTAGAAATTGGAAGCCTTAACAGCTTAATTAGCTGAAATTGATTATATATCTGTGATCAGCATAATTTTTAAGTAATATTAAGCATGTTTGCGAAATTTTAATTTTGGAATGATTAAACGATTCATTTTTGTCTTATATGCCTTATTTATGAATATATATACTTCTAAGACTTCATGAGCCTTGGTCAAAAACAAAAAAAAAAACGTGAATACCATTTTGGGGGAGAAAAGAAGAGAAAGTGAAGAAGAGAAATTGGGGGAGAAGGGATTCAACAAGAAAGCTTGGCAAAATTGTTAGAGGTGTAGGATTGAATTCAAGGTAAGCTCAAATCCTTCTTATTATGGCCACTTAGAGTTTGTAATTGATGTGTATGTTTGATTCATGTCTAATTCATGCTTGATTAATGAGGGTTTCTCTCAATTGGTTGCTTAGGCATCTAGATTGGGTGTGGTATGAAATTATACTTCAATCTATGGTTTTCTATCATCACTTCATGGAATTATGCATATATCATGTGTTATGTTTCAAGGATATGAAGAACTTGAATCCAAGAACGGAATTAGAGAGAGAGATGGCTTGTTGAAGCTTCTAATCTTGGTTAATTTATTATACTCAAAGTAGAATCCATGTTATAGTGATGTTAGGTGGGAATATTGCATTAACCTAACCTTGGGTTGCATGTAAAAAATGGAGTGAATGCCAGGTTGGGACTCGAATAGAGGTTCAGGATTTCAGAATCTGCTCGGTCCGCTCGAGCGGCGGAAAGCCCGCTCGAGCGGGAAAAACCACCTCTCAGCAGTTTTGTGCATTTTACAGTCCGCTCGAGCGGCCAAAGTGGCGCTCGAGCGGGGGACTCATTTTCAGGAAAAATTAAATGTTTGTTCAGTTTTGAGTGCTTGCCTCTCTGGTATTTTTAGAATATTTTACAGATGATTTTAAAGCGGTTGTAAATGCATGCAAGGTGTAAGACTCAGGAAATGCTTTAAAAAAAAAAGAAAACTAATGTATTAATTGTGTGCAGGGCACATTCCAGAAGGAAGCAACACGCCACCTCAACACTGTAAGTAGTAGTACCTATGTAATGTTATGCAATCATGTCAATGTTTCAAGGCATGTAAGGCAATTATGTTAATGTCTCAAGCATGTAATGTACTTATGCATGTTTAGGATATGTTAATGTTAAAGCATGTAAAGAAAAGCATTTACAAGGGCTATATGCCATTTTCAAGGGCCTTGTGCCACAAGTTTCAAGTGTATTTCAAGGGCCTCGTGCCACAAGTTTCAAGTGTATTGCAAGGGCTTCGTGCCATATGTTCAAGGGCTTCGTGCCATCATGTTTCAAGGGCTTATAGCCACATGCTCATGTCACAGGATTAGGCCTAGGGCCAGTATGAACTAAACGCAGAATCAAATAAACCAAGTGCATGCTGCATCTTTTTATGTATTGATGTATTTAAATTTCAAGTCAGACGTCGTTCATTATGTATTACTACTCATTGAGCCCGGCTCACTCTCTATTATGTCCGTTTCTGTAGGTCATCAGTCAGGGGGTCAATCCTAACTTGATGCTGTCCCTTTTGTCAACCTTTAAATGTCCAGACACCATACCAGGCCATTTGTTTTTGCGAAGCTGCTAAGATATGGGTTTACTTTTGAGAGCCATCTACGGATGTTGTACATAACTTTCATATTCCTTTTGTTATGCCCAATTATCGAGCTAGGACTGTAAACGTATATGTTTGTACACGATATCCAGGGATATAGTTTTAAACTTTATCCGCTTTTGACGATATGTGTAATGCATGAGATCCTGGTATATTAGAAATAGCTCAATGGAGTATGCTTGTATTATGTTATATTAACATTTTATGCTTCCGATAAGGCCCCGTACGGTATGTACATCAGTTTTTATGTCCGTTTTTGCATAGGTCATGCCCGAACCTTTAGGGGCAGGCTCTTGGGTTGTGACATGTAAATACAGTTTTGTATCTTCTGGCTTGGGTTTTTGAGTCAGTTCTCTGTTTTATTTTTGAGTCTGCCTCTTTGCTTTGAGTCAGTCTTTTTGTTTTTGGGTCTGTCTTGTGGTACCGAGTCAGTCCTATTGTATCGGATGTCGAGTGATTCCGGGGTTGTTGCCTCGAACACCGTTTCGTATTTAACCTTTTTACTTTCTTTTTGAGTCTGTCTCTGCTGTGGAGCCAGTTACATCCGAGAAACCTGAATGAAACAGCTGCGGCTATCTTGCTTCCATGCTTATTGTTTGTTTTGGGCTAGTTGTGCCAGAGGTTTTCAATGGAACGGCCCTGCATTCTACCTGCTCTTCTGTGCCTCGAGGATCATTGCATTGACCTATGTTTTTCAAAACCTCTTTAACACTGCGGTGAAAACAAAGAGGAAGGGATTCCTCGAGTTTTGCAAAACTTTGATCAATTTGAGAAAAAGAGAGGCATGCTAAGTCCTTAATGAATGAAACCATGCTTGTTAGCGTGAGTACTGAGAAGGACCCTGGCTTGACCCAGATTGGTTCCACACTATCTTCGGCGCGAGCGATTTGTCGCTTTCTTAAAAACTTTCAAAAACAAATGTTTTGCGCGGCCCTGTGAAAACCTGTGTGGAATCGCTCTTGAGATTGTGCAGCCTAGGATCGCTCTCAGCCTCAAGATTCAACCTGTTTGTTTTGAACCTCGAACTCATTCGGAACACTCAACGGTCAACTGTCGGAGGAGGCCCGTGTGGCCAGTTTTGAAGCAGCCCTCGAACAAGAGGCATCAAAGTCGAATGAAAAATATTAGATCTCACCAAAAGAAGCTCGTGGAGCAACCATGATGGATTCTTCTGCAAATCATTGCAACAGCCGTTCTCCTGGATACGGATGGCTTCAAAACCCTAAAACCATTTGGCATGGACTTGTTACACTTTTACCCTTTTGAGAGGCTCGCTGGGCCGAAAACCCA
Organism: Camellia sinensis; assembly: GCF_055761805.1. Classification (NCBI taxonomy): domain Eukaryota; kingdom Viridiplantae; phylum Streptophyta; class Magnoliopsida; order Ericales; family Theaceae; genus Camellia; species Camellia sinensis. The sequence continues at coordinate 162,609,747 of NC_138964.1, forward strand.
GAAGGGCGACCCAAGCAAAAGTTAGAGCAAGAGAAAAATACAAAAAATGCAAAAAAAAAAAAAAAAGAAATAAAATCAAAAAAAAGAAAGAAAAAAAAAGAGAAGAAATAAAATCAAAAAATCAAGAAAAGAAAATGAAAAGAAGCTCGCAAGGTCGAAAACCCGCATCGGATACCTTGGCAAAAGTTAGAGCCTGAAAAGTGAAGGTTAAAATACCCGAATGTACCTTAACTGGAACTACGTAAGGCTTGATTCTCATGTTTGGAATACGTAGGCAACTTCATCCTGAAGTCCAGCCCCCAACGTTTTCATAGCATCTCAGTCCATACAATGGTTTCGATTTCACCCCAAAGTCCAGTCGCCAATACTTCCAAAGTGACTGTGTCCATATATTGATTATGACCATCTTCGTCATCTCCGTGTCCAAGAGTTCGACCACTACCAATGAAGACTGTTTGCGGGCTGCTGCGGCATCATCCAAGCAAGGGGCAACTTTTTGTTGCCACGAGTCGTCGTGAGTCGCCGTTCAAACCAGGGGCAACTTTTTGTTGCCATCCACCCCTTTCAAGCCAGGGGCAATTTTCCATTGCCTCCGATCCGAGGTTGCGCATCTCAAAGAGTAAGTTCCGTGCTCGTTGAGCATTGACTGTTTGCAAAATAGTTTTTGAAAATTTTTACTGAGGTTGACTATTTTCTCGAAAACTATTCCATTTTCCAAAACTGGACCATTTTCTTGGACCCAAGAAGGAAAATTTTTAGTGCTTATAGTCTGACTTGCATGGTTTTCAAATCAAAAATTGAACAAGTACGTTAATCCGACTCTCATCTTGATCAAAACTGTTTTAGTAGAAAACCAAAACAAAAATGGTCAAAATGATGAACTAGGGGCACAGTTGAGTCAGGCGTTCTGTCTTTCTCCCGTCGTCAACATACTTGCCAGGAGGGCACTCTACCCACCAGAAGAAATAGTTGTGAGCTAACGGGATTGGGCATAAACCCGCAACTTTCTATTCATTCATCAATCACCTTGGGCAGGGACGAAAAATGAGAGAATAAAGAATAGAGAAATGTAAGTTGAGAGAAAAGTAAGAAAAAACGGTTTTGAGAGGAAAAAACTGAGCCTGAGGGCCGAGTGATGTGAGAATCACAAATCAGAAAGGGTGGGAAATATACCCGGAGGAACTGGCTCCTCGAGATTTGAGGTCTTTCGTCGAACATGTCCGCGCGTCGTGTCATTCGTTTTGATCACCTCAACTTTTGTTTTAGGTCTTTTCCGAGCGTGTCTCGTTGTGTTTAGGTCGTGTACCCTTTTGTTTGAGTCATCCCCGCTGTGTTCAGTTGTAGGCTCGATACCCCGGTTGGAAATCCTTTTTTATTTCAAAAATCGTTTATGCTCAGAGTGCTGTGCCATTCTCTACATCTGTGCAAAACAAAAGAAGAAGAAAAAAAATTTGGGGCATCTGAGCGTGCTTCAACTTCAACTGGTCCCGTCTTTGTGTTCCGTCTTGTCAGATTGGGCCGTTTGTTCAGGATTTGCTGTGTGTAGAATGAACCGAGTGTGGTGTTAGGGGCTGTATGCAGACTAATCCCCAACAGAGTATGGGCTGTGCGTTCAGTTTGAGCAGTGTGTTGCCTGGGCTGTTTTGTTATGAGGCCGTTTGGTTATCTGATCATTACAGTACAAATGCTCAATTTTTTAGACAACAGGTCAATTCCATTCACATTGAGGTGTAACATGATGTGATGCGTTGCAATACATGAGATATGTAAATGTGACACTTTTTAAGCAAAAAGTTTGTTCATTTCATTATCTTTTTCAAGTACATAGCTTTGAAAACAAAAATCTGCCTGCGGCAGTACAGGGAAATCTAACTACCAGCAAAGAAAAAAAAAGTACAAAAAGAAGAAAAGCAGCAATCTGGATCGTCATCAGTAGTCTCGGGCCCGGGGATCTGTCCTCACCCTCTTCCTGGACGAAGGTCCAGGCGCATCGTCATCAGCGTCGCCATCTAAGCCTGAGTCTGAGTCGTCTCCAGCCTCCTCAGATGACCCGGCCCCTGCTTCTGCCTCGGACTCATCATCGTCATCATCAGGGGTCGGCGCCCGAGAGCTACTCCCGACATGAACACGCCCCGCCCTGGTACGGGGACGTACAGTGTCTCCACGCCCTCCTCGAGCAGGGATAGAGGGCCCAGCCGGAGCACCACCCACCGGAGGAATCTGGAAGGGAGGCTGAAAAGCATAAAAGGCAAATACATCAGAATATTGTGAGCAGAGTATCAGTGCAGAATGCAGTGTATGAGCACAGCGTGTGAATGTCGTGGGCAGTTTATCAGTGCAGAGTGCAGTGTATAAATGCAGTGTATGCAGTATATCAGATGCTGTGAGATCAGTGTGTCAGGTGTTGTGTCGTGCATCAGATTACGTGAATCAGCTTATGAATGGTTTGAGACCGTCGTCAGAAGGACATACTGGAATACGATAGAGGGCCAGGAGGTCGAAAGTCCGCTGTAGCATCCCCATCATAGAGGCATTCAACTCCACGGACTGCCGGGTGTACTCGGAGGACGCCTGCAAGAGTACAAGATATATCAGTATTCCGCAGAATATCAAATAAACTAAAATGAAATGCCAATGCAAGATGCAAAATGAAGTAATACATACCGGAGGCAAGTCGGGGATACCGGCTAACTTATGATCAGCCGGGGGAGGAGCGAAGGGGATCTGGTAGGTCGCCTCATCCTGCCCTCTGTATGTCAGTAAAGTGGGCAGAGCAGGCCAGCTGGTCCCCCGCCCTCTCTGAACTCCACCCCTACCTCAGACTCGAGCTCTCCTCGACGCTCCTACTCCAGCCCCCGCTCCCGCTCCAGCTGCCGGCGCCGCTGGCCTCTCTCCCTCAACTTGACGGCCACCGCTCAAGGGTCGCATAATGTAGATCCGGACATACTCTGCGTAGTCACCCTCGCCTCTGTGATGCTCTGCACCCCAGCCGACGGTGTAGTCCCCCATCTCCTGGGCGGTGAACCTCTCAGTATCTCTCATATGGGCAGGAGGTGGACCCGGGACTATCTGCTCCGGTAAACCCAGGGTCTGACGCAAGAAACGCTCGCCCAGATACCAAGCCCGACAGACCGGGCCCTCCAACAGAATCAGACAACGGGCAGTCTCCCCTACGCCCTCATAGTGATCCCTCACCACGGCCGGCAATGGAGCCCAGGGCTGCTAGGTGATCTGAAAATAATATGCAGTTTGTTATCTATCTATTATTGAAAACATACAGTGCTAAACGAAGCCTAAGCAAATTCTAAAGATGAACATACCTCCGCGGCGGTGATGGTGTTGAAGTAGCGGTGGAAGAAAATAAAAGACTCCCGTGGCCTCCGCACGCATCGCACATCAAAGCGATAAGAAAAGGGGACGCCGAGTGGGGTCTCCACATCAGGTACTGGGCAAGCCTGGGAAAGTAGGCATACACCCACAACTGCAGAACAGATATAAGTATGACTATCAGATAAAGCAAAATACAGAACAAAGCATAAATGGCAGAGCCGTGTGTTGTGCAGTGTATTATACAGAGTATACAATGTGTGTAGTATACAGTCAAAGTAAAGCAGAGTATATGTGTGCCGCGTGTGCAGTATATAGTCAGTGAGAGGCAGACCGTGGTGTGTGCAGTGTACAGAATACAGAAAATGTGAAGCAGAAATGCAAAAAGGGAAGAAGATGTACCTCCCAAGCTCGCCAGTAGCCGCCGAGAAGCTGTCCGCTGAGGCGGGAAGAAGAGCTCATGTAACCATACAAAGTGGCCAAGCCTGCGCCACCCCAGTCATAACGGCGGATCCGCCTGACATCCACTAGTGCGCTCAACAGACATAGAGGCATGGTGTTCGCCCGGTCGGTGAAAAGAGTCGTCCCGAAGAGGAACATGATGAAGCCTCGCGCGTATTGATCCACCTCCTCCGAGGTCATCTACGCCTCCTTCGCCAAGGCTGGCTGAATCCGGAAATGGCTCTCGAACCAAGAGTACCTGACAAACCCTACTCGAGCGAAAGGAGGCTGAGTGCTGAGCAGGTACAGCTGGGCGGTGTCTCACTCATCCATATCAGTGTCGAAGGGGATCGGGTCACCTCCTACCCCGATGCCGGTGAGCATCGAGAAATCGTAAGGGGTCATCGTCATGTCCTCCGCAGCGGAGAAGTGGAAGGAGTTGGTGGTATCCCACCACCTCTCCACTAAAGCGACGAGCAAGGGCCTACAGGTCGTAAGCCGGGAGAGCCCCCTGCAGAAGATGCCGAAACCGGCCTCGTCGACGATATGACGAACCGCGTCTGGCAGCTCTATGTACCAATCCCGAGCGATGATATTCCCATACCCGCGGATGGTATGGGAATCCCCCTGTAATCAAAAACAAAAATTGCAAGGCAATATTAAAAATGCAGTTTTAAGAAGCATACAGGTATACAGCATGTGTGCATGTTTTCAAATTCAAACAGACATCGGGTGCCGGTGTACTTACAGTGAACTACAATGTGTGATGTGTCAGCGTGTTTGAGTGGTTCAGGGCAAATACAGCATGTGTGCATGTTTTCAGACTCAAGCAGATATCGGGTACCAGTGTGTATGCAGTGAAATATAGTGTGCACCGTGTGTTTGGGTGATTCAGGGTCAGTGCAGTCTGTGTGCACGTGTAAGTTTCAAACAGATATCGGTTGTAAGTTTGTTTGCAATCAACTACAGTGTACAATGTATCGGTGCATCGGGTCTAAGCAGTTAGAGAACAGAATCAACTAATGACAGTTATGTTCTACATTGCGGGAAATAATAAAACAGAAGAAAGAATGTTACCTCAGAAGCGCCGAAGGACAGATGGGAGGTAGGCTCACGCAGGAGAAGCTCGGGTGCCACGCTCCTCTCGAAGCTCCGGAACTGGCGTAGTCCATCGGGGAGCATCACATGAACTGCAGGCATGTAGGTCTCCGGATCGAACGGCCGGATGTGAAGTGGCAAGGGGTCGGCCTCGGGATCCATCTCGAGCTCTGGAGGGGTCCCGCCCTGTGGAAGATTGTCCGCCATCTCGAAGGGAATGTGAAAATGGCCGGAAGATGAAAAATCGGGCGAGAATATGAAGAGTCAACAAAAAAAAGTCAACCCCAAGAGGGCCGGAAAAGGCCAAAAAAGTCGAAGTGCGAAAAAGGCACAGATATCGAGAAAAACTCGAGGGAAATAAGCCCCGAGTGGCAGAAATCGAAAAAAACAACACCGAAATGAAATTTTTATCGGTTCAAAACGTTCGAAACGCAAGGGTGAACACGAATCGAACGACAAAATGGAGGCTAGAAACGCAAGAAAGTGAAGAATCAAAGGAGGAAAATGGTCTAGAGGGAGAGGGGGAGAAATTTCGAGCTAGGGGAAGTGAAGAAAATAGGGCTAGAAGCCCTATTTTAAAAGACCCGTGGCCAAATGACTGAACTACCCCGACACAGGGACTTTTTGCCGGTCGGCCACACTCTTTGCCGGTCGGCAAAATATTGTGTCGATGGAAATTGTATGATGGCCGATGGATGGCCGGTGATGCATTTTGATGGCCGGTGGACATCCGGCGGTCTCCCATAGTGGTTTTGGAGCCTCCTACACCTTTGTTTGAGTTATGTGTGGGGTCCAGGGTCTTTAGTGTTCAAAACAGTGCAAAACAGTGCATTTCCGACGCTCAACCGGCCTCCGTTTTGACCTCGAATCGTGTCTTCTGTGCGTGGCACTCGAATTCGTGTAAGGTGTATCCTTTCCGTATCCTTTTGGCTTTTACAAAACTCAAAAGTTTCCCCATGTGCATCACATGTCAATTGCACTGTCTTGTGCATTTCAAATCAATCGCACTGTCTTGTGCACTCGCGTTGTCTAGCGCATCGCGCTATCTTGCGTATCTCATTGCATTTTGCATGCATTCAATCGCGCTATTTTACACATCTCATTGCATTTTACATGCATTCAATCGCGCTATTTTGCGCATCTCATTGCATTTTGCATGCATTCAATCGCGTTATTTTGCGCATCTCATTGCATTTTGCATGCATTCAAATCGTGTTATTTTGCGCATCTCATTGCATTTTGCATGCATTCAATCACGCTATCTTGCGTAGACCACATGTTTTTGCTTGCGTAGACCGCAATGCTTTCCTTGCGTAGACCGCATGCTTTCCTTGCGTAGACCGCAATGCTTTCCTTGCGTAGACCGCATGTTTTGATCTTGCGTAGACCACATGTTTTTGCTTGCGTAGACCGCAATGCTTTCCTTGCGTAGACCGCATGCTTTCCTTGCGTAGACCGCAATGCTTTCCTTGCGTAGACCGCATGCTTTCCTTGCGTAGACCGCATGTTTTGCTTGCGTAGACCGCATGCTTTCCTTGCGTAGACCGCATGTTTTGCTTGCGTAGACCGCATATTTTGCTTGCGTAGACCGCATGCTTGAAACCAATCTCATTGCTTGCGTAGACCACATGCTTATGATCAATTTCGTTGCCTGCGTAGACCGCGTGCTCTACTTACATGTCTGTGCCTTCACAGCATTGTTATGCTTCCCACTTGCTTCGCGTTGTCACGCATTTTCAAGTACATTAATATGCATGTTGTTAATCACATTGTACCTGTTAAGTTTGTTTTCTTTGCAGGTACGATATTGTATGTACGGTTCATTTAAGGCTGGTGCAACCCGACGAACCAGACAGGTATGGTATACTCCGAGTGAGACATATCGAGAATATACACGGTCTAGGAGACCTTAAATCCTTGGAAGGTGCAAGACCTTTGGCGTATTAATGTGCACAGTTCGTTTGCATTGTCATGCATATCTTAAGCCGCACGTTGTTGCACATTTCAAGTTCACTTGTATTGTTGTGCATTTCTTGTGCAATATACACGGTCTAGGAGACCTTAAATCCTTGGAAGGTGCAAGACCTTTGGCGTATTAATGTGCACAGTTCGTTTGCATTGTCATGCATATCTTAAGCCGCACGTTGTCGCGCATTTCAAATTCACTTGCATTGTTATGCATTTCTTGTGCAATATATGCGGTCTAGGAGACCCTAAATCCTCTGAAGGTGCAAGTCCTTCGGCGTTTGTCGTGCCCGAACGACTTTTGATAAGTTGCATCATACATGTATTTCAAGCGACTCGCGTCGTCGCATATTCAAGTTCACGTGCATCTTAAAAGTCGCGCGTTGTCGCGTACTTCGAAATCATGCATCATTATGCATTTGCATTTCAAAAACAAAAACAAAACAAAAAAAATATAACTGCATTGTCATGCATCATCGTAAATAGTTGCATTGTCATACACCATCGTAAATAGTTGCATTGACATGCATCATTGTAATATAGTGCACATTGCATTGTAGCTTGCATGCATTCACTGCATCACCTCCGTCTATGGCTTGCGCCTTTCCATGTTGAGCTTGGTCTGGTATGTGCCCATACTTTTCACGTCGAAACATAGTTCAGTAGACCGTTCTATGTTAGACACAGCTCGTATGTGTACATGCCTTTCCTAGGCAAGATTTGGTTTGGCCCGCAGGCCATATCCATTGTGTCCATTTCCATTCCATTGCATATTTGTAGATATTGCATTGTAGCTTGCATGCATTCACTGCATCACCTCCGCCTATGGCTTGCGCCTTTCCATGTTGAGCTTGGTCCGGTATGTGCCCATACTTCTCGTGTCGAAGCATAGTTCAGTGGACCGTTCTATGTTAGACGTGGCTTGTTTACGTACATGCTTTGCCTAGGCAAGATTTGGTTTGGCCTGCGTGCCATATCCATTGTCATTTCCCCAGCATTTTCATTGTGTATATTATATTGTAGTGTAATTTTTGCATCCAACATTAGGATCATTGTCCTTTCCCCAGCGGGTCGTTTCCACACTTATGTTATCCCCCCCAATACTTGTTCTTATGTCCGTCTACATTACTCATAGTTCTGTTGATCATTCTATGGTAGACGGACTTGTTACCTCCATCAATCTATTTGACATAGGTATGGTTTCGAACCGCTCATGATTGGATCATGATTCAATTGCTTTGCATATAGTTTGCATTGTTTCAATTACATTGCATCTTCATTTGCATTGTTTATACATTGTTTTGTATATATTGCATATCATTTTGCGTCCATTTTTGCATTGTCATGCATGTTGCTAATAACATCCTACCTGTTAAGTTGTTTTCCTTGCAGGCACGATATTGTATATACGGTTCATTTGAGGCCTGGTGCAACCAGACGAGCCGCACAGGTATTGTATCCTCCAAGTGAGACGTATCGAGAATTGCATAATTCTCTTACATCCTTTCTGCATTTGTAATGTAGTTGCATTGGTGTATGCTAGCTTAAAACTGTCGCATGTGTGCTTCATTACAGCTTTCTTTGCATGATCATAAGTTATGTCCGGCTCTGTGCATTGTCTTGCATCTTGCCCCCGCCTTCGGGCGCATATCTTGTTTGTCTTGCATGTTTGTCTGAGTCTTCGGCCTTGTCAAAAATGGGTCGTCTCTGGGCTTTGACATTCACTCCCGTCATTGTTATGACTTTCGAGTTCTGCCAAAGAGGGGCAACTGTAGACACCCCATTTTTGACCGTCCTCAAGACTTGGACGTCACCATCGGAACACTTGGTGATTACCCTTGTTTGTGTTCGTCTTGAGTTCCCAGAGGTCTCGGTTGCGTGTCTTGCCTCAGGACCTCTCGACTCGACCGTGTTGTGTCTGGTTTTGCACCAAACACTTGTGTTTTGCCTTGGAGGGGCAGCGAATGCCTTGTGAGGCATCCCCATACATCACCGGCCATGGCTTGAGGCCACCGGCCAATGATTTTATGCCATCGGCAATGTATATTGCCGGTCGGCACTGTTTGTTACCGGTCGGCCATTTATTTTGCCAAAATGGCAATTTTGAATGGCCGATCACTGTTCACCTACTTTTGGTAGATATTTTGTGCCAGCTGTGATAGCTGGCGCCCACCTTTTCTCCCCTCCATACACGTGTATGGAGGGATCTCTCTCTTGACAAGCTTATTTGACAAGCTTTACAAGAGAGAGCTCTATAAGAGAGAGTCTCCTCTCTTGGATTTAGGGTTAGAAAACATAGTTAGAGAGCTCTGGTTTTAGGTTAGGATTTATATATCTATCCTATCTCTCTCTCTCTCTCTCTCTCTCTCTTGAGCTTAGTGTGTGTGTTTTGTCTTACTTTTGCTCACAAGCCCCCACCATCACACCATCCCTTGGAGCTGAGGCCTCTTGAGAGTTTTTTTGGAGGTTTTGAAGCTGGTTTCAACCTAAAGAAGCTGCTGGAGCTTCATTTGTGAAGAGGATCTTCAAGGGTAAGAAGCTTGCTCCTTTTTATCCCTTTCTTGCATTGTATTTTTGCCTACCTTACAACTATTTTTGTGTTTAGTATATAACATAAAAAAGTTCTGTTTTTAAGCCCTCTAAACAGTTTGTTTAGAGTGTTTTGTAATTTGAGGTTGTTTAACCCCTTTTGAGGCTTGTAAGGCTCCTTTTTGTGTCATTTTGTGTGAGCTCTGGGACCATTGAGTTTGGGCCTCCTCACCACTGAAATCTTGAGGGATTTCAGAGGTGGGGATGGTGCCTTGAGGTCCTAGGAAAGAGAGGGCCACCCCCTCTCCTTGTTGTCCTTGAAAAGGACCATTTTTTTGGCCTCTTGAGGGAGCACCATGTTTAGGTTCATGTTGACCATGCCTTAGCTGATTTTGTGCTTATTATGTCATAATATGCCTCTGTTTTTAGTTAGTTTTGGTACACCATGCTTGCTTAGCATACATGCCTTATAATGCCATTTTATTGCCTTAACATGCATCTAGGTTTTAACCCTTGTTCAAGCATGCTTTAGGCCTAGCTTTGTGAAGCTTTCATGTTTATTTTGCCATGATTAAGGTCTGTCCTTAGTTGTTTGGGTCGACTTTGGCATGCATTGTATAGTCCCTTTGCATTTTGGCTTGTTGGCCTCAAGTGTGTGATTGTGTGGTATGCATTACTTGCATCATTTTCAGTGGTTTGGGACCGCTTGCCATGCTATTTCAGTCCTCATAACATGCTTGCATGCTTGCCTCTTGATGCTTCTTTGATGCTTTAAAAGCTTGTGTTGAATGCTCCATGTTTGGTCTCTTTTGCATGCTTCCATTTTTAGGATACTTGGATGCCATCTAGGTGTTCCCTTAGCATTGTTTAGGTCTGCCTTGAACATGTTTTAAGTCTTCTTGGCCTTGTGGAGCTTGGTTGGCTTGGCCATGGTTCAAGTCTCCTTGCCTTGCCTCAAGTATTTGGACCAATTGCATGCTTTGTTTGTCTCGTTTGCTTGGTTTAGCACCATCATTAACCTGATTTTCAAAGCTCGTGTGCATGCCATATATCCATGTTTGCATCCTCCTAAGTGTGCTTGAGAATTGTCTCTTTATGCCTAAGTGTTGGTCTTTGTATACATGCATGTTTGCATGCCATTAGTCCTTCATTTTTGGGCACTTTGGCCACTGTTTTAGGTTAGTTTGAGGGCTGCCTAAATTAGTCTAAGTCCATTCTTGCATGTTGTGACATGCTTACCTTGTGTGTTGATTGCATGCTTGGCCTATCACGTGTTGTGGCATGTCTAAGTGACTTTGCATTTGGCATGCATTTCTCTTAGTTGGAATTACCTAACATGTTGCATGCTTTGCATACTTGCATGCTTGAGTAACTAGCATAGTTGTCACATGCCTTGTATGCTTGTTTGCATTACCATGTTGCATGCCTAGTTAATATGCTTAGGTTGCATTGCATGCATGCTTTGCCTCTTGATCATCCATGATTAAGGTTGAGCTCCTCACTTGTTTGTTGGTTTGCATTGCATTTAAAATCAACATGCATAAATTGGTCTCTTGGGCCATCACGCATCGAAATGCGCGATTGATGGTCCGAGAACCAAGGACCATGTCCCTTTGAGTCATAAACATGATAAGGGATATGGTTGGTGCATACATTGCTTGAATTGCATTGCCATGCAAAGCTCTGTCCTCTGCTGCTGTCAAACAGATTCTGCAGGAACTTTTTGCCGATCGACTGCACAGAGTGCTGACCGGTAATCCATCTGTGGCCGATGGATTCATTTTTGGCCGATCAACACCAGATCACAGCCGGTGATGATTCCCTCCAGCCGGTGGCATTCCCCAACATCCAATGAGCACATCCTAAGACTTTGGCAGTCTTCAGAGAAGCAGAGCAGGAAAAACAAAGGCAGCTTGTGCATGGCAGTGGACTTCCGAGCAAGACGCGAGCACGCGTGCATTGAGCCCTCTTCCCGAGGCCTTTTTTTCTTGCTTTCTTAAATTAATTAATTTGTTTAATTAATTTAGTTGGTCTGTAATAATTAATTAGCTAGGATAGTTAATTCATTATTCGAATTGTATTATTCTTTTGGTCCCTCCGAGCGAGGGCGAATTTGTAATAAGTGTGGGTGAGTGTGTGCATGCCTTCCAACTCCCACTTCTTTCTCCCTTTTACTTACCTGCTTTGATGGTTAGTAATAGGTCATGTTCAATTTAGCATACCTTATGCTATGCATGCGTGCATCATTCATCAGTATTGCATGCACCAGGCTCAGCGCATCATGCTAACTGCATTAGTATTTCAAATCTAACTTGAATACATGCTACTTGTGCATTTTCACATGTCATTCATAGACTAGCCGAGCCTACTCTAGTGACATTCCATATGCGTTGCATTAGATATTCAAACATGGACTTGGATCATGCATTGATTGCTAACAAGTTCTTTGTTTTGGCACGGAGTACGATGTAAGTATTTATACTTTAGCATCCTTGCATGCGTGTGAGTGTTGCCATGATAGCATGATTACCATGAGGCTAGCTGCTTATGTGATATAACTGCTTGAATGCCTGTGGGTGAAGGTTGGGCTACCTGAGTTGGAATAGCTTATTGAAATCCGTGTTTTAGCCTACTTGCGAGTAGCAAATTCCAAAACATTTTTTCAAAACAAACGGATATGCAATGCTTATTCCCAAATTAGGCAATCTAGTCTATACTTTTGTGCTGTGCGCATAACATAGTAATTCTAGGCTAATAATCGGGATAAGAACACATAACGTTTTCAAAAACGGATATCACGATTAGTAGAGGCCGATCTTCGAATCGGGCAAGAGGGGGTGCTCATAGCTGACCTTCCCCAATCGTACCCTAGCTCCCGAGCCGAGGCAACTTTGGTAATGACGGACACGTGACCTTTGGCACCGAGTCAGGGTTTCCTAAATTCCCCCATAAAAAATATTTAGGTGGCGACTCTGTATCTAGAAAAGCAGTCCATGTTTGGCACTTCTTTTCAAAAATCTATTTCTCAAAACGATTTGCCGGATTTAGACTCTTTGGTTCAGATTAAGAACCGTGACACAATTCGAGTCCGAACTGTAGCGAGGCCCACGGGCGCGTCTACAAATAGCCACTTCCCAAATGAGGCCAATAATTTCATATGTTTTTCATTGAACACATCATGTTTCCTTATTTAAGATTTAAGGAAATAGCAAGAAGTGAAAGGAAACTAAGTTAGGATACGAATTGGCATGAAACGGTTAAAAGAAAATAAGCAGACTTCACTAATTTGAGCATATCTATTTTTGTACTTAGAATTTGGGTGTGAGACCACCACCATTAGAAACAAGACTTCGAGGGCTTGAATTTAGGCTCAAGAATCGCTTAAAACGGAGTCTGGATGAAGGAGATATGCCTTTTTGAAGTTGGGCTGAAACAGGGGTTCCGTTCGAACGGAAATCACCACCGCTCGTGCGTCCCAAATCCGCTCAAGTGGAAAAATCGGCCGCTTGAGTGCCCAAGGATCAGAACCGAAACTTATTTTTTTCTTCATGTTCCACTCGTTCGGTTCCCGTGGCCACTCGTACGGTCTCCGTGGCCGCTTGTGCGGTCTGGGCAAACTCAGACAATCTGAAAATGGCCAAAAAATGACAAACCAACCAACTCATTTCCAAAGCTCAAATTCATGCAAAAACAACTCAAAAACATGATATCTAAGCATGATACAAGTGTAATTCTACATTAAACATTCTAATCTTGCATCAACAACAATTCCATAGTCTTATCTTTTTCCCATATTCATACATTATATAAACAAATTCAAAGTATATAAACCATGAATAATCTTACAACAAAACTTGTTTCCATAGATCATCTAAGGTTTGTTTCATGGGTCAATCACAAGAGTGGACTTAAATCAACAAAGATGGAGAGATTAGGGTTCAATCTCATGTCTTAAGCTTAAACCACTATACAACTCAAAACCCTAGCTCAAACCCCTAATCTCTTCTTGATTTCTTGACAAAGATGAGTTAGAATCAAAGTTTGTGAGTGATTTTCCATACCTTGGTTCAAATCTATGGTTTGTTCATTGATTTCCTTCAAATCCCTAGCTTCCTCTTCTTCCTCTCTCGCTAACTCACACTATAGAGCTCTCAAGCACAATAAGGAACACAAGAGGCCAACAAATATGTGACTAGCTTTAAAAAAAATTCCAATTTAATCATTACGAATCGTAATTTTTCAAAATCTCACTAAAGGATCTAAAAATCATGCTAATCATAGATATGAAGTCGTTTTTTGTTTATCGCGCCTCTACGGCTCCTAATTTCGGTTCAAAGTTCCAATTGCAACAGACATTCCTACTTTCAATAGATATTTTTCCAAACTCACATATTTTCCATACTTAAACTTGCAAATTCATATCAAACACATAATCACATATATAATTAAGCATAGTACGGGTTGGGTTATCACATGCATGATAGGGTGATGGTCATTTTGGTCTTATTTTGCATTTATTAAACTTGCACAATTGGTTTTACAAGCCATCATGTAATGGAGTTGCTTGATTGATGGTTTATGAACCAAATTTTGTTCCTCCTTTGATTTCCCCATGAAAATGAGAGGCAAAGTGTGCAAACAACCCTTGAGAAATACACTGTTTTGCTCTGTTTGTTCTCTGTTTCAGTAAGGAAGTCCAGGTTATCAATGGCCGACAGTCGCCACTAATAGCCGACCGGCCCCTTGTCAGCCATCAATGAAATTTGCACAGTGTGTTGGTAAGGTGGAGCAGAGATGTTCTGGAAGTGGGCAGAATTGTTGGTGTTCAATGTTTAAACAGAGGCATTCAGCAGCAAGATAGTAGCTTTTCGGGTGGAAACCAAGCATGCATGGGCCTCCCTCGCTTTCCGGGATTAGCTAATTAGTTTAATTAGCAATAGATCAAATATGTATTCTAATTAATTAGTTGTAGCTAATTAAGTGTTATAAATAATTAGTTAGTTTGACTAGTTATTTAATTTCATTTTGTAATTAGTTAACTAGCTAGTTAATTAAATCGAATTTTGTAATAATTAGTTAGCTTAATTAGTTTAGTTTAGCTAGCTAGTTAGCTTTTATTCATTCGAACCCTCCTTTGCGAGGGCGTAATGTTGTAAAAATTTGTGCGTGCGTATGTGTATGTTTTCTAAACCCACATTTTTCTCCCTTTTATGTACCCGCTTTTGATGGTTAGATTAGAGACATGTTTCAATTAGCATATCTTATGCTTGTATCCATTCATCTCGTATTGCATGCACCGAGGCTCGGCACATCATTCAAACTGCATTGTCATTTCAATAATTCTTTGAATACGTGTTTAATCGCATGTTGTTTAAATTGCTTCATATGCCATATTAGTAGCCGAGCCTATTAATTGCATATTGTATGTGTTGCATTAGGCATCTTGTATAGTTAGGAATCATGCATAATTTTCTAACTTTGTCTTCTTAGCTTGGAGTACTAGGTGAGTTTTTATACTTTAGCATACTTGCATAAGTGTGAATGTTGCCATAATTAGCATACTTGTCATAAGGTTATGTGCTTAAATGCCTATGGATGAAGGCTTATTGCTTGAATTGGAACGATTCAACGAATATGCGTTTTAAGCTCACTTTGTTGAGTGGCAAATCATATTTTAAGCCCACTATGTTTGGTGGCAAATTCGCAAACTTTAAGCCCACTTGAGGTGGTAAATTCAAACCATTTTCGCAAACAAACATGAGTTGAATTGTTCCAAATTAAGCAAACTGGTCTATATTTACTTGTGGGCATCACATAGTAATGCTAGTTTAATAATCAGAATAAGAGCACATAATGTTTATAAAAAATCATATCATGATTAATAGAGGCAGATCTTTAATCGGGCGAGCGGGGGTGCTCAAATTCATTCATGACCTTCCTCTCTCGTACCTAAGTTCTCGAGCCGAGGCAATCTTGGTGATAACGGACACGTAGCCTTTAGTACGAGTCATGGATTTCCTAAATTTTCTCAAAATAAAATATTTAGGTGGTGACTCTGTATCTGGCAAAGCAGTCTAATTTTGACATTTTTATATTCAAAATCAATTTTTCAAAACGATTTGCCGAATTTGGACTCTTTGGGGATTATCAGTTTCACATTGCACTTGTGAGATTAGATTCAGAACCGCAGGAGTCCGAACTGTAGGGCTTTACTTTCGAGCTTCCTAAAGGGAGTACGAAAAAGGCAAGCTACATTCGCCAGCTGTTGTTTTTTTGAAAATATTTTTGGCCAATTTGGCTCAAATTCTATAAATAGACCGTTGCATTCAGAATTTAAGATTAGAAAAAATTTCAAAAGCTTTGAAGAGCTAAAAGACCTCCTTCCATCTTCCTTTCTCCGTTGACCTTCAAACCTTCTTTAGCTATACATAAACAATACATACACCATTAGAGCTTATTCTTGAAACCTTTTGCTAGAGTTTCAAACCATATTTCATTAACTTGAGGGTGTTTGGAATCAAGTTTGATCAATAACCAAAGCTTACTCTCTTCAAGAGGTATAAGCTTGTCACCTTTTTCCTTACTTTCATTTTAATCTTTTTCTATCTTTTTCTTGTGTTTTCCTACTGTTTTGGATCAATTCCAAGTGTTGGAACTTGGGGTTGGAGAGCTACCAAAGGTAGAGAGGCTTAACACCCTTTCTTGCACCTTATCCCATAGCTTATACCCTTTGTTTTTGCACTCTTTTCTTTGATTTTCATACTGATTTTCAGAGTTTAAAAGGACTGAAAAACATTGGTTTAGAAGTCCCAAAAGTGGAGGGATTAGCCATCCCTCCTTGGTCTTACTTACTAGTGTTGTATCTTTTTGTTTCTGCCTATCTTTTGTGCTCTTTAAACATCATTTTGGCTATTATTTTTTGCATGTTAGGGATTGTTTTAGAGCTGTTTTAATTCATTTAAATAGTTTATGCTTTGAAAATCATACTTGTTGTGTTATAAGTCCTCATGGCTTATATTGTTTAGGCATTAGACACCGAGTCATTTGAGTTGATAACTTTATTTACTTAGTTTTCATGTAAAGAGTTTCATTTTAAATAATCAACTTCGTATAATCATTTTTGCACCCTCCCTCCTTTCTTCTTTTCTTTTGTTCGAGAGTTATTTCAAACAAGTGCTTGTTATTCAAGGCATGAGAAAAAGACCTATGCACAATGGATTAATCTCTATGGAGGTTCATCATCAATGTATAGTCTCTCTTTCATGCTATGGATCACTTCTCGTTTGACATATCTCTTCATTTAGTGGACTTAAATATCACCTTAGACAAATTGACTAAGTAAAGGAAAGGTAAGTCAAAAAAGCTAAAATTGGCTTAAAATCAATGAAACCAACATAAAGAAGATGAATAAAGTTGGTTGGATTCGGCCAAATGTTATGTTGAGTTCATCGCTCTGAGAATTATCGTTTTTCAATCCATGATATTTTGGCGAAACTTGAAACGTGTCTATCTCTCTCTTTGAGCCTCCACGATAAAAGGGAGGGGTGGTCGTCTTCATTGCATTTATTAATTGTTTTGTCCAAATTGTATTCGAAATCATCAAGCTATCAACTTGTGCCAATTGGTGGTTTCAAACTCGAATTCACTCTTCTCTTGAGGTTCATAACAAAGAGGGGTAGAAGGGACAAACAGGGCCTAGAAAGGCTTTGTCTGCACTATTCTCACCTCAGAGCACAAAACATTTTTTGGCATAAAATTAGGGCACAACCGACACTTTTTTGACTCGGCCAAGTCTCATTTAGGGCCGGTCGGCTCTTAACGTTTGGAAAGCAATGAATTTTGGCAGAAACGGGGGGAAACAATTGAGGGTGAAACAAAGTGGTCTGGGCAAACAGAGCAATTTCTGGGCACTGGGCATGCGATCATTGTGTCTCATGGTTATCTAGATTACTATTCTCATTCGTATCATTGTAATTGTTGTAAATAATTCTTGTTGTAAATATCCTTGTTGCAATTATTATTTATATAACGCCCTTGTTGTAATAAATTAGGTAGGTAGCTTAGTGTCCCTTAGAAGTCAATTAGCTTAGCTAGTTAGTAGTTAGCTAGTTTAAATTCATTTATTCGGATTTGTAATAGTTAGTTTATTTCAGACACTTGAACCCTCTTGCATGAGGGCAAATTATAATAATGTATGTATGTCTTCCAATCCCCATTTCTTTCTCTCTTTTATTTCTCCACTTATGATGGTAGCATAGAGCATTATGTTTCCTTAGCATTTTTTTATGACTTGCATCCACTCGTGTTGCATACATAAGAGTTCGGCTCATCATACTAGCCGATGTCAATTTCAATTTCATTACTTGAAAACGTGATTTATCACATGTCTTGAATTAGATCACATACCATGCTCATAGTCGAGCCCATAAAAATTGCATAAATGTGTGCGTTGCATTAGTCACATTGCATTGTTTAGGAACATGCATATTTTCTAATCATTTTTCTTTATTTGTCTTGCCTCGGAGTACTAGGTGAGCATTTTTTGTTTTAGCATCTTGCATTGCGTGTAATTGTTGCCATGTCGAGCATGCTTTTCCGTGAGGCTAAATGCTTAGATGATATACCTGTTTGAATGTCGGTGGATGAAGGCTAACTGCTAAAATTTGGACAAATTGATTAATGTACAAACTCACATTTTCAAGTGACGTGTATTCTAAACAATTTTCAAACAAACATGAAGTCAAAGTGTTCCAATTTTTATAAATTAGTCTATACTTGCATGCATCACCTAGTAAAGTTAGGCTAATAATCGGAACAGAAGCATATAATGTAAAAAAAAAAAAAATCACATCATGATTAGTAGAGGTCGATCTTTGATCAGGCGAGTGGGGTGCTCAATTCAGGACCTTCCCCTCTCGTACCTAAGTTCTTGAGCCGAGACACTTTGGTGATGACGGATAAAAGGCCTTTGGCACGAGTCTCGGATTTCCTAAATTTTTCAAAAATATTTAAGTCTCGACTCTGTAATCTGGCAAAGCAGTCCATTTTTGGCATTTGATTCAAATATCGATTTTTCAAAAGATTTACCGAATTTAGACTCATTTGTGTTTATCTATTTCACATTGCACTTATGAAATCAGATTCAAAACCACGAGAGTCCGAACTGTAGGGTTAGTTGTATCCGAAAGGAGCACGAAAAGCAATCTACAGTATCACACCCTTCTCAAATGTAATCATCCCAAACCTAGCTCAGCCTGCCATCAAGTATAATGTAGCTATCCCAAAATCGGCATTCAAAGAACTTTTAAATCCCACATCTACCCACTTAATTCAACTAATACAAGTTCATAATTATGTATATAAACTTTCTTTCTTTTTTTTCTTTCTTTTTTGCCTTAAAGGGCTAGTAAATTATTTAAACCATTTTAATAATTATCTGAATTTTAAACATTAACAAATTCATTTTAAAAATAAATATTTTTTTAACAAATATTTTAATTTAGGAAAAATTAGTTTAAGATCCCTCTTCTACTTTTAGTAATGGGAAAAGTCCAGAATATTATTTTGTGATGTCTAAGGTCCCTCAACCTCGACACCTATATATCATAGAGAAATTTGATTCTCTCATATCAAACCTCATCTCTGTCTCTCTTCATCTACCGTCGCTGCTCGATCTGCTATCACCGCCAGCCACCACTTGTTGCCATCGTGCTTCTCTCACTCTCATGTTGCCGATCTCCTTCCTCTCTCTCTCTCTCTCTCTCTCTCTCTCTCTTCTTCATCTTCTTTTTCAGAACCCAATTTAAAAATCGAAACCCGATGACTTCAGAGGGAAGTCAAGTGCTTGCGACTGAACATCACCAGATATATTTTGCTACTAACCAGGCACTCCAACTGCCTCAGGGATTATTCTCTTTCTTCCATTAGGGCGTCTATATTCTCTTTGCTTTACAAGACTAGACATCCGAGCAGTAGCTTCCACTTTATTTAATGCATCGACACTAGGTCCCCACACTCTTCTTACCATCATCAACTTGCGAATCAGAAGCCTTCGTAGCAACCTCCAAATGAGTAGAATATTTTTTGGGCATCTGGTTTTGTGGGACATCTGCAGTCACTTTTTTTGTTTGTGGTTTGTTTTGCCGAGACTGCTTCAAGTAGCAACTATGTTGGGCTTTCTACTAAATTTTCCTATTGCCCCCCCTCTGACATCACCATAACGATTTCTC
Organism: Camellia sinensis; assembly: GCF_055761805.1. Lineage (NCBI taxonomy): Eukaryota > Viridiplantae > Streptophyta > Magnoliopsida > Ericales > Theaceae > Camellia > Camellia sinensis. The sequence goes on from NC_138964.1 coordinate 162,629,336, forward strand.
TTCAACTCATCCAATTCAGTATCAGTTAACCTCTGACCAAGTTCTTTCTCCTCAAAGTGGAAAGTAGCCACTGTCCCATCCAAGGAGCATGCAAATAGTAAGTACCCATCAGGAATCCTGTTCCAAAGAGTGAGTACCCATCAGAACTCCTGTTCCAAAGAATAATAAATAAATAAGCTGAATTTATCTGGCAGGCAAAAGAGAATTTAGATTAAAAAATATACTAACCAATATCATCAAGTTACATAATTTCTATGAAGAGCTATTTTGACAATTGAATAGCTAACTAACTAGGATAAATCCAAGACATTTTGAGTAAAGAAATGCTTGGCCACAAAGAGGGGATGGGGACTTGCAATTGTCCAAACAGTTATAGTGCGATCCTAACTACCAATTGCAATAATATTATATGGCCGTGCTTCTTTGCCTCCTGTATTAGAAGTTTCATTGGTAGTATTTAGTTCTAATATGTTTTGGTTGTTAGCTAGTACTTTTGAGGTGTTTCTCTGTTGATAAGTTTGATGTTCAATTTTCTCTAGGTTGTTGTATGAATGTCTTACAGTCCAGAGAAAATTGGTCAAAATGAAAATGGTGATTGTTCAATTTTCTCTGGCTTGATCAAAAACACAGAGAAAAATTTTGAGTAAACCAGAGAAAATTGGTCAAAAGCACAAAGAAATTGAAAAGAAAATCTCTAGGAGGTCTAGAGAAAATCCCTGTGTTATTTATAATGATATACAAACACACTTTCTAAACTCATTTTCTAGACTCAATGTGTAAGTAATATGATTGGTTGATGAGTAGAGAAGATAGGAGAGAGTGTTATTTATAATATCGTAATTGATTGTCACATCATTGGCTTAAAAATTGGATCTAATTTTTTGTCTTAAATAGCAATGCCTTATATATATATATATATATATATATATATATATATATATATATATATTGTCTTTACATGGTTTACTCATTCACATTAGAAACCCCCAAAACAAGGTGGATTTCTGGTTGCAATATTCACAATCCTAAACTTAAATTAAAATAGAAAAAAAAAAAAAAAAAAGAAAGAAGAAGAAGAAGAAAGAAGTGAGTTAGTGCACGAGGCTTTCACTAAAATATAGAATAAATTGAAATGTTTAAGAGTTGGCCTCTTGCCAAGAATTTGGTGAAAAGAGAGAAAAATTTGGAAATATTTTAGAGGAATTAGTTAGTTTCTGCTAAGCATTTGAAAATTTTTGGTGGCCCATGTTTGACAATATTGTATGATATAAATGAAAAGCTCCTCATTTATAATTTTAGCTAAACCCTTGTTCTTATTCCATGAGTGAGTGTCACATGCATGCACTAACATTGCAATTGAATTTTATAAAGAGGTTGGTGCACGGATCCTTGCAATTCCTACAATGACACAAGAATCTGGATTTCTAGCTTCTGCAGTCATAGATTTCTGTGAGTACATGACTCAGCTCTTAATTAAAGTAACAATTCTATCTCTAAATAGATTTCTCATCCACTTAATTTTCTCTGTCTTGTTTAATTTTTTCTATGGTGTTCAATTTTCTCTGGATAGATAGAGGGATTTGAATGTTGATCCAGAGAAATTTGATATTAGTCCAAAGAAATTTGAATATTAGTCTAGAGAAATTTGTGAAAGGTTCAAGGGTTTTTGATGTTAATCCAGAGATCCATAGAAATTTGAATGTTAGTCCAGAGAAATTTAAAAAATGTTTAAGGGTTTTTTATGTTAGTCCAGAGAAATTTGAATGTTAGTCTAGAGAAATTTGAATGTTCAAGGTCTTGAACCTAGAGAAATTCCAAGGATTGCTTTGTATGCTAAATTCATTATGAATATAGACATAAATATGGTTATTGGATCAAGTCTCTTTTTGTAGTATAAGAATAATGTTGGATCAAATCATTGAAGCCATCAAACTGCTGACAACACAAGTGAATTTCTCTAGTTGGAGGGGATTTTCTCTGGGGTTGAGTAAATTTCTCTAAGTTGAAGAGGAAAATTTCTCTGGGTTAAATCCAAAGAAATTCTCTGGTAAGATTTTCTCTGTGATGTGTTCAGAGAAATTTGAAATTTTCTCTGTGATGTATCTAAAAAAATTTGAAATTTTCTCCGTGCTTTGTTCAGAGAAATTCTCTAGATCGAATTTTCTTTGAATCGATATTGAGGGACCTTAAACATTATAAAAATATTGAGTGTCCTTTATATTATAAAATCTTAATACCAAAAATCTTTAAAAAAATCCCTTTTAATTTAAACCCCCTATAAAAAAGTATATATGTATATATATATATATATATATATATAAACTCCTTATCTCAGACTTACGTCAAAATTAAACGGGTTCAAAGTTTGAAAACTACCACCCCTATTTGCCAAACCTCTTCCTCCCCACCAAGAGCTCCCTTATCCCCAAAATCACTACCCTAGTCTCCTTTCTCCAACACGCAATCCCATGCTTAACCCTTGCAAATCAAGAGAGAGATGGAGAGTCACGATGGTTGGAGTCGAAATCGAAAGGGTAGAGGTTGCTTGAGTGGGGTCACGAGGTAAGGGAAAGGGGTTAGATATGCGTAGGGAAGACTGAGTGGTAAGGGAAGTTGTGGAGAGGTAGGTGCTAGCTTGGGTGATTATCAAAGGACAAGAAAGGGAGAAGTGGTTCTGCTCAAAAAAAGAAAAAGAAAAAAGAAAGGGAGAAGTGGTGGCCGAGAGCGGGTTTAGAGAGAAGAGCGCGGATTCTCGGCCGCATTACCCAGCGGCCGTTTCCAACAGCCCCCAAAACGACGTCGTTTTGGGGGCAAATTTTCAAAAAAAAAAAATGCAGAGGAAGGAAGGAGAGGAAGAGGGAGGAGGGAGGAGGGAGGAGGAGGAGGAGGTAGGGAAGGGAAGGGCAGGGCCGGACTGGAGGGGGCCATAACCAGTGGGGGGGAGGAGGAGGAGGAGGAGGAGGCGGGGCCGGAGGCGGAGGAGACGGCGGTGCAGCTGCTGCGACGAAGTGGGTCGAGCGACGATCGGACGGCTGCGACGGCCGGCGGAGAGGCGACGGTCGCAGCCTCCTCCCTCCTCCCTCCTCCCTCCTCCTTCCTCCCTCTTCTCCCTCTCCGCTCCCCTTCCTCTGGTTTCTCTGCGAAGAGAGAGAAAGCAACAACGAAGAAGAAGAAAAGAAAAAAAAAAAAAAAAAACCCCCAAAACGACGTCGTTTTGGGGGGCTGCCGGGTAGGGCGGCCGAGGATCCGAATTCTAGAGAGAAATGCATTTTAGGATTTTTCCCTCTTTAATAATTGGATAAATTACAAATATGTCTCCTGAAATTTGATTAAAATACAAATCGTTCTCTGTGGTTCTAAAAATTACATTCCACCTCCTGATATTTCTAATTTCATAACAAATCACCTATTTTTTTAATAAATTATCAAATCAATTAATAATTTTTAAAGATATTAAAAATATATTTCAATTAACAATTTAAATAATTTTATTATTGTATAGGAGAGTAATTATTATTGTATAGGAGAGCAATTATGAATTTTATGTTTTTAATCAATTCTGTTAAATAAAAAATTTTAATAAAAGAGTGTTCGTAATTTTTCAAATTATAAAAAATAATCTCTAATTTAAGTAAACTTAAAAGAATGTATTTATAATTTACTTTAATAATTTGACTTTTCCCTCTTTAGAGGCTCCATTTGCATCGAGGTTTCTTGGGCTGATTTGGAAATCATATATACATATCCCTCCTCTAGTTGGTCTTGCACATTTCAAAGGTGGGTTGGGTCCAACTATGGTCAGTGACTAGGTTTATTCTCATTTGTCATGTAGCTATAATTTGCACTTAATTTTCATAACAAAATCTTCTGATTAAATGGGAACTCAGAAAGCAACCTTTCAGACACATAAAAAATAGTCTAAAAAATCCAGTTGTGCTGCTGCAGTTATTTACCCAAATACCTCACCTATTATCTCACTCACGTGCAGTATAGGCTCTCAACTCACTTGCAATCATCTTCAGGCTTCAACGGTTACTTATTTAGACAATTGTCTTTCAATTATACAAATTTCCAATGACTATATAGATGAAATGGACAGTTTTAAAAAAAATTAGAAAAATGACAATAATTCAAGGAATTTACGTGAAATTAACCTTTCTATGACTATAACAAGCAAAATGATGGAAAATTATAATAGCAGTTATCTTGCTCTTACTCAAAAAATGAATCTACAAGAAATACATACAAAAGATGCAAGTCTGAAACGAAAAGCTTCATATATGTACAAAATGAAGAAAAATTAACTACCATATTAAGTGCCTGTTTGGTGCAGCTTAAAAGCTGCTTATTTCAGCTTTCAACTTAATTTAAACTATTTTGATGTGTTTGGTTTAGCTTATAGCTTATAGTTTTTGGAAGTCAGAAATCAACTTATTCTTTGAGTGGAGCAGGAGATGCTTAATTTATAAGTCAGAAATCAGCTTATGTTCATACTTATAAGCTATAAGCTGTTTAGGCATAAGCTATAAGCACTTTCCCACAACTCTACCAAACAGGGCCTTCGGAACAACAAAAGATGGGACAAGTTTCATCCAAATAAATGCAAATGACAACCACAAAACATTAAGAAGAAAAAAAAAAAAAAGGAAAAATCTAATTTTTATTGCCATTAGATAGGAAAATGTGAAACTTAAGGATATGAGAATACTTTCCAAGAATCTGGGAGCTCCTACAAGGCCAAGGATTTGCTTCCTTGAGATCCTACAAGGAGCAAGCAACACAAGAAAGCACAAGAATCTGAGAGCAAGCAGCTCTAGAAATCAAAAGTGACTTTCCTATCAGGACAAAACAGAAAACCTCCAACACCCCATCACCTGAATGACAGTTATAATTGTACAATAATTTCAACTTGATTCATAAGTTGACCTCAACAGTCAAGCCAAGTGATTCCAATTTATTTCTCACTGAAGGTTCAACTGAATTTGGTGCTTAAACAATTATCTTAGTAATTTTAATGCACTCACTAAAGTCTCATCCAAGTTTCCCTTAATTTATGCAATTCTCAAGATATTCAAATTCAAATCTTGTAAAGATATGAAATGATCATGCAAGTAATCTTCCATTCAATAAAAATAACGCAATTACACCAACGGAGATCAATACAACCATGCATCATCTCATACAATCAAGATATATAAATAAAATAAAGTGCAAGAAATATAAAAGAGATGAACACTAGAATTTATAGTGGTGGCAATCCCTTGTACCTATATCCACTCCCTTGTACATATATCCACTCTCAGTTCCTCACCGGCTTTTCCTAAGTTCACCCAAAACCTTTACAACACAACTTCAAGGGTTTTCTCTAGGATCAACCCTCAGCCTCTTCCACACTAACATGTCATAATTACAATAATAAAGTAGGTTTTCTAGACTCGCCTAAAATCGATAAACACCAAAACACAATCCTAACCAATTCAAAAAGGTACTGCTCACCTAGAGCCTCCAAGTTGTCTCTATGTGAGCTTATAATGCAAGTGTGTGATGGAAAATAGTGCATATACAATATAGTATAGCACAAGAATGAGAAGCTATACTTTCTACAAAGCAAGAACCCACTGGCTCTGAAAAGTAAGTTCTCTACACACACACAAGTTTGTGAAAACTCTTTGAGATGTGATCTAAGGTGTACAGGAGATGCTTAGGAACTCACAAGGCTTGTTTCTCATTAGGAAATACTAAATAGGGATGTTTTATATATATAACCCAACCTTGTAATGGCTAGTTTTTTGAAATTTTGACCAAATGGCAAGCTACTAGGGTGGTCGAACACACTGCAGTCTGGTATCTAGGACCTCCTGAACTTCTACTATAGTCGACCACAACTATCACGTTGGTTGACCATACTGTGGAAGAAAGATTTTCCTGCTCTCAGGACATACTATGATCAATCAAGTTCATATAGCAAAGGCTTTTTGAGACTTTGCTTGAACTCTACTTGGTCCATGCCATGCTGATGGATCTCTTCATGTCAATGAAGCTTCTTCCACACTTCTTCCATGCATCTTCAAGCTTTCGAAGACATTGTACATACACGTAATCCATGTACTCTCCTCATAATAAAGGCTTGGGTTCTACAAAAGACTGCACATACAAGTTATAAAATTACCAACCTATATTAGTCCTCACTAAGGTTTTAACAAGTGACCGCAACCGTTATGTAACACCGTTACATAACGGTTTTAACGATTACCGCCACTCATTATAGCCGCTTTTTGCAGTGTGATTGAGATTCACAGGTATGTCGGCCGTAGCGACTGCCATAGCGGTCGTAACAGTGCCGTAACGGCCTGTTACGCACCATTACGTAACAGTTCCAAACTATTTCTTTCGAAAAAACACACAAAAAAAAGCTGAAAATGGGAGAAGAAAGATAGAGAGAAGAGAGAAGATAAAGAGAGAAAATAGAGGAGCAAGAGATAGAGAGAGAGAAGAGGGAAGATGAAGAACATGTTATTGATTGGTTGAAGCGGTAAGACCTATGCTATTCTATTCAGCTGTTATCACTCAACCATTTTGTTTACGTGTGCCTATTTATATATTGTTTGAAAATAATAATAATAATAATAAGCCTGGTCATTATCTATTTGGCTTGATTAAAATATGTGTATATAAATATATATTTAGACTTTTATTTATTCTCTTACTTTTGTCATTGTTTATCTTATATATAATAATTAGTGATTGAATTTTTGTATAATATAAAGTCATTAATTATCAAAATAAAATGTAAAAAACTCAGTTTATAGTGATTTAAAATATATTGGATCATACTTAAAAATTTACAAAAATTGATCAATATTTATTTCTAACCCAATAAATTGATCATGGAAAAAAAATATGCGTATCGGTAAATATTTTTCAAATTATGCGAAAAATAAAAAAAATCACGGTTCCGGTTATCGCAACCGTTACACTACAGCCTTTATGCCCCGCAACTGCAACCGCGCTACCGCCACCGTTACGACGACCGCAACCGTTTTTCAGAACCTTACTAATCATACATCACCAAAATCTATTAATCTCGGTGGCAGCAAATAATCATTATAACAATAACATTCGGTGTTTTCAGCAGAAGTATATGACATAAGAGTGTAAGACCCAAAAGACTTCCTTACAAGAACAAATATCCATGTTGGTATTTCATAAATCCCCTTCAGAAGACCCAAAAGACGTCCTTACAACAACAAATACCCTTGTTGGCATTTCATAAATCCCCTTCAGAATGGATAAGCTGAAGAAAAATAATATCGATGCCCCCAACAAGACTATAATTTTGGTTTATACAGCATGTACAGCAATACATGAAAATTTTAAGCTAGTTACACAGCGTTTGTTGCACAAAAAGGATTTTTCTCCCTTTCCATATTTTGTGTGACCTATAAAATAAGAAAACATTCTTTGTAAATCCTTTTTGACCAAAAAGCAAAAAGCAAACGAACATAAGTCTCATGCATAACCATTCACCACTACTAAACAGGATGTCCAGGAAGGTTTACACCATCTGAACATTAAACCCTCGGCCATCTTTTATGCTGCAGGTAACCACCCTAATAGGTACTTTTCAGTCTATCTATTTGTCTGTCTATCTATATATACTTTGATCTATTTAGTTCCCATCATTTTCTAGAGTTCAAATTGGATCCCAACCTCCTAGAATAAGATTAATCCTAGCCTCTGCAACCCAGACTTGCCCCCTCTTACTACAAAAATGTTATTTATTTCTGTTCTGTTTCAATCTTTAGATCCTTCTCTATATGCCCCAACTGTCTGGTGAAAAACTATGACTAAATACACGTTCTTAAAATGCATGCACCAAAAACTATCAAATAGGGGGATAAAAATTATTTTACAATAAAAACATTTACAAAGTAAATTAAATGTAATAAAAATTCCCTCTTTGAGCAAAAAGCTTCTACGAGGGAAAACCAAGTTAATCTAGAATTCCTCAACACACTAAAAGCGACAAATAGGTGATAATCTTTCTAACATTTTAAAAATTATACCTCAAAGTAAATCTCAAATACTCAGTAAAAGCTTCCATGACATCAGCATATACAATAGAAAGTACAACTAGTAGGTTATTATCATTTTGTAATTCAGCACTGTATTTAATTTGATGCCATACAGAGGACAATACACACCCAACAAAAACTAAGGTCGTCATATCTAATTGCATATCAATCTAAAAAGGTTAATAAAATAAAATAAAATAAAATAAAAAATCAGTGAGACATAAGATGACCAAAGTAAACATGCACTATTAAAAGTACCAGGTCAAAATCATTAGACATAAACAACCTCAAAAGACCAAAAAACAGAAACTAGCATCACACAGAAATCAAAAGACAATATGACAAACAGATTTTCATCCTGCAACATTGTCGTGTTCTAACTAATCAAATCTACCTCACTGTAACAATGTCATCAATCTTCAAAATCATCCGCACACACTCTGTAGCCAGACTGATTGCACTAGTGCTTACTAGCAGCGGCTGCACCACGTTTTCTTCCAAGATGTTAGTGATTTGCCCTTTCCTCACATTGATTCCGGCATTGATCTCACCCTGGGCATGCCGATTCCTAAGCTCAGTGACAATAGCAATTGGGTTCAAACCTGCATTCTCAGCCAAGGTATAGGGAACAACTTCAAGTGCCTCTGCAAAAGACCGAACACAGTAACTCTCCATCCCCTGCAATACCTTAGCCCATGCACCCAATTGCCTTGAAAGCTCTATCTCTGGTGCACCACCACCAGCAATCAGAAACCTCTTGTTGACTAAACACCTCACAACACACAGGGCATCGTGCAAACTCCTTTCTGCTTCATCAAGAACCAATTGGTTCGACCCACGAACAAGCACTGTTGTGGTTTGACCCATATCCTTAATTCCCGTAATCTTCACCATCTTCCCATCTCCAAGCGAAACCTCCTCAACCAAATCCGCATAACCCAACTTCTCAGCACGGAAATGCTCAATGTTAGCAATAGGCAAACAGTTCAGAGTCTTTGTAATGAACTCAATCTCATCACGCTCAACGTCCTTAATCACCATAATCTTGGCTTTCGCAAGATAATGCAACGATAAATCAGTCACAGCATCCCTCAAAATACTCTTCTGAATCAACAACACATTACACCCAGTTGCCTTAATCTTCTTAATCATACCCAGAATATAATTCCTCTCCTCTTTCAAAATTCGATCCATTTGGGTATAATCCGAAACCACAATAGATTGCTCAATATCAGTTTTAGGCGGCGAAATTTGAAATTGAATAACAGCAATTTTGGCATTTTCAACACGAGTAGGACCACCAGCAGAGTGGCTCACCTTCTTGTCGAAAACCAAACCCTTGATTAGTTCAGTATCATCCACAGTTCCGCCGAGCTTTTTCACAATCTTCACGTCTCGAAGATCAACAAGATCGGGCTTTAAGGGATCAACCACAGAGAGAACAGCATCGACAGCAAGAGGAGCCAACAGAGTAGAGTACTGACTAACTACCTTGCTATTGAGCGAAGTACTCGCGGACTTCACAAGCGATTCGCGATCTGAGAGCTCAACAGGGACAGCCATTGCGGTGAGTACATCGACAGTCTTGAGAGAGACTTTGTGGAGAGAATCGGAGATGACGGTGGGGTGAATTCCGGTGTTGAGAAGAGAGAGGCACTGCTTGAGGAGAGCTCCGGCGATCACGACGACGGTGGTGGTGCCATCGCCGGCCACGATGTCTTGAGATTTGGAGAGTTCGACAAGCATCTTCGCCGCCGGCTGAAGAACCTCCATCTTATTGAGAATGGTGGCGCCGTCGTTGGTGATGATGACTTCGCCGGAGGCGGTGGAGATCATCTTGTCCATGCCTTTGGGACCGAGGCTGGTACGGACGGCATCTGCTACGGCGCGTGCGGCGATGATGTTGGCCTGGCGAATGTCTTGCTTGCGTTTATTGTCAACGTAGCTCTCGGTCTTCGATGCGGCGGCGCGTGGAGCTTGGACTGCCGGCGACGCCATGACTGGTTTGGATGAGTGAGAGTTTTAGAGAGATTTGAAACCCTAGCTTGGGAAATGGTACAAAACCCTAGAGTTCCATCGAAAAGACTAGAAGCGGGAGAGGGAGGGAAAGATAAATGATTAATTACACCAAGGTCCCTTAGCTATCGGTTAATATCACTTACATTATGTTTGGTGAGAGAGAAAATAAAAGAAATGATTACTTAAATTATAAGATAAAAGAATTAATTATAATTTTTTTCATTCTTATTTGGATAAGTAAGAAATAAAATAAAATAAATTATTGTGATTTCTCTCTTTCTTATTGAAAAAATTACTCATAAATCTCATATGGAAAAATGTTGTTCCGTTTAGTCCTGAATGTTTTTTATTAAACCATTTAGTCCTTTTTTTTTGGTATGTTGTATTTGTTTGTTATATTAGTTTTTTTATTTTACTTGTGTACCCTTGTTTTACTATTAGGGGGCATGTGTGGATAAGGTATGTGGTTAACATTACTATACCGTTAAGAAGGCATCTGCGAAGTGATTTTTGGGGGTGATAGTGTTGCCCACTTGATGTTATATTCTTATCGTGAAATATTTTCTCTATAGGTAGGTTGGTTATCAGGTTTTCTACTTAGCCCATTAACATCAACAAGCACAACATCACTACTAAGAACCAATGTCAAAATACTACATTAACGATTGCAACATACACTGAGGAACTTTGCCCTAAATTAACATTGCGAATTAAATTGGGTAATGTGTCAATACAACAACCACTCACAAACACAACAACCAAAACTCAAAACACACAGTTCATATTCCCAAAATACATAAACAATTTCAGTTTGCAGCACTACACATGTTTAGGTTTCATAGAAATCGGCAGTAACTCCAAGAATGGCTTAATCGGCGGCATAGGATACACTTATAGACGGCGGCTACATTGCCGATTTACCACCAAACCTCACCTATTTCACAATAAGCCAGCCCTGTGCACAGTCTTACTTTATAGTCATACAATTGCAGTTTAATTGAATTTTTATGTCAATTTACATGTTTATTACGTTTTCCATCGGATCATGAATTACATGTTACCGTAGCAATAATATTTATTTTTTGAATGTCCGTTGTGGTGTACGAATTCACGACAAGTTCAACATATCAATACATCGTTTCATGTGCCGTTGATCCGAACCAACGTTGAAAGGAAAAAATTTAATTCGATCTTCAATGTTTTTTGCCAGCCCACTGCTTTTTTAGTCACATTATATGGTGAGTTGGTTGGTATGATGTGAGTGCACATCGCATCGTCGGTTCATCTGGGTGTTTGTTACCAACCATGCATGCCATTACCATCATTCGTCATAGGTTCGGCTAATGTCAATCACAACACATATAACACCACCATTGGACACATTCAAAAAACAACAACTTGCCAAGCCACCAAAACACATTTCAGAAAAACCCACCAGATTTCATGCAACATTATGCTACTTCCCCCAACACAAGATTGATTATTGTTCAACATTTCACCCACAGTGCAAAACAAAAAAAAAAATAGAAATTATGCCTAAACACATAACATGCCTAACAACAACGTTACTGGCTTTTGCCTCACATGACGTACGATTAAGTAAATTCATTCATCAACATTTTAACATTCAAAAACCAACATTAATCCGTAGCAAAAATATGTATTTTTTGAATCTCTGTGTTGGTGTACGAATTCACATGACGACTTCAGCATATCAATACGTTGTTCAATGCGCCGTTGATCCGAACCAACGGGAAGGGAAAAAATTCAATTCCATCTTCAATGTTTTCTGCCAGCCCACTGCTTTTTCAGTCACATTATATGGTGAGTTGGTTGGTATGATGTGAGTGCACATCACATCGTCGGCTCATCTGGGTGTTTGTTACAAACCATGCATGTGATCACACAAAAGTTGTTATTCCTATTACACCGTACCTGATATCGACACATTCTTCAATTCTTAAACACATAACGTACCTCACAACGATGTTACGGGACTTTATTCAATACTTACATTTTGTATACATCCGTTGAAAATAACATTAAAAAACTAACATTACACACTCATAGCATTAGTAGACTTGTAAACAGGGGACCACGACCACCACGACATCACCTAACATTACACACTCATAACATCACACACCAATGATCACACATTACACACGAATTGCCCGACACACCCCAATACATATTTCACACTTGTGCCAGTAACTACAACATTAACGAAAAAATAATAATAATAACCCACCAACCATTAACACATACACAAAACAGGGGCCACCCCTCCCTCCACAGTAACACCACCATAGATGCCAACATAAACACCAGTACTCCACACCACTATTAGCTCAATACATTTACAAACCCACAATGCCTTTAACATTCAGCACTATTCAAACTAGTACACACCATTACTGGAATCGCAGTCGAAACCAAATTTGTAGGTAAATGTCATACAACTCAATGTTCATTCAGAAACCAAAAACGCACAAACACATCTTAACCCACATACTTGACACCATGGAACCACGACCGCAACACTAACGCAGACTAGGGGATGAAGCGATCTCGCTGATAACACCACGTCACTGTAAACTACGGTTCACAATGTTCCAATGTACGCTCCACACAATTATGGCAATGTTTATACGAAATGGGGGTTTCGAATTTCTAGGGTTTGGGTGGAGGGCACAAATGTTAATTTTGGGAATGTTCTCGAGTGATTAACGTTGCTAGCAATGGATTTCAAAGTAATGAAAGTTCCAGAACTTTTCAAATTCCTTAGATACGTTTTGATTGAGCAAGAGAGAAGCCCCAGAAGACCACTATAGTAGGCTTTATGGACAATTTAGTAAATTTAACATCAACAAAACCCACAATTACCCCTACAACTTGCAAGACATGTGCTAACACTACGGGCTCCAATGTCTTTACCATTTTAGTAGGACCTATCGGTCTATAAAATAAATTGTAGGACTAAATGGTGCAACAAACATTGATTTGGGATTTAATGGTGTAATGGTGTTTTACCCTTTCTTATTTGATTAGATTTCATAAAAATAAATAAAAAAAATTTATTTTATGTTATATTATCAAAATAACCTTTTTATATTGAGGACATGGATGTCAATCATTTTATTCTTTTTATTTTTACAAGGACAAAATTGGTATTATAAAAATATAAGAATCTGATGGTTTCTTTTCTCTTCCAATCTATCTACTTTTAAGAAGATTGAAAATGCGAGTAATAAGATAAATAGGTTTCTCTCCATTTAAGTTATCCAAACAAGTAAGAGAAATACATATATTTTCATTTCTTTTCCTTTCTCTCCAAATTACTCAATCCAAACATAGTGTTATCTCCTCATTTTTTAACTTGTATTTTTACTCTTTAATTTTGAAATGTTTTACTTACTCCTTTAAAAAAGGAATTTTTGTACTATTTTTAAAAGAGAAAATAGTAGAAAAATGCTAGGAATGTAAACACATTTATTAATACACTCATAAATTGATGTGGGTTCCATATTAAATGATGATTGATCTTATCAACTTTTAAGTGTGTTAGATCATCTCTAATGATTACTTAAACCTTTAGATAAATTACACTGACATCCCTGAGGTTTATATTTATTATAATTCTTCCCTCACCTTTTCAAAATTATATCTCCCCCTAAGGTTTAAAGTTTCATTACAGATTCCCCCTTAGCAATTTAATTTTTTTAAATACCAATTTTGCCGTCACTGGATAAATTACATTGACAACCCTCACATTTTAAAAATTACAATCCCCTCCTTAAGGTTTAAAGTAGTATTACCAATTGCCTCCTCGGTTAGTATTAGTTGGAAAAAAAATTCATTGAAAAAAAAATTTAATTGGAAAAAAACTATTTGAAACAAAATTTTGTTAGTAAATTTTTAAATTTTTGTTTAAAAATCAACGTAAATACATTTTTTGAATTTACATTTTTTCCTCAAATTTACAAATTGAGACATCCATTTATAAACCCAAAAAATTATCAAACAAATTTTTATGACAGTTTTTAAAATTTTTGTAAATATAAATTGAAAACTGAAAATGAAATAGTTACCAAACAGGCTTCAGATAGTAAAAATATTGTAAAATTAACAAATAATAAATAAGTTACTAACGTAAGAAATGATTTATCAAAAGATTCTTAGGCTATGTATGGTTTGATTTTTAGAAAAAAAATTAAAAAATTAAAAATTAATTTGGTTAAGAAATAAAAAATAAAAAATGATTATCATTTTTATATTATTTTTATCTTTTGAGTGATTAGAAATATTTTTTTACAAATTAAATTGAAACAGTCATACGTATGTATATAACATGCCCAAAAATTAAAATGGTAATTATTTTTTACCCTTAAATGATAATTATTTTTTATTTTTTATTTCTTAACCAAATTAATTTTTAATTTTTTAAAAAAAATTCTAAAAATCAGACCATACATAATCTAAGAATCTTTTGATAAGTCATTTCTTACGTTAGTAACTTATTTAATTATTTGTTAATTTTATAACATTTTTACCATTTGAGACCTGTTTGATAACCATTTCGTTTTCAGTTTTCAATTTATATTTACAAAAATTTAAAAAACTGTCATAAAAACTTGTTTGATAATTTTTTTGGTTTATAAATGGTTGTCTCAGTTTGTAAATTTGAGGAAAAATCATAAATTCAAAAAATGAGTTTACGTTGGTTTTTAAATAAAAATTTAAAAAATTTACTAACAAAATTTTTTCCAATTAATTTTTTTTAATGAATTTTTTTTCCAACTAATACTAACCGAAGGGGCAATTGGTAATACTACTTTAAACCTTAGGGAGGGGATTGTAATTTTAAAAATGTGAGAGGTGTTAATGTAATTTACCTAGTGAGAGCAAAATTGGTATTTAAAAAAATTAAATTGCTGAGGGGGGGAATCTGTAATGAAACTTTAAACCTCAGAGAGGAAGATGTAATTTCCAAAAGATGGGAGGGAATTGTAATAAACATAAACCTCAGGGGGTGTCAATGTAGTTTACCCTAAACCTTTCATCAAATTTGAACGAGTTCAGCTGCTGTTCCAACTGTTGCATCAAATAGATATGTCTTTCATCGAACTGAGAATAAATATGTCTTGCATCAAATTTGAACGAGAATTTCACTTTTTCTTTCATCGAACTGAGAATAAATGTCTTTCATCAAATTATTGTTCATTGTCGTTGCTGGGTGTCTCCCCGGATGTTCTCTTGGATGACCACCTCAATGCAAAAATTTGTGAAAAAATTACACTCAAGACAAAAATAATAATAATAATAATTTACATTGGCCAGTCGACTGGCCGAACATCCGCCCGGTCGACCGGTGTTCTGATGAAACTCCAAAATCCTCCATTTGAACACTTGATATCAAAAGAAGCTTTTACTCAAATTTAATGAAAAAATCAATACACCGTTGAAGATGCTCTTAGTAATATTGTTAGTAAATGTATTCATATCCTAGCATTGTTATTTCAAAAAACTTAAAATGTCAACAGCAACTGAAGGTCTCTCTTTATATAATAGAATAGATATACATTTTAAAAACATGATTTTTGAAAATCATTATTATTATTTAAAAAATATTTTTCGTATGTTATTCATTGAAACATGATATAGTAGATAAATTAGATTATATAAGTTTAATTAATAATTTTGAAACAAAAAATACAGAAAATGCAAAAACAATTAAAAAGGTAAAACATTATTTTTTCAATCAAACATAAAAAAAATATAAATATAAATAAAAACCTAAAAAATATAAATAAAAATTTTGACTTAAAAGAATGAGGACATTTTAGTCATATTATAAAGGGCAAAATCTATTTTACCTCTATGTAATATGACTCGATAGCACTTAACCTCCTGTCTTTTAAAAATAGCCACATACTCCTATGTGATTTTGAACTAAAATGCAACTATTAGCATCGCTAACTATAGATTTGAAATGATTATAACATCCTCAAACCAAATATTTTATGTTATTTTATTTCTCTCTCATCTTTCATACACATAATTTATAATGTCTACTATTAATTCAATTAAATCACAATTAATTATAAAATTTTAATTATTTATTGTAATTCTTAATTTTTTATTCTAATTTTAATTTAATTATATTTTAGACCACAATTAATTCTAAATATTTAACTATTTGATGTAATCACTAACTTTTTATTTTATTTTTAATTTAATTATATAATTTCTAACATGGTAATCTAATTTTAATTTAATTACATTTTAGATCAATTCTAAATTATTTTTATTTTATATTTTATTTAATTATATTTTAAATCGATTCTTAATTATTTTTATTTTATTTTAATCAACATATTAATTTAATTTCAAGTTTGGAGAAAATGGGGTAAAAATGTCCTTTTGTTGTATTAATTTCATTCTAATTTTTCAAAAAGCAATACTCACTCTTAAAATTGATGCGTATAATACACCTTCTGATAGTTTAGATAGAAAAACTAACGGTAGCACTTTAATCCAAAATTACGTGAGTGTTTTCTAGCCATGTTTGAATGATAGAAATGTAAAGTGTTTCAATCCCAAACCACAAGGAAATAAAATGAATTTAACCCTATTATAAAAGAATTAAATTATTTCAATCAAACATTCATCACTTTTTTTTTCTATACTACTCTCTCCGTCTCAAATTAATGATCCCTTTTGAAAAATTTAACATTTTTTGATAGTACAATTATTATATTTTTTTTATAATACAATTATTGTACTTTTTGTGTTATTAATAAATTTAAAAGGAGGACAAAATAGCAAATTCATATTATTTCATTCCTTAATTTTTTAAAATGGACTAATATTTTGAGATAATGAAAAATGAAATAAGAGATTAATATTTTGGGACAGAGGGAGTAGTAGAAGTACTTGGGTGTTGTTTGGCATGTACTAGTTTAGGACACCTTTTATTTTATTTAAATTACATCACCTCTTATTTGTATCACATTACAAATTAATCAATCACGATTATAAAAACCCCGACCCATGATTAACGTTAATCCATACTTAATTATATCCAATGAGTAATTAAAGTGATATTTTGCATCATATGTTGCCTTATTTGTGTTTATATCTGTTTAACGTAGAAAGATCTGATCATGTTTTCGTTTCAGTTTGAGAATTGAAGGCCTTATCGGCATCCAATTCAGAAATTGACTTGATTTATGTGTTAATTAGAATTTTTAGATTTTTATGGTATGTTTAATTGAAATTCAGGAACGATTAAATTAGAATAATTAATGTCCAATTGGTTAGTAAGAGGGAGATTTATGACCTGGATTGGGCCGTGGTGATGCCGGACAAATTGTGGGCCGAACACATTTGGGCCGTGGTAGCCTGGGCCTACCCAGAAGAGATTTTTGCTCGGTAATGGCAAAAGGCGTATGGAACCAAGCTACTCAGACTTGTTGGTATGGAAGCCGGTCAAGTGAGGGTTCGGCTGAGATGTCCGCAGCCTCGTAGGGTTCCAAGGTTCGTGCGTTGCTCGGTTGGAAGGCGCGCACCCGTGGCTCGGCATGAAGGCCTTTGGTTAACCGGCATGCCCTACTTCACGCTCAGCTTTGCCGGAATGCACCCGAGCTCGGCTTTTACGGAGCTCGGTTATAAGAGCGTTCGGGTGTGAAGTGCAGCATGGCCGTAGGAAGCCGAAATGATGCATCCCGGCTGCCAAGCTCCCAGTAGAGTGGGCTGGCAGTTTAGGTAGGTGATGTTCAGCTGGATTTGTGCTGACAGATGGGATAGCAGCACCATGTGTCGAGAGACTAATGAGAGTAGATTTGGGGCGCAGAATGTATATAAGCATGTTTGCGACATGCTTAGACAGATGAACATTTGGTGAGATTTACACAAAACACTCAATCCTCTCTCTCTCTCTCTCTCTCTCTCTCTCTCTCTCTCTCTCTCTATCTCTATCCCTGTGTGTGTTTAACTTGATCGTCGGAGGGGTATTCCGGCCACACACCACCGGGTAGCTCACCGCCGTTATGCTCGCAGGTCGATCGGATAGACAGGAGCTTGGAAGAAAGAAATACAAGCTTGCTTGAATATTTGCTCCCCGTACAATTAGCTTAATCAATAATTTAATTAAGCTATTAAATAAGCCTATATAAGGCTAATATAACTATTTGAAGTCAATTGTTACACCTTTATTTCATCCTCCTTGAACTCCAAACGTGTGAGAGAAAGAGAGAGACTAAGAAAACAAGTGAGATCAACAAGGAAAAGAGCAGAATCACTAAGATTGTTGGGAATTGTAGAGAATTATGAAGTTTAATCCTCTACTCTTGTGAATTCAAAGTTTAAGGTAAAAAAATCAAGCCTTTAGTTATGTCATTGAGGTACTTAACACATATATTCAAAAGAATTAACTGAATTGAGGCAAGAATTAAGCTTATTGGAGTAGGCAAGAAGAGTATACATATATGCATGTACATTGCATTGCAACTAGAGCATGATGTCTAAGAATGTGTCCCATACATGTTCATATTTTGGTTTTAGTTTAAGAATTCAACTTGTTTTTGTAGCAATATCTCTATTAACCATGTTTTGAAAAGTTGAAGCTTATATTATTGCATGCAAGTCATGTTCTTGAAGTTTTAACTTGAATTTTGGCCAATTTACTTACTCTTGGGCCTTGATTTTGTGAAATGATCCTTAATTTTAGATGATTTTCCAAGTTTAAATGTATTTTCTCAAGTGTTTGGCCCAAATGGATGAGTTTTGTAGCTTAAAGTTGAAATTGGGAGCTTGGAGATGAATATGGAAATTCCAAAATTCGACATCTCTGCTCGAGCGTCAGATCCTGCGCTTGAGCAGCCACCTTTGTTTTTGCCTCCGCTCGAGCGACCAAAAGTACGCTCGAGCGTGAAATGCAAGCTTCCAGAAGTTCCATGTTTTTGTAGACAGCTCAAGTAGCAAGAGTTGCGCTCGAGCGAGGGTATGAGTCTCACGCTCGAGGGACCATTGAGCATGAAAATTAGACAACCAGTACTTTTCCAAAGTTTGCAGACCGCTCAAGCGAAAGAAGTTGCACTCGAGCGGCCCTCATATGTTTTCATGTCCGCTTGAGCAAGGGAAGTTACGCTCGAGCGGGTACCCCTGTTTCCAACATTTTGACCCATGTGTTTTCAAGTGCATTTTGGCATCCTCATTGCATCTTAGGCATTCCTAGGCCAAGATTAAGACACCATAATGAGGATAAGAAGTAGAAACACACCAAGATAAGAAAGAATTAAGTTAATGTTTCTGGGTGTGTAATTCAGTACGTGTTCGTTTTGTAACTGTGTAGGTCACGCGCCACAAGACGTCTGATTTTCTTATTATGTCTGTTTGCCTTAAAGCCATCTGTTAATTGTGAGTAATAACTTAGTAAAGTGATGTTCAACCTTATTTATTTTTTGTATGATATAATAAGGCATGTTTTCTGAATTGCTATCTGGAACGCCATTTGTGAATCATGATTGAATGTCCATTTTTCTGAAATGTATTTGTGGCATCAATAGTTCATGTGGCCCTCGCCCGATGGTAACAATACCGTGGCTGATATGCACGTGGCCCTTGCCCAGGGGTAACAATACTGTGGCTTATGTTCACGTGTCCCTTGCCCGAGGGTAACAATACCAAGGCCTATATTCATGTGGCCCTTGCCTGGAGGTAACAATACCATGGCTACTTGTGCACAAGATATGTACCTTTATGGTCGTCAGTATCGACTATACATGTGGGTCTCAAGACTAAGTTGATATGATAGCTAACGGATGTACCACCTATAACTGTTATGATTTCTAGATAAGTATGTGAATCAAAGTCTGTTTCTGATTTGAGATTCAAATATGCATAAAGATTTGTTTCTGATATAAACTCTGTTTTCTAACTCTGAGATGGACATCAGTCATTAAACTCTTTACCTTGTTATTATTCACTGGGCTTTCGCTCACTCTATTATTTATGTATGTAGGTGACCCGGCATATGGCCAGGCTCAGTGATGACCGGCTTGAGAGTTTTTGGTCAGCCAGCCTTTGCGCCTCCTGAGGAAGTTCCATATGGTCATGTTGTGAATGTAAAGGCTTTGTTTTCGTTTGGATTATGAACAAATTTTTAGTTAATTGTATATTGGGCTAAGTCCCTTTTTATTTCTATCTGTAATTAATGTGACAATATGACGTCAAGTATATATGTATAAAAGTTAAAAAAAATTATATCTCATATATGTTTACACAGCTCAATGGACTATGTATGTTTCTATATTTGCTTCCGCAACCCCTAATTATATGTTATTCAATTCGGAAGCTTTTGGTAATCCAAGGATTACTGGCCGGTTACGACGCTAAACCTATAGGGGCAGGTTTGGGTCATGACAGAATGGTATCAGAGCACATGTTCTACCGCACACACGAGTCCATATGAGCTTAGGATGTCCTAGTAAGAAGTATGGGCATTCCATCTGCATGTGTGAGTGTGTGGTAATCTTTATAAATGCGAAAACGAAATTTGAATATGGACAAATAAAAATTGGAATGAATGAACAAGATTATTCCTATGTTTATTATTACTTGGTGTCTTTGTAGCAATATGGAGAATGCAAGGAGAAATGATACAAGTGAATCTTCTGAGACCCGAATGAACAGAATGGAACAGATGCTTGTGACTTTGACTGAGGCCATGACGCAGCAACTAAGACAACAACCTTAGCCTCATCCGCCTCCACCAGTGTTAATTGAACCAGACAGTAATGACATCATCAATTTGACTCAGAAATTTATGAAAATGAAACCGCCGACCTTCTTGGGTGTCATTGAACCATTGAAGGCAGAAACCTGGTTGCTGGAAATGAAAAAGTTATTTGAAGTATTCCCTTGCTCTGTAACTCAAAAAGTTCTTTTGGCTACCTACACCCTAAAGGATGAAGCCCGGAGATGGTGGCTGTTGGTTCGAAATAACAACGGGGATATGACATGTGCACAATTCAATGAGATATTCTACAACAAATACTTTCCCCAATGCTTCAGGGACCGAAAAGTTTTTGAATTTCAAGAACTTAAGCAAGGGAAGATGTCCGTAGCTGAGTACAAGGCTAAGTTCACCGAGTTGGCCAGATTTACTCCTCACATGGTGGACACAGATTATAAGAAAGCACGAAAGTTCGAGGGAGGACTAGATTTGGAAATATTTGATTGAGTAGGCGTCGTGAAATTGCCTACTTATGTGGAAGTGCTTAATAGGGCATTGATGGCAAAAGCCATAATAGTAACCAAGAAACAAGCTACAACTTCAATAACAGAATGGAGAAGCAAAAGATCAAGATTCCATTTTAAGAAGGGCTGATCATTTTCGAAGAAGCAAAACACAGGGTCTTTCAGTAACTCTAGTCAAAGTAGTGGATCCATTCCAAACTGCCCCGACTGCAGAAGGAAGCATAAAGGTGCATGTTACCGTGCATCATGTGCGTGTTTCCAATGTGGCAAGACTAGCCACATGGTTAGGGATTGCCCGATGAGATCCAATAAGGTTAACAGTCCTGTGGCAAGTTTAGCCGGGTCTACTTTTGTAGCAAGATCAAATGCAATAACTAATGTCATGGGTAACGTTGACAATGAAACGTTGAGGTAAGGGAGAGTGTTCATACTAGTGCCCAGAGATGTACAGAACACCGAGTCTGTGGTATTAGGTATAATTTCAATTTGTGCCCAGAATGCATATGTCTTGATAGATTCTGGTTCTACACACTCATTTGTGTCGCATGCATTTTCTCAAAAATTAACTAGACCCTTAGAAACCATAAATTATTTATTGTCTTATCTACGCCATCTGGGGGTTCTATGGTATGTGCATATGGATATCCGGCATGTGATGTTTTGATTGGTTATATGACGTTGCACGTTGATTTGCTGCCTTTGAGCATTGATCACTTTGATTGCATATTGGGTATGGACTGGTTAACAAAGTATTGTGCATCTATTAATTGTGTAAATAAATCTGTTGTATTTCATCCACCTGGTATGCCTGAGTTTGTTTCACTAGGAACGGAGTAGTTCATCTCCCATACTTGATTCCTGCCATGAAAGCTATTAAATTTCTTAAGAAGGGATGTAAGGGCTACTTGTGTTGCATATTGACCGCATCATCTAATAGTGCTAATGTGGAAACTATTTCTATTGTTTGTGAATTTCCCGATGTGTTTCCGAATGACTTGCCTAGAGACTTAGTTGGGAAATTGAGTTCACTACTGAAGTGACACCGAGAACACAACCTATTTCTAAGACCCCTTACAGAATGTCAACCTCAAAACCGAAAGAATTGAAAACCTAACTTCAAGAACTGTTAGATAAGAAATTCATCTGTCCAAGCACTTCAGCTTGGGGTGCTCCAGTCCGGTTTGTTAAGAAGAATGATGGGTCCTTAAGATTATGTATAGATTATTGGGAATTGTATAAAGTAACCATGAAGAACAAATACCCACTACCCCGAATAGATAACCTATTTGACCGATTCTAGGGGGCCTAAGCGTTTCTAAGATTGACCTTAGATCTGGGTACCACCAGTTAAAGGTCAAGGCAGAAGACAGAGAAAACTGCATTCAAAACTAGGTATGGGCACTATGAATTTTTGGTAATGCCATTTGGGGTAACTAATGCACCAACGACATTCGTGGATTTAATGAATAGGGTGTTCAAACAATTCCTGGATAAGTTTATTGTTGTCTTTATTGATAATATGCTAATTTATTCTAAAAGTAGGGAAGAACATGAGACCCATCTTAGAATTGCCCTACAGATTTTGAGAGAAAAGAAACTGTATGCAAAATTATCCAAATATGAATTTTGGCTTGATAGTATGGCATTTTGGGGAGATGTAATTAGCAAGGACGGTATCTCTGTTGACCCTCAGAAAATTGAAGCCATTGTGAACTGGCCAAGACCAACTAATGTGTCAGAAGTGAGAAACTTTCTGGGACTTGCAGGTTATTATCGCAGATTTGTGAAAGACTTTTCAAAACTTACTATGCCATTAGCACAGCTAACACAGAAAAATGTACCATTTGATTAGAATGATCAGCGTGAATCAGCTTTTCAAGAGTTGAAAACCAGATTAATGACTGCACCAATTTTGACTTTACCTAATGGTACTGATGGGTTTCAGATTTACAGTGTTGCATCCTACAAAGGCTTGGGTTGTGTATTAATGCAAAATGGTAAAGTGATTGCCTATGCTTCTCGACAACTCTGACCACATAAAAAGAATTACCCGACTCATGATCTTAAACTGGCAACTGTGGTGTTTGCTTTGAAAATTTAGCGCCATTATCTATACGGAGTAACTTGTGAAGTGTATACTGACCATAAAAGCTTAAAATACTTCTTTACCCAAAAAGAACTGAACATGAGACAGATAAGGTGGCTAGAACTGGTCAAAGACTATGATTTACAAATTCTGTATCATCCAAGGAAGGCAAATATCGTTGCAGATGCATTGAGCCGAAAATCCATTGGGAATTTGTCACGTTTGCTCACTGGCCAGAAGGAATTGTTATGTGACCTAGAAAAGAATGATATTGAGATTGTGATGCGTGAACATGGTGGAATCTTAGTCGCCGTTTCTGCTCAGCCTGAAATCATTGAAGAGATTAAAGAGAAACAACGCGAAGATGAGTTTTTGAGGAAAATTGTTAATGAGATTGATTCAAAACCGAAACTGGGATTTGTGCTTGACAATGATGTGTTGAAATTCCAGAATCACCTTTGTGTGCCAAACTGTTTTGACTTGAGGAAACACATCATGACTGAAGCTCACAATTCGAAATTTGCTATGCATTCAGGAAATACGAAGATGTATCATGACTTGAAACAAAATTTTTGGTAGCTAGGAATAAAAAAGTTTATTGTAGACTTTGTGGCTAGATGTCTACACTGCCAACAAGTTAAAACCAAACATCAACGACCCGCTGGATTACTACAACTGCTTCCAATACCAGAATGGAAGTGGGAATATATTACTATGGACTTCGTTGTGGGATTACCTCGCTCTCCTCAAGGTATGGATTCTATCTGGGTAATTGTTGATCGTTTAACTAAATCTTCACATTTCTTACTTGTTAAATCGTTGTATAATGCGGATAAGTTGGCTAACTTGTATGTTAATGAGATTGTGAGATTGCATGGAGTTCCAGTGTCCATAGTATCTGACAGAGATTTCAAGTTTACTTTAAGATTTTGGCAGAGTTTGCAACAGGCTTTGGGGACTGAGCTAAGATTAAGCAGTGCTTATCATCCACAAATAGATGGCCAATCTGAATGGACCATTCAAACCTTGGAGGACATGTTACGGATGTCTGTGTTAAACTTTCAAGGCAATTAGGAGACTTATCTTCCTCTGGCTGAATTTGTGTATAACAACAGCTATCATTCAAGCACTAGGATGGCTCCTTACAAAGCTTTGTATAGTAGGTGATAGACCTTTGTTGGGACCGAAACTGGTACAAGAAACGACTGTGAAATTGATTCAACAAAGATTGAAACTTGTAACAACCCCGATCCCTGATTAACGTTAATCCATGATTAATTATGCCTAATTAGTAATTAAGGTAAAATTTTGGAGTAAATTGCATGTGTGTGTTGCATTATAGTGTTTATATCTGTTTAACGTAGAAAGATCTGTTCGTGTTTTTCTTTCGATTTGCGAATTGAAGGCCTTATTAGCATCCGATTCAGAAATTGACTTGATTTATGTGTTAATTGGGATTTTTAGAATTTTATGGTAGGTTTAATTGAAATTCAATTTGGAACGATTAAATTAGATTTATTTAATGCCCATTTATTTGGCCTTGTTTAATTACACTTCTACTTAAGCCTACATAAGGCTTATACACCTCATTTTGAGCCTTTTGTTTCATATCATCTTTGAGCCTCCAAGAGGTAAAGACGTGAGAGAGAGAATTAGAGAGTGAGAGTTGATCTCAAGAAAGAAAATGAAGAATTACTAGGCAAATAAGGGGCAAATGGAGATTTGAGCTAGGATTCACCAAGAGTTCAAGAATTGAGAACTTTAGGTAGGTCTTACATCCCTTAAACCTTCATTTGACTCACTCCTACAAGAATTCAAGAGAATTATGTTGATTGATGCAAGAATTGAGCTAGGATTAAGGAAAATTAAGTTGTACCATGCATGCATGTCCATACCATGGAGTTTTGAAGTTGTTTTCATGAGAATTCTCACATGCATGTTCATATTATAGTTGTAATCTAAGAATTCACCATGTTTTGGGAAAGAATATCTCATGTGATCATGTTTTGGAAATCATGAATTCAAATGAATACATGCATGGCATAATTACATCGTGTTCTTCCATTTCAAGATGGATTTTTGAGCAATTGCCATCTTTTTGGGCCTTGATTTCATGAAATAATCTTTAAATCATGATGTTTTATGAACTCCTTAATGTTTCCCAGAATTTTGGCCCAAAATATTGAGTTTTGAAGTGTTTAGTTTGAGTTTGAAGCTTGGAAATCAAATCTAGAAATTCCAGAATTTAAATTCACGCTCGAGCGTAGGAGTTCACGCTTGACCGAGAACTCTGAATACGTGCACTTCCGCCCGAACGACCTTATTTCGCTTGAGCGTGAAATGTATGTACCCAAAAGTTCATGTGTTTTGCAGCACACTCGAGTGACAGAAGTCACGCTCGAGCGAGGGTCTGAGTCTCACGCTCGAGCGAAGATCGAGCGTCCGTTAAGCGTGAAAAACAAGCAACATTACTTTTTCAAAGTTTATAGTCCGCTCGAGCGAGGTAAGTCATGCTCGAGTAAACCCTCACTTTCTGCATAAACGCTTGAGCGAGAAAATCCATGCTCGAGCGTGGACCCTATTTTCAGCAAGTTTTGAAAAATGTTTTCAAATGCATTTTTGCATTCTCATTCCACCCTAGGCATTCCTAGGCCATGATTAAGACTCCATAATGAGGTTAAAGGCTAGAAACACACTAAGAACAAATGAAATATCCGAGCATGTGTATTCAATGTATGAATCTGCCATGTTATATACGTCACGCGCCTCAGGATAGGTGAATTGCCTACTTTGCTACCAATTTGGAGCTACTAGTTATCTATGAGTAATAACTTAGTAAAGCTATGTTCAAGTAAATTATTTTCTGCACACGAATTAAGAACTGTTCTATGAAATGTCATGTTTTATACAGTGAATGATTGTCCAAGTCCAACAAGCACTTAAGACATTACGCTATGATTCAAGTATATGCAAGTTCCCGGTTCCGGAGGTTCTTTATGGGACTGACAAGCTATCTATACCCGGCTGGAGATTCCAAGATGGAACTGACAAGTTTACAAGTTCCCAGTCTGGAGGTTCCTTTATGGGACTGACAAGTTATTCTTAGCCGGCCGGAGGTTCTTATATAAAACTAACAAGTATGATTTAAGACATTATGTGTGTGATCTGTCAGCGCTAATGGATGTACTATGTAAGACTAAACATGAACTCTGAATTCTATATATGCTCAGAATGAGAATACGTATATGAATTTCAGTTTCAGCCACAGTTATGGGACATCATTCATTTACCCCTTTACTTTGTTATTATTCACTGGGCCTCCGCTCACTAGTTATTTATTATGTATGTAGGTGAGCAGGCTCGTAATCAGGCTTAAGATGATGCCTAGGGTATTTTGTGTTGGTCAGCTACCCCTTTGCACCTCACGAGGTGGTTCCAGATCAAGTCATGTATTGTGGCCGTGTCAATATGGATGTATAAGACTGTCTCTTTTGTTCTATGAACAAGTCGTCTTTTGTATGTACTTGTTAGTGACGTGTAAATACTGTACTTATGACGTCACTTGTATGTATATAAAGTTTGAGGTTTTCAGTTCCATGTATGTCTTCACAGCTCAATGGACTTCGTATGTTTTGTATATTTGCTTCCGTAGCCCCTAACTATATTCTATTATGTCAAGAGGCCTTGGTAATCTAAGAATTACTGGCCGGTTACGACGTTAAACCTATAGGGGCAGGTTTGGGTTGTGACAGAGTGGTATCAAAGCACGTGTTCTACCAACACACAAATCCATATGAGCTTCGGATGTCCTAGTAAGAAGTAGAGGCATTCCATCTGCATGTATAAGTGTGTGTGTTTAAAAGTGAAAGCATAAATTCGATTATAATCATGCGATATGGGAACAAACAATTTGAATAATGTAAAAAGGACTATTTGCCTATGTTCATAATATCATGTTTACCTATAGCAAATGGACAATGCAAGAAGTGATGGAATGGCTGAATCATCAGAGGCTTGAATGAGCCAAATGGAACAAATGCTTGCAGCTTTGACTGAGGCAGTGACTCAACAACAGCAGAGGCAACAACACTTACCTCCCCCGCCGGTCCAAGTGGAGCCAGATAACAATGATCTCATAAGTTTAACTCAGAAGTTCTTGAAGATGAAACCACCGACTTTCTTAGGAGGCATTGAACCGCTGAAAGTCGAAACATGGTTACTTGAAATGGAGAAGCTATTTGAAGTGTTCTCTTGTCCTGAAGTCCAGAAAGTTCTCCTAGCCACCTATACTCTGAAAAATAAATCCCGAAGGTGGTGGTTACTAATCCGAAGCAGTAACGAGAATATGACGTGGGCACAATTTAATGCAATCTTCTATGATAAATATTTCCCCCAATGTTTCCGAGATCGGAAAGTTTTTGAATTCTAAGAACTTAAACAAGGCAAGATGTCTGTGGCTGAGTATGATGCCAAATTTACTGAGTTGGCTCTGTTTGCTCCTCATATGGTGTATACTGATTATAAAAAGGCATGGAAATTTGAAGGCGGTTTGGATCTGGAAGTGTTCGACCGAGTAGGCGTCTTGAAATTACCTACCTATGTGGAAGTTTTAGACAGAGCGATAATGGCAGAAGCCAATATAGTAGCAATGAAACAAGCCAAAACATCAATAACATAATGGAAAAGTAAAAGGCCTGGACTAATTTGCGAAAAGGTCGTTCCTTCTTCACGAACAAAAAGCAAAATACGGGATCTTCAAGCAGCTCCGGCCAAAGTAGTGGATCTATACCAACTTGTTTAGAATGTGGAAGGAAGCATAAAGGCATATGTCAACATACATCGGGTGCGTGTTTCTGGTGTGGCAAAACTGGCCATATGATTAGAGATTGTCCAATGAGGCTTAACAATGTTAGCCATCCAACGGCAAATTCAGCCGGATCCGTTCCTGTAACAAAGGCCAATACTAAAACAAATGCCAGAGGTAATACTGGAAATGAGACATTGAGGTAAGGAAGAGTGTTTGGACTTACCCCAGGAGATGTACAGAATGCCGAAACAGTGGTGTCAGGTATAATTCCTATTTGTGCTCAGAACGCCTATGCACTGATTGATTCTGGTTCTAAGCATTATTTTGTCTCGCATGCTTATTCTCAGAAATTAACTAGACCGATAGAACCTGTGAATTGTTTGTTATCTGTGTCTACACCATCTGGGAGTTCTATAATATGTGCTTATGTATACCCGGCATGTGATATTATAATTGGTGACATGACATTGTATGTTGACTTACTGCCCTTGTGCATTGATCATTTTGACTGTATTTTGGGTATGGATTGGCTGACTAAATATTGTGCTACTATTGATTGCGTGAACAAAACCGTTATGTTCCGACCACTGGGTATGCCTGAGTTTGCTTTCACCGGGAATGGTGTAGTTTCTCCACCATACTTGATTTCGTTTATGAAAGCTAAGAAATTGTTAAGGAAAGATTGTCGAGGCTACTTGTGTTGTGCATTGATTGAATCTTTAAATAGTATCAGTGTAGAAACCATTCTTGTGGTTTGTGACTTTTCTGATGTGTCTCCTAATGATCTACCTGGGGATTTAATCGATAGGGAAATTGAATTTACCATTGATGTAATACCTGGAACACAACCCATCTCTAAGACTTCATGTAGGATGTCGACTTCTGAATTAAAAGAATTAAAAGCCCAACTTCAAGAACTCTTAGACAAGAAATTCATTCGCCCGAGTACCTCACCTTGGGGCATTCTAGTATTATTTGTCAAAAAGGAAGACGGATCTTTGAGGCTATGTATTGATTATCGGGAATTGAACAAAGTGACCATTAAGAATAAATATCCATTGCCCCGAATAAATGATTTGTTTGACCAACTCCAAGGAGCCCAAGTGTTCTCTAAAATTGATATTAGGTCCGGATATCATCAGTTAAAGGTCAAGGCGGAAGATGTAGAGAAAATTGCATTCAGAACTAAATACGGACACTATAAATTTTTAGTCATGCTATTTGGGGTAACAAATGCACCAGGAGCTTTTATGGACTTAATGAACAGGGTTTTCAGACAATATCTTGATGAATTTATCGTCATGTTCATTGATGGCATTTTGATTTATTCTAAAGGCAGAAAAGAACATAAGAATCACCTTACCTTGCAGATTCTGAGAGAAAAGAAATTGTATGCAAAATTGTCCAAATGTGAATTTTGGCTTAACAGTGTGACATTTTTAGGCCATGTAATCAACAAGAATGGTATATCAGTAGACCCACAGAAGATTGAAGCCATTGTTGACTGGCCAAGACCAACTAATGTGTCCGAAGTTAGAAGTTTTCTGGGACTTGCAGGTTACTAAAGAAGATTTGTAAAAGACTTTGCAAAACTTGCCATGCCATTGACCCAGTTAACTCAGAAAAATGTGTCCTTTGATTGGAATGAACAAAGAGAGTCAGCCTTCCAAGAGTTGAAAGCTAGATTGGGAAACGCACCAATTTTAACTTTACCTGATGGTACTGATGGGTTCCAAATTTACAGTGATGCTTCATACAAAGAGTTAGGCTATGTACTAATGCAAAATGGAAAGGTGATTGCCTATGCTTCTCGACAACTTCGACCACATGAAAAGAATTACCTGACGCATGATCTTGAATTGGCAGCAGTAGTGTTTGCTTTAAAAATCTGGCGACATTATCTATATGGAGCTACATGTGAAGTGTATAATGATCATAAAAGCCTCAAATATTTGTTTACCCAAAAAGAATTGAACATGAAACATAGGAGATGGTTAGAGCTAATTAAAGATTATGATTTGCAGATTTTGTATCATCTAGGGAAAGCTAATACTGTAGCAGATGCCTTGAGCCGAAAATCAATGGGAAATCTGTCATGCTTGCTTACCAGCCAGAGAGAATTGTTATATGACTTGGAAAAGAATAAGATTAAGATTGTGATACGTGGACAGGGCGGTGTACTAGCTACCATATCCGCTCAACCTGCAATCATCGAGGAAATCAAACAGAAGCAACTGGAAGATGAGTACTTGAAAAAGATTATAGAAGAATTTGACTCAAAGCCGAAGCCAGCGTTTGTATTGGAAATAATGTATTGAAATTTTAGAACAGACTCTGTGTACCAGATTCCTCTAATTTAAGAAAGCGTATTATGACTGAAGCTCACAGCACCAAATTTGCCATGCATCCGGGGAACATAAAGATGTATCACGATTTGAGACAGAATTTTTGGTGGCCTGGAATGAAAAAGTGCATTGCTGATTTCGTGGCTAGATGCTTACATTGCCAACAAGTTAAAGCTGAACATCAATGACCCACTGGTTTGTTACAATCGCTTCCAATACCAGAATGGAAATGGGAACACATTACCATGGACTTCATTATGGGATTACCTCGCTCTTCCTGAGGTATGGATTCTATTTGGGTCATTGTGGATCGTTTAACTAAGTCTGCCCATTTTCTACCTGTTAAATCTATTTACAATGTTGACAAATTGGCTATTATTTATATGAATGAGATTGTGAGGTTGCATGGGGTGCCAGTATTTATTGTATCTAACAGGGACTCAAAGTTTGTGTCAAGATTTTGGTAGAGTTTGCAACAGGCTTTGAGGACAGAACTAAGGTTGAGTAATGCTTATCACCCACAGACAGATGGTCAAACTGAACAGATTAACCAAACTTTGGAAGATATGCTCAGAATGTGTGTATTAGATTTCCAAGGAAATTGGGAGACTTATTTGCCATTGGCTGAAATTTGTGTACAACAATAATTACCATTCGAGCATTGAAATGGCCCCTTATAAAGCTTTGTATAGAAGGAAATGCCGATCCCCGATATGTTGGGCTAAAGTAGGTGATAAACCTTTGTTGGGACTGGAACTTGTGCAAGAAACAACAGAGAAAGTGAAACTGATCTAGCAGCGCCTGAAAACCGCACAAAGTCGGCAGAAGAGTTATGCTAATGTCCAAAGAAAAGATAGAAAGTACGAAGTTAGGGACCACGTGTTCATAAAAGTGACCCCTATAAAAGGTCAAACTCGGTTTGGTATAAAAGGCAAGTTAGCGCCAAGGCACGTTGGGCCATATAAAATCCTTGAAAAGATCAATTCAGTAACCTATCGAGTGGCTCTACCTCCAATAATGGAGCATATGCACAATGTTTTTCACGTATCTATGCTTCGAAAATATTTGAGAGATTCGCTACATGTGATTGAGCCAACTCACGTGCTTTTAAAGGATAATTATACATACGAAGAACGGCCAATTCAAATTGTCAACCAAAGAATCAAAAGACTAAGGAACAAATAAATCCCATTAATGATGTTGGATTAGCAGAATCATGGGAGAACCTATGCAACTTGGGAAACGAAGGAAGACATGATGAAAAGATATCATGAGTTATTCCCTTTGAACCCGGTATTCTTCTAAAATGAAGGTAATTTGAGTTTGGAGGACCAAACTCTTTAAGCGGGGAAGACTGTAACAAACCTCCTTTATTAATGTTAATCCATGATTAATTATGCCTAATTAGTAATTAAGGTGAAATTTTGGAGTAAATTACATGTGTGAGTTGCATTATAGTGTTTATATCTGTTTAACGTAGAAAAATATGTTCGTGTTTTTCTTTCGGTTTGCGAATTGAAGGCCTTATTAGCATCCGATTCAAAAATTGACTTAATTTATGTGTTAATTGGGATTTTTAGAATCTTATGGTAGGTTTAATTGAAATTCAATTTGGAACGATTAAATTAGATTTATTTAATGCCCATTTATTTGGCCTTATTTAATTACACTTCTACTTAAGCCTACATAAGGCTTATACACCTCATTTTGAGCCTTTTGTTTTCACATCATCTTTGAGCCTCCAAGAGGCAAAGACGTGAGAGAGAGAATTAGAGAGTGAGAGTTGATCTCAAGAAAGAAAATGAAGAATTACTAGGCAAATAAGGGGCAAATGGAGATTTGAGCTAGGATTCACCAAGAGTTCAAGAATTGAGAACTTTAGGTAGGTCTTACATCCCTTAAACCTTCATTTGACTCACTCCTACAAGAATTCAAGAGAATTATGTTGATTGATGCAAGAATTGAGCTAGGATTAAGGAAAATTAAGTTGACCATGCATGCATGTCCATACCATGGAGTTTTGAAGTTGTTTTCATGAGAATTCTCACATGCATGTTCATATTATAGTTGTAATTTAAGAATTCACCATGTTTTGGGAAAGAATATCTCATGTGATCATGTTTTGGAAATCATAAATTCAAATGAATACATGCATGGCATAATTACATCGTGTTCTTCCATTTCAAGATGGATTTTTAAGCAATTGCCATCTTTTTGGGCCTTGATTTCATGAAATAATCTTTAAATCATGATGTTTTATGAATTTCTTAATGTTTCCCAGAATTTTGGCCCAAAATATTGAGTTTTGAAGTGTTTAGTTTGAGTTTGAAGCTTAGAGATCAAATCTGGAAATTCCAGAATTTAAATTCACTCTCGAGCATAGGAGTTCACGCTTGAGCGAGAACTCTGAATACGTGCACTTCCGCCCGAACGACCTTATTCCGCTTGAGCGTGAAATGTATGTACCCAGAAGTTCATGTGTTTTGCAGCATGCTCGAGCGACAGAAGTCACGCTTGAGCGAGGGTCTGAGTCTCACGCTCGAGCGAAGATCGAGTGTCCGTCGAGCGTGAAAAACAAGCAACCAATAGGAATGGCAACGGGGCGGGGCGGGGCCGGGGATCACACTCCCCGTCCCCGATCCCGATGGTGGAAATACCCTCGTCCCCGGCCCCGATCCCCGACGGGGAACCCATAACCACCCCCGTCCCCGTCCCCTAACAGGGATCGGGTTTTCCCGACCCCGAAATTCCCCGACTAATTGATCAACATGTTCATCAACAAACAGAGAGAGAGAGAGATTTTTTCAACAACAGATCAACAAACAAAATTTTTTTTAACAACACATATTACAAACACAAGAACAAAAAAAAAAAAAATCTGTATGTATACATTACAGATCTGTTCAACACACTGTGTTACACACACACACACAACAGATATATTGTTCATCAACAGATATAATATAAATAACTTGGAAAAAAAAAATTTGTGCATCAATGAACAACAGATATGTATATATATAGAGAGAGAGAGAGGGGGCTTCATCACGATCTGTCCTGGTCATGGTCGTGGCTGCAGATCGGTGGTGGTGGTGGTGGCTTCAGATCGGTGGTGACGGAGGAGCAGGAACGTCGTTCGTTGTGTGACAGAGAGAGCGGCAGTAAGGGAGGATGATCGGCGGTGAGGTACGAGCAGCGGCGATGGACGATCGGCGGTTACGGACGTGAACTGAGCTATGTACGGCGATGGACGATCGGCGGTGGCGGTGGCGGTGGCGGTGGCGGTGGCGGTGACGATCGGCGGTACGAGCAGCGGCGAAACCCTTGCTCTTGGCAACGGCGTAGAGAGAGAGAGAGAGAGAAGCGTGTTTTGTTTTGTGTTGTGTGTGAGAGAACTGAGCAGTGTTTCAACACAAAACCCTACACGCGCATATATATACGGAAGGGCAAATTAGTAATTTTACATCGGGGATTATTCGGGGCGGGGATCGAGGTCGGGGTCGGCCCGGGTCCGGGACTGAAACACGTATCCCCGTCCCCGGCCCGAAGATCACCGGGGATACATTTTTTAATACCGCCCCCGGCCCGTCAGGGGTATTTTTCGGGGAATCACCACTTAATTCGGGGCCGGGGGGTCGGGTCCCCGTCGGGCCGGGTTCCGATTGCCATCTCTAGCAACCAGTACCTTTTCAAAGTTTACAGTCCGCTCAAGCGAGGTAAGTCACGCTCGAGTGAACCCTCACTTTTTGCATGAACGCTTGAGCGAAGAAATCCACGCTCGAGCGTGGACCCTATTTTCAGTAAGTTTTGAAAAATGTTTTCAAATGCATTTTTGCATTCTTATTCCACCTTAGGCATTCCTAGGCCATGATTAAGACTCCATAATTAAAGGTTAGAAACACACTAAGAACAAATGAAATATCCGAGCATGTATATTCAATGTATGAATCTACCATGTTATATACGTCACGCGCCTCAGGATAGGTGAATTGCCTACTTCGCTGCCAATTTGGAGCTACTAGTTATCTGTGAGTAATAATTTAGTAAAACTATGTTCAAGTAAATTATTTTCTGCACACGAATTAAGAACTGTTCTATGAAATGTCATGTTTTATTCAGTGAATGATTGTCCAAGTCTAACAGGCACTTACGACATTATGCTATGATTCAAGTAATGCCATGATTCAAGTATATGCAAGTTCCTGGTTCCAGAGGTTCTTTATGGGACTAACAAGCTATCTATACCCGGCTGGAGGTTCCTAAGTGGAACTGACAAGTTTACAAGTTCCCAGTTCGGAGGTTCCTTTATGGGACTGACAAGTTATTCTTACTCAGCCGGAGGTTCTTATATAAAACCAACGAGTATGATTTAAGACATTATGTGTGTGATCTGTCAGCGCTGATGGATGTATTACGTAAGACTAAGCATGAACTCTGAATTCTATATATGCTCAAAATGAGAATACGTATATGAATTTCAGTTTCAGCCACAGTTATGGGATATCATTCATTTACCCCTTTACGTTGTTATTATTCACTGGGCCTCCGCTCACTAGTTTTTTATTATGTGTGTAGGTGAGCAGGCTCGTGATCGGGCTTAAGATGATGCCTGGGGTATTTTGTGTTGGTCAGCCACCCTTTTACGCCTCACGAGGAGGTTTCAGATCAAGTCATGTATTGTGGTCGTGTCAATATGGGTGTATAAGACTGTCTCTTTTGTTCAATGAACAAGTCGCCTTTTGTATGTACTTGTTAGTGACGTGTAAATACTGTACTTATGACGTCACTTGTATATATATAAAGTTTAAGGTTTTCAGTTCCATATATGTCTTCACAACTCAATGGACTTCATATGTTTTGTATATTTGCTTCTGCAGCCCCTAACTATATGTTATTATGTCAAGAGGCCTTTGGTAATCCAAGGATTACTGGCCGGTTACGACGCTAAACCTATAGGGACGGGTTTGGGTCGTGACAAAACTGCACAAAGTTGCCAAAAGAGTTATGCTGATGTCTGAAGAAAAGACAGAGAATATGAAGTCGGGGATCACGTATTTATCAAAGTAACTCCGATGAAGGGCCAAATGCGGTTTGGGGTGAAAAGCAAGTTAGCACCGAGATATGTTGGACTGTATGAGATCCTTGAGAAAATTAACCTGGTGACATATCGGGTAGCCTTACCACCAGTTATGGAGCATATGCATGACGTCATTCATGTCTCAATGTTACGGGATTACTTACGAGATCCGTTACGTGTTATTGAGCCGACACATGTGTTTTTGAAAGACACTATACCTATGAAGAGAGGCCAATTCAGATCATGAACCGTAGAATCAAAAGATTGGGGAATAAGGAAATTCCATTGGTGAAAGTTGATTGACAAAAACATGGAAGGACCTATGCAACTTGGGAGACAGAGAAGGATATGATAAAGAGATACCCAGAATTGTTCCCTCTAAACCCGGTGTTTTTCCAAAATGAAAGTAATTCAAATTTGGAGGACCAAACTCTTTAAGGGGGGAAGACTGTAGCGACCCCGACCCATGATTAATGTTAATCCATACTTAATTATGTCCAATGAGTAATTAAAGTGAAATTTTGCATCATATGTTGCCTTATTTATGTTTATATCTGTTTAACGTAGAAAGATCTGTTCATGTTTTCGTTTCGATTTGTGAATTGAAGGCCTTATCGGCATCCGATTCAGAAATTGACTTGATTTATATGTTAATTAGAATTTTATGGTAGGTTTAATTGAAATTCGATTCAAAACGATTAAATTAGAATAATAAATGTCCAATTGATTAGCTTAATCAATAATTTAATTAAGCCACTAAATAAGCCTATATAAGGCTAATACAACTCCTTGAAGTCAATTGTTACACCTTTATTTCATCCTCCTTGAACTCCAAACGTGTGAGAGAAAGAGAGAGACTAAGAGAACAAGTGAGATCAACAAAGGAAATAGGAGAATCACTAGGATTGTTGAGAATTGAAGAGAATTATGAAGCTTAATCCTCTACTCTTGTGAATTCAAAGTTTAAGTAGGGATGGCAATTTGAAACCGGCCCGATAAGGACCCGACCCTCCGACCCCGAATTGTGCGGGTTTTTCCCGAAAAATACCCCCGACGGGACGGGGATGGTATTTAAAAATCAATCCCCGAACAGATTCGGGCCGGGGATGGGGACAAGTGTCCCAGCCCCATACCTGGCCCGGCCCCGTCCCCGTTCCCCGGCCCGGTTTTTTCCCGAAATGAATTTACTAATTTACCCCTCGATATATATACATACACACACACATAGTAACCAAACCAAACCCTCATCTCCAGTTCTGTCTTCCGTCTCTCTCTCTCTCTCTTCACTCTACTCTCTCTCTCACTCTCACTCTCACCACTGTTGCGACCCAGTCACAGCAACCATCACGACGCCGATCGTCCTTCTTCAGCCACAGCCTCCCTCATCTTCCTCCAATGTCCATCGCTGCGCTGCCTCACGGCGCTACCTCACGCCGATCTCCGTCGCTGCGCTGCCTCACGCCGATCTCCATCGCTGCTAAACTCCCTCCCTCCGATCTCACTATCTCACACCGATCTCCATCACTACCTCCTCCCTTCCATCGCTTCTGTTTCACACCGATCTCCATCATTCCGTCGCTTCTGTCTCACACCGATCTCCATCATTCCGTTGTTTCTGTCGCCTCCTCCCTCGGATCTGCCTCACACAAATTGTGTTAGATTCAACATGCTCAGATCTGATGAAAGATGTGTTAGATTGTTTGTTTTTTATTTTTATTTTTTATATTTGATGAATTATATATTTTTTACATTTGATGAATTTTTTACATCTGATATACATTTGATGAATTATATATACATTTGATGTGTTAGATCTATTGTTGGATGATGTTTATGTTGTTGTTGTTGTTATTTAATTTTAGCCGGGGAATTATTGGGGTCGGGGAAACCCGATCCCCGTTGGGGGGCGGGTGCGGGGGCAGTGACAGGTTCCCCGTCGGAGATCGGGGCCGGGGACGGGGGTATTTCCACCATCGGGGATCGGGGACGGGGAGTGCGATCCCCGGCCCCGCCCCGCCCCGTTGCCATTCCTAAGTTTAAGGTAAGAAATCAAGCCTTTAGTTGTGTCATTGAGGTATTTAATACATATATTCAAAAGAATTAAGTGAATTGAGACAAGAATTAAGCTTATTGGAGTAGGTAAGAAGAGTATACATACATGCATGTACATTGCATTGAAATTAAAGCATGATGTCTAAGAATGTGTCCCATGCATGTTCATATTTTGGTTTTAGTTTAAGAATTCAACTTGTTTTTGTAGCAATATCTCTATTAACCATGTTTTGAAAAGTTGAAGCTCATATTATTGCATGCACGTCATGTTTTTGAAGTTTTAAGTTGAATTTTGGCCAATTTACTTACTCTTGGGCCTTGATTTTGCAAAATGATCCTTAATTTTTGATGATTTCCAAGTTTAAATGTATTTTCTCAAGTGTTTGGCCCAAATGGATGAGTTTTGTAACTTTAAAGTTGAAATTGGGAGCTTGGAGATGAATCTAGAAATTTCAGAATTCAACCTCTCCGTTCGAGCGTTAGATCCTGCGCTCGAGCGGCCACCTTTGTTTTTGCCTCCGCTCGAGTGACCAAAAGTTTGCTCGAGCGTGAAATGCAAGCTTCAAAAAGTTCCATGTTTTTGTAGATAGCTCAAGCGGCAAGAGTTGCGCTCGAGCGAGGATATGAGTCTCACGCTCAAGCGACCGTCGAGCCTGAAAATTAGACAACCAGTACTTTTCCAAAGTTTGCAGACCGCTCGAGCGAAGGAAGTTGCGCTCCAGCGGCCCCTCATATGTTTTCATGTCCGCTTGAGCGAGGGAAGTTGCGCTCGAGTGGGGACCCCTGTTTCCAACATTTTGACCCAAGTGTTTTCAAGTGCATTTTGGCATCCTCATTGTATCTTAGGCATTCCTAGGCCAAGATTAAGACACCATAATGAGGATAAGAAATAGAAACACACCAAGATAAGAAAGAATTAAGTTAATGTTTCCGGGTGTGTAATTCAATACGTGTTCGTTTTGTAACTGTGTAGGTCACGCGCCACAAGACGTCTGATTTGCCCATTCTGTCTGTTTGCCTTAAAGCCATCTGTTAATTGTAAGTAATAACTTAGTAAAGCTATGTTCAACCTTATTTATTTTCTGTATGATATAATAAGGCATGTTTTCTGAATTGCTATCTGGAACGCCATTTGTGAATCATGATTGAATGTCAATTTTTTTAAAATGTATTTGTGACATCCATAATTCATGTGGTCCTCGCCTGAGGGTAACAATACCGTGGCTGATATGCACGTGGCCCTTGCCCAGGGGTAATAATACTGTGGCTTATGTTCACGTGACCCTTGCCCGAGGGTAACAATACCAAGGCCTATATTCATGTGGCCCTTGCTTGGGGGTAACAATACAATAACTACTTGTGCACAAGATATGGACTTTTATGGTCGTCAGTATCGACTATACATGTGGGTCTCAAGACTAAGTTGATATGATAGTTAACGGATGTATCACCTATAACTGTTATGATTTCCGAATAAGTATATGAATCAGAGTCTGTTTCTGATATAAACTCTGTTTTCTAACTCTGAGATGGATATCATTCATTAAACTCTTTACCTTGTTATTATTCATTGGGCTTCCGTTCACTCTATTATTTATGTATGTAGGTGACCGGGCGTGTGGCCAGGCTCAGTGATGATCGACTAGAGAATTTTTGGTCAACCAACCTTTGCACCTCCCAAGGAGGTTCCATATGGTCATGTTGTGAATGTAAAGGCTTTGTTTTCTTTTGGATTATGAACAAATTTTCACTTAACTGTATATTGGGCTAAGTCCCTTTTGGTTCTATCTATAATGAATGTGACAATATAACGTCAGGTATATGTATATAAAAGTTAAAAAAAATTATGTCTCATGTATGTTTGCACAACTCAATAGACTATGTATGTTTCTATATTTGCTTCCGCAGCCCATAATTATATGTTATTCTATTTGGAAGTCTTTGGTAATCCAAGAATTGCTGACCGGTTACGGCGCTAAACTTATAAGGGCAAGCTTGGGTCGTGACAACGATTCTATTAATGAGGGAACCAAACAACAAGAGTTCGCAATGGGAAGCAGATTTTGAGTTTTAGAACGTTACAAAAGAATTGCTTAAGTTTATTTTGAAAAATAAATTAAAATTAACTTTTTAACTTTTTTATTATTATTATTTAAATTTGTGATATGTTGATTTTTTTTGTTTTGTATTTTATTAGTATTTACTATTTATTTCTTATGTTGAAGAGACATCACTATGATGTAATATATTTTTTATTTTTTAAATTAGGCCAGTGTTGGAGTAATTTGAAAAATGTTGCTTGGTTTATTTATAATTTATATGAAGTGTACTTTTATTTATTATTATGTTTATTTGATTAAGTGACAGGAAATAAAAAAACTGGATATTAAAAAAAGTTTGATATTTGACTAAAAATTAGTCTTCCAATTTTTTTTGAACTTTTTTTGTTTTCAATGATATTTTCTAAAAATTATGTCAAAATTTTAAAATTCTTAAGTTCATTTTGCACAAACAAATCTAAAAAGTAAAAAATATTCATTAAGACAAAATAAATAAATAAATAAATAAATGTTTTTGTCTATTTTTGTTGTTATTTCTAGATTTTTTTTAAAAAAAATTAAATTTTTTCAGTCCATCTAGTCGAGTGGAATTATAAAAGTTAAATTTTTTTCGATTTTTTTTTTCAAACTTTTTACTAGGTAGAAGAATTAAAAAAAATTTAAAAAGAAGAAGAAGAAGAGAATAAAGCTTGAGACCCCAGTGAGGGTGCTGAGGTCCTTTGTGATTGGCTGAAAAAACTTTTTTTTTTTCGGCTATTGACAGCCCCTCACGTGGAGGTGGAGGTGCTCGGGGTGCCTAAATGCTGGGAGTCTCCGGCATTTCTGAGAAGAAGAAGAAGAAGGAGAAAACACTAAATACCAGTTAAAGCAAACACTAACTGAAAAGTCAATTAAAATGCTAACACCAAATACCAATTAAAGCATTAAATTTTTCCATAATTCTTTTTTTTTTATTTTATGAAATTACTATTGTAGTTTTTCCATTTTTTAAGCTCTAAAAAGTTAGTTATAGATTCAAATATAAATATTTGAAGAAAAAAAAAACATACAAATTTGTTTGAAGAAATATGACCATGTGAAATTCTGAAATTATATGTTTAGCATGAATTTTTTGGGTTAAAATTATCCCTAAAAGATAAAATAGGTTAAAAAATTAATAAGACAAAATGTCATATCCAAATCATAATCATTTTACTTATTTTTCACAAAAGTCAAAAAAATCAATAAATCCATTTCAAATAAAACTTTTTAAACTTAAACTAAAATAATTAAAAAGTTATAAAGTCAAAAAAAACTAACCCACGTTCTAAATGAAGGTGGCATAAAGTTCGAACGCTCCAGAGAAAACAAAGGCCATCAAGCCATAAATATGGCCGACACTCATCTTGTACTTTCTATCTTTGAATCTAAGGGCAAACTATTTCTTCACAAAAATATGTACATCAGGCCATAAATTCAAACCAGAAGCCTTGAGGGGGGGGGGGGGGTTTCGACAAGCGGGTAAAAAGTTTTTAAAATTTTTTAATTTTTTTAGGTCACTTTTCTATTTTTTTATATTAAAAAAATTAAAAAGTTAAAAAAAAAAAAATTAAAAAATCAATTTTTTATCATCTCCCCAAAACACTATTGAAAGTAAATAAATGAAACGACTTATTACACTTTTTGCTTTTAAATTATAGCTAGATTATCTATTTAATTTTTGAATTATTGATTGAATTTACTTAGTTCTTAAAGTATATAAATTAAAATTTATTTAGTCCTTAAAGTATCGATTGATTTATTAAGTTCCTAAAATATTTAATTCATACTTATTTAGTTTTTGGATTACAAAAATAAAATATATATCCATAACTATTATAAATTAATAAGAGACCCAAAATTTTATTTCAGAAAAATTTTGAATTTCTATTTTGTCTTTAAAAAGTTTTTTTTCGTTGTGTATTTAAATTAGATTAAAGTCTAGTTTCTCAATCTTACTAATAAAATTATATAAGTATTAGGCATTATGAATGAGAACAAAATAATACATTAATTAAGTTATAAAAAAAATAGTGAAAAATATAAAAACAATCAATAAGAAATTATAAACTAGTATATAATACCCGATAAAAAGCTTATACTTTAACCATGGACTTATTTATTTTTGTAATATTTTCAGAGACTAAATGAATTTGAAGTAAACACTTAAATATTTTAAAATTTTAATAAATTCAGTCGA
Source organism: Camellia sinensis (assembly GCF_055761805.1). Taxonomy (NCBI): domain Eukaryota; kingdom Viridiplantae; phylum Streptophyta; class Magnoliopsida; order Ericales; family Theaceae; genus Camellia; species Camellia sinensis. The sequence continues at coordinate 162,671,337 of NC_138964.1, forward strand.
TAGTTTAAGAAATAAATATATTTTGATTTACATATTTTAAAAAGTAAATAGACTCAATCGATAATTTAAGAACTAAGTACATAATTTAATAATAATTTATGAATAAAAATTGTAATAAACCCGAAATGAAATATAGTATACTTTTTACTCCATTCAAAAAAAATTCTATTTCAAAGCCACAATGCTAAAGAATTCTATCAACATCAAGGTCGTCAGTGTGTACAGGAGTATCAGAAATGGGTAGCCTGCCCTCTTAAAATGTCTTGAATCGAACAACTCTCGGAAATGACCGTTCTTGGTAGAACAAAAACATACTGGCCTGGCTTGGTTTATGTTTCTACAAATAAATTTTCAAAGTTAATCAAATTAAATAAATTTTTTAAAAAAAAATTTTCAAAACTTATTTGGTTTACAAATTTTTCAAACAAATCTCTTTCTCATACACATCAAATCAATCACTTTTTCCAAAACTCTCTCTCAAAATAATTTTTCAAAACATCTTTTGAAAAAAAACCAAACCAAACAAATTTTCGTACTTTTTATCTCAAAACATCTTTCTCAAATACAAACCAAACAAGGCCACTATTCCTGTTGAAAATGGTTATAAATTTTGGATAAAATTAGAATTTTATCTTAAGTTTGGTTTATTTTTTAAGTGAATTCTGTGCGTCAATTTTCATGGGTCAAAGTGATAACGTGTTCTATGCCGCGTTGTGATTCACGTGGTATATTTGGTTGCTCAAAACCATTACCGAGTGAATGGAAAATTGAAGCCAATGTGTGTTCCATGGAAATAAAGTTTTGGTAGAAATTCCTTAAGGTTGTAAAATGGCTTGTTCCACATTAATTTGGTGGAAAGTTTTGAATGAGTTTATAAGGCTTGGGTTTGGTACTCGGGGTGTGTCCCAAGAGGTACCCAAATGTTTTAGAGGGAGAGGTTATGGGCTAGACCCATTGGACCCAAAAACCACGCGCGCGCCGCCGGCCGTCCGGGCGGGCTAGGCTGGGCTTGGGCGCAGGTGCGTGGTGTGTGGTTGGGCTTGTTCAGCCCAATATTAATCTTTTTGAGTCAAAAATATTTGAATTTAATTTTATTTTTGATAAAATAAAATCCAGAATTCAAAATTAAACTGGTTTATTTTACTAGTTTAAATAACAAGGAAAATAAAATTGTTTTATGTTATAATTTATTTTCTGATTTTAGTAACTAGAAAATTAATTTTGTTAATTTATCATAGTTCTTTTGATTTTATCGTAGTACATGGGAGAATTTGTTTCTGGAGAAAAATATTAATATACAAACAAATTTCATTTTTTATTACAAAGAAATCTTTGTGGCAAGTTTAGTTTCTTTACTGGTTTTTTGAATCATTTTTACATTTCTGTGTGTGGATCTGTAGTCGTGAATAGTTTCTGCATATGAGTCGAAATAATATATATATATATATATTCACAAGGACTTTTGCATGCATATTTAATTAGTTTATTTATGTACAAATCAAACTTATTAAATGAATATATGTTTTGCCATTTTGGAGTTTAAAATTCAAAACGCATTGAATTTTATTTATGAGTTGAGAATCTTTTTATTTCATGATGCAAATTTTGGGATCATGCATGATTAATTTATTTTGTTAATTCATTATTTTATGTTGATGCGTTTTGAGAGGGAGATTAATGATATGGAATTGGGTCGGACAGATTTGGGCCGAACAGGTGTTGGGCCAAGTTGTGTGGCCCGGCCTTGAAGGAAGCTGCTCGGTTAAGGCAGCGCGTGGATTGACCGAGCTGCAAGGATCCGTGGTTACGAAGCCGGTCAGGTGAAAAGTCCAGCGCCAAGAAAGGCAAGGTTGGACCGAGGTACCTGTTTGCTGGGCAAGTAGGTCGACCGCAGACAAGCGTGAGTTGTCCCGAGCTCGGCTTTGCTGAGATGCCGCCGAGTCTGGTCCTCATCTGAGCTTAGCTGTTGGAGTACTTGGGCATGAAGCGTAGCATGGCAGACGATGGCCGAGATGGTACTGCCCGACTGCCGAGCTCCCAGGAAAATGGGCTGGCAGTTAGGTTAGGTGGTGCTCAGCAAGGTTTATGCTGACAGATGGGATAGCAGTGCCACGAGTTGAGAGGTCACTGGGAGTAGATTTGGGGCGCAGAAGGTATATAAGCAAGTCTGCGCCCCCCATGCTTGGACATATGATATTTGGTGAGACATATACTAAACACAATTCTCTCCCTTCTCTCTATCTATCCCTTGGTGTGTGTTCTAACTTGACCGTCGGAGGGGTTTTCCGGCCACACACCGCTGGGTAGCTCACCGCCTTTATGTGCGCAGGTGATCGGACAACAGCGAAGCTTGGAATAAGGGAGTACGGGCTTGCTTGAATATTTGCTCCCCGTACAATTGGCGCCGTCAGTGGGAAATCTTTGCAGATAAAACCTTGTCTTCCAAGCTCATCCGATCGCTTTTTATGGCGAACAACGAAGAGATTCCGCTGTCCGCCATCGATGGAGCCACTCCGGAGTCAAGCAGACGGAGAGAGGGACACCTCACCATTACTCCGATGGGGGACTTGGAGACATTCCCAGGAGGATAGTCGGGAGACGCGCGGGATAAGCGCGGAAGAAGTCATGGTCATTCACGGAGTCCAGACGGTCACCGGCGGAGGAGAGACTCACACGCTAGACGTCTGGAAAATAAGCTGAAGGACCAGGACGCCGTCATCCGGCGAATGGCGGCGGAGATGGAGGAGCTGAAGCGGCATGTCAAAGGGAAGGGTGTAGCTGGAGTGGGAGACCATAGTGAGCGCACCCAGCCCCGCCGTTCAGGTAGTCAGAGTTAGCGGCACACACCGTCCATCTCTATTACCAAAAGTTACAAGGTTAGTGATTCCGATGTGCGCGCAGAGAAGTCCAGCGCGCAAGATAGCACTTACCAGCCCTCACGTCCGGTGACGACGTCGAGGTACACCTATTCCGCTCGATCAGAAGATTTGCGGCAGTATTGGAGGAACGGGCTTGCCGGCGGGAGGCACAAAGGATACCGACTTTCCAGCGGTTATCCTACGGGGTTCACGCCAGCGAGGAGGTCGGAATGCCTCCACCCCGCCTAGCGGCGCCACTCCTTGTGGATTCTGACTTGGCAAGGTTGAGCGCCACCCCTTTCTCCCTGGAAATAGAAACAAAAACGCTTCCAGCGGGCTTCCACCAGCCAAAGTTCACGCTTTACGACGGAAAGACCGATCCTTACATGCATGTAAGCCACTTCCGACAGGTCATGGCCGGACATAGGCGGAATGATGCTCTTATGTGCCTCATCTTTCCGTCAAGTTTGGGCGAGTTGGGCTTGAAATGGTTCGAGCGGCTGCCGGAGGAGAGTATTAAGAGGTGGCATCAATTGGCCGAAGCTTTTGTGACGCGCTTCAAAACCAACACTAAAACACCTAAAGAAGTTGATCACCTGCAGAGTGTCAAGATGGAGCCGAGCCATATATTGAAGGCATACAACTCCAGATATTGGGAGACTTTCAACGAGATCTTGGATTGCCCGGTCAACCTTGTAATCACTCAGTACAAGCGGGGCCTCCCGGTCGGACATAGACTGCGGGACTCACTTACCATGCACCAGCCGACGTCCATGGGCTAGCTAATGCAACGCATCAATGAGCACATCCGAGTAGAGGATGATGCGTCAACATCTACCGCGAAGGTAACTCCGGTGGCAACAGACAAGAGGTCAGCTGGCAAAGTGCACGCAGTTGGACAAGAGTCCAGCCGATCAAGTGACCGCGCTGAGGAATCGGATCGTGGCTCAAATCGCAAAAATCGGGGTAGGGGACGTCGGAATGACCGGGATGGCTACCCCCGGGATGATGTGGCCGACGCAAACAGAAGATTGAAGGCCAGGACGGGCATTACCACGGTCTTCAAAATTTCGATCTATCGCATACTTAGTGAAATCCGTGACGAGGAGTACGTCTGATTTCTTGCTAAGTTGGGCGATGGTCAGAAGGGCTACAATCCGCGGTACCGCTGCACATTTCACCGGGAGCGCGGCCACCAGACAGAAGATTGTTTGCCTTTGAGGCAACACTTGGAAGAGCTAGTCGCGGCCGGACACCTAGACCTTTACATTGATGGGGGCGTAAAGGCGAACCAGGGTCCGGTTGAGCCCAGGGGACAGGATGACCGAGATTCGCCACCACAAGGAGTTATTAACGTCATCCACGGCATAGTGGAACCGGAGCGTGTTTGCGAACTCTGGGGTATGATCAAAAAGGCAGAACATATGAGGGAGGTTTTGTCGGTACAGCCTGCCATCAAGAGGGGGAAAACCGTAGAGAAAGATGTGATTAGTTTCACCTCAAGGGATCTAGAGCGTATTCAGACACCGCACAACGATGCCTTAGTAGTAACACTCTGCGTCAAGGAATTCGATGTCAAACGGATCTTGATCGATCAAGGAAGCTCGGTCGAGATCATGTATTAGGACGCGTTCAAGCAGCTCAAGCTCCGGGAGACAGACTTGGCTCCGGCAACTTCGCCACTGGTTGGTTTCAACTCAGAACCGGAGTGGCCTTTGGAAAAGATTATCCTGCCGGTCAAAGCGGGATCCGTGGTCAAGCAAGTGGAGTTCTGGGTGTTACAAGTACCATCCACTTATAACCTGATCCTTGGAAGGGGATGGCTTCACACGATGCAAGCCGTGGCGTCGACCTACCATCAGGTAATGAGATTTCCCTCGGCCATAGGGGCAATCGAAAAAATTTGGGGAGATCAAGTCATGTCAAAGCAGTGCTTCGTGGTGGTCAACAGGAGTCGGGCTGCCAAAGGTTTTGTTCAAATGATAGAAGAACCGGGAGACCAGGGAGTTCTTGAGGATGTGGGCACCAGGGCAGAGGACAAAGCCGTTGAGGAATTAATGGAAGTGCAAATTGATACAGAGCATCCAGACAAGTTCTTCCTGCTCGGCTCCAGCCTTACTACCCGAGAAAGGACTGAAATGGTGGAGTTTTTGATGGCCAACATCGAGGTCTTCGCATGGTCGCCTTACGACATGCCCGGCCTTGATCCAAGTTTTATCTGTCATCACCTTAATGTCTTTTCCGGAGCAAAGCCGGTCATTCAGCGAACAAGGAGGTCAGCGCTGCATCACGCCGAAGTAGTTGCGGAGGAAGTGAAAAACTTGCTCGAGGCACGAGCAATTCAGGAAGTGCACTACCCTCGGTGGATTTCCAACACAGTAGTGGTACCCAAGAAGAATGGGAAGTGGCGAGTTTGTGTCGATTACAAGACAGTTAACCGAGCTTGTCCGAAGGATAGCTTTCCTTTGCCCCGTATTGATGAGCTTGTGGACTTGACGGCTAGACATGATCGGCTCAACTTCTTGGATGCCTATCGCTGCTACCACCAGATTGCCATGCATGGGCCCGAGTGAGAGATTACTTCCTTCACGACTCCAAGGGGACTCTTTTGCTACCGAGTCATGCCTTTTGGTTTGAAGAACGCCGGGTAACCTTTCAGAGGATGGTGACCAAGATGTTTGCTCCTTTGCTTGGGCGGACAATGGAGGCCTACATTGATGATATGGTGGTTAAAAGCCGGCATGCAGGAGACCACTTATCCGACTTGGCCGAAATGTTCGCCATTCTCAAAAAACACAAGCTGCGCCTGAATGCGTCTAAGTGTGCCTTTAGCGTGGGATCCGGAAAATTTTGGGGATTCCTAGTCACGAACCGAGGCATCGAAGCAGACCCCACTCAGATCAGTGTCGTGCAAGATTTGAAGCAGCCCAGCTCGACTAAGGACGTGCAGCATCTAGCCGGGATGGCCGCCGCGCTTAATCGATTTATAAGCCGGTCATCAGATCGCTGCCGCCCTTTCTTTCAGGCATTGAAATCAAAGTCTCGTGGGATGAAGATTGTGACCGGGCTTTGGCTGAGCTCAAGGAGTATCTATCCTCTCCGCCACTGTTGGTTACACCAAAGCCAAGCGAGGAACTCTATCTTTACCTTGCCGTCTCACATCATGTAGTCAGTGCGGTGCTAGTCCGAGCTGAAGGAATTAAGCACCTCCCAATCTTCTACGTCAGTAAAACCTTGCTGCCGGCAGACTCCAGATACTTGCCGTTGGAAAAGCTTGCGTTGGCATTGATGATGGTTTCAAGGAAGTTGGCGCACTATTTCCACGCCCATACCATCATCGTACTGACGGAGTTTCCCCTTAAGGCCTTGTTTGAACGGGCAGACTTCTCTGGCCGAATTCTCAAGTGGGCGGTCGAATTAGGTCAATTTGATGTTAAGTTCCAGCCGCGCACTGTTATAAAAGCCTAGACCTTGGCCGATTTCGTTACGGAATTCTCACCTGAAACTCATCCGGTGTGCCCGGTCGACATTGCCGCGGCAGATGATGAGGTGAACGCAAGCACAACCGAGACACAACAACTTGGTGGAGTTGGAGACGCGGAATTTGCACGCCCCTCCGGAACACCCTCAGTTTGTACAAATCCACCGCCTGGTGATGCGATGACGGAATTGGATATCACCGAATAACCTGCTCTGTCTGGTACTGCATCACAAAGGGGGAAAGAAATGGAAGCACTCAGCACAGAGCCTGCGGCCGGCATAATACCGCAACCTGGAGATTCGCCTATGGACTTGGGCATTGTAGATCAACTTGCCAAGTCCGGTGCCGAATCACCAAGGGGGGCTGAAGTGAACCAGTCGGCACAGAACGTGCAGCCGAACAGCCGAACAACCATGATCTCATCGACCTTCGAAACTCTCAGGACCCTTCAGAATGTTGGAAGCTCTTTGTGGGGGAGATGTGGAAACTTTTCGTTGATGGAGCATCGAACCGTCACGGTGCCGGGCTAGGTATCGTTCTTATCTCGCCGGATGGCCTAACTATTGAACATTCCATCACTCTTGGCTTCCCAGCATCCAACAATGAAGCTGAGTACGAGGCACTTTTGGCCGGACTCAAGAGCGCCCTTCAGATGAAGGCTTCCGAGCTAATGGTGTACAGTGATTCCCAGCTCGTGGTTAACCAAGTCGCCAGGATTTATGAAGCAAAGGATGACAGAATGGCAAAGTATCAAGCTCTGGTCAGGGAACACATCAAGCAATTTCAGGCAATCAGAGTTCAACAGATTGGCCGAGAAGAAAACAGCCGAGCTGATGAGCTGGCCAACCTTGCTTCAATGGTTGATTGTACATCTCTTAACCCCCTGTTAATTGAATTCCTTCCACGGCCAAGCATAGAGGAAGCTGGGCAGACGGACGTACTCTGCACCGCGCTAGGTCCTTCCTGGATGGACCCTATAACCCTGTTTCTCAGAGATCGGACTCTACCAGTCGACAAGAAAGAAGCGCACAAAATTCGGGTGAAGTCAAAGTGGTTTTGGCTCTCTCCATCTGGAGCGTTGTATAAAAAGTCCTTCACCGGTCCTTATCTGAAGTGCGTGCACCCGAGTAGCATGGAGGCCTTCTTGTACGAAATTCACGAAGGCATCTGTGGCAGTCATGTAGGGGGTAGGTCCCTAGCCTATCGGGCTATTTCGCAGGGCTACTGGTGGCCGTGCATGCAGGCCGACGCACAAAAATATGTCCATAAGTGTGAAAAGTGCCAGAAATTCGCCCATCAGATCCACCAGCCGGCCAGGGAACTTCTTCCCCTCACCAGTCCTTGGCCCTTTGCAATGTAGGGGCTAGATATAGTTGGGCCGCTACCAACAGCACTAGGCAACCAGAAGTTCTTCATCGCGGCCACAGATTACTTCACCAAATGGGTTGAAGCTGAGCCCTTGGCAACAATCAAGAAGAAAGACATGAAGCGGTTTGTCTGGTAGAATATGGTCACGCGGTTTGGCGTCCCCAAGATTTTGATCTTTGATAATGGCACCCAGTTTGACGGTCACCTATTCAGAGGATTTTGTGAAGATCTAAAGATTGAATTCTACAACTCTACTCCGGCTTACCCGCAGTCCAATGGTTAGGCTGAGGGGTCAAACAAGACCATCCTGGATGGGTTGAAGAAACGACTGGAGAAGGCAAAGGAAAAATGGGCTGAGGAGCTACCCATCGTCCTTTGGGCATACCAAACGACCCCGCGGCGATCTACCGGGAAAACTCCATTTGCTTTGGCTTATGGCATGGAGGCGGTCATACCTTTGGAAATTGGCATGCCCACCCTAAGAAGTGAAAGTTTTGAGCCCGAACTGAACGCTGAGGCCATTGCCCTGGAACTAGACCTAGTGGAAGAGCATCGGGAGAAGGCCCTCATCCACGTGGCCGCCTACCAACAAGAGCTCTCAAGGAAGTACAACAAAACGGTGCACTCCAGACTGTTCAAAGTAGGTGATTGGGTTTTAAGAAAAGTTATGGGCAACACCCTGGTGCCAGGTGAAGGCAAACTAGGGGCAAATTGAGAAGGACCCTACAAGAGAACCGGTCTGGCGACCAAGGGGGCATACCACTTGGAGGGTCTGGATGGTAGAGGAATACCCCGGCCATGGAATGCGGCCAACCTCAAACTGTATTATTTCTAGCTTTAGCTTTCTTTTTGTGCAAAGGAATTTTTTGGCTTACACTTCAGAATGTAATTCTTTTTGTCAATATATAGAAGTGTCCTCTTTGCTTTGACATTTTGATTATTGCTCTGTTTTGAGTTTCCCAACCGAGATGATTTTGCTCCGATTGGAAGAGTTGATGACTTGTTCAACTTAGGATTCCCAACCGAGATAATTCACTCCGGTTGGAAGAGTTGATGACTTGTTCAACTTAGGATTCCCAACCGAGATGATTCACTCCGGTTGGAAGAGTTGATGACTTGTTCAATTTAGGATTCCCAACCGAGATAATTCATTTTGGTTGGAAGAGTTGATGACTTGCTCAACTTAGGATTCCCAACCGAGATGATTCACTCCGGTTAAGAGACGTGGTGATTTGTTCAACTTTGTTGTTCCAACCGAGATGGTTATTTCGGTTGAAGAAGTTCAATTCTGCTACTTATACCGTGATGTGAATTCCGGTCAGGCCAGGTGGTTCAAACCGAGATGTTTTGCTAAAGATAGAGTTGGAGAAAACCGTGCAAACACTTGATGAAATTATAGCTTTTCATTGATAAAAAGTTAATACAAAATGTGGGGAACTTAGCCCGGTTACATTTGCAGACAAAGAAAAAAAGAAAACTAAGCTAAGGGGGAGAGGTCTGGGAATTCCTCATCAGCTTCCAGGTTGACCGTTGCTATCTGGTCCTGGACACCGGTTCCAATCTGGCCGGGCTGCCCCTGCTCGGTTTGGTCATCTCCCTCAGCTTCTGCCTCGGCTTCTTCGAGTCCTTCCTCGGCCTCAGCCTGAAGCGCGCTGAAGACGTCATTGGCGTATGGAATGAGGTAGGTCGATAAGGAGACAGCCGATGGAGAGGCAAACACGTCAGTGCCAGGACCTTGACTGAGCTGTTGACAGGCAGCCTTCCATCCAGCTTTGAAATATATGTCCTGGGTGGCGAAGACTTGTTTTTTATAATTGTCTTCCGCCTCTTTGAAGCCGACATTATTGGCGTCTTCACAATCCTTCTCCCTGGACTTCTTGAGCGCGTCCAGCTCAGCCTAGAGCTCGTCCCTCTTTTTCTCGGCTTCGTCGAGTTGGCTGAGCAACCGGTTGTTGTCGGTGTTGGCGATTTCAAGCGAGGACTTTGCTCGGTCAAGCTCGGTTTGGAGGCTTTGGACTTGGCTGGCAGTGTCGGCTGCCTTTTGCCGAAGTCGGTGGATGCGCTCCATAACTAAGTGTTGTTTTTGGATGGCCTGCAAAAGGAAACTTGATCAAAGAAGAGACCGTGCATACACTTGGTAAAAATTTCAGCAAAGGATTGAGACTTACCCTGGCTATGGACTTGACTGAAGACTTCACAAGCCGAGTATCCGGAACGTGGTCGCTGCCGACCACATCCCTCGGTAGGAGCAGGGCTTTTGAGAGATCAAAGGCAAGCAGGTGCTCTTTGTCACCCTTGATCGAAGCGTTCACCGGGATGTCTTTTCCCCGATGCTTAAGCTGCGATCGCCATGCTAGAATTGGGTCTGCAGTTTCTGTGGGTTGCTCGGTGGTGAGCTCGGCAACTAGCTCGGCAGATGGGTCTGTGCGAGGCCTTTTGCTAGCTTGGCAAGCTTCTTGCCTGGATTTCCCGACAGCTGGAGACGCCAAGGCAACCACAGGGCCGCTGGATTGACCGGCAGCTTGGGAATGGGGAACGATGCTCGGTATTTCGCCTGAGGTCGCGGTGAGCAAGTTCTTGATGCGACTCCTTTTTGCCATCTCCTCGGCTTCAGTTAACCGGATAAACGGGACGTCTGGCAGAGTTGGATCTCGAGGAGGAGTTGGAGCACGGAGAAAGTCTGTAACTTTACTCTGGCGTGGCGCTGAGTATCTGTAAGTTGGAACGTAGCCGAGCAATTCGTTGCAATCTCAGTGGCTGTAGTGGAGCACGGTCCGAATTGCTTCTACGTTGGGGTATTGGTAGTTTGCTTGCAAGGCTTGAATAGCTGCAGGAGAAACAAGAAAAATGGTTAAGTGTAGAATAATAAAGTGAATTGACCGAACAAGACAACACGGCTTACATGTGGAACCGAAGTTCTTGCTTATGAACCAGCCCGGTACCTCGGCTGTTTCATAATTACCGGTTACCCAGAAGAAATTGTCATCGTGCAAGTCCTTGTCTGGTGTTCCGGTCACGATTTTTTCGTTGCCCGGCCTAATCTTAAGGTAATAAGCGAGGCCGTCGCCGGTGTGCCCCAGGGTGTACTGCCGCAGTATCTCGGCTAAACCTAAGTTAGTCCTAGCCGGTTGTTAAGCTCGTGCACGCCGTTTATTATTCGGTATGTGTTGGTGGACACTTGAGTGGCTGCTAGCCCGGTGCGGCGCAGGAACTCTGTAATCAATGGGTTAAGGGGGAAACGAAGGCCTCCTTCGATGATTGACAGCACGGTAAAGGGGCACTGCTCTCTGCCCCAAGGCGTTGTCTCAATTTCTATAAACTCAAGGTGGACGTCGGCCGGGATGCCGTACTCCTCCCTAAACGCGGCCAGAGCAGTTGGAGTATCTACCAGGAACCAAAATTTCCCCATGTACGGCCGACCTAAGTTAGCTCGGCTTAGGGGGTTTGGCACAGTGGTGATTGGAGGCTGACCGATCTTTGTTAACCTCGGTAATGGTCAGTGGTCCACTTGGACTCTGCAGGAAAAGGATGGCAAGTGTAAGAGGAAGCGCGGTCACGCAAAGCGAGCTTGACTTTAGCTCGGTCATGAAAAGTGCCAAACCACCTCGGTCGTAAAGGCTAACCAAGGAGCTCGGTCGCCCAAGCAGACCAGATGTTAGCCCGGTCGAGCGACCAAGTCCTTTGGCTATCCCGATTTTTACTAAGGTTGGGGCGAACAGGTTCTTTGCTTGGTCTAAGCGATTTTTTGGATCTAAGGAGGACCTAGAGCCTGATCGTCCCCAGATCTTCAAAGTTCATCAAGGAAAATGAAGAACACCATGAACAGTAAGGGGTTTGGGACGATTCTGTATGCCTAAATCCTAAAACCTAAGGAATAGGTGCCCTAAAGTGTAGAATAACAAATGCAATAGCAAAAGCTCGAAGAGACTTACCAAGATTTGGTGCAAATGCAGTTCCTTTCGACGCAAACACAGAGCAAGAACGAGAATGGAAGCTTAGCGAGGGCACAGCAGCTTCGAAGTGCTTGGAATGCCAGAGAGTCAGTAAGAATCAAAGGAAGAAGGAAGATGCATGTTTATAGGGGTGGTGAGGCCGCCCAAATTCAAAATTGAGGGGACGGCTGGGTTGGCTGCTCGAGGACCAATAGAGGATTGACACATGTCCCCATTTATGGCAGCATCAGAACTGAAGAGACAGGATGAAGAGTCGAGGGGTCAACCGGGCAATTTTTGGAAACAGGAATGTCAACCAAGGAGTTGAACTGGGCAAGTCTTGAAGACAGGAATGTCAACTAGCTCGGTCACCATTCTGCATACTGAGGACCGAGGAAGTATTACCCCGGTCAGGATAGGTAATCCCAGTTACGCTTCAGCGGACGGAATTAAGGGGCAATTGAGAGGGAGATTAATGATATGGAATTAGGCCGGACAGATTTGGACCGGACAGAGTTGTGCCAGACAGATTTGGGCCGAACAGGTGTTGGGCCAAGTTGTGTGGCTCGGCCTTGAAGGAAGCTGCTCGGTTAAGGCAGCGCGTGAATTGACCGAGCTGCAAGGATCCATGGTTACGAAGCCAGCTAGGTGAAAAGTCCAGCGCCAGGAAAGGCAAGGTTGGACCGAGGTACCTATTTGCTCGGCAGGTAGGTCGACCGCAGACAAGCGTGAGTTGTCCCGAGCTCGGCTTTGCTGAGATGCCGCCGAGTCCGGTCCTCATCTGAGCTTAACTATTGGAGTACTTGGGCATGAAGCGCAACATGGCAGACGATGGCCGAGATGGTACTGCCCGGCTGCCGAGCTCCCAGGAGAATGGGCAGGCAGTTAGGTTAGGTGGTGCTCAGCAAGGTTTATGCTGACAGATGGGATAGCAGTGCCACGAGTTGAGAGGTCACTGGGAGTAGATTTGGGACGCAGAAGGTATATAAGCAAGTCTGCGCCTCCCATGCTTGGACAGATGATATTTGGTGAGACATACACTAAACACAATTCTCTCCCTTCTCTCTATCTATCCCTTGGTGTGTGTTCTAACTTGACCGTCGGAGGGGTTTTCCGGCCACACACCGCCGGGTAGCTCATCGCCTTTGTGTGCGCAGGTGATCGGACAGCAACGAAGCTTGGAAGAAGGGAGTACGGGCTTGCCTGAATATTTGCTCCCCGTATACGTTTGATATGCATGTATGATGTCAACTCAAGTTATTTCTTAATAAAAATTTCATGTGATTTGGAATGTTAAATTGATATGCTGATTAATTTGAGTTTTTCCAATCAATTTTGAGTGGGTGTTTAAACACCAGAGAAATATAAACATGAAGATATATGTAGTTATATCGTTCCATTTAATTGGAAAGTAAATTTAAGAAATCTTTTATGTTGATTTTTAGTTTATTTTGAATTATGTGACATGAGATGTCATTAATAATTATTTTACTTGCGTAGTAGAATATGTTAAACCATGAACCATTTTATTAATATGGGGGTATATCTCTTGCATTAGTTGAGATAATTTAATTTTCTTCTGTCATAAATATTTTTATGACAGTGACATTTATTTGTTATTGAGTTGCAAGAATGTATACAATGAAATGGGTTTTTGAATTGTTTGATTCTTAGGCAAATTTTTTATAAGGATATGATTTTGTCAAAACATTAATTCTGACTTGAGTAGTCATAATTATTTTGGTTTTTTCTTGAATTTGTTTTGAAATTCATTGATTTATATCAAAAGTAATAGGGGTGGTGAATATGATGCACCATTAGATGAATTTTGTGCACAATGTGGCATTATTCACCAAACTACAGCCCCTTATTCTCCACAGCAAAATGGAATTGCTGAAAGGAAGAATAGAACCCTAAAAGAAATGATGAATGTCATATTACTAAGTTCAGGCTTACCACAGAACTTGTGGGGGGAAACAATATTGTCTGTTAATTATGTTCTTAACATAATACCCCACAAGAAAATAGACAACACTCCTTATGAATTGTGGAAAGGTCGACTGCCTTCCTACCAATACTTAAAAGTGTGGGGGTGTTTGGCAAAAGTTGAAGTTCCTGTTCCTAAAAAGACTAAAATTGGACAAAAAACAGTAGATTGTGTGTTTATTGGTTATGCTCAGAATAGTAGTGCATATCGGTTTCTGACTTATAAATCAGAAATACCTGATATAGATGTGAACTTATGATTGTACAAGAATTAAGGACAGGAACTTGTGAACTTATGATTGTGCATATCGATTTCTGACTTATAAAGGACAGGAATTAAGTTCATAGAAAAGAACTTATGATTGTACACAAAGTCAAAAGACTAATGACAATCAAAACACAAGAGACTAGTAATGGTCTCGACCAACAAGATTTAACTAATGATGAACCAAGACGAAGTAAAAGAGCGAGAACATCAAAATCCTTTGGTCCAGATTTTCTGACATACCGGTTAGAAACTGAACCTCAAAGCTTTAAGGCAGCAATGACAGGTCCTGAAGCACCTTTATGGAAAGAGGCTATTAAGAATCCATTATGCCAAATCATACTTGGGAATTGGTGGACCTTCCACCAGGTTCTAAACCTCTTAGATATAAATGGATATTCAAGAGAAAAATGAAAGCAGATGGTTCAATTGACAAGTATAAAGCAAGACTTGTAGTTAAAGGTTACAGACGAAAGGAATGTCTGGACTATTTTGACACATATTCCCCTGTGACAAGAATAACTTCCATTCGCATGCTTATTTCTATAGCAGCGTTGTTTAATTTAGAAATACATCAAATGGATGTTAAGACAGCTTTCTTAAACGGTGATCTAAATAAAGAGATCTATATGGAGCAACCCGAAGGGTTTGTAGTGTCGGGGCAAGAACAGGAAGTTTGTCAGCTTGTGAAGTCTCTTTATGGATTAAAACAAGCACCTAACCAATAGCATGAAAAATTTTGATCATGCAATGCTTACTAATGGGTTTAAGATAAACGAATGTGACAAATGCATCTATGTTAAAAACACTGACCAAGGATATGTCATAGTTTGTCTTTATGTGGATGACATGCTTATCATTGGAAACAGTCAAAACATGATCAAATCAACTAAACAAATGCTTAACAAAAGATTTGATATGAAAGATATGGGGGTCGCAGATGTTATATTAGGAATGAAAATTACTAAAACATCTGACGGATATGTATTATCTCAATCACATTATATTGAGAAAATTCTTGATAAATTTATCAAGGATGATATGAATTTAGCTAGAACACCTGTAGACGTCAATCTTTATTTATCAAAAAATAAAGGTGATGCAGTGTCTTAGTTAAAATACTCCCAAATTATTGGAAGCCTAATGTACCCAATGAATTGTACTCGTCCTGATATAGCTTATGCTATCAGTAAATTGAGTAGGTACACTAGTAACCCCGGAGAAGACCATTGGAAAGCGATCATTCCGGTTCTTAGATATCTAAGATTCACCCGTGATCATGGTTTGAACTTTACTCGATATCCAGCAGTACTTGAAGGTTATTGTGATGCCAATTGGATATCGGATACTAAAGATTCAAAATCCACTGGTGGATATGTCTTTACTCTAGGAGGCGCTACTGTTTCTTGGAAATCCACGAAAACAAACTTGCATCGCACGATCCACAATGGAATCCGAGTTTATTGCTTTAGACAAAGTAGGAGAAGAAGCAGAATGGCTTCGTCACTTCTTAGAAGACATTCCAATGTGGCCAAAACCTGTGCCAGCTATTTGCATTCATTGTGATAGTCAATCTGCAATAGGCAGGGCACAGAATCATATGTATAACGGTAAGTCATGACATATTCGTCGTCGACATAATACCGTAAGGCAATTGTTGTCAAATGGAATAATCTCAATAGATTATATAAAATCTAAAGAGAATATTGCAAATCCGTTAACAAAAGGTTTGACAAAAGAGCTAGTGTATAGTTCATCAAAGGAGATGGGATTAAAGCCTATTACATAAGAGTCGTCATAATGGTAACCCTACTTAGATGACTGGAGATCCCAAGAACTAAGTTCAAAGGGACAACTAAGTTATGTATGGCTCGCCAGAAATCACCAAAGGATTAAGTTCCTACCCATTCCTATGGTGAGAGTGATATCTACAACATATGTTGTATGTAAGGGTATAAGGATAAGCTTTACTTTTAATGATTACTTATATCTTGATTAAGGCATAAAATCAAGATAAGTATAAGGAGATACTCACAATAAGAATCACCTATATGAGTGTCGAACTGGGGGCCGGTTCTATGAGAATGAAAATGCTAAATTCTCTAGAAACATTCATGAAAACCAGGAGTGTTCAAGGCCAAAATGAACACAACAGTGAGAACCACGATGTGTTAGAAGATATTTTATGTGAAATCTATTGTCTTGGCTTACGCAAACGGCTGAACAATTTAAGGCATCGCGTCCATTGGTTAGCTAATAAGTCCGATAGGTTATCACTAGGGAAGGTTCAAGGCCGAAAACTACCTATCCTGATGCAAGATATTTTCGACTTATACTCTTTCGATAAATCTGGGTAAAACCAGAATTTTATCCTAAGTTCGGTCTATTTTTTAGGTGGGCCCCGTGCGTCGATTTTCATGGGTCAAAATGGTAACACGTTCTATGCCGCGTTGTGATTCACGTGGTATATTTGGTTACTCAAAACCATTACCGAGTGAATGGGAAATTGAAGCCAAAGTGTGCTCCATGGAAATGGAGTTTTTGTGGAAATTCCTTAAGGTTGTAAACTGGCTTGTCCCACATTGATTTGGTGGAAAGTTTTGAATGGGTTTATAAGGCTTGGGTTTGGTACTTGGGGTGTGCCTCAAAGGGTACCCAAGTGTTTTAGAGAGAGAGGTTATGGGAAAAATAGGCTAGACCCATTGGACCCAAAAACCACACCTGCGTGCGCGCCGCCGCCGCCATCCGTCTGGGCGGGCTGGGCTGGGCCTGGGCTTGGGCGTGGGTGCGTGGTGTGTGGTTGGGTTAGGCTTGTTCAGCCCAATATTAATCTTTTTGGACCAAAAACATTTGAATTTAATTTTATTTTTGGTAAAATAAAATCCAGAATTCAAAATTAAACTGGTTTGGTTTTACTGTACATCCAAACATGGCCCTTTCCGATTTTAAACCGGAATTAAACTGGTCCGGATTTACTGTACACCCAAACAGGGCCCTTCACATTTTTGTTATCTATTTGAATTGTAATCCAACAGATTCAAATCTGTTTGAATTTAATACCAACAGGTTTCATACCTATTCAATTCAAAACCTACAGCCACCATTACATCTATAAATAGGACAGCCTTCATTTGGATTTTAAAAACTCTAATTTTCGTCCTTCATAATTCTGCAAACATCCTCTTCATTTTGCTGCATTATTTTCTTGTCAAAGAGAGTATAAACACTTAGTGTGTTCGTTAGGCAAACAATTTGTAGTGCTGCTATTGTTTGTAGTAGATCATTTTATCCTGGGAGATAGACGTCCAAATTCTGAAAGCACCATAGAGAGGACGAATCTGTCTTAAGAACACAGTGTCAAACACTGGACTTGATCAAATTATAATTCGAAGAAATTAAATCAAGTAAGTTATTTAATTTATTTTCAGTGTTATTATTATTTATTTAAATCAGATTTTAATTTTGTTTTTGTAACAAAATAAAATTTGTTTTTATTTATTTATTTTTATTTTGAGTTTGATTTTTGTAATCAGACAAATTCTCTCATTTCCTTTATTTCTTTTATATTTTGTTTGTTGTTAAGTACACAAACTGAATTAATTAATTTCAGTGAAGATTGTCCAACAGTTCCACCGGGGCTCCGAATGTTTGCAAAATAACAAAATGCTCTGTTTGTCTCCTAAAGTGTTCTTTTGAGACTACGACACAGACTTTGAATTGGTAGAGAGGTGGAGAGATGGGTAAATGAAAATGCTGCAGACAAGAAAGAGAAAGAAAAAGAAAAAAAAAAGGAAAAGGAAAAGGAAGAAGTGGAGTGAGAGGGTTAGTAATGGAGTTCATCGGCAAGTAGATTGGTGCTGACAAATATTGTAGAGCAGTGGAGCCAGTGCCGAACTGGTTGTGCCGGATGAAGGTTGTGGTGGCCATGTGTTCACTACAACAAAATGCAATTTTGGCGATAATTTTTGGCGACTAAAAAAATTTAGTGGCCAAAGGTTGTAGAATTGGCGACCAAAAAATAATATTAGTCGGCAAAAGTCAAATATTTAGCCACTAATTTTTTTAGTCTAGGAATATTGATTATTGGCGACTAAAAAAATTTAGTCGCTAAAAATATTACAATGGCGACTAAAAAAAAATTTAGTAGCCGTATAGCTAGTTTTGGCTACTAAAATAGTTTAGTAGTCGAATGAAAAAAATATATATATATTTTTTACATTTGGCGATCAAAAGTTGTCACCAAAAGTATATTTTTAACAATAAAAGAATATTTTAGTAGCCGTATAGTTAGTTTTAGCTACTGAAATTGTTTAGTAGCTGAATGAAAAGAAAAAAATTATTTTTTACCTTTGGGGACCAAAAGTTTGGTTGCCAAAAGCATATTTTCAGCTACAAAAGAAAATTTTAGTAGCCGTATAGTTAGTTTTAGCTACTAAAATTGTTTAGTAGCCGAATGAAAAGAAAAAAATTATTTTTTATCTTTGGTGACCAAAAGTTTGGTCGCCAAAAGTATATTTTCAGCAACAAAAGAATATTTTAGTCGCCAAAAAACTAAAAATATTTGGAGGGAGATTTCAAATTTTGGAGGGATTAAAAAATTAATTAGCGACTAAAATTTTAGTCGCGAATGGTTATTAATTATATGTATTTTGTTTCCAACCCAAACCGTAAGAAACCAGCAACTCTCTGTCTCTCTATTTTCAGCGTCTCTCCCTCTCCCTCTCCGCTGCTCCTCTCCCCTCCCTCTCTCACCACCGCTCCTCCTCGCGTTCGCCAGCAACCGGAGCACCAGGGAAGATTGTAAACGCACCAAACAAGACTTTGTTTTCTCCGAATGGAAGGTCTCTCTCTCTCTCTCTCTCTCTCAATTTTGCAAAAAAATTATCATTATGAGGGACCCTTGTTCAAATGTCCCAAAAACAATGAAAGAAATTTGGGTTTTTTTAGATTTTGGATGTTCTTTTTTTTTAGAGTTGAAGTCATCTATCATTCATTCATGTCTCATGTGCCAGTGTTTGTGAAAATGGGTTGGTTTGTTTTCTTGTGTTGGTGAGCAAACTACTCTTTTTGATTTATGCTCACCAAGTGTATGAAAAAATGTCATAGAGAGGTTTTGAGGACTGGTTTCTACTTACCTTAGTTTAGATATTGGGTCATTTATATATAAAGCTTCTTAGGATTTATAATTTTCCTCTGTGCTAATCCAAGTGTTTCTTTCTAATCCTTATTGAGATGTATGCTACAGTTATTGTTATCATGTTCCACTGCTTCTCTGTTATATGTCCAACTGTTTTGAAGGGTGTGGATTTGTTAAATATTTTCATAGAGAAATGGCGATGGCAACTATTAATGCGCTTAATGGAATATATACAATGAAAGTAAGCTTATTTTGCTATTTCAACGGTGTTATGTTCTCTATTTAATGTTACCAAACACTAATCATTTATCTTCTCCTTTTGCATCTTAGGGGTCTGATCAACCATTAATTGTTCAGTTTGTTGATCCTAAGAGGCCTAGAGCTGGAGACCCAAGGTTTTTCTCTAGTCCTTCATCATTATTGCTCTTTATTAGTATAGCATACTATTCATCTATGAAACATGGATATTGGGTCCTGTGTTTTAAATAGAACATTACTAAGATAAACTGTTGTTTGTGAGAAGCAGGTATCAGAGTACTTGTATTGCAACTTGATTTTAAAATCAAAACAAATATGAACTTCTATCCGTTAATCCCTTCTTTGGGATTTTTATCTTTGGAACCCTAAATCCTAACGACTTCCAATTTATTGGTGAGTAGTAGGAACTTAAAGTAAGAGATTTAGGACCAGTGGCTTTTCGTTCCAATTTCTTGTCCAAAGCTTGCTTTAGTAGCATTTCTCTTTTTTATTTAATCAAATACTTTGCTCGGAGTACATATCCTTCAACCATGAATTTTCTTTCCCGAATTCTTACAAAGTTAGAACGCTTTTGCAAATGCTTGAAGTACAGTTGACAGTTTGAAGTCATCTTAAAATCTTAAATTAATAACTTTAATTATTTTAACAGTTTCAATTTATTTTTTAAACTGTCATTCTCGTCATGATGTAGAACATGAACATCCACATGACAAATTGATGAAGAACAATTGTGGAAGGACCTTAAGCCCAACAACTGTGTCTCTAGCATCAGCATCATCATCTGTGGCGGAGCCAAAAAATTAAATTACAGGGCACTTATTAATTATATTAAAAAATGTTTACAAAAATATTTCACATAAATTTTTACGATTGACTTCAAGAAAAATTTTAAAAAAAAAATAATCAGTGTGTTTGGTTTGAGTTTTTTGAATTAATTTTTTGAAAATTGAGTTTTTTTATTTTTTGTATTTTTTTTGCTTTTAGTGAATATTTTTAAAATTTTAAGCATTTTTTTTTTTACTTTTTTAGATGCATCTTATTTAGATGTATCTAAAAATAAATAAAATATTTGTGAAAAAATATTTTAAAAAATTAATAAACACATAAAAATATGAAAAATGTACTATTTTTTATATTTTTTGTATTTTTGGTATTTAGTGAATTTTTTAAAGATTTTTTTTTGCAAAAATTATACTTTTTAAGTATATTTATGTTAGGTGTGTCTAAAAATTAAAAAAATTGTATAAAATTAAAAAAATTCAGTAAAAATAAAAAATACGGAAAACAAAAAAGTAAAATTTTGTGAAAAGTGTTTTTAGAAAACTCAAACCAAACAAAGTGAATGTTTTTTGTAATTAGTGTATCATGAACAATATTAAAAAAAGTCATGGATATAAAGTTTTAAAATAAATTATATAATGATAAAGTAATTTTTTTATACAAAATATGTGTAAAAATTCAATATAATAGCCATACCACATCATCATTGACATGTGATATCACCAATCAATAGTAAAGAAATATATGGAGGATGAACCCTACATGTCAAATACAACTAACAATTCAATAAATTTTATATTTTCATTGAGATTAAGGCCTAGTTTGGGAAGACTAAATAAGTGCACTTTTTGACTTTTTATGAAATATGGGTTGGGTTTGGGTTGGGTTTGAAGTGATGTGTTAGAGAGGTGATGTGACTTAAATAAGATGATGTGACTTAAATAGGATAGTGACTTTTTGACTTTTTTTAATCATGCCAAATTTGGCCTAATTATGTTTGCATGTCAATAATGATAGATATCACCATTATATTAGAATTTTTATAGATAATAATATCGTAGTGTCTTTATTTTCAATCAAAACAATCATTATTGTTCTTATAATTTTAAAAATGTCATTGACATTTCACTTTAAATAATATTTTTATAAATTTTTTTATTTAAAATATTTTCTTTATGTTTGTCCCAAAAAAAAAAAAAAAATTCAAAACCCAGGGGGGCACTTGACCCCCCTGGACCCTTCTTCCCTCTGCCCCAAATCATCATCATCATCATCATCATCATCATCATCACAATTGTTATTAAGATTTTCTTTAATTTAGATTTTAATTGTTGGTTGGGATAGTATATGTATTTGTTGGATTATACTATGTTTATGGATTTTTATTTTCTTTGATATGTGCGGTTAATAGTTAAGTTTTGTATGTGGTTGAAAATTAAATGGTACAAGTTGTAGAGAAATATTTTTATTGAATGGTTGAGAATTGAATGAATGAATGAATAATTTTATATATGCACAGGTTATAGGTGGCGTAAAAAATATTACAAAATAAATTATAAAAACTAAATGAGACTTTTTGGTGACTAAACAAATATAACAGGTTGGCTTTTGACTATTAAAACTTTAGTCGCCAATTGTAAAAAAGTGAAACTTTGGCCTACTAAACTGTTAGTCACCAATTGTAAAAACAAACTTTTGGCTATTAAATTTTTAGTCGCCAATTTTCAAAAAGTGAAACTTTTGACTATTAAATAATTTAGTCGCTAAAAGTAAATATATATATATATATTTGATTATTTTTAAAAAATATATGGCAGCTAAAAAAAAGTATATGGCGACTAGATTTTAGTCACCAATAGGCCACTTTTGGCTACCAAAAAAATTTTAGTCGCCAATTGTTTCCCCGACAAACTATTAGTGACCAAACGGTCAACCAAATATATTAGTCGACAAAAGTGATTGGCGACTAAAAACAAGGCTTTTGGCGACTAAAATTTTAGTCGCCAAAAGTGAAGTTTCTTGTAGTGGTTGGCTATTTTTTGACTTATTTATTTTAAGAAGGAAAAACATCATAAATGCGAGAGTGTTTTGCAGAATTTCAAAGTGCCATTGCATGTTTATCGGAAACTTTCCTGTGCCATGGTATACTTCAAATCTTAGAAATAACCTACCTTTGAAACAATTCTCAAAGTTTTGAAGGTAACTAACATTCAAAACAATTCCCAAAGTTTCGAAGGCAAGTAACTAACTTTTGAGACAATTCTCAAAGCTTCGAAGGCGAGTAACCAATCTTTAAAGCAATTCCTGAAGCTTTGAAGGCAAGTAACCAACCTTCAAAACCATTCCTGAGGCTTCGAAAGTCTACAATTATATTCAACCATAAATTGTTTGAAACCCAAGACTATTGTTGATGCAACAAACAATCCTTCAAAATTCATGAAGTCGCAATAAAAAAGACTTTCAAAGCACATGCTTTGATTCATATCAAAGAAAAGAAAAATAATAATTGACATGTTTACTTTGAAGACAACCTGACTTTGGTCTTCTCAAAAGGAAATTAACCAATGCCTCACAAAGTCTAAACAAATTTGAGAATGCCTGCATAGATGAAATCCAAAAGTACACCACTCCACAAAATTAATTATGGTGTTATGTGGTTGTTCATAAATCTCAAATTTTCAGAAATTAAAATAAAATAAAATAAAGTCATTGCTTCAAATAAATTGGTCATTCTTAGCTAATTTTTACCTTTCAAACAGCTAAGTTATTCTTTACTGCATCAAACTCATAAAAACAATACTTAAAGATTATTGTTTTATTAGTCATTTCATCAAAATTAAATTTTGATGCGACCCACAAATTCAAAATGGATTTTGAACACCGAATGTCATGGCATAATATGGCTTTTGAAATTTAAATATTTTGACATTTTCAACAATATCAAATATTTTAAATCAATTAACAATGGGCTGATCATCATCTTTAACCATGTTTGGTTTAAGAACATGTTCTTTGACCAAATAATTTTCATCATTCATTAACAAATTGGATTGTTTTTCTATTTTAGCCATTAATAGTTTATGAAAATCCTCCATAGGTATGTGAGTTTCATCATTTCATGGCCTAATGGGCGATTTTTCCATTTTTGCCGTTAGTGACTTATGAAGAGCCTCATATGCATGTGATTTTCATCATTTCTTGGCCTAATAGGTTGTTTTTCTATTTTAACTATTAATAGCTTATGAAAATCCTCCATGGGTATGTTGTTTCCATAGTTTAACTCTCTAAGAATAGTTTTTTCAATCCCTCCAGCCTTATATAAAACATCATTTTTCATCATGCTTGACTCAACACTATACTCTTTAACCATGTTATTTTTATAAGTTGGCTCTTTAGAAATGGGTTTTCTGCCCCGATTCATTGATGAAGTCAACTATTTGCCTTTGCCACTTTCAATCATGAAAAAATTCACTAATTTCGGCCATTAAAGTCTCGGTCAAAGACTTGGTAGTGAAAGTTAACAACTCATCCCTCCATTAGTAAATTTTTATTTCAAGTTGATGAATTTCTCTATCTAAATGGTATCTTTTTTCTTCCACCAAACAATATTGTAATGGATGAAAGTTTGTTTCATCAAGAAAATATATTTCTTTTTGGAGATCTAACATGTTGTATTTACGCTAAAAGATTCCATCTAGGCTATTTAGAACGAACAAATCAAATTCATTTTTCATTTCATTCACTTGATGTTCCCATCGGGCACGCCAAAAAATATTGGCTATTTTTGGCTTATTTTTCCTACGAAGGAAAATATCATAAATACAAGCGTGCTAGTAAAGATTGAAAAATCCTTACAGATTAAATTCAAGCCAATTATCATGTAATTGCGTTGATTTTTTTGTCTCAATAGAGAAAACTTTAAAATTGTCAAGTGTAAAAAATAGAAAAACTAAAAGAAGAAAAAAGGGAGATAGAGAAAGATGATTGAGTGAATAATAGGAACAATTAAGTGAACAATCAAAGTAACCATAAATTTACATCTACTTCTATTTCGAAAATGAAGTGTTGAAAATAAAGTGTAAGAAATATAAATAATAAGAAAAATAAAAATCAATTGTCTTTGATTTGAATTGGATGGATCTTACAATGTAGTCATAAATGACTATTTATAGGTAAAAATTTATAGAAAAAAACTACCTAATAACTATCCTATTCTTCTATCTTCATTCTTCTCTTATCATGTGTCTCTATATGATCTTCTATCTCCTCTATTTCATACTCTATGAACTTTCAGTTCATCTCTCACTACAACAAAAAACAGATTCAGCGACTAATTTTGCCGACTAAACTAAGGCCAAGTTTGGCAACCCAAAAATAATCCATCTTTTTATCTTTTTTCCATCACATCACCTCTCTACTTTTCTGCACATCTTTTCGTAAAAAGACAAAAAGTGCACTTATTTAGGTCATCCCAAACAACCCCTAAATTTAGTCGCCAAAGGGTTATGCGTTAGCTACTAAAAATTAGTTGGTCGCCAATGGTTCACACATTAGCTACCAAACAACATTTGGTCCCCAAATGTTCAATTATTAGCTACTAAAGTTTGTTGGTCGGTAAATGTCCCCTATTTCGCTACCAAAATAATGTGTAGTCGGAATTTGTCTTCACTTTTGGCGACTAACTACGTTTTAGTCGTTAAAAATATAATTTTCGGCGGCTAAATATGATGTTAGTCGCGAAAAATAACTATATAATTTGTTTAATTCGTATTTATTTAATTTTTGGCTACTAATTGTACAATGGTCATGGAAATTTTGGGTTTGGGCGACTATTTCAATTTTGGTCGCTAATGATTAATTATATACCGACTATAATTCTGTAGCTAAACGTGCCACAAAATTTTAGAGGGAATATTACATTTTTCTTAAATTTATTAGCGACAAAAATCTATTTTGGTCAGGAATTATTATTTGTTTGTTTTATTTTTATTGCCAAAGCAATCCATTTACCTCCCTCTCGCACTCCCGCGTCTGATTCTGCTCTGTCTCCATCTGGATCATCCCCCGAACTCCCTCCCAGGTATGTCATCTCTCTCTCTCTCTCTCTCTCTCTCTCTCCTTTTCGAAGATAGTCTCCTTCTCATAGAGGCCTCTCTGTTTCCCTCTTTCTCTCTCTCTCTCTCTCTCTCTCTCTATCTCACTCACGCCTCAGCCCTCTTCTCTACAGCTTTGTCTCCATCACAAGGCTTGCTGGATCATCCCCCAAACTCCCTTCCAGGTATGTCCTCCATTTCGCATCTATCTCTCCCTCTCTCTGTATCTCCCTCCCGATTTCACCCTCTTGGCCTCTGTCTCTGTTTAAACACACACACACACACATACACACATACATATGTATATATATGTATGTGTGTGTGTGTGTGTGAAAACACACAGAAATCAAATGTTTAATGCTGAAAATTAAGGCATTTTTTTTTAAAATGTGATTGAAATTAACACTTAGGGCATTGTTATTGAAATGTGATTGAGGCATTTGAGTTGGTAATAAAGTAGTAATAAAAGGAAAAGAATGGGTGAGTTGTGCAGATAGGGTTAGGAATTGGGACACAATTTGTTATTGAGTTGCCTAAAATCTGTCTGGTCAGTTTTTGTACCATTCAACTCAATCATAGTTGTCTTACTTAGGATGGGCATTCTGTGGTTAAAACAAGCTCTTAATTACAAAATTGGAATAATAAAAGTGACAACGAAGATCTATTTCTTTATGTATGAACTGCTATACAATGAGGTTTGATGTTTGTGTTTTGTGGATATAAGAAATCTTAGCGAAGATCTATTTCATTCCACCATCTATTCTCAATGGATTATGTTTTGTTTTGTTTTTTTAGTGTGCTATTTGCTGAAGCACTTGGTTTTAGATAATGTTACTTGTTCATTGATGAAAGTCATATCTTCCAACAATTGTTAGTTGTGATTGCTGCATTAATAGATTACAGAGCTAACATTTAGTTTTTATTTTAATTCTCAAGACTCACTCAATTCTAGTTTTCAGGTACATTCTTAAAGCATCAATTGTATCAGCACTTTCAGCACTTGCCTTGAAGCCCAGGTATGCAAAGCGTTGCAGTTCTTCCTTATATCTCGGAATTCATAAACCTTCTTTATGGTCAGTCACTCTCTTGTTTAAAGAGAATGAAATGTTGATGAGTTTGTGTGGACAAATTTGTTTATTACCACATTAAATGGTTGAAATTGAAATTCTTTCTCTCTAGTTCATTTAAATAATTTGCTTCTTCTTGATTCTAATTCACATCCTTGATGTATTTTTTTTTTTTTTTGCAATCTCACTAGCCTTTGCCTCCCTCTTTGTAGTGAGTTTCACATCACAGCCCAAGCCTTAGAGTGACTTGCTATCTTCTTTGCTGCCACAGCATTCTGCATTGCTATTTAATTCCCTACACAGCAGTCCTTACGTGGACCAATTGGTCTGTTTATGTTGTCTCCTTGTATAGTTCTACTTTATGGTTATGCTCATTGATAGTGAAGTTGTAAGGGCTAGGATATGATTGGATTGCTTTGTTGGACACAGTAGGAACTCCAATTTGCAAAATGTTTAGGATCTGGCGTCTGAATTTCATTGGCTTACTTTTGCTTTTCAATTTGCATTGACTGAATTGTGGAAATTAAGAGATCACATTGACTGTTTACATGAAAATGTGCATTTCTTCTACGTTGGGAGTTAGAGTTGAAAATGCCATAAACTTAGTCGGAAAAAGGGGTTCGGGCTAGGAAAATGCAAAACAAGCCCCGAACCATTGTTTTTTGGTAATGGGATGCTTCCCGGTGACAAATGTGTCATGTAGGGACAGACGGTACGTAAGTAGTACACATACGTTGGGGTTTAGGGTTGAAAATGTCATAAACTTAGTCGAAAAAAGGGGTTCGGGGGGCGAAAATGCAAAATAGCCCCCAAGCCATTGTTTTTTCGTAACAGGAAGCTTCCTGGTGATAAATGTGACATGTAGGGACAGACGGTACGTAAAACGTTGGGATTTAGGGTTGAAAATGTCATAAACTTAGTCGAAAAAAGGGTTTCGGGGGGCGAAAAAGCAAAACAGGCCCCGAGCCACTGTTTTTTCATAACGGGATGCTTTCCGGTGATAAATGTGGCATGTAGGAACAGACGGTACGTAAGTAGAACAAGTACGTTGGGAGTTAGAGTTGAAAATGTCATAAACTTAGTCGAAAAAAGCGGTTCGGGGGGCACCATTTTGCAAGAACTAAATGTGACGACGGATATATCCTGTTGACCTAATCGGTTTGAAATTCGAATAATGGATTTGTAAAGTTCAGCAAAGGTTTAGGCGCAATTGTGTATTTGATCAGTTTAACTATCACCACTACAAAATGTGCAACAACAGTTGAATAGTACACAGTTCATATATATAACATGGCCTCAAGATTTGGCTGATGGAAAGATAATTCCTCAGCAACAGATCAGGGAACTTAGGACTAAAAAAGCTAAGTATTGAAGATATCTATCAAAATTAGATAGTGTTATGGAAGAATAGTTAAGCATAATCTTTTTCAACTCTTATCCCCATAAGCCTGTAAGGAACCCAAGGCATTACTCATTCACAAATAGAAGTATATCTACATGTATAAACCCACGAATTAGTTAAATAGAAATGAACAGTATTATGATTTCATTACATTGTTGACTTAATTTCTTCTTTAAGGAAAGTGTTTCCAAACTTTCTATGATTATATCGAATAAATTAGAATATTTTATGAAGAAAAAGTACACACCAATTTCCATCCATGGAGGTCAGAAAAGCACTATTTTAACGTAACTGGAAGGTTCATGGAGATCACAAAAGCATAAGCATAGTGAGTTTTATGGATACCAAACAAACATTCATGATGGGTCCACTTACATTTTTATAACAAATAATTTTTGGATGAAATGGTAAGTACACCCTAAATAATTTATGTAATTTGGTAATGCCTACACAGTTTAGTTTCACATTTAACTACTAAAATTTATTCAGATAGATTTAGAGATTAAAAAGCTAAAACAAGAACTCATGATGGGTCCATGTTTGGATGTCTTTCATTAGTTAATAGATATTACTCTCCTATACATATAATGTTGGAAATTATTACAATATATATATGTCGTCCAGAAATGCCTCTACACGCACCAAACTAATGATTTTTTTCCCCTTTTTTGTAGATTTTTTGGACATACAAATGACATTGTGTTTTTGTTGACAAGTACGGGAGGGCATTGTTTTTATATCTCTATCCGTATATCCAGTGGTTTGTACAAATTACTTTTTTGGTGTGGTAAATATCATCTAATTTGGCATGGTAGAAATGAACATAGCACGTGGTACAAAATAGTTTTGGGGTGGTACATAATATAATTTTTGTTGTGGTATAGAAGTTGTAGGTGTACAATTTTTTGTTGTGGTATAGAAGTTGTAGGTGTACAATTAATTTGGTTCTTATGGAATTTTTAATATATATATATATATATATATAATTGGACGTTCAATATTAATTTTTTGGATGGTTGGAACTGAAATGTGTGCACGTTGTTGAATGCTTGATAATATATTTAGCGCTGATGGAATATATTGTTTATACAGGGTACAGGTTGTATTAATAATGGATACAGGTTGTTTAGAAAATTTTATTTAAAAAAAAAAAGCACGTTAAAGTATTTGGCCACCAAATATTTTGGTAGCTAAATATGTAATCAAATGTTTTGGTGACTAAGAATTTAGTAGCAAAAACATAACCCACTAATTTTTTGTGACCAAATAATTAGTAGTTAAAACAATTGAGAATGAGAGAAAGAAACTATTGGCCACTAAATTTTTTAGTCACGGAAAAAAAGGTATCATTTGGTGACTAAAATGTTTGGTGGCAAAAAGTGAAGAAAGGAATGTTCAGAGGCTTTTGGCTACGAAACTTTTAGTGGGCAAAAGTAACAACGACAAAAATTAATTAGTCGCTAAAAATATGTATTCTATTAGTGACCGAAATGTTTGGTCTATAATAGTCATTCTCATTTTATGGTAGCACTTATAGTGACTAACACTTCAGTCGCCGAAATAACCTTTTGTCGACTAAATAATGTTTTGTAGCCAAATGTGTACTTTCGGCGACCAATTATTTAGTAGCTAAAAGTGACACCTTCCTCGACCAAACCAACTTAGTAGCCAAAAAGCCTCATTCGGCGACTAAAGGTTTTTGTAGTGGAAACATAACATTTGCCGACTAAACTAAATTTAGTAGCGAAATGTAGTAACTTTCGATGACCAAACAAAGTTTAGTCGCCAATACTATCGCCGACAGGGTATAGGTGACGAGTTTGGTGACAAAATATTTTAGTCGCTAAATCGTTTTAGCGACTGATTTAGCGACTAAATATTAGACTTTTGACGACCAATATTTTAGTAGCCAAAAGTGACATTTCTTGTAGTGTCTATATCTCCATAGCTTCTTTCAACCTTCATTTCATTCTACATGTTCTCCATTTTGTCTTTTATACAATCTCATAACTTCTTTCAATCTCCCAATGTGTCAAATCATGCCACGTGTCCTATAATTTATAAATAATAATAATAATAATAATAATAATAATAATAATAATAATTACAGATTATGGTACCAACACCTTCCAAAAGTGCCGGCGGTGGATGTCGGTGGCGTTGTGAGGGATGAACAATTGTAGAGAGACAGTAATAAAATAGGAAAATGACTGGTAGCTCGAAAAAATTGGCCCGATTTTGGCTCGAATCGCAAAACGACGTCATTTTGCGATTCTTTTTTTTTTTTTTTTTTTTCTTCCTTTTCTTTCTCTTCCTTTTCTTTCTTTCTTTTCTTCTTCTTCTTCATTGAACACAAGAGAAGAACAGAGGGGAAGAGGAGGAAAAAGGGAGAAAGAGAGAGGAGAGGAGAGAAGGGCCCCTCCTGTGCCTCCGTCGCCGCCGATTGTCGCAACATCTCCGATCGTTGCAGCAGCTCTGATCGTCGCAGCCCCGCGCAGTCCCGCCTCCGGCCCCGCCTCCTCCAGCCCGATTTTGATGGCCCCCTCCCCTCCAGTTCTCCTTCTTCCTCCTCCTTCTTTCTTCTTCTTCTTCTTCTCCGAATTCGAGCTACAAATCGGAGTCGAATAAAATATGTGGGCGAATGAAATGTTTAGACTTCTAGTCATGGAAATCTGAAATTTTCAATTTCAATATGCAGCGGTAATTCCAAAGCCTTAACGTCATTTAACGGTGTTTAAGATGATGAGATGGGATGCTGATGTGGTAATCTCATTTATAAAAAGATAATATTAGGAATACCAAATTTTTTATTAAATAAATGACTAAATATCTCATATGAATGTGGTTCCGCAAATACCATTAAATGAATATAAATTTAAATTAATTTGATATGAGTGACATAAGTTAATGCATAGACATAGCTTTATGGGTAATTTTTTTGCATAATTTTTATTTTCTCTAATTATTAATCAATTATCTCTTTTATACATTACTACACTATAAAAAATGATACTTTTGACAAATAAATTTTTAGTTACCAAAAGTCAATATTTAGTCCCCGAAAGTTTTTGCTAGCTAAATTATTTGGTCACCCGCTTAGTCATTGAACATTTGTCAAAAAAATGTAAATGGCGACTAAATGTTATTCAATCGCCAAAAGTCATAAATTAACAACTAAATCTTTAGTCACCAAAAGCTTTCAAATAAAATTAATTTTAGTTTTCAACAACTTAAAACTTTTAGTCATGGATAAATTTTAGTCACAATAGTATTACGTTAGGAACCAAAGAATTTAGTCGCTAAAAAATTTATTTTATTTTTTACAACTAACTATTTAATCATCCAAAGTCTCATTTATTTTTTACTATTAAATATTTAGTCACCAAAAAAATTTATTTTTCATTTTTCTTTTTTTAGCTACTAAACTATTTAATCACCTAAAGTCTCATTTATTTTTGGCTACTAAATATTTAGTAGCCAAAAAAATATATTTTCATCTTATTTTTTTTAACTACTAAACTATTTAGTCGCCTAAAGTTTCATTTATTTTTAGCTACTAAATTTTTAGTCGCCAAAAATCTTTGATTTTTTTTTTGCTGCCAAAATTTAGTTACTAAAAATATTGATTTCTTTTTTGACTACCAATTGGTTAGTTGCCAACTTCACTTTTTTTTTTTGCTACTAAAGGTTTATTCGCCAAGAACTTTATTTTGTATTTTTTTATTATTATTAATTTCTCCATTGTATTTATTTCGTTCAACCTATACCCGTACATAAACAAAACAATAAATATACCCATTTCTAATTCACTTTCAATCATCCAAAAATTCAAACTTTCAACGTCAAATTTCATACAAACTAAATATAATCTAACCTAAAATAATAATTCCATACAAACAGATAATCATACAAAAATCATGTCCTCCATACACAAAGAAATATCTAATAGATTAATCTATACCATGCCAATAGTAATATGTTTCATGCCAAAAGTAATCTCCACCTTGTATCTAAAATCTTTGCATCTCCACCTCTTGTTATGCTGCAGCATTTGATCCATAATCGGAAGAAGAGGATTTTGGCATGAAATATGCATTCTTTGCATTTACGTTAAGAAACAAAATCATATATCTTCTAAATTATTGACCTGCAATTTTGCAAGCAGCCAATATATCTTCTCAAACAAACACAAGGTAAAATATAGTTCCCGAAGGTAGATGACTCAAAAAATGCATATTTTATTTGGTGCTTCTTTTTTATTAGGAAAAAATTGTTCACTGTTCTTGCCAGGATAAGTTCTGCACCTTCTCAACGTAAGAATGGACCACGTTTTCAATATCTTCAACAATAGTGTCTGACTGTCCCTCTGCAAAAAGAAAGGTTGTTATTACTCATAAAAAATATTAAAGTTAAACATTTAATAAAGCACAAGTTAATGGATTAGTTTCTTTTTATTATGCTTCAAGTAAATGTTATTAAGATACTTACCCACAGAAACCTTTGTCAGCCCAGGAAGATCTATGAGGGTTAAGTTTACAACTGTAAAACAAAATCATATGCTTAAAAGTCAAAAAATCCAAACTAGAGAGCCCATAAGATCTTTAAAAGGGGGGAAATAAAAATTAAAAACAGGAGAAAAAAAAGGAATGCATGTCATACAGGAAGCTAGAATGGTAATTTTAGATTACTAATAATGCATTGAAGTTACAGGGATCGTTGAACAAAGAAAAGAAAAGAAAAGAAAAACCTACTATGAAGGATGAAGGAAGCATTCATGTGTTAACATCAGTTTGTTATGTTTCTCTTGTCAGTCAAATTCTCAGATGGTTATGTTTCTCCTCACTTTAACACCTTCTTGCTCTCTTGGATTCTTAGTTTTCATCTCTTGTTTCAAGTTATTCTTTCTTGGGTCTAGAGGAATAACAAATGAATTTATTAAATATTAAAATCCAAACTAATATGTGACTTCAGAATACAACAGAAGAAGTAGACGAAGATGAGCAAAGAAATAAATTTTTGATTCGAGCATTGCATTAAACAGTTGGAGGGCGAAAGATATAACAGGAAGAACAAATTCGTGGGAAAGAACAAATGTATGAAAAGTACAAATCAACAACCACGAATCCAATTCAATATGAGGACAAACCAAACTCAGACACAGAGAGCCAAGAGAGTTCTCAATCAAGCAACCATAGGATAATGAAATTAAGAATTGGATTGCACAACTGATGGCATATGGAAGTTGAAGAAGGCCATACCTCATCTGAATGTTCACAAAAAGGATAGGCAAAAAATGGAAAGCAGTGGAAAAAGAGAGGCTGGGGGGTAGGCAGCAGTAATGGTAAACCCCATCGATATGCAAATGAAAACCAATTTCTTGTATTTGTCTACCCAATAAACAACAATAAGGGTTCAATCATAAAAAATAGCCCCAAAATCAGGCAAACAAATTGATTATTACCAATACCAATGACAAAACTTGCCTGGCAAATCTTTCTCAAGGATCCTCCACTCATCCTGTATTTTCTTTACCCAATTCTTTGATGGCTGTCCAAAGAAAGTAAATCTATGTAAGAAAAAAAAGAATGACCAGTGTCGGTCCCTTTTAATAAATTTGCATAATGGGGTTAGAGTGAACTTCAGAGAGAAGATTAGCCTTAGCAACACTGCTGTTGCTGTTACCGCTGCAGTTAGAGGCTGAAATCCTCAAGGCCTTGGGGAAAAGGGTGTTGGGGTTATTTATGTTTACAAATAGAACTATTCCTGTATATATCATCCAAGTCCTCCTGAGATAGGGAAAGCAATTTCAAATGTAAAAGAATATCAAGAATCCTACAGCATAAAAAAAAGAAACCCTAAATCGAAATCCATTTACCAAGAATACCATGAATCACACCAATAATCAGTTCATAAAACCCTAAATCTTCAAAAAAATCAAAAACCATTTACTTATTTCACCCAAATCGAAATCCTACAGCATCAAAAAAATAAAAAATAAAAAATAAAATAAAAAAACCCTAGAGCTAGAGCGAAATGGGAAAATAGAGGAAGGGAGAGAGAGAGAGAGAGAGAGAGAACCTGAATGTAAACTGGAGGCGAGATAATGGTGATGTGCGACTGCGATTTGCGGCGGTGGCGATGTGCGACGTCGCACGGCGGTGAGCGACGGTGAGATGAGCGGCTCGCGGTGAGAAGAGGTGAGGTTTAGTGGCGTTTGTGTGTGTGTGTGTGTGTGTGAGCGAGAGAGAGAGAGAGAGAGAGAGAGAGAGGGCAAAAGAGAACCCATTTCTAAACTAAACACATGATACAAAATAAAATTTACAGAGCTTGCTTGTTTTTATTTTTTAGAAAATATTAGTTTTTTATTTTTTGTGTTTTTTTATTTTTACTGAATTTTTTTAATATTTTAAGTAATTTTTTTACTTTTTAAACACACCTAACATAAATACACCTAAAAAGTAAAAAAATTGTAAAAAAAATCTTTTAAAAATTCACTAAATACCAAAAATACAAAAAAAATATCAGAATTCAGTATATTTTTTATATTTTTATGTATTTATTAATTTTTTAAAATATTTTTACTTTTTAGATACATCTAACTAAGATGCATCTAAAAAAGTAAAAAAAATGTTTAAAATTTTAAAAATATTCACAAAAAAAAAGAATACGAAAACCAAAAAACTCAGTTTTCAAAAAATTTAATTCAAAAAACTCAAACCAAACACACTAATGTTTTGTTCCCTGAATCTTTCTTCCCTGAATCCCCCAACTGCCCAAAACGATGTCGTTTTGGATTCTTTTACCGGTAAGATATATTAAAATTCTCTTACCGGTAAGATAATTTTCATTAAATAACCTCCTCATAAAATGAAACTACTGTTTAAAACGACGTTATTTTGAATTCGGGATAAATTCGAGCTTAGAAATTTTCGACCTACGTATCATTACTGTAAAAATTAATAATTAAATAATGGCAAAAATCTAAGCCCCAATCTAAAAATTTTCCCAGTAAAATTTAAAACACCATTTGCCGATTAAACTATTTTAGTCATTAAAAAAAAAGATTTCAAAAAAAATTTTTAATATAGTGCATGATTTGTACTAGATATTTGCCAACTAAATTTATATTTTAGTCAGCAAATATAAATATATGACGACTAAATTATTTAGTAGCCAAAACATGAACTAATGCCGACCAAATGAAATTTTAGTCGCCAATAGTATAATTTGTTGTATATGCTAGTTATTTGGCTAATAAATTTATTTTAGTTGGCAAAAATTAGTATACAGTGACGAAATATTTTTTGGTTACCGAAAATACATATTTGCCAACCAAATTACGTAGTAACCAAAGATTTAAAGTAAAACTATACTAGTTATTTGGCTATTAAATTTATTTTAGTCAGCAAAAATTAATATACCACAACTAAAACAAACTTTAGTAGCCTAAAACTTGAACTAGTAATGACCAATATTTTTTTAGTTGCCTATTGTGGCATTTTTGACTACTGAATTTTTGTTTAGTCGCCTATTGGGCGCTTCTTAGCGGCTAACTGTTTTTTAGTCACCTATTGGGTCACTTTTTAGCAATTAATTGTGTTTTTAGTCGCCAATAAATAATATACGGCTACTAAAAAATTTTAGTAGCTAAAATATGAAACATTGCCAACCAATACAAATTTTAGTCACCAAATGTCTAACTTTTGGCAACTAAATTCATTTTAGTCGCCAAATCTTGTCGCCAAAAGTCCAAATTGTTGTAGGAAAAGGTATGTTCTGCATCTTTCTTTGCTTTGAACATCATCTCTCCCCTTCTTTGTCATGTTTTTTACGTGCGCACTCATTGTACAAAGTTTATTATTTCTTACCATTATATTCCACACTAACTAACTCCGCTGGGGTTGTTAACAACTCCGTCGGTCCCAAGCCCGGGTTAAAAAGGAGGGTTGTGTGTTAGGTAGCCGACAGCCAACACGTAAAAAAGCCGCTCGGATCCCTTATGAAAATGAATCCTACTTTGAATCGTTTAAATGCTAGGTCATTCCCCTCAAGTGACGCGTTGCGCCTGCCTCCGGATGTTTCGAAAAGTGAGCAAGGGGCGCCGCATCGACGCCTGGGTGTGGTGAAAAATGGGCAAAGGTTTCTGCGTTTCTCTGAACGAGCGCGAGTAAAGAAGCTAGTCCAAGACTATAGGTTTAGGATAGTCACTTGGAACATAGGAACCTTAACTGATAGGACGATGGAATTAGTAGATGTTATGATTAGGAAGAGAGTTAGTATAGCTTGCATACAAGAAACTAAGTGGACGGGAGAAAAAGCTAGGGAAATTGAGAATACTGGTTTTAAACTTTATTATAGTGGTAAGGATAGACGCAGGAATGGGGTAGGAATCATAATTGCCAAGGGTCTTGTGGAAAGTGTGGTGGCGGTCACTAGGAAAGGAGATAGGATTATGCTAGTTAAACTAGTTATTGGAAGGAATATAGTGAACATTATTAGCGCTTACGCCGCTCAAGTAGGGTTAGATGATCAGACTAAGAGGGATTTTTGGGAGCAAATGGATGAGATCTTACAGGAGATACCCGTAGGAGAGAACCTGGTTATAGGTGGAGATTTTAATGGCCATGTGGGCATAGATAAACTAGGTTATGAAAGGGTGCATGGTGGATACGGTTTTGGTGACAGAAATGAGGCTGGAGAGAAAATCTTAGATTTTGCGTTGGCTTCTGACCTGGTGGTGGCCAATACTATGTATAAGAAGAGGGAGGAGCATTTCATAACCTTTAAGAATGAATTAGTTAAGAGCCAAATAGATTATTTCTTAGTGAGAAAAGTAGACTGCCTAAAATGCAATGATTGTAAGGTGATTCCTGGAGAGAGTCTGGTCTCTCAACATAGGATTTTGGTACTAGATTTATGTTTTAGAGGGTAATACCAAGCTAGGAAGGATGGTGGGCGTCGTAGGACGAGATGGTAGGACCTAAAAGGGGATAAACTAGAAATATTTAAGAATCGAATGGATAAGGAAGGTACTTGGGACTTAGAAAATGATGATAACACTATGTGGAATTCGATGGCCAATTGTATGAGGAGAATCTCAAGGGGAGTGCTTGGAGAGTCGAAAGGAACATGACCCAGCTCTAGGGAAACTTAGTGGTGGAGGGAAGAGGTTCAAGCGGTAGTTAAGGCAAAAAAAGAGTGCTTTAAAAAGTGGCAGAAGGATAGAACTGAGAAAAACCTTAAGAGCTATAGATTGGCTAATAAGGAGGTCAAGAAAGTAGTGAGAGAGACTAAGTTGAAAGCATAAGATGACCTATACACTAGACTAGATAATAAGGAGGGAGAGAAGAGGGTATACAAACTTGCTAAGATACGGGAGAGGAAAACAAGAGATTTTAATCAAGTAAAGTGCATCAAGAGTGAGGATTCTAAGGTATTGGTGAAGGATGATGAAATTAAGGAAAGATGAAAGAATTATTTTGAGAAACTGTTAAATGAGGAACATGGAAGTACGACAATAGGGGAAGAAATAACCAGTAATACGATAAACCAAGACTATAGGTTCTATCGCAGGATTAGGAACTTTGAAGTGGAGATTGCACTTAAGAAGATGAAATCAAATAAGGCTTTAGGACCTGATGATATCTCTATTGAAGCTTGGAAGTGTTTGGGTAAAAAGGGAGTTGCTTGGTTGACTAGGTTGTTTAGCCAAATTTTGTTGACTAGGAACATGCCAGATGAGTGGAAGAAGAGTATTTTAATACCAATCTATAAAAATAAAGGTGATATCTAGAATTGTAACAACTATAAAGGAATCAAGCTAATGTGTCATATAATGAAAGTGTGGGAGAGGGTGATGGAACGCCGATTGCGAGACATAACAGAGGTGTCAGAGAATCAATTTGGGTTTATGCCTGGTAGGTCAACAATGGAAGTGATCTATCTTTTGAAGAGAGTAATAGAAAAGTATAAAGAAAAGAAAAGAGACATTCATATGGTGTTTATCGACCTTGAGAAAGCATATGACAGAGTACCCCGAGATATAATATGGTGGGTGTTAGAGAAGAAAGGGGTGACAAAAGGCTACATTGACGTGATTAGGGACATGTATGAAGGGGTGGTGACCACTATTAGATCGCCAGCTGGACAGACAAATGAATTTCCTATCACTGTAGGGTTACACTAAGGATCTACCTTAAGTTCTTATCTTTTTGCTTTAGTTATGGACGAGTTGATGATAAATATTCAGGATGACGTGCCATGGTGTATGCTTTTTGCAAACGGTATTGTGTTAGTAGATGAGACTAGAGAAGGAATTAACACAAAGTTGGAGATTTGGAGAAAAGCTCTTGAATCTAAAGGATTTTGGATAAGCAAAACTAAGACAGAGTACATGGAGTGTAAATTTAGTAACAGTAACAATAAAAGCAGAGGAGAAGTGAAGATTGAGAACCAAGAACTGCCTAAGAGTGAACATTTTCGTTATTTAGGGTCGATTATCACAACAGCGGGAGAGATTGATGCAGATGTGGCCCATAGGATTAAGGCGGGATGGTGTAAGTGGAGAAGTGCGTCTGGGGTATTGTGCGATAAACGA
Source organism: Camellia sinensis (assembly GCF_055761805.1). Classification (NCBI taxonomy): domain Eukaryota; kingdom Viridiplantae; phylum Streptophyta; class Magnoliopsida; order Ericales; family Theaceae; genus Camellia; species Camellia sinensis. The sequence goes on from NC_138964.1 coordinate 162,709,561, forward strand.
ATACCCACTAGACTAAAAGTTAAGTTTTATAGAACGGTTATTAGACCAGCTATGTTGTATGGGACGGAGTGTTGGGCAACCAAGAAACAACATGTGGATAAGATGAGTGTGGCTGAGATGAGGATGCTAAGGTGGATGTGTAGTAAGACTAAACAGGACAGGATTAAGAATGAGTGTATTCGAGAATGGGTAGGAGTAGCACTGATAGAAGATAAGTTGAGAGAGAATCGTTTGAGATGGTTTGGTCATATTCAACGAAGACCAACAGAGGCAGTAGTGAAGAGATGCGATGTTGTAACGGTAGATGGAAGTGTTAGGGGACGGGGTAGGCCTAGATTAATGTTGACTAGCGTTATAAATAGAGATATGAATTTACTTAATTTGACTAATGAAATGGCCTTTGATAGGACCGCGTGGAGATGAAGGATTCATGTAGCCAACCCCATTTGATGGGACTTAAGACTTGGTTTGGTTTGGTTTGATTTGGTTATATTCCACACTAACTGGGAGCAATAAGTACACCGCTCTCTCTCTCTCTCTCTATTGTGTAAATTTCGTTGTCATCTTCCTTATCTGCAATGTCTTTTTTGTTGTTTAGGCAAAGAAGGCAATGGATCGAGTGTATACTATAATCCCGGTGGATATAGTGTCATGAACAAAAATGCTACAACAATACAATGGTGAAGCTTCTCCATGGATCAGGAATGAATAAATGCATAGAATTGATGGTAAAAATTTTGTTCATGTTAATGAATAAGATTTCATTGCCTTTGACAGTGAATTTATGATATACAGTTGGTTTGTACATGTTGGGAGCACCAAGAACTAAGGGTTGTGTGATATGTTGGGGAAAAACACACCTGAAAGACCAAAAATTAAAAAGATAATATTTGAATTTACAAGGCCCAGTTGAGATGAATGCAAAAATTGTAAGCCCATTAATCTCCAATTCTATTGAATGCAAATGAAGTAGGATTTAGGTCCAATGGGCTACATAAAATTATGATAGGAAACTCTTTACTACCCATGAATCCCCCAACCCAAATGAAGTAGTATTTTAGTTCCTTATAATTCTATGAAACACAATATCATCTACAGAATTGACCATAAAAAATAGTGTTATGGGCCCCTACTGGAGAGGATGTTTCACTCATGTTACTCCACTTGTAACTGACCATCGGAATTAATGGTGGCCACATACATACATCAAACAATGGGTCATTATTGGAGACGTTTTTTTCACTCATGTTACTCTGCTCTTATATCATTATGTAGTACTTATGTGTAGGTCTTAATAAGTGAATTTATTGTCTGATAGGTCATATGAAAAAAATTTGTCATAAAAAAATGTCACTAATTGTAAATTTTAGCAACAATTTATAAAAATCATGATAAAAAAAGTCACTAATTGTCAATTTTAAGCAACATATATAAAAAATTGTCACAATAAAATTATTTTTAGCAACAATTTTACCAAGATTTATTTTCAATAAGACTTGATGGGAATTAAATCCAACTATTAGGGCCTATTGGTAGTTTACCCTATAATATTTCATCAACATGTTTGACGATAAAAAATAATAATTATACATATCACTACAAGAAAATACACTTTTGGCGACTAAAAAATTAGTCGCCAAAAGTATTGATTTTAGTCGCCGAAATACTTTGCCGACTAAATATTTTGGTCGCTGACTTTGTCGGGAATACATCGTCACCAAAGGTATTAGCGACTAAAAAACATTTAGTCGCCAAAAGTAGTACAAAAATACCGACTAACGTTTTAGTAGGCAAAAGTAATAGGTATTAGCGATGAAAAAAGTCTTAGTCGCTGATAACTGACATTAGCGACTAACATATTAGTCGCCCAAATGGTACATTAATTCTTTTAACTCACATCTTTAGCTACTAAATTTTTTGTCACCAAAAATTAAAATATCTAGGGTGACAAAATTATTAGTCGCCAATAGTGCAACTTCAGCTGCTACATGTTTAGTCGGCTATGATTCTTTTATTATGTTTTGGCGACTAAAAAGTTAGTCGCCAAAAGTATTTTGGATTTTAGCTACTAAACAATTAGTCATCATAACTGTTTTCGATTTGTTTTGGCTACTAAATATTTAGTCGCCAAAAGTCTTTTGAGTTTTAGCCACTAAACATTTAGTCGCCATAATTGTTTTCGATTCGTTTTAGCTACTAAATATTTAGTCGCCAAAAGATTTATTTCTTTTTTGCTACCAATTGTTTTGTCACCAAAAGCGTCATTTTATATTATTGTTTTGTTTGTTTCATCTTATTAAATTTCGTCTGAACCTGTGTGTATCCACCGCAACCTGTAATACGTATACAACCTATATATATTATCACCTATTCCGTAATGCATGTTTCACTTACAACCATGAAACAAAAAAGAACACCTGTTAGATATATTCCAACTACAAATAATAATGTAAACTTATGTACGAACCAAATATATATATTCCAATTACAAATAAGAACGTCATACATTCCAAATACGTTACCAAAACAATGTCCTCTATACACAACATTTTTACTATACTATGCATTGTAGTGACCATTTGACAAGGTATAAATTACCATGGTAATATGTACCACGACAAAAGGTAATCTATATTAATTAATACTAGAGCCATTTATACAAGCTCCGGAGCAATTAATACCACTAGAGCTATTAATACAAGCTCCAAAAATACTATGTACCCCACCAGAAATTATATGTACGATGCATCCAAATTCCACGATTCATTGATTCTATACCACCAGAGTAATTAATACAAGCTCCAAAAATACTATGTACCCCACCAAAAATTATATGTACAATGCATCTACAGTCCACACAAAAAGTATAGGATGACAAAAAACTTCCCAACTTTGCATAAGTGTGAATTATCTTCCGGGCAAAAAATAGAAGATCCACATGTCAATGCCAAAATCCATCTACACAACAAAAATTACACCCATTAGTTCCATTGTAAACAAAAAGTTATAGCCATCTACAAAACACAAATTGCAAGGATATCAATTGTAATTGAAATTGTATGTAAATATAGTTTGAATTTAGGAATTTGAATATAGTTTCTTTACACTTTAAATTGTATTTGAAGTGCAAAGAAATTTTCAAGTTAACCCTAAGTCAAGTTTAGTCTAATGTGTAAACATATATAGATTTTATTCATAAATGTACATATATAGAGATGCCTATAGAACATATATATTTGTAAGCTTTAATATATTTTTATAAGCTTTATGCGTTTTTCAATGTACACGTGCTAATTACGTCCCGTCTGTCCCCACAGGTCCTATTTGACACGAGGAAGCTACCCGTGCCATCAATACAGTGGTTCGGGGGCTACTTTCAATTTTCAGCCCTCGAAGGCCTTTTCTTGGCTAAGTTTATGGCGTTTTTCACGCCAACTCCCAACGTACACGTGCTAATTACGTCTCGTCTGTCCCCACAAGTCCTATTTGACACGAGGAAGCTACCCGTGCCATCCCCACAGTGGTTCGGGGGCTGCTCTCAATTTTCGGCCCTCAAAGGCCTTCTTTCGGCTAAGTTTATGGTGTTTTCACGCCAACTCCCAACGTACACGTACTAATTACGTCCCGTCTGTCCCCCACAAGTCCTATTTGACACGAGGAAGCTACCCGTGCCATCCCCGCAGTGGTTCGGGGGCTGCTCTCAATTTTTGGCCCTCGAAGGCCTTTTTTCGGCTAAGTTTATGACGTTTTTCACGTCAACTCCCAACGTACACGTGCTAATTACGTCCCGTCTGTCCCCACAGGTCCTATTTGACACGAGGAAGCTACCCGTGCCATTCCCGCAGTGGTTCGGGAGCTGTTCTCAATTTTCGGCCCTCGAAGGCCTTTTTTCGACTAAGTTTATGGCGTTTTTCACGCCAACTCCCAACGTACACGTGCTAATTACGTCCTATCTGTCCTTACAAGTCCTATTTGACACGAGAAAGCTACCCGTGCCATCCTCGCAGTGGTTCGAGGGCTTCTTTCAATTTTCGGCCCTCAAAGGCCTTTTTTCGGCTAAGTTTATGACGTTTTTCACGCCAACTCCAACGTACACGTGCTAATTACATCCCGTGGCGTTGTCCTTTCAAAATAAAGTACAATCTCTAATGTGGCGTTGTCCTTCCAAAATACATGTAGGGCAATTCTCCAATGTGGCGTTGTCCTTCCAAAATAAAATACAATCATTCATACATGCATGAATGACCTCATATCCCAAACCCAATTCACGTAAGAACTTTTTCGTTTCATAAAGGGTCCATGGAATATTTTCATCACACTTTGGTAGAATGTCTTTGAAAACTTGCATAACCATATCGAAAGATTTGTTGCTCCATTTATTGTACACCTTCACGTGAAGCATCTTAATTACGAAGGACAAGATGGAGAACTTTTCACACTCTGGATATACTTTGCGTTGAGCATCATCGAACAAATTCATGAACTTCAACAAATTGTGCCTCTCTGAACTAATATGTTCTTCGTCGATATGATCATCCATGAGACCACTCACGTAAATCTCTTGTAACATGGTTGGAAGTTCACCCACATTTTCGTGATTGGTTGTCATTCCAGCTCGGTTGGTTTGAGTATCATCGTTTTGCATAGTAGGATGAGCATGAAACATGGGAACACGTTTCCCGTGGTGGACCCAAGTTCGATAAGAACATGCGATTCCTCTTCGAATCAAGTGCAACCGTACAACATGTCGAGGTAATTCGTGCCGTTCAAGCAATCAACACAAAGACAACGGATTTCATCCTGCGGCCCTAAATTCTTCGTAGCGAACTCAATAAATGACTGAACACCTTGTACATACTCTTTACTTTTTAGCCTATCTTTTATCATCATCCAACTCTTGTCCATTGTTAGAACAGTACACATCAAGCGAAGATGAATTTGGGAATAGACGGCAACTTGGAAAAATACTCTGTAATGAAAGAGAGCTTAAGTAAGTTTAGGAGTTCAATTAGCATTGCTTTTTGAAGTGAACGAAATAGTAATAACAGATCGGGATGTTTTGCCTATTTGTCAATTGCATATAGTTGGCTAATTTCATTACTAACTTGGCATGTATTCACATGCAAATGTGACATACATTCACAATTCTATGTGAAGTCATCTTAGAGGGAGACAAATAATTGTAACCAAATTTAAAGAGAAATTAAATTTGATATTCAATATAAACTTTCCTTGAATAGATCTCAGAAAATACATTTTGTAAACCTAAATTTTATGAAAATCAGATGGGTAAAACAAAAGTAATAAAACTTTAAAGTTTTGAAACATTTAAAAAAATTAAGTAATTGGTGTATAATAGACTATTAACTTAAAACAAACCATTAACCAAAAAACAAAAAGTAATGAGACCACTCATGTAAATCTCATGTAAATAGACTATTAACTTAAAATAGTTAAAAAAAGTCAACAAAATCTAATAATCAATTACTAAAATCCAAAATTCAAACCCAATAACTACTACTAATTACATTCTATATTTGGTCTAGAATGTTCGAATGTGATATATTTACATAGATTAGCACCCCTTTATGAGTTCTCTACTTTCTGATGGCTTTCGTGTTCTTCCAGTAAGGGCATTTTGGTCTACAGCAGAGATGGCTCAAGCCTGCCTAGACAAAAAAAAATGTAGTTAGAATATGATTTGGTGCCTTACATTGGCTATTGCCATTCTATTATTGTCCCCATTCTACACTAACATAGTGCAACTTCTTGTGCAACTTAGATTGTAAAGTTAGGTGCTTTCAGAATCAACGGTATGGTTGAAAGGCTACAACTATCCCAGGATATCAGAGAGATTATTTTTCATCTTTTTTCAACAAATTCTGAGTGAAAGGACGACCATGTTCTTTAATCATCATATTGACCAGATTATCCTCTATTGTTTCTATGGAGTTCCAAAGGTTTGCACTAGAAAGATGAGAGAGTATTTAGGCTATTGATTAATCACACTTTCTAATCCTAATTTCTTATGTGTTGGCCACAGATTTCTCAACTGAGGCTGACTTTTAAAGAAATTATTTTCAACTATAGAAAGCAACGACAGTGTAAACCTCAAGTTTTTCGCAGTGTGTTTGTTGATTGGTCATCAGCATGCCGTCATGGGGTATGTGTTCATAATGTGTATGTTTCTCCGTTGCGGTCATCGAGAAATTTATTCGTTTGCAATAAAACTTATGCATTATATTTCCTTTGACCTTGGATTTCGTTGAACTTAGACACAAAAAGCTTGACAAAATTTGTAACCATTCTTTCAATCACGACCTTATACATATTAGAGTCTTATAATCACTATTTAAAATCATTTCTTCTTTCATGGGGTTAATGTAGTACATGATTTGCCCATAGCTTTTAAATTCATTGGTCTTCTTTCATGGGGTTAATGGAGACAAATGTTGAGTGGCTATTGATGATAACATATATAATAGTATTAGACTCCTACTTGTTTTTATTTTTTTCTTATTTTTTAATATATATAAATAAATTTGTATATGGTTTTAGCCACTCCAGTGACATATTGTCTCACTATTCTGAGATTAATAGCTTGTTTGGGGAGGCATTGAACAAGATGCACAAATGGAGTCCTCTACGGCTAAAGGTCAAAATTGCATGATCATATTTTTCAAGGTTGATGACTTAGGAACAATCTTTGATTACTACCCGTGTCTAGGAATTCTTCAAGTTTTACATTTTCTCTGCTTCATTTTCATGTAAATGTCTTCCCAGAATAACATGTTACAGTATTAACCAAAGGCAAGAATAGAGATAGAGATATGTTAGATGCCCAAACTGTCGAGCAATATAAGACAACCCCAAAATCAAATTAAAAAAAATGCCCCAAATAAATAAAAATGAATTTAGAAATTATGTAATACACAGGATTGAAGAGTTCGGAAATGGAGCATTAAAAGATACAACGTGCACAAAATTGTTTGCTTATTATGCTGTTTAGCATAGGAAAGAAACAGAGGCACATTTGGTGATATAGTTCAACAATCCAAAATCGAGAATCCAAATCCACAATCCGAGATTTCAACCAAACCCATTCACGAAATCAGAAAAAGCCCTAAAAAATTATTTACGAAATAAATGGAAAATGAAAGAAAAAAAACATGTCAAAACCCTACTTGCATCGTGAGAGAAGGGGATGGGAGAGACATCGAGAAACAGATACAACCAGACAGACCCAGATCGACAGAGAGGTAGAGAGACGACAGACACATACCTGTAATCAGTGGTGGGGTCGATTTGCAGTGGTCGTGGTGGCGAGCGCCGGTGGCCTACGATGGTGATGATCGGCGGTGGTGAGCGACGAGTTTGGTATGGACTGCTCTGTATGTTGATGTTGGTGTGTGAGACAAAAGAGAACAAAAAAGTGTGTGTATGTAATATATATATACTGGCCGCCAATATTAATTATTTTCCCTCTAAAAAAATTTCGAAGCTTTAGCGACTAAATGACTATTTGTCGCCAAATATCCTTAACGGCAACTAAAAATTGGTCGCCAAAAGATGCTTCTTTGGCTACTAAATTCAAATTTTCGTCAGCAATATTGAATATACAACGACTAACCCAGGTTTGGTCATAAAAAATTAATCAAAAATATGCCCATTTTTGGGCGACAAAAATGTTTTGTCACAAAATGAAATTATACGGCGACAAAATCAAATTTTAGTAGCCTAAAATGGTAACAAACAGCAACTAACGCTAAATTTGGTCGCCAATAAGACTATATAGCGACTAAAATAATTTAGTAGCTAAAAGATTCAATCAATGCCAACTAAATCAGGTTTTTAGTCGCACAATCTGATGTTTTTGGCGACTAAAATTGTTTTGGTCGCCAATTTTAGTCACCAAACATGCATTTGTTGTAGTTTATGGAGCAATGAGATTGTCATTGGAGAGGTTATTTCACTCAAATTGCTCCAATTATGTAATCATTTACAGAGTTAATCATATAAAATAATGGTGACAATACACATCAAACGACATGTTTGACCATAAAAAATAATAATTATACATATGGAGCAATGAGATTGTCATTGGAGAGGTTATTTCACTCAAATTGCTCCAATTATGTAATCATTTACAGAGTTAATCGTAAAAAATAATGGTGACAATACACATCAAACGATAGGGTCACCATTGTAGAAATCGTATCACTCGTGTTAGTTCACCTATAATTTTTGTGATTAAGATTAGTTCTTCATCCGTATAATTATTTACACTTATTTACCCGTAGAGTTATTTTTTAAGTTCAAATGACCACTAAAAGACACAATTAACAAACCGCAAAAATCTTCATAATATAGGTCCCATCTTTAAAAAAATCACACACACTCAAGTAGGACAAAAAGACAATGATTTAAAATAAATAAAAATAAATTAAAAAAAAGACTGAAACAAAAGACATAATAAAAATTAAGAATTGTAGTAATTTGAGAATTGGTTACAAATCAGCATTGTTGATATTTTAGGGTTCGAGTGCCTCTATTTACACACCATATTTGGTCTTAAGGTACATCACTACTCAATTTACACCTTTAATAATTTAAAAAAATATAATTTTTCTCAACGCACACCACAACGCTCCATTTTTACCCTTAGTCCCACATCACTTAGTACACACCTCAAATTCAAAAAAAAAAAAAAAAAATGCCCTAACTGTTAAACACTTACCACTGGCGGCAGCAACCATCACGAACAATCACCATCAACGCCAACCATGGCCACCGCCATCAACCCTTCCTTCCATCTTCACAACTGTCATTGCCCACTTCCCAGTCTCGTAAGTCACCTCTATTCCCAGAGACACCCACCACCTCGCAGATCGCCGCCATCATCTTCAACCCTTCCCTCCCCCTCGCGTTTGCCGCTACCTCCTTCTCAGCCTCGTCATCGCCTTCTTTTGTAGATCACCTACACCGCTGTCAACCCCTCTACTCACTCGCGCTCCACCGCTGTCCCCTTCCTAGCCCAATCGTGCCTCCCTTCCATCACCAACCCCACAACCCACCACCTTGCAAATTGCGAGAATATAGATCGCAAGAGAGAGAGAGAGAGAGGGAGGGGGTTTGCCACTACAAGAAAAAACACTTTTGGCGACCATCTATTTTTTTTGGTCGCAAATAGTCCACTTTCTGCAACAAAAATTTAACTTTTGGCGACCACAATTTTTTGGTCGCGGAAAATCACCTTTTGGCGACCAAAAAAAAAAGTTGGTCGCGGAAAGATTCTATTGGCGACCAAAGGCTTTTTTGGTCACGGAAGATCACCTTTTGGGGACCAAAAAAAAAGTTGGTCACGGAAAGTATACCCTTTGGCGACCAAAAAAAAAAGTTGGTCGCGGAAAGTATACTATTGGCGACCAAAGGCTTTTTTGGTCGCGGAAGATTACCTTTTGGCGACCAAAAAAAAAGTTGGTCGCGGAAAGTATACTATTGGCGACCAAAGGCTTTTTTGGTCGCGAAAGATCACCTTTTGGCGACCAAAAAAAAAAGTTGGTCGCGAAAAGTCTACTATTGGCGACCAGAGGCTTTTTTTGTCGTGGAAGATTACCCTTTGGCGACGAAAAAAAAAAGTTGGTCGCGGAAAGTTATGGCGGATAAATTTTTTTAAAAAAATGATACTACAGTAATTACATGCTATTTTTCTATTTAGGCATTAAAAGTTTTATAAAATAATATATAACCCAATTTTTATGGGTTATATATTTTTTTTGTCAAATATGAACAAGAAGTATGTTATTGGTAGAGTGGCAGAGTGGATTGGGTGCATGGTGACTCCTTGGTCAGGAGTTCAAGTCCCAGGGAGCACAAAAGAATTATTTTTTTTGGGTCAAGGCGCTGACTTTTGGCGACCAACTTATCTTTGGTCGCTAAAAGTTTACTTTTGGCTAATATGAATTGGACTTTTTGTGACCAAAAAAGTTGGTCGCGAATGGTCACTTTTAGCGACCAAAGGCTTTTTTGGTCGCAGAAAACTATCTGTGACGAGACTTTAGCGACCAACTCGCGACCAACATATTTTGGTCGCGAAAAGGTTTTAGTGACCAAATATGGTACTTTTCGCGACCAAACATGTTCGTCATGGAAAGTGTTTTTTCTAGTAGTGTGCGGTGATGGGGATTCGCCGGAACTAGAGAAGGGCGAAGAGGCAGCGGCGGTGAAATGGCACCGTCTACAACAATGGTAGCTAAGGTTAGGGTTTGAATATTGTGTATTCAACTAAGGTGTGTATTGATATTCTTTTGTGATCATTTTAATCATTTTAAGTAAGATCATTATTATAATAATAAATAATTAATTAATAATGTACTTTGAGACAAAATGTAGAGGGTAAATGGAGACACTCGTAAGGTTCTTGTGCGAAGACTTTAAAAGCCCTCCTAGTGGGGGACAATTTGTCTCCACATGTTTGTTAGTAATAAACGTGCCCGGCCAGTATTCCTCTTTTTTCTTCCCTCGCTACTATGATTCTATGTTGGCTGCTGAAGCTAATCCTTACCCAAAAAAAATAATTGAATGACAACAATAATATATAAATAAATATCTTTGTCATATATTTCTGTTTTTCTTGTCTTTAAGGTTTTTTTTTTTTTTTTTTTTTTTTATAGTCACGAGTGGGGAGAGAAAATGAAGGAAAGAGAGTGTCAGATTGTATTTAAATCATGATTTGGATTGAGATTTAAAACGGAAAATGATTTTTTTTTTAATCAAATCTATAATCCAAATATACTCTAAGACTTCGTTTGGGAACAAGTTATTTTAGTAACTTTTTTATTTTTTTAGCTAATATATGAGATTAAAAAATTAGTATATTTGAAATGATTTTTTAATTTTTTACGAAAAGATATGTAAAAAATAGAGAAAAAATAAAATGATTAACTTTTTTTATAAATTATAAGTTTTTTTTTTTTATTTTTGTAATAACTTTTAACTTTTAAAGTAAAAATGTTACATGTCAAACGAGGATTGTTAGAATTTTGAATCAAAACTTTTTCCTCCTTACACCTATGTGTTTATGTCAAGTAAAATGTTTGCTGACTATAGAGTCAGTAAACGAAAGAGAAAAAAGAGAGAAAGAAGAGAATCAAGGAAGGATAGAGAGATAGAGAGGGAGGCTCTATGAAACGAGGAGTTGTACTTTTTATTTGTGTTTTTTATTTTGTATTCACTTAAACACATAATATATAAAATTGAACTTATTTTTGTCTCTTTTATTTTGTTAGTTAACTCACAAATTTAGTCATTAGTATTTGTTATCTTGCATTTGTTGGATAATTAGGGTTAGTTTGGAAAATTGGTTAAAAGTTGGTTTTTTGACTTTTTTGAAAAAAAAATATGTAAAAAAATAAAGAGATGATGTGATTTAAAATGAGTTAAAGGCTAACATTTGACTTTTAATTATCTTTCTAAAAGAGACCATAATCCACCTTTCAACTTTGGAACTTATTCATGTCATAACTAACGCATCACAAAAAAAAAAAAAATAGAATTATTTTATTTTGTGTTTAAAATTTTATATAATTTTTTTTTTTTATCAAATTACTTTAACTCGGTGAGTTTTTTGAAAATATTATTTAATTGTTTTTTAAAAAATTAAAATCTATTTATACACAAAAAAATAAAATAAAAATGTTAGATGTTCTTAAACTTTCGATTAATTTTATTGCTCAAAAAAAAAATCCAAAAATGAAAAACATAGCTAGCAAACTCGTAAAAGTGTTGTCAGCTCAGTTGTCACGTGAGCTATGGCTCAAAGTGATTATTAACATGATTCATGATAAGTGTTTGTTTGTTTGTTTTTTTTTTTTTTTTTTTTTTTTTTTGTACTAGAAAAAAGGAGGTTCTGTGGAGGCATCACGACCTCCGCAGGCCCAAGTCTCGGGGTAGTCAGTTGCAGGCCTGGTTTAACCCAACTCATAGAAAGGGACCTACCACCAAGGCACCAGTGGAGCTCATCAACCGCCCTAACCCTGAGATTCATGATAAGTGTTTGAAGTTTCAATATGGTAATTACAAGATATTATAGTAATGCTACGTAAATAAATTTGTTTTATAAATTTAATTAACTAATGCACAAATTGATGTGGAAATGCATATTTCTCTAGTTTAATTTCTATAGGTTTTATTTTAAATATTAAATTTTACTATTGCATGTTTTATTAAAAAAGAGATTGTAAAAACAATTTATTTGTATAGAATTTTAATTTCAGTTATATATAAGAAGTCAAAAAAAAAAGTCTAACGAAGAAAACATCTGGATGCAGAAAATTTCTAAAACACTTGTAGAGTAACGCTCCATACATTTTATTATTTATAATATTATAATAATGATATTTTTGCATTAAATTTAGGATTTGTTTGGTTTGACAGATTATAGTATAGGATTGAAATTATTAGGTCATATGTTCCAATGTTTTGTTTTAATTTTTGTCATTCAAATTAAATTTTTGATATATATAATTAGAAATTATTTATCTCAATAATTCAATTGGATAACCAATTATATGCTAATCTTATGTATTATTAATCTCTTACTATTAATCATGTTAATTAAACAAAATCTTAGTGTACCATATGGTTTTAATAAATCTCATTACTTATATGTGTTTTTTTTTTTAATATAATTGATGAGATTCAGAAAAGTGACCACTTATATGATAAATTAAATCATTGTAACATTGTTATTTATTAATTGAACAATAATATTAGAATAACTATTTTATTTTATCACATTTTATCTATCGTTTTTTATGATGTACACATTAATTAATTATTTATAAAAAAAATAATATATAAATTTATTTTTTTAATTTAGTAATGTATAAAAAAATAATTTATTAATAATTATTACTAAATTTAAAAAGCAGACCAAAATTGGTGGGATCACATGTGATTTGGCATTTTGTGGCAGTTCGCAAAGTTGACGCGGACTCCTCAGTTGTCCTTGGGTATATTAACGTTGTGTGTCGTTTCTCACTAAAATAGTATAAAAATACCACTTATTATTTGAATTTAGCGATATGTCAAAAAAGATATATTCTTGACATATTATTAAGGTTAAACAATAAATTTAAAAAATAGATTTGTATATATTTTTTTATTATAATTAGCAAAACATTATTTTGAGTTTTATAAAAATTAATTATTTTCAAATAATAAATAAATAAACGTTTAATGTGTAACTGATTGAAATCCCTCGTTCAATTGGTCACTTAATTATTGATTATTTATTCTTAAATTAAGTTAACTGTCTCTAAAATTTGAAACCAAAAAAAAATACTAGTAATTTTATATTTTTAATATAATAACATTGTCTTCTTTTTAGAAATGCTACATAGACTGAAATTAATATAGATATTTTGAAAACACAAGAATAATTAAATAAAAATATACTTCATTTTAGTATAAAATTTATATGGCAAATCAATTATTAATGAAAATAAATTTAAGTATTATGTAAATTAAAACTTTGAATCAATATAATTTACTCATTTTTTTTAGTTATTTGGATTTTTTTCGATTAACAAGTAAACTTTTTAAACCTGTCATATGTCAACTTCGAAATCAAATACTTAATAATGTTGGTTTTGTCGAAACAAGACAAGAGATAAATCTCGGGTATGTGTATTAATTCCAACACACACTATTTAGGTCAAGAAGTGTCGTTGTTAATATTGAACTTTACATTCAAATCTTATATACAGTTTGTCCAATACTTAAAGGGTCGTTTTAGAAATACTGTACCAAACCTACGAGAGTTAGCTCTAAAAAGTATAAAATCTGGGACCCCAGCACATTGTAAGATGTTTGTATTGTTGGACATAATTGTCTTAATATTTATATAAATATAAATATCCTTCCATTAAAAAAAAAAACATAAAAAAAGGGTGGGATATAAATATAAATATCCTTCCATTAAAAAAAACAAAAAAAAAAAGGGTGGGATTGATTGAAATATTTGTTGGTTTGACAAGAATTTCATGGATATTTTGGTAAATAGAGAGCAAAGCAACATGGGCACTTTAGTCTTTTTACTCTTCAACCACCTACAAAACTGCAATAATGATTATGCAAAATATCTCTCTCTCTCTCTCTCTCTCTCTGGGTGCAAGTGGAGAGGGAGAAGAAAGATGGACAGAGAAGATGAAAAGCCATCCCTAGCAACACCTCTGATTGATATCCTCCATGAAGATGATGGAAAAGGACTTGATTTTGATAGAGAAGAAAGGAACAAGAACAGTGACGAGAAGGGCATTAATAAGAGGAATAAGGAGATTGTGGAAGAAGTGAAGAAGCAACTATGGCTTGCAGGGCCTCTCATCTGTGTCAGTCTTTTACAGTTCTGTTTACAGCTTATTTCAGTGATGTTTGTGGGTCATCTTGGAGAGCTGGTCCTCTCTGGTGCTTCCATGGCCAGCTCCTTCGCATCTGTTACTGGTTTTAGCATGTTGGTGAGTAATTCATTGCGGGTTTCTCTCAATTTTGTTGTCCTCTATATATATATATATATATATATGTATATAACGGTATTATGATATGTATCAATATTGATGTTATATCAACCGATATCATATGCTGATATGAATATAAGTATCGAAGGTGTAAAATCTTGATATATTGTACATTTATGTAGCGGGGTTCTTTGTGCCTGATTCTTTTTGTTTTCTATTTTTATTTTTTAGAAAATACATAAAACTTTTTGACAATATGTTTCCTAGAACTTTTTTTTTTTTTTTTTTTCAAAACAATCCACCCTTTTAAAAAGTTTTTTTCAACAAAATGAAAACAATATAAAAAAAAATATGAATAGTTTTCCACCTTTCTATTATTTTTGTTTTTAAAAAAAGAAATCGATACTAAAATAGTCCTTTTATATATTCTTACGTTCATTTTTGCCTGGATTTTTACATGCGTGTTTCATAGTTTGGGGCGTTAAGTTTGCACTGCGGATGGGACAGGTTGTGTTGAGTTTTTTTATTGGGGCAATTACAGTACAAAGCTTGGGCCAATTATTTATAATTAAGTGGGGAGTGAAAGAAAGAAAATAAATAAATAAATAAAATTGCCAACAGGTGAAATTCACTTTTGCAATTACTAAAATGCCCTTGTTCAAGGTTTTGTAATTTTTTTTCTTCTAAATTTAATTACCCAAATACCATTTTTTTAGTACTTCTCCCTTTTTTTTTATTCTACCTTGCTAGTGAGACAGGTTTTTCAAAATTATATTTATTGTTTTATGAATACTAGTTTCTGAGTTTGGTAGGTTTAAAAAATGGCTTATTCTAGTCTGTTGATGTTGATAAGGTAACTACTATTAATTAGGGGTTGTTTGGAATGATATATATAAGTACTCTTTTTTATTTTTTGAGTAAAAAAGTAAAGAAAAAAAATATCTATGTTTGAGATAATTTTTTGACTTTTTACGAAAAAACGTATAATAAAATATTGTATCAAATATCCAAATTACTCTTGTACCCTTCCTGACACATACTGTGTGCATTCAGTGCGTTGTTCAATTTTGTTGACTTTGGGAATTCGTGGCTTACAATTTGGTAAAATGTGTAAAGATAGGTACATTGCCATGCACTTTTGGCTGTTGAATTCAAAAGGGCAAATTTGTAATTTTGCCCTCTATTTATTAATTATTTTTTTTCCACCCAAACATGGGAATATTGTTAACTTTTTTACTTTTTGAATGACTTTTTTACTTTTTAACTTTTTGTAGAAAATGTCAAACATCCACTTAATTTTAGGTACTCTATAGCTTCGCGGTGAATCAAATTTCTTAGTACTTGAGTGATGAAATTAAAGTATTTGCTTCATCACCACCTTAATTATATGCTCAAACATTTGATCTTATCACCATTGGTTTGGAAAATAGGTTTCTAACCATAGTTTCAGCTTGATACTGAATTGTACTTTCAGAAATTACGTCTTAAATTTGTAAAAATTAAAATTTATTTTTTTGTGATTAATGTCTTCTCAATAACCAAAAAGAGCACATACGACGGACGTTATTATGAAATTTTCACACTCGTCTGTTTCACGGTTTGTTTTTGAGTTAGCTGGGAATGGCAAGCGCATTGGATACCTTATGTGGGCAGTCCTATGGAGCAAAGCAATACCATATGCTTGGGATACAGATGCAAAGAGCCATGCTTGTTCTTTCACTTGTAAGCATACCTCTTGCAGTGATTTGGGCAAACACCGGTCCTATTCTTGTCTTTCTTGGCCAAGATCCTGACATATCCGAACAAGCTCAACTATACGCATGTTACATGATCCCTAGCATTTTTGCCTATGGCCTTCTTCAATGCCTTGTTAAGTTCTTACAAACCCAAAACATCGTCTTCCCAATGATGATAAGCTCTGGAATCACGACTTTAATCCACCTCCTCGTGTGTTGGCTTCTGGTGTTCAAGTCTGGCCTAGGTATCAGAGGGGCTGCCTTGGCGAATTCCATTTCTTATTGGATAAATGTGGCCTTGCTGGTGCTTTTTGTGAAGTTCTCTCCTTCATGTGCAAAGAGTTGGACTGGGTTTTCCAAGGAGGCTTTGCACAATATCCCCACTTTTATCAAACTTGCAATCCCTTCAGCTGTCATGGTCTGGTAAGTTTTGTGCATATCAGGTTTCTATTAAGCTCTACTCTCCCATTGTTTGTTTATGGATTTTATGTAATGAAAATTCATGATTGAGACCTTCTTGAACAGCATGGAAGCGTGGTCATTTGAAATGATGGTTCTGCTATCTGGTCTTCTTCCTAATCCTCAGTTAGAAACCTCGGTGCTTTCAATCTGGTTAGGATTGCATAATTTTCTTCTTGGAACTTTAGTGGGTTTCTTGAATTAAATCTTAAAAATTATCATCCATTACTAATATAAGTTTAATCCACAGCCTCAATACAGCTTCAACAGTTTGGATGATCCCATATGGACTCAGTAATGCAGTGAGGTCTGTTATACTTGTTTGAATTTAGTGGCTTCCCTTATTCATACTAAGGTTTCAAATTTTGGGCGATTTCTCAAATTTTTCGGTATTGCTTGTCACTATAGATTCATACTCTGTGTTTTCCTCAAGCAGCACAAGGGTCTCAAATGAACTCGGGGCAGGGCACCCACAAACTGCACGTTTGGCAGTGTGTGTCGTCATGGTCATGGCCATTACTGAGAGCGTTTTGGTAGGAGCAATCCTGATATTGATACGTAACATCTGGGGCTACGCTTATAGCAATGAAATACAAGTGGTCAGATATGTAGCAACCATGATGCCCATCCTTGCAATATCCAATTTCTTGGATGGATTCCAATGTGTTCTTTCAGGTCTTCTCCTTCCCATTTTATCTATATCACTTTTTAAGCTCACAGACAAAAAGATAACTATCCAATAGTTACAAGTTTATATCTGTCGTAAAAATTTGTGTGCACAACAATATCGCTTACAACAGAAACTAGGGTTGAGCCTTGAAAATTATTAGTCGGTTTTTTTGAGATAAAAGTCTCTGTCGATTGTGCTAACCAAATTGGTTTGTGTTTGTTAACATTTAGGGGCTGTTAGAGGATGTGGTTGGCAAAAGGTTGGTGCATTTGTGAATCTGGGGTCATATTATCTTGTGGGCATTCCTTCTGCTTTGTTATTAGCTTTTGTCATACACGTTGGAGGAAGGGTATGTTCTTCATCTTTCCTTGCTTTCGATCTATCTCTTTCTTTCTTGTCTTTACTTTTTCTCTGCTTTTTATTCGGATGTAGGGCCTCTGGTTGGGGATTATATGTGCTCTCATTGTGCAAGTTTTATCGCTTCTTATCATTACATTGCGCACTAACTGGGAGCAAGAAGTACTCTCTCTCTCTCTCTCTCTCTCTCTCTCTCTCTCTCTCCATTTTTTGTGGATTACATTGTCATCTCTCTTTCTTATTCTATGAGTGTACTCTTCTTTCTTGTTTTAGGCGAAGAAGGCAACAGAACGAGTGTATGACTCTATAATTCCTGTGGATATAGTGTCATGAAGCTGAAATGCTACAACAACAATAACAGAGCAGAGAAACTTCATTCCCTTTAACAATAAAAGTCATGATATACATTTTTACTGGTACAACTGGGAACCCCAAAGATTGAAGGCTCTATTGAAGCAACCCAACCAATGAAGCTAATTCTCCAAGCGTCTACGTATTAAGAAGCCTCCTACTTGTTAAAGAGAGGAAATTTTACCCAGTTAATTCAGTGACATCTCCTGTATAGAAGTGTTTACAGATTTATAACATTTATTTACGTATGAAAGAAGTATTTTCAAACTTCTGTGCTCGAAAGACTGTTTGAAGCAACAAAATTTGATGTGCAAGGATACATGAAAGCAAATTCTATTAAGATCATCAGTCGTGTGTATTAATAGTTTTGCGTAATTGTAGTGAATCTCGCAGTGAAAATCAAGACTCTTTTTGTATCCTTGTATCAAGACTTGTGCAAGAAAAAAAATCAAGAAACTACGTACTCCCATATAAGAATGGAAGGTACCAAACCATCGTCAAATTGTTCTTGTAATTACACATTCAATACTAAAAGCAGATTTGTTCCATTTCTCTATGGAAGGTACCAAACCATCGTCAAATTGTTCTTGTAATTACACATTCAATACTAAAAGCAGATTTGTTCCATTTCTCTATCCTACATAGGAAAAAAAAACTATCTGTTCCAGCACACCCCCCTCTTCACATTAAAACTTTTTTACCAAGGATTTTCAATGGATGCTCCTCCAGTTGACAAAACAACAAACAAAAAATCTTATACACGGTTCAAACTGTTTCTTGAAATTATGTTGTGAAATCCAAAATTCTGTGTTTGGTAACGTTTACGTTTTCAATTTATATTTACAAAAATTTTATAAACTGATTTTTGTTTATTTTTTGTTTATTTTTAGAAAAACATAAACTACAAACGCGTTTGGTAATTGACAAAATGTTTAAAAAAATTAAAAATATAAAAAAGAGTGAGAAATAACAAGTGGTGGCAAGTGGCGGCGGAAGACGGTGGTGGAAAGTGGTGACGGTGGGTGGTGGGTAGCTGGTCGTGGTAGGTGGTGGCGGGTGGGTGGGTGACGGTGGCGAGTGGTGGGTGGTAGCTAGTGGGTGTGGGTGGTGGTGGTGGTGGTGGCGGCGGGTAGTGGTGGTAGGTGGATGGCAAATGGCAGGTGGTGGTGGCGGCTAGGTGGCGGGTGGTGGTGGTGGTGGGTGGGTAACGGTGGCGGGTGGTGGGTGGTAACGAGTAGATGGCAGTGGCGGGTGGTGGGTGGTGGTGGTTGGTGGGTGCCGGATGGCGGATGGTGGTGGGTAGTGACGGGTGAGTGGTGGGTGGTGATGGTGGGTGGGTAGGTGGTGGGTGGTGATGGTGATGGTGGATGGGTGGGTGACGGTGGCGGGTGGTGGGTGGTAGCGAGTGGGTGGTCGTGGCGGTGGTGGTAGGTAGTGGCAAGTGAGTGGTGAATGGCGGTGGTGGTGGGTGACGGTGGCGGGTGGTAGGTGGTAGCAAGTGGGTGGTGGTGGTGGTGGTAGGTGGTGGCGGCAGGTGGGTGGCGGGTGGGTGATGGGTGATGGTTGTGGTGGGTGGTGGTGGCGGGTGGGTGGCAGGTGACTGGTGGTGGTAGGTGGCAGGTGGTGGCAGGTGGGTGGCGGGTGATGGTGGTGCCAAGTAGGTGGCGGGTGGTGGTGGTGGCGGGCGGTGGATGGTAGTGGCGGGTGGTGGGTGGTAGCGGATGGATGGCAGGTTGGTGGTGGGTGGTGGGTGGTGGTGGTAGTGGTAGCGAGGGGTAGATGGTGCTGGCGAGTGGGTGGCAGGTGACTGGTGGCTGGTGGTGGGTGATGGCGGCGGCGGGTGGTGGTAGGTGGGTGGTTAGTGGTGGTGGCAGGTGAAGGTGGGGGGTGGGCGGTAGGTGGTGGTGGCGGAAGACGGTGGTGGAAAATGGTGGCGGGTGGTGACTAGTGTTGGGTGGTAAAAAAAAAGAAAAAAAACTCAAAATGGAAACACATTTTTTGTGTTTTCATTTTTTAGCCAAATTTATAAACTGAGAATACTGATTTATAAATTAAAAATTTTACCAAACAAATTTTTTTTTTAAGTTTTTAAAATTTTTGTAAATATAAACAGAAAACTGAAAACGTAAATGTTACCAAACGACACCTAAGCTTTTTTTTCAAATTTATATTTACAAAAATTTGAAAACTGTAAACAAACAAACACTCATTTAATGTTTATTTTTGTTTTTCAAAAACTTATGAATAATTTACAAAAAATTCCTCAATTATTATAACCACAAAAAGTTGGTTTCCCTCGTTTTGAAGAAGAAAAAACAAAAAAAAAAACCTTTATTCCTTCCTCCTACCCCCTTCAGCCACCATCCACCACTCATCATCACTGTTGGCCACCACCTCTCACAGGCCACCACATACAGCTATTGTCATCAGTGACTGTCTCCGGCAATCACCTCTCATTGCCGGCAACCACCTCCCATAGGTGACAACCACATTTTGACAAGTCGGCTACCACTTTCGGCCATCGCTAACTGCCTACAAGCACTACATATTGCAAACAGCAACCACCTTTAGCCATCATCTCTGACTATCAACAATCACCTTCGACCATCACCTCCCATCGACCACCACCTCTCACTTGTTTTCAAAATAAGTTTTTTAAATACACAAGTGTACAAATATGTTTTTTATTTTCATTTTTTACTAAAAATAAACAGCAAGCCATAAACATTTCCCAAACAGCACCTAAATTACCAAATCAAATCTCAGCTAACATTTTAAATTCATTTAAATTAAAAGATGTGTTTTGAAGCAACGTTGATCAAACAAATCTCAATAAATACAATTTTAGTCGTATGAAATTTGAAGCAATCGAACCAAACTCTAAATTTGTTGACTATCCTGGTCGATTTCGTGTCTATAAACTTATGAGTGATTTATAAAAATATGAAGGTCTCATATCAAGAGTTCGTTTAAGACCCTTTAAAACTCAAAGGCAGGCCTAATTACGCGTAAGTGAGTCTGAGAATTCAGTTTCTAGGGTGGCTTCACATCATTTTCCTAATTGAATTGTTATTTGAAATGTCATTTTTGCATACTCAAATCTCACTCCGTACTCTTTCCATAGTCTCAAAATAATAATAATAATAATAATAATTCTACTACTACTACTATTATTATTATTATAGATTACTGCTATTGGCAAGACGTGATTTTCATTTTTATCAAAATGTTCAAAACATTTTTTTTTTTTTTGACAATAATTTTTTGGATATTTTAATTAGTAACTATACTTCTACATATATAGAACCAATAACAAAATTAATCCAATAAAATTAATCATAATTATACATATCACATAATGGAACTCAACTCATATTGATCTACTTATGTTTTATATGATTAATTATGTCATGATTATGTATCCATAGACTTATTGCTTTTATAATTAGTGAGCAAATGGGCAACCCCCTTCTAAACGGTGTTAAGTAATAATGCAACCTCTCTCTCTCTCATCTAGTGCGCAAAGACTCATTCTCTCATCTAGTGCAAGTTATGTAATGAGTGAGTTGACGTGGTGTACATTTTCATTTAGAATAAATTACACGGACTTTTCTTAAGATTTATGACAATTATAAAAATTTCCTCTGAAATTTTTGAAATGACACTTGCCCTCTCTTAGTCATGTACGGGAAAGAAATAATTCTCCTCGTATAATCTTGTTGACTAAGTCCACGCTCCTCCGTACGACGTCGCTTTGTCACCTGAAAGCACAAACGTGAGCTAGCCGGCGGGTGTGTGTCGAAAACCTCTCCGATGCCTAAGTCAGCAAACTTGACAAATAGACAAAACTCAATGTATTCAGAAAACAAAATTGTATGTTGTGTGTTACCTCTTCCAAGGTGATGTTTGTAAGCTTTATAGGTTTCGAGTGGCACAATCCTAGTAGGACTTTTATTCCTCCATGCTGAGTCCTCCTAGGATTCATACTCTAAAAGGATAATGCTTATCCTTTTACACCCCCCACTGCTTAAACCAAGTGGGATGGTTTTTACCATGGCCGGACTACAATTTGACCGAAGTACCCATGGCTATGTATAGCCGCAGAATAAGCCGAACTAGTTCTTCCTTTCATTTCTCTTACATCGGCTTCTCATGTACAGCACATGGCATGGTTGGACCGAACTAACAAAACGCGACCAGTATAACTCCAAGACCGGTCTAACTCAAAGGTACCGCTAGATCGACCTATTCAGAATACACCATGACCGGACTGACTCTGAGACCGGCCTAGCTCGAAATTGCCCGGGCCGAAATAGCTTTACAATTCTTCAGCCGAAGTAACTTCATCTCTTTCGGCCGGAGTAACTTTATCTCTCTCTTGGGCCGGAGTAACTTCTCGGCCCTTTCTACCCAGTCCGTACTTTGGGCCATAAAGTCCACTTCATAGCTCGGCCCAATTTTTACCAAAATTACCCTCTCAATTGCCCCTTAATTCCATCTGCACAGCATGATTGGGATTACCTGGTTACCAGCCGAGTTAACGTTTTTAAGCCTTTCCAGCCGGGCTAAAAGAACCCCTTTAGCCTCTCCAACAGAGCTAAAAAACCCGTTAACCTCTCCAGCCGAGCTTAATTTACTCCGGGTTCCGCTTGTCCGGTCAAAACGTCTCTTCAATCACTGTGATTGTAACGCTTCACTTTTCAATGACACGTGGCAGGCTCTGATAGGCTGTGGGCAGCTGTCACGCCGCCCTCGTACTACGAAAAATTTGAACAGTCCCGCCCTTTCTGCCTTTCGTCTTTTTTCACAAAACTATCATTCTGCCTATGAATCATTTACCTATTCTATTTATCTTCTTCTCTCTTCGTGCCTCTGCTTCTCCAACCTCTGAGTTCTCTGAGCTCGTGTTCTTTGTTGGTGTTGTTGCTCCCCTCTCCAGCTTCATCTTCTTCTGGTAAGCAAATCCATTTCACTTCCTCTGTTTTTGCTTTCGTATTTGTTTTATACATTTTGTTTACTGTATTTTTGCAAAACATTTTCTTCCATTTCTGTTTCGCTTCTATACTTTTACGAAAAAACTTTAACAGAACTCATGCGTGTATAAACTATTCTGTAGAAAACTAGTCTTGGATCCAAAATCATGTAGCAACCGAACTAGGATACTGTTTGTCCCGTACAGGTAGATCACTTTAGACAATAACCGGACTAGAACTTGTAGAAATAACAGCAGTTTCAGTAAGTTACCAACTCCCGAATCTCTCTGGCCGAGATAAGCTCATCGAACGAAGTTTGAACTCATTAAACTAGGAACCTCGGTCTTCAACCGAGCTAAGCCTTTGGGGCTAAGCCAGCTTTCCTAGTTTCTGAATCAAACTTCAGAAAACTTTCCCTAGAGGCTCAACCGAAGTAACAAAACTCATAGTTCAACCGATTTAGGCCTTTGGAACTAAACCAGCTTTCTTAGTTTTGTAGACCGAACTCAGAAAGCTGGCCCTAGACGATAAACCGGTCTAACTAAATTGTTTCCAAAGCCAGTATGCCGAGATGCTTGCCCAGATCTGGCTTAATAAGAACCCTGCTCAAACCGAGCTACCAAGCATTTTGTCGAACCGAGATAGAACCTCTCCCCAAAACCAAAGTAGGGCTCTTTTACCTTGCTTTTAATTTGTAGCACGGTCCTATGATCTGTGCTTAACCCCTTTGTTTTCTACTTTGCAGACTTAGGTTGCCCAGGCACTCCTCCGTGCGCTCAACCGAGCTACTGAGCACAATTTTTGCACCGATATAACTTATTCATAAATTATACAACAAATGGGTAAGTATAGGTATTTCGTAAACACTCTAGGCGGCCTAGCCGAATTCCGAAAGGACTATAATATACCTGATGGCGTCCACTTGTCTTTAGCCGAAAAGGATGTCATTCCCTGGGATAATGAAGGCTTTGTTCCCTTCACCCTCTTATCCATAATCGAGACCGGACTACGATTTCCAGTCCAGCCTTTGATATGTGAATTCCTTAGGCAAACTAGACTATGCCCAACCCAACTGTCCACCAACTCCTACCGCATCATAATGGGAATAGCCGAACTGAACCGCCAAGCCGGACTAAACCTTGGCCTGGCCGAAATCTTCCACCAATACTCCATTGGTTCAAAAGAAGATGGATGGGTCTATTATTTAAGAATACGCCGTCGCCGAGAGAAGATAATAAAACATACACCGGATAAAGACTTAAATGACGACGACTTCTTTTGGGTGTCTGGGAACTTCGAGGATCTCCAAGCCCGGATTCCTGGCCGACGTATAAATTGGAAAAAAGGAGAGCCCGGTAACTGTACTTTGGTTTTCTTGCTTGCTTTTTTGCATTTCGGTTTTTTTTTTTTTTTTTTTTCCAACAGCTGAACTAACAGTTGTCTATTTTCACAGATTCTGCCCACCTCCATTCCTTATACAGCTACCCAAACTTAGCAACTTTGCGCGCCGCACTACGGTATCCAGAACGTAGTTAGGCCAAATTGCTGAAGTTCGAGCCGACCTACAGATATAGTGGTCGCCAAAAAGCTAGAGTCACTGATTTTCTGCTTGAAGACGCCCCAGAACCGGACCCATCCTTACCCGAGATTAGACTGATCCCACTAACAGCTGAAGAGGAGATGGCAAAAAAGAACAGAGTCAGGGCGCTTTTAACCGAGACAACCAGGCCCGAAGTAACGCCACCAAGCCAATTGCAGCCTGCTGTTGTGGCCCTCCCTTCTCAACAGCCGTCCTCTTCTCGCTGAACCAAGCGCACCTGGACTCTCGAAACCGAACGAAGTTTGGTTGATGAACAAGAACCTGCTCTTCCACCGAGCTTGCCACCGAGCCCCCAGCCGGAGCCTTCTGACCGAACTACCGGTAACTGGGCACCAAAACTTACTTTCAACAACCGAGACATCCAAGACTCAGACTCGGTTGTTGTTGAGAAAGACCACCAGTTGGCCTTCAACCTGGCCAGGAGTGTGTGCCTCCCCAAAGACATGGAGCACCACCAAAAGCAATTGAACACCGAACTGAAGGCCATCCGGTCTTCCACAAAATCCATGATTCTGGTAAGTAATTTCGGCTGTTTTTCTTTTTAGTTTTCTCCAACTTTCACTGCGGCTCAAAGGGAAGTCTTTATTTTGTCAGGCCATTCAGAAAAACAACGTCACTCACAAAAAAGTGTTAGAGCTCAGGAAAACTACAAGGCAAGCCGTGGCAGAGGCCGAAGCGAAGACGGCCGAGCTAGAGGAGGCCAGAAAGCAAATGGTCGAGCTCCGAGCTGAGAACGGCCGACTGGCCGAATTAGTTAGTTCGGCCGAGGCAGAAAAGCAAAAGGCTGCCATTGCTCTAAAGGATAAGTATCTGCGGGAGCTGGTGAAGCTCAAAAGGAAGAAAGATGCCGAAATATCCCAACTGAAGGAGAGCGCAAAAGGAGCCGAAAAGCAAGGCTACAAGAAGGCAGAGGATGCTTATGTCAAGCAGTGCGAAGCTGCCAAGGAGCTATTCTTCAAGTGCAGCTGGAGGGCAGCTGTTGAGAAGCTCGGTCACGATCCACAGACCGAGGTTTTCAACCCTCCAGCCTACTTCATACCGAACTCCCTTGTGGAGTATGCTAATGCCATGCAACAGTAGTTTCTTGAAGGCTCAGACTCTGGTGAAGACTCAGCCTCTGAGGATACTCCGATTGTCAATGTGGATCAGACAGTTCGGTTGGAGCCCATGGTGGAAGACCTGACTGTTGAACGTCCATGGGAAACCGTGGTTCCGACTGAAACCACCCTTGCGACCGTGAGCGAGCTCCCAGCTGAAACCGATCTTCGTGATGATGCCGATGCAGCTTTTGATGCCGAAATTGAAGACCTTTTCTCTTGATTTTGTACTTTTTCTCTTTTTTGTTACCTTTTGTCTTTGTAACCAGGTTATGCCCCTCTATAATTGCTTTTCTATGAATGAAAATTTTGCTTGAACTCTTATTCCGGTTTTGATGTGTATGCTTGCGCTTGTAATGTCTTCTGTTACTCCAACTGTTATTCCGGTTTTAGATGGTTAAACTAACTATGCTCACCAGCCAACCACTCCTTAGCCGACATAAATACTTCGGCTGAGGAGTACACAGAGTTGTTTAATCCAGCCCACCACTCTTCAGCCATGCCCTTACTCCGGCTGAAGAGTATAAAGAGTTGGTTTAATCCAGCCAACCACTCTTCAGCCATGCCTTACTTCGACTGAAGAGTACAAAGAGTTGGTTTAATCCAACCAATCGCTCTTTAGCCATGCCCATACTTCGGCTGAAGAGTCCAAAGAGTTGGTTTAATCCAGCCAACCGCTCTTCAGCCACGCCCATACTTCGGCTGAAGAGTCCAAAAAGTTGGTTTAATCCAGCCAACCACTCTTCAACCATGCCCATACTTCGGCTGAAGAGTCCAAAGAGTTGGTTTAATCCAGCCAACCAATCTTCAGCCATGCCCATACTTTGGCTGAAGAGTCCAAAGAGTTGGTTTAATCCGGCCAACCTCTAAGTTAGTTTTTCCAGCCAACTTAGAGTAATGTTTGGTTATTCCGACCAAACGTCCTGCAGCCTGGATCCTTATCCTGGGCTTAGGAAGGGTGTTGGTTTAATCCAGCCAACCTCTAAGTTAGTTTTTCCGGCCAACTTAGAATAAAGTGTTTGGTTATTTTGACCAAACGTCCTGCAGCCTGGATCCTTATCCTGGACTTAGGAGGGGTGTTGGTTTATTCCAGCCAACCTCTAAGTTAGTTTTTCCAGCTAACTTAGAATAATATGTTTGCAATGTTCCTAAACTTCGCTAAAGCTAACTTTTACAGAGAGCAGCTTATGTTGAAAAGAATCGCTTGTCTTATTGAGGAAAGAAAAAATTACAAATGTTTGAAAGAGAAAAATCTAAAAATAAAACAACTTGAGATTGGCCGTGTTCTATGGCCTAGGGATTGCTTTGTCGTCCTTGTCTTCTAGGTGGTATGCCCCTTTGCCTGCTAACCCAACCACTTTGTAAGGACCTTCCCAGTTTGGCCCTAACTTGCCATCTCCTGGTACCACGGTGTTTCGCATTACTTTGCGTAGTACCCAATCGCCGATCTTGAATTGCCTTGGGTGCACCTTTTTGTTGTATTTTCTAATTAACTCTCGTTGGTATGAGGCAATGTGAACCAGTGCTCGTTCTCTTCTTTCTTCCGTAAGGTCGAGTTCCAATGTTATGGCTTCTTCATTCAAGTCTGGATCAAAATTTTCGCTTCGAATGGTGGGGAGGCCAACTTCCAATGGGATTACTGCTTCTATTCCATAGGCTAAGGAGAATGGTGTCTCTCCTGTTGATCGTCGAGGTGTGGTGCGGTAAGCCCATAAAACATGAGGAAGTTCGTCCGCCCATTTGCCTTTTGCCTTCTCTAACCTTTTCTTCAGTCCATCCAAGACGACTTTATTTTATGCTTCTGCTTGGCCATTTGCTTGAGGATATGCCGGTGTAGAATTGTAGAACTCTATCTTGTATTCTTCACAAAAGCCTCCAAAGATTCTGCCGTCGAACTGAGTGCCATTGTCTGAAATTAAGGCTTTTGGAATGCCAAACCGAGTGATGATATTCTACCAAACGAACTTCTTCATGTCTTTTTCTTTGATTGATGCCAATGCTTCTACTTCTACCCATTTTGTGAAGTAGTCTGTTGTTGCGAGAAAGAACTTCCTGTTGCCGGGTGCTGTTGGAAGTGGTCCTACTATGTCCAAGCCCCACATTGCGAAAGGCCATGGGCTAGTTAATGGTAGGAGTTCTCTTGCTGGTTGATGTATCTGGTGTGCGAATTTTTGACATTTCTCACACTTCTTCACATATTTTTCTGAGTCTGCCTGCATGTATGGCCACCAGTATCCTTGTGAAATGGCCCTGTAAGCTAGCGATCTTCCTCCTTGATGGCTTCCGCACACCCCTTCGTGTATCTCGTACAAGAATGCTTCTACTTTGCTGGGATGTACACACTTTAGGTAGGGTCCTGAGAATGACTTCTTGTATAATGCCAAGGATGGGGAGAGCCAAAATCGCTGCGATTTCGCTCTTATTCTGTTGGCTTCTTTTTTCTCTTCTGGTAGGATGCCGTCTTTTAAGAACAAGATGATTTGATCCATCCAAGAGGGGCCTAGTTCTGTGCAACATACCTCTTCTGCTTCGGGGTCTTCTATGCTTGGTCTAGGTAGGTAGTCGATTAGTAGTGGATGAGGTATGGAGGAATCTGCCATTGAGGCGAAGCCTGCTAGTTCGTCTGCTCTGCTGTTTTTCTCCCTGCCGATTTGCTCTATCCTTACTACTTCAAATTTCTTGATTTCTATTCTGACCAACTCTTGGTACTTGGCCATCCTATCATCCTTTGCTTCATAGTCGCCAACAATTTGATTTACCACCAGCTGTGAGTAGCTGTAGACCATTAGTTCGGTAGCCTTCATGTAGTGTGCTGATTTGAATCCTGCGAGAAGCGCTTCATACTCCGCTTTGTTGTTTGATGCTGGAAAGCCAAGGTTGATTTCTTACTCAACAACCAAGCCGTCTGGGGAGATGAGGACTATGCCAAGCCTTGCACCATGCCGGTTGGATGCTCCATCCACAAAGAGCTTCCACATCTCTCCAACGAACAACTTCCAGCACGTGGAGGGGTCAGATGATGTCGTGGGGTCAAGAATGGTGTTTTCTTCAAGGTCCATGCTTGCTGTCTGCCCCTCGCCATCTGATTGTACTGTTAGTGAGCCTTGGTTTGTTTCTTCCTTGTTGTCTTTAGTCTGGTCTGCCTTGGAGTCTGACTGAGTACCTTCTACTAGGGGTTGCGCTATTCCGACGTCAACTTCCATCCCTAATTCGGTGGTGTTAGTTAGGTCGACTGGGCAGATATGATGACTTCCAGGAGTAAACTCTGCGACGAAGTCTGCCAAAGATTGGGCTTTTATTGCGGTCCTGGGTTGGAACTTGATGTCGAATTGTCCCAATTCTACTGCCCACTTCAAAATTCGCCCAGAAAAGTTCGCTCTCTCAAACAAAGCTTTTAGTGGGAAAGCTGTGAGGACAATTATGGTGTGGGTGTGAAAGTAGTGTGCTAATTTCCTGGAGGCCATCATCAATGCTAATGCCAGTTTTTCCAGTGGCAAATACCTTGTTTCGGCTCCCAGCAATGCCTTGCTGACATAATAGATGGGCAGGTGTTGGATTCCTTTTACACGAACCAACACTGCGCTAACTGCGTGCTGAGAGACCGCCAGGTATAAGAAGAGTTCTTCACCAGGTACTGGGGTAACAAGCAGTGGTGGGGAAGACATATATTCCTTCAAGCTTTCCAGAGCTTGGTCGCATTCTTCGTCCCACTCAAACTTGGCTTTTAAGGCATGAAAAAATGGTCGTAGTCTGTCTGACGATCGGCTGATAAATCGGTTGAGTGCAGCCGCCATGCCGGTGAGATGCTGCACTTCTTTTACAGAGTTGGGTCTCTCCAGATCCTGGATTGCTTTGATCTGGGAGGGGTCTGCTTCTATACCTCAGTTGGTCACCAGGAAGCCCAAAAATTTGCCAGATCCTACACCGAATGCGCACTTGGATGCGTTGAGGCGCAACTTGTGCTTCTTTAGGATTTCAAACATCTCCCTTAAGTCCTTGAGATGGTCATTCTCATCATTGCTTTTGACCACCATGTCGTCGATGTATGCCTCCATTGTTCTGCCTAACAATGGTTCAAACATCTTGGTGACCATCCGTTGGAATGTTGCCCCTGCGTTCTTCAGGCCAAAGGGCATGACCTTGTAACAATATAGTCCTCTTGGAGTTGTAAAAGATGTGACCTCCTGGTCTGGCTCATGCATGGCAATTTGGTGGTAGCCTCTGTATGCTTCCAGAAAGCTAAGTCGGTTGTTCCCCACCGTTAGGTCCACCAGTTGATCTATCCGTGGTAGAGGAAAGCTGTCTTTTGGACATGCCTTGTTGACTGTTTTGTAGTCGACGCAGACACGCCATTTGCCATTCTTCTTTGGCACTACGACCGTGTTGGAGATCCATCTTGGGTAGTGCACTTCTCTAATTGCTCCTGCCTCCAGCAGGTTTCCTACTTCCTCTGCCACTATTTCGGCATGGTGAAGTGCCGATCTGCGTGTGCGTTGAATGACTGGCCTAGCGGATGGGTGGACATTGAGTTGGTGACTGATAAAGTTTGGATCAATGCCTGGCATGTCGTAGGGTGTCCAGGCGAACACTTCGATGTTAGAGGTCAAGAATTCCAAGACCTCTAATCTCTCAGTGCTGGACAACGATGAGCCGAGCAAGAAGAACTTATCTGGGTTCTTTTCATCTATTTTTACCTCCACCAAGTCCTCCACCGCTTTCTGATCAGCCTCTTTGCCGACATCTGCGAATAGTTCATTACTTTCAGGTTCTTCCACCGAATGAGCGTATCCTTTGGCTGCGCAGCTGCCATTCATCGTGGCGAAACATTGCTTTGACATGATCTGATCTCCATAGACTTCTTCAATTATTCCGGTGTCGTTGGGAAACCGCATTACTTGGTGGTAAGATGATGCCACCGATCGCATGGCATGCAGCCATGTTCTACTTAAGATGATGTTGTAAGTGGAGGGAACCTTCAATACCCAGAACTTCACTTGTTTCGTCACGCTTCCTGCTCTAACTGGAAGAATTATTTTGCCGATGGGCCATTCTGGCATGGAGTTGAATCCAATTAGGGGTGATACAGCAGGCGCCAAGTCTTTGTCTTGTAGCTTCAGCTGTTTAAATGTTTCGTAGTACGTGATTTCACATGAACTACCCTGGTCAATCAGAATCCGCTTGACGTCAAAATCTTTGACTCGGAGAATGACGACTAGGGCATCATTGTGTGGACAGTATATCCGTTCTAAGTCTTTATCTGAAAAAGACATGACGTTTGTTGCCTCTGTCTTCCCATTCTTTGTGGCTGGTTGGGCACTTAGCACCTCTCTCAAATGTTCAGCCTTTTTGATTGATCCCCTGAGCTCGCATACACGCTCAGGTTCAAAGACTCCATGTATCACATTGATAATGCCTTGAGGTGGGGCGTCGATTGGCATTCCGTTGGGGTTATTGTGATCCTAGGGGACTGGCTGCGTCCCTCCTTCAATGTATTTGTCCAAGTGACCTGCCGCCACCAACTCCTCTAGGTGCTGTCTCAATGGTGTGCAATTCTCAGTTCGGTGCCCCTTTTCTTTGTGGAAGGTGCACCGCGATCTTTCGTCATAGTCCTTCTGAGCTTCTCCTAGCTTGGCTGGCCACTTGACGAAAGGCTCATCTCTTATTTCGCTCAGAATCTGATATATCGGTTTCTTGAATACCGTGGTTATGGCAATGCGGATTCTCAACCACCTTTTATCCGGGTCTTCTCCGTTATCTCGTCTGCCACGTCTGTTTCTGTTCTGACGATCCACTGTATTGACCTTTGCTGAGGTTTTCTTTTCTAGTACTGCGGTTGCACTAGATTTTGCTTTGGCACGTGCGCCATCCTCTTCTACCCTGATGTGCTGATGCACTCTTTCCATCAGGGCTCCCATAGTGAGGGGTGGCGTCATGGTGATCGAGTCCCTTAGTCTGTTCCCAACTGGAAGGCCTCTTTTATACTGTGCGATGGTGAGATTGGTGGGGCAGTCCCCAATCTGATTAAATGTCTCCCAGTAGCGACTGTTATAGGATCTTAGGGTCTCTTTATCGCCCATGTCGATGGAGAGTAGCTGGTCGATCTCCACCGGGGTTTTAGTGTTTGTTCGGAACCTTGTCACGAAGGCTTCTGCCAATTGTGCCCAAGAGGCTATGCTGCCTTCTGGTAGTTTCTCGAACCACGTCAAGCCTAGGTCGCCAAGACTTGATGGGAAGAGTATGCACATTAAGGCCTCGTTTCGCCGGTATATAGCCATGACTTGGCGAAAGTGGCTCAAGTGTGAGTAGGGATCCGTCTTCCCTTCATATGTAGTGAATTTTGGCTGAAGGAAGCCTGATGGTAGGGGCGCGTTTTCAATCGTTGGAACAAACGGTGAAGTCTGTAGCCTTGCTAATGCCTTGTCCGTTGGTTCGTAGGCAGGGCGCGGTATTGGCATTCCAACCTCGACGCTTCCATGCGTCCGAGGAGCCAACCGCTGTAAGGCAGAAACTCTGTGCGGATCCCGCGCCCTGGCATCCTCCTTGCATCGTGCTTTCTCTTCGAGCACGGTTCGTAAGTCGGATGATCTTGGTAATTCCGTCTGTCTAGATCTGGTTTGGTGCGAATGCGAGGGCCAATACGTGCTTCCTTCAGTGTATGATCTTTCAGGCCTGGAGTGACGAGTTCTCGAAGACCAGGATTGAGTGTCGTCTGTCCTGAGGCTTCTGCTCTCTCCTTGCGAGGGTGTAGTATTCCTACTACGATTTTCGGAGTGGCGAGGGGGCGTCTTGTTTTTGCGCCCCTCTCCTGTCGCCACTTCTTTTTTTTTCATCTGGCGTTTCAAGGCCTCCATGTCCGCCGCCATCTTTCTTATCAATTCATCTTGCTCTTTCACGCGATCTTCCAGAGCTTGAGGGTCAATCCTCCGCCTTTGCCTGTCAGGACTTTGAGAACAAGAGTGACGGGGGCTGTTAGCTCGCCTCCCCCTAGTATCCCTCCTGGTGTTATGTCGTTGGGGCTCCAAGTCCACCATGGGAGGGACAGAGGGTAATCCTTCACGCCTTGCGCCCCCATCTGGAGTTAGCCCGTCGACGGCGGACTGCGGCAATTCTTCAATGTGTGCCATTGATCGTAAAGGGGAGAAGCTTTAATCAAGAGGTTTTGTTCTGTCTGTTATTCCCACAGACGGTGCCAATTGTACGGGAAAGAAATAATTCTCCTCGTATAATCCCGTTGACTAAGTCCACGCTCCTCCGTACGACGTCGCTTTGTCACCTGAAAGCACAAATGTGAGCTAGCCGGCGGGTGTGTGCCGGAAACCTCTCCGATGCCTAAGTCAGCAAACTTGACAAATAGACAAAGCTCAATGTATTCAGAAAGCAAAATTGTATGTTGTGTGTTACCTCTTCCAAGGTGATGTTTGTAAGCTTTTATAGGTTTCGAGTGGCACAATCCTAGTAGGACTTTTATTCCTCCATGCTGAGTCCTCCTAGGATTCATACCCTAAAAGGATAATGCTTATCCTTTTACACCCCCCCCCTCCACTGCTTAAACCAAGTGGGATGGTTTTTACCATGGCCGGACTACAATTTGACCGAAGTACCCATGGCTATGTATAGCCGCAGAATAAGCCGAACTAGTTCTTCCTTTCATTTCTCTTACATCGGCTTCTCATGTACAGCACATGGCATGGTTGGACCGAACTAACAAAACGCGACCGGTATAACTCCAAGACCGATCTAACTCAAAGGAACCGCTAGATCGACCTATTCAGAATACACCATGACCGGACTAACTCTGAGACCGGCCTAGCTCGAAATTGCCTGGACCGAAATAGCTTTACAATTCTTCAGCCGAAGTAACTTCATCTCTTTCGGCCGAAGTAACTTTATCTCTCTCTTGGGCCGGAGTAACTTCTCGGCCCTTTCTACCCAGTCCGTACTTTGGGCCATAAAGTCCGCTTCATAGCTCGGCCCAATTTTTACCAAAATTACCCTCTCAAGTCAGATTTGTGAATGAAATTGGGGAGCTTCTATTTACACATCCACCTTCCCCTCTTTGCACACACTTCATAAAAATTATTTTTATTATAAATTTTTTTTCAAGTGAAATTACTATTATAGACATCAAATAAACACATTCGAAAGTTAAATGTCGAAAAAATAATAAAAATTCGGAAGTCTACTTCCGAACCAATTGTTTATTTTCGGAAAGCAACTTCCGAACCAATTACTTATTTTCGGAAATCTACTTCCGAACCAATTATTTATTGAAAAAGATGTGTAAAGAGGGGAATAGGTGTGTGTAAATAGAAGCTCCCATGAAATTGTGTTAACAAAGAATGGTTTTTTACATTTTTAACCCTACAAATTATTCATATTCTCTTCACTTAACCAAAGACTTCTACCTTAACCAATAACCTGACCACACCCAAACCCTCTTCTACATCATCACTATAGCCCCTACAACTCCTCTCTCTCTCTCTCTCTCTCTCTCTCTCTCTCCATAAACGAAGGCAAAGCAAAATATTTCCCCCCACATCCCCAGTTACACTTATGCTGCAAAAAAAAAAAAAAATGGATGAGAGAGAAAAGTTGAGACCAATGAGGACTGTCAAAGCACAAATGTAATCTGTGCCATCTTTGGTACACAAAAAAAAAAAAAAAAAAAAAAAAAAAAAAAAAAATCTATGCCATCTATGTTAGATAATGTCTCAATGGGACCACATAATTAAATGTGGTGTTATCATTTATAAGAAGCCTACAATTTAAGTGATTCAATTTAGTTAATAGGCTTAAGAGTATATGTGTTATGGACCTAATGTGTAGATACTAGTTGTATAATTTCTATTTCTATGAGGGGCAGAAATAGAAATTAAAACATATTGGTTAAAGTTGGTTTTCATTCCTTTTGAACTTCCACAACCTTTCAATTTTGAAAACCAATAAATAGAAATTAAAACCAATAATGGTTAAAGTTGGTTTTCATTCCTTTTGAACTTCCACAACCTTACAGTTTTGAAAACCAATTACAACCTTTAAAAGGTTATGGTCCCTATTCCTTCCCAAGTGGAAAATAAGAATACTGCCATTTTTTTTCTAAATCCTCTCAAGGAGAAACATAAGGCACCAAAGGAGAAAGGATTAGAAGGCAATAACATAATCAATAACAAAGAGTTCATTGATAATCACGCTTCCGTTTAACCGTTCATCAATGGATTCAGGTATGTCATTTTGTCTTGATTTCTTGATAATACACATGGTAAATGATCCAAAGTGTAAGGTTTATGTTCTGAAATTTATGTTTACAATCTAAACTTCAGTGACTTCATTTGAGAACAACCAGTGCATTAAACCCATCTCAATGCCATTAGGTAAATGGGTTTTTTAAAAATTTAAAAAATAAAAATAAAAAGATAAAATTGAAGTTTTCTAATTTTAGAGAGAGAAACTAACAGATTAGGTTTTAATTCATAGTGTGTCTAGTATATGCACTTTATTATTTATGACAATTTATGATTCAAAAATATTAAACGTGTATATCATACTATGTATATATAAATGCGTAACAAATATGAATAGATTTTCTTTAATTTATCTATTTGACTCATGACAAGTATAAGAGTGTATATATATATAGGGCTATTTTTGTTAAGTTATAGATGAGCTCAGCAAGATTCATTCATGTTTTTAACGGACTATTAACAGGGTAGGGGAATATGTTACCAGCAATTAAACCATAAATAGGGGTGATAACTGAATTGAATGAGTTGAACAGTTAATTGTTCAAATTTGATTTAAAAATTTTAATGAGTTTCAAAATTTGTTCAAGTTTGATTCATTAAACTATCAAGTCAATCTCAAACGAGCTTTTGTCAAGCCGAGCTCAAATAGTTTGTTATATTTATATATTTTTAATAAGCCGAATGAGTAATTGACTGTTCAAATTTGGTTTGAAAACTCTAACAAGCTCGAAAATGTGTTCAAGTTTAACTTATTTACTTAATAAACTAAGCTTAAACGAATTTTTAACGAGCCAAACACGAGTTGAGCTCTAACCACAAGGCTATTAGGCCAAGTTTGGCAACCCAAAAATAATCATCTTTTTATCTTTTTTCCATCACATCACCTCTCTACTTTTCTGCACATCTTTTCGTAAAAAGACAAAAAGTGCACTTATCTTTTAAAATTCAAGGAAGGTCTGTGCGATTTACCCTTTCATTTATTAATTGATCTGTGGTAAAAAGTGAAGCCAAAATTTGATGTGGCGGAACACTCAGCACTCTTGACAAAGTACAAAATAACTTAGCTGTCGTTTGGCAAGTGGGTTGGATTTGGGTTGAGACTTAAAAAGCAAAAAAAAAAACAAAATAGACTAAATAAACTAATAAGATAAAATGTCATATCCAAACCATAATTATTTTACTTTTTCTCTCACAAAAAAAAAAAAATTAAGCAAAAATGGAGCTATTTTTTTCTCTCACAAATGGAGCTTTTTTTTTGGATAAATAATCAAACTTTATTGAGAAAGTATCAAGATGATGCAAAGAATACATATTAAAAAAAAAAAAAAGAAAGGCCTCAAAAGCCCGACCAAATTAATCCCAGACAGAGCTATTATATGGTAAGTTATTTTGTTCAAACTTATAATTAGTTTCACTTGTATCTAATCGATAGACACGTGTGTCCTCCAAGTGTCCAATAGGTGTCCGGGTCTTCAAAAAAAATTAAAAAATAGGACATGCTGTGTCGGGGAAGTATCCAACTAGTGTCAGTGTCCAACATGGATACGTCACTTTCTTACAAGTGTTCGTGCTTCTTAGCATGTAACAAAAGAGAAGAACTTGCCCACTCATTTAATGCAGTAACCCATCCTAGAATCATAGAATTATACAAAGAACACAAACTAATGCTGCTTTACATCAATTTGGCACCTAAGCTAAAGGATTCTATATACTATGCTTCAATGTTTAAAGGATTTCATTCATGTTAAGAGCTTCCAAGGAAAATTACCAAGTAGAGAATTCAGTACAAAAAAAGGAAAAGGTAAGAACGAGACCTAATTACAGCATAATAATCCATGGAACTTTGATTAAAAAAATTAGTATAGCTATAAGTACATGAGAAACATAATAATGAAGTATCATCCATTACCCTTCTACAATCACTACTTTCATCACCACCACCATCATCCATCACCCTTCTACAATCACTACTTTTATCACCATTGGGATTTCAAGTCATGGAAGGTGGATGAATCCCTGTGTTGAGTCAGAAAGGCAGAACAGGATGGAGTAGGAAAGCTAATGCAAAACTATTCACAATATTCGTTGATGATCTGCCCAGATCAATGAATGCGAAGATGTTGGTTGACATTTTCAGGAAGTTTGGAGTGGTAAGGGATGTATACATCTCTCACAAGAGAAGGAAAGTGAGGAATACTAGATTTGCTTTTGTCCGATATGACTGTGAAGTTGCAGCAAAAGTTGCTGTGAAAAAGGTGAACGGGTTATGGGTGGAGGACAAGCAACTGGTAGTGAAGCATGCGGATTACGGCAAGGTAACTCTGGAAGACAAAATCCAATACCAACCTAAACCAAATGGTCCTCCATATATTGGAAAGGGTGTAAGCAGTGTTTGGAAGCCAACAGTAGGACTCCGTTCGTATGCAGAGGTTACTAAGAACACTAGCGTCATGGGGGATGGAATTGCATCAATCAAGGCAGAGGAAATAGGTAACGGGTGGCTATATGGCAGTGTAGTGGTTCGTCTTAAATCTGAATATGCCAACCTCCAAATTCAAAAAGAAATTCAGGAAAGGGGTATGCAAAATGTCGTAGTCAGGCATGGAGGGGGTAGGGATGTGTTATTAACATTCACATCTAAGGAATGTAGGGAAGCCAGTATGGGGACCGTAAAGGAGTGGTTAGGGAATTGTTGTGACGAAATTGTGGAGTGGAAACCTGACCTTGTTAGAATCAGAGAACGTAAGGTGTGGTTATGTTGTTACGGTATACCATGGAATCTATGGAACAGAACAACTTTAAATAGAATTGGAAATATTTTGGGGGAGGTTATTTGTATTGAGGGTGATCTTTGCAACCCAGCATCATTTGAATGAACTAAGATTCAGATTACAACCAGGTGTATGGAGCCAATAAATAAAGCCGTTAACCTGGAATGCAAAGGTTCTTTCCAATCCGTAAGAGTGTGGGAACTTCAATCTGGATTACCAAATATCACCGCAGTGAGTTGTGTTTGTTCTAAGAAGTATGGTGGGGAAGAGGTCAGTAGCACAAACAATGGTGAGAAGGTGGTGAAGGAAACTGTAAGTGATGAGGCTATAGGAAATGATGACGGGGCTGATGAGTCAGCACAGAAGCTACACCAGGCTAATGACGTGTTTCAAAGGGATGGGTCATGTCAAGTAAGGAGCAATGATGCCGTGAATATGGAGCTACATGGGTGTTCTGAAACAGTGGTGGCAAAGTCGGCTGAAAATGTGCTCGAGGGAAAAACAAGTAGCATGATGAACGCAGCTGGAAACATAGGCAACAACTGCGAAGGGGTAGGTCAGAAAAGTCTTGAGCAAGTTGTCACGCATGGTGTTGTTAGAAGTTTAAGTGGCTCTAGCTTACTTAAACCTGGGGTGTATTTAGAGGTGGAGTTGGGTCTGGGTAATGAGGTGGGCTTAGGAAATGGGCTTGAAAATATGGAAAAAGGGGTGGAGGCACAAGCCCAAGGCCTGAATTCAAGTCTCCAGAGTGGGTCTCAACATGTAGTTGGCCTTTTAATAATATGTTCAGATGTATCACATACCCAGAACGACGCAGCACGCTTAAGTTCAGAATTACAGAAGAAGAAAGGGAGGAAAAGAGTAGTTAAACACTCTAGTGGGAAGAAGCTTAAACAGATGAAAAATGAGCTTGTAAAAAGCTGCGGTCATAAAGGAGCCTCATCAACTAAATTGGGTCCAAAAGGGGCAATTTGGAGAGCAGCAGCCATGGCAGCAACTGGTTCTACATCATATGTAAGTGGGGAGGCCAGAAACAGGACTTTGCTTAAAGAGGCTAAAGAGACTCTACAAATGGGGAAATTGCTGGGAGTTAACTACAAAGGTAATGAAGAGGTTGTGTTGTCCAGAATTATGGATCTTGAGGCAAAGGATAGAGAAAAAATGGGAGGGGAGTTCGGTGCTACAGCGTAAAGTACAGCATCTAGGGGTCAGAGGTGAGTGTTTTTATTAAAATGATGAAGATACTATCATGGAATGTAAGGGGTTTGGGAAAAAATGAAAAAAAGAATAAAATTAAATGTATGTTGAAAGCTAGAGGGGTTGATATTGCTCTATTCCAGGAAACAAAGAAGGCTTCTTTATCAGAAAAAGAGATTAAGGATCTCTGTGCTAGGGATAGGTTGGAATTCATGACGGTGGATGCTGAAGGATCTGCAGATGGCCTATTATGTATATGGGATCCAGGTGTGTTTCAGGTATTAAGTTGCTGTTGTAATAGAAGATTCATCCTTCTCTCTGGTACTTTATTCTTCTCCTTCGAATGTGTCTTAATTAATCTGTATGCTCCTAATGAAGTGGGTCAGAGAGGGAAACTGTGGGAGTGTCTCTTGAAACTAAAAGAGGAGTTTTCTAATCCCTGGTGTATAGGAGGGGACTTCAATGAAATTACAAATATTGGAGAGAGGAAAGGTTGTTCTAGGAGGGAGAGGGGAATGAAGGAATTGAATGATTTCATTGATAAAAGCGAGGTAAATGACATGCCCCTATTGGGTAGAAGGTATACATGGTGTAATGCCAGGGAAGGGGAGAAGTGGAGCAGAATTGATAGGGTTTTAGTGGATC
This sequence comes from Camellia sinensis, assembly GCF_055761805.1. Lineage (NCBI taxonomy): Eukaryota > Viridiplantae > Streptophyta > Magnoliopsida > Ericales > Theaceae > Camellia > Camellia sinensis. Next base: position 162,749,175 of record NC_138964.1, read on the forward strand.
CAAAATGGCTGGAATCTTTCAACCTGAAGTTGTGGGGGTTACCTAAAGTTTTGTCTGATCATAGCCCTTTACTTTTAATGGAAGATGAGAGAGATTGGGGCCCTAGACCCTTTAGGTTTATAAATGCTTGGACTTTACATTCTAACTTCCTACCTTTTGTGGAAAAGTGGTGGACGGAGCAGCAGGTGGAGGGATGGGCTGGTTTTAGATTATTTCAAAAGCTGAAAGGGTTGAAAATAGCACTCAAACAGTGGAACTGTGAAGTTTTTGGTAATGTGAATACTAAGTTGAAGCAAGTACAGGATGAACTTCATATGTTTGATCTGGTTGCAGAAGAAAGGGAGCTTGAAGAGGTAGAAAAAGCTAGAAGAAGGGAGGCTAGAGCTGAAGCTTGCAGGCTAACTAGAATGGTGGACTGGTTGTGGCTACAAAAGTCAAGACTCAATTGGAATTTGAATGGGGATAAAAACACTCGGTATTTTCATGTGACAGTTAAGTGTAGACAGGGAAGAAATGAAATTAACTCTCTAACCATTGGGGATGTGGTCTTAGATGATCCATGCAAAGTTAAGCAAGAGGTCCAAGCTCATTTTCAAAAACAATTTACTGAGGTTTGGAAGTGTAGGCCTTTATTAGAGGGACCCTTCCAGTCAGTGAGGGAAAGTCCCTATTTTGATCTGTTGGAATCAGAATTTTCTGAGGAAGAGATATGGAGTGCTGTTAAGGGTTGTGATGGTAATAGGGCTCCAGGCCCAGATGCGTTTAACTTGACATGCTTTCAGAAATTGTGGAAGGTAATGAAGTCTGATGTGCTATCTTTCATGGTTGACTTCCACAAAAACAGTAAGCTGGTTAGAGGGATAAACAGTTCATTCATTACTTTGGTCCCTAAGAAGGAGAATCCTATGGGCTTAGCCGATTACAGACCTATCAGTCTGGTTGGGTCATTGTATAAAATCCTCAGTAAGGTTTTATCCTCAAGGTTGAAGGCAGTCATTCCTCACATCATTAGTGTGAATCAATCAGCATTTATTGGAGGCGGAAACATCCTAGATGGTATGTTGGTGGCTAATGAGGTTGTGGATAGTTGGAAGAAATCTAGGAAGAGAGGATTGATTTTAAAACTTGATTTTGAGAAAGCTTTTGACACACTGAATTGGGAGTTTCTGTTCTCTATGATGGAAAATTTTGGGTTTGGCGAGAAATGGGTGCAGTGGATTAGGGTGTGTATAACTTCTGTAAGATTATCTGTACTTGTCAATGGAGCTCCTACTGAGGAATTCAGTCCCCAAAGAGGTCTTAGACAAGGGGATCCCCTGTCTCCCTTCTTGTTTAATATAGCTGCAGAGGGGTTGAGCATTTTAATGTCAAGAGCTTTGAATTTGGGGATAATAAAAGGGGTGAAGATTGGCACCGGTGGGGTGGAACTTACTCACCTTCAGTTTGCAGATGATTCACTAATATTGTGTGAAGCTAATGTTCGGGAGGTGCAAAATCTTAAGAAGATTCTGAGGTGTTTTGAGATGCTTTCAGGTCTTAAGATAAACTACCACAAAAGAATTGTTAGTGGAGTGTGTGTTCCAGATGAGGAGATGTTGGAGTTTGCTTCAGTGCTAAATTGTAAAGTAAGAACTATGCCATTTCAATACCTTGGACTCCCATTGGGTGCTAACCCAAGTAGGAAAGCAACATGGAGGCTTGTTCTTGACAAGTTTAGAAGTAAATTATCAGGCTGGAAAAGGAAATTACTTTCATTTGCTGGGAGACTTACGTTAATTAAGTCGGTTCTGTCCTCTCTGCCCATTTATTATCTGTCATTGTATAAATTGCCTCAAGGGGTAGCCAGAGACCTGGATAAGATTCAGGCTTCTTTCCTCTGGGGTGGTTCTGAATTGAAGAGGAAGGTTCACTTGGTAAAATGGAAGGAAGTAGCTAAACCAGTGCAGCAAGGGGGTTTGGGGGTTAGGAGAGTTAAGGAGGTTAATAATTGCCTTTTGTTGAAATGGAGGTGGAGGTTCGGGGTTGACAACAAAGCTCTGTGGAGGAGAGTCATTTACAGCAAATACGGTTAGAGGAGGGGAGTTGGAACCCTCCTGCTAGCCCCATTAACAGGTTTTCTAAAATGTGGAAAGACATATTATCAGGTTCTGATTAGAGTAGCAATCTGCTGGAGTTCTTTCTGAATAACTGTAAGGTGAAAGTGGGGAATGGCCATAGAGTTAAGTTTTGGGTGGATAAATGGTGTAACAACTTATGTCTCAAAGATGAATTCCCACTCTTGTATAGGTTGGTAGGTGAAAAGGGTGTGACTCTAGCTGTAATGCTGGATAGGAAGGAGGATGCTGGTGAGTGGGTGTTCCAGTTTAGAAGGAAATTGTATGATTGGGAAAGTTTGGAGGCAACCAGATTGATAAACCAACTAGAGGCAGGCTCAGTTCTTAGGAACTCTGAAGAAGATACACTAGTTTGGATGGCTTCAAAAACAGGGAGTTTTTCGGTTGAATCAGTGTACAGATTTATCGCAGAGGGTTTCGGTAGCTTCAGTCCAATCAGTAAAAGGATTTGGGTAAAACACATTCCACCTAGAGTTCAATTTTTTGGATGGCTTGCTTGGAAAGGAAAATTAAAGACTTCTGAATTTCTTACCAGGATTGGTGTTCTGCATGCTAATGCACCCTCAGTATGCTGTATGTGCAAGTCTGGGGTTGAGTCACTTAACCATGTGCTACTGTCATGCCAAGTGGCTTGGAGTGTATGGTCTGCAATACTAAAATGATGGGATGTTCAAGGTGCTCTGCCAAATTCAGTGGAAGCTGTTCTTGACTGGTGGGCCGGGGTGAGGTTTAGGAAAAATGTGAGGTTGATGTGGAAAGCTCTACCTTTGGTTGTTATGTGGACTCTATGGAACCATCACAATGAATGCTTATTTCGAGATGTTACCCCAAGTGGGGAGGGTGTTTCTGATCTGATTAAGGTAAGAATGGCTGTCTGGTTTAAGGAGGTATTTAAGGATAGTAGGTTCTCTGTGCATGATTTCATTTTTAATTTGGAGCACATCAGATTTTGCTTGGGGAGTGGTTCTAGGGGTGTTTCTTGATGCTTTGGTTTGCTGCTGTGATATTAATCTGCTTCCTCTATTCTGATCTGTTTAATCTGCCTCAACTGTTCTGCTATTTTGCTTCTTCTGATCAGGTCCATTGGATTAGTTTATCTATTCTGATCTGGTTCCTAGTCTGCTCTGTTATTCTGTCTTGTCCATTCTGGTATAAGCTGGTTCTTTCTAGTCCCTTGCAGTTATGAGCTACTCTGTTATTCTATGGCTTATCTGGCTCTCGAAGGGTTGCAGTGTATGCTTCTGGTTACAGTGTAGGTCCTATTGGATGCTTTGCAGTGGTTTGCAGTGGTTGGTTTTAGGCTGCAGAGAAGGTCTGTTCGTTATGCACTGGCCTAGGAGCAGTGTGGTGGTCTGTTTGTGTTTGTTGATTTTGCTCCACTCTTTTTGTGTTTCTGTCTCTCTGTCTCCTTCTGGTTTTGTCCTCTTTGTTGGTCTCTCACCAACTAGGAGGTTGGAGCTTTTTAAGCTCTAAGCTCCTCTATATTGATGTAATCTTCCATTCTCTGTATGCGTTTTCATCAATATAGTCTTTTCTTTTGCCGATCAAAAAATAATAATAATGAAGTCAAAAGGATCTAAACTAACAAAAACCAATTCTTCAAGTCAAACTTATCAGATGAAATATAAAATAGGAGGAAGTAAATAACCATGATAATCTAGATTTACCTGCAGAAAAGGTTGGCGTATGAGTTCAGCAAATATACAAGCTGTAGCCCACACATCCACAGCAGGACCATAAGCCTTGGCACCAAACAGCAGCCCAGGTGCCCCATACCATCGAGCAAAGACCTATCAATAGTAAAATTGGAGCATAAAAATGAGTTGTATTTTCAAGTAATGCAAATATATGACACCCAAAGAAACAGATGTACAAATGAGAAGAATATTGGTTATGATAAAATATAAAGATAAAGCTACAAACCACAATGAGAAAAATATATTTATACAGAGTAACAAGGTGATTTGGAATGTGAGAATTCAAATGTTAGAAGATTGAGGTGGTTTTGGAGTTGTTGCAAACTTTATGAAGGGTAGATGATGGCTTTGGAGAAGGGGATGATGATGTTAGACGGATTTCCTACAAGGAAAACAAGTTGATAGAGACCACAGATGGTTCTTGAAAGGGGATTTGAATTGCTAAAGTTTTATTTTATCCAAGGTGATGTTCTTTTATGGGAAGATAGTAACCATTTATAAGAGTATTAAAAAAGGAAGTCCTCCCCAAGTGGTGTGGCATGGGACAAGAGACAAGGGAACCAGTCGATCACCTTCTGTTTACAATGGCAGGAAAGATATGGGTTCTACTGCTGCCGTTATTTGATTTGCTAGGGGTATTTCCAAATTTGGTGGCAGAACCTTGGTTGCACAAAGCAGGACCAATAGCTAGACTAAAACCTAATAAGACTGCACATGAACTTGAACCCTAGGAATATTTCTTTGTTTTTTGATATCAATGCAATACTCCCAATTACCCACCTTTCAAATAAATGGTTTAAGCATATGAAGTTAATGCAATACCCTAAATGGAATTCAAATTGATTCACGTCAGCTGTGAGATATGTAAGATATCTAAATGAATGTTGTAATTTCTATATCTGTTGGTTACAAGAGTGATGCCCATTTATAGATAAAGCACCGAAAGGAGAAGACAAAAGCTATGCATAATAATGAAAGTGTGTGAGTGGTGTTTGGTCTTTACAACCGAAAGAAGAAAAGAATCCTATGCTTATGCTTTGTCCTATAATATATTATACTATATACATTATACATTAACAGCCCCCCTCAAACTCAAGGTGGAAAAACATTGACCAATTGGAGTTTGGAGACAAGTTCAACGAAGCGGTCAGGAGAACAGCTTTGGTGAAGATATCAGCAGGTTGATCAACAGAAGAGATCGGATGGAGATAGACAGTACCACGAGTAACGTGTTGACAAATAAAATGACAGTCAATCTCAATGTGCTTGGTGCGATCATGAAAAACATCATTGTGAGCAATTTGAAGAGCACTGTGATTGTCACAAAAGAGGTCAGTAGCACCAGAGGAGGTAACACCCAGATCAGCAAGAAACCAACGAAGCCAGAGAAGCTCCTGAGTAGTATCAGCAAGAGCATGGTATTCAGCCTCGGTACTGGAGCGAGCAGTAAAAGATTGTTTCTTGCTGCGCCAAGAAATAAGAGAATCACCCAGAAAAAAGCAGAACCCAGTAGTAGAGCGGCGGTCAGTAGGATCTCCAGCCCAATCAGCATCGGAAAAAGCACGAAGCTGGAAAGAGGAGCAGGCGGAATAATGAAGACCATGAAACATGGTACCTTTGAGATATTGAAGGATACGAATTAAGGCAGCATAATGAGGGGTACAAGGAGCCGACATAAACTGGCTGACAATATGAACGGCATAGGCAATATCAGGACGAGTAACAGTGAGATAGACAAGACTGCCAATCAGCTGACGATATAGGGTAGCATCAGAGAGAAGAGTGCCATCAAGAGGTGTAAGACGACTCTGAGGTTCGAGGGGAGTGAAGGCAGACCAACACGGGTGAGAAGATCAGAGGTATACTTAGCTTGAGAGAGAAAAGAACCCGTAGAATCATGAAAGATTTCAGGACCTAAGAAATAGCTGAGAGGACCAAGGTCTTTCATCTCGAAATGATGGCTAAGAAACTGTTTAAGGTGAAGAATACCATCGATATCATCACCGGTGATAATCATGTCATCTACATAAAGCAAAAGTAAGGTGGTCCCTTGAGCGGTTTTCCGGATAAAAAGAGCAGTATCATAAGAGCTGGAGGTGAAACCACATTCATGAATAGTTGAGCTGAACTTGGCAAACCAAGCACGGGGAGCTTGTTTGAGACCGTATAAGGCACGCTGAAGTTTGCAGACTTTATGAGGTGGATAAGTAGACCCAGGGGGAGGTTGCATATAGACCTCCTCGAGAAGAACACCATTAAGAAAAGCATTGGTGACGTCCAGTTGATAAAGATCCCATTGTCGGGAGGTAGCAACAGCAATCAAGCTGCGAATAGAGGTGAGACGAACAACAGGAGCAAAGGTCTCTTCATAGTCAATACCATATTCTTGGTTAAAGCCTTTGGCAACAAGGTGGGCTTTGTAGCGCTCAATAGATCCATCAGAACAAGTCTTGATTTTGTATACCCATTTGCAGCCAATGGCAGACTTGCTAGGAGGAAGATCAACAATGTCCCAAGTATGAGTTTTGGCTAAAGCCTGCAATTCAGTAGTCATAGCTTGCTGTCAAAGAGGATTAGAGCGAGCCTCACGATAAGAGGTCGGTTCATAAGTAAAAAAAGCAGTAGAACCAACAATAAAGTCACGAAGACGAGTAAAAGGTTGGGTTACCCGGCGTAGTCGAGCAGAGGGAGGAGGAGCCAGAGGAAGAGACTCAGCAGGAGGGGAGGAGCTCGAGGGAGCAAGAGCAGGACCATCAGAGGGAGCAGGGGCATGGGACAGACCAGGAGGCAAAGCGATCTCGAGAGAAGCTGGCAAGGGCGGTAGAGGAAGCGGATCAGAAAACTCGAGAGAGGCTGGCAGCGGTGGTGGAGTAAGATCATCAGAAAACAAATCGGTAGAGGGATCAGTAAAAAACAGAAAGGGTGAGGGAACGGACAAACGGAAGAGAGAGAGAGAGAGGAAAACATTTTGTGTTCCCAAAAGACCACATGACGAGAGATACGAAGTCGTTGGGAGAGAGGATCCCAACAACGATACCCTTTATGTTCAATACCATAGCCCAAGAAGCAACAAAGACGGGAACGAGGTTCAAGTTTGGTACGTTCATGAGGTTGGAGAAGAACAAAATAGGCAGAGCCAAAGACCCTAAGGTTGGTGTAAGGGGGACGGGTGCCATGCAGACGCTCATAAGGAGTGTGATTATGAATGACAGGTGTAGGGATACAATTGATAGTGTAAGCAGCAATGAGAGCTGCCTCTCCCCAAAAATGTTCCGGACAAGAGGAAGATAGAAGAAGAGCACGAGTAGTGTCGAGAATATGCCGATGCTTCCGTTCAGCACGTCCATTTTGTTGAGACATACCGGGACAAGAACGATGAGGTTGAGTACCATGACTCTAAAGGAAGGAAAGAAAGTCAAAATCTTTATATTCCATGGCATTGTCGGAGCGAAAAAGCTTAATAGTTTTAGAAAATTGTGTGTTAACCATTGTAGCAAAATTATAATAAAGTTGTTTGAGCTCAGAGCGAGTTTTCATAAGGAACAACCATGTAAAACGGGAAAAATCATCTATAAAAACAACAAAATAGCAGGCTCCGCCCATAGTGGGAGTAGGAGAGGGTCCCCAAATATCAGAATTGATGAGATCAAATGGTGCAAGAGAAACAGAGTCACTTTTATTAAACGACAAAGCAGGTTGTTTAGCAAGTTGACAGGACACACAATCTAAAGCATCAGAACTTACAGGACCTAAATGACCACTAGAAATTAAAGTTTTTAAACGACCAGCAGAAAGATGGCCTAAACGACAGTGCCAAAGCTGAAAATGAGATAAACGAAGAGCAGTGGTAGCAGTGGTAGGAGCTGTGATCTGAGAGGAATCCGGAACATGAAGATGGATAAGTTCGTAGAGGCGTCCATGCTTACGGCCTATCCCAAGAGTTTGCCCCGTCCGAGGGTCCTGCACCAAACAACCAGCATGGGAAAAGGTAACAGTTAGACCATGCTCACATAATTGACTAATGGAGATAAGATTTAAAGTGAGAACAGGCATAAGATATACATGGGATAAAGATAAGTGAGAGGTGGAAACAGAACCAACATGACTTACAAACAGAAGAGACCCATCAGCAGTATGGATAGAAGGAACATGAGGAGTAAAAGAGAGATGAGTAAAAATAGTAGAGTCAAAGGTCATGTGATTACAACAAGCGGAGTCAAAGTACCAGGAAGTGTTACCTGCGGTGATAGACAAAGCAGTAGAGGGAGGGGTACCGGATTTCTGCCAAAAATGTTGAAACATGGCTTCGACATCTGTTTGAGAAAAGACTGGAGTGGAAGGATCTATAGGGACAGGGGAAGGTAAATCCTCTGAGGCAGCAGCAGCAGCAGCAGTGCGTTGAGCAGGGATGGGTTTAAACGGAGTCCCAGAACGATGTGAGGTGCTGCGGGAAAAATGCCCGGGAGAAGGACCATTGCGAGAAGCACGGGCGGGATTGCGGAAACAATCTTGCTGGAGATGACCAGGACCAGTCTTGTTACAAAACCGACAGAGGCAAACAGGACAATTAACCAGAAAATGAGTCGACGAAAGACTGCGATTTTGACAGTAGTTGCAGAAAGTTGACTTCTGTGGTGAAGGTGGGGAAGGAGAACTCCGAGTTTGGGGAGTAGCAAGAACAGAGTCCACAAGGTGCGGATAGAGAGTACCAAACCAGGTTTCCTCTGACAGGAGTTCAGAAATTGCTTGCTCAAGAGTGGGTAAAGGAGTGCGATGAAGGAGAGATGCGCGTACTGGCTCAAAACGGAAAGTAAGAGCCATGAGAAACTGAACCAAGCGATGTTGGTCACGGTAAGTAGTAAACAAGGCAGCATCCTTAGTACAATCTCATGGAGGTTCAGAAAGAGCGAGCTGATCCCAAACATAATACATTTGGGAGAGGAAATCATTAATGGTCTGAGTTGTTTCTTGGCGCATACGGTGAAGATGACTCAGAAGCTGATATTGGTTAGCAAGGCCAGTAGTCTGATAGCGTTCCTGTAAAAAATTCCAGATGGCCTTGGCTGGAGAGAAAGCAGAGTCAAGTTGGAACCGACCAAACTGAAGGCTGATAGATGTAATAGAAGTATTGCGAAACCAGGTAATGATCTGATAGTTTTTACTATTCCAATCCTCTAGACGGTCGACATATTTGGCAGCGGAGTCCGTGGTGGCAGCGGATTCCGTGGTTGCGGGGATGGGTTTGCACACATCCCCAGTGATGATGCGCCAAAGTTTCTTTCCTTTGAGGAACCCAGACATAGCTTGTGCCCATAAGACATAGTTAGTCCCATCAAGAACAACGGAAATAGGGTGGTTAGAGGAGTCGAGGCGATCCATGAGGGAAAAATCGTACTTTCGAGGTAGAATTTAAAAAATCCGAGGGTACCAGTGAATTCAGAAGGTCGAAATCAGTGGGAAAGGAGTGAACTGACCAAAAAATAGGACCAGAAAGGCACTAAATTGGCTTGTCAAAGTGAATGGAGTGGTCTGGTCAACAAATTCGGTCAAAGATGATGTCACGGGCGACAGTGATGATGTCACAAGCGCGGCGCACGTAAGCAGAGAAGTGCGCGGCGCACAATAGTAGAGGAGAGCAGGCGGCGCACGAAAACAGCTAAGGCTGACGTCGGCTGACGTCAGAAACACGCGACTCACGTTAGCAGAGGAGGCCGCGGCGTACAGTAGCACAGGACAGGGTAAGAGGCGCGTAGAGCGCGTCTGAGAACGAGGAAGCGCGTGGCCTTAAGTTCTGGCGGCGCGTGGAGGCGCGTGGAACGTCGGCTGGTGATGAATTTGGTGGCGTTAGATTCGTCGTGAGGAGACGAAGGTACTGGTGTGGTCCAATATGGAAGACAGATAAGGTCGAGATATGCAACAATCTGTCAAAATGTGATGCAGACGAGAGACACAGCAATCTGCGAAGGAAAAAAAAAATGTAGTGCAGCGGAAGAAGAGACTAGGCAAAACACCTGTGCTCTGATACCATGTGAGATATGTAAGATATCGGAATGAATATTGTAATTTCTATATCTGTTGGTTACAAGAGTGATACTCATTTATAGATAAAGCACCGAAAGGAGAAGACAAAAGCTATGCATAATAATGAAAGTGTGTGAGTGGTGTTTGATTTTTACAACCGAAAAAAGAAAAGAATCCTATGCTTATGCTTTGTCCTATAATATATTATACTATATATACATTATACATTAACATCAGCAGTGCCCCAATCATCATCTCTTGTTATTACATATATAGTTGCTCAAACAGGGTACCAAATTGCACATTATAAAAACATGGCCTCCTAATATTGCCAATCCACCCCCCACCCCCAACAAGGGGGAGTGAGCTTGCTACGATAGAAATTCTTACTCGTATACGTATTGACCATTGACTTGCATACTCAGACACGGATCAATGTCCAATAGAAAAGAAGCATACCTGGTGGGTGAACCTACGGTCTTGGCTCCCAAATAAACGTGCTAAACCAAAATCCCCAAGTTTAAGTTGTCCATGCGGTCCTATCAACAAATTGTTTGGTTTCATATACCTGAAAAGGACAAGTATAAACAATTGAGGAAAAGTACTATCAAGAGAAGTACAGAGGTTGCACCATTTCTTGTGTGTTTTGAATACAATTTACTTATCCCAAAAAATATATATATTTAAATAACCGCAACCAATGACCTCAAAGAAGGTTCTCCAAAAAAATGTACCTATGCAAAACCCATTTCTTGTGGAAATAAGCGAGTCCCATCAAGGTCATTTGTAGGTATGATTTTACATCAGCTAGCAAAAGAACAATTTTTCTATCACGAATGACATACTCTAGATCCGTCTCCATGAACTCAAACACAAGATGCAAATTCCCCTTATGACGGAATGCATCAATCGGCTCAATTATATTTGGATCCTGGAGCTCCTTCAGCAATTTTATTTCTCCAAGGGCCGTAAAATTCACCCCTTCCTTCTGCGTCCCAAGCCGGATTTTCTTAATTGTGACTGTTAGTCCCGTCTGTGCAAACAAAAAAGTAGATCCTCAAAACCAGTTTTTTATTTTTTAAAACCGAAAAACTGCTAAATTGCTAATAATAATAATATGTTACTGTCAGTTAAACCCAACCAATTGTAACTCTAATATCTTATCTATCATTCAAAATATCATAACGAACAAGTGATATTCATAAAATAAACAGGTCATCAAGTTTTACAATGACATGGGTTCTATAAAGCACAGGTACGGATATAGGTACAATAAGGTATATCGATAGTCAAATCCAAAATAAAAATAGGGTATAGGTACGGTTGGTATGTTTGTTAAAAAAAATATTTATTTTTAATTTGGAGTAACACAAAAATTGATTAAATAGTTTAATTTGTTAAGATCCAACCTATAATTAACATTTAATGTCAAAAGTAAATGTATAAACTAAAATTAAATGTCATTATATTAAATAACTTACAAATCATAGCTTCATTTTAAAATCATGTTAAGTATAAAACTAAAAATAAAAAAGAAGTCTAGTAAAACAAATTTTATCTCTATAATAGAAGAAAATATTGTTTCGACTAAGGTACGATACGGGTTGAGTATATATTAGGTATGTCTGGATACGTCAAAAATTAAAAAAAAAATTTGAGTACGTGTTTCATGTACTCATACGCGGGTAACGGTATGGGTATGGCATGTTTGTCAAAATAGCCATACAGCGTGGGTTGAAACCCTATATAATAACAGCAAATGCCAAAAATTCAAAATTCAAGCTCTGAGACAGAATAAAACATCTTTAATCACTCTTTGAAACCCAATATAATAAGAGTAAATGCCACTTGTCCACACAAGTAGTGAAAAACTCACTCTGTTCAACTGCTGAGAAAATCCAGGAACAGAAAAGAGTTTCCAGTCATTCATCAGATTAATAGGAGGGACAAAACAAAACCAAAAAAGGCAAGCAACCGAGCCTAATAGCATCTGGGTTTCCATGAATCATATATTCTCCCTATAACATGAAGAACAAAACACAAAAATATCATCTATATACTGTAATTATCATTCCCTCCAATTTCTCACCTACCAAACAAGAGATTAAACTAGGAGATTAGTTGAGTGGAACTTAACATCAATTGATAAATCAAAAAAATAAAAAATAAAGGGAAAAGTAAAAGGATCAAAAAACAAGAAATATGGGTTTCCTGGAATCATATTAGTCCCAAAACATGAAGAACAAAACACAAAACTAGCATTGCAATATATTTTCCTCCAATTTCTCACCCACCAAACAGTAGCTTAAAATAGGAGGTTAATTGGGAGGGAAGGGAATGGGAACTTTAAATAAATTTAGAAATGAAAAACAAGGGTGAAAGGAAAAGAAACAGAATTCCTACTCAGAAAATTGAAAAGAGCAGAGACAAGAATCATCCAACATAGAACATTGAAACCCTGGAGAGAAGTACATTGGTGTTGACGGCTTTGAAGACGACACCATAGGTGCCTTCCCCGAGGACTTGGCGCTTCAGGTAGCGATCGGCAACCTTCGTAGACAATTCAATAACAATAAGCAACAAAAAATTTGTGACTCAGATAGCTCAAATCACTCAAAATGACGTTGTTTTGAGTGTAATTAAGTATAAAATGACGTTGTTTTGACAGATTTGAGCCATTTAAATCACAAAATTTTGAGCTACCAAACATTTTCGAATAGGGTCCAGCTTGTCTCAAGTTGAGATCAAGACTGGACCTGTCCAGTCCGCCCCTATAGGGCCCATTTTTGGGCCTGTTTTGATAATCTAAACCGCTGAATGTGTAGAACTCGTCGAGTAATATATGCTTATAAAAAACCACGTTGATCGGATATCAATAACTATTTGATCAAATCAATTTTGTATAAAAAAAATAGACGGTGAAAAAATTAACGGTTGATAAAAAACTTTTTTGTTTACATAGCTATCGATATCCGATCAATGTGATTTTTACAGGGATATAGTACTCGACGAGTTCTACACATTGAACGGTTCAAATTATCAAAACGGAATCCGTGATGAACCTTCACAAGCCCAACAATACGGTCCAGTCCGATCTTAGACTAGACCAAAGCCACTGCCTTTCTAATAATAAGTGATCAACTTCATAGCATCAACATCACATTATTATTCCTAATAAGTGGCTTATTAAAAAATTTGTCATAAAAAAAAGTTATTAATTTTAAATTTTAGTGGTAATTTATAAAAATTATGATAAAAAAAAGTCACTCATTATTAATTTTTAACCACATGCATAAAAAATTGTTAAAAAAATTATTTTTAGCAACAATTTTATCAAAACTTATTTTCAATAGAACTTGATGGGAATTAAGGCCTCGTTTGGGAACAGGTTAATTTAGTAACTTTTTGACTATTTGGCTAAAAAAGTAGGTAAAAAAAATTTATATGTTTGGGATGACTTTTTAGCTAATTACAAAAAGATGTGCAAAAAGTAGAGAGAAAAGAGAATCTTTAACTTTTTTGTATGAGTTGTTGACTTTTTGGCTAAAAATGTAACTTTTTGACTTTTTGACTAAAAAAATAAATCCCTAAACGGGGCCTAAGTCCAATTATTAAGAGTTATTGGTAGTTTATCTTTACTATAATAATTATAGAGGAGGAGGAGAGGGAGGAGAAGGGAGGAGTGTTGTTCTTTGCGCCAACTCAAGTGTATAAATCTACCACCAATGCAATGATCTGTTGGTTCAGTGCTAAGGGTTTGTCCACCTCGTTCGAATGCCTGGTTCAAGTCTCCCTATGATTATTGGATTACACTTCCTTCCTAATGTCCAGAGATTATACTGTAATCATCGTTTTTTTGTTTTTTTTTTTTACATTCAGTTATGTGGGTATTCTAAGCTCGCTTACCCACACTAAACTATGTGTCTATAGTTCAAATAAATTTTTTGAAATAAATCTTATTCCTTGTAATCCGTAGCCTCAAGATATACGTTTATTAACTAGAGAATTTAAACTTAAAATCTGAGAAAAAATCTCCAAATCTCATTCGTAACGCACTAGACCAATCACCTTTTGAACATAGTTTGACTCTAGTTACAGTATTAATTTCGGTAAATATATGTAGATATTAAGAAATAATGCCTAGCCTATTCGCACATTCATTTTAACTACCTTAAAAAAGTGTATACATGGCCTCATTTCATTGTGGACTGAGAACTCTCTAGGAATTTCATAGATGGATATAGATATTAGGTAATGAGATATAATTAAAATAATATTATAATTAAAAAAAATTATTCATAATAAAATAACATAATTTAAATATGCATATAATATTTCCTTTTTAAACAGATATATATATTAGAATTTTCCTAATTATGCATACGCAGTTGATCCATCACCGAGAGAGAGTCGAGGGGACAACTTCCTTGTCAACTATCGGTAGTTTCATTATTTAAGTTGTGATTATTTTAGAATGTAAAGAGCATTTTAAGTTGTGATTTATTCTCTTAAAATTTAGAAATGAGAATATAATTCATTATATTTGGCACTTATTACACATTGATTATTGAGTTAGATGAAATATTTAACGGTACACTTTAATCTACAAATTATAAAGAGATTATAGTTATTTTCAAATGAATTTGTACATAAACAAAAACACAATAGATAAAGTAAAATTTTACCCTAAATTACTCCTACTAACCTCTTTTTGCGTTGGATAGGAAAAACTATGATAGCATTTGGTAGAATTTTCTAAATATTATTTGAGAATAGAGTTGTATTTTGAGTTTGCGAATTTTGGAATTATGATTTGAGTGTGAAAAATTTAGTTTTGGAAAAAGTTTTGAATTGAGTTTGAAATTAATGACGTGACATATGATATTTAATTCAAAAACTTACAACTCATAACCAAACACACAACCCAAAATCCTATTCAAAGCTCATAAAAAATTCTGAAAATATTTTTATTTAAAATATAAAAATAACAGGTGTGCAAAAAAAAAAAATACACCGTTTTGGTTAACCAGTCGAACGGTCCGAGGGATGATCGGGTTAGCCAAATTTTCCCGTTTAAAAATGAGTTTTCAAAGGTGGGTGCGGAATTAAGTTTTGAAAACTATAACCAAACACTACGTGCAAACCAAAAGGTGGAATTATAATTCCAAAACTCTTACAAACAGAGCCTATAATTCATAAATAAATACAATGATATCTTAACTTTATGTTCATTGATTAAAACATATTACCAAATAGGGCATGGGACTGGACCGTGCTGTTGGATCCATGGGGGCCCACCACGGGTCCCGTTTTGATAATTTGAACCATTAATGTGTAGAACTCGTCGAGTACTATATGCTTGTAAAAAATCACGTAAATCGGATATCGATAGCTATGTGATCAAATCAGTTTTGTATAAAAAAAATGGACGGTGAATAAATTAACGGTTGATAAAAATCTGTTTTGATCACATAGTTATCGATATCCGATCAACGTGATTTTTTACAGACATATAGTACTCGACGAGTTTTACACATTGAACGGTTCAGATTATCAAAACGGGACCCATGGTAGGCCTCCACGGACCCAACAACACCGTCCAATCCGATTAAAGACTGGACAGAAGCCATTCCCTACCAAATAATCACTCCTCATTATATTATGATTCATCCTAATATTAATTATCATTTATTATGATTATTATTTTGACTGCACCTAAAAAGATCTTTGGTTATGCTTTCAATAAAATCTTTTTTTGTTATGACCACAAAATTTGTTTTAAGAGTTTGACAAAGAGATCATCTCAATGTTGTAAAGGTTCCATTTTCAAAATTTGTTTATCCTCTTCAAAAACAATGTCTTACTCAAGTAAAAGCCACTAGGTAGTATCGAAATCAGCACTCAAAAAAACTACTCACAAATTCACAATCTACTGTGTCCTTCTCAATGTTTGTTGAATCAGATCAGATCAGCCAGTTCAACTGATAAAATTAATGACTAGACCTAGTTTCTGTCCGAATGACTTCTCAAAATCGGACTATGCCAAAAACCAGTCTCTTTTGAGAGAATTGAAAAAACTAGTTGTTCAACAGGGAAAACCGGTGAATCGGTCCTGGTTTTGTTGAAACCTACTAGTTGAGATTTCTAATTTTTTTTATTTTTCTTCTTTTCTTTTCTTTCTTTCTTATATATATAATATGTATATATATATATATATATAATGGGGAGTCTCATTAGAAGTTTGAGAAGTTTATGAAAGTCTATTCTTATTTATAGGAAGAGATTTTTCAATGAGATCCTAAAAATTTGACGTAATAAGGGTGAATATCGTCTGAATTGATTTGATGTGAAATAAAACTAGGATCAATCCGTTGTCAACGGTTTCATAAAAATTAAAACTAATCCAATCCATTTAAAATCGTGAAATCAATCTGAACCAAACTATTTAAACACGATTCGCTTAATTTGGAACCATAGATTCACATAATCTATTAATAATGAAAAATCATATAACATTTTTTTTTCAACATTAATTTACGTATAATTTTTCAAAACATAAACATCCACATTGTTCCACTATTAATTTAAACAAATATAATATCCAATTCCACAGCAACAACAGCAGCAGTCATCACCAAATTCCAAAAAAAAAAAAAAAAAAACTAAAACAAGTTCCACATTGCACCATTACAAAACTAAAATTAAAAAACAACATAACAATAGCAACAAAAGAGCTGCTGCACACACAGGATAGAAAAGATAATTAAATGTTATGAACTTAGGGTTTTGGTTTTATATATGAAAGGTAGGATGGTATGTATTAAGAGTGTATCGTATGAATATAGACTAAGTTACATACGGTTCGGATCGATTCCAATTTGGAACCGTAAAGTGAAATCTAAAACTAATCCGCAAAAAACAGTTCCTCAATTTTCTAATCCAAAATCGGACTAAGGATTCAAAAATTCAATCCAAACCTACTGGATTGAATTGGACCGGTTTGATTTGCAAATTTTACGAATTCTTTTGTCAGTCCTACCATGTAAAATTCTTCTCTCAGTCCTACCATGTGAGATTCCATCAAATTATTTGAATCATACTGATTGGAAGGAGAGTTAAAAATTTAATTTCCCTCTAAAATTAAATCTAAAATTCAATCAATTTGTTTGGAGTGTTAAAATTTTTTAATTTCTTTAAAACTAATAACTTTTTTTTAGTAAATACTATGCAATAATTTTTATTTTTATTTTAATACTTATATATATTTTATTTATTTATAATATATAATTATATTTTTTAATTATATATTATTAATTATGGCATCAAGATTCGACCGTTTCAACACGATAATTAAATCAATAACTCGTCCATCCGATCCTTTTTTCAATTCGCTCACTAGTCCTATTTTCAAAACATCCATTCTCACCGTCGTTTGTCACTATTTTATCAATAATGCTAGCCATTACAAAAATAAATAAATAAATAAATAAATCACGAAAAACCTCCACAAATTTTTTATCCTAAGATTAATTTATAATATTTTGTTATATGTTATATGAATTTATCTACAATTTGATGGCAATTCGACCAAGAATGTAGCTATAGAATAGCCCAATCTGGATTTCCTTCACTTTTTGAGATCCAAAAGGTAGGGAAGGACTAATCAGCAATAAAAGCACACGAAGCGAGAAATGCAACCCACTGTGATACACTCTAAAAAAGCTTAGGAAGGAGAATATAGAAATCTTTTGGCAACAAATTAAAAAAATCAATTTTTTGACTTTCTAAATTTTGTTAGCCAAGAGTCTCCAAAAAATCAAAAATCAACTTTTTACCAACTTTCCAAAACACTACATAATCACTTTTGAATTAATCTTACAAAAAATTTTATGATGTGCAACATTACTTCTATTTTATATCACCCCAAAATATATTCATAATGGATTCCATATTTAGAAATAATCATTAAGAGAATAACAACAATAAAAATAACATCTTACCATGTATAAACAAAACAGCGGAAAGAATAAACAATATTAAGTTATAAAATAAGCAAGGACATTGGATGTAACCCAATGGTCTAGTAGCTACCCCTTAGGTCATGTTTGATTCAAAAGACTAATAGTGAAGTATTAATAATCCTATTAAATTAGTGTAGGATTCACTATCCAATTGGATTAATATCCATTGGATTAATAATCTCACCCCTAGCCCATTACTAATAATCCTACAAATTTGTTAGATTAATTATCCATTGGATTAATAATCCTAAACCAAAATGTTAAAACAAACATGAGATAATTGGGCCCACGGATTAATAATCCTAATCCCATGCTCTAATCCACCCAATCAAACATGCCCTTAGGGTGTAGTGAGAGATCAGAGGTTCGAGTTGATGGAGCAACGACGGCCCTTCAGTTGTAATCTAATTATACTAACATCCCAACGCTATTGAACAACAACAAACAAACAAACAAAAGGGTTATAAATTAAGCACATCTATAAAAACCAGAAATTACAACTATAAAGTCACTTTCAAATGGGGGGATTGGCGTCTCAAATTTTACCCCCCCCAAGCAAGCATCAAACGTACCAAATACTTCAGAATTGCTATCCAAAAAAACAAAAACATGCAGACACCACAAGTAACAATAGCCAACTACTCGTAATAATACAACACAAAGGCACACTGTCAATGCCATATAAAAAAATCAATGATTTGATTCAGTTGCAAGCAATGCTCCGTGTGCTGGCCTTTTCATTTGTTTCCATACGAAAATTTGTACCGTTGGCTCAACTTACCTGTGAAAAAAATAAAAAATTAAACTACTTAAAATCCTGAGACATTACAACTCAGCAAATGATAAAAAACAGCCTACATGTCTAGTTTTCCTGAACGAAGGTAGCATACATTTTTATTGGTGGAACAACTTAATTGGCTTAAAATTCCACGGCTCATACGACACGACCCCTTCTATGTGAATGCAGAACATAAAATAATGTAATGCATTCTTTATAATAAGAAAACAGCATTTTCTGTACTTTCTCAAATGGACATAACCACATTGTGGCCCGAGGGGGGTAATAACGCCTCACCTTTTCAAGAAACCATATATATATAATACAAAGCAAAAAGAGTCAAATATTTGCCAGATAAAAAAGGATTGAAGGGGTGAACAACAGTAGCAACCCCCCTTGGGTGTAACCATAGTAGCCGGGTAATTCTATTTACACACCACACAACTCTCAATACACACCACAAAGATTTTTAATACTTTGATTTCTTCTCACTTCACACCATCAATTTTTGAAAAATCCTAAATTACCCTTTATATTCTTCAACTCTCTATCCAAAATCCTAACCTTATCGCCTACCGCCAATCCGTCGCTGTTGCCTACTCAAAGAGATGAAAAGCAGAGAATCAATTGTCCATCTACGATAGAATAACAGAGAATTGATTTAATGATTTGAGATGAAGAAGAAGAAGAAGAAGATGGATTTGTTAAAGATTAGTCAGATCGAGAAAAATGGGAAAAGAACCTGAATCGACAAAGTTGGACTAATCTTGATAGATTTTTTGGTGTTCTCTCTTGCGCTTTCTCTCACCCACTTGTTATTTCTTGCACTCTCTCTTTCTTAATTGTGATTGTGAGATCCCGATCTACTCTCTTCGTCAGTTTACGACAGTGCTAAGGAACAACTCCCAAAGGGGTGGGGAGAATGAAAGGAGTGGAAGAAGGACAGTGCTGGGGAGAGAAGATGGTTGGTAGAAGTGACTAGGAGGGGTGGGGAGGTGCTATGAGGTTGTAGATGGCGACGCTGACGCCAGCACCAAATTTGCAGAGAGAAGAAAGATGTGTAGAGTTTAGAATTATGTCCAAAATGGTAATTTAATAAAAGGATACAAGTGTAATAAAAAAATTAGTATGAAAATCGTGTGTACTGAGAGATTTGGTGGTGTGTAAATAGAATCACCCATAGTAGCCCCTCTACCCACTGGGGTGCCGAATAGGAAATGACTAAATGGGCCCAGCACTGCAGGAATACTGCACATATCCACAAGTGCTCCCTCCAGACAGGCTATGATACTAGCCCCCAGAGGGCATAGTGGCAAGTAGACAGTGGCCCAAGACTAGCAGGCATGAGTCTCTCATCCCCAAGCATCACCCTAGAGACTTGAACTCATGTCCTCCTCGTCAGCAAATCATAGGCTATTCCCATTTTGCTCTATTACCAACTCCATAGCTTATGTTCTTATTTTGATTTATTACCAAAGTAGAGCTCATATGGGTTAATCCATAGTTTTTACATTTTGTTTTAAGTCATTTGTTATGTTTGGAACTTAAGGAGAAATTGAGAACATATTGAGTGGATTATTTGATGAATGGATCTAAAATCTTTCTACATGTAGTTTGAGAAGTTTGGATTAGTATTCTCAATTTTATGTGAAAAGTAGATTTTGATAGATTGTATGAACTACAAGTTTCATTGACGACAACTTGTGGAATGCCCCATTGAATAAATATTTTTAAAACACCACTGTTTGCCCCCCCGCCCCCAGGTAAAATTGTGGTTCAACCTATGGAAATAGTCTGTAACTAGATATGGAAAGAAAATGTAAGTACATAAAATTCTTTACCTCTCACACCAAAATTGTTTAAGAACTAACACTAGGCAGAAAGATCAGTAACTTTTCCCACTGCAATTGTTTTCCCTGCAAAACATGATAATCCTTGTAAATTCGTAGTGGTTAAAGAAACAAATAAAAAACCAAAAAGCCTACAAACTAAAAATGGAGGTTATCAATAAGACAAGGGACATGTCAGTTTGTCACCTTCAGTACGAAGAGTGAACCTTCCAAGTTGTGGAAAGTCAGAGAACTTCTCAATGCATATCACATTATTCACCTGGAAAAAAGCATTTAAAGCAGGAGAAAAATTCAGAGAGTAGAACAGAAGAATCACCGAGTACAAGGTTTTGGAATTCCATAATCACTTTTTGTCAAGAATGAAAAATAAAAGCAGCAGGGAGGAAGGTGGGAATAACAGCTACAAGTTTAATATGGAGATTCCTCATTTCTCAGAGATCAAATGATGAAAATGACCTGGATGCGACATACAACGATGGCACCATTCTTCACAAAGAGAACTTTCTTTCTCATAGGCTTTTTTGTCTTAAGATCAATCTGTTGCATCAGTTCAACAATCTCACATTCCTCCACAACAGCATGAATGTGCAACACAGCCTTGTAACCAGCAGTAAAAATTGCCTGAAACAGCAGCAATGTCACTTGGAATTAAATGAAAGGGAAAAAAACAAGTTTGCCTTCAAGAAGTGACAGTTACGGAGGGGGAGAGGGGAAAAAATGACAGGACTTTGTGAACAAAAGAAAAAAATAATATTCACATACATTATCCAGCAACTCAAGGATCTGTAACTGGGCAACAAACTCAGATACTACGGCTATTGGCCTTGCTGCATGGAATAAAATGTATTAAAATCTTGATTAGCATCAGACAATCATTCAAGAACAAACAACACAAACAAGGATAGAGGTGGAACCAAAAATTAAAATAAAACACAAGATATTTACAAGTTACATTCACTATCTTAAATTTTTCATGTCCAAATTTAAAATAAAATAAAAATTATTGTCATATCCCCGCCATGTCCATATCCTAATTTTTTGATAATTGTTGTATTGTGTCTGTCTCTGTGGCTTCGTAGGGTATGTTAAAGCTAGTCTCATCCCACTTGACTAACAAGTGGGTGGTAGCAAGTAATTCAACTAGCGCAATATCAACTAGGCTAGTTTCATCCCACTTGACTAACAAGTGTGACTCTAAATCTCACCTTTCATACATAAGCATCAATGTTCTTTCCGCCATCATTCAACAGGATAGACTAGTAATACATGATTGTTCTAAATTGCATACAACATTCACATACATTATACAACCAACACAATCAAATCCATCAATCATACCAAGTAAAAAGGTTTGATATTCCCAACAAACCAATTTGTTTAAATAAACTTACCAACACCGCACAAGACAAAACCACATACAATATCCTCTTCTTCAATCCCAGACAATCTAACCCTCAGGTTCTCACCAGGTCCAGCACGCCTAACTTTATCTTCATCACAGTATACAGCAAGAACTTTCACTTGAGCCTGCAGGATGAATACGCGAGGTCCTCATATCTCAACAAAATTGATAAATTCATACAAAATAAATAAAACATGGGGGGGGGGGGGGGGGGGGGGGGGGGGTTGGGTGGGTTGAATGGCAAGAAGGAAGCACCATATTTGGCATGACCAACAAGTTATCACCCTCGCGCACACTGCCAGATTCTACTTTGCCCATGACAACGGTGCCCATATCCTTAAATTTGTCAATAATAGGCAATCTACAATGCCAAAAAAAATTGACAATTACATAAATAGTTTAAACAATAAAGTCAAAATTATTGTTACAACAAAATAGAAAATCCAAAAACACCAGTTCCATTCCTAGTTTTGAAAATGAGGAGTTAGGACCAACATTAAAGATCTAGAATCTACACATACAATGCAAGATCAACCAAAAGGCTCTGTATAATAAAAACTTCAACAATACTCCCTCCACTGTGCCAGAAGACAATAAAAAAAATACACTAATAAATTTCAAACCAAGTTCAAAAATGGTTTTTAGACTACCATTTGATATGCTAAGATAAAGAACAATACAACCTTAGAAAATTCAAGGCATTCTAGGTAGGCTAAAGGATCCTATCTAAGAAGCACTGATTAGGATTCAGGATAACTCAATGAAGCGCTAATAATAACTACCAAGCATAACTCAATGAAACATGAAACAATAAAAAATTAACGAGTGACATAATTGAACCAGCACGCCAAGAGAGGAGTTAAATATTAGTACAAAGCATGAACATAGGAAGCTTCTATCGCACCTAAATGGGCCTTTAGGATCACGTTGGGGAATTTCAACAGCATCAAGAGCTTCAAAAAGACATTGACCATTCCACCATGGACAAATACTTTTGTCCACTCTTGTTTTCATATTTGCACCAGCAAGTCCAGATATAGGCAGAAACTGAACATCTGAAAGTTGAAATAAGCCAAATTAGAATGAATGTAAATAAAATCCTGTATCCTGATATTAGCTAGCGTGGGACATGTGTTAAGCGTTCATGTGCAGCACAACTATGCTTCATTTATAGAAGTGACCATGCTGATGCTATATGTTAGACAAGCATAGAGTCAAAGACAAAGATCATGAATCTAATCAACACAAAGAACAAATATCAAATTAGTTTTTAAGAAGAAAAAAAAATTAAGTGAAATAGCATGAAAAGAAAAAAGCAGCTCCTGGACAATTGCATGAGCTATCCAACACTACCATTGAAAATTAATAGTTCTTGTTAACAACACTTTCATTTAACATGATGAATTACCAACTCAAAAGCAGCAATGTGTGCAAGACAGCATGCTTTCAGATCAAGGCAGATACTCTTTTTAATATCTAGATAGCCATATTAAAGAAGCAAACTTGCAAAAAAAAAGACAACCACATAGCAGCATGAGTGTCATTCACCTTTCTTCACGTTGTAACCCGAAGATCTTAGAAATGGTATCATCTTCGATTCAATTTCATCATACCTGTTAAAGAACACCAGTATTAAATGAAAAGAAATTGCAAAAAAAACTAGAGTCGTCTTACACAAATACATTGAAATCTCACAAAGCACCTCTCTTTTGACCAGTTCACGGTAGGATCATCCATCTTGTTTACAACAACAAGCAACTTAGAGACACCTAAAGTTTTAGCAAGTTGTACATGTTCACGGGTCTGTCCACCTCTTTCATATCCAGTTTCAAACTCGCCTTTCCGAGCAGATATTACCTGAGAGAAAGAAATTTTTAAGAAACCAAACAAAAGATTCATCCAACTAGCAAGCATGATTGAAAAACTTTTGTACAACTTACTAGTACACCTATGTCCGCTTGAGATGCCCCACTGATCATATTCGGCACATAACTTTTATGTCCCTGAAAAATCAACACCACAACTGAAAATTGTAAGGGCATCATTGAAAAAAAAACTTGAGCCAAAAACAAAATGGAATAATTTGTTCTTTGTTTTGCACTAATAAAACATGTTAAGTTCATAACACCACTGAGAATATATTTGGACCAACATCAAATACCAATTAAATATAAAGTTGGGCTTATTTGGATCTTAGCTCTTTTAAGATTGTACATATTGACCTTCAGGCCCATAAGCAATACCAGACAGGCAGGCCTTCACCCATATATCTGGTGCACACTAGATGAAGCCTGCAAGAAATCTCAGGAAAAGGGAGAGCAGAGCACAGGCTTGCTCTTTTTTTCCCTTATTGATAGATATACAAGTAGGTGTTTGTTTTGTATGGGCTTCTTTATGGGTTTCCACCAATTCTAGATGGATCTTTGGATTGATTTAACCCCACCCTAACTTCAACTCGTCTACCAAGTTTACTTGGCTCCCAAGTAACATCAACTTGACACTTGAATTCTCACACAAGTGAAGTATTAGCATTGTTTTGACCTGAAGTATGAGATCTTAGACCTCAAATATCGAATATCAAACCAAAAACAGCCTTATATCCCTATTAGGTGGAGTTAGCTACATGAAAAAAAATTCACCATTTTGCTCTATCATGCTATGTGCTATGTCAAATTCAATTGGGTGAGAAAGGACCATCTGCCTTGGTAACCAAATTTTACAGATTATAAAATAAAATACTGGTGCAGACCCAGCTCAAATTCTAGAATCGTATAAAAGAGGAAACCCAACTAGCTAATGGAATTCATACACCAAGTGAATACATCCAAAACACCACCCTTGTTAGAATTTCCCATCTTTACCTTCACCTACTCCACTACACACTCCACTTCACCTATCTCCACTTCACCACACACTCCACTTCACCTAACCCACTATCACCTCCACTACACCTACTACCACATTTTCTTCTATATATAGATTGTATAGGAATTGTAATTAATCAATCTTGTAATACATCAAGATATCCATCAATAATACAATTTATTCTCTTTCTCTCTCTATCAATATTACTAACATGGTATCAGAGCAAGGTTAACAACCTACTCATTTTGCTTCACCGGCGGGCGGCAGCCTCGCCTTGGCCGCCCGCCGGACCTCTACCTATTCCATCTCTAAACAGTATTTTCGCTACATATAGATTTCCATCTCTAAACAGTACACTTGCTGCACATGCTCCTCCATTTACTCCCTGACTAAGAAATTCCTTATCAGTGTCCAAATAGCCGCTATGTATGGCTGCTTCTAACTGATCTTCTTCGTCTCTGACAAATTCAAGTGCTTTCACAATGTTCTTTCCCAGATTTTCAGCAACATAATCTGCTACCTTCTCAGAAACTCAACTTCCTTGAAAAGTGTTACCCGAGAAAAGCTGAGGAGACGTGGGGACATCCAATTTTCAGTTGTTGATAACCTGTCTGTTGCTTCTTCACCAGTAAGCCCCATGGATGCATCTGGTTCAAATCTTTCTGGAAAGGATAAACATCCAGAAGCTACTGGAATGGGCTTATTCTCTCCAAATTTGTTGGAATCACTTGGCAAGTCTGGTACACCACCCTTTTTATGCCCAGGATCTCAAGAACCTTCAATGGGCTCATCCCTTTTTTCTCCCTATTATTGTTGGTGCCCTCCTATGGCATCAATTTTTCAATACACAGTAAAACCTCCACAACTGCCTATGTCATTCACTGAATCACTATCTTTACCTCCACTTTCTTCTTTACTACCAGCTACAAGGTCTTCTAGTGTGTTGACACCAATATCACCTCTTAATGTGTCTGATCTCCCCCCTCTGGATTTTCCTACTTTGCTGCCTGAGCCACTGGTCAGGTTGCCACTATCTAGATCAAGTTCACCCCAGATCCTACCATTCACACCTCTAATGTGTGACCCTATTGTTCATATTCCAGTCATTGATGTTTGTTCCTCAGGCCAGTCTATCCCAGGTGGTGGTCTTGCTTACTATGTCACTGCACCATCAAGCTTGGCAGACATGGCAGCCAATCCCTTTCATGCTCTCTTCTATTTAGAGTTCATGCTGTCAGCCTGTGCACTGTTCTCAAAAAACTTGGATTGAGGTTTCTGGATCTTCTGCTAAAGATGTGGCCAAGCAACTTAAGGAGCAACAATTTTTCTGTTGATTTTTCTGCATTACCACACCTACCATTCGAGTTTGCACAACACCCATATTTTATTCATCTCAGGGATCAACCCCGATCACACTGTTACAAAAAAAAAAAAAAAAAAAAAAAAAAAAAAAAAAAAAAAAAAAAAAAAAAAACAAACAAACAAACAAACAAACAAACAAAACAACCACATCCACTGGCAGATTTTTTCTTCTCTACTCTGCAGCCGGTCTCTTCTTCTTGCCTCCGTCCTGGGCGGCCCTTGACGGTGCTGCCTCCGTGTTTCCCACTCCACTGGGCATAATCACTACTCCCTGCTCCTCCACTGAAGCATATGGTGGACCTCCAAAGCGGAACATCACGGTGGCCTTCCGCTTCAACTCCTTGTTTTCTGCCTTTAGCACACTGATCTCTGCTCGCGCATCCTTATACATGCGTTGGAGCAGAGCCAGCTGGGAGTTTAAATGCTGCACCTCATTTGTTCTACTCTGCAGCCGGTTCGACAAATTTGTGACCGCCGTCATGCTTTCCACACATGCCTTCAAAGTATACTGATTGGCCTCCACATCCGACAGCCCTGCCATTCTTTGCTCCACAGACCGCATCGGAAAGTTCAACGGAGTATACCCAGCGGTGTTTGGTTGAGGTTCACTGGCCACCGCACCAGTTCTCTCTCCTGTGGACTCGTTGAGGTCGGGAAAGAGGGTGAGCAGCCCGCGGGAAGACGAAGCCATTTTTTCTGGGCAACAGAGTGTTATAGAGAGTGTTACAGAGTTTCTTCTCAGCAAAACCTCTCTTTCTAAGCAGAATGAAGAATTTTTCAGAGATTTCTCTCAGTTTTTCTGTCTCAGTTTCTGCCTCCTCCGCTTCGGTTTATAAAGACCATGACACAGAGGCAGCCACGCGCATCGCGCGCCTTTTGACGCCGACAACCTGGCACGCCTTTTCATGGCACGCCTTTTGATGGCACACCTTTTGATGAGTTGGGCACGCCTTTTGATGGCACGCCTTTTGACAAAATTGGGCACACCTTTTGAGGGTGCCACTTTTACAAGGGTCCGACAAGACTCTATAAACTGTCCCGACATTTGATACCGGTTAGCTTTTTCAAGGGTCCGATAAGACTCTGTAAACTGTCCCGACATTGATTCCGGTTAGCTCCTTTATGGGTCCGACAAGACTCTGTAAACTGTCCCGACATAGATTCCGGTTAGTTTCTACAAGGGTCCGACAAGACTCTGTAAACTGTCCCGACATTGATTCCGGTTAGTTTCTACAAGGGTCCAGCAAGACCCCATAAAACTGTCTTCTACAACGGTCCGACATGACCCCATAAACTGTCTTCTACAAACGGTCCGACATGACCCCATAAACTGTCTTCTACAACGGTCCGACATGACCCCATAAACTGTCTTCTACAACGGTCCGACATGACCCCATAAACTGTCTTCTACATCGGTCTGACACCCCCATACAGTGTCTTCACCAACGGTCTGACACGACCATACAGTGTCTCCTATCCTTTTTTATTTTTATGTATTTTCTTGTTTTGTTACTCTCTCCAAACTCAAGTTGGTTAGTTTCTCTCCTCCTTGAGTTTGCGGGGGGCTGTTAGAATTTCCCATCTTTACCTTCACCTACTCCACTACACACTCCACTTCACCTATCTCCACTTCACCACACACTCCACTTCACCTAACCCACTATCACCTCCACTACACCTACTACCACATTTTCTTCTATATATAGATTGTATAGGAATTGTAATTAATCAATCTTGTAATACATCAAGATATCCATCAATAATACAATTTATTCTCTTTCTCTCTCTATCAATATTACTAACAACCCTTAACTCATAAAACTGACCAAACAAATCCACATTTCCAAATGATATATGGTCTATCCTTTTTTTTTCCTTGAACTATAAAAAGAAAAAAAAACAAATAAATATGTATGCATATAACATGGCAGAGGGCGGCCTACTGGAGCATCCAGAATTGTAAATCTTGAAGTTTCTGTCTCAAAATGTGCTCTTCCGACTTCAACTGTTTTACCCTGAAGTAAGATTGCATATTAAAACATGGACAAATAAGCAAGCTTTAATTCTAAAGCATAAATGAATGGAAAGAATGCATACCATTTGAACTGATTAAATATAAGGCCATAAATGATATCACAGCAAACTAGACACATGAAAAATACCTTAACTCTCTCCTCTTCATTAGTGTCCATAATATATGCCATATACCTAGGACATAACAAATAAACATGATCAAAAGGCACAATTAAATAAGGGACCATCCATGTCATAATCATTAGATATTCAAATGCTAGAAACAACATATTCTGAATAATGATCATCATCCGTCTAGAAAAATACAATAAAGCCAATTAAAAAATAAGATGAAAGTTGTGATATCCAATGTTGATGAAAATTCTCAAACAAGATTAAGGTCTATACTCTATAAAAGGAGCCCGTAATTTATTCATCATTCCGAACAAATAGGATTTTGGAGTTAGCTAACTAAATCTCACATACTTACTTGGGGAAGGTAACAAATAAAAAAATGGGAATAAACATTATGGAGTAGAACTAGACAAAACCCCTTATGCATAACAACAAATGTTAAAAGAGCCATGAATGATATGTATAATTCTAAAATTATTAAAAATTATAGGGATGGCTATAGAAGGACTTGACATAAACCAAGGAAAACGAGGCAAATAACAAGACAATGTGGGCTGCAATGGATCCTCACTGAAATCAATGGAGCAGACACTTTTTGTGCTAAACATTGAGGAAATTATGGATTGCACTGAAAACAAGGGGATTTATATTATGAAAGTGCTGAAGGTCACTAGAAACATTGACTGAGAGTGACTACGAGGAATAAATTGAAATCCTATTATAATGCTCTAAAATATGATATTCAATGAAAAAAACATATATTGATAACTATTCTCTGGGATTTGTTCCTTATTTGGGCTTCCAACTGCTGTAAAAGTAGTAGCTTTGGCTCATCCACATTATAGTCTCCTAATTAGAAAGCAGTGCAACTCAGAAAAAAGCACATATATAGTACTAATGCAATATGTCAGGCAACAAACAAGCTTTTTATGGACAATTCAAGATTCCAATATGGGCAATTTGGCATCCAATCCACATCTGATATCTTGAATTTAAGTTTTGCAGCTGTATTAAAAATGAATATTTGGTGAAAAGCAAAAAATATCAACTAACATCAGAAACATATACAACATAATCAGGAAACGCAAGGGCCAAGGACTTGAGAAGATAAAAAGAGTTAAAAGACTTGAGAAGATAAAAAGGTTAGGACTGTCCCATTCAAAGACTAGGACAATTTCAAAAATTTCATGGAAAGTAAAATATAATATTTTTTCCATCACAAGGGATTTCTAGTTTTCTGGTCATGAATGATTGTTAAGAAAACTGGGAGAACAAGCCCAAATTAGGAATCCATTTCATAATTATAAGACCATCGAATATTTTTATTTTTCAGTAATCAATATAATTATTACTTAAAAACAACCACCCAAATGCTTAGGGCAAGCTCCATTACACACACAAAATAACTAACCTAACATCTGTCAGTGGAGTGGATGGAGTGCGACTAAGTTACTATATGTGCAGCTACCAAGTTGCAAAACTCTTTTGAGAGAGAGAGAGAGAGAGAGAGAGTGTGTGTGTTTTTCAGTCATCACATGTTCTGCCACAATAGATGTACTAAAATAAAACACAGGTAACAAGCTTTAATTGAAAAGCAAAATAAGGTCTCACCAACTTTGTCGACTTTTATCCTTTGCTTCTTTCTCATATTTTTGGATTGTGCGGTCATCCACCTGACCACTAAGGAACAGTATCTGCCCTCCAGTGGTGGACTTCCCTGCATCTGCATCCCACATGTACATATTTTTGGTAAGTAATAAACTAGTTAAGCAAAAAGGATCAACATACCACACATTCAGATTTAGGCACTGAAAATCAACTAGTGCTAATGAGCCAAACAAAATTCCATTAGTCCATAATTTCTCTTGGACATGTTTTCTATCAGACTATCATCATCCATCTAAAATACCAGCTGAATATCATATTTGACTAGATAATACCACCAGAGATCAAAATGCAGGAAGAGAATGAAATCAGGAGCAAAGGTTGATTTGAATCTGAGCTCATACATTTACAATCAATAAACAGAAAATGTTTTAAAGCAGATTCAGAAAACATGCATCAAGTGATAGAGAATGAGAAAAAAACTACATCAGTCCAATCATCACTTGCATCAAATTTCTTTCATAAAAAGATCCACCTCTAACATAAGAACATTATAAAAATAAAAATAAAAATTACAGTTGGAATAGAAAAATCCATTAGAAAGATTTCAAAATTAAAGTTTATTAGAGTCACTATGGAAATACAATTATTCTTGCATGTTCACAAAAGAGCCATCATGCAATCTTCTGATTTGGTAACTTCCTATTCACACTTGCAAAATTAGTTCTCACCAAATTCTAACCAACTTTAAGAGAACCATGATTTGTATATAATGTTTACTAGTGACAATAGAGTATTAGAAAAGAAAACATGAGATGACTTTAAATAACTTTGACAATAATTTCACATGTCCACTGGCATGTTTGAAGTTTTTTTTTTACGTGGCTTTAATGACCTTAACAATAATTCACCAAGAGGAAAAAAATACATGCACTTGGAAAAGTCATTTACCAAGTTGCAATAGTATTAGGCATCAATCATGTTTTACCAAAGAGTTTTATTAACAATGTCTGATATGTTTAAGGGAGAACCTAATAATTAAAATAAAAAGACAAATAAGCACCACGAACCAATTATCCAAAAAAAAAAAGCACCAAGGACCAGTTTCCATTTTGTTCCTCACACGGAAACCACCAGAAATTGATCACTTCTAACAAATGCCTTTAAGAGAACAATAATAGTCAGGAAGTTACGTAGGTAAGCCATTCAGTAATAAAGCAATAAAACCTAGGCTCCTATCCACCAAGCCACCCATAAATAATAAAATTTTTGTTCAACAAGACGTCATTAATGGAATGCCACCCAAAAATACACCAAGACGTGCATCAAAAAGCTCTACAAATTCTTAGGATTCGTTGAGAGTAGGTTTACTAACCATCGATATACACTCAAAAAAAAACTTACAAATAAAAAAGACTTACAAATGTAAACAGAACCTCTCTACTATCAAATGATTTACAATTCCTCTACTAACCCTGAATGATCCACATATTGCATAAGGAAATCAAAAACAAAATCTTCTTCTTCTTTCACCTACTCTAGCGATGTGAACTATGAAGAAGTTCAACCACTCCCTCAAAAGAATACCAACCTCATCATTGTTACTTTTTACTTGCTAGCTTTTATGCAATACTGAATGACCTAAGCACGCGCAAAAGATGGAGATGTTTTTCCACACAAGGAAAGCAAAAAATCAGGCAGTAGCTTCACTCCTCACTATTAGAGTTCTAATGCAAATAGAAGAGCAGAAATCAAGATCAGAAATGCCCTTAGTCTGGCAAGCAAAGCTTAGTCAGACGAACAATGGACTCGACTTAGCTCTGTTTGGCGCAGCTCATTTGCAACTCTAGTTGATGCATTTGAAATGTGGTACAGAAAATATCACATATACAGTACAAATTCAGGGAACATTGAATCTTCTGATTTCAATCGCATATTATAAAGCTGCTAGATAATCTTTAAAATGTTATACTATTAACATTTGGAAAATTAAGTAGTACAAAACTTTATTCATAATCTACCAAATATCTGAATCAATAATGACCCAAAAACAAATAAGACTGAACCACATTTGTAACTTTCAAGTAAAATAGCAGCATAAAAAGTATATAAAGGAACTGGAAGTACAAATTTAATTTATTGAAATACCAACCACCACATCAAGACAAACAGAAACCTCTGATAAATTTCCTTCCATTTTAAATCGACTACAAGGCACTGTTAAAAAAATTTAGAACCCCATTAACACTTGTTTGAGAAATGATGAAAGATAAAGGTTATTATAAACTTCATATTACAAGCTTGGTTATTTGTGTTCCAACAATATTCAAAAGTGAACTTCTTCTACGAGCTCATGATCTACTTTCAATATGCCTATGACCAAAATACATGTTGCATATCTAGTAAACTCAATACAAGCTCACAGGTAAATTGTGTCTACATCAGGCAAATATACAAATATACATATATGAAGCTAAAACATTAAGGTGTATGGTTTCAGTTCCCACCTCCATATTGGTTAAATGGAAACAGCTACAAACACATGCACGCGAGCACAAACACAGGTCAAAAAAAAGTGCACAAAAACCCAAAATTAAAATTTTGACCGAACACATGGATTCTAAAATTTTGTGCTTGTTATGGAGATATTGTCTAGGATTCTTGCTGAAAAGGCTTCCCTCCCCGAGTTTAAATATCATTGGAGATGTAAGAAAAACAGGATTGTTAATCTTTGTTTTGCTGACGACTTGATGATCTTTTGTAAGGGGCCTGTTCCTACTGTTGTGGCTATTAAAGAGGGTTTACAAGAATTTCAGGCATTGTCTGGTCTCTCTACTAGCCCTAACAAAAGACATGTCTTTTTCTTTGGATGTGAGAAGAAACTGAGAGATGAGATTCTTGATGTGACTAAATTTGCTGAAGGCCAGCTTCCTGTTAGATATTTAGGGGTTCCCCTTATCTCTACTAAACTCAAAGCGGCTGATTGTTAACAGCTTGTGGAGAGAATCACTAAGAGAATCAAGAGTTGGACTAACAAATGCTTGTCCTATGCTGGTAGAGCCCAGTTGATCCAGTCCATCCTTTTTTCCATGCAAGTGTATTGGTCCTCTCTCTTTATCCTTCCCAAAAAGATTATTACGGATATTGAGAGTTTATTTCGTTCTTTTTCTGGACTGGTAGTGATCTCAAGAAGCATGGGGCTAAAATTCCTCGGGATAGAATTTGTGCTCCTAAAAATGAAGGGGGTCTGGGTTTTAAATCGGTGGAAGTGTGGAACAAAGCGGCTGTGGCCAAACACATTTGGTTTTTATTCTCCGGGGGTGAGCAATCGATGTGGTGTCAATGGGTTAAATCCTACCTTCTCAAAGGAAAAAGTTTTTGGAAGGTGACGGCTCCCTCTGACCCCTCCTGCGTTTGGGGTAAGATTTTGGCACTTAGACCCATTATTTATCCCCTAATCAAGCATGCTATTGGGGATGGTTTGAACACTTTCCTGTGATATGATAATTGGCACCCCCTTGGCTCTTTGAGAGATAAGTTTGGGGAGAGAATAATGTATGACACTAATCTCAATTGTGAGTCCAAAGTTAAGGAGATTGTCTGTGACCAGGCTTGGAAGTGGCCCATTGCCAATACTTGGGAGGTTAGGGATCTTATTGATAATACCCCTGATACCTTACAGCCTGGCCATGGACCTGATAGGGTTATTTGGACCCCTGATAAGCATGGTTCTTTCTCTATCAATTCCACTTGGAATATTTGAAGGAAAGCTTTTACCACTGTTCCTTGGGCTGCTTTGATCTGGGGTCCTTGTAATATCCCTAAGACTAGCTTTGTGACTTGGATGGTTGTCCAAGGTAGACTCACAACTAGCGACAGAATTGTGTTGTTTGGCATTGATTAACCTTCTGTCTGTGTTTTTTGTAATTGGGATTGTAAGGATCATTGTCACTTATTTTTCCAATGCCCATTCTCTGAAAGAGTGTGGATTGGCCTGCAGTCTAAGATTGTTCTTTCTTGGCCCAATCTGCCTTGGCCTGATCTGGTACCTTTCCTGTCTCAACAGATCAAAGGTAAGTCTTTGAAGGCCATTATCTCTAGACTTGTGTTTACTTGTACTGTCTATTACTTGT
The DNA here is from genome assembly GCF_055761805.1 of Camellia sinensis. Lineage (NCBI taxonomy): Eukaryota > Viridiplantae > Streptophyta > Magnoliopsida > Ericales > Theaceae > Camellia > Camellia sinensis. The sequence goes on from NC_138964.1 coordinate 162,783,171, forward strand.
GGTTAGCTCGGAAAAATAGAATTTTAACCAAGCCTTAATTCCAGAAGAGATGGTTATTAAATTGATTGTGGACATGATTATGTTCCGTATACTTTCTTTTACTAACTTGAAAAGCTGCCCTAGTGACAGATGGTTGTTGAATACCTGGAGTCTCCCCCAATCTATCTTAAATGACTATACAGGTATGGAAGGAGGCACTAGAAGAATGAGGGATAATGGGAGTTCAGTAAATGTGGGTTGAGTGAAAGTGAGCAAGAGTGTGTTCTCTAATGTTTTGTTTCTTGTGTAGCTCAGTGTTTGCCGGAATGAAGATCAAGTATAACCAATGTGGGTTGAGGGATGTAAGCACATCTATAATACCAACCTGTCACTGCCCATATAGTTTATTTCTAACGTACTACATATATAGCCATACTTTATCTATTTTGCAGGTACAAGAGGCTATGAAGGTTTATGTTGCAACCATGCTCTGTGGGTTGAGTGATGGGAGCTTATATATTGTGTGCTTGTCTTTTCTTGCCGAGTGTTGTGAGCTTCTAAATAGAGGGTTGAGTGATGTGAGCATTTATGTTATCTATGTTGGTGATTGTGATTTGGAAAAACTGCATATGGTAATACAACCTTGTCTAATTGAGGTGTTCTTGAGTAATATCTTATACTGGACAGGATTTATTAACATAAAGTGGAAGGAAGCTACAAGTACATATGGCTGCTGGGAGTGCCTAAAGTGTGAAGAAAGTTTTACTCATATTTGTATATATTTGTCTAGTGCCAGTTTATGTCTAGATAGGACCTTTTTTGGCCTGCCCTTGCGGGCTATGCTAGGGATTGCTCCTGTACTGTGTTTTTCTTTGTTTTGGGTGGTTCAACATACAGTCCGTATAAGGTTCTTGAACATATTAAAATCTTTTAATCTGAACAAATAGACTTTTTGTTTCTTTCTTTTTCTTTTTTCTTGTTTGCCATGACGGCTATGAACAGGTGAATATGTAGTCTAGTCTTTTTTGTGGTGGCAGTTTTTTGCTATGTTGGTAGTCCTAAACAGGTGGGCTGTTTTGCTTCGTTTTTTACTGTGTCTGGCAGTTTTGTATAGGATCTGTTAGGGCCTGGGGCATGCCCCTTGTATTTGTGTATCCTCTTGTCTTTTTAATTTATGACTTATTCACCCAAAAAAAAACATTTGTCAGCATTGCAGAAAGTAGGAACATTGAGAAAGCTAGCACAAACAACATATCATGGAAACAAAAAATGGGAAGAATAAACAAAAGGAAGCAATGCCATCACTCGTGGGGTATATAGTCGCATATGTAAGGTGTGACAATATCAATAGTCAATAGCCAACAAAACATATCCTGAGTAGGCAACATAAATCATAATTATATGACTGACTTTGATGACCAAAAATTTAAGACCAGTTAAAAAAGATCAACCTACCAACATGGCCAATAAATACAACATTCAAATGGCGCTTCTTATTATCTTCAATCTCGTCTTCAGTATCTTCAGCAGCAGAGACATCCTTGGATTTCACTGAAAACCAATAAAAGTTTTAAAAAAAAAAACTGGTTGGAGTAGATATACCCAATATCAGCACCTACTACCAAAAAATTTCACATACGTACTTCACAACAAAACACAACAAATAAAAGAAGAAGAAAGAAAAAGAACAAAACAGCAAGCAAAAACCCCAATATACACATACAAATATTTATTAATTGGTGTTGCCTTTGCAAGTGCAACGAAGATATGTGGCGGGCATCACATTTGGTTGGTGGGGAGGCAACATGTGGAAGAAAATGTGGAAGGCTTGATGTTTAGGCTTTTTGTGCTTGATGTGGCTTTCTAAAGAAAGAAGTGTCGACTTTTTTTTTTTACTATTTTGTATAGTTCGATCTCATGGAATGATATGCCTAGCCTCGAAAATATTGTGGATTATTACAAGAACCCCCCCCCCCCCGCCCCCAAAAAAAAAAAGGAATAACAAACCTTCCATGATGCCTTTTGCCTCCACTGGCACTGGCTGAGTGGTTGCATTGACCTCATCCTTCAAATCTGAAACCAATCACACAAAAGTACTTTTCATCAGTCTCACATGAAATATTCTATGATAATTCACATCACTATGGCAAACATATTACTGCTCAAAAAACGAGTGACCATCATGTTTTATTTCACAACTAGGAAAATAATAAATGCTGGTCCCTTTTCTCTTTTTATTGTTGGGGACATGTGGATTGGGTGGGGGGGGGAGTTCAAGAAGTCTAAAATATGGGGTGTCCAAGTTGGATCTTTAGTAGCATATGGCTATTAATGCAATAGGCAATCAATAATTTCTCATGACATTATAAACATCTAAACTAGATGACCTCTTCAATCCAGTTATTATAATAACTAACAGACATGATTGTCAACAGCTTTCACACGGAAAACCTATACTAACAAGAAATCAAAAACTCTCCATCTCCCAATTCCCAAAATTGTTCTTAACTTTGAACCAAGTTACCATCTCAACAACCTGACATATTGCATTAATGCTTCTTTGATAAATGACCAACGACCAACCCCAAAAATGCCCGGAGTCCGTAACAACTGACGAAATATTTCACAAGCTTTAACACCAAAATCCCTCCAGTAACATATTTATGTAGTAAAGTGTGCCACTACAAACTTACAAAACCATCTTTTGAAAGAATATATATATATAAAGTCAGTAGACCTTTTAACACCTTCAAAAGGTAAGTGGATAACTCAATTGTTTCATAATTCACCATAAGAGGCCTATATTTCAATGGGTCACCAAAAGGAGTACCAATGTACTCCGTGTAAAACGTGCACTGCCAAATTGGGCATGCATACAACTCTAAAAGTGTACATGTCCATGCTAATTTGTGTACGCAATTGATCCATACTGAAAATAAATCCTACAAATTATTACGTTTTTTTCCTTCTCAAGTCATCCAAAGATGGGGCACCTAAAATGTGGCATACTATTTGAAAATCCCTCACACTCAAAGTTAACTCTAACTATCAGCTACATTATTTCCCTTTTTCCAAGCACTAAATAATGTAGTTCCTACATTAATATTTCTAAAATTTAAATAGCACCACATGCTGAGTTTTCCATCTTTTCCAACATCCAATTCTTGTATTTTCCATTTTCTATACGTTAAATTTCAACAAGTTGCTAAAAGTATATAGGACTTCAACAAAATGCAAGCCAGCTTCATGTTCATAACATCGATAGAACTCACTCAAACCAAATGGAGCACGCGATAAGCCTACCTTCACTGTTGTGGAGAGAATATACAACTTGAAGCAGTGAATGTCTATGTCTACGATAAGAACCATGTTTACCAATAGAAAACAGCATTGGGTTCTTAACGAAGCAAAACACAATTTTATGCCAATCCAACATGCAAAAGCAGAGCATACATCACGAAAGATAGAATAAAATATAAAAGAATAATAAACATGTAAAACAGCACGAAAACAACAATGCCAAAAGGCATCATTCTCTTCAAACAAATAAAAAATTAAAAAAAAAAAAGGGAAAGGTTCAATAGCAATCACACACAGATAACAGAATTTTGGTGATTCAGCCAACCTTCTTCCATCTTATCGGGTATTTCAACTTCGTGAGTCGGCTTCACATCATCTGCATTAACCATATTATCTTCTGATAACATTCAACCGAACATTTAAATAACATATTCAAAAATAGCAAATCCATAGTAATAATATTCACCTTGTTTGGTTTAAAACTCTTTTCAGAAAATTGAGGTTTTTCATTTTCCATATATTTTTTTTTAAATATTTTACTCAAATCTTTTATTTTTTAGATACACCTAACATAGATATACTTGAAAAGTATAATATTTGTGGAAAAAAACTTTTAAAAAATCACCAACTAAAAAAAATACAAAAATTCAGTACATTTTAGTATTTTGTTGTATTCAATGAATTTTTAAAGAATTTTTGTACAAATTTTATATTTTTTAAGTTTATCAAGATTAAATGAATCTAAAAAGTTAAAAAAATAATGACAATTAAATATTTTTGAAAAAATCTTTAAAAATACAAATTAAAAATTTTGAAAACTGTTTTTTTAAACTACAAACCAAACCGGGTGAATATTATTATAGCTGTATATGGGTACCAATAGATTCAAACCAACAAAAATGAAAATCCAAGAATTCAAAGCCAAAGTTATAACACTAGCTAGCAGTAATAATATTAAGAACAAAAGTCACTCATACCAGATGAATCAAGCTGCAGAGCCCGGATATCCTCCTCGATATCTAGCATAAAAAAAAATATAAAAAAAATTTCTAAAAATCACAAAGCAACCCACAAAACCGCCTAATAAAACAGTTTAGGGTTCGTCAATAGCTTATCAATCCCATCCCTTTACCTTGATTTTGGAAATTACAATAAAAATAATTCAAATTGGAATTAAAAAATACAAAAAAAACATAGATCGGAACACATGTTGATGTGATGATAATCTGAAAGTTCATAGAACTAATGAGATGAACAGAAGAGTCGTGTATGTGTTGATGAGAGGGGAGAGAAGAGAGAGAAAAAGCGTACCCATTGTTTGAGAGGCAGTGAGACTCAGCACCGGCACTAGGGTTTTTCCTTTGATGAAAATACAGAGAGAATAGAATGATTGTGATGAGATTCGTGAGGGTAACGTTAGCGAATAGTAGTTATAGGGTTAATTTACATACGCAGCCCTCTACTATCTTTGATATCAATTTACTCACAGCTATCAAGATACTTTTTTTTTTTTTTTTTTTTTTTTTTTTAACGAAAAAAAAAAAACATGCAGTAAGGAATAATCAGTTGCAGGCTTGATTTGACTTAATTTATACAAAGTGATCTACTATCGAGGCATTAACGGACTTCAACTATAAGAATAGAGGTAAGTAATTATTATTTTGATTATTTACTCAATCGTTTTTCTCTGTCTTTCTCATTTCTCTTTTAATTTTTTCTTTTCTCTACACTTGGCAATTTTAAATCCTCTTTGTTGAAGCAAAAAAACCGTCAGCGCAATCGCTTAATAATTGGTTTAATTTAATCTATAAAAATTTTTCAATCCTTACTAGTACACTCATATTTATGATAAAAAAAATTAAAAAAACATTTTCTGAAAATCAAAACAAAACAAGCTAATTAATTTTCTCTTTTTTTACACGTTTTTCAAAAAAAATCAATTTTTAACTTACTTTTCAAAACAAGTCTTTATTTAACTTGAACTCGACTCGATAATTAATTAGGCTTAAGCTTGAGTTGATTCATTAATATTAATAAACCTCAAACTTCGCATGGCACAGTAAGATTTTTTTATTATTATTTAATACATAAATAATAGGTTTATGCTATTATTTATATGTTATTGAATATATAAATAATATATTTATTATAGAATTTAAATAAAGATGAACGAGTTGGGCTTGAAAATCCGAGTGGAACCAACTTGAAAAGAGTTTCGTTTGTTTGCAACCCTAATTGTATCACTTTAGTCCTTGGTGAAATTGGATTTTTTTAATTTTTATGAATTTATAAATGTGTGATTTTATAAATGTGTCGTGATTTAATTAAGGAAAAATTAGTCTAAGGTCCCTCTCCCACTTTTAGTAATGGAAGAGATCCACAATATTATTTTTTGATGTCTAAGGTCTCTAAACATATATGAGAGAAATTTGACTCTATCTCTCCTCCTCTATTGGAGAGCAGCACTTCCAATCTCTTTCTCTCTCTCTCTCTCTCTCTCTCTCCGAAACCCTAGAGAGAAAAGATGGGCAAAGTCAACCAACTTGAGGAAGAATGGTATGGAAACTCAAAGAAGAATTCTAAGTCTGAAGGACCAATCCGGTCGGAGTGTTGAGTTAACTCTATGGGGTGATTTCTACAATAGGGAAGGTCAAAATCTGCAAGAACTGGCTGACTGTAGGCTTTTCCCGATTTTAGCTGTCAAAGCTGGGAAAGTTAACAACTTCAGTGGAAAATCTATAGGGACCATTTCTTCCACCCAGCTCTTCACAAGTCCAGATTCTCCAGAGGCCCAAAGCTTGAGAGTTTGGTTTGATCAACGGGGCAAAAATATTGCTTCTCAATCCATCTCTAGAGAGATGCCTGGAGGACCAAAGAATGAGATTCGTAAAACTGTGTCTCAGATCAAGGACGAAGGCTTGGGAATATCAGATAAGCCAGACTGGGCTACAATGAAGGCATCCATATCATTCATCAAGACAAATACGTTCTGCTACACCGCTTGCCCACTGATGATTGGAGATAGACAATGTAATAAAAAAGTGACAAGGTCAGGAAATTCAAGATGGCAATGTGACCGGTGCAATCAGGAATTCGAGGAGTGTGATTACAGATACCTTCTTCAAGCTCAAGTTCAGGATCATACGGGGTTGACATGGGTGACCTCTTTTCAGGAATCAGGTGAAGAGATTGTGGGTTGCTCAGCAAATGAGTTGTACTTCTTGAAATATGAAGAGTAGGATGATGTCAGATTTGCAGAAATCATCCACGGCAGTCTCTTCAGAGAATATCTGTTTCGGCTCAAAATCAAAGAGGAAATGTATGGTGATGAACAGAGGGTATTCTACTGAAAACAGACACCTGCTTGATTTGATCTTGAGAGTTCGCCCTCACTGAATAATTCAAAACTGAATTGAATGGTTAGTGATGCAATACAATTAGTTATGTGAAGAATATTGGTCCGATTATGTTTAGGAGGAACTGGCAATGAATTCGTAGTTATTGATTTTATGAATAAATGTCAACAAATATATATATATATATATATATATTCATGTTCACCAAGAACAAAGAGTAATAGAAAAAGGAATTTTTTCATTCCAATGGATGTGTCTGCAGTGTGTTTGTTAGTGTAAGAATTTAGAAATCAAAAATCCAAATATGAGAGAAAGATCAGTGGCTTCCCATGAGGACACAGCTTTGTAGATATCCAGAGAAATTCCTTATCATTTTCTCTACCTTCAACAACAACAACAACCATCTAGCTTTGAATTTCTCTGGTCTAAACCAGAGAAATTCTCTCCAAACTAAAAAAATTCTCTCTGGTTTACTTAAAATTTTCTTTGATTTGTTTACCATTTTCTTTGCCTTCAACAACAACAACCATTTGAATAAATCAACCCCAACTATTAATTAAACAACAGATTTAAGAACATAAACCATGCAATGGTTTGGACCAGAGAATTTCTCTGGATTGTTCAAATTTCTCTAGGTTGTTCAAATTTCTCTAGTAGGTCTTTGGTTTGTTTAAATTTCTCTGGTTGTTCAAATTTTTCTGGTAGGCCTTTGGGTTGTTCAAATTTCTCTGGAAGCTTTGTTATTGCCTCATGCTACCTCCAGTTAATCATTTGTCATGTTGTGTATTTGTGTTGATACTATCAAAGTGCTCTTACTTTTATGGCTTTCATGGTGCTACTACAGCTACTTATTTGATGTAGAAAGAAGATGATGATGATGAAGGCTATCAAAGAATTTATCTGGAGGAAGAATTTGAATTTGAACTCAAATAAATTGGTCTAAGGTTTATTAAAATGATTTCATAAAATGATATTGTGATACAAAGAAAATTGGTTAAAATGAATCTAGAAAAATTTGAATTTTATCTGGTTTATAAATGAACCCAAAGAAATTTGAATTTGAATTTGAAACCAGAGAAAATTGGTCAAAATGAACCCAGAGAAATTTGAATTTTCTCTGGGTTGAACCCAGAGAATTTCTTTGGGAAGTCTAGAATTTCTCTGGAGCAAATTTCTCTGGACAGGATTTATCTAGATTGAAATTTCTCTGGATCAATGTTGAGAGACCTTAAACATTATGAAAATATTGAATGTCCTTATGTTATACAATCTTAATATCAGGGACCCTAAAAAAAAAGTCTCTTTAATTAATCAATGATTTTTAAGTTTGGAGAGAATAGGGACATTGATTATTTTTATAAAAAGTAATTGTTTTGAGTGTGAAAATATGTCGAGTATTAAAAAAATATGATATATACACACAGCAATTAATACGAATTTAGCAAAAATCCCTAAAAATTAATTTTATTGTTGGATAATAACACTTTAATAAATGTTAATGGTAATGTTGGCACCATAAATCCATAACTCAAGTTATGAAATGTGAAAAGATGATGGAGAATAAAGTAAAAAATATGGAGCATGAAGCGGAGATTGAAGGAAGTTATGGAAGGTCATGTAGAATGAAATGGAGGTGGTGGAATAGTGGGTAATTTTAAGTAGTTTTTTCCTACAAATGTTTGCCTATAAATAGCCATTCATGGCTACATTGTAAGAGATCCATAATTCAAATCAAAGACAATTGATTTCAATATTTCTTGTCGTTTTCCTTATCTTAGGAGTAGTTTAATATAGATTTATATTTCGAAACATTTATTTTTAGCATTTCATTTTCAAAACATTTTATGCACTTCATTTTCGAAGCATAGGCGTAGAGGTAAATAATTATTACTTTGATTGTTCACTCAATCGTCTTTCTCCGTCTCCCTCATTCCTCTTTTAATTTTTCTTCTCTCTACACTTGGCAATTTTGAAGCCCTTTTTGTTGAGGCAAAAGAACCGTCAACGCAATCACTTGAATTCTTTTGTGCAACACTAAGTTATAAAATAGTTTAAGTTGGCCATTACAATTTCTTTGGAATTGAAATGTATAATTTTATCCCATTATTACAATGATATTAGTACAAACAAGTAAAACATTACTATGTAGTACAATAACATTTTACTATAACATAGTAAAATATTATTCTATTACACATTAATATTTTACTCTGTAGTGTAGTAACATTTTACTGTCTAGTAAATTATGGGTCGCTGTAACTGTTACAACCAAATATATCCAACCAACTACACCAAAACTCACAAAATCACTGCAATGAAGTGTATAAGCATTTATCATAAGCATAATCACATTTACTAATAACACAGACACATATTACCAAAATAACAAGTAATCATATTCCATTATATATATAGGGAATTTTTTTCATAAATCCTATTTCTAACAGTTTTATGCCATAAAATTCAAATCATTTTTTATTATTCCATTAGGTTCATTTAGTGTAGAAAAACCAAAGTACCCTCCCTCCACTTCTCCTGTGTATACTCCATTCTGAAAACAAACCATTCCTATTCCATCTCTTCACTCCACAAAACACTGATTTCCCAAAAAAAATCTCATCGTTGGCCCCAAAAAACTCCTAAACCATAACCCTAGATTCACATCGCCTCACTACCGTTGTCCTCCACCATCCACTGCTATTCCACTTCATCTTACCGCTGCAAAGGTTTACATCAAAAGGAAGGTAGTTCGTTATTCCATGTTTCCAGTCGGTCGACTGACGGTGGTCCACTGACTTCCATACCCATCCACAATGTGGAGCAAAAGTAAGCACCATCATTCCACCCTTTGTTAATATAATGTAATTCCCCATGTATATATTTACATTGTCATATTATTATTGTTGTTTTTGGATTTGATTTTGTAATGAAATCCCTATTTTCACTCTTTGTCCATCTTGGTTGTACGAGCACGAAATAATGTTCTCGTATAATCCTGTTGATCAAGTCTGCGCTCCTCCAAACGTCGTCACTTTACTCCCTGAAAATACAAACGTGAGCTAGCTGGCGGGTGTGTGCCGGATACCTCTCTGATGCCTAAGTTAGCCAAATAGACAAATGGGTAAAAGCTCTGTGTATTCGAGAATCAAAGTTATGATACCTGTACATAGATTCTGTTATGAGCTTTTATAGGTTTCGCGTGGCACAATCCTAGTAGGACTCTTATTCCTCAATATAGAGTCCTCCTAGGAATCATACTTCTGAAAGATAATGCTTATCCTTCAACACCCTCCTCACTGCTTTAACCAAGTGGAATGGTTTTACCTCGGTAGTATGACAAAGAAGCCAGGCTAACATATACTGATGTGGCAAGTTTCACTGAACTCTCCTTAGCTCAGTTCTACCTTGCTTTACCTAGCTCGGTATCAACTTGTTTGCATAACGCAACTCCTCGTACCCCAGTTCAGAATACTCGAATCGAGCTAACTTCAGTCATCTATGACCGGGCTAATAGAGCCCAGTGGCAAAGTCCATTCTACTTAGCCCATAGCTCGGCTCGCTTCTTTCCAGTTCTAGCTTGGCCCAGACTTACGCTTTTTACCCTCTCAATTGCCCCTTAATTCCATCTGCGTAGCATGTTTGGGATTACTTGTTACCAGCCGAGCTAAAGGTTCAGACCTTCAACCGAGCTAAATTGTTACCGGGCTATCGCCCTGTCTGGTCAAAAAACGTCTTTTCAATCACGTTGTTCATCTTAATCGCTTTCTATTCTTATAGACACGTGGCTGGCCCCTATTGGTTGAATACAGCTGTCAACGCCGTCTTCGTACCTCGCGAATTTTGAACAGTTCCGCCTAAAACTAGGTTTTATACAAAAATCCTATTTTTTCAAATCAAAACATTTCACTATTCATCTTCTTTCTCTTGCCTTCTGAGCCTCCATTTCTCAATCACAACACTTGTAATAACTTGTGCTCCTGTCTGGCATCTTCACCGTTTGAAACTTCATCTTTTTCTTTTAAGACTGTAAGTGACTCAATCCCTAACTTTTTTCCGTCTATTCCGTGAATATGTATAATATAGATGTATATACACATATATTTTCCAAAACACACTCTGTAGTTTTGCTCAAACGGGTAGGAACCACGAAAACTCAAAAACCAGAGCCCCAAACCATAACCACCTTGGTTGAATCTTCAATGAATTTGGAATGCGATCCTTCCGATCGAGAATAGCACCATGACCGAACTAGGAGCCACTTTGTGATAGGCGCACACTCGACCGAACTAGCACACCTTACCCAACAACCGAGCTAAGATCCCGAATGCTTAATAACCGGGCAAAAAGCTGACGTAATAACCGAGCTAAACGTTATAAACCTTTTTAGCTGTTCTTAGAGTTTTTTTATTTTTCCTTTTTTTTAAGCCCGGTTTAGTTATCTGGGCATAACACTTTTTATCTTCACTTTGCAGACTCTGACTAGGTTGGCTAGGCACATCTTTGCACGCTCGACCGAGATACTCTACGTTATCTCAATACCGAGCTAGGACACCGGGCTAAGTTATTCATAATTTTAAGTCATAAATGGGTAAATATCGATTTCTAGTAAACTCACCACGGGCTATTGCTGAATTCCGCAAGGACTACAACATCCCTGATGATGTCCACCTTTCACTAGCTGAGCTAGATATAATTCCATGGGGAACATCGGGCTTTGTTCCCTTCACCGTTATTTTTATCGTAGAGGCCGGACTCTGATTCCTTGTTCAGCCACTATTATGCAAATTCCTTAAGCAGACTAGAATATGCCCAACCCAACTTAGCACCAATTCTTACAGAATAATAAATGACATCGCCGAGCTAAATTGCCGACTTGGCCTTAACCGCGGTATTGCCGACTTGGCCTTAACCGCGGTTTAGCCAAGCTATTTCACTAATACTCACTTGGCTAGAATGAAGACGGTTGGGTATATTATTTAAGAATAAGAAGCCGCCGAGAGAAAATAATAAAAAACACACTGGATAAAGACTTAAACGATGATAATTTTTTCTGGGTTTCTGGTAACTTCGAGGACCAGGAAGCCCAAATACCGGGCTACAACATAAATTGGAACAAAGGGACTACTGGTAAGGACACATCGGTTCTCACTTCTATATGTTTTTTACCCTTGCTGTTTGTTAGTTTCTCACCGTGCTAACTGTTTGCCTTTTTCCTTACGCAGATTTGGACCAGCTTAAGTCTCAATACCAATACCCCAATTTGGACGCTCTCCGCGCCGCGTTTCGATACCACGATTGAGGTTGGGCCGAGCTACTTAACTTCGAGCCGACTTATAGATACAACGGAAGAAGAAAGACCAGGATAACTGACTTTCTCCTTAAACCATCCCCTGAACCAGATCCCGCTCTTCCTCAAATTAGGCTGATCCCACTAACCGAGGAACAAGAAATGGCTAAGAATAGAGCAGTCAGAGCACTCATCACCGAAACAACGGCCCCAACTGTGGGGGATCAAACCGAGATACCACATGCTGGCCAAACACATGAGGCCGTGGCAGCCCTGCCAATAGCTCGGGCCTCGTCATCTCGGCCAAACAAGTGTGCTCGTACCTCCTCGACCGAGCCACGTCTTATTGATGAAGAGGACACCGTGCTTCCAGAGACCACACGACCGAGCCCAGAACCAATGCGTTCTGACCGGCTAGCCCTTCTGAGTGGGCACCAAGAGTGACCTATAAGAACCGGGCCATAGCAAACACAGATTCAGTGGTCGCTGAAAAAGACCACTCGCTTGCCTTCAACCTCGCTAAGAGCGTATGTTTGCCAGCCGACATGGAGCATCATGATCATCTGACCGAGCTGAAGGCCATTCGTTCGGCAACAAAGTTGATGGTGCTAGTAAGTTTCTCTTCTTGTCTTTCTAATTTGTATATCTATTTGCGTGGTTTTAACCATAATTGCTATCTCTCATTTGCAGGCCATGCAAAAGAATCATGTCGCTCACAAGCGCGTGTTGGAGCTGCATAAGACCACACGGCTGGCTGTGGCAGAGGCCAACGCTAAGATAGCCGAGTTAGAAGTATCCAAGCAGAAAATGGCCGAGCTTAAATCTGAAGTTGCCCGGCTCACCAGGCTGGTTAACTCGGCTGAGGCAAATAAGCAGAAGGCTTTGGCCGAGCGAAAAGACAAATATCTGCGCGAGCTGGCCAAGCTCGAAAAAAAGAAAGATGCTGAGATCGCCGAGCTAAAGAAGAGCGCGGACGATGCAGAAGACCGCGGCTATAAGGAAAGGGAGGCCACCTACATCCTACAGTGTGAAGCTGCCAATGTGGATGGAAGGCAGCCATGTCAAAGCTCGGTTATGGCCAAGAGACCGAGGTCTTTCAGAACCCTCCTCCCCACCTTATTCCAAGCTACATGGCGGAGTACGCCAATGTTATTCAGCAAAAATTTCTTCAAGAAGAAGAGGAAGATGAGGCATCCCCAGAGCCCAACAACACCCCGGCTATTACCAATGATCCTGGTCTTCAAACCGCTTAGTTAGCTTGAGTGGAGCCCCAGGTGCCCAGTACGGTTGAAGATGTGACCGACCTTCCTGCTGGAACCGGGCTACGGAGTGATGAAACTCGAGTTGACCTGGACGCCGACCTAGATGATCTTTTTGCCTGACTTTGTATTTTTCTTCTTTTGAGATCAGTTTCTGAAAGCATTTTGTAACCGGGCTGGAGTCCTTCATTGTAATGCAGTTTCCAATCTTGAATGAAATCCGCGGTTTTTGTCCGTCTTTTTGTTTGGTTTATTTCATACCTATATTTATTTTTCAACTCTGATTTGTATGAATTTGTTAACATTTTCTGGCTGAGATACTTATCTCGGTCTTGAAGCCTTGTTATCTGTTTGGTCATACCTGCCAAATCTCTTCAGCCTAGATCCTAATCTTGGCTAGAGAGAACTCAAAGTTGGTTATTCCAGCTAACCTCTCTTTAGCCTAGATCCCTATCTCGGCTGAGGAGAACTCAAAGTTGGTTTTTCCAGCCAATCCTCTCTTCAGCCCAGGTCCTTATCTTGGCTGAAGAGTACTCAAAGTTGGTTATTCCAACCAACCTCTCTTCAGCCTAGATCTTTATCTTGGTTGAAGAGTACTAAAAGTTGGTTATTCCTGCCAACCTCTCTTCAGCCTAGATCCTTATCTTGGTTGAAGAATACTCAAAGTTGGTTATTCCAGCCAACCTCTCTTCAGCCTAGATCATTATCCTGGCTGAAGAGTACTCAAAGTTGGTTATTCCTGCCAACCTCTCTTTAGCCTAGATCCTTATCTTGGCTGAAGAGTACTCAAAATTGGTTATTCCATCCAACCTCTCTTCAGCCTAGATCCTTATCCTGGCTGAAGAGTACTCAAAGTTAGTTATTCCGGCCAACCTCTCTTCAGCCTAGATCCTTATCTTGGGTGAAGAGTACTCAAAGTTGGTTATTCCTGCCAACCTCTCTTCAGCCTAGATCCTTATCTTGGGTAAAAAGTACTCAAAGTTGGTTATTCCAGCCAACCTCTCTTCAGCCTAGATCCTTATCTTGGCTGAAGAGTACTCAAAGTTGGTTATTCCTACCAACCTCTCTTCTGTTGCCCCTAGCTGACAAATGACTGAGAATAACTTTTACAATAAGAAGACTTTATACTGAAAAAGTAAACTACTTGTACTATTTTGAAAAAAGGAAAAACTACACTTATTCTAAGGAAAAAGCTAAAAATAAAATAACTTGAGATTAGCAGTATTCTATGGCCTGGGAACAACCATGTTGTCTCTATCTTCCAAGTGATATGCCCATTTTCCCGCTAAACCAACCACTTTGTACGGTCCTTCCCAGTTAGGTCCCAACTTGCTATCTCCGGGTACCAAAGTGTTGCTCATTACTTTGCGTAATACCCAATCCCCAATCTTGAATTGCCTCGGATGCACCGTTTTGTTATATTTTCTAGATAACTCCTATTGGTACGAAGCAATGTGAACTAGAGCTCGTTCTCTTTTCTCTTCTGCAAGGTCGAGTTCCAAGGCTATGGTTTCGTTATTTAAGTCTGGGTCAAAATTTTCATTTCTAATAATGATGAGGCCTACTTCCAGTGGGATTACTGCCTCCATGTCATAAGCCAAGGAAAAAGGCGTTTCTCCAGTTGACCGCCGAGGTGTGATACGGTAAGCCCATAAAACATGAGGAAGCTCCTCAGCCCACTTGCCTTTTACTTTCTCTAACCTTTTCTTCAATCCATCTAAGACGACTTTGTTTGATGCTTCCGCCTGGCCATTTGCTTGGGGGTATGCTGGTGTAGAGTTGTAAAATTCTATCTTGTATTCATCACAAAAGCCTCTAAAAATTTTGCCATCGAACTGAGTGCCGTTGTCAGATATTAAGGCCTTGGGTATGCCGAATCGAGTGATGATATTCTGCCAGACGAACTTCTTTACGTCTTTCTCCTTTATTGATGTGAGTGTTTCTGCCTCCACCCACTTTGTGAAATAGTCTGTTGCTACAAGAAAGAACTTTTTGTTGTCGGGTGTCGTTGGAAATGGTCCTACTATGTCCAAGCCCCACATTGCGAAGGGCCATGGGCTAGTTAATGGTAGAAGCTCTCTAGCTGGTTGATGTATTTGGTGTGCGAACTTTTGGCATTTCTCGCACCTCTTGACATACTTCTCTAAATTTGCTTGCATGTATGGCCGCCAATATCCTTGTGAAATTGCTCTGTAGGCCAATGATTTTCCCCCTTGGTGGCTTCCGCATACGCCTTCATGTATCTCAAACAAGAATGCTTCGACCTTGCTAGGATGAACACATTTTAGGTAAGATCTTGTGAAGGATTTTTTGTACAAGGCCAGTGATGGAGAGAGCCAAAATTGTTGTGACTTTGCTCTTATTTTGTTGGTCCCTTTATTCTCTTCGGGTAAGACGCCGTCTTTTAAGAATACTATAATAGAATCCATCCATGAAAGGCCTAGTTTGGCACAACATACCTCAGCTACTTCGGGTTCTTCAATTCTTGGTCTTGGTAGGAAGTCGATCAATAATGGATGTGGGATGGATGTATCTGCCATCGAAGCAAAGCCTGCTAGTTCATCTACTCTACTATTTTCTTCTCGACCGATCTGCTCTATCCGCACTACTTCGAATTTCATGATCTCCTTTCTGACTAACTCTTGGTACTTAGCTATCCTCTCATCTTTCGCCTTGTAGTCTCCTGAAATCTGGTTTACTACTAGCTGGGAGTCACTGTAAACCATTAGCTCGGTGGCCTGCATGAAAAGTGTGGATTTTAAGCCTGCTAAAAGTGCTTCATACTCCGCCTCATTGTTTGATGCTGAGAAGCCAAGGTTGACTGCTTGTTCCACTATTAAGCCATTTGGTAAGATGAGGACTATGCCAAGTCCTGCACCGTGCCTGTTGGATGCTCCATCTACGAAGAGTTTCCACATCTCTTCAACGAATAGCTTCCAACAAATAGATGGATCGGACGATGTTTTGGGATCATGAATGTTACTGGTGTTTTCCTCCAATTCCATGCCAGCTGTAGGTGTTATATCTTCATTGTTAGACCGCCTCAAGTCTTTGCTTTTTGATGAGTCCTCACTGAGAATGGCATGGTTTATTCCCTCATTCTGATCCTCAAGCCTGTGTGGTTTGTAATGTGGCTGGGTATCCTGTAACAGGGGTTACACATTTTCTACGGCACTTTCCATCCCCATTTCAGTTGTACCAATCAAGTCAATTGAGCAGATGTGATGACTTCCTGGTGTGAACTCAGCCACGAAGTTTGCCAAAGCTTGGACTTTTATTGCGGTTCTGGGTTGAAACTTGACATCGAACTGTCCCAATTCTACTGCCCACTTCAAGATTCATCCTGAAAAATCTGCTCTCTCAAACAAAGCTTTTAAGGGAAAGGCTGTTAAGACGTTTATGGTGTGGGCGTGAAAGTAATGTGATAACTTCCTTGAAGCCATCATCAAAGCTAAGGCCAGCTTTTCCAATGGTAGGTACCTAGTTTCTGCACCCAACAAGGTTTTGCTAACATAAAAGATAGGCAGGTGTTGGATTCCTTCCGCTCTGACCAACACTGCGCTAACTGCATGTTGCGAAACTGCTAAGTACAAGAAGAGCTCTTCTCCCGGTACTGGGGTTACTAGCAACAGCAGAGAGGTCATGTAATCTTTCAAGCTCTTTAGGGCGCAGTCGCATCCTTCGTCCCACTCAAACTTGGCTTTTCATGCTTGGAAGAATGGTCGGCATCTGTCTGATGGCCGACTTATAAACTGGTTGAGTACGGCTACTAGGCCGGTGAGATGCTGTACCTCCTTGACTGTGTTAGGTCTCTTAAGGTCCTGGATTGCTTGATTTGAGAAGGTTCTGCTTCTATACCTCGGTTAGTCACCAGAAAGCCTAGGAATATGCCTGATCCTACGCCGAATGCACACTTGGATGCATTTAGGCGCAACTTGTTCTTCTTTAGGATTTGGAACATTTCGTCTAGGTCCCTGAGATGGTCTTTCTCATCCTTGCTTTTGACCACCATGTCATCTATGTAAGCCTAAATTGTTTTGCCTAACAATGGTTCAAACATTTTGGTGACCATCCGTTGAAATATGGCCCCTGCAGTTTTTAAGCCAAAGGGCATGACCTTGTAACAATACAATCCTCTGGGCGTTGTAAAAGATGTGACCTCCTAGCCTGGCTCATACATAGCAATATGATGGTAACCTCTATACGCATCAAGGAAGCTAAGTCGATTATGCCATGCCGTCAAGTCTACCAGTTGGTCTATCCTGGGTAAGAGAAAGCTATTCTTTGGGCATGCCTTGTTGACTGTTTTGTAGTCCACGTAAACACGCCATTTTCCATTCTTCTTTGGTACTACTACAGTATTGGATATCCACCAAGGATAGTGTACTTCTCTGATAGCTCCTGCCTCCAGCAAGTTTCCCACTTCCTCTGCCACTATCTCTATGTGGTGGAGTGCTGATCTGCGAGTACGCTGTATGATTGGTCTAGCAGTCGGGTGGACATTAAATTGGTGACAGATGAAGTTTGGGTCAATACCAAGCATGTCGTATGGTGTCCAGGTGAACACTTCGATGTTAGAGGTTAAAAATTCCATGACCTCTATTCTATTAGTGCTGGACAAAGACGAGCCGAGTAAAAAGAACTTTTCTGGGTTCTTTTCGTCTATCCTTACCTCTACCAAGTCTTCCATTGCCTTCTGTTCAGCTGCCTTGCCAACATCCGCAAACAGTTCATTGCTCTCAGGCTCTTCTACCATCTGTATATACCATTTTGCAGCGCGGTTGCCATTTACTGTGACGAAGCACTGCTTTGACATAATTTGGTCTCCCAAGATCTCTTCAATTACTCCGGCTTCGTTGGGGAACAACAATGCTTGATGGTAGGCTGACACTATCGATCACATGGCGTGCAACCATGTCCTCCCCAAGATTATGTTGTAAGTGGAAGGAATTTTCAATACCCAGAATTCCACCTGTTTCGTCATAATTCTTGCTTTGACTGAGAGGATTATCTTGCCCACTGGCCACTCTGGCATTGAGTTAAATCCGATTAGGGGAGATGTTGCAGGTGCCAGGTCTTGTGTCCTCTAGTTTCAGTTGTTTAAAGGTTTCATAATATATTATCTCACATGAGCTTCCTTGGTCAATCAAAATCTGCTTGATGTCGAAATTTTTGACGCCTAGAATGACAACCAGTGTATCATTATGAGGGCAATATATCGTTGCTAAATCTTTGTCTGAAAAAGATATGACATTCGTGGCCTCTGTTCTCCCCTTCTTGATGGCAGGTTGCGCACTTAATACCTCCCTTAAGTGTTCAGCCTTTTTGATCATCCCCCTAAGCTCACATACCTGTTCAAGTTCGAATATCCCATGTATTACATTAATTACGCCTTGAAGTGGAGCAGTGACCAGCATCCCGTTTGGCCCGTTGAGGTCCGGGGGGGTTGGCTGTGTTCCCTCTTCAATATACTGGTCTAGGTGACTAGCAGCTACTAATTCTTCCAGATGTTGCCTCAGGGTTGTGCAGTTTTCAATTAGGTGCCCCTTCTCATCATGGAAGGTGCAGCGGGATCTCTCATCGTAGCCCCTTTATGCTACTCCCAACTTGGCTGGCCGCCGAACGAAGGGTTCATTCTTTATCTCGCTGAGAATTCGGTAGATGGGTTTATTGAACACGGTGGTGATGGCAGTGCGAACTCTCAACCTCTTTTTTTCTGGGTCCTTCCTGTTGGCTCGCCTGCCTCGTCCATTCCTGTTTGGTTGTTCTACCGTGTTGACTTTTGCTGCAGTCTTTTTGTCTGGTATTATTGTTGAGCCAGATTTTGCTTTAGCCTAGGCGCTATCTTCCTCCACGCGGATATGTTGGTACACCCTCTCCATTAGGGCCTCCATCGTAAGGGGTGGCATCATAGTAATTGAGTTCCTCAACTTGTTTCCGACTAGTAAACCCTTTTTGTATTGCGTGATGGTGAGATTTGTGGGGCAGTCTCCTATCTGGTTGAAAGTCTCCCAATATCAACTGTTGTAGGATCTCGACGTCTCCTTGTCGTCCATGTCAATAAAGAGTAGCTGATCGATCTCCACTGGTGTCTTGGTGTTCGTTCTGAACCTAGTCACGAACAACTCTGCCAATTGTGCCCAGAAGGCGATGCTGCCTTATGCTAGCCTTTCGAACCAGGTTAGACCTAGGTCGCCAAGGCTGGATGGGAACAGGATATACATCAGGGCCTCATTCTGCCGGTACACTGCCATAACTTGGAGAAAGTGGCGAAAGTGCATGTAGGGGTCTGTCTTCCCCTCATAAGTGGTGAATTTGGGCTGGTGGAAGCCCGAAGGTAGTGGTGCATTCTCTATTGCCGGAACGAGCGGCGAGCTCTGCAACCTTGCTAATACCTTATCCGCTGGTTCGTAAGTAAGGCGAGGCATTGGCATCCCTACTTCGACACTTCCATGTGTCCTAGGGGCCAATCGCTGTAGAGCTGAAATCCTGTGGGGGTCGCGGGCCCTGGAGTCCTCCTTCTATCGGGCCCTCTCCTCAAGTACTGACTGTAAGGCAGATGATCTAGGCAACTCCGTGTACCTAGATGTCGTCTGGTGCGTGTGCAAGGGCCGATAGGTGCTTCCCTTAGTACACGATCTCTCAGTTCTTGTTCTCTCAGACCTGGAGTAACGAGTCTTGGAAGTCCTTGATTGAGTGTCGCCTATTTTAAGGCTCCTACTTTCTGCTTGTGATGGTGTGGTATGCCTATCACGATCCTCCGAGTGGCGAATGGGCGTGTTGCCTTTGCGCCCCTCTCTTGTTGCCACCCCTTTCCCTTTTATCTGGCACTTCATTGTCTCCATGTCTGCCGCCATCTTCCTAATTAACTTGTCCTGCTCTTTTATGCGATCCTCCAGAACTTGAGGGTCCATCATCCGCCTCTGTCTATCAGGACTTTGAGAGCGACGGGGGCTAGTGCCCCGTCTCACCCTTGCGTCTCTCCGGGAGTTCCGTTGCTGGGGTTCTAAATCCGCCATGGGAGGGATAGAAGGCAAACCTTCGCGCCTCTCACCCCCCTCCGGGGTTTGCCCATCAATAGCTGATTGCGGCAAGTCTTCATTGTGCGCCATTACTTCCAACTAGAGAGGAAAGCTTGATCAAGAGGTTTTGTTCTTTGTGGACTTCCCACAGATGGTGCCAATTGTACGAGCACGAAATAATGTTCTCGTATAATCCTGTTGATCAAGTCTGCGCTCCTCCAAACGTCGTCGCTTTACTCCCTGAAAACACAAACGTGAGCTAGCCGGCGGGGTGTGCCGAATACCTCTCCGATGCCTAAGTTAGCCAAATAGACAAATAGGTAAAAGCTCTGTATATTCGAGAATCAAAGTTGTGATGCCTGTACATAGGTTATGTTATGGGCTTTTATAGGTTCCGCGTGGCACAATCCTAGTAGGACTCTTATTCCTCAATATAGAGTCCTCCTAAGAATCACACTCCTGAAAGATAATGCTTATCTTTCAACACCCTCATCACTGCTTTAACCAAGTGGAATGGTTTTACCTCGGCAGCATGACAAAGCAGCTAGGCTAACATGTACTGACGTGGCAAGTTTCACCGAACTTTCCTTAGCTCGGTTCTACTTTGCTTTACCTAGCTCGATATCAACTTGTTTGTATAATGCAACTCCTCGTACCCCAGTTCAAAATACGCGAATCGAGCTAACTTCAGTCATCCATGACCGAGCTAACAAAGACCAGTGGCAAAGCCTATTCTACTCAGCCCATAGATCGACTCGCTTCTTCCCAATTCTAGCTCGGCCCAGACTTACGCTTTTTACCCTCTCATTGGTGATATTGATTTTTTTGTTAAATATGAATAACATTAAGAAATAAATGCACAATTTGCATTCCTTTCCACCCTCTGTTTTTCAATCAATGATAACATAATGTAATCACCGATGTATACATTTACATTGCCCTATTATTATTGTTGTTTTTGGATTTGATTTTGTAATAAACTCCCTATTTTTACTCTTTATCCATCTTGATGATGTTGATTTTTTTTTTTGTTGAATATTACATTCATTTATTATTAATGTTGTTTGTGGTTGTGATTTGTAATGAACGCCCTAGTTTTTTCCCTCTGTCAATGTTGGTATTGTTGATTATTGATGTCCATAGAACCCCAATCTTCACCTAAAAATCTAATGGAATATGATATAAATATTCACATTGTGACATCAATGGCAATATTCACATTATGAACATCAATGGCAATATTCACATTATGGTTGTCAATCTTCTTTTGGGTCAATGTGAATTCCATTATACGTAATGTTAAAATTTACATCAGATTGTCAAATATTAGTAATGACTTGTTTGTCTTAAATTGTCATGTGTTATTGTTTTGTAATACACTCTTTATCTCCTCCTTTGTGTCAATGTCAGACTTGTTGGTGTTGTTGGTTGTTGATGGTCATAAAATAATTACAGTCAAAACTTTGGATGGTTGCTAACCCTGTTTTGGTTACATGTTAATTCTTGTAAGCATATTGTAAATAATTACATCATATTGTTTCACTTGTTATTGATTAACATCAATGTCAATATGCAAATTCTGAACATAATGTCAATAATTACATTCTGAACATAATGTTAATATTTACATTGTAACATTCTGAACATAATGCCAATAATTACATTCTGAACATAATGTTAATATTCACATTATAACATTCTGAACATAATGTTAACATTCACATTGTAACATTCATATTGAATATTCACACCATATATTTGGCTGTGAACATTCACAGTCAAATATACAATGTAATGATGTGAAGATTAACATCATGTATACGTCGTGCTAGTTTAATAGTTGTAATATGTTATTATTTCATATTTCATCTGCTATTTTCCTCCCATTTTTTAGTGGTTATTCTTGTTGGAGTAGTTGATTATGATCAAATGATTTGAAGTGCCAAAATTTTGCTCATTTTTTAGACACGTGAACTAATGACATGATATATGATCCATGTGAATATTCACACAATTTATTTAATTTTTATTGTTTTATCCTATGTTGTATAGTGTTCATGTGAATATTGACATCATGGTTTTGCTCAATGCAACCATGGTCACATCATTCAAATTTTGGATGGTTGTCAACCCTATTTTGGTTACATGTGAATTCTTGTAAGCATATTAAATAATAACATCTTATTGTTTCACTTGTTATTGAATGATTGTCACGATCCAAACCCGCTCCTATGGGTTCAGCATCGTAACCGGCCAGTAATCCTGAGATTACTAAAGGCCTCTGAGACAGATTAATATAATAATAAGGGCTAGCGGAAGCAAATAACAAATATACAATATCCATGGAGCTGTGCAGACCTATATGAGACAGAAAAATTTTAAACTTTTATATACATATCTGTACATCATCCTTACGACATCATATACATATAGACTAAACCAAAAAGGACTTAGCCCTATTTACAAAATAAACGAAAACTTGTTTAACCAAACAAGAAGACAAAGCTTAAACTTTATGCACTTAGCCATAAACTCTAGACACGTCCGGAACCTCCACGAGAGGCACATAGGTAGGCTGACAGAAAGAAGAATCCATGCAGCAGCTCTAGGACTAATCACACGCCTGATCACCTACATACATAAAATAATACAGTGAGCTGGAGCCCAGTGAATAATAACAAAGTAAAGGGCTTTTAATGAATGATGTCCATCACAGGATCAGAAATTAGAGCTTATATCAGAAACATATTCTTATTATATCAGAAACATATTCTTATCGGAAACAGAGTCTTATGCATATTCGGGTTTCAAATCAGAAATAAATTCAAATACATGTTCATATTCATATTCAGATTTTGCATAAGATCATACGTGGTACACCCATTAGCTATCAAATCAACTTGGTCCTGAGACCCACATGTATAGTCGGTACCGACGACCATAAAGGTCCATATCTTGCGCGCAAGTAGCCATGGTATTGTTATCCCCAGGTAAGGGCCACGTGAATGTAGGTCTTGGTATTATTACCCCCGGGCAAGGGTCACATGAATATAAGCCACAGTATTGTTACCCCTGGGCAAGGACCACGTGCATATTGGCCACAATATTGTTACCCCCGGATGAGGGCCACGCGCAGATTGGCCACGGTATTGTTTCCCCCGGGCGAGGGCCACGTGAACTAAAGGTGCCACAAATACATTTCAGAAAATTGGACATTCATTCATAATTCATAAAATAGCATTTCAGAAAACAGATCGTATCATATCAGTCAGAAAATACTTAAAGTTAAACATAACTTTACAGAGTTATTACTCACAGTGTTCAGATGCTTGGTCCGCCCTTGTAGCTGACCCTACACAATTCATAATACACATAGAAATCGGGTCACAATATAATTTATTCTGTTCTTAACTTGTTTAATTCTCTTTTTACCAAATTACACATCAATTTGCAATTTCACAAATTCATCACAAGTCGCAAATAATATCATCAACTCAACATACTTCTTAACACATATCTCAACACAATCCAACATAATCCACACTATTTAACATGATTTAACTCATCACCACTAAATATAATTCAACATCTTTCAGGGTGAAGTCTTAAATTCCCATTTCATCATTTCATCTCAAGGCTCTTATCATCCATAACATTAATAATCTTGTTCCCCAATTTGCACCTCACATAATAGCATGATTCACAATGTCTATAATAGAGGTTCATTCGCAAATTTTAAACATAATTTTCAAACACTTTCAAATTCCAATTAAACTTGTACTTATATAATTCAACGTACCAATTCCATGATTCTACTTTCAATTTGGGCAAAATCATTGGTAATCATCATGGATCAACTTAGGGTTTTCAAGAAAATTAAGGATTTCAAGAAAAATCCAAACTTCCCAAACTATTACTGTTTATTCCAATTTTCTCATTGATTACACACCTAAGGTTCATAATCCATCATCTTAACCCAACAATTGCACCCCCAACATTTCAAACCCTAAACCCCCAAATCTCATATCGGACCCTATATGCTCAAAAATATAGATTTTGTATTTATATAGTCAAAATACCATAAATCCATCCATTAATGCAAGTATTGAAAGGAAACTAGGACCCCTATCTCAAGAATCAAGCAAAAGAACGAAGCTCCAAGAAGAATCCTTCGCCAATCCGAAATCCAATCGGTTGAAAAGTGAGTTCTTCAAGCCGTCATCACTTTTTGGTGGAAGATCTTGATCAATCTAAAGGGAAATGAGAGGCATTTAAGGTCAAAGACCTAGGGTTTTCGGACCTAGGTGAGAGGGATGAAGAGATGAGATGAAAAGTGTGAAGAATGATCTAGAAATGTGTCTTTAAACTTACTAAATTTGCGCAGTCAGCTCGAGCATCTCTTTTCCTGCTCGAGCGTACCTGTTTTCAGCACAGATTCCAAAACTTCAAACATGCGTAACTCTCTCATCCGGACTCCATTTTAGGTCGTTCTTGTGTCCAAATCGAAGCCCCGGAAATAAGCTTTCCAATGGTCTAGCCTCACATATAAATTCAAAGTGTGGAAAAAGAAAAGGGCAAAAGAGTGACAGTTGCTCTTAAGAAAAATAATCCGAATTAAATTCTTGGTTCACTCTTACTTTACCATTATGCTACCATTTCGATCAATAACCCAAAATAAAACAAGGAGATTCCAAATACACTAATAAAAAAATGTCAAGGACAATCTCACTTTCCACGCTCGAGCGCACAGACCAACAAAGCTGTCCGTTCGAGCGACCATTCCTACACTCGAGCAAGAATTCACAACTTTCAGAATTTCGGACCGTCTGCAAAAATGCTGGGAACCTCTTAAGTTCGCTCGAGGGTCAACTCCCCCGCTCGAGCAGAAGGAAAAATTTTAGATCGTTACAATCTTTCCCCCTTTAGGAAGTTTGGTCCTCCAAACTTAAATCACTTGTATCGCAGTCAAATCATATAGTTTTGTCTCCTTCCAATTTTTGCTCTCAAGTAACTTCCTTATCACAAAATCTCATCGCAGGAGTTTAACTCATCATCATTTATGTATAGATTAATAATCCAAATTGGCTTAGCCACCATAATTTATCCTCTAATATAATGGTGGACCTCATAGTTAGCCTCATATTTAGGTTCACAACATCAATACATAAAACGCATTATTCATGAAACTCATATATTTTGTGTAGCTATTCACATAACTTCAAATAATTCTCATATTTCCCAAATAATCAAGGCTCAATCTCAAATAATACTCATGACTATACTTCCTTGTTTCAAATGAATTCAAACTATTCTATCATTGATATTCACACAGTTTAATTCCTTTATTCGACGGCCAGTGATCAATAACAAGTAAAAGTTTTAATGAATGACGTCCATAACAGACTCAAAAATCAGAATTCAGATCAGAAATAGATTCTTATAATTGTTCAGATTTATAAATAGTCATATGTGGTACATCCATTAGCACAAACAGATCATATTGGTCATAAAGACCCATATACAGAGCAGATGGTCACAAAAGACCCTTATACAGAGTAGATCAGACAGATGATTATGCATAATCAGTTCTATGAATGGAACCCACGTGAAACCCTAGTACCAGATAACAGATAACAGATACACATGATGCTAAGGATGCCACGATACATTTCATAAATAGGACAATCATTTATCTATACAGAAGATATCATTTCAGAAAATAGAGCCTATCATATCAGTTAGAAAATACTCATAATTGAACATATCTTACAAGGTTGTTACTCCCAGATAGTAATTCATAATTCATATATAGCAAAGATTGATGCTAATGATATTCATGACCCGACTCTTTCGTTTCAAATAAATCACAACATTTTATTGCGAATAGCCACTTGAAGTCCTCAAATTAGATTATGTATTTGATACAACAACGATAACTAACCCGAATTCCTGGTCCACAAATTCTTTGACCAATGATTTGGATATTTGCTCCCATGTAATTCATAAGTCATCTAGTCAAATAAGTGGGGGAATTTACTCAATTAGTCCCACAAGAAAGATATTTAATCTCGGAAGTCAAAGACAAGTCACTTAGGTGTCTGATTAACATTCACTTAATAGATAGAAGGTCCATTCACATACATCGGGGTTTTGGGTCATATTCATGGTACAATATTCCACATAATATGATTTTTTTTTTTTAACTAAACATATTCTTATTGATCTCTTAATTAAGTACTAACCTTCATTCTGAGTAAGTGACTTGGGATATCCTTTCATTTTTGGACAATCTTTCACCCGATGTCTTATTTCTACACATCCGAAGCATGCTCCCGTAAATCAATGACATATCTGTCTATGAGGCTTGCGACACATTGGACATATTGGGGCAGTTTTACTTTTTCATTGACATCCCACATGAAGTGCTCAGAACAGGTTGGGTATGTCAGAACAGGTTGGGTACGTGAAGCAACCTCAACAACAAATTCAAATCCACAATGTCTCTGACCACAATAGCCTTATTGACAAATCAATAGGGTGGGGTTTTGTTCCATTAGTTCTAAAAGAAAAGTCATTTACTTCTGAAAGTCAAAGACAATCGCATATGGCCAATATTCACATATCATACTCAGCATTACATCCCAATAATCCATATTAAAAGCATTGAGTCAAATCTATAGTATAGCATTTCCAAATAATATAGATCCTCCGGGTAATGAAGAAACACTTATTACATATCACTAATCCCAATAATCAACTCATTTATGTTCAAATGGGTTGAAATAAAAGAACGAGTTCTGAATCAATCATTATACAAACGTTCGTTCACAGGTAGAAAGGGTGCTCAATAGTGGTCTCGGCAAACCAAAGCATTCCCATCCCAATTGTTTCAATAACCTCAAATTAAGTTCCAAATGCCCAAGTAGATGAGTTCTAAATTTACCATAATCAATTAAACAAATATAGGAAAGTCAATTCTAACTTAAGACCTTTTTGCATTTACTAGACATTCTACCACCAACTTTCGAACACATTCTTTGATTCCTTAGTTGGCCAGTACTATATTGGCATAGACAATTGACGATTCATTATTTCCATTCTTATCGAGTTATTGTTAAAACTAAGCTTCAACCTTCTCAATCCTTTGCAAATTAGTCAATTCAAAATTATTATTTTTTTGTTCCATGAGGTTCTTTAAGAAATACACATTTACAACTTCGACGAAGAATAGTATCTTGCTTTCTATTATGCATTAACTCTTTTGACTAACACTAGAAGCGAACTTCATTTCCAATGTTGACAATGCAATCCTAGCAAATAAAATTGATCTCTTTCCAATATTAAACAAGCCAATCTTCATTGGTTTAGCCCTTAGTCACACTTCATTAATTCTAGTAATTTCGATCAAGTTTTAAGTAACCAGATCCTAAATTTATCAAACTTTAGGTAGGAGAAATTCACATAACCAAAACATATGATATAACTACTCAAAATTCCATACACATGCTTAAGGTACTCCTTCACTTATCAATTACGTTAGGTACTAATCCTTAAATTGACTGGTCGACTTGAAATCTCCTTAAAATTTTATTATTCCTGAATAATCTTTCATTAGCTGTTTTATCTCTCCATATTTGAAGTAGGCTTCTTAAAATCTGATAATAAACCCGTTAGAATATTTTCAACAAATCGAACATTTGGAGAATGCACTTATATCTTGTTTACAATTACTTGTCTTTCCAAATTTTGCTTAACACTTAACATTCTGCTTCTTAGGCATATTATGTGATCACAAGGCAAAGGTGGATAATACTTGAAATAAAACTGGTAAGCTTAAAGCATAACATCAGAAATTTGACTATAAGTTAAACAATTATACAAAGTCATCGGTGGGGCAACCTAATCACTCCCATGGAGTTGACCGAGAATTTCCGATTCGAAGCTACGCCGGCTGAACGCGATTCTAATTGGACTTTCAAGGTCATTCAACAAAGGTATGAGACTCTATGGTTCACACATTAGATTCTTCACTGAATCAATATATTTCTTACATACTTAACAGTTTTCTTATCCTCAATCACCATAGCTCCACGTACCTCATTGAATCATCAAATTCCTCAATTTTCTCAAATATTCTCGTAGTCTAATTTTACATTCAACTATGCAACTTTCGTAACTTCCATCAAAGATTTCATTAATTCCTTCTAATACCGCGTTCCCACAGATCAATATACTCGTATTCATTAATGTGCCAACCAGAAAATTACATTTCCTTTATAGCATTAAAATTCCACAACAGCTCTTAACTTCAATACTAAACTTATTGAATAAACACATTCCAGTCTCCCCTAATCATTGAAATATCAAAATAACCCTTAACTCTTATAACACTATATTCTTACAAATCATTACGCTTGTGCCCACCAAATTTTTAGTCGAAAATTATAATTTCCTCATAACATCAAAGTCCCATAATAGCTATAACTTTTGGTCTTCATACAAAACTTATCGAATGAACACATCCCGACCTCTTTCAATCGTCAAAATTTCACAATAACTCTTTATTTTTAGTTTCAATACTTAGTTTATTAAACAACCTTATACATATTTTTCTGAATGCACAACATAACATTTACTTGTTAGATGCATGCCAACTTAAATTCATCCTAGACATTCTAATGCTCAATGGATACATGTGTGAGATATTAACTCGTGCTTTGATACCACTCTATCACGACCCAAACCCGCCCCTATGGGTTCAGAATCGTAACCAGCTAGTAATCCTGAGATTACCGAAGGCCTCTGAGATAGATTAATATAATAATAGGGGCTAGCGGAATCAAATAACAAATATATAATATCCATTGAGCTGTGTAGACTTATATGAGACAGAAAAATTTAAAACTTTTATATACATATCTACACATCATCCTTACGACATCATATACATATAGACTAGACAAAAAGGGACTTAGCCCTATTTACAAAATAAACGAAAACTTGTTTAACCAAACAAGACAAAGCTTAAACTTTGTGCACTTAGCCATAAACTCTAGACACGTCCGGAACCTCCACAAGAGGCACATAGGTAGGCTGACAGAAAGAAGAATCCAGGCAGCAGCTCTAGAACTAATCACACGCCTGATCACCTACATACATAAAATAATACAGTGAGCTGGAGCCTAGTGAATAATAACAAAGTAAAGGGTTTTTAATGAATGATGTCCATCACAGGGTCAGAATCAGAGCTTATATCAGAAACATATTCTTATCGGAAACAGAGTCTTATGCATATTCAGGTTTCAAATCAGAAATAAATTCAAATACATGTTCATATTCATATTCATATTCATATTCAGATTTTGCATAAGATCATACATGGTACAGCCATTAGCTATCAAATCAACTTGGTCCTGAGACCCATATGTATAGTCGGTACCGACGACCATAAAGGTCCATATCTTGCGCGCAAGTAGCCATGGTATTGTTACCCCCAAGCAAGGGCCACGTGAATGTAGGCATCGGTATTATTACCCCCGGGTAAGGGCCACATGAATATAAGCCATAGTATTGTTACCCCTAGGCGAGGACCACGTGCATATTGGCCACAATATTGTTACCCCCGGACGAGGGCCACGTGTAGATTGGCCATGATATTGTTACCCCCGGGCGAGGGCCACGTGCAGATTGGCCATGGTATTGTTATCCCCGGGCGAGGGCCACGTGAACTAAGGGTACCACAAATACATTTTAGAAAATTGGACATTCATTCATAATTCATAAAAATAGCATTTCAGAAAACATATCGTATCATAGCAGTCAAAAAATACTTAAAGTTAAACATAACTTTACAGAGTAATTACTCACAAATGCTTGGTCCGCCCTTGTAGCTGACCCTACACAATTCATAATATACATAGAAATCGGGTCACAATATAATTTATTCCGTTCTTAACTTGTTTAATTCTCTTTATACCAAATTACACATCAATTTGTAATTTCGCAAATAACATTATCAACTCAACACACTTCTCAACACATATCTCAACACAATCCAACATAATCCACACTATTTAACATGATTTAACTCATCACCACTAAATATAATTCAACATCTTTCAGGGTGAAGTCTTAAATTCCCATTTCATCATTTCATCCCAAGGCTCTTATCATCCATAACATTAATAATCTTGTTCCCCAATTTTCACCCCACATAATAGCATGATTCACAATGTCCATAATAGAGGTTCATTCGCAAATTTTAAACATAATTTTCAAACACTTCCAAATTCCAATTAAACTTGTACTTATATAATTCAACCTACCAATTCCATGATTCTACTTTCAATTTGGGCAAAATCATTGGTTATCATCATGGATCAACCTAAGGTTTTCAAGAAAATCAAGGATTTCAAGAAAAATCCAAACTTCCCAAACTATTACTGTTTATTCCAATTTTCTCATTGATTACACACCTAAGGTTCATAATCCATCATCTTAACCTAACAATTGCACCCCCAACATTTCAAACCCTAAAGCCCCAAATCTCATATCGGACCCTATATGCTCAAAAATATAGATTTTGTATTTATATAGTCAAAATACCATAAATCCATCCATTAATGCAAGTATTGAAAGGGAACTAGGACCCCTACCTCAAGAATCAAGCAAAAGAACGAAGCTCCAAGAAGAATCCTTCGCCAATCCGAAATCCAATCGGTTGAAAAGTGAGTTCTTCAAGCCGTTATCACTTTTTGGTGGAAGATCTTGATCAATCCAAAGGGAAATGGGAGGCATTTGAGGTCAAAGACCTAGGGTTTTCGGACCTAGGTGAGAGGGATGAAGAGAGGAGATGAAAAGTGTGAAGAATGATCTAGAAATGTGTCTTTAAACTTGCTGAATTCGCGCGGTCCGCTCGAGCGTCTCTTTTCCCCCTCGAGCGTACCTGCTTCCAGCACAGATTCCAAAACTTCAAACATGCGTAACTCTCTCATTCGGACTTCGTTTTAGGCCGTTCTTGTGTCCAAATCAAAGCCCCATAAATAATTTTTCCAATGGTTCTAGCCTCACATCTAAATTCAAAGTGTGGAAAAAGAAAGGGCAAAAGAGTGACGGTTGCTCTTAAGAAAGATTATCCGAATTAAATTCTTGGTTCACTCTTACTTTACCATTATGCTACCACTTCGATCAATAACCCAAAATAAAATAAGGAGGTTCCAAATACACTAATAAAAAAATGTCAAGGACAATCTCACTTTCTACGCTCGAGCATCGCTTTCCACGCTCGAGCACACAGACCAACAAAGCTGTTTGCTCGAGCGACCATTCCTACGCTCGAACAGGAATTCACAACTCTCAGAATTTTGGTCCGTCTGCAAAAATGCTGGGAACCTCTCAAGTCCGCTCGAGCGTTAACTCCCCCGCTCGAGCGAAGGGAAAAATTTCGGGTCGTTACAGTGACATAAATGCCAATATGCACATTCTGAACATAATATCAATATTCATATTCTAAACATAACGTTAATATTCACATTGTAACATTCTGAACATAATGTCAATAATTACATTATAAACATAATGTTAATATTCACATTGTAACATCTTTTGGTTCAATATGAATTCCATTATACATAATGTCAATATTTATATCAGATTGTTACATATTGGTAATGACTCCAAACCGATGACAATATTAACAACATAAGATCGTAACCATCACAGACATTTACATCATGTTTTGTTCTTGCAGGTTTGTTGTTGTAATATGTGACTGTTCTCACCTCTTTATGTCAATGTTGGTTGTCATGTGCTATCACCTCTTCATGTGAACATTTACACCAACTATTCATATACTATTTCACCATCACCATCCCATTATTCACATGGCATATAATAATTTACACTTGTTATCACTATTTATTTGTGAACAGTAACATTAAATTTGTTTGTATTTGAACAAATAGGCCTTCTCCGTAGATTTGATAGCAAAAGAAAGAGAGAGGAATCCCCGTGTCAAAGGCAAACCCGATCAAATAGCTAGTCCTGAACAAGTGAACATGAAAAGGTCAACTACCGGTCTAATATCACTGGATTGGTGAAACTATTGAAGGCTACAAAATTTACAAATGGTCAATTGAAATGCCTTAGGAAAACACCATTTTGGCCCTTAT
Source organism: Camellia sinensis (assembly GCF_055761805.1). Taxonomy (NCBI): domain Eukaryota; kingdom Viridiplantae; phylum Streptophyta; class Magnoliopsida; order Ericales; family Theaceae; genus Camellia; species Camellia sinensis. The sequence goes on from NC_138964.1 coordinate 162,815,544, forward strand.
TTGATTGTTTGATCAGTAATGAAGTCGACCTCAACTATTGCATGAAATACAATGATGTCATTGTACGTATAGTGCAGACATTCAAGACATCCAGTGGGAGGTTTACATCAGGGATAAGAGTATTCAAATTTTTATAAGTGATGTATCACTTATTTTTGGGGTGGATTGCGGTACGAAGCCAATGGACGTCTCTTATAGTGCAAAACCAACAATCGTCATCATACACCGAACATACAAAGATGTCAATCACTTAAGTGCAGCAAAAATACGTGAAATTCTGAATGAAGCATTAAAGGGCACAAAGAAACAAGACAATGAAGAGGTTACAAGATTAATTTGCATGTATGCATGCGTGAAACTATTCTTTTTCACGTCCGAAGAAACAATTTGATGGGCATTCTATTCATATATAGACCCATTAGACAACATGATTGAATATGACTGGGTTGAGAGCATTTGGGCAACCTTGATGGAGTCGGTGGGCCAAAACTGGGGAAAACCAGGACGAGTCACTCGATGTGTTATGTTGTTAATGGTAAATCCTATAAATCTTATTCTATATCTAATATGAACATTCACGAGGTCTGTAGCGACCCTAATTTTTCGTAGGTCATTATTTATTTATTATTACTTCATTTTATTTTTGATTTTATTAATTGCGTGATTACATGAGAATTTAATGTGTTGTTTAGTTAATTTAATGTGATATTTAATTAGTTTAATGTGGTATTTAATTATATATAATTAATCTAAATATTTATATATATTTATATTTTTTTATATAAAAAGTGTTATATATATATTAATCTTATATTATATATTTATGTATACCTAAAAAAAAGTGTTATATGTATTGATTTTATAAAGCATATTTATATCTGTTGAATTTGTATAGTATAATATTATATAATGTCAATTAGGTTATAAGGAGGCTGTCACTAAGATAAAAGGGGGGAAAAATCAAAACAAAACCAAAACGAGAGGTGTTGTGTGCAGTGGCTGTGCAAGCTGTGAGAGAGAGAGAGTAATCAAGAAAAAGAAAGGGTCATGCGGCTCTGTGTGTGTGAAAGAAAGTGTTAGGGTTTTATTTTGGGGGTTTTATTAATTCTTCAAGTAACTCTTTGACCTTCGAAAAAAATATTGTGAGAACAAAACCCACTTCCCTTGATTTCTGTTTAATTCGTTGTTTTTATTTATTTATTTTTATTTATTTGATGTTAGTTTGATTTTGTATTTACATGAAGATAATAAATTGATTTTGATTATTTTGATTAGTTGTGTATGTCAGGTTTAGGATTTTTATATGTATTTATTTTATGGTTGTAATTGCACTCAAGGTTATATGAAATTAAAATAAACTTAAAACCCATAGATAAATTCCTTGTATTCCACCATGACTCCATGGATTGTTATTTTATTTGAGTGTTGGTGAGAAAGAATGTATAAAAAAAAAAAGGTGAGGATTTTGAGATTTATTCGAATGCTTTAGGCTTGGCATTGTTATTTTGTTCTCATGAGTAGATGAGAGATTGTGTATATAGATATTATTGCCTTGTTTTTAGGAGTAGACGAGTACTTTGATTTACGCGCGTACGTATATGCTAACCATCCGAGAAGTGTGGGTCAAACTCGGGTCGATACCCCCGTGCAAGTTTGACTTCGGAGCGGTTTTAGGTATACGGGAGGTACATGGGATATATGTGTAGGTCGGAAGTGAAACGCTGAAGTGGTGGAGTTAAGGTACAAAGAATTTAATTATGAGTTTATTAGTATAGTGTGAATCGTATTGATTTGTACATGTTGAAAATAGTAAAAAACCTCAATAAATTATGAAATTTGGGTAGAGGCATGTATACGTAATTCCAGACAACTTTTGTGTTTTAAATTTTTACTAAAAAGATCGATTAGAAATTGTAATCGGGTGATCTTTGTTACAATAGTTTTTATTTATTTTAGTATTGCAGATTTTAGATGTTATTTTAACCCACGAAACAAGCTCATTTTTATTGGTCAAGCATAAACTTAAGTAAAACATTATTCTAAACACCTTTCGTGTTTTGAATTTTTCAGAAAAAAATCATCCTAGGGCAGATTCTTTTCGTTTTCAGCTTCAGATTTTTCGGTTGAATTCCGTCTAGGTTCTTCTATCAAGTTTTTCTCTCAACCTATCCAGTTTCTACTAAATTCGTTTGCAATGTCTTTTAGGAAATTTAATTCTATACAACTTTTGTTCTTGGAGTTTTGGTTAATTCGAATTATTTAAGCATGAAACGACACATTTTTATTCTTCTTCAGCAAGTTGCTTATGATTAAATTATCCTAATTTTATTTTTGCATAATGGTAGGTCTTACTAACTTTTTATGCAGGGTTGACCCACCATATTTTTTATTTTTATTTTGTTTATTTTATACTCAATTTAAATTTCATTGTGTACAAGTAAGAAACTAAATGTCACTGTATCTCGAAAAACTAACCATTTGTCTCAGTGCGGATGGAACTACTTGTCTTGTCCCGTAACAAGATTAAATGTATTTTTGTTTGTGTCTGGTGGACACGTGGGTGTCAAATATTTCTACTCATACCAGTATACTTATTTACTGACCTGTTTTGTCTCTTAGCATCTCGGGTGCATTCTGTTTGAGTGCAGTCGAACTTCCTTTGTAGGATTAGTTGGGACTACGGTGGTGAAGAGAAATAACTATAGTTGTTGGACATGTCGTTTGGACTTTTTTTTTGTTTTCTTGAGCTTAGGGTTGATATTAATTTATGTATTTATTATTTTTTTTATGACCTTAGTATTTTGATAATTTGGCATGGTTTGTAACCTTACATTATTTAAGTTATTTTGACTATTTATTATTACTTTAATGTTTGAGGAATTGGTTAGTTATGAATTTATGGAGGATGGATTGGTTGGCGTTTTGTTAGTTTTTTTTTTCCCCCTTGTAATCTTTTGAGGATGGAAATTTACTTAAATCCTTTGAAGACATGAACGTTTAGATTTTGTTTCACCCTTAGGATTTGGATGATGGAATATTGATTGGGGTTTAGTCCTAATTTAATATTTAATTGTCCAAATTTTGGGGTGTGATATCTGTCCACTCATGTTGTCAGCAAAACAAATATGACACACACATCGGTACACACTGGTGGCAAGGTTAGCATAAGTACACAGTGATGTGAATGTTCACGACAATGTGGAACGTTAAGAACATTCACATCAATGTGTACTGATATAAACATTGACACTAGTATTTTGCTCATGTTAGCACCAAAACAAATGCGGAACACACATTACTAGGCAATGGTGTAGAAGTTGACATCAATGATGTGAACATTCACATCGCTGTTTATTAATGGAAAAAGTCACGTTAGTAGACATTGGTGTAAGCATTCACATCAGTGTGCTGCTCATGTGAACATTAACAACAGTGCTTACTGATATGAACATTCACGATTGTGTTAAATATGATGAAATCAATATTGATGTTTATTATTTGTTTCATTACTGGTTGTGTGAGCGCAACACCATCTTACAACCCCACAAACTTAATGCCATTATGTGGTGTGTGAAGTGGGATCTCACAGCCTTACATACCAACATGAAGTCCATATCTTTGGCGAAGCTTGGTTTAAATGAGGTAAAAGTATAACAAAAAATGTTATGAACATTCACATACTGAGACAAGGAACTATGTAACCAACATAATGTTTCCAACTCCAGGCATATAGCGGCGAGCTGATGACATCCCCAACAGAAGCAAAAATGTACCATCGTACCAATTTGAATGTGGAGCCCAAACATGAGGTTTTGTTGAATGCACCACCAAAGCAAGATGAAAGCAACGACAATGAAAGCAAAGACAATAAAGACAATGACAATAGCGATGGAATTTCTAGCAATGCTATTGACCTAAATGATGTTAAAGATGACATCAATACCAGCTTTAACAACCCCAATGCTGAGAGAGGTATCATCATAGCACAACCAAGTGAACCGGACATCGTGGATGTACTTATAAAAGAAAATAAAAAAGCTTGGGGTCTTGTACGACAATGGGAAGCAAAATACAAACAGTTGGAAGAATGATGAGAGTTGAGGACAAGGGTGCTCACTGCACTTGAAGCCAAATTATTCGACCAATCGAGCCCCATCTAATATGGACATAGAGATCAAGAATTGCATGGAGCGGAAGGATACAAAAATTCAGCGGTTGACAAAATTGGTCATCAACCTAGAATGCGAAAAAATGATTCTTCAAAACCTTTACGATGATTAGTCTGTCCACATTATCACGCAAGTCGAAGCACAAAAGGTTCTTGACAGCCTTAAGAAGCATCCCATTGCAGCACTGAAAGACATTCTCAGTCCACCATCTAGGGTAAAGCGCATCAAGTAGAAGGTAAGGAAAGAGCACTGCTTGGATGACTTTTAATACCCCGACTTGCCTGGCCAAAGAAAGGGAAAAAGGGAGCTGAAGAGCAATCCCATACAGTCCACATTGTACAAGATTTAGACAAACATCCACAAACAAAGTGCCCAAAAAAATACAAAAAGTTAATATTAATCAACAAACTGAAGGTTTAGGTCAACATGAGCAAACTCAACAAACAGAAAGTTCAAAATTTGCACAAGAACGGAGGTGATGAGTAATGATTATACATATTGAGATTTAATTTATTTTTATAATGATGTTAAGCTTCATATATGTACTTAATAGATTAGATCATTTTATAATTATGCAATGTTAACATTCACATTTTCTGTAATCATAATGCACAGGTTACTTGTGTGGTGAGGGACTCAAAGTCTAGAAATGTGTATTTTGATGACATCATACACATCATCAAGAAAAAATCAATACATAACAACGTATGGCACTCATAAATGTGTACAAAACACATACGCACACACACACTGTAAAGACACTAGAAATAATATACTGCCACCCCTCTGTTTGTGCGGGTGATAGATGTATATGGTGAAATACTACTTGAACTACAAGAGCTGGTCAACCCAACTTTAGAGGATTCGGCATTCATCTTTATAAGCACATGTTTGGTAATAACTAGACTATTTGTTTGTTTATGTTTGATGTTGATGAGAATGTTCACATGAACAGTATTTGATTTGTATGTTGAATAGATATGAATGTTCATCTAAATAGTATATGCTTATATTATTGATTTAAATGCTAGGCAGATGTGAATGTTAACAACAATATTATATGACTGATTGAGAAGTTAACAGGTGTGAACATTCATATATGTAATACATTGTAGGACTGCTTGACAAATTAATAGATGTGAACATTCACATCATTCACAGTGAATATTGATATAAATACTTGGTACATCATTGTATGTCCATTGTATGCAGAAAGTCATGCAAGAGTACCCTCTCACAAGAGAAATAAATTGATTAATGTACATATCAATGACTATCAAGGCCAAAAATACTTTAGCTTCCCAATACACCAGGACTTTCACTGGACGATTGTTGTTTACGATGTCAAAGACAATTTGTGGAGGCATTATAACTCACTACGACTAAGACCCAGCATACATGACCCATATATTGACAAAGCACAAATAGTCGTAAGTGACTGACACATATAATACTTGTCATGATGTGTAATATTTGAACTTTGACGTATGCATTATGTTGCTTTGTGCCTAATATGAAATTTTATTATTCCCCCCATGGCAAAGGGACTACATCGAGGCAGTGGTGCGCAACATCGGACTATCATCACCACTATGGACCAAATTATCACGCCAAAATCTGTCGCAACCAATCATATCAATAGATGTCTGTCCTTAGCAAGCATCCGAATCGTAAGCCTCAAATCAATTTGTACACATCTTCCACAACCATTATACACACCTAAATTTCAAAAGCTAATAATAACAACTTTGCATTTTAAGGGTAGATTGTCGGCCTGCAGTGTGTTACATCATGAGGGCGCATGTATACCGTGAGAAAATTTTTGACAGACTTAACCGTTTTGAATGGTGTCAAATAAGAGACTTATTAGTACATTTTTTTTTGAATCACAGAAAGACAATGCAATGTGAAAACCTATAGGTGGGGGGTGTCCACCTATAACTGTTATCCGAAACTATTATCCACATTTAAAATAATTTAGTATCAATAGATTTGACATATTGAAGCAGACTAGCTTGATTGTAAATCAATTCTATATCACTGCTTGTACTGTTGTTTTTCATTTAATATATGTATATGCATTTTAAGGCCTATTTCGTGTTGATCATTCACATTGAGATTGTATTTTTTTTTTTTTGACACACAACATGATGTGAATTTCTACATCATGGAAGGATCATACACATTCTTATGTTTAAAGCCCTACAACATGGATGTGAATATTGCTTTAAGTGCTATTGTAACACAATATGACAAGTGTAAATATGATATCTCTTAACACATAAGTCAATATTTATAGCAAATAATTTGATGATGTGAGTATTCACATCGTGACTTTTGGTGATGTAAATGGTAGCAGCGATGTCAATATTCACACTATACCCATGCATGCATCATAATATATACAAGAATATCTTATCTTTGCTAACAAAAAACACTCACAATTACATTTCATAATACATATTTGAATATTCACATCTTCTGATTTGATGTTGTGAATAGTTACAGTGATATAAATATTCATGTCATCTACTTTGATGCTGTCAATGGTAACAAGAATGTGAATATTCAAGCCACAATAATGTTAAAAAGTTCATCCCATGTGCAAGTATTCACATAATGTGATTATCTTACACAAGTGTGAATGTTCACATCATGTATTCATTCTTAACACACCAACAAAAATGTCAGTTTACTACCAAAAAAAAACACACACACACACACACACAAATCAAATACTAATGCATTATTATGTTTGCCAACACAACGTAATCTTATTGCAACACAATGTTTACCAAAATAACACAATCTTATTTCAAAAATCAATATAAGAATTCCATGTAAAACACAATGTTGAAATGAAAAAATATACACCCTACATCGGCTCTTTGCATGATTTCCGATTGTGGCTTCCCAACTTATCACATCTCCCACACCTTATTTGCTTCAGTTTCTCACCCCTTGATGGGATTCTATTCTTTTTCGGCCTACCAGGTGGTCTTTTCACAGTTGGTGGGTATATAGTGAAGTCCGTGGGATCAAAATGCAGCTTTTCCATTAACGGTATAAGGAATATGACACCCGAATAGGCTATATGATACGTCTCTACATGAAAGTAATGTTCCACACAACCATTAAGATTGTAGCTGCTCTTTTGAATAGCAATAACAGCATGGTCACATGAGAATCCGTTGATTTGCCATTTGAAACAAGAGCACGTACGCCTTGCAATATCAACTGTAATAGATGGTATAGAATAAATCTCAAACACATCCTTATTGGCTTTGCTCACCTACCAAGACCTGTTGTCATTGAACGAATCAAGAAACATTGTTTCGAATGTAGGACAAATAAGCTCATTCCACTTGTTTGCTTGGTCACACCGCGCAGACATTTGCCATATCAACTGAGTATGAATTGTGTCCACCATCTGAGTGATAGGAAGATTACGTGCTTCTTTAATCCAATTATTAAATGACTCTGCCGCATTCGATGTCATCTCCCCATAACGCATTCCCCTACATAACATCACAAACATTGTACAATATTGAATTAAATTTCTTCGAAACTGAATATGAAATTTCACATCGTCACAAAACATAACTGAAATTTCACATCGTTACCATTCTAAACTTGACAAATAGAATACATCAGGAAACTACTATTATCTGAAGTATGAATTCGTCTAGTGTTCAGGTGCCAATTCCTTGAAAAAACTATGTGCTCATTGCTTACCCTCCTCTTTTAATTTCTCAATTGTTTTTCATGGAACCCTACCATAGTTGGCTCGTAAGCACAGTCACCCAAACTACTAACGAGTTGGTCTCTAAATCCATTATCAATTCCCTTTATTCGATCTCTTAAATTGTTCTTCAAGTGTTGTAAGCAATAACCGTGGTGAACAGATGGGAACACCTTCGGCATCACTTCTAACATACCAAGATTACGGTCTGAAATAAAAGTAATTTAACGCTTACCATCAACAGCCTTCCCAAGTTCGTGCAAGAACCACGATCAATTGGTCGCGGTCTTTGAATCAATAATCGCAAATGCAACAGGGAATAGACCTACAAAAACAACACTATTAAACAACTGTTCACAATATTCCAATGTGAATAGTAACACAAGTAGTTTACAAAAATACTATAAAGCAAACAGGTTATGTGAATATTTATACTGTGTAATGGTCTGTCATATATCCACATTATGCCGCTCAATATAAATATTTACATGGATACATAGCTAAAAAAAATATTAACCATTGTTTCCATCTTTTGTCGCTGCTGCAAGTAGCTGGCATTTGTACTTTCCTTTGAGGAATGTTTCATTGAGGAATAATAAAGGCCGACAAGAATTGTACCCAAAAATACACGCAGTGAATGATACAAAAAAATAACAAAACTGTTGACTACTCGCGTTATAGTCAATATTGACATAACTCCCCGAATTGTAACGCATCACAGCATCTGAATACCATCGCAACTAGTCAAACGATAATGAGTGATCTCTATGAATAACAGCCTTTGCTTTCTCTACGCCCAACCATACCACGTAGTAACTCACATCTAGCCCATAATCCCTCTTCAAAATAGTTACCACCTCACATGGCCGAGTCAGCGGCTTGCCCCATACAATTTCAAATATAGTACTCGACACCAAATCAGAACTAACTCTCAGATTCTTCGATGTTCGAACATCCGTACCACAACTATGCACATCATTGAACCTCTTGATGTAGAAAAAACTATTTGCTCGTTGTGCTCTACAATGTATAGCCCACAAGCAACCTCTCTCCTCGCTCATCGAACATACCGTAGTGACCCTTGTTGTCTCATTTTTGACATACATAAACTGACACCCATATTGGATTGCATACTTACATAAAACATCACGAAATTCTTGTGCACCTCCAACAAACCGTTGTCCCGTATGCATAATATTATTTGCCCAAGGGGCTGACAACAACATATTCTCCTTATGGTTGTAAAATCTCCAGCGTGCATCAATTTCTTCTTCACCCCCCACACGCAGTGACCCAGAGCTACTCGGCTGACCAATGTCACTTCTCAACTCAATGACAACCTCTACATGTTGTATTCCCATTGATTTAGCAAGCAATAACATGTTCTAAAATTCTTCCTCATTATCTAAATCACACCTATTAATCTCAGGTAGCCAACAGAACAATGAAATAACAAGCAGACAACTCATCCCATTTTTCACACAAACACTCCACCAAATGTGAATAACACAATGCACAGGTAACATTTATTACAGTTGTACTGCAACCATATGTACACACCAACATCATAAAGATATCCATCTCCTGTAAAAACACAACAATACAACAGTCAACAACCACATTACAACTATACGAACAACAACACATACAATAATCCAAACCATATGAAAATTCACATTGTGCAAAATTAAATACCTATATATATAGTTCAACTACTAAATCCATAATGAAAACTATCACCACCATCTTTACACAACATAAAACATTTTACAATATCAAAATGACACCACTAGAATGAGGTTACAGTACACAACATGCAAGCAACCCTCCATAACTTCATATTAACAAGATGTGAACATTTACATTGTTACATATACTCTGAACTATCTCGCCTATATAGAGCTTCATTAAGAAAACATCAAAAACTCACCAAACAAACACTTGCATCACCACATAAATCAAAACATAAAATAAAACAAACATACAAAGTATATGCGTATATATAAATTTTACACTGCTAAAACCAAACTCAAAATGTCACCACCATCATTACAAATAAAATATGAATATCCACATTCTTCACATAATCTGAATTACCTTCCCTCCAGAGGGCCACGTAAAATGCATATAATTGAACAAACAGAGCATCCGATCCATATCAATAAAAAAACAGAGCATCCCATCCATCATGCAAATCAAAACATAAACTGAATATGTATTCATAACCAAAATGATACTAACCTTAATCATGCAATCCTACACTCGTCTTGTAACTCGAAAACAACTGATTTCAACTAATCATGCTCCATAAATCGTCACAACCGAATACTGTCCAATCCGTCGTCTTCACTCCAAAATCATTGAACCATACTACAACAGCAACAATGAACCCTAGCACATCAAAGCCTTGAAACGAGCAAGCAAAATAGAAACGTATCCATTTGAATTAGAATAATGATAAAAAACGTGAAGATAGAAACTAACAAAGCAGAATAAACAAAAAAAAAAAAAGAAACGTGGTATGCGTATCAACACTATATATAAAGGCATAATAGTCCATTTAAAAATATAAAATTAATAAAATTGACCTCATGAAATAAAAAGATAAGTACATGGGACTAATTAGGCTTTAATAATTCTTTGTGGACCTAATGGGTTACAACAATTCTAAAATAGATTTATCAATAAAAATCCCATATATATATATATATATATATCATACTTTAACATCATTTTCAAAATATCATTTACAAAAAAAAAAAAATCAAACCCTACTTAATTTCTTAAAATAAAATTAAAAAAATCGAACATTGTTTACATTTTTTTCACCATTTAAAACAGCTAAGATATTTTTTAAAAAGTTATAATTCTATTTGTTGTTTCATTGACATTCTCTTTTCCGATGACAATGTTTCACTTTTACATTATTGCTTTTGTACTTTTCTTCAGTTCATGATCTCAGATGATTATATAAGAACACATGCACTAATGCCGTTTGAAAATAATATATTCCATTGTTGTACAATTGTTTTTCAGAATACCAAACTTGTCTGGTAACAAACAATGTAAAAATATAATAATTAAAGGCAATAGGCAATAGAAATAGTAAATTTTATTATGAAAAATAGTAACATTTAACTCTGAAAACAATAACAACATAAAAAAAAACACGAACACGAACGTTAAACAAGGATTTCATGAATTAAACCCCACTAACTAAACCAAATAAAACTCCATACAAAGTCCAAGAAATACAAACTAAACCCTAAAATATCAAAAGAATACGAAACCACACTCTCTCAATGCAGCCGAAAATATCAATGTGGCATGATTATAGATTCCATAACGATGAATGTCATCTTAAATCTTAGATTTCATTTAAAAAATAAAAAATAAAAATTGAACAAAGACAATATAAGATGATGAAATCATTCAATATGCAAATCTAAGAGTTCAATGTCTAAATGTTACCACAAAAGAGATGATTTACTTGGTGTTTTCAAACTTCAACAACTTCTAATGGTTGATTCGAAAGTAACGAATGGTAGAAGATGAAGAAATCATTCGATACGTTCCAAATATACGACAATGGCGATTCAAACTATCTCCATGTGCTTCAAATTTTGCTTTGATCTAGGTTTTTTGAAGGAGACTTTTGTCAAAGAAGAGTTTTGAAGTATGTTTACACATAGAACAATCGTTCGACTTCAGGAAGACCCACGAATACCCACCACTTCGTCTATTCTAATCGTCTTTGTTAACTATATATATAGACGAGCATTTAAATCTTTTTGTCATATTTTTTTATAATTATAGGTTGTTTTGACAACATTAATCAGTGCGTTTGGTTTCAATTTTTTGTAAATTGAGTTTGTTATTTTGCGTGTTTTTTTTAGTAAATATTATTTAAATTTTAAACCTTTTTTTTACTTTGTTAGATGGGCCTTAATTAAATGTATCTAAAAAGTAAAATATTTTAAAAAATTAATAAATACACAAGAGTACAAAAAACGTATTGAATTATTGTTTTTTTTTTTTGGTATTTAATAATTTTTTTAAAGATTTTTTTCAAAAATATTATACCTTTTAAATGTATTTATGTTAGGTATATCTAAAAATTTAAACAAAAAAAAATTCTTAGAATATTAAAAAAATTAAGTAAAAACAAAAAAATACGAAAAATAAAAAAAATTAAATTTTTAAAAAATGAATCTTGAAAATTCAAACAAAATAAACTGAATTTTTTCCTTGTCATTTTCATTGAAAAGGCCTCTACAAGGGAGGTTTTACCAAAAATCCCTTTTTATTTTTTCAATAGAATGTGAGTAATTACAAATATAAGAAGTTTTACATTAAACTAGCCATTAGCCCAACAATAACTTAAAAGGCAACTATCACCAAATTCAACCACTACGACAAGTCCAAGAAGCTTTGGAATAATTAATCAACTAACTACTATATACAACTCCCATAATGCATAAGAAATAAACACCACAACAAATATCGAACTTCTTGAACTGGAATCTCACACCATGAAGTGGTGTTTACATAATTACAATGCCAAAGGCGCATTTTGGTTAGATAGATAATACAGGAAAGTGAAAAATAAAATAAATTTTGATGTGTTTGTTTAAATAAAGAATCCTATAATAGAAAGTAATGTAAACTAAAATTTCTCGTACAATTTAAATTAGCTTCTTAGTTAGGCTATTAATTTCTCATAAAATATGCAGGGAAATTTATTTTTTTTCCCACCAATCTAAGATTTATTTTGTTTTCCTTTTTGACTATATTTCTCTCCACAACTCCCTGCTATGTAGTTATTGTATTTTTTTTCTATCATTTTCTTACAAAAATTTCCATCTATTCAAATGCATATAAGAAAATTAATTTTCATTATTTTTCCTTTCTTTCATTTCACTTTCTACTATTTTCATTTATATCATCCGTTTCTTTCTAAACAAACGAAGTCAGAAGCATTGGTTAATTTATCATAAGTCAAAACTTGATAATCATAATGCAAATACAAAAAATAACCCTCTGACAAATTAAAAGTTTTCTTCGTATTTAAACAAGTCCAAATAAGATTACATTAAAACAATATGACACAAACCTAACTAACTCAAACTACACTGATGGATTGATGTTTTTGTGTATTAAAAAGAAAAAAAAGAGAAAAGAGAAGAAAAGAGAAGAGAATGGACTGGGTTGGGCTGCACTAATGTTTGAAAGTCAATAGTCCAATACCTTGTAAAAAGCCCAAAACCGTGCTCCAACCAACAATCGTCGGCCAGCGATACTGCTACGGTGAAAGTGGGCTTGGGTTGGTTTTCCAAACGGGCTAATGAAAAATCAGACCCGATCAGAAAACAGCAGGTAAATCCGAACAGTAATGAACTCAAACTTCGAACTTGGGCCTTGTTTGGCAAAAGTTTTTTTTTTTTTTTTTTTGCTTTTTGGGTTAAAATTAAAAAAATAAGTTAAAATAATTAATAAGATAAAATTTTATCATTTTTCATAAATATCATATATAATTACAAAATAAATCAATCATTTTTTCAAACATAAATATTGTAGTATATTAAGGCCTCGTTTGGGAACAGGCTGATTTAATAACTTTTTGACTAATTGGCTAAAAAAATAGGTAAAAAAAACTTGTATGTTTGGGATGATTTTTTGACTAATTACGAAAAGCTGTGCAAAAAGTAGAGAGAAGCCGTAATTGTTGACTTTTTGGTATGACTAATTGGCTAATTGACTAACTTAGTAACTTTTTGACTAATTGACTAAAAAGGTAGCATCCCAAATGAGGCCTAAGATAATAAAAATTAAAACAACCAAATTCTCAAATAGACTGTCCCAAATTTTAGTCAATGATAATGTGTGTGGTAAAAATTAAAATAGTACATAATGTTTTATGAATTTGTAATATTATAGACGAAAGGGGCAGGTGAAGTTATCATAGCTCTATAAAGTAGGAAACAGAGATCTAACAGTAGATCTTCATCAATGGGTTTTGGGCTGTCCCCTGTTCATATGCGAAATGGTCTATTCTGCCCCTTGAAAAAATTTAAAATTACTTTATGTTATTGTCGTTTATTATTTTAACAACAATGATAGAGATCACTAATTTTGGAGCTCTAAAAAGACCACTAATGACATGACACTCAATAAAAAAAGAAAAAAAATACAACACCAAGGCCAAAACATCAAATCATTCCTGGTGGGACCCACTGCCACATCATTAGTGATAGCACTAATTAGTGCTCTCACTCATTTTCCTTATTTTAATTATTAGAAAATTTAAAAATTCGGGAATAAAAAAAATTATAAAAATTACATTTTTTATTATAATAAAAATAAATTTAAATAATTATATTTTTGTCAAAGTGTGATCAGCCTCTGTTTGGGAAGTGGGTTGACTTTTTGACCTTTTGACTTTTTTGACTATTTTAGCCTGGTCTAAAAAACTTGGTTTGAGAATGACTTTTTGACTTTTTTGATTTTTTTGTGAGAGAAGAGTGTAATAATTATGGATTGGATGTGATGTTTTGTTTGTTGTAACTAAAATAGCCTATTTTATTTTTTGTGGCTAAAATAGCTAAAAAAACTGGAAAACTTCTTCCCAAACGGTGCCTTAGTGCAATTGAAAATTATGTCTTAGTCTCGTTTTCACATTTATAATTATTTTGAGTTATTTGTATTTAAGTTATAATTTTTTAGGAAAATGAGTGGGACCTCTAATTAGAGCTACCACTAGTGATGTGGCAGTGGGTCTCACCCACTGTCACACTTTGTATTGTGTCTGTTTGTTTGTTTTTTTTTTGTGGTGGGTTTAAAGTTACTAAATTGCACTATCGAATTTTTTATTCTATCGGATGAAAAAAATAATTAGAAATTTATTAGTTAAAGTTGAATAAATGTACTAACAAAAAAACATTCAGACTTAAAACATGTGGATTGATTATAGTTTGAATGTTATTCACGATATAAAATTTACAAATTTACATTATACCATATATTAAAGTTCTAAATATTTTGTAAGATACACAAATACCTTTATAAGGATTTATTTATTTATTATTTATTTTTTTTACATTTTGAATTACCTTTATAAAGTTGAATATAATAAAATGTGTAGTTAACTTAATTGATGGTTTGGCAAGAGTTCATTGGGTTTTTTTGGCTCAATGAGCCATAAAAGACAGAATAGGCTCATGAGTCACAACAGACAAAACATCCCATCCAACCCCATAATCATTACACTCTTCTCTCACAAAAAAATCAAAAAAGTCAAAAAGTCAAAAGTCCTTCCTAAACGGAGGCAAAATTTATTAATTGTTGTTAGCCAAGACTTTTAAATTTTTAAATCACGAGATTATAATTATTTCAATTGCTTAGCTCATCTTTTGTTTGCATAAAAAATGAAATACATGTGTATAAATAAACTGATAATGATAATTTAATGATTGGTTATTAACTTATGGAAAATATTACATTCTATAAACATATATAATACATAAAAGATATAAAAAGATGTTAAATGCATATTTCAATCCATATTGCTTTCCTTATCTAAAAAAAAATAAATAATCCCTATAATTATACTAATTTGCAACATAATAAAATGCATTAAAAGAATTGCCACATTGAGAGTAGTTCTCATAATTATCACGTGATTATTTTTTACACGTTTCTTAAAAGAAAATTCAGTATATTGATTGTTACTGTGTGGGTGATTTTCTGACCACACTGCCCGTTTAGTGATCAGCAGCTAAGCACCGGCAGAATAGATGGCTCCAGCAACCTGTAACAGAAAAGAAAAGCTCCGGCGGTGGTTCTTCCACCCGGGGGCACTCCGACGATCAAGTCAGTATGATTCTCAAGGATAATCAAGTATTAAACTGAATACTCAAAGTATGAATTACATACCTTAGACCCACGGGGGTGCCTTTCTTTTATAATGTACTCAATCCAAGTCCAACTAGAAGTATGACTTCTATGAACTCCAATCTTAGTGCTTACTCTGGACTCTTTAAGAGATATAGATAAACTCCCTAAGAGCTTTATCCTTATCTTAACTAAGTCCCCTCTTTGCCTTAGGACTCTTGTCCCTTATCTTCGGACTCCGACATCTTCGGAGATGACCTCGGCTTCTCCGAGATTACCTCGGTTTCTCCGAGATTACCTCGGCTTAACTACCAGGGCACGTGGCACCTCGGCTGACACGTCGGCGTCACCATGCCACGTGTTGGTATTCAAAAAATATGTCCCCACAACTGCCCCCTAGGTTCTATTACCTCGGAATTCTGAGGTGATGGAACCTATTCCGAATTTTTTTGTCACTTCCTTTCTGAATAATGGCTCAAGAAGACTGCTTTTGCCAAGATTATCTTCTTTCAGCCGACGTGTTCTCTTCGGAGAACGTGGCTTCGGTCGTACTCCCCTATGCACATGAGCTGTCATTCATGTCTAACTGTTCCTTCCACGTGTTTCGTCTTTGTTTGAGCGTGTTAGTGACGCGCCTGGAAGCTGTCTGTTCGTTCGTCCGCGCCGTCTGACGCGTGCGTTACCCTAGGCGCAATAATTGCCCTTTTTTTGCCGCCGTTTCAAATTTTTGACAAAACTTCTTTTGCCTCTATCTTTTCTTCACTTTTTCTTTTCATCTTCTTTACTCTTTCTCTTCCGAAAGCTCGTTCTTCCTCTTCAAATCTGCTATTGCTTCAATTTCTTCTCTGGAACTGTTCTTAGTCCCGTATTTCTTGCAAAGCCTTTTTTGCTGTCGCAACTGGTTTCTGGGTTCGACGAGTATTGCCTTGGCTTCACTTCTCCTGGTAAGTCCCTTTCCTTTAATTTTTTTTTATTCTCTTTATGCGCTATTGTCAGTCTGTTGCCATTGCTGATCTTACTCGAGGTCTGGGATCTATTTGTATCTTGAATTTTGTGGCTATATTTTGAACCTTTATGCTTTTCCATCATTCTTTTCGCCGCTGTTCTTGATTTTTTCCTGTACCTCTATTGTTTCTGAAAATTATACCTCTGTTCTTGAATCTGAAACCTCGTTTTTGTTTTCTCTTTTTTGTATCTGCCCCAGATCTGTGCCCTCGATCTTTATCTTAATAGTTCGTAGGTTTGGGATTTGTCTGTAAAACCCTTAATCTTTAGGGAAACCTGAAAAACGCCCGTCTTCTGAAACATATTCCTCTTAATTTAGGCCGACACAATGGGTATGTGGAGGCACAGGGTAAATACCCCAACAAGTCTTGAATACTTTAGGCAAGAATTCTCTATCCCAGCCGACGTTCATCTTAAGCTGGCTGGGGATAATGACACTATCGTGCCTACAGACCATACAATGCCTTTTCCAGTAGTTGCTTTTATCGAATGTGGACTTCGGCTTCCACTCGATCCCCTTTTTCGTCAAGTTCTCTATTTCTATAGGCTAAACCCCATGCAACTTACTATCAATTCCTATAGGATAATTAATGGTATTATAGCCTTAGCTAGGCAAGAAAACCTCAGAATCACCCTCGCCGACCTTCAATATTGTTATACCATGTGCCCTCTTGATCTGAAGGATAGGGGTTTTGTATATTACCTTAAGCCGAGATCCACTCAGTACAAGATTATAGCCGACCTTCCAGACTCCAACAAGGGGGCTGGAGATGACTATCTTATTGCCTCTGGAAATTGGGAATTTGGCCCAGATGAAGATGTCCACCTTTACCCTCTTCCTCGAACACTTACAGAGGGCAAGAGTAAGAGCCCTGAGTCAATACTTAGTTGTTTTCACTCAACACTTAAATACTTTTGTTGTTTCTGACGTCTGATTTTTTGCAGATCTTCATCAACCACCGAAAAATTTTCGTCAATCCTTCTTCCCAGGACCAGATCTGAGAACACTTCTTGGTCTTCCAATCCTTAAACGAAAAGCCCCAGTATTATTAAACTTTGTCCCCACACACAGATCCATTTTACCCGACGTCCCTCGAAAAAGGAAGAAGAGTCTCTCTCCACCAACAGCCACAACCTTAACTGCTTCTACATCTCGGACAGATCAAGAGTCCACATCTGACCCAGCCGATCTTCCATCAACTTCGGCCCCCTTCTTAATACCAATTCCTGAACGTAAACGCCGACGAAGGCTAGTAAAGACTGCCGAGATGGTTCGTCCGAGGCCTGTCGTCCAAGACCTTCTCGCCGATATTCCAACTGATGCCGAAGCCGTACCGGCGCAATCAACGCTCCCTCCCAAACAAAAGAGAGTAAAAAAGGCTCAGCCTAAGGCCAAGGCTACAGACGCCGAGGCTGAGGATGCTCTGCCGATTTCGAAGCTAGCTGAAAGCAAAAAATCAACCTCTACTGCAACCAAAAGGTCTGCTGAGGGCCAACCCTCAGGATCTACACAAACAAAGAGGCCAAGGTCATCGTCTGCGACGACCTCGGCTTCAAAGAAGCCTGACATCCCATGGGCCCCTGATCTTTCTCTGGAGGACAGGCCTATCATGGCTAGTGAAAGTGCTGATGATATCAACGTTGCTGTTGCCCTTAGCACTGCTCTTCTTCTACCGAATGACTTGGAGCGAAATGCCAAGTTCAGTGAGTATGAAAATTACGCTCTGATGCTCCAACACTCTGCTCAAGTAAGTATTTCTATTTGTATTTATGTTTCTTCCTTCTTTTTCTTTCTGAGAAATTTTTCTGATACTTCTGTTTGCATTCAGGCTATCCAACATGCCCACTCATTTTCAATGCAATCCTTTGAGAATCGTCAAAGATTGGTTGATATGAAGAGGGAAGCGACCTCAATGAAGAGAGAATTAAGGGCTCTTGAGGTAAAAATGAAGAAACTAGAGGATCAAGCCGAGGCTGCGACGAAGAACCAAACCTTAGCTCTTGAGAAGGCCGAAGCTGCTGAGGCCGTTAAAAAAGTAGCTGAGGCCGAGAAAAGGGAGGCCGAGGCTCAGAAGGTCCAAGCGCAAAAAGAACTTCAACAAGCTCTGGCCACCAAGGAGGCCGAAGTCAAGGAGGCCGATGAAAAGGCCTATGCTCAAGGCATGGCCGACGTTGCAGAAGAATACAAACTTCAAGTCAGGCAGGCATGCAACAGGGGATTTTCCCTTGGTTGGATGTCTCTGATAAAGAAGCTTGATCTCCCTGCTGACTCGCCATTGCGCCAGGTTGATGCTAATCTTTTACCATTTCTTCCTCCAAGTCAAGCTGAGGATGAATCAGAGACCGAGGTAGAAGCTGAGGGTGAAGACGAAGATGAAGGTGAAGCCTTGGTGAGAAAACCCAAGGGCGCTACTGAGGCCAAGTCCTTTCCAGCTGAGCAAATTTTAGACTTAACTCAAGATGAAGTGGGTGATGAGGCTGAGGAAGTGCCCAGGGAACCTGTTCAGGGGTGTCCATCATCTGATCTTCTTCTGACTGACAGAAGTCTTGACACAACTTTAGCAGAGATAGATGCCGAAATACGAGCGGAGAAGGTGGCCGAGGATATTCCAGCTGAATCATCCGAGGTTCCAGTTTCTGCTGCTGCTGATGTTCAAGAGTCTTGATTTTCCCTTCTTTCTTTTCTGGATTTTGGACTTTGTTCTTTCTTTTAATTCCTGAACAATGTACATTCCTTCTTATGGCCGATGTGCCTTTTTCAGTATGTAATTGCAACTGTTCTTGCAATGGATATTTTTGATCTTGTGATGTTCTGTTGCTTGCTTCTGCATAGTTCTATACTTAGAAATTTTTGCATGCTTTCTTTGTGCAATCTTCTCGGGGTTACATACCCTGGGTATAACTGCAAGGCTTTTACTTCGGCAGGATACTGACCTACAAACCTTGTATAAATTCTGTCAAGAACTAAACATATACTACTCAATGTATACTTTTGCCATCTTTTTTTAAGTTTTCAATAAGTATTTAAACAATGATTTCGTTCTAACCTACTTGTAAATTGCTACAAATTTCAACAAGTGTTTAAATAATATACTTGACCTTTGCATCGACCCGTTAATTTTCTGTATACCTCAGTGGGTGATCATACGTCGGCTTAACATAACCTTGTAAATGGCTACAACTTTTTAACAAGTGTTAAGCATCTTCTCTAGGGTTCAGACAACCCAGATATTGCTATGAGAACTTACGCAATAATCTCGGCCTATCTTCGACTTGTAAATTGCTACAAATTTCAACAAGTGAAGGTAGGGAATCAGCTTGATTCCAACTTGTAAATTGCTACAAATTTCAACAAGTGGATCAAGGAATAACATCGGCTTAACTTCAACTTGTAAATTGCTACAAATTTTAACAAGTGAGGATAAGGAATCAGCTTGATTCCAACTTGTAAATTGCTACAAATTTCAACAAGTGGATCAAGGAATAACATCGGCTTAACTTCAACTTGTAAATTGCTACAAATTTCAACAAGTGAAGATAAGGAATCAGCTTGATTCCAACTTGTAAATTGCTACAAATTTCAACAAGTGGATCAAGGAATAACATCGGCTTAACTTCAACTTGTAAATTGCTACAAATTTCAACAAGTGAAGATAAGGAATCAGCTTGATTCCAACTTGTAAATTGCTACAAATTTTAACAAGTGGATCAAGGAATAACATCGGCTTAACTTCAACTTGTAAATTGCTACAAATTTCAACAAGTGAAGATAAGGAATCAGCTTGATTCCAACTTGTAAATTGCTACAAATTTCAACAAGTGGATCAAGGAATTACATCGGCTTAACTTCAACTTGTAAATTGCTACAAATTTCAACAAGTGAAGATAAGGAATCAGCTTGATTCCAACTTGTAAATTGCTACAAATTTCAACAAGTGGATCAAGGAATTATGTCGGTTTAGTTTGCCTGAGTTTGATATGTCTTTAATAACCATTAATCATACGTGTTGAGAGAATTCTGAAAAGACTTTATTGATAATATCGGCCAAACAATGATGTTTATCTAATGATAGAAGAATTTCAAGTTACAAGTATTCCAAGGTCTGGGTAGTGCTTTGCCCTCATTGTCTTCAAGCCGATATGCTCCATTGCCCAATACTGAAGTAACTCTGTTGGGTCCTTCCCAGTTCGGGCCAAGCTTGCCTTCCCTGGGATCCTTCTTGTTTCCGACGACTTTTCTTAGGACTAAGTCGCCAACTTGAAAATCCCTTGGATTAACCTTCTTGTTGTAAGCTCTGGCAAGCTGTTGCTGGTATACTGCAAGCTGAATTGCAGCCTTCTCTCTTCGTTCTTCCAGCAGATCCAGGTCTCGGGCTAAGAGTATGTCATTGGTGCCATTCTCTACTCCCTGGGTTCTGATCCCTGGGATGCCGATCTCCAATGGGATGACTGCTTCTGTGCCATAGGCCATGGCAAAAGGGGATTCTCCCGTTGATCTTCTCGGCGTGGTCCGATATGCCCAAAGTACGTTGGGCAGCTCGTCCACCCACTTTCCCTTTGCTGCTTGGAGCCTCTTCTTTATCCCATCCAGGATTACTTTGTTGGACGCCTCTGCTTGCCCATTACTTTGAGGAAAACTTGGAGTTGAGAAATAGTTTTTGATCTTGAATTTCGCACAGAAGTTTTTGATAAGTTTGCTGTCGAACTGTGTTCCGTTGTCGGCAACTATTGCTCTTGGAATCCCAAATCTGGTGATTATGTTTCGCCAAATAAAATTCTTGACATCCACATCTCGGATTTTGGCAAGAGGTTCTGCCTCTATCCATTTTGTGAAGTAGTCCGTTGCTACCAGTAAATATTTTCTTTGCCCAGTTGCCTGGGGAAGTTGTCCTACCAGATCCATGCCCCATTGGGCAAACGGCCAGGGGCTGGATACTGGGTTTAGGTCGGCAGCTGGCTGATGTATCAAAGGTGCAAACCTTTGACATTGCTCACATCTCTTTACATAGGCTTCGGCATCCTTTTGCATGTAGGGCCACCAATACCCCTGGGTAATGGCCCTATGGGCTAACGATCTGCCCCCGGCATGGCTTCCACAAATTCCTTCATGAATCTCATAAAGAAAATCTTCAACCTGCAAAGGGTGTACGCACCTTAAAAGTGGTCCAGTGAAGGACCTCCTGTAAAGATGGCCTTCCGCTGTTAGGCTGAATCTGGCCGATTTCAGTCTAATTTTATGTGCTTCTTTGTGGTCTTCTGGCAGCTTCCCCTCTTTTAGGAATGCAATGATTGCATCCATCCAGCTTGGTCCAAGGCCTACGCACATTGTTTCTTGTTCGGTGATCTGTTTATCTATACTCGGGGCCGACATGTAGTCGATCATAATTGTCCTTGTTTTTCCAGTTTGAATTGAACTGGCCAGGTTGGCTAATGCGTCGGCGTGGGTGTTGTCATCTCGGCTGACTTGGAGTAATCTGCAGTTCTGAAATAGGGCCGCCAGTCGGATGACTTCCTTTGCATATGCCGACATTCTTTCGTCTCTGGCTGCAAATTCTCCTGTTGACTGGTTAACAATTAATTGTGAATCACAAAAAACAATTACCTCGTCTGCCTCTGCTGCTGCTGCTAGCTTTAGTCCTGCAATTAATGCCTCATATTCTGCTTCGTTATTGGAGGCTTTGAACCCCAGTCGGATGGATTGTTCTACAATCTCTCCATCTGGAGATATCAGCAGTACTCCTGCTCCTGCTCCCTGGCGGTTTGAACTTCCATCGACATATAGTCTGAACGAGTCGCCGATGTAGATGCTGCATGGTCTGAGCCTTTCTTTCTCTTGCTGTTTTGTCTTTGACTGGGTTTCTTTTTGTTTGTCGGGGTGATGCTCATCTCGGCTCGACGGAGCCTGAGGTGCGATGGCTTCAGGTGTGAGTTCTGCGACGAAGTCGGCCAAAACTTGGCCCTTTATTGCTGTTCTTGGCCTGAATTCTAGGTCAAACTGTCCCAGTGTTACTGCCCATTTTGCTATCCTTCCTGTTAAGTCTCATTGATGTAATAAGGACTTCAATGGGTGCTCTGTTAGAACCACAATCTTGTGTGCCTGGAAGTAATGGCTTAGTTTCTTTGAGGCCATTACCAAGGCTAGCATTAATTTTTCCAGTGGTAGGTACCTTGTTTCTGCGTTAGCCAAAGTCTTGCTTACATAATAGACAGCTTTCTGCTCCCCTTTTTCCTCGCGGATTAGCACTGCACTGACTGCGTGTTCAGAGACTGCTAAGTACAAAAATAATTCTTCTCCTGGAACAGGGTTAGAAAGGACCGGGGTTGTGGTCAGGTACTTTTTCAGATCGGCTAAGGCTGCTTCACATTCTTCGGTCCACAGGAAGTCTGTGGCTTTTTTTACCAGGTTAAAGAAGGGTCTGCACTTGTCCGAGCTTCTGCTGATGAATCGGTTCAGGGCTGCGGCCCTTCCAGTGAGCATTTGGACTTGCTTTGCCGATGTTGGGCTCTGTAGCTCCAGGATGGCTTTGATTTGGTCTGGGCTGGCCTCTATGCCCTTTCTTGTTACCAGATAGCCTAGGAATTTACCTGACCCAACTCCGAAGGCACACTTTGCGGCGTTGAGTCGGAGCCGATATCTTTTGAGTATGTCAAAGACCTCTTTTAGGTCGGCAAGATGACCTTTTGACTCCTTGGTCTTTACGACCATGTCATCAATGTAAACTTCTACTGTTTTGCCGATCAGATGTTTAAACATCTTTGTTACTAACCTCTGATAGGTTGCTCCTGCGTTTTTCAGCCCAAAAGGCATTACCTTATAACAGTACAGGCCTTTCGGGGTGATGAACGCGGTCTTCTCCTCATCTGGAGGGTACATAGCAATCTGGTGGTACCCTCTGTATGCGTCTAAAAAACTCATTCTTTCGTGTCCCGAAGTGGCGTCTACCAGTTGGTCGATTTTGGGCAGAGGGAAGCTGTCCTTGGGGCAAGCTTTGTTGAGGCTGGTAAAATCCACACAAACCCTCCACTTGCCATTTTTCTTTTTTACTACTACTGTGTTGGACAGCCACGTTGGGTACTGGACTTCTCGGATTGCCCTGGCTTCAAGGAGTTTGTCTACCTCTTCCTCCACTGCTTCGACGTGTAATAACGTCGGCCTTCTGGCTCGTTGAATCACTGGTTTTGCCGATCTGTCGACATTCAAACTGTGGCAAGTGACCTCGGGGTCAATGCCAGGCATTTCATAGGGTGTCCAGGCAAATGCCTCTATGTTTGCCCTTAAAAAATCTTCTAGTTCTTTTTCTTCTTCTTTGGCTAGGCCGGAGCCGAGAAGAAAAAATCGTTCTTCGTCGCCCTCCTGGACGAAGATTTTCTTTAGTGCTTCTTCGCTTTTCTCGGTCGGTTCTTTCCCGACGTCTTCCAGGACTTCCATGTCTCCATCTTCAACTTCTGCTTTCTTTGGCTCTTGTATACTACAGGTGGACTTTATGGCTGCCATGGAGCAATTTTTGGCTTGTAGTTGATCCCCTCTGACTTCTTCAATCCCATGCTCCGTTGGGAACCGGAGTAGTTGATGCAACGTCGAGGGAACTGCCCCCATTGCATGCAACCACGGTCTTCCAAGGATGATGTTGTATGGTGAGGGTGTGTCAATGACCAGGAATTCTGTCCTGATCTTCTTAGTGCCGGCTTGTACCTCTAAGCTGGTTGCGCCCAGTGGCCATGTTGGCGTCCCATTAAAGCCGACCATCGGGCCGCTGGATTGCTCTAGGTCATCGGGGTGAAGGCCTAGCTCTCTGTAACATCTGACGTACATGATATCACAGGAGCTGCCTTGGTCTATTAGGATGCGTTTTACTTGGCATTCCCCAACCTGGAGGGATACTACCAAGGCATCATTATGCGGATGTTGGACCAGTTCTAGGTCGGCTTCGGTAAAGGCTATTGTTGGCCCTTGGCATTCTTCTGGCCGATGTCTCTTGTCCCCAACTTGGTGGATATGCTGCAAATGTCTTACCCTCTGGGTTTCTCCTCTGACCTCGTTTTCGTTGACCCTTGAGTGGATCACATTGACCACCCTTGGTTCTCCTGCCTGTGGTCGCTGTGCTGGGGGAGGGGGTGCTGCTGGTGCTTGGGGCAACCTTGCCTGTTCTTCCCTTGTTCTGGCCTCATCGACCAGGTCCCTCAAAAGGCCTTGCCTTACTAGGTCCTCCAAGTGTGCTTTTAAGGCCCTGCAACCTTGAGTTGGATGCCCTCCTTCATTGTGGTAGGCACAACGTCTGCCGACGTTTTTTCCCATGAATTCCCCTGGTGCTCTTTCTGGAGCCCTGAAATATGGTTGATTCCGAATCCGATCCAAGATTTTATGGATGGGGATCCGGAATACCGTGGTTACCGCCTGTTTATTTCTTAATTCTATTTCTTGCCTGGTGAGTCCATTGTTGATTCGGCCTCGTTTTGGCGAGTCGTTTCCCTTTTCTTGCTTCACTTCTTTGTTTCCCGACGTATCTTCCTCGGCCCTGGCGTATTTCTCAATTCGTGCCATGAGTTCTTCCATGCTCTTTGGCAGTGTTTTTGCCAAAGACTTCCGTAGTGGGCAGTCATCTTTCAGGCCGTTCTTGAAAGACACGACTGCTACTTCCTGGTTGCATTCAGGTATTCGGTTGAACACCTCGTAGTATCTCTTCGCATAGGCCCTAAGGCCTTCTTCCTTGGTTATTCTTAGAGCCATCAAAGCATCAACCCTCAGGGGTTGCAGCTTGTTGGTCACGAACCTGGCCACAAACATCTCGGCCAGGCCTTCCCATGTCTTTATACTTCCTTTCGGTAACTTGTGGAACCAATCAGATGCAATTTCCCCAAAGGATGAGGGGAATACCTTGCAGAGCAATGGTTCGTTCCCGCTATATAGTGCCATTGAATTTAGGTATAGCCCAACATGAAAGTTTGGATCTGACTTACCATCATAGATTTGGAACCTCGGCATACTGAACCTCTTGGGTGGTTCGAATTTGTCCAGTTCTACCGAGAAGGCTGTCTTCGGTTTTACTGGGGAGTTTACCTCGGCCTCTGCATTTTGCTGCCTCCTCTTGAGGTAGTCCCTTAAGTCTTCTTTGCTCCTCCCTGGAGCTCGGCTGTCTTTTGATTTTAGTCTTTTTGGTATACTGCTCTCGGCCTCGAGGTGGGTCCGTTTGGGTCTCTCTTCATGGGTTGTGTCAAAGTGGAGTACTTGCCCCTGAACATGTCGGTGTTCTTTGGGGTCTGGATTCTTCATGTGTTGCGTCCTTCGGGACTCTTCTTGCCTCGGCCTTTCTCGTCCGACTTCCCTGGAAGGCCGGTGAGAATGCCTTCCGCTCCTGGTATGTTGAGGGACCTCGGGGATTGTTTTTCCTCCACCCTTCTGGGTGTTGGTTGCTGGCATTGGCGTATCGTGCAGCGGGTATGGTGGTTGCATAACATTGTTCTGCATCATGAAGTTGACGACCGACTGGAGGTCCGCCAACTTGTTTGCTAATTCCTTTACTTCCTCGTCTCTGCGTAGGCACCTGTCCCTCCATACCTGGAGGTTGTCTTCATTGTAGTATTTTCCTTGGTTTGATCTTTTTGTTGTGTCACCTTCCTGGATATCGTCGTTCTCCCTGTGACCCTGGTCACGGGCTTCTGTATTGCGATTGTCTCCTTCGGTGTCAAGGTTAATCGGTCTGTTGCTTCCAGAAGGAGCATCGTCCCCAGCGTTTCCTTGTTGTCCGTTACTGGCCATCTATTCTTCCTTCGTTCCCACAGACGGCGCCAAATTGTGTGGGTGATTTTCTGACCACACTGCCCGTTTAGTGATCAGCAGCTAAGCACCGGCAGAATAGATGGCTCCAGCAACCTGTAACAGAAAAGAAAAGCTCCGGCGGTGGTTCTTCCACCCGGGGGCACTCCGACGATCAAGTCAGTATGATTCTCAAGGATAATCAAGTATTAAACTGAATACTCAAAGTATGAATTACATACCTTAGACCCACGGGGGTGCCTTTCTTTTATAATGTACTCAATCCAAGTCCAACTAGAAGTATGACTTCTATGAACTCCAATCTTAGTGCTTACTCTGGACTCTTTAAGAGATATAGATAAACTCCCTAAGAGCTTTATCCTTATCTTAACTAAGTCCCCTCTTTGCCTTAGGACTCTTGTCCCTTATCTTCGGACTCCGACATCTTCGGAGATGACCTCGGCTTCTCCGAGATTACCTCGGCTTCTCCGAGATTACCTCGGCTTAACTACCAGGGCACGTGGCACCTCGGCTGACACGTCGGCGTCACCATGCCACGTGTTGGTATTCAAAAAATATGTCCCCACAGTTACAACTGAAAATAGTACAATCGGAATGAATTTTGTACAAAAACATGAGGATGTTAGGTGTGATTAATTAACGTTTTTTATTGCACTGTATTTTAGAATAATGAATTAAAAGATAAAATAATTAAAATTCATAAATATATATATATATATATATATATATAAATTATTAAAGTAGGAACTGTTGATACAGTTTATCCCAGTGAATGGAGCGAATTGGTCCAAGTTCCTCAAGCCCAAGCTCAAATGATTGAGCCCACCGGATAACCTGCAAACAAGTTCAACGGGGAATGGGGTAGTCCCCCAATGAACCCTCCGACGAGTAAGTTAGGAAGAGAAGTAGAGTATATGGGGAGAGATTAGAGATGGAAAGCTTAACCTTTTTCTTGTCTTCAACGTTCGCTTATATCCTTTAGCAATCATTTCACTGTCCCTTCTGACCTGCTCTCCTCGCCGAAAGCCTATGCTATAGCTTACCTTGCTCAGGGTAAGGGGGTCTTGTTCCGGCGGAGAGATGTTATCGTAATAAATGCTGTGATGGGCTGCATTAATGGTGATGTGCAGTGGCAATAACTTTGCAGATCTTTGTCTGCTGATGTGGCTCGTCCTTCTCTTGCCGTGTGTCTGAATGCCATTGGCTCTTTATGCCATGTTGGACTCCAGCAGTCCTGGACCTCACCAGCTGGGTTATGCACTGGGCTCCAAGTGATGGGCTTGGATTGTCCATAGGTGATTCGTGGCCTTTATGGGCTTATATATGTCAGTAGTCCCCCATTCCCGAGTGTAGCTTTAGTCTAACGAAGGGAATATTAATGATGTAGATGAGTGTGTTAGGGATTGGCAGGGTGGAGGTCGACCAGAAGGGGTGATCGATGGGGGTGAACCGACCGGGAGGTGGTTCGACTGCGTAGATCGACCGAGTGGAAGGGCCGATCACGGAAAGGACCGACCGCAAGGTTGGCCGAGTGGGATGGTCGACACTAAGGAGGGCCGACCGCGAAGGGTGGGCCAGCCGCGTTGGTTGGCCGAGCGGGAGGGCCGACCGCGGTGTTGGTCGAGTGGGATGGTCGACACCAAGGAGGGCTGGCCGCAGTGGTTGGCCGAGCGGGAGGGCTGACCGTAAGGAGGGCCGACCGTAAGGAGGGCCGACTGCGGTGTTAGCCGAGTGGTATGGTCGACAGCAAGGAGGGCCGACCGCGAAGGGTGAGGTGGATGGGCGTGGAGCTCGAGACACGGCGTGTCACGTGGTAAGTTAAAGTGGAAAAGACAGGGTAAGGGGAGGAGACAGTGGATCGTGGTCGTACACGTGGCAATATCCCGTAGGGGGGGAAGATTAGGCGTTGGATCATAAATGAAACGGTAAGTCATTATGGGTGTTGAAGAGACAGTTTTGGCGGATGATTTTGAAAAGTTTTCAAATTGGCAAAAATTAATTGGGATCCTTGGAATACGGGAAAACCATGGGCTTTTGGCATTATTCGATTCACCTACTTGCTTACGAAAAATCAAAATATTCCAAGTGTGAATTCCTTTGTTGTTCACAATACACCTCTGCAACACTTTTTCGATTTCCTTGTACCTACCGCCGAAGCGATTCGCAAACACACCACAGAAATGGCCCAAGAAGGAAATGCGATTGTCAGGGTGGACCCACTTGGAGATGATGATGCAGTGGATTTAGCGGTGCAGTATAGGACAGAGAGAGTGGGGGAGTTGGTGGTACGATCCCATGGTTCCACCATGATAGTAGCTCCAAAGCCAATTAGCCAGGTGGAACCAGATCATTGGCACATGAAGGATGACAAATCCACGATTACTGCGGTGGGGTTGGAGGCTATCCACGAAAAATAACAGATCCCTGGGGAAGTGGAGTTATTGCTGCAGACATCAACGGAAAGGCCGTCTGACGCCAGGCCAGGAGAGTTTTCCCTTTATGAGGAAGCTCTGAAGGGTGGACTGAGGTTGCCACTGCCGCAGGTGGTAGTGGATGTGCTCAACCGTCCGAAGGTAGCACCGGGGCAACTAATGCCCAATGCATGGAAGATCCTGCTGGCTTGTGCAAGTGCGTGGCCGAAAGCGAATAGAGGGGAGGCCATGACAGTAGACGAATTCTTTGCATGTTATAAGGCCTCGGTGCAGCAGGAGACGTGGGTTACTCTGCAGGCAGCAGTGGGGAAAGGGTTGGTGGCGAGGCTGCCATCGTCGATCAAGGGGCGGCGACCACGATGGTTCTACGTATCTGCCAATGGGGGGCATGGGGTGCGCACCATTTGGAAAGTGCCCATCAGGTCTGTGGAGCCGAAACTGGGAGCAGCCGCGGAGGGGAGGGAAGGAGTGGTGGGAGAAAGAAGGGGCCAAATGGGACGAGCTCGTTCAGCCGTCTGCATTGTTTGAGGCAGGGTTGGGTCCAAAGCCAAGTAGTGGGGACCTCGACCGAGCGGAGTTGGAGGCGAGGAGAAGGACTCAAGAGGCGGAGGATCAGGCCATCCTTGCTAAAGCCCAAAAATTTAAAGAGTCCCAGGTCGACCGACCACCAAAACCGGTTGCGAGGGAGAGGATTCGACCTCACCCCAAACCCTTGGGAGAGAAAAACTTAGGTGATTTTGTGCCACGGCTGCCCCCAACAGACCCTTTGAAGGAGAGGTCTTTGAAGGAGATGGAGGCGTTGAACGTGGGGAAGAAGAAGAAGAGGGTGAGGCGGAGTGAAGAAGTGCTTGCCCAGAAGAGGAGGAGGGAGACAAGTGTGAAGGACACCAGTGCTACCAAGGGGGCTGAGGGGGGAGAAGTGGAGGGGACCCCAAGAAGGGTAGGTGGCTTAGAAGCGGTGGATGTTACTTCAGAGGGCATGAAGGTGGTGCCAGTGGTGGCGGCGATCGCCGCGGGGGTCGCGAGGGCCGTCCCTGAAGGGCAAGGAGAAGATGGGGCAAGCGGCCCTAGCTGAAGAAGAGAAGAACAGCGCCAGGAGGGCCCTACACCCCAAAGAGGGGGAGTTAGTCTGACCACAGCGATCTACCACGCTCGCGCGGTGGTTGGGCGGTTGGAGGGAGAAAAAGGCCCAACTAGGGCAGGGGCAGACGGCCTGGTGGGAATCGTAGAAGAGGCAGCCCTGCGCTCGGCATCCAGATTCAACGAGGCTGAACTACTGAGGGGGTTATGCTCCGCCCAAATGGAGGTAACCACCTTAGCAGGGGCTCTGTTGAGGAAAGCGGGGGCTGCCAAACTCAAGGCAGATGAGGCCAAGGCCCAGCTTGCGAAGTTGGAGAGGGAGAGTTGGAAAGCTGCCCATGCTAAACTGTAGGCAGTTGAGGTAGAGTGAGAGAGCACATGCCGCCAGGTTGTGTCGCTTGAGTTCTAACTTACGGGCGAGCAGAAGAAGTTGGAGGAGGCCCAAAGAGCCTACGCCGTCGCGGTCGAGCGACATGAAGAGGCCATGAGCAATAATGAAGAGCTGGTCAGGCAAAAAGATGAGGCCGATGGCAAAGTGGGCGATCTCCAGAAGGAACTGGAGGGCGAGCGCGCCAAGGCAGTAGAGGAGAAGAGGAGGCTTCAGTAGGAGTTGGAAACAGAGAGAGCGCAGGCGACGGCGGAGAAGGAGAGCCTGAAGAAGGAATTGGAGGCGAAAAAGGCAAAGGCTGCGTCGGAAAGGGCGACCCTGCAAAAAGAGCTGGACGAAGAGAGGGCGAAGGCAGCCTCTGAAAGGGCGGCTTATCCCGATCTGTGCATCGCAGCAATGGAGCAATTCAAAGGGGGTCTGCCGAATTTCAAATGGCGGTTGATGCCGCGGTCGCGAGCAACTTGACTAGGCAAGAATCTGGGGGGGCGGGCCCATCGAGGACGACTGCTGGAGGCAGAACTGAAGCAGAAGTTATTGAGAGCTTCCAGCAGTCAGACTTTTATAAGCACAAAATGGCTGAGTACTGGGACAGTGGCTGGAAGACGTTCAAACGTAAAGTTGAAGAGCTGCTTCCAGACTTAGACCTTAGTAGTGTAACGATTGGCGAAGACGATGTGGCCCAAACCCCCCTGGATGAGAGCATTGAAGAAGAAGACCTCCTCTCCAGTGAGGAAGAGTAACTGGAGAGGAAGGAGAAGGAGACTGTGCATCGACATTGTTTTTGTTGTTTTTTTTTTTTTTTGAATTGCTGTAATGAACTTTTGTATAAAGTTGTGGATAAATAAAATTTCAGTTGTGTTGTGCATTTCACTGTTTTTGCTTGTGCGTCTGAAATGGATGAAAACATGTAATAAAAACTTGTGGTGAACTTGTGATAAAAGCTGCACTTAGGAATTCCTCAAGACAGAGTGGGATTGAAATTGTAATAAGGACTGGGTAGACTCCTTAAGGCAGAGCGAAATTGGACTTGTAATAAAAACTCAATGCAGAGTAAAGTTAAACTTGTGATAAAAAACTCAATGCAGAGTAAAGTTAAACTTGTGATAAAAACTCAATGCAGAGTAAAGTTAAACTTGTGATAAAAAACTCAATGCAGAGTAAGGTTAAACTTGTGATAAAAACTTAATGCAGAGTAAAGTTAAACTTGTGATAAAAAACTCAATGCAGAGTAAAGTTAAACTTGTGATAAAAAAACTCAATACATAGTAAAGTTAAACTTGTGATCAAAACTCAATCCAGAGTAAAGTTAAACTTGTAAAATATAGTAAAATTACAAGTGTATGTTTGCCACATTGCTTAAGTAAGTTGGTGGTTCATGGAGGGAGACGTGGTTTGTGAGGAGGAGAAAGCTAACTTGTGAGGGTTTGATTGGGGAGAAAATAACCTGTGTCTGACCCTGGGGCTGTGGCGCTCGGTCTGGCTAAGATTTGTTAGGTAGGCCGAGTGCCTCTTGCTCGGTCTGGCAAAGGCTCTTACTGCTCAGTCTGGGCGAGGTTCTTAGTGCTCGGTAGGGCCGAGGTTTTTGATGCTCAGACTGGCTGAGACTCTTGTGCTCAGTCTTGCTGAAGCTTTGGATGCTCAGTCTGGCTGAGGCTTTTGATGCTCAAGTGCACATTTGAAATACGCTCGGTCTGGCTGAGGCTTTTGATGCTCAGTCTGGCTGAGGCTCTTGATGCTCAGTCTGGCTGAGGCTTTTGGTGCTCAGTTTGGCTAAGGCTTTTTCGTGCTTAGTCTGGCGGAGGCTTTTGGTGCTCAGTCTGGCTGAGGCTTTTAGTGCTCAGTCTGGCTGAAGCTTTTTCGTGCTCAATCTGGCTGAGGCTCTTGATGCTCAGTCTGGCTGAGGCTTTTGGTGCTCAGTCTGGCTGAGGCTTTTTCGTGCTCAATCTGGCTACGGCTTTTGGCGATCGGTCTGTCTGAGACTTGTAATAAGTGCTGCAAATGAAAATGTTATTGAGACAACACATAGATAGCCAAGGTATAGAATTGTTGTCATGATCAGTGTAATTCAGTCGATACAAGTTTTCATTATGTAACAAAACAAAAAGAAAATACAACAACTGAGCAATACAACAGTAGGGACTTATTAAAAGTAGCGCTTCAGGTGTTTAGCGTTCCAGGGGTGGGGGAGATCTCGACCTTCCATGTCGTGAAGTCGGTAAGTGCCCGAACGCGGTCGGGTCTTTACAATGTAAGGTCTCTCCCATTTGGGTGCCAGTGTACCCTCGGTCAGATTTTTGGTGGCAAGGGTTCTTTCTCTTAAGACAAGGTCTCATACAGCGAACTCCTTTGGTCGGACTTTGCGGTTGTAGTGTGTTCTCATTTTCTGTTGGTATGAGGCCAGTCTGACAGCAGTGGTTTCTCTGAGTTTTTCAATTAGGTCCAGGTCTGCCCGACGGAGCTCTTCTGTTAGTGTTGGATCCAGATGTAAAACTCTAGGGGTAGGCAGACCGACTTCTACTGGAATAACTGCCTCAGCGCCGTATGTTAAGCGAAAATGAGTTTCCCCAGTGGGAGTCCGTGCTGTAGTTCGGTAAGCCCAAAGTACATTTGGTAGTTCCTCGGCCCAAAGCCCCTTGGCAGCTTCTAGCTTGGTTTTGATGATCTTCAGAAGAGAACGGTTGGTGACCTCAACTTGGCCATTGGCTTGGGGATGTCCGGGGGAAGAAAAACATGGTTGAATTTGGAGGTCCGCACATAACTTCCTGTACTTGGCGTTGTCGAATTGTTTGCCGTTGTCGAAAACAATGGCCTGAGGAATGCCAAATCTGCAAATGATCGACTGCCAGATGAACTTGGTTGTGTTTCGCTCAGTAATGGTGGCAAGGGGTTCTGCCTCTACCCACTTAGTAAAATAATCAATGGCGACAATGGCAAATTTGGTCTGGCCTCGGCCGGTGGGTAAAGGGCCAACTAGGTCAATCCCCCACTTGGCGAATGGGTAGGGGCTGCAAAGTGTGATCAATTCAGTAGGAGGGGCACGGGGGATACTGGCAAAACGCTGACACTTATCACATTTGAGCACGAAGTCAGTCGCATCTTGGTTGAGAGTAGGCCAGAAATATCCAGTGCGAAGTATCTTGTGGGCCAGGGACTGCCGCCCGAGTGATTGCCGCAGATACCCTCATGTATTTCTTGCATCACATAAGTTGCTTGAGTCGGATTGAGGCACTGCAGATAAGGGCGTGAGAAACCACGTTTGTACAGAATGCCGCTGGCGAGGATGTAATTGGACGACCGGGCCCTGACTTTGGCAGCTTGCTGTTGGTCGTCTGGGAGTTCCCCCGTTGTCAGAAATAGAACGATGTCCGACACCCAAGGGATGGGCTCATTTTAGAGGAATTGCATTTCATGCTGGTCGGGGGAAATGGAAGGGTGGGATAGGTATTCGAGGCGGACACCGCTGCTGAGGTCGGACTGGTCTGCGGAAGCCAACTGGGCCATCTCATCTGCCTTAGAGTTCTCCGCCTGAGGAATGTGCTTGATGTGGAAAGTATTGAAGAGGCGAATAAGGGGAAGTGCAAAATCCCTGTAAGCCCGCATTGTGTCCTCCTTAGCATCGAATTCTCCCGTGATCTGTCCGACGATGAGCTGGGAGTCACTGAGCACTCGGAAGTGGCTAACACCAATGTCCCTGGCTAGGTGAAGGCTTGCTATCAGTGCCTCATATTCGGCCTCATTGTTACTGGCCTCAAACAAGAAACGGAGTGCACATTTAAAATAACCACCCTCAGGGGCAGTGAGGATGAGGCCCGCCCCACTACCTTGCTTGCGGGATGATCCGTCGACGTTGAGGGTCCAAGAGTGAGGGTCTTCTGGCTCGATGAGAGCTGGTGAGGGTGGAGAGGCAGTGGTTGGGGTGGGATTAGTGAATTCCAGGATGAAATCGGCTATAGCCTGCCCCTTAATTGTTGTTCGGGATCGGTACGAGATGTCAAACTGGCTGAGTTCCACTGACCACTGCATGAGTCTGCCAGAAAGTTCTGGTTGTTGCATGACCTTCTTCAAGGGTTGGTCGGTAAGGACCACTATGAAGTGGGCTTGGAAGTAAGGACACAGTCGTCTGGAGGCGGTGACCAAGGCCAAGGACAATTTTTCTAACAGTGGGTAGTTCTGTTCCGCTCCCCTGAGGGCCCGACTGATGTAGTAGACCGGTCGTTGGACAGAGTCATCTTCCCTGATAAGTGCTGCGCTGACAGCGGTGTTTAACACTGCTAAGTAGAGGAAGAGGGGCTCGCCCACGATTTGCCTGTGAAAGGAGGGGAGGGTTGGAAATGCACTGTTTTAACTGTTGAAAAGCCTCTTCAGATTCAGATGTCCATTCAAAAGTTTACCGAAGAACTTTGAAGAATGGTAGGCACTTATCTGTGGCGCGGGAAATGAAACGATTGAGGGCTGCAACTTGGCCAGTGAGTCTTTGGACCTCTTTAACCGTTCTGGGTGACTGCATCTCAACCAAGGCCTTGATCTTTTCAGGGTTAGCTTCAATGCCCCGCTGACTGACCATAAAACCCAGAAACTTCCCGGGTCCTACGCCGAAGGCGCACTTCTCTGGGTTGAGCTTCATTTGGTACTTGCATAGGGTGACGAAGGTCTCCCGCAGGTCGGCCGGATGATCAGTGGAGAGTTTGCTCTTAACTAGCATGTCGTCGATATATACTTCCATATTCTGACCTATTTGATGATAGAAGACGGCATTGACCAACCGTTGGTAGGTGGCCCCAGCGTTCTTCAATCCGAATGGCATTACTCGGTAATGGTAGGTACCTCGGTCGGTGATGAAGGATGTATGTTCCCGATCGGACGGGTGCATCAGGTTTTGGTTGTAGCCAGAGAAAGCATCCATGAAGCTGAGCATTTGATGACCGACCGTGGCGTCGACCAGCAGATCTATGCGGGGCAGAGAATAGCTATCTTTGGGGCAAGCTCGGTTCAGGTCAGAGTAATCGACACAGAGTCGCCATTTGCCATTGTTCTTGCGGACGAGGACCACGTTTGACAACCATTTAGGGTAGTCGACATTTTTGATAAATTGGGCCTCAAGGAGTTTGTCGACCTCTGCGGCTATAAGAGTATTGCGCTCCGGATGAAAGATGCGCTGCTTCTGGCGGTAAGGTCAGAAATGAGGTTCAATGCTGAGGCGATGAGTTATGAAAGAAGGGTCGATACCTGGCATATCTGAATGAGTCCAGGCGAATACATCATTGTGCTCGGTCAGAAGGGCAGTAAGGTCGGCCTTAGCTTGGGGGGATAGTTGGCTGCTGATCTTAGCAGTTTTCATTGGGTTGTTGGGATCGATGGGAATCTCAACGAGCTCCTCCACCGGCTCGCCTCTGACCAACTCGTCCTCATCTTGGGTGTCAAGTACTTCAATGATCATGGCCTCCTTCAGCTTGACTTCCTTGAGTGAGGCGACATAACATTCCCTGGCTATGGTCTGCTCTCTCCGTACTATCCCGACGACCTGGTCGGTGGGAAACTTTGTGGCGATGTGGTAGGTTGAAGCGATAGCTTGAAAAGCGTTGAGGGTGGTGCGACCAAGGATGATGTTGTAGGCAGAGGAATAGTCGACCACAAGGAAAGTGAGCAACTTGGTAGCCTGCCGTGGGTATTCGCCGATGGTGATGGGGAGATCGATGGAGCCGATGGGGTTCACCCGGTCACTAGTGAAACCGACCAAGGGGGTTTAGAGGGGAGACAGACTTTCCTCCCCAATTTTGAGCTAGCGGAAGCAGCTGAGGAATATGATGTCTGAAGAACTGCCGTTGTCGATGAGAACTCGTCTGACCTTATAGTTGGAGAGAAGGGCAGAAATGACGAGAGGGTCATCATGAGGATAACGGATGCCAGTACAGTCGGCGTCCGTGAAGGTAATGAGCTCTGTCCACTGCTTGGGCTGTTTGGAGGGTCGGTCTACCGTGTCCACTGCTCTGTCCGAGCCTTGCCTTATCTTCCTAAGCTCTGCCCTCTGAGCGGAGCGGGATGGTCCGCCACAAGCAAGGCCACCAGAAATGACTCG
Organism: Camellia sinensis; assembly: GCF_055761805.1. Taxonomy (NCBI): domain Eukaryota; kingdom Viridiplantae; phylum Streptophyta; class Magnoliopsida; order Ericales; family Theaceae; genus Camellia; species Camellia sinensis. The sequence continues at coordinate 162,852,101 of NC_138964.1, forward strand.
GATTTCACCAACTGGCGGAGGGGGATTACCTAGGGGCCGAGGCTGTTGTGGGGGGGGTCATGGCCTTGGTTAGGTTGGGCTGGCTGCCGGGGTGGGGTACGCCGGCGGTTGTTTCTAAGGGGCTCGGTTCTTTGCCTCTGTTGTGGGCGGGTGTCCGTGAACCGGCTGAGACGCCCTTGACGAATGAGGGTCTCAACCTGATCCTTGAGGTTAATGTAGTCACCAGTGTTGTGGCCATGGTCCTGGTGGAAACGACAATATTTGGACTAGTCTTTCCGGTTTGAAGGGGTCCGTGAGGGTAGGGGCCATTTGAGGGGGTAATCCCGTTGCATCTGGTGGAGGACTTGTTCCATAGGAGAATTAAGGGGCGTGTACCGCTCGAACCAACTGGGCAGTCGGCTGGTGCTAACCGGTCAGTGCGAGGAGGTCGGTCGGTATATTGGGGTGTTTGGCTGTTATACTAGGTGTTTTTGGGTTCCGAGTCTTTTCTCTTTTCTCTGGGGGTCGGGTTTTTGGATATTGGATCCTGCCGAGCAGCTAGTGAATCTTCGGCATTCATGTATTTTTGGGCTTTGGATAATAGGGCTGCCATGGAGGTCGGGGGGGTTTTGGAAAGGGAGAAGAGGAAATCGGATGATCGTAGCTCGACCATGAAAGCCGTGAGGATGACCTTATCGTCATTCTCCGCTACTTGTAGGGCTTCGGTGTTGAAGCGGGTAACGAAGCTGCGCAGCGACTCCCCCTTGGTCTGACGGATGTTGAGGAGTTGGGTTGCAGGGCGGCGTTGGCGCTGGGCTCCAATGAAATGGCTGAGGAAGGAGTCGTTGAGATGTTGGAAAGTGGAGACAAAGTCCGCTGGTAACTGACTGAACCACAGTCGAGCTGACCCCTTCAGTGTCACGGGGAAAGCCCGACACATGATCTCGTCAGGGAAGGCATGGAGGATCATAAGGGTACGGTAGGTTTCCAGATGGTCGACTGGGTCCGTCGTACCGTCAAAGGAGTCAATGGTAGGCATTTTGAACTTGGCGGGCAAAGGTTTGTCCCGGATGGAGGCAACAAATGGTGAATTTGCCGTGGTAAAGGGTTTATGCTGAATATTCTGCATGACCCCTTGGAGTTGGAGCTTCATTACTCGGAGCTCAGCGTCCCAGAGGGAAACGTGGTCACCATGGTCAGTCAATGGAGGCTGGACGCTGCTGGCCTCTCCTTCAGGGGCTGGTGCTACGACCGACGAGTGTGGGGATGGTGGTGGTGGATTTATATGTGGGTGGGGAGGTTGCAAACCTTCCAAGTTGGGTGGATGGAGTTGTGGAGCAGTATGGCTCGGGGCACTTTCTTGGTTGGGGGGAATATCTGGAGGTGGTGGAGGAGGCATCGGAAGATTTCTTTGGAGTAAAGCATTTATCAAGGCCTGGTTTTGCTCGGCCATGCGGTTAATGCTGTTGGTAAGCTCGATAAAATAGTGTGGTGGGTTGTTTGGATTTGGGGGGTCGGCCTGATGGTCGGCAGCATTATTGTGAGAAGCCATGGATCTAGTCGTGACCATGCACTTTGACGGGTAGGAGAAAGAGGTTGTTGGAACGGGGTCTCCGGCGACAGTGAACACAACTGGCGCGGGGAGCAAAGCGTTCCCACAGACGACGCCAACTGTTGATACAGTTTATCCCAGTGAATGGAGCGAATTGGTTCAAGTTCCTCAAGCCCAAGCCCAAGCCCAAATGATCGAGCCCACCGAATAACCTGCAAACAAGTTCAACGGGGAACGGGGTAGTCCCCCAGTGAACCCTCCGACGAGCAAGTTAGGAAGAGAAGTAGAGTATATGGAGAGAGATTAGAGATGGAAAGCTTAACCTTTTTTCTTGTCTTTAACGTTCGCTTATATCCTTTGGCAATCATTTCGCTGTCCCTTCCGACCTGCTCTCCTCGCCGAAATCCTATGCTGCAGCTTACCTTGCTCAGGGTAAGGGGGTCTTGTTCCCACGGAGACGTGTTATCGTAATAAATGCTGTGAAGGGCTGCATTAATGGTGATGTGCAGTGGCAATAATTTTGCAGATCTTTGTCTGCTGATGTGGCTCGTCCTTCTCTTGCCGTGTGTCTGAATGTCATTGGCTCTTTATGCCATGTTGGGCTCCAGCTGTCCTGGGCCTCACCAGCTGGGTTATGCACTAGGCTCCAAGTGATGGGCTTGGATTGTCCATAGGTGATTCGTGGCCTTCATAGGCTTATACATATCAAAAGCCCCCCATTCTCGAGTGCAACTTTAGTCCAACGAAGGGAATATTAATGATGTAGATGAGTGTGTTAGGGATTGGCAGGGTGGAAGTCGACCGGAAGGGGTGAACCGACCGGGAGGTGGTCCGACTGCGCAGAGCGACCGAGTGGAAGGGCCGATCATGGAAAAAACCGACCGCAAGGTTGGCCGAGTAGGATGGTCGACACCAAGGAGGGCCGACCGTGAAGGGTGGGCCGGGCGCGGTGGTTGGCCGAGCGGCAAGGCCGACCGCAGTGTTAGCCGAGTGGGATGGTCGACAGCAAGGAGTGCTGATAAAATAATTAAAATAATACAATCGGAATGAATTTTGTACAAAAACATGAGGATGTTAGGTGTGATTAATCAACGTTTTTTATTGCACTGTATTTCAGAATAATGAATTAAAAGATAAAATAATTAAAATTCATAAATATATATATATTATTATTAAAGTATGAACAAATTAGCCTCCGTTTGAGAAGTGGATTGACTTTTTAGCTTTTTGACTTTTTTGACTATTTTAACATGGCTAAAAAAAATTTGGTTTGGGAAGAACTTTTTGGTTTTTTGATTTTTTTGTGAGAGAATAGTGTAATGATTATAGATTTGATGTGATATTTTGTTTGTTGTGGCTAAAATAGTCTATTTTGTCTTTTGTGACTATTTTAGCCACAAACCAACTTGCCAAACAACACCTAGAGGTTTGAGTATTTTATTTTTAGCGATTTTGTTATCTTAACAATGTTGGTCTTTTCTGGCAAAGGGGTTGAAAGTAATTTTTTTTACTGTCAACCTCTTTTAAATCATATCACTTTTCTATTTTTTATATTAAAAATAAAAATTCAAAAAGTTAGTTTTGAACCTACTTCTCAAAATAACCCATTAAATTCATACATTACATGTTACAATTAGGATTTGTTTGATTAGACGGACTGGATAAGGAGGAATTAGAATCCATCGGACTTGAGTCTTGGGACTGTGAATCCCCCAGACTATTTGGTTGGATTGGATATGTATCCTGTGTTTGTTTTTTCATGGGATTAGATGTCTGGAAATGACTATTTTTCGTAAATCCAACGTTTGGTTAGACGGACTAAATATGATAAATGAACAAAAGACTATTTTACCCTTTTTCAATTGTTTACTAATATTAAACATATCTTTAATATTTTAATTATTTTTAGCTAGATTAAATAAAAATTTATTTTATTTTATTTTTTACACAATTAAATAAATTTATTTTTTTAAAAATAAATAAATAAATAAATAAAATATCAATAAAAATATATATTATTTTTTAATTAAAATTTTAAATAAATTTGTTTTTAAAAATAATAATAATCAAACAATGAAATTAAATAAAACATCTATTAAATTTAAATAATGAAATTAAATAAAATATAAACAATATTTTAAAATAAATCATCAATAAAATATCTATAATTTTTTTTAAAAAAATTAAATAAATAAAACATCAATAAAAAGTTAAATAAAATTATTTTATTTTTAAATTGAGACATTTAAATTTTATTGAATTTTATTAAATATAATACATAATTAAATAGTAGAGGGTCAAAATGGTCATTTTGACCACCTAATCCCAACAGTGGATAGTCTCCCAAAAACTATCCCATACCCCCCTAGGACATAATAGTCCCCCATATGGGGGATAAGGAATCCGACGGACTAAAAAAAAAATCAAACGGCGGATAAGGAGCACTATTTGAATTACAATCCAAATAGTGGATAGTTCCCCCCTAATCCAGCGAATCAAACACGCCCTTAGGGGTGATAAATAAATCTAACAAGCTAAACAATTAACTGTTCAAACTTTGTTTGATAAATTTAAGGAATTTCACAATTTGTTCAAACTTTGTTCGTTAAACTTTCGAGCTAATCTCAAATGAGATTTTATAGAGTCAAATTTAAGTAGTTTGATATTTTATATAATTTTAGGCTTATTGAACATAGCCAAACGAGCAACTGACTGTTCAAATTTTATTTGAAAATCTTAACAAATTCTAAAATGTATTCGAATTTAACTTATTTATTTAACGAATCAAACTCGAACGAACTTTTAACAAGCCGAACACAAGTTGAGCTCGAGTTATTTGGTTTGTTTATCACCTTTAGTTACAATTTTTCAAAATATCATACTTTGGCGGTGTTTGGGAACAAATTTTTTAGGTTTTTTTTTTGTTTTTTTTCACTAAAAGACAAATTGGTTACAAAACCAAAAAAATACAAATCCAAACAAAATATCACATCAAACCCCATAATCATTTCACTTTTTCTCTCACAAACATCACATTCAACCAAAAAAAACCGAACTATCTTCTCAAACACAAAAAAAAAATTCTCCAATAACTTCCTACAACTAAAAAAATCTACAAAAAAATCCACTTTCCAAACACCTACTTTGATAATGCATTTCAAACAATACAAATACAAATTATATATTTTCATTGAACAATAAGTAAATAAAAAATCTATTTGTGCTTTTTTTTGATTTTTTATAAAAAAAAAATAAGTAAATAATGATATGATAACTTATAATAATTTTTTTACTAAAATATTGGTTTGGGATGTTCTAAAAATTGCACTTTTTGACTTATTGACTTATATGGGTTGGATTTGGGTTGAGTTTGATGTAATGTGTTAGAGAGGTGATGTGATTTAAATAAGATGATATGACTTAAATAGGATAGTAACTTTTTGACTTTTTATATTATTTAATTTATGCCAAACCAACCAGAAATAATTATAAAAGAGATTGAGATGGGAAGCGTTTTTTTTTAAAAAAAAAAAACTCAAAAAATTTAAGTTTTTAGATTTAACTCGACAAAATGAACTGAAACATTATGATTTGTTTAAAAATTTCAAAAAAATTTAAAAAAGACAAAAATAAGCAATCTTTGAAACTTATTTTGATTTTTTAAAATTTTTTTAGAGTTTTTTTTAAAAATATGTTTTTAAAGTTCGTGGAGACGAGACCAAGCAACAAAATAAAAAATTTTGGTATAATATTAAAAAAATCACAAAAAATAAAAAGATTCACAAAAATATGTTATTTTTAATTTATTTTTTTTGAGTGGCCAAAAGAAGCCTAATCGCTACGCCTTAGGCCTGATTTGATATCAGTGGTGTTAGAGACCACTAATTTAGTGTCATTTTGGGAAGACACAAAAAACGCCACGTTTTTGGCTTGTGAAGAAAAACGCTAGCAGCCGAAAACGCCGGGACTTGCATTTGGAAAGTGACCAAAAAGCTACGTTGTGAAATTACCTAAATATCCTCCATGTTAACAAATTGCTTAAAATTCCAAAGTTTTGCAAGGGTATGTTGGTCATTTATTTTGATTTGATGCCATAAATAAATATTAAACCAAAAATAAAAAAAGGCCAGCTTTTTACTATTTCCCAAATCACCTCAAAAAAAGTCAAAAAACTTGATAAAAAGCCAAAAGTCAACTTTTTACCAACTTCCCAAAACACTCCTTAGTGGCTCTAAATTTACTATTAATGAGGTGACAAAGCTAAAAAAAAAAAAAAAAACAGACATAACGCATACTGTGGCAGTAGATGGGACTCACTGCACCTACTGCCATATCATTAGTGGTAGTTTTAATTAGAGTTCCCACTCATTTGATATTTAGTTAAAAAAATCATAATCCCTCTAGTTTTAGTTTTTAGAATTTATTTTTAAATTTTTTTTAATTATTCGTATTTCATATATTTTTTGAAAAATGAGTGGGAGCTCTAATTAGAGCTTCCACTAGTGATGTGGGAGTGGGGTCCCACCCACTGCCACGGTTTGTGTTTTTTTTTTTTTTTTTTTTTTTTTTTTTTTTTGCTTTGCCACCTCATTAGTGGTGGGTTTAGAGCCACCAAATTAGTGGTCTCTAATACCACTCATATTTTTTTTGTTTTCGCTTAATTATTTTAATATTTTAAGTAATTTTTAAAATTTTTAGACACACCTAATATAAATACACTTAAAAAATATAATATTTGTCAAAAAAATCTTTACAAAATTTACTAAATACCAAAAATATAAAAAAAATTACAAAAAATAATTTATATTTTCATATTTTTGTGTATTTATTAATTTTTAAAGTATTTATTTCAAAAATATTTACTTATTTATATATATTTAAGTAAGATGTATTTTAAAAAGTTTAAAAAAAATAAAAAATATTTACTAAAAATAAAAATATATATAAAAAAATAAAAACTAATTTTTCAATAAATAATTTAAAACATTAGTAAAGCCAAACACAGGGGGTATGTTTGGTTTGGTTTTGGGAGAGTAATTTTTAAAAATTATTTTGGGGAGAGAGTTGAGAAATTTTTTTAGTTTGTTTGGTTGTGTATTTTGAAAGTAGTTTTGGAATTTGAAAGTTTGGAATGATTTGATATTTTGTTATAATTGAGTAGATGTGTGTGAGAGAAAAATTGATTGAGAAAGAGAGAGGAAAGAGAAAAAGTGATTAATTTATAAGTAAGAGAGAAAATGATTTTGAAAATGATTTTCAAAAATTTACAAACCAAACGAATTTTTTATAATTTATTTCTCAAAATCACTTTACAAATTCAAACCAATCATGGCTAGGATGTTTGACTCCTAGGCCTAGTTTGGGAAGACTAAATAAGTGTACTTTTTGACTTTTTATGAAATATGGGTTGGGTTTGGGTTGGGTTTGAAGTGATGTGTTAGACATGTGATGTGACTTAAATAAGATGATGTGACTTAAATAGGATAGTGACTTTTTGACTTTTTATCTTTTTTTAATCATGCCAAACTTGGCCTTACTATTCGAACTACTTTTTTTTTTTTTTTTAGTATGATTCTTATATAGCCGAGTGTAACTTCAAAATTTACGCTAACGTTTGGTATAGTTTAGAATTATACTCTGAGCGTGGAATTATATATTAAGTTTTTGAATTTTTGAATTATGATTTAAAAAAAATATTATTTGATTATGAATTTTGAGTTGTGTTTTGAATTTGTGAAATGAGTTTTGAATTGAGTTGCGAATTTGTGAAATGAGTTTTAAAATAAAAAAAAAAAAATTGTTTGGTTATGAGTTTTGAATAGAGTTTTTAATACTTAGGAGTTGTTTGGGGTGTCTTAAATAAGTGCAATTTTTATCTTTTTAAACTAAAAAATTGAGAAAAAAATAAATATTTGGGTTAACTTTTTGATATTTTACGAAAAATGTGTATTAAAAAATTATATAAATAAGTGTATAGGAGAAGTTAGTGAAGTAGCCCATATAGTTTGGGCAGTGTAGTGTAGTGGACTGGTTAGGAGATGGGAAATGATTGCCTCATTTTCGGACATGAATTAGACGGTATTGTTCGGCCCGTAGGGGCACACCACGGGTCCCGTTTTGCTAATCGAAACCGTCAATGTGTAGAACTCGTCGAGTATTATATGCTTGTAAAAAATCACATTGATTGGATATTGATAGCTATCTGATCATGTTAGTTTTTTATCAACTGTTAACTATAACACCATCCATTTTTCATACAAATTTGATTTAATCATATAGTTAATGATATCCGATCAACGTAATTTTTAATGCATATAGTACTGGACGATTTCTAAATATTCAACTGTTCGGATTATCAAAACGGGACCCGTTGTGGGCTCCCACAGGCCCAACATTACCATCTAACTTAGTGAATATATATGTAATTTTTTTTTCCCTTTCACATCAGTACTTAGAGTGGTGTAAAGTCGGTTTGTATTAAAATATTATGTATATTAATTTTTTATATTTTTAATTTGTAAATAGTAATGACTTTTCTGTGTTTTTTTTTTTTTGTAACTTTTTGACTTTTTAAATTTTTTTAGACACGCCAAACCAGGCATTAATTCAAAAACTTATAACTCATAACCAAACACATAACTCAAAACTCTATTGAAAATTCTATTCAAAACTCATAACTACTTTTTTTAAAATTTAATTCAAAAAAATAATTTTTTATGTAAATTTTTTATAAAATTTTCAAAATATTTTTTATTTAAAATATTAAAAATTATATTATTTTTTGTTAAAAAAATATTCAGCTAATACTTTAAAATTACTTTTGATTGTATATTTAGTTAGATTTGTTTTTTAATTATTTTGTTTAAAAAAATAATTTCTATATTTAAAAAATATAAAAAAACAAAAATAATTTTTTTTTTTCAAATAACAAGTTACAATTGCAAAAAAAAAAAAAAAAAAAAAAAAAAAAAACTATTTCACTCTACTGACCAGACGTTCTGGGAATGTTTAGACAAACAATCGAATAGTCCCAATTTACAAATTCAAAATTTAAAAATTATACTATGCGAAACATGCATTCCAATATATGCCTTAGACTCAATTTTAAAAAATTTAAACCAAATATAACATTCAAATATAAGGGTAAAAAAATTGATTTCAAACTTAAACCAAACCCAACAATTTCTTGTTTTTTTTTAAAAATTGTTTACCGATGATATAAAACAAAATAGGAACAAAAAATATTAAAAAACACACTCGCCCTGTTTCTATGCATTTTGAAATTTTAAAAGTAAAAATCAATTTTTATCTTAAAAATTAATTTAAATAAATTGATTAAAGAAAAAAAAAAACAGAAGTAATGATTGCAGTGCTAGTTGTGAGTTGTCAGTAGACAACAAGGACGTTGATGGGACAACGCATGACAGTATAGCGAGTGGCCCACTTCAGTGCACGTTAGCATCCATCAATACCTTTCTTTACATCGGTCATACGCTCCTCCAATTTTCTAATGTAAAAAATTTCATCAAAAAAATAAATAAGGGTCCGTTTGATAAGAATTAAAGTGAGTTTTCTTGATTATTTTAGACATAAAAGATAAAATAGGTTATTTTAGTCACAAAAAATAAAATATCACATCCAATCTATAATCATTACACTCTTCTCTCATAAAAAAAGTCAAAAAAGCTAAAAAGTCATTCCCAAACCAAATTTTTTAGCCCAAGTTAAAATAGTCAAAAAAGTTAAAAAGTTAAAAAGCCAACCCACTTCCCAAACGGAGGCTAAATATAATAGAAAAGTTTGCGTTAATACTTGTCAAGTTTGAGGATATATTATTTTAATAATTTTTAAATTTTTTATAAAAGAAAATATGTAAAAATATGGGTGTGTTTAGTTTATATTTGTAGAGTAGTTTTTCAGATAAAAAGTACGAAAATTTATTCGATTTTTCTTTTTTAAAAATGATTTTGAAAAATTATTTTGCGGAGAGAGTTTTAAAAAAAGTGATTGGTTTGATGTATATGTGAGAGAGAGAGAGAGTGTGATAGTGAAAAGTAAGTAACCAAACAAAATTTTATTTTTTTTTTTTTTAAATTTGTTCGGTTTGATTATTTTTGAAAATTTGTTTGTAGAGAATTTTTTTTAAAATTTTTTTCTGAAAAACAAACCAAACAAGGCCAGAGAGAATAATATGATAATTTATAATAATTTTTTAATTAAAATATGTTGTTAGCCAAAAAAAAATTAATGGGTTTAGATATGGGTTGACTTTTTAGCTTTTTGATTTTTAGAATATTTTAGCAGTGGTTTGGAATATTCTAAACAAGTGTGTTTTTTGACTTTTTATAAAAAAAAAATTGTAAAAAAATAGAGAAAGTGGGTGGAAAAATAGAGATGCGATGTTGATTGATGTGATCCAAATAAGTGTATGTATGCAAAAAAAAAATTATTTTTTTAATGCATGCCAAACAATTAGTTAGTCTGGAACTAAAAAGTCTCGTTTGGGATAAGTTTTTTGACTTTTTAAATTATTGTGAAAAAAAATGAAATGATTAGAGTTTAGATGTAATAGTTTATCTTATTAATTTTTTAAACTATTTTATCCTTTTTTTTTTTTGTTGACTAAAATAGCCAAAATATTAAACTTTTTAACCTGCCAAACAAAGGCAAAAATTCACTTGCCAAACAGGGTTACACTTTGGTACTTAGGTTTAGGGATGTACGCGGTGCGGGTCGGTGCGGTTTGAGAGAAAAATAGAAACCATATGGCAGGTGGCGGATTGATAAAAGTGTCACTAAAATTTGTCATTTTCCTTATCAAAAACCGACAGTTCGGTTGGCAAATAATGGCGGATTTGCCTTGGCGGTTCGGGCGGATTGGCGGTTTATAAAAAATATAATTCAAATTATAAAACTTAAATCAAAGAGTAAAAAAAAGACGAGAGATACCGTGATGTTAAGCATCTTGCGAAACTTTCTTCTGATGAAGCAAGTGTAGCAACAACATGATAATATCAACGACTATGCCATCAGTTCATTACAAACATCTATGGAAGCTACAATGATCAAATACAATACATACAATTAATATCATTCAAGGTTTACAATATATTGAAAATGTTTACTGTTGAAAAGTATTTAGATTGAAAAGTGAGCTGATGTAAGTTTGCAACATGGCCAGAAAAAAAAAAAAACAAAAAAAAGATTGAAAAGTGAATTGGAATCCAACTTTATTTTGGATTCCTGACATCTTGAATTCCCTTCGAGCAGTAATGTAATACTATATTCTAAGGTATAGAACAACAAGCAAACTTAAGTAAAAAAGAATTTTTAGAATCTTATAAAACGTGATTTAATAGCGGTGCAGGTCTGTGCGGTTTGGAAGAAAAATAGAAACCGACAGATTGATAAAAGTGTCACTAGAATTTGCCGTTTTTCTTACCAAAAACTGACGGTTCGATTGACAAATAATAACGAATTTGCCTTGGCGGTGCGGTTTGGTGCGATTTTGACGGTTTCGGCGGTATTATGCACACCCCTGCTTAGGTTGGTGTACTTGGGAGCTTGGTGATTTGTGTGGAAAGTTGGGTTAGTTTTTTAGTTTTTTTATTTTTTTTATTTTTTTTAGACTCAGTTAAAAAGTTTGTTTAGATATTTTTTTAAACATTTATAAGAAAATAAGTAAAATAATTAAAATTTAAATGTAATAATTATATTAATTTTTTTATATACTTTATCTTTTTATAACTAATTTAGCTAAAAAAAAACTAATCCAACTTCCGTCCCAAACAACCATTTCATATGCATCAATCTGTTGATTTTTTGACTTTTGAAGGTTATTATTGTAATTTTAAGCGTACCAATAAGGATCAATCAGTTTTTATAGAATATAAATTGCCAACTAATTATCAGATGATTGTGTTTTAGTTCTTTCAGCCTCAATGAAGAGGACTTTTACTAGTGACTTTGTTTAGGAGAATTAAGCAAACAACGATTAAATGAAGAACAATTTCATTAAGTAAAATGAAAGACTTACAAAGATCCAAATCAGCCTCGTAGAGGTTTATAGCAACAAACTATTTGAAACTACGCCTATGAACGAAGTGCAGTGCAGAAATTTGAAGTATAAAAATGTAAAAAACAAAATATGTAAAAACTGGAAGGAAAATAAAATAGATAAAACTGATTTTTTTGATCTGAGTCTGGGGGCTCTTTCTGGGGTCTTCTCTGCTATTTATACTTCTCAATGACAACCGTCGAAACGAATTTCTAACTATCAAACCACCTCTCCACGATCGCTGATGTTTCCTTGCAGTTAGCTCTATTGTGCCATATCTGCAGTTAGGTTTCATCTTGATTTTGAATTTGAATATATGTATAACTATTAAAGTCACGTTATCTTGCATTTCTTTACTGATCCAATGCTATGTAGATCTACAATAACCAATACTAACTGCCACGTATGTGATTACGATTGAAGATTTGAATTGTCTTCTCATATTGCCCTCATCCTGCCACGTGTCGAACTGTGATTGGCTTATACAAAATATGTACCCAACATTACCCTCGCACTAAGATACCCAATACTTGGTGATATTAGTAGATCAAGGTATTTTACCCACGTCTTAGAACGTGCATGGGCTTTGCACTTTTTTGAAATGCATCCGTCATTTATCAATGAAACATTTGCATTAAATTTTCTTCTAACCCTTGAACATTCCCACTATCTCAGTATTCGAAAAAACTGGTACATCTTTCATGCCCAAGCAAGTCTTTTCTTACATTGATCAAGCATACGAAGAGTTACTTGATGATGTTGTTCGTCCTCGAAAGAACCTTCATGCATTGATTAGCCACCTTTATCCACCCTCATTTATATACAAGTTATGGAAGCTTTCGCAAATCACCGACCTTCGAACCAAGAACCTACTGCTTACGATTCTTTGGAACACAAATTTGCAAATCATGGATATCGGAAGCTCTTCTTTTCGTATGGGATGAAGCTGCTGCTTCTTTTTCTTCTACGACCTCTGACTGGGAAACTTGGCCTACCCCTACTCAACCTCAGATGAGGGAACGCATTCATCACTGATTCCCAGAATTCGATGACCCTCTTGAAATCCCTCATTCCAAACGCAGTTCTGTAATATATCCATATGTTCCTATTGACCGTATACGCAGTCTTGAGGACATCTGCTTTCAGCATGGTATACTACTACCTTGCCATCTCGGATGGTTCGAAGTGTCCAACGTCCTAATGAAGCTTTAGGGATCAGTTCTGCGCTTTTAGCCAAAAAAACAAAACTTTATACCTCTGATTGGCTAGAATGTGTGGCCAGACCTGAATTCCTAGATTCGATTAGGGAACCTCCGACTGCTCCTCCTCTGCCTTCCAATCCAAATTGGATTGATGAATTGAGGCCAATACTTCACCCCCCTACAAGGCCCTAGTGTCTCCAACTCCTTATCAGTAATTTAGGGCTTATACCTTGCTTGCTGCCTTTTCCCATTTATTCTTTGAAGTCCTTTGAGATGGCATTCCCCACAAAAACTTTCTATGGGATTGTGACATTATATCTCAAAGTCATCTTCTCAACCCTGTGGCCCAAATAGAGCTTTATACCTTTTTAGACCAACTTCCTCTCCTGCTCAACTGGCACTTCCAGGCTTCCATTACCAGTGAAGTTCTGGATGAAGCCTTCTCTGTTCGAATTTAGGTTCAGTATGAGGCAGAGAACCTCCTTGATGAATATGAGACCTTCAGGAGCCAGGATTCTGAGCGTAGGGAGAATGTTGCAATGAACGAAGTGTATGAAGAAGAGGAGATGGATGCCACAGATAAAGCCCTAAATGGATAGAATTCGAAGTGAAGGCTCAACAACTCACTTCTCAATTAAGGGCTTACCAATTAGATAAACCAAACCTGGACTAGATAGATGATAGAATAGGAAAAGAGTATTCATTATTGAATTTTGTTGGACTAAATTCCATGATCTTGTAACTTTGTCCATTTCATATTTCTATGAAATTGAGAATGCAACCAAATGAATCCCGGTGTAAACAACACTTATCATTAAAACTAGGCTTTTCGAATTTCATTTGTCAGACTTTGAGTTACCACTCCAATTGTAAACTTAGTTGTATGGTTGATGTTAAATTTTCAAACTCAAGTCCTAACTCAAACTCTTCCAAAGTGTGAAAGTTTCTTTTTAAGAAAAAATTATCGCCCTTCATACCGATTCTAGGATTAACATAATTCTTCAGCTATTAGCTTCGAATTAACCAACTTTGTCCTTTGAAACTTGATTTAAATACATCCAACGAAATACTAGAAACCCAATTTGAACTTTTTCAATATATGGAGTGTAATTGACAACTTTTGCCGGTTTCCTTTCAGAATCAGAGCTTCGAATTTACCAATTTTGCCCTTCGAAACTTGATTTGATCATATCCAATTCCCCAACATATGGTTAATACAATCAAATAATTTCAAATCAACTAATTTTGCTTCGAACAAACAGTCTATACCTGGGCGTTCTTGCACTCTTGGGTGGGGAATGTGCTTCAAAGTTGACTTCCTGCTTTCGAAGTTGTTTGTCATTTGACTTTGGCACCAAAATTTGGCTTTGAGCCAAAAATCTGATTTCGAAGCCAACATTAGTATTTGAGATACATTTCCCTCCCAAATTGTCACCATTGAGGAGAACTTTTTGTATCTGTACTTTTAACACTTCTTTATTGTCACGACCCAACCTTGGCCTAGGGTTGGAATCGCAACTTACTAACATATGTTATTTGTAGCAAATTAAACTGCGCAAGCGGAAATAAAATAATGAAACAGAAAATTTACTTCATTTTACTATTTAAGAAAAATAAAATACATCTCTAGGGCTTTAGTTATTTTATTAGTCAATGACCAGCTCTAAGTAAGACAAAAAGGAAGCAAAACTAAAAAGATAAAAAAAAGGTGGTTCAACAGCAATCCATGTGCGGGTTCCATTTGTGGGGTTATGGGTTTCCTCTACATCTCGTCACTTGAAAAGGGTAACAGCTATAAGCACACAGCAGAGTGAGAAATATTATGCCAGGAGTGTAGGGAATACAAAATAACCATGGATAATTAGTTAGGCTAAAATGTTTACATAATTTAATTTGAAATAACAATTTATTTAAAGTGGCAGAATACAGAAATCATGTAAATAAATAACCATAACAACGGTATAAAAAAAAACAGAACAGAGGTCACAGAAATGACAGTCAGAATAAAGGTCAATGGATCCATGACAAACAGAGGACCACAAAGTGGTCAAACAGAGGCCCATGGTTATTTAAGTCCCCCAAGGCGTGGGACTCATGTGGTGGTACTTATAAAATATAATTGTTTATAAGGTTATAGTCAAATATATACTAAAATTTAAACAAACATATCCATGGGTTTCCTTTTAAGTAAATAGAGTTTAGAAAGTAACTCACGTAACTATAATATTTATAAAACATAACTTTTATTAATATAACTTAATAAAATATAACTTGTACAAAATAATCTATGGTAACTCCAAACATTCGTAAAACACATAATGGTAAATCAATGTATAATGTAACTCACCTTACTATTGACCCTTAACCTTACTCCACTATCACAACCTTATAAGCTCCTTACTTTCAATATTCACGTACCTCTCTCTCTTTTTCTTTCTTTCTTTCTTTTTTTCTTTCATTTTTCCTTCATTCATTCACAACACCTTTGCTCCTTATATACTACTAACTGAGCCTTGATTGAGTGACACATAATCTCTCTATGGCTAATAGATTGAGTTTTAATTATAGATTCAAATTAGAGATTTGAATCTTTTTAGGATAAGTATATATCTCTCAAATAAATATATACTTCGGCCTTTTGTTTGGGCCGATATTACTAAACATTTGCTGGGCCAATAATAGATTACAAATTTTTTTTTTATTTATTTATTTGTTTTGGTGCTAAATTTTTTAGTGTTCCTAATGTAAATTAAATTACACCTTATCATTTATCATCGTAAAATTAATTATTTTATTTTACTTTACAGATTATTATTATTATTGTTATTATTATTATTGTTATCAATATTATTATTTATTTACTATTTTTAACTTTAATTTGACCCAACTAGTATTATAATTCCATAAATGTATTAATTTAGCCCGAAATAATAATCTCTAATTAATCCCATATTTGATACCCAATGCCAAATTAGATTTATATATTTATTTATTTAATAATCTATCATCACATGTAACCATAATTATATATAATTATAAATATTTATGTGGTATTTAATTAAACTTTTAGGGTGTCACATTTCTCCCCTTATAAATAGAAGTTTGTCCCTAAACTTGACGTACCTTAACATTCGAAGAGGTGTGGGTATTTGGCTCGCATTTGACCTTCCGTTTCCCACGTAGCTTCTTCGATGCGATGATTTTGCCATAAGACCTTTACCAGCGGTATGGTCTTGTTTCGGAGAATTTGATCACGACGATCGAGAATCTGCACTGGTTGTTCTTCATAAGAGAGATCCTCCTGAACTTCCAGATCCTCGTAATCAACAACGTGCTTTGGATCTCGAAGGTACTGTCGAAGCATTGAAACGTGAAACACATTGTGGACATTGGATAGTTCAGGTGGTAGTGCAAGGCGATAGGCTACAAGGCCAATCCTTTCCAGTATCTCGAATGGCCCGATGTAACGTGGGTTTAACTTTCCTCGTTTTCCAAATCGGATCACTCCCCTTGTGGGTGAGATTTTGAGGAACACATGATCCCCTACTTGAAATTCCAAGTCCCGTCTCCGAGTATCTACATAACTTTTCTGGCGACTTTGAGCAGTGCGAATTCGCTGTTGGATGAGTTGGATTTTCTCACTTATGACTTGCACGATTTCGAGGCCTAATAATTTCCTGTCCCTGACCTCCGTCCAGCACAGAGGTGATCGACATCTCCTTCCATACAGAGCTTCGTACGGCGCCATTCCAATGCTTGCCTGATAGCTGTTGTTATAGGTGAATTCCACCAAAGGTAGGTGCTCATCCCAGTTACCTTTGAGGTCCAACACGCATATACGTAACATGTCTTCCAACATCTGGATTGTTCTTTTGGATTGTCCATCGGTTTGTGGATGATAAGCCGTGCTGAACTTCAGTGTAGTTCCCAAAGCTTCTTGCAATTTATTCCAGGAGTGAGACACGAAACGAGGGTCTCGGTCAAACATGATCGAAACTGGGATACCATGCAAACGAATAATCTCCTTGATATATAAAGTGGCAAATTTATTCAGAGGGTACATGATTTTGATTGGTAGAAAATGCACTAACTTCGTCAATCGGTCTACTATAACCCATATTGCATAATTCTTAAAAAATGACTGTGGTTGCCCGACCACGAAGTCCATAATAATGTGCTCCCATTTCCATTTAGGAATAGGAAGTGGTTGCAACAGCCCTGCAGGTCTCTGATATTCCGCTTTAATACGCTGACAATGCAGACATTTGGAAATATGGCTTGCTATATCTCTTTTCATTCGTGTCCACCAGTAGTGTTCCTTCAGATCATGGTACATCTTTGTGTTGTCAGGGTAGACTACCAATCTTGAGTTATGAGCTTCCTCTAATATCTTCTTCTTGAGTTCTAGAATGTCGAGTACGCAAATTCGATTTCGAAATTTCAATATCCCATTGCTTATAATGAAATCAGGATATGGCGTGTTTCCTTGTTCCTCGTACTTTTTCTTCAAAAGTTTATCTTCCCATTGGCGCGCTTTAATTTATTCAATCAATGTAGGCTCCACGGTTACGTTGGCAAGCAACCCATTGATCTTGCGGGGAACGAGAGTACATGCCAAACTTCTCGTCGTCTTTCGGCTCAGTGCGTCTACCACCACGTTAGCTTTGCCCGGATGGTGATGGATCTCTATATCATAGCCTTTCATAAATTCTAGCCACCGCCGTTGCCTCATATTCAGTTCCTTCTGTGTGAACAGGTATTTAAGACTCTTGTGGTCAGTGTAAATCTCGCAGGTTACACTGTAGAGATAATGACGCCAGATTTTGAGAGCAAAGATCACTGCAACCAATTCCAAATCATGAGTTAGGTAATTCTTTTCATGAGTCTTTAATTGTCGCGACGCATAAGCAATGACTTTTCCGTTTTGTATGAGAACGCAACCCAATCCATTGTATGAGGCATCACTATAGATTACAAACCTATCTGTTCCGGCAGGGAGTGTTAGTATAGGGGCTGACACAAGTCGACTTTTTAATTATTGAAAGCAACGCTCCTGTTTATCAGCCCATTCAAAGGGTATGAACTTCTGAGTTAGCTTGGTCAAGAGTGATGCTATTTTTGAGAAATCTTGCACGAAGCGTCGATAATAGCCAGCTAGACCCCAAGAAACTTTAGATTTCTGACACATTAGTAGGTTGTGGCCAGTCCACGATTGCTGCAACTTTTTGGGGGTCAACCGAGATGCCATCTTTGTTAATGACGTGGCCGAGAAAGTGTACACTAGTGATCCAAAATTTGCATTTTTTCAATTTGGCATAAAGTTTGTGTTCACATAGTGTTTGTAGAACCGTTCGCAAGTGCTGCTTATGGGCCTCTGGTGACTTGGAGTATATGAGGATGTCGTCAATGAGGACGATGATGAACTCATCAAGATAGGGTTTGAACACTCTGTTCATGAGGTCCATGAAGGCTGCTGGGGCATTTGTGACGCCAAAAGGCATGACAAGAAACTCGTAGTGCCCGTAACGGGTTCTGAAGGTAGTCTTTTCAATGCTTTCCGTTTTAACTTTTAGTTGATAGTAGCCAAAACGTAAGTTAATTTTGGAAAATACTTGGGCGCCTTGAAGTTGATCGAGTAAGTCATCGATTCGCGGCAAAGGGTATCTATTCTTGATGGTAACCTTGTTCAGCTCCCAGTAATTGATGCATAATCTCATCGTGCCATCCTTTTTCTTCACGAACAATACTAAGTCGAATAAAACCTTTGTCCAGGAGTTCCTGGAGTTGAGTCTTCAGCTCCTTCAATTCTGTCATCGACATGCGATAAGGAGCTTTTGATATAGGTTGTGTGCCAGGTTGGGTTTCAATGGCGAATTCGATCTCCCAAACAACTGGAATACCGGGTAGATCTTCAAGAAAAACATCCAGGAATTCTCGAACTACAGGGATTGCATCAACGGTGGGGGCCTCTTTTTGTGTATCAATCACATAACAAAAATAACTATCACATCCCTTTCTTAGAAGTAGTTGAGGGAGGGTTAGAAACTCCAGCCCCATCAAAGACAAGTTCGGATTGGTTTGGTAACCTGAGGGAGACCTTTTTGGCTTTACAATCGATAGAGGCGTGATTGGTAGCCAGCCAATCCATACCTAAGATCGCATCAAAGGTTCCAATGCAGAGGGGAATCAAGTCTACGTATAAGGTTTTGCCTTTTGGGAATACAGCACAAGGTCTATACACATCAGTACTACAGGCAGACTTACCAGAAGGAAAAGACACAGACAATATATATCATAAAGGTTCGGGTGTTGATGCTAACTTGGCAGCAAAGTGTGGTGCAACAAAAGAATGAGTTGACCCAGAGTCAATGAAGACATAAGCTAAATGACCACAGACAGAAAGTGTACCTGACACAACATTTTCGGTAACTTCTGGTTTTCTAGGTACCAAGGCGAAAGCCCGACCTTGGCGTTTTTCGTCCTTCTTCTCTCCTCCAGGTCCTGTGGGTCTCCTGACTGGACCAGAGGGGCTGGCTATAGGAGTAGTCAGCTTTGGGCAATCCGTTAACAAATGGCCAACTTGTCCGCATCTAAAACATGCTCCCGTGTCTCGATAGCATTGTCCCCAATGAGCCCTCCCACAAGTGGGGCAAATTGGAATAGTGCCTCATCGGGGGTTGATAGGACCTTGATCGCCTGAGCTGGTTGTGCCCATATTCATCTTTTTGGGAGGCGCAACACTGGGTCCTCTGTTGTCTTTTTTCCAAAATCGCTTCTTGTGGCTTGGTTCCCCGGAACGCGAGGCTTTAATCCCCTTTTCTGCAATGTACGCCCGATCCACCACTTCTGTATAAGTTGGCAGTTTCAAGACCTCGAGCCTGTCTTTAATTCCAGCATTCAATCCTGCTTCAAATTTTCTTGTTTTTTCGAGTTTCAGTGGGGATGACGTATGTTGCAAATCGAGCGAGTTGTGTGAACTTGCTTTCATATTCGGCCACCGTCATGGTTCCTTGCTTTAGATGTATGAATTCGAATGCCTTCTGTTCCTGCAATGAATCGGGAAAGTATTTTTTGTAGAATACTTTCAAGAATCTTGCCCAAATCGTAATTTATTCTTTGGCCAGAATGAGAAGCCACCATTCTTGTGCATTGTCTTTGAAAGTGAATGTGGCGAAAGTTACCTTTTGTCTTTCGGTGTAGGGTAGGGTGCGAAAAATCTTTTCCATGTCTTTAACCCCAGGGTCTGCTACCATTGGGTATAGGCCGCTGGTAAATGTGGTGGGTTTCAAATCCTGGAACTGTTTTATGGTAACTGGTTCTTCTTGCCGTGCCGGCGTCCCATTGTTGATGTTAGTTTGCAAGGCTTACAAAAAGCTAGTAACCGCTCTTTCCATTATTCTTTCCATCGATTCAGTGCCACTAACTGATAACTCACTTCTATTACCATTATTAACCATTCTACAAAGTAATAAACGAGGCATTATATTCTCAACGCAGCATACATATATATATATACACATGTGTAGCACAATCTATATTTATATGAAATGCCAACTTTACACATTTTTTTTTAACAATTCATATACATCAGTCAGAATATGTTAGTGTCCCATCCCTGCGGTAAACAAAACAAAAAGATGTATAAAAAAAAGGGATTAGAACACATCCTGGTCAGCATACAAAAAGATTTTCTGCTACCCAAATCTAGAGTGGTGGGTCAAGTAGGCTGAAAAACCATGGGAAATAGTGCTGCATAAAAAGCGCAAATTTCCACCCCAACTGGACTACACCAAAACATATCTATGCTACCTGGACCGTGAAACTGGGGATGGACTTTATGTGTCCCACAAATGCTCGGTCGACAATCCAGCTAGGTATCTCAACATATGACAGGTCATTACTAAAGTCAACATTTTGAATATTAATTATTTCTAGCGGGTTAGGGACGGTGGTGAAAATATAATCCTCAGGGTACACATTCCCCCTTCTGGCCACAAACTCTAAGGGTAAAGGGCCTATAATATAATGCGGGCGGTCATGTCCCGGGGCGACGCCAAGGACACGAGATGGTCCAAGGAAACGTCTGCGTGTATCGACAAGGCTGTGTCTCCATAATAAATGTGGAACGTTGGTGGGATCAGCCTGGATACAAACTGGCCGACCCATTAATCGGGCGAGGCCTAGGTGCAGTCCCTTGACTATATCCTCGGAATCTCCCCAACCCTCAGGTGAGGCGGAGGCGGGGGCAGGGTGCTTGGCTAAGATTTCATCTAAATTGATAGCCTGAAGCTCATCTCAAAAAGCATCATCAAGATAAATCTCTGACATTCCTACAATACCAGAATAAACGTGAGATTTTACACAGAAAAACTAATGTTGCAGGTAAATGCTTTTATTATCATTTTATTTTATTTTATTTTATTTTACTATATATAGTTTATTTATGGATTTATTTATAACTTTTTTTGAACTTCTTGATCAAATTAAAAATATATATATATATATATTTTTTGAACCGTTGCTCTGATACCACCTTTGTCACGACCTAACCCCAGGGCTTAGGATTGGAATCGCAACTTACTAACTTATGTTATTTGTAGCTGTAGACACCCCATTTTTGACCGACCTTAAGACTCAGACGTCACCGATTGAGCGCTTGGTGATGTTGCATATCGTGCTCGTTCAGAAGTTGCAGAGTCCTGGCTGCGAGCCCTGCCTCCGGACTTCCGAACCCTCTTCTGTGCCTTGCCTCGGTTTGCGAACCAGACTCGGTTTCCTCTGTTTCTTTTCCTGAGGGGAGGAAGAGGTCCTGTAGACCATCTCTTAGTGGCCGTGGGCTACATTTTGTGGCCGCAGGCCATTTTGCCCATTTCGGAGTCCGGTTCCCGGTTTCCGGAGCCGTCAGGCCGTGTGCCTCAGTTCGGGACCGCTTAACCATCTCCTATTGCTCCGATTTTTGGCATACTTCCTATTTTCTACCTTTTGAGGGACACTGGGGTCTGAGAAACCCACTTCGTGGCCAAACGCCACTTTCGGTGCTTAACAGCCCATTTTCGGGACCCCGAACTGCGCGTTTTGGCCCCCGAACTTTTGTTTTGCAACGGTTTTTGTTCATTTTTGGCAGGTACCTCTGTTTTATCACCGGGGAGGTCACTGAAGGGTGGGAGGCTAGCAATTGTTGCAGCAACCAGTTATACATCCTCCGACGCCCTCCGGCGCCCGTTTTTCGCACTTCCGGGCTAATGTTGAACACCTTGGGCCCATTTTCTCGAACTTTGAACCACATATTTGTGATGTACACACATGGGAGGACCCTAAAAAATGGTGGCCGGCCATTAATGTTACTTGACCCTTTTGACCCCCTCCTTCCGGGCTAATGTTGAACCCCTTGGACCCTTTTTCTCGAACTTTGAACCACATATTTGTGATGTACACACATGAGAGGACCCTAAAAGTTGGTGGCCGGCCAGTAATTCCACCTGACCCTTTTGAACCCCTCTTTCCGAGCTAATGTTGAACCCTTTGGACCCACTTTCTTGGACTTTTAACCACAGGGTTGTGTTGTATACAGATAAGAGGACACCATCAGTTGGTGGTCGGCCACTAAATCTGATTGACCCTTTTGACCCCTAGCCGGCCGGCAAGGGGGTGTGGCCGGTCGGCCACCTGCAGCAAAAGTAATAGGTCGGCCGAGCTCCTTGCACTGTGCACTTTACAGCTGTGGGGCTTTATCCCTCAGAAAATATCAATATCCGGGGGATATTTTGTGGGGGAAAGTTTGTCTCCTTTTCCCCCACCTTTACACTCCCTTTTTGGCCCTTATAACAAGCAAGCTATATCATTTGTTGGGGTTAGAAAAATTGGTCTTCAAGCTTCCATACACAAAGCCATCTTTATCCCTCTCATTTCCTTGAAAATTCCTAAGTCCCTAAGCACCATTTCTTCTACACCACCAAGCTCTACCACCACCACCTCATTTCCAGCAACAAGGAAGGCTTCTCAAAGGCTAAAGGAGCTGCAAATTGGTCCAAGAAGCAACAAAAGCTTTAGTCTTCAAGGGTGAGTAACATTTCTCCTCTTTGACCCTTTTTCTTGATCTATTTGTAAGCCCCACATGCTTTTTGTTTCAAGCTCTGGCCCTAACTGAAAGGGGCCCTCTTTTTAGCTCATCTTCACTTTTCATTAAGGGCTCAACCCTGTTTGAGCCCTCCATGATGAACTTGCTTCATTGATCCTCTTATATGTCATAATCTTGCATGCTATTTTTGGCCCATGAGTGATCTGTTTTTGAGCATGTTGTAAACTGATATTAGGCTTATTTTGAGCCCCTCTTCAACATTGAAGAAGGTCTTAACACCATTTGGGACTTCCATGTTGTACTTACCTTTATACTCCTCTTTTCTTCCCCATTCTTGCATGTAATGGCAGCCTACCATGCTTTTGTTTTTTGCCATTTTACAGTTCTGAAAAAGTGCTTATTTTGGTCCATTATTCATATTTCATTTAGGTCCTTTCATGGTTTGGGACCTCCATATGCCACTTCATGTTATATCTCTCTTTTATTCCCCATTCTTGCATGTTTAGTTAGCCTACCATGCTTTTGTTTTTGGCCATTTTACAGTTCTGAAAAAGTGCTTATTTTGGTCCATTCTACATGTTTTATTAAGGGTCTTTGGCTGTTTGGTGAATATTTTGCATACTTCATGTTATAGCACCTTTTGAGCCTCAATCTTGTGCTCATTTTTTAGCATGTTTGTATATTGATTCGAAGCTTTCCATATACTGTAAATATTCATATTTTTGGTCCCTCTTAAATGTTGTAGAAGGGAATTTTTCAGTTTGGATTTTGCTTATATCACTTGCTTCATTACCCCTCTTTTGGCCCCTATTCTTGCATGCCATTTTTGCCATACCTATGCTTGCTGTTTGGCCATGTTTATAACTGTGAAAGTACCTTTTTTGGGACTGTCTAGCTTCTGTCTTTGCATTGCATGTCCATATTGTACATGTTTGGCATAGCTATAGGCCATTTCGGGTGCCTAAATTCGCATTTCGGGACAATTCCATGCATTTCGTGTCATTTCGCCTCATTTCGGGACTGTTTCCCCCCATATTTTAGTGCTGAAATTCCATTAGAATGTTTGCATGCCATTTTCATGTCATTACATCGCATTCTGTCATGCCTCGGTTTGCGTGCCCGTGTGCACGCATTTCGAGGCACTTCATTTTTATCCGCCGGCATCCTATGTGAGTGTGGCTGAGGCTCACTCATGTTGGTATAAGCCCATATCATGTTTTCATGTCATTACATCGCATTCTGTCATGCCTCGGTTTGCGTGCCCGTGTGCACGCATTTCGAGGCACTTCATTTTTATCCGCCGGCATCCTATGTGAGCGTGGCTGAGGCTCACTCATGTTGGTATAAGCCCATATCATGTTTTCATGTCATTACATCGCATTCTGTCATGTCTCAGTTTGCGTGCCCGTGTGCACGCATTTCGAGGCACTTCATTTTTATCCGCCGGCATCCTATCTGAGTGTGGCTGAGGCTCACTCATGTTGGTATAAGCCCATATCATGTTTTCATG
Source organism: Camellia sinensis (assembly GCF_055761805.1). Taxonomy (NCBI): domain Eukaryota; kingdom Viridiplantae; phylum Streptophyta; class Magnoliopsida; order Ericales; family Theaceae; genus Camellia; species Camellia sinensis. The sequence goes on from NC_138964.1 coordinate 162,876,479, forward strand.
TCATTACATCGCATTTTGCCATGCCTCAGTTTGCGTGCCCGTGTGCACACATTTCGAGGCACTTCATTTTTATCCGTCGGCATCCTATGTGAGTGTGGCTGAGGCTCACTCATGTTGGTATAAGCCCATATCATGTTTTCATGCCATTACATCGCATTCTACCATCGCCTCGGTTTGCGTGCCCGTGTGCACGCATTTCAAGGCACTTCATTTTCATCCGTCGGCATCCTATGTAAGTGTGGCTGAGGCTCACTCATGTTGGTATAAGCCCATGTTACATTTTCCATGTCATTTGCATCACATTCTGCCATTTTCTCGGTTTGCGTGCCCGTGTGCACGCATTTCGAGGCATCTCATTTTCATAGCATAGTGCATACTAGGTTGTATCTTAGATCACATTCTGCCATTTTCTCAGTTTGCGTGCCTGTGTGCACGCATTTCGAGGCATCTCATTTTCATAGCATAGTGCATACTAGGTTGTATCTTAGATTGCATTCTGTCATTTTCTCAGTTTGCGTGCCCGTGTGCACGCATTTCGAGGCATCTCACTTTCATAGCATGGTGTATGTTAGGATTGCATCTTAGTTGCATGTCATGCATATTGCATCGTGTCCGGAATAGGAGTTAGCCCGGGCACGGGAAATGAGGTGTATTTCGTACTCCGAGTGACGGAATGTGTCTCAATTCCCCAGTCACCGACACTCCGGATTATCCATGATGGAGTTAGGTTTTAGCTGTAGTTTCATGTGCATTCATCCTATATTGAGTTGTGCATTTCGACTCCTCGGCCATCATGCCTCGGTATGCGTGATTGGTGGCACGAGGATCGAGACATGCATATATCTGTGCAAATACGTTGCTATGCCCCTTTCCTGCTCTCTGTTGCAGCAAAACGAAGAATCAGCAACTTTTTGGGTCTTGGCACGCTTTTCAAGTACAGGTGTAAATAGAGGCTAATTGGGGCATTCCGGTGGATTTCCGCGCAAGACAACCCGGACATGCATCATCCATCAGAAGCAAGGCAGTCCCTGGCTTGCATACCAGTTTTATTTATTTTCTTAGTTAATTTGTTAATTAATTAGGATTTTGTAATATTTTGGACTGTAATATTCTTTCATTCGGGACTGTAATATTTGGACTGTATTATTTATTTGGACCCTCTGCGCGGGGGCATAACTGTAATAAGTGTGCGTGCGTGTGATGTATGTCTTCCAACCCCACGTCTTTCTTCCCTTTTATTTACCCGCTTATAATGGTTAGATTAGGGCATATTTCAATTAGCATACAGTATGATAGCATGTTTGCATTCATTCATCTGTTTTGCATGCACCGGGCTCGGCGCATCATACTAACTACATTTGTATTTCAATTCCAAGTTGAATACATATACCATGTTTAGAATAGCCGAGCCTGCTATAGTTGCATTTTGCATATGTTGCATTAGGCATTTCTGTGTATTTAGGATCATGCATGATTTCTAATGAGCTTCTGTTTTGGCTTGGAGTACTCGGTGAGTTTTATGCTTTAGCATCCTTGCATGCGTGTGAGTGACTGCCATGAATAGCATGCTTACCATGAGACTATTTGCTTATGTGATATAACTGCTTTGAATGCCTGTGGGTGAAGGTTGAGTTATCTGAATTGGGACAATTAATCAAATGTTTGTTTTAAGCCCACTAGATAGTGGCAAAATCATGTTTTCTAAGCCCACTCGAGGGTGGCAAATCCACGTCTTAACCTATTTGCGAGTAGCACCATCAAACCATTTTCAAACAAACAAACATGAAATGTTTTGTTCCAATTCAGGCGACCCGGTCTATACTTGTATGCTGTGAGCATCACATAGTAATCTAGGCTAATAACCGGATTAAGAACACACAATGTTTTCAAAAATAGATATCATGGTTAGTAGAGGCCGATCTTTGATCGGGCGAGCGGGGGTGCTCACGAAGTGACCTTCCCCAATCGTACCCAAGTTCCCGAGCCGAGGCAACTTTGGTGATGACGGACACGTGGCCTTTGGCACCGAGTTGGGGTTTCCTAAATTTCCCATTAAAAAACATTTAGGTGGCGACTCTGTATCTGGCAAAGCAGTCCATGTTTGGCACTTCTTTCAAAAAATCTGTTTTTTTCTCAAAACGATTTGCCGGATTTGGACTCTTTGGTTCAGATTTAGAACCGTGACTACAAAGTCGAGTCCGAGCTGTAGCGAGGTCCCCCGCGGGCCTGTCTACAGTAGCAAATTAAACTGCGCACGCGGAAATAAAATAATGAAACAGAAAATTTACTTCATTTTACTATTTAAGAAAAAGAAAATAGATCTCTAGGGCTTTAGTTATTTTATTAGTCAGTGACCGGCCCTAAGTAGGACAAAAAGGAAGCAAAACTAAAAAGATAAAAAAAAAAAAAAAAAAAAGTGGTTCAACAGCAATCCATGTGCAGGTTCCATTTTGTAGGGTTATGGGTTTCCTCTACATCTCATCACCTGAAAGGGTAACGGCTATAAGCACACAGCAGAGTGAGAAATATTATGCCAGGAGTGTAAGGAATACAAAATAACCATGGATAATTAGTTAGGCTAAAATATTTACATAATTTAATTTGAAATAACAATTTATTTAAAGTGGCAGAATACAAAAATCATGTAAATAAATAACCATAACAACGGTATAAAACAAAACAGAACAAAGGTCACAGAAGTGACAGTCAGAACAGAGGTCAATGGATCCATGACAAACAGAGGACCACAAAGTGGCCAAACAGAGGCCCATGGTTATTTAAGTCCCCTAAGGTGTGAGACTCCCGTGATGGTACTTACAAAACATAATTGTTTATAAAGTTATAGTCAAATATATACTAAAATTTAAACAAACATATCCATGGGTTTCCTTTTAAGTAAATAGAGTTTACAAAGTAACTCACGTAACTGTAATATTTATAAAACATAACTTCTATTAATATAACTTGTATAAAATAATCTATGGTAACTCCAAACATTCATAAAACACATAATGGTAAATCAAAGTATAATATAACTCACCTAACTATTGACCCTTAACCTTACTCCACTATCACAACCTTATAAGCTCCTTACTTTCAATATTCACGTACCGTTCTCTCTTTTTCTTTCTTTCTTTCTTTTTTTCTTTCATTTTTCCTTCCTTCATTCACAACACTCTTGCTCCTTATATACTACTAATTGAGCCTTGATTGAGTGACACATAGCCTCTCTATGAAGGGCCAATATTATGCTAATAGATTGAGTTTTAATTATAGATTCAAATCAGAGATTTGAATCTTTATAAGATAATTATAGATCCCTCAAATAAGTATATACTTGGGCCTTTTGTTTGGGCCGATATTACTAGACATTTGCTGGGCAAACAATAGATTACAAATTTTCTTTTCTTTTTATTTATTTATTTATTTGTTTTCGTGCTAAATTTTTCAGTGTTCCTAATGTAAATGAAATTACACTATCATTTATTATCGTAAAATTAATTATTTTATTTTACTTTACAGATTATTATTATTATTATTGTTATCAATATTATTATTTATTTACTATTTTTAACTTTAATTTGACCAAACTAGTATTATAATTCCATAAATGTGTTAATTTGGCCCCAAATAATAATCTCTAATTAATCTCGTATTTGATAACCCAATGCCAAATTAGATTTATATATTTATTTATTTAATAATCTATCATCACATGCAACCATTATTATATATAACTATAAATATTTATATAATATTTAATTAAACGTTCAGGGTGTCACGTTTATGAATTCAACCCACTTAAAACAATTGGGTATCTTTTTCTGACACAAAGGTTTTAAAACCATTTTTACTTCGTGCTCTGAATCCACTCGTTTGCCTAACACACAAACCCTACATCTCTACTGACCTTTCTTTGCTTGCTGCTCGTTACCAATGGAGTCTTCTTCCTTGAAAGTACCAACTGGCAAACGTATAAGCCCAACAATGGCTTTGAAAAGATGTATTGAGGAAGAAATTGCTAAGTTTAAAGATGGTAGATCGAGTGCTATAGACGGATGCCTCTTTGTTCGTCGTCACAGCGAAAAACAATAATATGTCCCAGGTCCTATCTTTCGAGAGGTTCCTGCCCAACTTCCCGCTTTGTGCCCTCGTTTGGAGGACCACTTTATTCTCTATGAAAGGGGGCTTGACTAGGGAAATTGGAGGGTAAACCGATCTCATCGTTGTTGGCCAACATTGAGGGTTGAATGGGAGGACTGGTTTGACAGGGTCGTGCCTGCAAAAGAATGGGACCTACAAGAACTCTGTATTCTCGATGCCCTTTGTCTTCCCAGGTTTATCATTCCTGAAGACCCTTTTTTGATTCCTACGGCTCTTTGTTTCTGGAATATGGCCTTTAACTTTTTCAGTTTCGTTATGGTATGATGACTCCCACCATTCTTGATATCTGCCATCTCTTAGGGCTTTCACCACTCGGTACTCCCTTTACACCCAGCTATTGTAACAACCCTCGTACTGTTTACTGATTTATGACCGATTGATTACCGATAATCACCGATTACTGTTAAACGAAACGGATAATGACTGATAACTGACTGATAATTGAACTGATTAAAGTACTGAACTGACTGACTGAAATTGGAAACTGAATTGACCGAGTATATGTTAGTTAATTGCATTCTATCTGTTTGATTGTCTGATTATCTGTTCATGTTTATATGTTTAAACTGCTATTTGAAGGCCTTATCGGCGGCCGAATCTGAAACCGATTGATGTTCCGTGACCCTCATAATTAATATGATTTTATGGTATAATTATCGGAAAACTGATTAGGTGTGATTAAATTAGATTAAAATAAGCCAATTGAAGAGTTGGACTTAATTACCGTTTTGCCATTGAGTGGGCCACTATCTCACACACATACTTGAGCCAAGAACAACATTTCCTCAGCCATTTTCCTTCTCATTGCCGACCAAGAGGGAAGAGAGGAGAGAGAGTGAGAGGAATTGAATTCTACCTTGGGTTTTGCTTGGAGAATTGAAGGAATTGAAGTATAGATTGCATATTTGAGCTCCTAGTCTTCTAATTCAAGCTATAGGTAAGGATCTTATCTTCTTATTGATGCTATTGAACTAGTTCTTGCATGGTTCATGCTTCATTGTAGAACTAAGTCATGTTTTGGGTCATTAATGGTGAATTGAAGCTCATTTCTTGCATGCATGGTTGAATTAATGAGTTTTGAGTTGAATTCATGGTAAATGGTTACATGCATGTCCATGTTGTAAGAGTAGACCATGTTTTCATCTTGTTTTGAAAAGAATGAGCTCATTTGAACAAGCTTTGAAGCTTTGATTTGGTTTAAATCCTTGCATGTTTGCATGTTCTTCATATTCTTGAAAATGGGTTTGAATGTGGTTTAATTGACTCACCTTTGGGGCTTGAATTCATGAATTGAGCTTTGAATCTTGTTATACATTGAATTTAGTGGTGTTTTCCAGAATTTGGGCCCAAGAGGTCGAGTTTGGAGTGGTTGAATGCTTGGTTTGAGCTTGGGAGGCAAATCTGGAAATTCCAGATTTGGCTTCCTCGCTCGAGCGAAGGATTCCCCGCTCGAGCGAGCACCTTTGTCCAGGGCTCCGCTCGAGCGACCATCGAGCGACCATCGCGCGTAAAATTTCAGCATCCAGCACTTTTACTGTTTTGCAGACCGCTCGAGCGAAGTATTCCTCGCTCGAGCGAAGCCTTTGATTTTGAACTTACGCTCGAGCATAGAAAGTCTCGCTCGAGCGAGGCTCCTATTTTCAGCAAACTTTACGAAATATTTTCTAAGTGTATTTTTGCATCCTCATCCCATCCTAGGCATTCTTAGGCCTAGTTTAAGGCATCTTGATGAGGATATCATTGTAGAACACACCAAGGCAAATTAGGGATTAAGTTATGAGATTTCCCAACTGTGTAGCTTAGTGTGTGTTCAATCTGTTAACTGTGTAGGGTTGGCGACTAGGGAGACACGCTCTAGCATACTGTAGCCCAGAACTCTGTGAGTAACAATTGTGTAAAGATATGTTCAACTGATTATCTTTTGAATACTGAACTGAACTGTTTACTGAACTGGTATTATTTACTGAATGAATGTATGTCCTTTATTTCTGAACTGTACTGTGGCATCCTTAGTACCTACGGTTTACTGTTACTGTTACTGTTACTGTTACAGAGATCTCTGTCGGTTTCCTTGTGGAACCGCTACTGTTTACTGACTGATGGCCATCATTACTGTTCGGTCTTTTAAGACCTACTGTTACTGTTATGCTAATGGATGTACCACATATGACTGTTTACTGTACTGAGCAACTGAATTACTGATTGAACTGAACTGTTTTCATTACTGTAAGGACATTCATTCTAAACTCCTTTACGCTTTATGTTATTCACTGGGCTTTAGCTCACTGCTCATATATATATGTAGGTGTACAGGCACCAGACCGCAGCTAGAGGCGTCAGGGTTACTCCAGTTTTGTCAAGCCAGCCTTTGTGCCTCACTGCGAGGTTCCGAGCCTACTGTTAAGGCTTAGGGGTGTTTTAGAATTTCCCCCTTTTTGTACTGTTTCACTGTTTTGTATAGACTGACTGTTTACTGTACTGTTATACAGGGATTAGGTCCCTGTACTGTGTGACTGTTAATTTTGTATACTGTGTTGTACAGACGGAATGTTTTCTGTACTGTTATGTGGGGTTGAGTCCCTAGTTAAGTGGATGTGAATATTGTGTATACTGTTCTGTACTGTTTTTGTATAACGTATGAAAGCCTTTTTGCATACAGACTGTCACAGCTCAATGGACACTATTTATTTACTGTATTGGCTTCCGCCAGGCCCTGCACTCTGTTTTACTGTATTACTGTTCTGCAGGCCTTCGGTAATCTCGGATTACTGGCCGGTTACGGTACTAAACCCATAGGGCCGGGTTTGGGTCGTGACAGAGTGGTATCAGAGCGATACTTACCACGAGTTATACCGCACACACGTGTCCAAATGAGCTATAGGGGGTCCTAGAAAAAGTAATTAGGACATCTCATGAACTTGATAAGTGTGTGGTTATGTTATGACTGAATACATGCTAATGTGTTAAACTGGTAAGCAAATGACTGCTTATGTTTAAAACTGTTATAACTGCTTATAGTGAAATGGACAATGCAAATGAACCTGAGTCCTCATCTACTGAGGCAAGAATGGAAAGAATGGAAAGAATGATAGAACTGATAACTGCTAGACTTGAACAACAACAGAACCAACAGCCCCCACCTCCTCCTCCTCCGGTACAGCCGGAACCTAATGCGAATGCGGATGATGGGGATATTATTGCTCTTACCCAGAAGTTCAGCAAAATGAAACCGCCATCCTTTCAGGGAGGCCTTGAACCGCTAAAAGCTGAAGCTTGGGTTCTGGAAACAGAGAAACTATTTGAAGTGTTTCCGTGCTCTGAAGCGAATAAAGTACTGTTAGCTACCTTCACCCTCCAAGAAGAAGCTAGAAGGTGGTGGATGTTAATCCGTGAAACAAACACTGTTATGACTTGGGCTCAGTTCAAGGAGTCCTTCTTTGAAAAGTACTTCCCTCAGTGTGTTAGGGATAGAAAAGTGACTGAATTTGAACAGCTGAAGCAGGGCACAATGACTGTTGCGGAATATGAGACGAAATTTACTGAGCTTGCTAGATATGCACCGCATATGGTGGATACTGAGTATAAGAAGGCCAGAAAATTTGAAGGTGGCCTTAATGTGGCAATACTTGACCGGATAAATGTTTTGAAGTTACCGACTTTTGTGGGTGTTCTCGACCGGGCATTGATGGCCGAGTCGAACATTGCAGCAGTGAAACAATCTGAAACACCAACGACTGAATGGCATGGAAAAAGGCAGAGTTTCAAATTTAAGAAAGGCAAGCACAACCCAGCCAACAAGAAACAGAATACGGGGTTGACAACTAGCCCCAGCCAAGGGAGTGGTTTCATACCACCCTGTTCTGAATGTGGCAAGAAGCACAAAGGGGTTTGCTACAGAATATCTGGAGCCTGTTACAGGTGTGGCAAGGTGGGCCACATGGTTAAAGACTGCCCCTCTGCTCCACAAGCCAGTGGTAAAGCTGCACCAAGCGCAGCAGTATCAAATGCTCCACCAAAGCCTAACCCTAAAGCTACCGGGAAAGAGCCTATGAGGCAAGGCCGAGTGTTCGCACTAGTACCGGGAGATGTGCAGAATACCGAGACCGTTGTGTCAGGTATTCTCTCTATCTGTACTCAAAATGCATATGTACTGATTGATTCGGGGTCTACGCATTCTTATGTATCATATGCTTTTTCACGGAAATTGGATAGACCCTTAGAACCCATGAACTATCTGCTAGCCGTATCATCACCCGTAGGGGGATCCATGACATGTGCTTATATGTACCCCGCATGTGAAATTATTGTTGGGGATATGCATCTGTTTATTGATTTACTGCCATTGAACATTGATCATTTTGACGTAATATTGGGGATGGATTGGTTACAAAAATATCATGCCACTATTGACTGTGTGACCAAGCAAGTTGTTTTCCGTCCACCTGGTTTGCCTGAATTTGTGTTTAATGGGAGTGGAGTAGTACCTCCTCCGTATTTGATTTCGTCAGTGAAAGCTGTTAAATTAATTAGAAAGGGGTGTAAAGGATATCTGTGTTCTGTACTGACTGTGTCTACTGATGATAGTGTTAAAACTGATGTGAATTGTATTCCTATAGTCAGGGAATTTCCAGATGTTTTTCCAGATAATCTTCCAGGAGATTTGACTGATAGGGAGATTGAATTTACCGTTGATGTGATTCCCGGAACACAACCAGTTTCTAAAGCTCCCTACCGAATGGCTCCAACTGAACTGAAAGAACTGAAAGTGCAACTGCAAGAACTGTTAGATAAAAAGTTCATCAGACCTAGCACTTCGCCATGGGGTGCTCCTGTTTTGTTTGTCAAGAAGAAAGATGGCTCACTGAGACTGTGCATCGACTACCGTGAACTGAATAAGGTAACTGTAAAGAACAAATACCCATTACCACGCATTGATGATTTATTTGATCAGTTACAGGGTGCACAAGTGTTTTCTAAGATTGATCTCAGATCGGGGTATCATCAACTGAAGGTTAGACCGGAAGACATTGATAAAACTGCTTTTAGAACAAGGTATGGACATTATGAATTTCTAGTTATGCCTTTTGGAGTCACGAACGCACCAGCTGCTTTTATGGACCTCATGAACAGAATTTTTAAACCATACCTTGATGACTTTATTGTTGTATTTATCGATGACATATTGATTTACTCCAAAAGTATAGAACAGCATGAACATCATCTGAGACTTGCCCTACAAACCTTAAGAGAACAGAAACTGTATGCTAAGCTGTCTAAATGTGAATTTTGGCTTGACCATGTTATGTTTTTGGGGCATGTTGTTAGCAAAGATGGAATTTCTGTTGATCCGCAGAAAATTGAAGCCGTAGTGAACTGGCCTAGACCAACGAATGTGACTGAAGTCCGAAGCTTTTTGGGATTGGCTGGATATTACAGAAGATTTGTCAAAGATTTCTCCAAAATTGCCCTACCATTGACTCAGTTAACTCAAAAGGGGACATCATTTGACTGGACCGACCAAAGAGAATCTGCTTTCCAGGAGTTGAAAACTCGACTTGTGACTGCACCAGTTTTGACTTTACCCTCAGGTACGGATGGTTATACTGTATTTAGTGATGCTTCTCATAAGGGTTTGGGATGTGTTTTAATGCAGAATGGGAAGGTTATAGCTTACGCTTCCCGACAACTGAGACCACATGAAAAGAATTACCCGACCCATGATCTGGAACTTGCTGCAGTAGTATTTGCACTGAAAATCTGGCGTCACTATCTGTACGGGGTGACATGTGAAGTATACACCGACCACAAGAGTTTAAAGTATTTCTTCACACAGAAAGAACTGAATATGAGACAGCGGAGATGGCTGGAACTGATTAAAGACTATGACCTACAGATATTGTACCATCCGGGAAAAGCCAATACCGTTGCCGATGCATTGAGTCGGAAATCGATTGGAAACTTAGCCTATTTGCTTACAGGACAGAAAGAGTTGCTTTGTGACCTTGAAAAATCTGAAATCGAAATTGTTTTGAGAGAACAAGGTGGAATCTTAGCTGCTATTTCTGCTCAACCGGCACTGATTGAAGAGGTTAAAGAGAAACAGCAACTGGATGACTTCTTGAAGAAGATCATCGAAGAAAGAGAATCTAAACCGAGACCGGGATTCAAATTTGAGAATAATGTACTGAAATTTCAAGAAAGACTGTGTGTACCAAATGATACTGAACTGAAAAGAAGAGTTCTGCGAGAAGGCCACAATTCGAAATTGTCTATCCATCCGGGGAATACGAAAATGTACCAAGATCTGAAACAGAATTTCTGGTGGCCGGGAATGAAGAAAGAAATTGCTGATTTTGTATCCAAATGTCTTCATTGCCAACAGGTCAAAGCTGAACATCAGCGACCTGCCGGATTATTGCAACCTCTACCCATACCAGAGTGGAAATGGGAGCACATCACGATGGATTTTATCGTTGGATTACCTCGCTCCAGAAAAGGTATGGATTCAATTTGGGTTATTGTTGATAGACTAACCAAATCTGCTCACTTCTTACCTGTCAAGACGATTTATAATGCGGACAAATTGGCTGTTATCTATATTGATGAAATCGTAAGACTGCATGGAGTGCCTGTGTCTATTGTTTCTGACAGGGATTCGAAGTTTACATCGAGGTTTTGGCAAAGCCTACAGACTGCATTGGGTACTGAATTGAGGCTGAGTAGTGCCTATCATCCTCAGACAGATGGCCAATCAGAAAGGACCATCCAAACTCTGGAGGATTTACTGAGAATGTGTGTCCTTGATTTTCAGGGAGACTGGGAAAGCCACTTGCCCTTAGCTGAATTCGCCTACAACAACAGTTGCCATTCGAGTATTGGTATGGCGCCTTTTGAGGCATTGTATGGCAGAAAATGTAGATCTCCAATTTGCTGGGCAGAAGTTGGAGATGGGCCTTTGCTTGGGCCCGAGATCGTGTATGAAACAACTGAAAAAGTGAAACTGATACAGCAAAGACTGAAAACTGCACAGAGTAGACAGAAAAGTTATGCAGATGTCAGAAGACGGGACAGAGAGTATGAAGTGGGTGATCACGTGTTTGTGAAAGTGACACCAATGAAAGGCCAGACTCGTTTTGGAGTCAAAGGCAAGTTAGCGCCGAGGTATGTCGGACCGTATGAGATTATCGAGAAAATCAATCCAGTGGCGTATCAAGTTGCGCTCCCTCCTGAAATGGAGCATATGCATAACGTCTTCCACGTTTCTATGTTGAGAGACTATCTCCGGGATCCCTTCCATGTGATTGAGCCTACTCGGATAGTGTTGAGTGATGACTACACTTACGAGGAACGGCCTATACAGATTGTTAACAGACGGGATCAAGAAACTGAGGAACAAAGAGATCCCGTTAGTGAAAGTTGACTGGCAAAACCATGGTGGTGTGTACGCCACTTGGGAAAGGGAAGATGACATGGCTAAACGATATCCTGAACTGTTTCCACTGAATCCTGTTTTCTTCCAGAATGAAGGTAACTCGAGTTTAGAGGACTAAACTCTTTATAAGGAGGGGAGACTGTAACAACCCTCGTACTGTTTACTGATTTATGACCGATTGATTACCGATAATCACCGATTACTGTTAAACGAAACGGATAATGACTGATAACTGACTGATAATTGAACTGATTAAAGTACTGAACTGACTGACTGAAATTGGAAACTGAATTGACCGAGTATATGTTAGTTAATTGCATTCTATCTGTTTGATTGTCTGATTATCTGTTCATGTTTATATGTTTAAACTGCTATTTGAAGGCCTTATCGGCGGCCGAATCTGAAACCGATTGATGTTCCGTGACCCTCATAATTAATATGATTTTATGGTATAATTATCGGAAAACTGATTAGGTGTGATTAAATTAGATTAAAATAAGCCAATTGAAGAGTTGGACTTAATTACCGTTTTGCCATTGAGTGGGCCACTATCTCACACACATACTTGAGCCAAGAACAACATTTCCTCAGCCATTTTCCTTCTCATTGCCGACCAAGAGGGAAGAGAGGAGAGAGAGTGAGAGGAATTGAATTCTACCTTGGGTTTTGCTTGGAGAATTGAAGGAATTGAAGTATAGATTGCATATTTGAGCTCCTAGTCTTCTAATTCAAGCTCTAGGTAAGGATCTTATCTTCTTATTGATGCTATTGAACTAGTTCTTGCATGGTTCATGCTTCATTGTAGAACTAAGTCATGTTTTGGGTCATTAATGGTGAATTGAAGCTCATTTCTTGCATGCATGGTTGAATTAATGAGTTTTGAGTTGAATTCATGGTAAATGGTTACATGCATGTCCATGTTGTAAGAGTAGACCATGTTTTCATCTTGTTTTGAAAAGAATGAGCTCATTTGAACAAGCTTTGAAGCTTTGATTTGGTTTAAATCCTTGCATGTTTGCATGTTCTTCATATTCTTGAAAATGGGTTTGAATGTGGTTTAATTGACTCACCTTTGGGGCTTGAATTCATGAATTGAGCTTTGAATCTTGTTATACATTGAATTTAGTGGTGTTTTCCAGAATTTGGGCCCAAGAGGTCGAGTTTGGAGTGGTTGAATGCTTGGTTTGAGCTTGGGAGGCAAATCTGGAAATTCCAGATTTGGCTTCCTCGCTCGAGCGAAGGATTCCCCGCTCGAGCGAGCACCTTTGTCCAGGGCTCCGCTCGAGCGACCATCGAGCGACCATCGCGCGTAAAATTTCAGCATCCAGCACTTTTACTGTTTTGCAGACCGCTCGAGCGAAGTATTCCTCGCTCGAGCGAAGCCTTTGATTTTGAACTTACGCTCGAGCGTAGAAAGTCTCGCTCGAGCGAGGCTCCTATTTTCAGCAAACTTTACGAAATATTTTCTAAGTGTATTTTTGCATCCTCATCCCATCCTAGGCATTCTTAGGCCTAGTTTAAGGCATCTTGATGAGGATATCATTGTAGAACACACCAAGGCAAATTAGGGATTAAGTTATGAGATTTCCCAACTGTGTAGCTTAGTGTGTGTTCAATCTGTTAACTGTGTAGGGTTGGCGACTAGGGAGACACGCTCTAGCATACTGTAGCCCAGAACTCTGTGAGTAACAATTGTGTAAAGATATGTTCAACTGATTATCTTTTGAATACTGAACTGAACTGTTTACTGAACTGGTATTATTTACTGAATGAATGTATGTCCTTTATTTCTGAACTGTACTGTGGCATCCTTAGTACCTACGGTTTACTGTTACTGTTACTGTTACTGTTACAGAGATCTCTGTCGGTTTCCTTGTGGAACCGCTACTGTTTACTGACTGATGGCCATCATTACTGTTCGGTCTTTTAAGACCTACTGTTACTGTTATGCTAATGGATGTACCACATATGACTGTTTACTGTACTGAGCAACTGAATTACTGATTGAACTGAACTGTTTTCATTACTGTAAGGACATTCATTCTAAACTCCTTTACGCTTTATGTTATTCACTGGGCTTTAGCTCACTGCTCATATATATATGTAGGTGTACAGGCACCAGACCGCAGCTAGAGGCGTCAGGGTTACTCCAGTTTTGTCAAGCCAGCCTTTGTGCCTCACTGCGAGGTTCCGAGCCTACTGTTAAGGCTTAGGGGTGTTTTAGAATTTCCCCCTTTTTGTACTGTTTCACTGTTTTGTATAGACTGACTGTTTACTGTACTGTTATACAGGGATTAGGTCCCTGTACTGTGTGACTGTTAATTTTGTATACTGTGTTGTACAGACGGAATGTTTTCTGTACTGTTATGTGGGGTTGAGTCCCTAGTTAAGTGGATGTGAATATTGTGTATACTGTTCTGTACTGTTTTTGTATAACGTATGAAAGCCTTTTTGCATACAGACTGTCACAGCTCAATGGACACTATTTATTTACTGTATTGGCTTCCGCCAGGCCCTGCACTCTGTTTTACTGTATTACTGTTCTGCAGGCCTTCGGTAATCTCGGATTACTGGCCGGTTACGGTACTAAACCCATAGGGCCGGGTTTGGGTCGTGACAGCTATCCAGACCTTTCGGTTAAATTTTCTTTTCCACCTTTGAATTCTTCCTTCAGTGACTTCGTAAAGGCTGAAAATATAAAGGTGGGCCCTGTGAGTGATCGAGAACTTTTCTCTTTTATTTTATATTGGTTGTGTAAATTTCTCTTTTGTACATCATCTCAACGAATCATGCCTGAGTTTGCCCCACTTGCAAAGGCCTTTGTTTTGAAAAAGCGAATAGCCTTGGCCCCTTATCTTTTAGGCCATGTTTATAGAGCCTGCTCCCAATTCTGTGAGAAACCTCTTGATATCAACCAAGGAGGTCCCCTTTGGGTGCTTCAACTCTAGCTCTTTGCTTACTTCACTGATTTGCATCCCAAGTGCTTGAGATTCTTAGTTGAAGACCCTAGCACTTATGGAGAAAAGTATGCTAGAATTGCCCTTTATCTTGCTTCTTTCGCCTACTATCTTATTTTTCCACCAGCTTCCTGTTTTCCCAGCTGCCACTTTTTTTTCCCCATTCGATGCCAATAAAGGACCGACTTGGCTAAGGACGTTCTTGGCTGATAGACAGTGTTCCATCTCATCGCACAAAGATATGTGGGCTTTTATTTTGTTGCCAAGAGAGCCTTTTATTGGTACTTTAAACCCTCGAGCTCATTAATGCATATCTGAGGTATATTGTCATTCCCAGTTTGCTAGTCAATTTGGAAGGAATTCTCATTCCACTCTGCAGTCTCTCAAATATCCATCTTACAGCCATAGACCTGAGAGTACCCAAATCTAAACTAGATGAAGCAACATTTAAACTGTTGAAAGATTTGAGTGAGTTTTTATTTATCCCATTCCTCCCATCTGGCTTAGTTTTAAAAAGATTTTGAAATTGATGGACAGCCAATATGGAAGTTCATCGAGCAATACATCCTCATAATTTACTAATAGGGCCAGGTGTGCCTTCTAAGGCTAAGCTAAAAAAAATCGGGACCATCCCCTCTCTTTCTACAGCTACCAAGACTATTCCTGCAGCCTCACTCCCTCCTTCCAGAGTCACCAGAGCTGTTTCGAAAAAGGGTATGCATTTTTAGGTTTCCTTTCTTTCAGAATTTTCTGTTTGTTTTCTTCATATTCATACTACTTGGTGCAGGGTATCCACGAGAAGAATCTCCCAAGAGAGCTGAAGCTCTTGCTATTCTCAAAGATAAACACCAGCCAAAAAAGAAAAGAAAACTAATATTCACTCCTGGGGAGTCTGAGTCTCAGATTGAAGAGAAAGAGGCAGAGAAAGAACAAGAAGTACCACTGCAGAGAAAAAAGAGAAAGAAGAAAACTGTCTCTCTTTCTGACTTGGTCGAAGATCCTACTCATGAGGCAGCTGCCAAAACAGTAGAGAAGGAACACTCTAAAGAAATAATTGTTTTCCAGAGAGTTTAAAAAAGGTGGCAACAACAACTATTAAGGGATGAAGTTGCTGCTACTGATACAATCCAAAGGAAAACTACGAGAAGGTAACACACTGCTGAACATTATTCCCTTCGTAGTTCTCCTATCATTGCCATCATTTCTAAGACCAGAAATTTCCTTTCGTGTTTCCACTTTCTTTTCTCAAATTCTTGATATTGAGAATTAATATTACTTTGTATTTCTTCTTTTGCAGCAACAACTACTCTGTCTTGTCTTCTAATAAGGACTCCTTCAGTTCCATCTGAAGTTGAAAGACCTCAAAATGTGGAGCCAATTCAAATAATACTCCCACTCCTTGGTCCTACATTTTTCATACATTTCTTGAGGCAAAGTATTCCTGCGTCCCTATTTTTTGGCATAACTCCATGCTTTCCTTATTTATCTTTCAACTTTACTCAGTTTGCTCTCCCTTTAAGCCTTACTGTTCCTTCCTCTTCGGAGGAAATTCCTGCTATTACTTCATCTCCAGTGATAGCTAATTTCCGTAGAGAAGACACTGGTAGCTCACCAATTCCTTGTCCATTGTCTTTACCTAACTCCAGTCCCTCTTCTTTTGACCTACTGGTAGCTAAGACTATGGATACTGGTAGGGATACTTCACTTTCTCCTCCTATCCATATGCAGCCATCTCTTCCTCATATCAGAGCCCTTTCTGTACCAACCATGTCAACAGAAGAAGTGGACATTTTTGAAGCTAGACTAGCTAGCCTTTTTGATGTGCCTTCCACCACTTCAATAGCTAGCAATGAGACTGAGCCATTAATCCTAGCCGATTCTCTCTTAGAAATTTTTGAGAGCTCTTCCTCCACTAGTAAGACTTCCCTGCCTACATTGGACTTGGACAGTTGTTTGGAATTGCTGACATCCTTCTCGAGAATCTCCTTCGAAGCTTTGCAAAGGCCTATTATCAAGAATGGCTTCCTCCAGTGCTGTAAAGTTGATGAGCAATCCAGCATGACTATTTCAAGTCATTTATCTCAAGCAGCAGCCACAATTGACTTTTACATCAACATCTGCCATGTCGTCAAGGTTGCAGAAGAGAAATTTCTGAGAGATCAGAGTTTTGTTTCCAAAATACATGCTGAAGTGTCAGAATTGAAAGGGCAACATTCCTCTGTCTCCCAATTTCGAGCTCAACTATTGGAGAAGAAAGCTCAGCTTGAAGAAGAGTTATCAGCAGTCAACCAAGCTTTAGATCGAACTGCTACCAAGCTGCAAATCACTAACCAAGGACTGGCTGATCGAAAGTAGGAGATGGCTACAGCCATTCAGTTGCTCCCATTTCTTAAGAGTAGAGAGTCTATTGTAAAGGAACAACTAAAACATTGTACTGACTTTAGGGCCAATCTATGGTTGTATGTATTCAACTTATTATGAAATAAAATCCTTATTTATCATTTGAGTGTTTTCATGTTCTTTTCATTTAGCACTTATTATATTCTTTGTGTTTCCCACACGGTTGGATAATAAGCCTTCAAATATTTGCCATTAATCTTCTTGGGATATACATATCCATTCAAAATTTTCAAATGATATGCTCCCAAAGGCAAGACTCTATGAACTTGATATAGTCCTTCCCAGTTAGGTGACCATTTGCCAAACTTGTAGCGCTTTTAATCCCTATTGAGAGTATTGTTTTTCATACCAAATCACCTTCGTCAAAGCTAATGTGTTTGACTTTCTTATTATAGTTTTTGGTTGCTTTCTTCTTTTGGAAAATAATACTATTTAATGCCAGAATTTTAGCTTCATCCACGTTCTTTAATTCCAAGCACATACTATGATTGCACTGCTCAAGAACGAACTGATCCTGACCTCTCACTCTTAAGGATTTGATGTTAATTTCTACAGGTAATACTGCATCATGCTCATATACTAAAGCATAAGGAGTAACTCCTGTACTTGATATTGGAGAAGGCCTGTAAGCCCATAATACATCCAACAATAAGTTATGTCAATCCCTGGGATTGTCTTCTACAACTTTCTGTATTACTTTCTTCAAAGATTTATTGGATGATTCTGCCTGACCATTGGCTTGTGCATAATAAGGGGTAGAATTAACAAGAGTAATTCCAAATTCTGCCACAAAAGACTTTACCATCTTTCCATCAAATACAGTTCCATTATCAACAGTTATAGTCTGTGGGATGCCAAATTTGTGGATCAGATCTTTAATGAATCCAATAACTTCGGTTTGGTCTACAGCCTTATACGGCTTAGCTTCGACCCATTTAGTGAAGTAATCTGTGGCCACTAAGATAAAACAATGATGCTTCAAAGAGGGTGGGTGTATTTTCTCTATCATATCCATAGTCCATCCTCTAAATGGCCAAGGCTTCACAACTGTATGCAGATCAGTTATAGGTACATGCCTTATTGCGCCATGCTTTTGGCATGCCTGGCAACGTCTAACATATTCTATGCAATCCTTAAGGATGGTTGGACAACAGTAAAAATGACTTCAAAGCAGCCATTTTATCTTCACACCAAGCTGATGAGCACCACAAATGCCTTCATTAACCTCAGCCATGGCTGTCAATGCTTCCTTTGGACCTAAACATTCCAATAATAACCCATCTGTCCCCCTTTTGTAGAGAGCATTACCATACATTATGGATTGCATAGATTGTAATTTGATTTTTCTGTTGGCTTTCGAAGATGGGCCAGCTAGATACTGCATTATTGAATGCCTCAAATCTTGTTCTTGTAAGTCATTATGATTGACTTCTAAGGCCATATTCCTTCTATTCAAAGATGGTATTACCTTTTGATATGTTGTTTGGCTTATGTTCCTTTGAGTGTTATCTCTTATCTTGAAATTCAAAATTTTCTGAGCCACATCATTAGTTTTATTATTCAAGAATCTTGGGACATAAGTTACATTTGCTATCTGAAATTGAGAAAGCAAATGTAATGCAACGATATAGTATGGCAACATGCTTACACTTTGACATTTAAAAATTCCTTTCACCTAGTTAATCACCAACTGAGAATCTCCAAATATATTAATTGTATGAGTTTGCAATCGAATAAGTAGTTCCAGCCCCATTATTAAAGCTTCATATTCAGCTTGATTATTGGAACAACTAATTTCATCCACTCTGAAACCATGTGTGGTTTTTACCCCTTGTGATGACTTAATCACCACACCAATTCCAGTTAGACCATTGGCCTTTGATCCATCGAACCACATTTCCATGGTTTAACACTAATCATACCAAGTTCCATTATCTCTTGACTTTCTGTTTCACATGGATGATCTGCCAAGAAATTAGCCAAAACTTGTCATTTTGCTGCCTTTTGAGGAACATATTCTAGATGAAATTCTGATAAACCTAATATCCATTTGCCAATTCTTCCTCTCAACATAGGTCTAGATAACATATATTTAACCAAATCTGTGGTTGCAATTACCAAGACAGTTGTAAGCAAAAGATAGTATCTTAGTTTCATTGCAGCAAAATATAATGCAAGGCACAGCTTTTCTACAGCTGAATATTTACATTCATAAGAATTTAGAAACCTACTAAGGTAATAAACTGCTTGCTCTTTGCCTTCTTCATTATCTTGGGCTAAGAAAACTCCTAGTAAATCTTCTGCTGCAGCTATATATAACTTCAAGGGCTTATCACCCTTTGGTGGCATCAGCACTAGAGGGTTGGCCAAGTAAGCTTTGATTCCTTCGAAAACAGTTTGATGCTCTGTTGTCCACACAAATTCCTCTTCATCTTTCAACCTTAATAAGGAGGAAAATACTTTAGTTTTCCTTGCAGTATTAGAAATAAATCTTCGAAGAAAATTAACCTGCCCAAGGAATTTTTGTACTTCTTTCATACTTGATGGAGGTCTGCTTCAATGATAGCTTTGGCTTTGTTCTGATCCATCTGTATTTTCTTCTTATGTACTACATAGCCCAAGAAGTTTCCAGCTGATACGCCAAAAGAACATTTGAGAGGATTAAGTTTCAACTTAAACTTTCTCATTCTTTCAAAAGCTGCTTCTAAGTGAAACAAATGTTCCTCCATGGATTGGGACTTTACTACGATGTCATGAATGTAACACTCTAAATATCCTCCAATGAGAACATGAAAGATAGTGTTCATAGCCCTTTGATTTGTAGCCCCAGTATTCTTCAGGCCAAATGGCATTTTAACCCATTCAAATGTGCAATGTTCCCGGGACATCTGAATGCTGTCTTGTGGATATCCTCTTCTGCAATGCAGATTTGGTTATAATCAGAGTGGCTATCCATCATTGATAAAATTTTGTGTCTTGCTGAACTATCCACCAATAGATCTACTATGGGCGTGGGGTACTCATCTTTTGGAGTTGTCAGATTCAGGTTTCTGAAATTGATACATACCCTCATTTTACCATTCTTATTAACTACAGGCACAATATTGGATAACCATTCAACATACCTGGCTGTCCTAATAAAGCCTGCCTTAAGGAGCCTAAGAATTTCCTCCTTGACCTTCTGAATCACTTTAGGACTTATCCTTTTTAGTTTTTGTTTGTATTGCTTGAAATTAGGCCTTATAGGGAGCCTATGTTCTACTAATGACTTATTCAATCCTGGTAGTTCATTATAAAACCATACAAAACAATCTTTATATCTCTTTAAAACCACCAACAACTGGTCCCTATTAAAAGCATTTAACCAAACACTTATATAGGTGGGCTGTTGTATAAAACCTTCCCCTAAGTGCACTTCTTCCAAAGGGTCTTGCATCTGAGGACTCATTGATGCTTCTTTTTTGATTTCTTTTGTCTTCAAAGCAATCTCCTTGCCTTGTCCTGCTCCAAGTTTCTTTGATTCAACATCTTTGTCCTCCTCCTCATAGACAAAGTCTGTCCATAAGGCTTCTTCTTCCTGTATCTCCTGGACTTTTGTTTCCATGCCCAATGTACAGTATTTATCCAAGGCCAAAACCCTGACCTGTTGTTGCTCCTACTTACAGCCAATTACCATGGCTTCTTTCTCTTGCTCTTTCACCTTCTAGACTATTAATTTTGTGTCCAAAATTGAGAACTTAACTAAAGCCATAGATCTAGCCTCTTGGGTTCTATCTTTTTGCCTACAACCAAGCATCATTGTCATCTTTGGCGACAAACACTTCATCAGCACTTTCCTGGACTAAGTGCTTTAGGTGTGCTAATTCCTCATCAGCCGTCACTTCGGCTGATCCATCAGGTTTTCTTAGTACACTGAGTGGTGCCACTCCTTCAGTATACAATTTGGCCTCTGTAAAATCTACACAAGCTATGAATGGTTGAGGTTCTGCGTTGATCTCCTTTGTTTCTCCATTGCATAAGGCCATCATGATCTTCTGATGTAGAGAGAAAAACACACATTTGTTGGTGTGAATCTAATCCCTACCAAGTAGAGCATTATACTTAGCATTGCTGTCGATAACGAAGAATGCCGTCATGCAGTCCCTAGTTCCCACACTCAGGTTGATGGGCAAAATGCCCTGAGCCATCTGTTTGTCTCCAGTGAAACCAGCAATGATTGTGCTGGTTGGGATTAGTCTGGGGTTCCTCTTTCCTAGTTTCTTCAAAGAAAATTTCGGAAGCAGATTTATTGCTACCCCATTATCCACCAATACCTGGTTCATTTGTACCCCATTGAATAAGGCCTTGATATACAAGGGTTTGACATGCTGTGTCATGAATGTCGTGGGATATTCAAAAGTATATAAAAGGTTAATACTCATTTCTTCCTCACTCTATTCTCCAGTTTCCATTGGTGTGGCCACTTCGGATTCGTCTTACACCATACTCACTTGTGAATATTCGCTAGAAATTGGAATTGGGTTAATCTCCTGACCTTCTTGGTTTTCATCTTCAGCTTGGAATTCCTATGGTAGTATATGCACCATATTCACTGATACTGGAGGAAACGAGCCAAATTGGATGACTGGCTATACCTGCTTCTCTTCCTAGCCAACTTGTTCAATTACTTCAGAAGCATCTTCTATGTTGCATTCTGGCACTTTAATACTAGTAACTTTCTTCGAATGGTCTGTTTCTACTGGTTCTTTAACCAAAAATGTATGTTCAGCCATGAAGGCTTTGAACATTTCCTCCTCAACCATCTCCTTCCTTTGGCCTAGGCCAACTTCTCCCTCTATCTCACTATCACTTTCCATCAAAGCCCTTTCCAATCCTGCTAAACTGGATCTTTTTTTGTTTTTTAGTTCAAAGTGAACTTTGGCCAACTACTCTCTGCTGCAACTCATTTTGTCTTGAGAAGTCGAGGTTGGACTATGATCTGACTTTAGACTTTTCTTTCCCTCTGTCTGGCCCTTTGACTAGACCAATGAAGAGCTTTCTCCACTTTCTTTCAGATCCTTCTGGTACTGAGTGTACCTTCGCTGGATCTTCCTCCTTTGGGATCTAGAAATCACTGGGACCATATTTGGTTCCTTTGTTTTTGAATGCTTTAATAACACCCAATTATTTGGAGCTACCAAAGGAGGTTTAACCATCCTACCCTAGTCTCCAACAACATTTCTTTGGGTAGACATTTCCCTAGGTTTGTTCTGCATGACAAACCAATCTAGAACTCCAGGTACCCATGAACCCACTAGCCCAGTTGTCGAACTATCTCTTTCTTCCTCCGAAGCCAATTTCGAAGCTAACTGTAAAGGCCACTGCTTGGCTCTGACCCCCTGTTTTGGGCCTAATTCAGGCCTTCCATAAAGGTGGCCACTTTCCTTTTTGTGTGAGGATGGTTTAGGGGGCCAATTTCTGGCTTTGATCCCATAACTTGAGCCCACTTCAAGTCTCCTCTTAGGATGATTGCCCTCCATTCTGTAATAGTTGGGTGGTCTGAATTCATGTAAAGGCCTCTTGTCCTTGGAGTGCACTCTAGTGGCTGTTGGCTCAGCTATGAATGGTTGCTGCCTAGTATCAATTAGATATGGCCTCTTGTTATAGGCACTGGTTAGTTTAGGGCGCCTCTGCACATCTTTGTAATATTGTTTCCCATCAATCAGAAGCCCTTTCAACCGCTTGTAGCTCAACTTGCACTTGGGACACATTTTTTGCATGACAGTTGCCTTTAAAGAATCATCATCCAGTGCCTCTTCATTAGAGTCTTCCCTCTGGTCTGCAAAGCCTTGTCCAACAGCTGGTAAACTTTTAGCATTTTCCTTGATAGTAGTCTGGCTGGCAACATGCATTTGCACATTGACCTCTTCCAATTCCTTCAAGGATAAGTTCTGCAAGTCTGGCACAATAACATTGGCTGCCACTTCTCCAGTTTCTGGGAACGAATTAATGTCAATCCCCATAGCCTTTTCTGCCTTAGCTGGGAATTTTAAACTCCCCTTTCGAATTTTCTCTTGGATCCTGTCTCGAAAAACAATGCAGGATTTAATTAAGTGAGACCAAGAATTATGCCATTTACAACACACTTTTCCTTTAAGTTTCTCTGGAAATGGAATTTTGACTCATTTTGGTAACTTCAGGAAGTTTGCCGCAAGAAAATAATCAAAAATGTCATCTGCCTTTGTTAAATCGAAAGAGTATTTCCTATGAAGGTCTTTCTTTTTAAACTGCTGGTCTATTGTTATGTCTTTATGAATTAATGCTTTACAGATCACAGGTTCTTTCCTTACAATCTCTGTTGCATCAATCTTATAATTAGGATCTCTATAATACGTCTTGTATGATGCATTACTTCGATCTTGTTCTTCTTCTAGTAATGCTTCATACCTAGACACCTTATAAGTCAGTTCCACTAAGTCTCTAAACTCAGTTGAGTCAAACTTCTTTCGAAGCCTAAACTCTAAACCATTTTGAACCAATCTCACGAACTCAGGCTCTGGTAGGATAATCCTACATTTGTTTCGTGCTCTTTTGAATCTGGTAATAAATTTAGCAGCCTTCTCATCAGGCCTTTGACTCAACCTTACTAAGTCTCCCATGGAAACTTCTAGCTCCGTTTGGAAGAATTGGGTATGAAATGCCTCCTCCATTTGTTGTCAAGTTTAGATGGAACCAAGTGTAAGGTTAGTATACCATACAAAAGCCGCCCAGTTAAAGAATTTGGAAACAGTCTTAATTTCATGTAATCATTATTGGTAAATTCACCACATTGAGCAACGAACCTAGCAATATGCTCTACCGTTGACTGGTTTTCATTCCCATAAAAAAGAGCAAAGTCTGGTATCCTAAACCCTCTTGGGTATTTATGTACCCAATCTACCCATTCTGGATATGGTTTCCTGTACACAGGAGTTTGAACCCCCCGAGCCATCAGTCCACACATTTCTCTAACAATATCAGCAATTTGATCTATATGAACCATATTTTGTGCTTGTTGAACCACTACTGGAGGAACAAACACAGGATTTGGTGGACAACCTTGTGCCTGAGGTCCTCTTGGTCCATAGGGTGGTAAATTTGGGACTGGTTGTCCTTGTGGTGCTGGCTGCTGTTGAGGGTATGGGTAACCCCTCTGAGCCTGTCCTACGAAAGGACCTGCAAAAGGTGCTGGAACAGGTGTTGTGATTTTCTAGTTGTAGGAAACCCTTTCAACCCCCTAGATACAAATTCGAACATAGGATTAGTGAACCCCCTCGTGCCAGGTATGACTTCGAACATGGGATTTTGAAACATCCTTATGCCATTTTCTTGTGTTGGGCCAGACCCACCAATTTGTATGGCTTCACTGTTAAGAAATGAGGCATTTTGATTTGTCACAGGCCTCGAAAGAGGTTCATACCAAGACTGAGGTGATGGTCTTTCGTTGTTTTGATTACTAGTTTGACCATCAGAATGTCCATTATTTTGCATAGGCTATTTATCTCTAGCTAATCTTTGCTGAGGGACATTTGAAATTTCCTCCATTTGCCTTGCATTAGTTGGTTGATGAGTATTCATTCGATCCATAAAGGATGTTGCCTATCTTTCCATTGTGTTCATTACCTGTTGTCCCATGGCATCTACTAGGCCTCCCCATGGATTCATTGGCTGAGTAGATGGAACAATGGATGATCCAATTCCTTGGCCTCGTCCAATACTTTAAACATGTGGTACTTGCTCCGAAGTGTTGGTCTGTTCGACCATAGGTTCTGATAAAACAGGTACTTCCACAGAATGTGTTATCACATTATCCTCTGGATTAGGTATCTCTACCTCTCCTTTCATGCCTTCTTCCAAGTGTTCATTTTCTCCTTGTCTCCTACGTCTAGCCATTTCAATTTGTCCCACCAGGCGTGCCAAAATTATATGTTGGCTTTTTGGCTTTCGAAGGTTATTATTGTAATTTTGAGCGTGCCAGTAAGGATCAATCAATCCTTACAGTATATTAATTGCCAACCAATTATCAAACGATTGTGTTTTAGTTATTTCAGCCTCAATGAAGAGGACTTTTACTGGTGACTTTGTTTAGGAGAATTAAGCAAACAATGATTAAATGAAAAACAATTTCATTAAGTAAAATGGAAGACTTACAAAGATTCAAATCAGCCTTGTAAAGGTTTACAGTAACAAATTACTTGAAACTACTCCTATGAACGAAGTGCAGTGCGGGAATTTGAAGTACAAAAATGTAAAGAACAAGAAATGTAAAAACTGAAAGGAAAATAAAGTGGATTAAACTAATTTTTTGGATCTAAGTCTGGGGGCTCTTTCTGGGGCTTTCTCTGCTATTTATACTTCTTAATGACAACCGTCGAAATGAACTTCTAACTTTCGAACCACCCCTCCATGATCGCTGATGTTTCCTTACAGTTAGCTCCACTATGCCATATCTACAGTTAGGCTACCTTTCTAATTTTGAATTGAAATATATGTATAACCGTTAAAGCCACGTCATCTTGCATCTCTCTGTTGATCCAGTGGTATGCAGATCTACAATAACCAATACTAACTGCCACGTGTATGATTGCGATTGAAGATTTGAATTGTCTTCCTGTATTGCCCTCATCCTGCCACGTGTCAAATTGTGATTGGCTTACACAAAATATGTAGCCAACACAATCATAATTTTCGTACTTTTCACCTGCTTTAGGAGGGAAATTTTTTTTACTAAGTCTTTTTTGACAAAGAAATTAAAAGTAATTTTTTAATTTTTAATTTTTTTAGGTTGTATTATATTTTTGTTTTCTTATATATTTTTTCAAAAAAAAATTAAAAATCAAAGAAATTAATTTTAACTTACTTTTCTAAAACAACCCTGTTTAAAGGTACAACTTTTACTAGGAATCTAATTTCGTGTGATGAATATGAATATCATGCATTTGAGAATCCTGTTTGAGTCAACATGTTTGTTACCAAAATTTAATTATTTTCATTACATTTCATGATTTTATCATCCATTTTTACTAGTGAATTTTTTTTAAAAAAAAAAAATCATATAATATAAATGCTCTGTTTATTATTTCTCATCCACGTTGCTTTTTACATGTTTTCACATAAAAAAAACTTAAAAGGTATTTTCCAAACCTTTCTTAATGACGTTTACAAGGTGGAAAAAATTAAGGGCTTGATTGGTTTGATTTTGGAAGAGTTGTTTTTTAATTTTTTTGTTTGGTTTGTGATTTTTCTCAAAAAAAATTCAAAATCACTTTTTCTCTTTTACACATCAATCAATCACTTTTTCTCTCTCCTTCTCAATCACTTTTTTTCTCACACATATCTACTCAATTACAACAAAATATCAAATTATCCAAAACTCTCAAACTCCAAAACTAGTTTCAAAGTATACAACCAAACAAACCAAAGAAAATTTTAAACTCTCTGTGTGAGTAATTTTCTGACCACACTGCCCGCCTAGTAATCAGATGGAAAAGCACTGGCAGAATAGATAGCCTCTAGCTAACCTGCAACAGAAAGAGAAGTCTCCGGCGGTGGTTCAACCACCCGGGGGCACTCCGACGATCAAGTCAGTATATCTCTCAAAGATAATCAAGTTTTAAACTCACAAGCTTAAGCATAAAACTGCGTACCTTAGACCCACGGGGGTGCCTCTCTTTTATAGCCAACTCAATCCAAGTCCTACTAGAAGCCTGACTTCTATAGACTCCAATTCAGTGCTTATTTTGGATTCCTCAAGAGATAAAGATAAACTCCCTAAGAGCTTTATCCTTATCTTAGCAAAGTCTTCTCTTTACTCTGGGATTCTTCCCCCTTATCCATTATCCGCTTATCTCGGATTCCGATATCTTCGGAGGTAACCTCGGCCTAGTCAAGACAACCTCGGCGTTACGACCTGGACATGTGGCACCTCAGCTGACACGTCAGCGTCACCTTGCCACGTGTTGGTATTCAGAAAATACATCCCCACAACTGCCCCCTAGGTTTTATTACCTCGGCATTCTGAGGTGATGGAACCTATATCGATATCTCTTTCTGTACACTGGCTTACAAACTCTTCAGCCGAGATCATTTATTTCAAGCCGACATGTTCTCTTCGGAGAACAAGAATTCCAGTGATCTTTTTCATATGTGTGAGCTGTCACGCATCATTTACTCAATCGTTTCTCTTACGCGTCTTTTCCTTATTGGTCCGTGTTTGTGACGCGCTTATAAACCACATTTTTTCTGTGCACGCCGCCTGATGTATGCGCTGCTCCAGGCGCATTAATTACCTTTTGCCGCCGTTTTTGATTTTTGACAAAAACTCTTCCTTCTTCTTTCCTTTCTTCGTTATTGCATTTGTTTTTTCTCTCTCTAAACTCGTTCTTTCGAATCCGCCATTGCTGAGGCTCCAAGCTCTGTATTTGTCTTCCTGGTGGAACTTTCGTTATTTTGCCACATTTGTAACTACCAACTGATTTCAGCAGTCCTCACTTCGGCTTCATTTTCTCTGGTAAGCAATTTTTTCCTTCCGATTTCAATTCTTGACCACTTCTGGAATCTCCTGTTATTACTGCTCTGCTCAAATATCTATCTTGTGAATCATTCATCTGAATATGTTTATTCTTTGATTTGGCCCTTGAACACACGCACCGTCACACCATTTTACTGCATTTTTGTCACTGTTCTTGGCTCTGTAGTTCTTGTTTTCTTTATGCTTTTGAGAACCCACTTCTGTTCTTCATTCTGAAACTGCGTTCTGGTTTCTTGTTTCCTGTGTTTTTTCCAGATCTTTACCTTGAATTTTTGCTTTCAATCTTTGCCTTCATAGATTTAGGTTTG
Organism: Camellia sinensis; assembly: GCF_055761805.1. Lineage (NCBI taxonomy): Eukaryota > Viridiplantae > Streptophyta > Magnoliopsida > Ericales > Theaceae > Camellia > Camellia sinensis. The sequence goes on from NC_138964.1 coordinate 162,904,289, forward strand.
GGATTTGTCTATAGAACCTATCAATTCTTAGGAAAAAATTGAAACAATCCTTACCAGCATATACCTAGGGTTTCGCCGAGGTCCCGATAATCCCTTAAGAGCACCTTCTTTCTGAAACCTAGCCCTCTGACTTTAGGCCGACGTTATGGGTATGTGGAGACATAGGGTAGATACCCCGACCAAACTTGAGTACTTTAGGCAATAATTCTCTATTCCTACCGATGTCCATCTGAGGCTGGCTGAAGATAACGACTCCATCATGTCCACAGATGATTCAATGCCCTTTCCCATAGTAGCTTTTTCTGAGTGCGGACTCCGGCTCCCACTTAACATTCTCTTTCGCGAAATTCTTCACTTTTACAAGTTGAACCCTATGCAACTTGCCATAAACTCTTATCGAGTGATCAATGGCATCATAGTTTTAGCTAAACAGGAAAACGTTAGGATCACCTTAGCCGACATACAATACTGTTATACCATGTGCGCCCTTAATCTGAAGGAAAAAGGCTTCGTTTATTATCTTAAGCCGAGGTCTATTGAATTCAAAATCGTAGCCGACCTCCCAAACTCCAACAAGGGGGCTGAGATGACTATGTTATCGCTTCGGGAAATTGGGAGTTTGGCACAGACGAGGACACCCATCTCTACCCTCTTCCCCGATCAGTTAAAGAGGGCAAGGGTAAGAGCCCAGTGTCAATACTTAGTTGTTTCTGTTCAAGTCTTCAATATTTTATCTGTTTCTAATGTCTGTTTCTTCTTGCAGACATTCGCAAGCCAGCGAAAGACTTCCGCCAATCTTACGTTCCTAGTAAGGACCTGAAAAAACTCTTGGACTTGCCAGTTCACAAAAGAAAAGCACCTCTTCTTCTCAACTTTATTCCTACATACAAATCGATTTTGCCCGACGTTCCCAAACGGAAGAAGAAAAGCCTTTCTCCTCCTACTGCCACAACTCAAACCGTCTCTACATCACGAATAGATCAAGAGTCAACATCTGACCCAACCAATCAACCATCTACCTCGGCCCCATACTTAATCCCAATACCAGAAAGAAAACGTCGGCGACGACTTATCAAAACTGCTGAGATGGGTCGCCCGAAGCCTGTTGCTGTAGATTTCTTAGCCGACCTACCTGCCGACGTTGATGCTGTCCGACTCAATCCATGCCCCCACCAAAGCCAAAAAGAATCAAAAAGGCCCAGTCCAAGGCCAAAGCTACTGAGGTTGAGGTTGAGGATGCTCTGTCCATCTCAAAATTGGCTGAGAGTAAAAAAATTGTTGCTGCTCCTGCAAAAAGGTCTGCTGAGGCCCAGCTATTAGAGTCCACCCAATCAAAGAAGCCGAGGTCATCGACTGCGACGACCTCGAGTTCCAGAATACCAAAAGTCCCCTGGACACCTGAGATCACTCTAGAGGACAAGTCTGTCCTTGCCAGCGACAGCGCCGATGATATAAACGTCGGCGTGGCACTCAGTACTGCTCTACTCCTCCCAAGCGATCTTAAGCGGAATGCCAAAATGAGTGAGTATGAGAACTACGCCTTTATGCTGCAACGCTCTGTCCAAGTAAGTGCCTTTGTACTGAAATTTATTTTCTCTCTTACTTTGTAAAATCTTGTAACAATTTGTGCCTTGTGTTCTTTCAGGCCATCCAACATGCCCACTCTCTCTCCATGCAAGCTTTTGAAAATCGACAAAGATTGGCCGATATGAGGAGGGAGGTTTCTGCCCTGAAAAATGAGAACAAAACTGTCGAATCAAAGATGAAAAAACTGGAGGACCAAGCTGAGGCCGCCACCAAAGCCCAAAGTCTAGCCGAGGAAAAAGCCGATTCTGCTGAGGCCATTAAGAAGGTTGCTGAGGCCGAGAAGAGAGAGGCCGAGGTAAAAAAGGCCCAAGCCGAAAAAGAGCTTCAGGAGGCCTTAGTTACCAAAGATGCTGAGATTAAGGAGGCTGACGAGAAGGTTTATGCTCAAGGAATGACCGACGTCACCGAGGAGTACAAACTGCAAGTTAGGCAGGCATGCAACAAGGGCTTCTCCCTTGGTTGGATGGCCCTTGCCAAAAAGCTCAACATCCCAGATGACTCGCCATTGCGCAAGGCTGATGATATCCCTCTGCCATTCCCTCCCCCTCCTCCTCCAAGTCATCATGAACAAGAATCTGAATCCGAGTCTGAAGATGTGGAGGGGGTGAGGAGGAGGGTTTAATAAGAAAATCCAAGGAGGCTGTTGGGACTAAGTCTCCTTCTCTGAATGAGCAGGTCCTGGACCTGACTCAAGATAATGATGGCGATGGAGTTATCAAGGAGGCTACCCCGTGTAGATGCGCCCGCGTGGGGCCTTCGCTACTACAGTTCGGACTCAATTTGTGTCACGGTTCTAAATCTGAACCAAAGAGTCCAAATTCGGCAAATCGTTTTGAGAAAAAAGATTTTGAAAGAAGTGCCAAACATGGACTGCTTTGCCAGATACAGAGTCGCCACCTAAATATTTTATTAAGGGGGAATTTAGGAAACCCTGACTCGGTGCCAAAGGCCACGTGTCCGTCATCACCAAAGTTGCCTCGGCTCGGGAACTTGGGTACGATCGGGGAAGGTCAGCTATGAGCACCCCCTCTCGCCCGGTCCGAAGACCGGCCTCTACTAACCGTGATATTCTGTTTTGAAAACGTTTATGTGTTCTTATTCTGGTTATTAGCCTAGAATTACTATGTTATGCGCACAGCAAACAAGTATAGACCAAATCGCCTAAATTGGAACAAAACATTTCATGTTTGTTTTGAAAATGGTTTGCTACTCGCAAGTAGGCTAAAATGCAGGTTTTGCCACCCTCAAGTGGGCTTTTAGAAAAGATGGTTTTGCCACTATCTAGTGGGCTTTAAAATTCACAGTTTTAATGTGTTATCCCAATTTAAGCAATTCGACCTCCATCCACAGGCATTCAAGCAGTAATATCACGTAAGCAACTAGCCTCATGGTAATCATGCTATCATGGCAACACTCACACGCATGCAAGGATGCTAAAGCATAAATACTTACATCGTACTCCATGCCAAAACAAAGAACTCGTTAGCAATCAATGCATGATCCAAGTCCATGTTTAAATGCCTAATGCAACGCACACGGAATGTCACTAGAGTAGGCTCGGCTAGTCTATGAATGACATGTGAAAATGCACAGGTAACATGTATTCAAGTTAGATTTGAAATGCTAATGATGTTAGCATGATGCGCCGAGCCTGGTGCATGTAAGACAAATGTATGGATGCACGCATGCATAGCATAAGGTATGCTAATTTAAATATGCCCTAGTCTACCATCATAAGCGGGTAAATAAAAGGGAAGAAAGACGTGGGGTTGGAAGACATGCACACACGCACCCACATTTATTACAAATTTGGCCTCGCTCGGAGGGACCGAAAGAATAATACAGTCCGAATAACAAATCAACTATCCTAGCTAATTAATTATTACAGACCCTTAATTAATTAACAAAATAAATGTAGACAGAAGGTGGCCGTAGCCGTGCCTCGGAATGCGCGAATGATGCATGCTCGGTCCATTTTGCCCGGAAACCCATACCATGCCACTGCTGCCTTTGTTAATGCTGCCCTGCTCCTCTGAAAATTGCCAAAGTCTTAGGGTATCTTCAATGAGAGCTGCATAACACCACCGGCTAAGTGAAATGACCACTGGCCATGGGAAATTTCCATCGGCTGCTTTCAAGTCCATCGGCCTCATATCCTTTGCCGGTCGGCATTCTTTAGTGCCAGTCGGCAGAAACTTCCTGCAGAAGCTGGTTTTTGACAGCAACAAGGACAGACAGTGCATGGCATAGAATTTCAAGCACATGTATGCACGGGCGCACTCCCTATCATGCAAGGGACTCAAGGGAGCATGACCCTCGACCCTCGGGCCATCAATTATGCATGATGGCCTAAGAGGCCAAGTTTTGCAACTTTGATATCAAATGAAATGCAAGCATAAAACACATCAAAGGGCCCCAACCCCTATCATGATTGATCAAGAGGCAAGGGATGCATGCTCAATGAAATGCAACCTAGGCATGGAGGCTAAGTATGCAACATGAACATGCAAATGAGCAATGTATACTAGGCGCGCAACCTAAACATGTAAGCAAACATGGCATGCAACAACATGCGATGATGGACTTAAACTAACATGGATAGCTCACAAGCATGTCAAAATCAGTGGCCATTAGATGAAAATGAGACTCTCGAAACGCGTGCACGCATGCACGCAAACCGAGGACCAAACCTAAGACATAGTATAAAACTCTAACAAGGCATGGCGAGGCATGAAATATGGAATACAAGCATGTAATTTCAGCACTGAAATGTGGTATAAAATAGCCCCGAATCACGGCAAAATAGCACCCGATGCATGAAATGAAACCGAAATGCAAAACTAGGCCCATGCATTGGCCTATGGCTATATCAAACATGCATTATTCGATTATGACATGTGAAGACAGATTCTAGGAAGCCCCAAAAAAAGCATTTTTGAAGTTTTAAACAATGCCAAACAGCAAACACACATAGGGCAAAACTAGCATGCAAAAATGGCCCTAAATGTGAGATAAAGAAGCAACTCACAGCTGTTGACCCCAAACAGGTTAGGGCCCTTCAACAACATTGAAGAGGGGCCCAAAATATGACATTTTACAGAACTGTAAAAACCCCAAAAACAAACATAGGTATGGCTAAGTTCTTATGCAAGAATTGGACCGAAAAATGGACAAAGAAGCAAGTGATAGATGCAAAACCCAAACAAAAAAAGACTCTTCTACAACACTAAAGAGGGGCCAAGAATATGACTATTTACAGTTTATGGCAGCCCCAAAAACAGTATATAAATACACTCAAAATGTCATGCAAGATGAGGCTCAAAAGAGGCTATAACACGAAGTATACAAAATATTCAACAAACAGCCAAAGACCCTTAATGAAACATGACAAGGGGGGCAAAATATGGCTGTTTTTAGTTCAGACCAAAGTCCAAAAACAGCAACATCAGGGGCTGCCAAGGCATGCAAAAATGGGACCAAAAAGAGAATATAAAGGCAAGTATAACATGGAGGTCCCAAACAGTGTTGAGCCCTTCTTCAATGTTGAAGAGAGGCTCAAAATAAGCCTATTTTCAGTTTACATCAGGCTCTAAAACAGATCATACACAGGCCAAAAAATACATGCAAGATTATGGCATTTAAGAAGGACAATGAAGCAAGTGCAAGAGGGGGGGCTCAAACAGTGTTGAACCCTTAATGAAACATGAAAAATGGCTCAAAATGAGCTTAACTTCAGTTAGGGTCGGAGCCCAAAACAGTAAGCAAATATGGCTAAGAAATGATACAAGAAAAAGCTCAAAGAGAGGGAATGCTACTCACCCTTGAAGACCAAACTTTGATGGATTCTTGGCTTGAGTTTGTAGCTCCTTAGGCTTTGAAGAACAGCTTCCAACTGCTGGAAATGGAAGTGGTGGTGTGGTGCTATAGGGTGTAGTGCAAATGGAGCAAGGATTTTAGGGTTTGGAGGCTTGGATGAGATATATGGAGGATTGCATGTAATGCTCCAGCTGGTTTTGCTTCTAACCTGGTATAAGGAAGAGGAGAGCTTCCTTTATAGAGCCAAGAGACTAAGGCTTCTCTTAGAAGCTTCAAACCAAGAGCAAAGATCCTCTATATGGAGGATCCAGTCTGTGCCCTCCAGCTGGCACAATTGGAATCCACTCAATCTGCAGAATGCTCCGGAAGGTCGTCGGCTAGCAAAATTGGTCAGTCGGCTACTTTAACCTGCCGGTCGGCAATCTATTTGGCCGGTCGGCCATCTGTTCTGGCCGGTCGGCCATCTATTTGGCCAGTCGGCCATATATTTGGTCGGTCGGCAGGAAAAATCTGCTTTGCAAGTCCAACTTCAAACGGGCATAACTTCATCATATGAACTCCTTTTTAGGTCAATCTTGTGTCCAAATTGAAGCCCCGGAAGTAAGCTTTCCAATGGAACCAGCCTTACATCAAAATTCCAACTACGTAAAAAGTTATGATTTTTTTGGTGAAGGCTGCTCAGTTTCGGCTCAACTGGGATGATGCCCAACTTCAACCAATCATATCTCCGCCCTCCGGACTCGGATTTAAGAGATTCTTGAATGAAAAATGAAGCCCCGGAAGTCTTGTTTCCAACGGTGGTGGCCTCATACCTTAACTCAAAGTGTATAGACAAATAAGCTTGATTTAGCGAGTACTGCTCGTCCCTCTCTTAGCAATTCTTGCCTATCTTCTTCTCCAACTTGGCTTCTCCCCTCTTCTCCCATTTTCTTCAACTTCAAACCCCTAAGCAAGGTGTTTTGAAAGATTTTTCAAATATTTCATCTCTCTTTCATTCATTTCCACTTTGTCCTTACTCGATTTATCGAAAAGCGCATTTTTTTGACAAAATGTGAGCTTCGAAATATCGTAGAAACATTATTTCAAAAATGTTTTGAAAGAGAGGGTTTTAAGGTCTAAAAACCATTCAAAATAGCTTTGGTCCAAAATGGGGTATGAAGTTGGGATTTGACCCTCTCATTGCCGAAGAAATTGGGTCTTTGCCCTGCACACCTTTTATCACCAAGTAAACCATCAGTAACGCCCAAGTCTTATGGGCTGTCAAAAATGGGGTGTCTACACCCCGGAGCAGGGTTCATCTGACATTCCTTAAATCGGCAAGAGCATTGATGAAACCCTTGCCGAGATCGACGCCGAGATTGCTGCAAATGAGGAAGTCGAGGTATCTCTTCAGGAGACTTCTGAGGTGCAGATCCAGCCAGTTGCTGATGCTGAAAAGTCTTAACTTTCATGTCTTTTCTTTTGCACCCTTGTACTTTGTTTTATTTTCTGGACAATGTAAGCTTCCTTTCATGGCCGATGTGCCTTTCTTTGTTACTTCAAAACAATTTACTTCTGGTAGGCCGTAGTGCCTTCTTTTGTACACAACTGTAACTGTTTTTCTATGGATGCTTTTTAATTTCTCTTGATTTGCTTCTGCATAGTTCTATACTTTGAATATTTTGTATGCCTTTCATATTTTGCCACATTTGTACAATCCTCTCGGGGTTACATATCTCGGGTATAATAACTACAAGCTTTACTTTGGCAAGATACTGACCTGCAAACTTTTCATAAATTTCAACAAGTGTAAGACATATACTATTTAATGTCAATTTTATGAACGTTTCTCAATGTTTTAATCAAGTGTTTAGACAATGATCTTAGTCTAACCTACTTGTAAATTGCTACCAATTTCAACAAGTGTTATCATATACTGTAAACTTTTCTCAAGTTATAACAAGTGTTTAAGCAATGATCTACTTGTAAATTGCTACAAATTTCAACAAGTGTTTAAACAATATACTTTGCTTTTACTTCAACCTGCAAATTGCTGCAAATTTCAACAGATGATCACATGTCGGTTTAACATTATCTTGTAAATTGCTACAAATTTCAACAAGTGTTAAGCATCTTCTTTGGTTGGACCAGCCTGTAGATTGCTATAAGTGTGCAAACTATAACCTCGGCTTCACTTCGACTTGTAAATTGCTACAAATTTCAACAAGTGAAGAGAAACAGTAATCTCGGCTTAACTTCAACTTGAAAATTGCTATGAATTTCAACAAGTGGAGATAAGGAATAATCTCGGCTTAACTTCAACTTGTAAATTGCTACAAATTTCAACAAGTGAATTAAGTAATAATCTCGGCTTAACTTCTACTTGTAAATTGCTACAAATTTCAACAAGTGAAGATAAGGAATCAGCTTAACTCCAACTTGTAAATTGCTACAAATTTCAACAAGTGAATTAAGGAATAATCTCAGCTTAACTTCGACTTGTAAATTGCTACCAATTTCAACAAGTGAAGATAAGGAATCAGCTTAACTCCAACTTGTAAATTGTTACAAATTTCAACAGGTGAATTAAGAAATAATCTCGGCTTAACTTCGACTTGTAAATTGCTACAAATTTCAACAAGTGATGATAAAGAATCAGCTTAACTCCAACTTGTAAATTGCTACAAATTTCAACAAGTGAAGATAAGGAATAATCTCGGCTTAACTTCGACTTGTAAATTATTACAAATTTCAACAAGTGAAGATAAGGAATCAGCTTAACTCCAACTTGTAAATTGCTACAAATTTCAACAAGTGAATTAAGTGTCTTTGTCTTCTCTCTGCCCTCAATATGAATCCTGAGTTCTACTTGGGTTCTCATTATTCATGTCTCCAAAAACACCAACATGTAACTTTATCAATCATATGTGTTTTAAAGAAAAGGGAAAAGATTTTATTGATGACATCGACCAAAAATACTGCACATCTAATGATAGAAGAATTTCAAATTACAAGTGTTCCAAGGTCTTGGCAGTGCTTTGCCCTCGTTATCTTCAAGCCGATAAGCTCCATTGCCTAATACCGAAGTAATTCTGTAGGGTCCTTCCCAGTTTAGGCCAAGCTTGCCCTCTCTGGGATCTTTCTTGTTGCCGACGACTTTTCTCAGGACTAGGTCGCCGACTTGAAAATCTCTTGGATTGACCTTCTTGTTGTAAGCTCTAGCAAGCTGTTACTGGTATACTGCGAGCTGAATTGCAGCTTTCTCTCTTCGTTCTTCCAAAAGATCCAGATCTCGGGCTAAGAGTATGTCATTGGTGCCATTCTCTACTCCGTCAGTTCTGATCCCTGGGATGCCGATCTCCAGAGGGATGACTGCTTCTGTGCCATAAGCCATGGAAAAGGGGGTTTCCCCTGTTGATCTTCTCGGCGTAATCCGATATACCCAAAGCACGTTGGGCAATTCGTCTACCCACTTCCCTTTTGCTGCCTGCAGCCTCTTCTTTATTCCATCCAAAATTACTTTGTTGGATGCTTCTGCTTGCCCATTACTTTGGGGAAAACTTGGTGTTGAAAAGTAATACTTGATCTTGAATTTCGCACAAAAGTTCTTGATGTGTTTGCTGTCAAACTGTGTTCTGTTGTCAGCAACTATTGCTCTTGGAATGCCAAATCTGGTGATGATGTTTCTCCATATAAAGTTCTTGACATCCACATCTCGGATTTTGGCAAGAGGTTCTGCCTCTATCCACTTCATAAAGTAATCTGTTGCTACCAGCAAGTATTTTCTCTGCCCAGTTACCTGGGGAAGTTGCCCAACAAGATCCATGCCTCATTGAGCAAACGGCCAAGGGCTGGACACTGGGTTCAGGTCAACAGCTGGCTGATGTATCAAAGGTGCAAACCTTTGGCATTGTTCACACTTCTTCACGTAGGCTTCAGCATCCTTTTGCATGTAGGGCCACCAATACCCCTGGGTAATGGCCCTGTGGGTTAATGATCTGCCCCCAGCGTGGCTTCCACAAATCCCTTCATGAATCTCGTATAGAAAATCTTCAACCTGCAAGGGGTGTACGCACCTTAAAAGGGGTCCAGTGAAAGACCTTCTGTAGAGATGGCCCTCTGCTGTCAGACTGAATCTGGCCGACTTCAATCTGATTTTATGTGCTTCCTTATGGTCTTCTAGCAGCTTTCCCTCTTTTAGGAATGCAACGATTGCATCCATCCAGCTTGGTCCAAGTCCATGCACATTGCTTCTTGCTCTGTGCTCTGTGGTTCTATGCTCGGGCCCGACATATAGTCGATCATAATTGTCCTTGTTTTTCCAGTCTGTATTGAACTTGCCAGGTTAGCCAACGCGTCGGCGTAGGTGTTGTCATCTCGGCTAACTTGGAGTAGTCGGCAGTTCTGAAATAGGGCTGCCAATCTAATGACCTCTTTTGCATATGCCGACATCCTTTCGTCCCTGGCTGCAAATTCTCCTGTTGACTGGTTAACAATAAGTTATGAATCACAAAAAACTATTAGCTCATCTGCTTCTGCTGCTGCTGCCAATTTTAGCCCTGCAATTAATGCTTCGTATTCCGCTTCATTGTTTGAGGCCTTGAACCCTAAACGGATGGATTGTTCTATTATTTCTCCATCTGGAGATATCAGCAGTACTCCTGCCCCTGCTCCTTGTCGGTTCGAACTTCCATCGACAAGCAGTCTGAATGAGTCGCCGATGTAGATGCTGCAGGGTCTGAGTTTTTCCTTCCCTTGCTCTTTTGCCTTTGGCTGGGATTCTCCTTGCTTGTTGGGATAATGCTCATCCTGGCTCAATGGAGCCCGATGTTCGATGGTTTCAGGCTTGAATTCTGCCACGAAATCGGCCAAAATTTGGCCTTTAATTGGTGTTCTCGGCCTGAACTCCAGGTCATACTGACCCAGGGCTACTGCCCATCTTGCTATCCTTCCTGTTAAGTCTCCTTGTTGCAACAAGGACTTCAGTGGATGTTCTGTTAGGACCACAATCTTGTGCACCTGAAAGTAATTGTTCAACTTCTTTGAAGCCGTTACTAAGGCTAGCATTAATTTCTCTAGTGGTAGATACCTTGTTTCTACGCTGGCCAAGGTTTTGCTTACATAGTAAACAGCCTTTTGCTCCCCTTTTTTCTTCTAGGATTAGTACTGCACTGACTGCGTGTTCTGAAACTGCCAAGTACAAAAATAGTTCTTCCTATAGTTCTGGATTGGAAAGAACCGGAGTTGTGGTCAAGTACTTCTTCAGGTCGGTCAAAGCGGCTTCGCATTCTTCTGTCCATAGAAAGTCTGTGGCTTTTTTCACCAAGTTGAAGAAGGGTCTGCACTTATCTGAGCTTCTGCTGATGAATCTGTTTAGGGCTGCAGCCCTTCTAGTAAGCATCAGAACCTGTTTTGCCGACGTCGGGCTCTTCAGCTCTAGGATGGCCTTGATTTGGTCTGGGCTGGCCTCAATGCCCTTTCTTGTTACCAGATACCCTAAAAACTTACTTGATCCAACTCCAAACGCGCACTTTGATGCGTTGAGTCGGAGCCAGTATGTTTTTAGTATATCAAAGACCTCTTTTAGGTTGGCAAGATGACCCTTAGATTCCTTGGTCTTCACGACCATGTCATTGATGTAGACTTCTACCGTTTTGCCAATCAGGTGCTTGAACATCTTTGTTACTAACCTTTGGTAAGTTGCTCATGCGTTTTTCAACCCAAAAGGCATTACCTTGTAACAGTACAGGCTTTTAGGGGTGATGAACGCGGTCTTCTCCTCGTCTGGAGGGTACATGGCAATCTGGTGGTACCTCCTGTATGCATCCAGAAAACTCATCCTTTCATGCCCTGAAGTAGCATCTACGAGCTGGTCAATCTTGGGCAGAGGAAAGCTGTCTTTGGGGCAGGCTTTGTTGAAGCTGGTAAAGTCTACACAAACCTTCCATTTGCCCTTCTTTTTCTTCACCACTACTGTGTTGGACAGCCATGTTGGGTAGTGAACTTCTCGGATGGCCCTGGCCTCCAAAAGTCTATCTACTTCTTCTTCTACTGTTTCAACGTGCATCAACGTCGGTCTTCTGGCTCATTGAATCACAGGCTTTGCCGACCTGTCGACATTCAGTCTGTGGCAAGTGACCTCGGGGTCAATGCCAGGCATTTCGTAAGGTGTCCAGGCGAACACCTCTATGTTTGTTCTCAAAAAATCTTCCAGTTCTCTTTCCTCTTCTTCGGCTAAGCCTGAGCCGAGAAGAAAGAAGCCCTCTTCGTCGCCCTCCTAGACGAGGATTTTCTTTAGTGTCTCTTCGCTCTTCTCGGCTGGTTCTTTGCCTACGTCTTCTAGTACTTCCATGTCCTCATTTTCAATTTCTGCCTCTTTTGGCTCTCGAACGCTGCAAGTAGACTTCATTGCTGCTATGGAGCAACTTTTTGCCTGCAGTTGATCTCCTTTAACTTCTTCAATCCCATGCTCTGTTGGGAACCGTAGTAGTTGATGCAATGTTGAGGGAACTGCCCCCATTGCATGCAACCATGGCCTTCCCAAGATGATGTTATATGGTGAAGGTGTGTCAATCACCATGAATTTTGTCCTGATCTTCTTAGTGCCAGCTTGTACTTTCAAGCTTGTGGCATCCAGTGGCCACGTCAGTGTTCCATTGAAGCCGACCATCGGGCCATTAAATTGCTCCATATCATCTGGGTGAAGGCCTAGCTCCCTGTGACATCTAACGTACATGATGTCACAAGAGCTGCCTTGATCTATTAGGATGCGTTTCACTTGGCACTCCCCAACCTGGAGGGATACTACCAAGGCATCATTATGCGGATGCTGGACCATCTCTAGGTCGGCTTCGGTGAAGGTTATTATCGGTCCTCGGCACTCTTCAGGCCAAGGTCTTTTATGTCCGACCTAGTTCACGTGCTGCAGGTGTTTTACTCTTTGAGTTTCTCTCCGAATGTCGTTTTCGCTTACTTTTGAGTGGATTACATTAACCACCCGTGGTCCTCCTGCCTGTGGTTACTATGTTGGGGGTGGCGGTGCTGCTGTGCTTGAGGCAATCTTGCCTGTTCTTCCCTTGTCCTGGCTTCATCGACCAGGTCCCTCAGGTGGCCTTGTCTTACCAGGTCTTCTAAGTGTGCTTTTAAGGCTCTGTAACCCTGAGTTGGATGTCCTTCTTCATTGTGGTAAGCACAGCGCCTACCAACGTTTCTTCCTATAAATTCCCCTGGTGCTCTTGCTGGTGCCTTGAAATAGGGTTGGTTTCGTATTTGATCCAGGATTTTATGGATAGGGATTCGGAACGCCGTCGTTACTGCCTGTTTTCCCTTTAATTCTGTTTCTTGTTTGGTCGGCCCGTTGTTACCTCTGCCGTGCTTCGGCGAGCCCTTTCCCTTCTCCTGCTTTATCTCTTTGTTCTCCGACGTATCTTTCTCGGCTTTGGCGTACTTCTCGATTCTCGCTATGAGTTCTTCCATACTTTTTGGCAATGTTTTTGCCAAAGACTTCCGTAGTGGGCAGTTATCTTTCAGGCCGTTCTTGAAAGACACGACAGCCACTTCTTGGTTGCATTCGGGTATTCGATTGAAAACCTCGTAATATCTCTTCGCGTAGGCCCTAAGGCCTTCTTCCTTGGTGATTCTTAAAGCCATCAGGGCGTTGACCCTCAAGGGCTGTAGTTTGTTCGTCAAAAACCTGGCCACAAACATCTCGGCCAGGCCTTCCCACGTCTTTACGCTTCCCTTCGGTAGTTTATGGAACCAATCGAATGCAATTTCCCCAAAGGATGAGAGGAATACTTTGCAGAGCAATGGCTCGTTCCCACTATATAATGCCATTGAATTCAGGTATAGTCCAACATGAAAGTTGGGATCAGACTTACCATCATAAATTTGGAACCTCGGCATACTGAATCCCTTCGGCGCTTCAAATTTGTCCAGTTCCACCGAGAATGGTGTTCTTGGCTTAACTGGGGAAGTTACCTCGGCTTCAACATTTTGTTGCTTTCTTTTGAGGTAATCCCTCAAGTCTTATTTACTCCTTCCTGGAGCTCGGCTATCTCTGGATTTCAATCTCTTCGGCACACTACTTTCAGCCTCGTGGTAGGCTCATTTTGATCTCTTTCCATGTGTTGTGTCAACGCAAAGCGCCTGCCCTTGAACATGCCGATGTTCTTTGGGCTCTCGATCCTTCGTGTGATACGTTCTTTGGGACTCCTCTCGTCCGCCTTCCCTGGAAGGTCGGTGTGAGTGCCTTCCGCTCCTGGTGTGCTGAGGGACTTCGGGGATCGTTCTTCCTCCTCCCTTCTGGGTATTAGTTGCTGGCATTGGCGTATCCTGCAGCGGGTATGGTGACTGCATGACATTATTTTGCATCATGAAGTTGACCACTGATTGTAGGTCTGCCAACTTGTTTGCCAAGTCTTTTACTTCCTCATCCCTTCGTAGGCACCTATCCCTCCATACCTGAAGGTTATCTTCGTGATAGTACTTGCTTTGGTCTGTTCGCTTCGAAGTACCGCCCTCCTGGCCGACGTCTTTTTCTCCGTGGCCCTGGTCATGAGTTTCTGTATTGTGGTTGTTTCCTTCAACGTCAAGGTCAATTGGTCTGCCACTCCCAGCAGGAGTGTCGCCTCCAATGTTTTCCCTCTGTCCGTTACTGGCCATCTATTCTTCCTTCTTCCCACAGACGGCGCCAAATTGTGTGAGTAATTTTCTGACCACACTGTCTGCCTAGTAATCAGCTGGAAAAGCACTGGCAGAATAGATGGCCTCTAGCTAACCTGCAACAGAAAGAGAAGTCTCCGGCGGTGGTTCAACCACCCGGGGGCACTCTGACAATCAAGTCAGTATATCTCTCAAAGATAATCAAGTGCTAAACTCACAAGATTAAGCATAAAACTGCGTACCTTAGACCCACGAGGGTGCCTCTCTTTTATAGCCAACTCAATCCAAGTCCTACTAGAAGCCTGACTTCTATAGACTCCAATTCAGTGCTTATTTTGGATTCCTCAAGAGATAAAGATAAACTCCCTAAGAGCTTTATCTTTATCTTAGCAAAGTCTTCTCTTTACTCTGGGATTCTTTCCTCTTATCCATTATCCGCTTATCTCGGATTCCGATATCTTCGGAGGCAACCTCGGCCTAGCCGAGACAACCGCGGCGTTACGACCTGCACACGTGGCACCTCGGCTGACACGTCAACGTCACCTTGCCACGTGTTGGTATTCAGAAAATACATCCCCACACTCTCTACCCATTTTGTTTTTTGAAAACTACTCTCTCAAAAGCGAACCAAACACACCCTGAGAGTACAATAGGATTGAGTAAAGAGATTATTAGTATGGTAGTATTAGATTACACATATAGGATAAAGAGTTTTTATTTGTATACCGCCGAATTAGTCATACTATAGATATTATTAATATATAAAATTAATATTTTTAAATTTTTAGTATTTTTTAAATATTTTAATTTTTTTCTAAAAAATATAAATTTTGATTAAAAATCATTTAAAAATTGGAAGATTTGGTCAAAAATCCCTTATAATAAAACTTTAATATATTAACAAAAAAATCAAACACATACTACTATTACCAAAATAAACGTAGTGAGTAATTTAATATTTTCAACTTTAAAACAATATAACTTTTGATCTATATATCGATTTTTAATAAAATTCAGTTTGTTTGGTTCTAATTTTAAGAAAAACAGTTTGCAGAAAATTTTACTTTTTTATTTTCTGTATTTTAATGTTTTCAATGATTTTTTTAATATTTTAAGCAATTTTTTTTTAAAAATTTTTAGACACACCTAATATCAATAAACTTAAAAATTATAATATTTGTGAAAAACTCTTTAAAAAATACACTAAATACCAAAAAATACAAAAAAATACAGAAATTCAATACATTTTTTTGTATATTTGTGTATTTATTAATTTTTTAAAAATATTTTTTTACAAATATTTTACTATTTACATACATCTAAGTAAGGTACATCTAAAAAAATGAAAAAATTGCTTAAAATTTAAAAAATATTCACTAAAAAAAATATGAAAAACAAAAAAACAAATTTTTAAAAAACTAAATTCAAAAAACTAAAACCAAATACACTGATTAGTATTTTTAAAATTCTCTCATTAACATCTATCAAATAAGATCTATGTTGACTATAAAATTCTTAAAATAATAATAATAATAAAATACCGTTAAAATTGATATAAACAATAATATATTACTTTGTTTGCCAGTAACATGCTACTCTAATTCACAATAATATTTTACTGTTATAAAAAATAGAGTACATACTAGACGAACCAATAAAAAATGCACATACACAACATTTTTAAACTTGTATAAATTAAAATAAAATTGTTCATTGTCCAAAAAAAAAATTGATATATATATATATATATATATATATGCATGGCAATATTGTTTATAAAAAAAAGAAAAAAAAAATATTTGTCCTTACTCAATTATGTACTTCCTTCTTAAGGGGTTTACGAAACAAAATGAATTAGGCTATCATTCTTACCAAGTAAGGGTCCAATTGAGGAGTTTTGATTAAATTTTCTCTTAAAAAATTCACAATTCTCTCACTCAATTTTTAATTTCAACCACACCGTGGGATTGGTAGTTCTACCAATGAGGAGAAAAACTAGTCAAATGGGATAGTTAATCCTCTCACTCATATCCCCAACTAAACACTCTATAGATCGGTTTCACGGATTATTAATCCAATTCCCATTCCCAAAGAGGCAAACAAACATGGCCTTTAGGATCCGTTTGTTTTCAGAGGTAGATTGGGTGAGATTGTTAATGGAAGGATTATTAGTGAGGAGACTATTAGTGAGGGGACTATTAGTGGGGAGACTATTAGTGAGGAGACTAAGAAATTTGTGTTAGTTTAATAACCAGTGGATTAGCAATAGTTCCTGTTTGTTTTGAGAGATAGGTGTGTGATTAACTAGTAAAATTCCATAAATACCCTTGTTACATTATTATGAAATTTGAAAATTGTGAGTGAGTGGATTATGAAAAATTTTGTTTGTTTATGATATATTTTAATATTAAAAATTATGTTTTATAAAAATATTATTAGGGGAAATTATTTTTATAAAACATAATTATATTAAATTATTTTTATAAAACATATTTATGTAATAATTAGAGAAACAAAAGAAAACAAATCCAGCCCATGGTTTTCCAAACCAGTTCATGGTTTTAAACAGTGTGTATTGAAAGATTTTATTCACTTATTAGTTCATTCATCATCACTTTCCCTTCTCTGTCCAAAAAAAAAAAAACAAAAAACAAAACAAAGCTTCGCTTTGCCTTCATCCATCAACACCGCAACGACGACGGTGATGCCGATCTTCACCGTCAATGACACCGATCTTCACCATCAACGACGACGATGACGCAACGACACCGATCATCACTGTCGTTCACAGTAACGACGTTGATTTTCATCATGTATGTCTTTTGATTTGTATTCTTTTGTCTGATTTAGTTGAAGATCGGAGCATCACTCTTCAATTATACTAATCTAATTTGCAATTTGTCTACACTTCTATTTGATTGGTGAGAAAACCTAAGGAAATATGCATATATATATATATATATGATAAGAGAGCACAGAGAGAGAGAGAGGGAAGAAAAGAGGGTAAACAAGTAAATCACTCCCCTAATACCAATGGACTAATTTTCAATACCAAGTGTTGAGGCAGATTAACAATCCCAATATGCAATGCCCATCTGAAGCCCTTCGGCTTATGAATCCATCCCTCAAATCTGCAATCAAACATGAGGTGTGTTCACTGTTCATCATTCACAGTCTACTATGGATTGTAAAAGAGGAAAACAAACAGGGCCTAAGGGTTTTACTACTAGTTGGTAAAGGTATAAAGTCGGCCCAGCCTAAGTAGTCCTGGCTTCTGCCAAAATTCAAGTCAGGCCAGGAAATTAAGTCCCAGCCCAGGGAGTATTCGAGCCTTGGGCGGATCGGCGGGCTTGGGTCTGTGCTCAGGCTTGGACTTGGGCCAGGCCTGAACATTTTTTTCAATTTTTTAATTTTTTTTTCCTACCAAAATTTAATTTTTTTTCCACTAAAAATGACAGTGGGCCATGGATGAGACAAGCCTTCAAAGGGGCTTTGAGTGGACCGTGAGTGGGCCGATGAATAAGGCCATTGTTTAAGCTTGGCGGGTTGGAATTGAAAAATACAGTCCAGTACTAGAATGCCGGGCCTGGCTCGAACCTGGGCTCACCTCAGGTCACAAGCAGGTTTCGAGCCATACACAGACTGCGGGTCATTTTTACACCCCTAGTAGTTCGGTGTTTTTACCTTTTTAAATGATTTTCTTAGTTTCTTGCAGCATGAAGTCAACTTATACAAGTAATTTAATAGATAATTTTTGGATTATTTACATGAAGGCACCCTAAATTATTAAAAATTATCATTTTGACCTTCTAATTAAAAAAGAGTATGAATAGACCCCTAAACAATTGAAAAATAGCACTTTGTCCCTTAAATTATAAACAACATACAAATAGAACCTCTAAACAAGGATTATGTAAAATACCACCCAATCTGCTAAAATTAGATCGCTTTATACACTAACCACGGTTTAAACTTTAAAATTTATAATCTATCTTCAAAATCACTCCGTTATAATTAATATATATTCATATTTTAATCTATAATGAAATATTAAAGTAAAAATGAGCATGTGAGAGATTTAATATGTGGATTATATTACAAATTAGTAGTTATATATGTGAAAAATATTATGTAAAATTAATTTGTGTTATATATATGAAAATAATATGCAAATTAGTGTTATATATTATACAAATGATTGATAATTGGTTAGAATATTGTTTAATCCACCTACAACCGCTCAACTGGTAATTTACTAATCTGCCAATCCGCTAATCAATTCTTCGGTTTATAATTTTACTCTAAAACCCCTCAAACCGCACCACGCACACCCCTACCCTAAATTATAAAAATGTACTAATTGGACCCCGCATAGAATGGGTTAAAATGAAACATACCAATAGTTTAGGGAGTTAATTTGTGCACTATTATAATTGAAGGACAAAATAATACTTTTCAATAGTTTTGAAGATTTTTTTTGTACATTTTTATAATTTAAGAGGTTAAAGTGATATTTTTTAATAATTTATGAGTCTCTATACAAACAATCCCTAATTTTTCAATATTCCTGAAAAATAAAACTTTGAATTTATTTCTGAATTAGTAATTGTGAAAAAGAATTATGAATGATAACAACATAAAGTTGCGTTTTTACATTTTTAGCACTTTATAATGCTTTGTCCTAGTTTGAGATGAACTAATTTTATATGATTTTTTGATTTTTAATTATTTTGAGATAAATTTTGGCTTCATAATACTCTAGCCTTGTCGGAGATAAACTAATTTAATTTAATTTTTATTTAGTCCTCAAAAAAATTTAATTTTTATTTTTATTTTTTTGACTATTTTAATCTGACTAAAAAATTGTGCTTCAGATAAATTTTGACTTTTTTTGTACTTTATTTGGTGATTGTGAGAAGAAAAATATAATGATTATAATTTGAATATGACATTTTTTTATTAGTTAAATTAGCATATTTTGTCTTTATTGACTAATTTAGCCCCCCTCCCCAAAAAAAAAAAGTCTTATAATCATTCTTTAAACTATTTATTTGTGATGTGAGTTGACTTTTTAATTTTTTAACTTTTTTTTTGACTATTTTTTGGCAACTAAATTTTTTAGCCTAAAAATTAAAATAAAAAAATAAAATAAATTATCAATCTATACTAAAAAAGTCAAATATTATTTTTTCTCTTTACTTTCTACACATATTTTCATAAAAAATAAAAATCATCTCAAACAACTAATTTTTTTTACCTTATATTTTAGTCAAAAAATAAAAAAAAAATTTACTAAATAACATATTTCTAAACGAGGCCACTTGGGGCTAAAAAGTTTCGTTTAATACGATTTTTTCTGACTTTTGTGAGAAAAAAAAAGGGGTAAGTTACACTTTACACATTTACACTTTACACCAAATCTTACTTTAGTCCGTACACATGAAATCATGACAGTCAATCCCATGCACTTCTTGTTAAATTCCACTTTGGTCCCTATACATGAAATCGTGACAGTCCTTGCACTTTTACTCAAATCTCACTTTGGTCCCTATGTAAGTGTCAATATCCCTTTTATGTAACTTCGTTTTTAAATCTTTAACAAAATCTAGTCATGTGACAAAAATGTGACTACGAAATGAGAGTAAGAGAGAAAAATTATCTATATTTTCCACCAATACATTTTATCTTATGTAATAAGCACATTATAGTTATATAATACAATATATATATAAGTTCATATGGTAAAAATTAGGACGAAAATACAAGAAAGTAAAACTTTTGAAAAATATAAAAAAAAATGCAACAAAGAAATCAAAGAGAAAGAGAAATGAATAGACAAAAGACTATGTTATTGTGAAAAATAGAGTTTCGTGATTTCAATTTATGCAAAACCCTGGTTCATTTTCTTAATTGTTCACAATCTGCGTTTTATTTTAGCCTAATACAGTTATATTTTGATATAAATTTTAGGATAAAGTGTGTATTCGTAAAAAATGTAGATGATTTTCTTTTCTTACCTTCATGTAGTAGTTACATTCTTATCAGATGACTAGATTTTGTTAAAGATTTAAAGAATTAAGTAAAATAAAGGGGACATTAATACTTGTATAGGGATCAATGTAAGATTTGATCAAAAGTACAGGGGTTGACTATCACAATTTCATATATAGGGACCAAAGTGGGATTTGACCAGAAGTGTAGGGAGTTGACTGTCATGATTTCATGTGTAGAGATCAAAGTGCAGGGGTGCAAAGTGTAATTTACCCAAAAAATAAAATGATTGTAATTTAGATGTGACATTTTATGTTATTAAATTTTTACTCTATTTTGTCTTTTTTATAACTGAAATAGCTAAAAAAAATCTCCTAATATTTTTATGCCAAAATGAGTGCTATGTTTAGGAAGATCTTTTTTGGTTGGCTGCTTTTTTGACCAAATTTTAGTCAACGTAGCACTCATTTGGCATAAAAAGTTGGGAGGTTTTTTAGTTATTTTAGTCACAAAAATAAATTAGACTAAAAAGTGAAGACAAAATATCATATCCAAACTAATTATTTCATTTTTCTCTCATAAAAGATAAAAAAACCAACTCAAACAAATTTTTTAGCCTAAGTTAAAATAATTAAAAAGTGAAAACAAATTAACCCAACTTCGTAATTAGCTACATTTGGAAAGAACTTCTATTTTTTTTTAAAAAAAAAAAAAGATTTGTTAAAAAAAATAATAATTATAATTTAAATATAATATTTTATCTTATTAACTTATTTAACATATTTTTTAGTAAATTAAACTGTCCTTGCTACTTCACTAATTTATCCCCCCTATATGATTGAGGGGAGAACACTACAAATTCACTATCTTCTCATTTTATTCAATCTATTTGATTTCAGTTTTTTAAATTCAATTTTCTAAAAATCGAATTGTTTGTTTTTCATATTTTTTTGTTCATAGTGAATAATTTTAAATTTTTAAATATTTTTTTTTATTTTTTTAGGTGCTCTTTACTTAGATGTATCTAAATAGTAAAATATTTGCGAAAAAATATTTTACAAAATTAATAAATACACAAAAATATGAAAAATGTACTAATTTTTTGTAATTTTTCGTATTTTTGGTATTTAGTGACTTTTTAAAAAAAAATCTATAAATATTATACTTTTTAAGTGTATTTATATTAGGTGTGTTTAAAAATTAAAAAAAAATGAGTGAAAACAAAAAATAAAAAGTATAATTTTTTTAAAAAATGAATTCTGAAAACTAAACCAAACAGAGTATATCCCTACTTGAAAGTAGTGTTTAAATTTTAAATTTTAAATTTTAAATTTTAAATATATATATAATAAAAAAGTGAAAAACAAATGTATTAAAATATAAAATATGACAAATACATTAGTCATGTTTGCTGTAATAATTTAATTATATCCTTTTTTCATTTGGAAGTTGGTATCAAATTATTTAGTGATTTTTTTAAAAAAAGATTTACAGTTTATTAGGAGAGTGTTTAGAATGATTTAAATAAGTATATATTTTGACTTTTTATAAAAATATGTACAAAAAAATTAGAAAGGTAATGTGACTCAATAAATATAAAAGATAAAAAATATACTTTTATAAGAAATGCCAAATAATGCATAGGTAAAATTAACTCAAATAAATAAATTATCCATAAATTTAAAAATAAATATTTTTGTCTTATACAATTTGATTATTACTTTTTAATTTACAATATACTCTACTACCGAACAAAGATTAAGGCCTATTTTAAGAAGTGAGTTAAAAGTCACTTCCTAATTTTTAACTTACCTTCTCTCTCGAAAAAAAAAATCAAAAAATAATTTTTAACAACCTTTTTAAAACACCCTTAAACGTTGAGACAAGGAAACAAAGTTGGAAAGGTTTTGAAAGCCTTTCCTCATTCTATTATGTTGGAGTGAGTTTTAAGAGTAGACATTATTTTCAGTGTACAGTCAAAGTCACTACTTGAAACTTGGAAAATAAAGTAATTAAAAAAACTGTAGATATATATAGCATTGTCAAATGGGACTTTTTATATTTACATACGTTGTATTTGGTTGTATTCTTTAAACATATTTTTATTTTAAAATCTTGTTTAGTATGTTTTAAAAAAGTTAAAAAGTTAAAAAATTACTATCTTATTTAAGTCATATCATCTTATTTAAGTTACATTACCTCTCTATCACATCACTTCAAACCCAACTCATATCCAACTCATATTTCATAAAAAGTCAAAAAGTACATTTATTTAGAACATCCCAAACAATCCCTAAGTTTTGAGTGTGTTATTTATTTAGAATTTTTAAAAATTAATTTCACATTTACTTTTAAAAACTCTATCCAATATAAAAAAAAAATTTGGGCTTACTAGTCGTCCTCCCGAAAATCTGGCCAGTTGACCAAAATAGTGTATTTTTTTTTTACAATTGGCACATGTTATTTTTTACATTTTAAATAAAAAAAAATCTAAATTTTTTAAAAAAATTTATGAGATTTTGAGTTGTGTATTTAGTTATGAGTTGTAAGTTTTTGTATCAAATTTCCGTTCAATTTAAAATTCTTTTCAAAACTCAATTACCAACCAAATTTTCCACGCTTAGATCATAATTTCAAAACTTACAAATTTAAAATATAATTCTATTCTCAAATTATATTTAAAAAATTCTACCAAACACAATCATAATTTTTCTTTTTAAAAATCTTTCTATAAGACAAAATCTACAGAATTTTAAAAGAATATTAAAGCATGAGTCAACTTACATCATTAAGAAAGTTTGAGGGGGAGATATTACCTAGATAAATAATTTTTATAAGAAATGTCAAATAGCGCATAGGTAAAATTAACTCAAATAAATAAGTTATTTACAAATTGAAAAATAAATATTTTTAATTTATACAACTTGATTATTAATTTTTAATTTATAATAATCTCAACCACCAAACAATTAGAGATAAGGAAACCAAGTTGGAAAGGTTTTGAAAGCCTTTCCTCATTGTTGGAGTGACTTTTAGGTCATTTCCAACGGTTCATCAAACCTTGCATCAAATTTGAAATTTGGTGAAAAAATCACTTTTTGGAGCTCCAATGGTTTCAGCAAATTGGTATCAAAATGAAAATGGAACAAAAAAATTCATCAAAGTGAGTACATGCTCCAGGTTTTACCATTTTACTGTGCGTGACCGTTAAGGGAGACCAACCGGTCAACCAGCCGGTTGACCCGCCGGTTGACCAACCAGTCGACCGGTTCCTCAATTCTGCATTTCTTTTGTTTGCCAGGTGCGAACTGGTTTGAACTGGTTTATTTTGAGATAGATTATTTGGTGGACTATGAATAATTTGAACGGTGATATAAATTTAAATTCCCATGAAAATATAATTGAAAGAGTTCTCATATACATATTTCAGAACTAGCCGTTCCAATAATTTAACATTTGGTGGACAGAGTATTTTGAAAATTTACCTGTCGAACTGGTTTGAACTGTTTTTTTTTTAAATAGGTTATTTTGTGGACTATGAATAATTTGAAGGGTGATACAAATTTAAATTCTCATGAAAATATAATTGAAAGAGTTACATCTCATATACATATTTCATAACTAGCCGTTCCAATAATTTACCGTCGGATGGACAGAGTATTTTGAAAATTTACTGTTGCTGATGTGCTCTATAAAATATATCTGTTTCGTAATATTATGCTGTGAATTTCAGTTGGGTTGACAGAGTATTTCATTTTCATAATAGCATTACATTATATGCTGTGAATTTTGTTTGTTCTGTGTCATTATAAAAAAATTTCTCAGTGCGCTTTAATTTATATTATCTGATTCTAAGGTTGAGTGTATATCATTCTAATATTTTTCAGTAAGTTAGATATTGTATGTACTGAATTTGTTTCAAACTATGGAAGATTTTGAAATGTTTGAGGAATCGCAAATGTTGGAGCACAACACTGATATTAATTTTATGTCGGAAACTTCACGAGACCAGAACACTGATAATCATTTTATTTCAGAAACTTCTCGTGTTTCTCGTAATAAAGCGTTCACAATTATAGAAGATAAAACTTTATGTAGATCTTGGTTAGCAGTCTCTCAAGATCCCATTACTGGTAATAGCCAGACTATGGCTATATTACTGGTAGATCTTGTTCAGTTGATGGCATCACATTGGCAGAAGGATCTTCTGGAGCATCTTCTGGACCATCATCTGGTAGGACTTCATCTTTTTGAATCTTCTGGAGCATTAACACTTCCCATTAAATTGGAGGCTCCACCAGCATGGGTCACTGTATACTGATTAATGGGTGAACAGATTTTGATCTCCATTTCATCTACGAGGTGAACCCTAAAATGTTTGAAATTTTTTGTCAAGAGTGCCCCAAACAGTAATGGCCGACCCATGAATTGAGCAAGATTTGCATACATCATTTTTTTCATTATTATGTAACACAAATCTAACTTGTGGCCAACTTCAAAACAATATAACAAATAGGCATTAAAATATGGGACCGCATTATGATGTCATTTTTTCGGAGTAACATTTTTTACAATCCACCGGTGGAGAATCTGAAGATAAGGTTTTAAATGTCTTGCTTGTAGATTAGTCCCAGTAAATCTGTTCTCACAAATAGTAGTATATACGTCACTAGGATTACCAATAATATTAACTAACTCAGCCTCACTCTGAAAATAGATATTTTCATCACCTACCTCAACTCCAATAATGCTTGCCAAAGTAGGAATATCAAACTGTGTACCCTTTCCTTTCACATATGACAAAAGAGTAAAATTTTCATCTTCTTCCTGAGTACCTCTTAAGTGAACATAAAATAGAGATACCAGCCGTAGATATACCTTTTGGGGTAAATTAATTAAATTTAGTCATCACATTGCTTCAAGTTTACTAACTAGCAGTGCATCGTATTGAGGTGTCAGATTTACCCTCATCCCTGTTACAATAGGTCGGTTGGAGAAGTGTAACTATGTCCATTAATAGTGTAATGGACAGGGGGAGTTTTACCTTGAGCAAGATAAGAAAACAAAGGTGGTCGGTCCAACACATTCAAGTCATTGTGTGAGCCAGGCATTCCAAAAAATGCATGCCAAATCCATAAATTACAAGATGCTACTGCGTCAAGAATAATAGTTGGCTTTTTTTTATGGCCTACGTATTGACCTTGCCATGCATTTGGACAATTTTTCCACTCACAATGCATGCAATCTAAACTTCCCAACATACCCGGAAACTCCCGAACCTCCCCAATAGCAAGTAATCTAGCAACATCAGTTGGTGTTGGAGATCTCAGATATTCTGGTCCAAATATTTGAATCACTGAATTACAAAATTGTTGCAAACTTTGAATTGTAGTGCTTTCCCCGATACGCATATAATCATCAACTGCATCTGCTGTGACACCATATGACAATATTCTCATCGCTGAAGTCATTTTTTGTAGGGGAGATAATCCAACTACATGAGCTGCATATTGTTTTTGAACAAAATATGAATTGTGTGCTTGGATTGCATTCAAAATTAGCAGATACAAAGGACGACGCATTCGAAAACGTCTCCGAAATATTGTAGGTGAATACACTGGAATTGCAGCAAAATAATCTGCAAACAATCTCTCATGACCCTGCCTTCTATCTCTGCATATATACTTATGACCTACAACAGAACCTCCTATTTTCTTTGAACTATCATTTGACTTAAGAATCTGAAGCATACTGTAACGCCCCGACCCTTTACACGTCATCGATATTGTCCGTTTTGGGTCATGCCCGCACGGATTTGTTCTTCCCAGTGAGTCACCCATCCTAGAACTACTCCAGCCTAAGCACGCTTAACTGGGGAGTTCTAATAGGGATTTCACCACTTGGGAAAAGGCCTCGATGCTATATAAGGGTCTAGGTTTTTATTTTTATAGCCCAGGAACTCCCCCTCCATTCCCGATGTAAGGCACTGGGGCCTTACAATCCACCCTCCATAAGGCTGCACGTCCCCGTGCAGTAGCCTGCCAGCTCGCAAGCCCGCCCACATACACCGAGAGACGCCAGGGGCCCACACTCGGTACTCTTGAGAGTCGGCTCTGATACCATTTGTAACGCCCCGACCCTTTACACGTCATCGATATTGTCCGCTTTGGGTCATGCCCGCACGGATTTGTTCTTCCCAGTGGGTCACCCATCTTGGAACTACTCCAGCCTAAGCACGCTTAACTGGGGAGTTCTAATAGGGATTTCACCACTTGGGAAAAGGCCTCGATGCAATATAAGGGTCTAGGTTTTTATTTTTATAGCCTAGGAACTCCCCCTCCATTCCCGATGTGAGGCACCGGGGCCTTACACATACTAGCATTATTCTTCTCATAAGCCCCTAAAAGTGTGACCATATAATCATCATCAAACTCATCGTCAGATGAGGAGAAAGAAGAAGATGATGAAAATGAAGTCAACATCATGGATTTGAAGGTTTTCATTATGCTCTGTTTTGTTTCAGCTATGATCGTATCAGTTGTCTGGACTTGTCTGGCATATGAATAATGTGTTTATATAAGATTTTAGAAGCAAATCATTGTTGGAGGTAAACCAAAATGAAATACATGTAATGGAGGGAAAAAGAAATAGGAAAAGAATTGGTTACAGAAATGGAGGGAAACAATAAAAAAAAATTATGGCCTTACCGGTCGACCAACCGGACGACCCTCCTCCTTTTGATACTCACCGTTGGAGCAAGCCATATCAGATTGAGAATATTGACTTTTTTTTACTCAAATTTGATGAAAAATTTGGTCCACCGTTGGAAATGCTCTTAAGGGTGCACAGTCAAAGTTATTAAGTGCTGGTTTGGCTAAGATTTTGAGACTAAAAAATATAAAAAGACAAAATAAATTATACAAGTTAATAAGATAAAATATCACTTATTATCCATAACCATTACATTTTTTCTCTCATAAAAGTCAAAAAAATCTCAAAACAAAAGCCAAACAAGACTAAAAAAGTCTTAGACTAAAAACGTTGGCTAAATTAGCTGCCAAACTTGGAAAAAATAAAATAAATAAAAAACTGTAGATATATATTGTCAAAGGAATTTTTAAAATGAGTGGGGTTATATTTACATATATTTTAAAAAAAATCATTCGAATGAGGTAGTAAGATAAATTTTGTCCTCTTTGAGAAGTGAGTTATAATTCATTTATCAGATTATAGCACACTTCACTCTCTCACAAAAAATTAATTGTAATCAATTTTTAAACAAAAAATTGATTGTAACCATCTTCTCAAAATAGTCATTTATGTCAGAAAAATTTTAAAACATTATTAAAACGTGAGTTAATTTTTAAAATTTTCCATACTATCTCATTAAAAAAAAGTTCGACGATATTATATGTATCAATTAATGTATTAATTAATATATCAATTAGTGTTATGTTATATCATTAACTCTACCTATTATGCAAATTTTAAAAAGTTATGCTAGGACCCTAAATAAATTACTAAATATTTTACCAAACTATGGGACTTAACGAATTATGTATGTGAATCTTACGCCTATGTGAAAGGTTTGTTAAAAATTTAAAACTTTTAAAATTATGTCATATTATTTATTAATATATTAATTGATATATATATAACATTATTTAAAAAAAAAAGTTTGAGGGAAAGAAATTACCTACATGAATAATTTTTCTTTTAATATAGGGTGTCAATAAATATCTCTGTGATTTTCAAGGGGGAATCTTTTTAATAAGTTAAACAAATAAAATACGCATCCCGATACTTTTCAGTGACTTTGAAAAAATTGCAGGCAACGGCTATTATTGCCCCCATTAATATATACTAGTACAATTTACTTACTTTTACCATTTTCTTTCATTTATTTATGATATTTATTGAAGTCACTCCAATTTAAAATTTGAAGATCTTACTTGATTCTCCATAAACTCTCTTTATTGTGGAGTTTTCAAATATTAATTTTTAATTTTTATTTAAATAATTACTTATTAATGATGTGATATAATTTAATTTTTTAATATTTATAATTTATAAGTTTTTTTTAAAGGTTCATGATTTATAATATAAAAGATATTTAATATTTTCATAATATTTAAGGTCTCTTAACATCAATTCAAAAAAAATTGAGCACCTAGAGAAAATTTCAATCTAGAGCAAATTGAATGCCCAGAGAAAATTTCACTCCATAAAAAATTAAACAACTAGAGAAAATTTCAATCCAGATAAAATTGAAAATTTCAATCTAGAGAAAATTAAACAACTAGAGAAAAATTCAATCCAGAGAAAATTGAAGAATCAGATAAAATTTTAATCTAGAGAAAATTGAGCAACCAGAGAAAATTTCAATTCAGAAAAAATGAACAACCAAAGAAAATTTCTATTCTAAGGACATCAATTCTTCCCCAGATTTGCCAGCAAAAATACCATTCAAGAACTCTGTTGGAGAAGATAATTCTCAAAGTAGGGCTCAAAATGGCAATCATAATGAAGAGAAGCCACTAAATGATTTGATCAATGATGAAATCACAATCTTGAAGAGCATTATTAATTACTACTCCAATAATGAGATATACTCATTTCACAATTCCCTTGCCTTGCATGATTTCCTCAAAAACTCGCTTCAGATTTATGTCCATCGATGGGATTTGAATGATGAAATCTCCAAATTGAGGGAAAAATACATAAACATTCAGGAGAAAGAGAGTGACATGAATGCTGATGATGATTATCTGAATGAGTTAAATGAAGATAAGAAAAAAAAGGTTTGAGAGTTGAAGAAGAGCAAGACTTGTCTAAGTTTCCTTACCTTAAAGAATCATTACATTTTGGTAAGAATTTGAATGCTCTGAGATTGGTTGAAAACTCAAAGCTGAAAGGGCTGGATGAGAAATTGAGGAAGTTGCGAGTAGAGGAACTCGAGTTCTTCTTGAAGCGATTGGATTTGATTTGCGAACAAACAAAGCTCATACTCGATGCAATTTAGTCCAGTGTCATAGCAAGCCTAAGTCAATAGATCGCAGCTTTATGTTCTTGTTTGGATTTCCCTCTATCGATGTTAGTCTTCTACAATCTCATTTCAACTCAGATCGCGGTGGTCCGACTCAGACTGTGGTGGTTCACGACTCAAATCGCGACATTTCGACGACAGCATGGTAGAGACAGAGGCAAATGTGAAATCGGCAGCGTCGGAGATGACGATCGAGAGAGGAGAAATGAGTATAGAGAGAGAGTAATGTGCACAAAGGGAGAGGGTTTGGTTTGGATAGAATAAAGATCGAAAAGAGAGAAAGATAATCAAATTTTTCTGATCTGATATTTGAGTGTGGGTTTAGATACCTTAGACATCAAAAAACAATATTGTGGATCTCTTTCATTACAAAAAATGGGAGAGGGACCATAGACTAATTTTTCCTAATTTATATAATGAGTGAGATTAATAATAGTGACATTTTTTGTGGAGCTTTTTTCAAGGTAAAAGTTGATAATCAGAAAATAGAAGCTAAAAACACTCATATCCCAGCTTTCAAATAATCAATTTTTTTAGTTTATTTAAGCTATTTATGCCTAATAAACTATAAGTAGAAGTTGCACCAAACAGTCTAGCACAGACTCCAAAATCAAAATAAGTTATAATCACCCCCTAAAAGCTATAACAAACAGTCCCAATATCATAACATATGTTGGTATATTAATTAGTACACTATTTGGTGCATGTAACACAATCGTTTTTATTTTTAAATTTTTTTAAATATTATGATTTAAAAAAATTATTAAATACAAAAACTCTGTTTATTTTGACGTAAAATATTTTATATTAAAATTATATTTGTTTTTATTTTTTGTTGTTTGATTTACACTTGAAATAAAAATGTTTTATTACTTAAAAGATAAATTTTAATTAAATAAGGGGTTGTTTGGGAAGTTCCTTTTTTTTTTTTTGACTTTTTTGTTTTTTTTTTTTTGAAAAAATATGTAAAAAAAATAGAGTTGATGTGATTTAAAAGAAATTAAAAGCCAAAAAACTGCTTTTAACATTTTTGCCAAAAGAGGCCAATGTGTCATTTAAGTCAGAATAATGTTATATGTACCAATTGATATATTAGCTAGTGTACCAATTGATGATGTGACATAATTTAAGAAATTTTTAGAATTTGTAATGTGATTAATGAGTGAGTTCAATAATAATATCATAACTAGTGTTGATATACTAGTTAATATACTAATTGGTACATGTAGCGCCACCGTTTAAGTCACATTTGTTTGGCTCTATAGGATGAAAGGAATTAAGAGTGCGATAAGATTGAATAAATAAATTATTAGTGTAATAGTATTATGTTAAAAATATAAGATAAAGAGTGTTTATTTATACACTACCAAATTAGTAATACTATAAATAGTATTAATATATAAAATTAATATTTTTAATTTTTAATTTTTTTAATATTATGATTAATTTTTTGTTCTAAAAATTATAACTTTACTTAAAAAACATTTAAAAATTCACTAATACCTCACTTAATTTATAATCCCAAGGCAATAATTAATCCGCCCACTCATATCCATAACCAAATGTCCTTTAAATAGATTCCACATATTATTAATCCAATCACAATCCCCAAAGAGCGAAACAAATATGACGTTAGAGCATCTCCAACGGTTCATCTAATGTTTCATCAAATTTGAGTAAAAAAATAACCATTTCCTCAATTTGATACTTCATGCTCCAACGGTTCATCAAATTCTGTATCAAATCCTGTGGGTCGACCGATAACTATAAATATATATATATATATATATATTTTTTGCTTGCAGGTGGGTGACTCTTGTGGACATAATTTACAAATTTGTGGGATTATGGAAATTCATCAATTGTTTTGTTTGCAGGTGGGTGACTCTTCAGGTGGGAATATGGAAATTCCGCTGTTTTGTCTTCATCCTTCCCAATTCATCCAAAGACTCTGAATCCATACGCTGTTTTGTTTGTAGGTGGGTGACCGGTTGGTTGATCGGCCGGTCGACTGGGTAGGCAAAAATATATATATATATATATATATATTTTACCTGTTTGAACCTTTTTTGACCGGTTTGAACCTACCTAATTTAAAGGAAACCGGGCGACCGGTTGGTCAACCGACCGGGCAACCGGTTGGTTGACCGGTATACCACTTTCAACGGTCAGTAACAGTGATTTGGTAAAATCTGTGTCTTGATCTCAGTTTGATGTCTTGTTTGCTGAATTCTCATTTTGGTATGACTTTGGTGCAGCCGTTGGAGCGTGAAAAAATGAGTTTTTCATCAAAATTTAAATCTGATGCTGGATTTAGTTCACCTTTAGAGATGGTCTTAGGACTTTTTAATGACCTAATATACTCATTTGAAAATGTTAACTGTATTGAAAATTTAGTGTGTAAGGGCCAACTTTATAAAAGTTTGACGTTTGAAAATTTTAAAATTAAGTAATTTTTGTTAAAAAGGATGCAAATAAAAATATTTTACCTATTTTTTATTTAACCAAATAATGAAAAATAAGCAAAAATATTTGGTCAAAACAAACAAAGCCAAAAAGCAATACAATTTTATGTATATTATATATATATATATATATATATATTTTTAAAAAACTTATTCACGGTGTTTGTTTTCAATTTTTAGATTTAATTTTTTGAAAATTAAGTATTTTATTTTTCATATATATTTTTTATTTTTAGTAATTTTTTTAAAGTTTTTAAACAATTTTTTTTTTTTTTTTTAAATGTACCTTATTTAGATATATTTAAAAAGTAAAATATTTATTAAAAAATATTTTAAAAATTAATAAATATACAAGAATAATAAAAATATACTAAATTATCATTTTTTTTATAATTTTGGTACTTATTGAATTTTTTAAAGATTTTTTTACGAATATTATACTTTTTAAATATATTTATATTATGTGTACCTAAAAATTTAAAATATTAAAAAATTCTATAAAAATAAAAAAATATAAAATATAATTTTTTTTAATTTTTTAAAAAATAAATTCAAAAAATTCAAACCAAACAAGTTTATTAACTTTAAAGGTACACGTTTAACAAAATTAAGTTTTGGCTAAAAATCCCTTTTTTTCTTTATTTTAACATTTCTTCAATATTTTTTCCACAAATTTGAAAAACTTTATATACAAAATTCATTAGTGTCTCACATTTTCCAATGTATTTATTATTTTTCATACTTCAAGAACACTCATCGATAATTGATTATTTTGATTAATTTTTTATAAAAAATAAAAAAAATGAATTGATAATTTATTACGTTTTGTTTTTTTACTAAAAACCTTTCCTGAAACGGGGCCATAGGACATTCACGGGTGTCTGCGAATTTATTTTTAAATTTTTTTTATTAAGAAATATGTAAAATTATAAAACAATAATTTATAATAATTTTTTATCCATTTAACTTTTTTGAAATTTCATCATTTGTTGCGTTCAAATAAAAAAAAAGAAAAAAAAAAAAAAACTTTACTATTTGCTATAAAATTTTGGTTAGTGTCAAATTATGAAAGTAATTTTAGCCGAACCTCCATCCCCACCTACACCCACCATTTCTCATCTTCTAGGTCCTATAAATAGTCTCTCCTACTCCTATCAAACCTCATCTTTAACCTAGGGGTTTTCTGTTAGTGGTTTTGGGGCACAGCAGGTTGTTGGTTCTTGTTTTGTTCTTGATAAGGGTAGTTGTAAAAGTGAGCTTTGTAGTCCTTTTAATCTCCCTCATGAGACCCTGGATGTGAAGGCATTCATGGGTTGCAGGGAGGAGGGCTCAAGGGTCAACTGCTTGTTGTCAATGGATCTGTTGGATTCATTGCTTGTTTCTGTCATTAATCCGATAGGTTTGATCTGTTGTTTGTATGGGAGCTTGGTGGTGGTATAGATCAGTGGATTTTATTATTTATTATTTATTATTTTATTTTATTTATTTATTTTTTCTGGAATGTTGGTGGTGGTAGATCAGTGGGTTTCATTTATTTATTTTTTCCCTCTAGATATTTCAGTCTTTGCAATATATTGTGCAGATTTACTGTTTTCTTCTTTTTTATTATTTTTTTGTTGGGTTTTGTTCTTGGTTTTAGGGTTCGAGAAGGAAGCAGATGGTTATGGTTGTGTGGGTTTAGGGTTTGTGGAATTCTGAAATTAGGGTTTTGGAGTGGAGCTCCTTGAAGTCCAATAAAAGGAACTTACTGGGAAGATTGAGCTGCTGATCTATGGATCCCTCAGTTCTATCCATCCATTTCTTTGAAAGTGGATAGGCTTGTGGCTTCCATACGTCAGGAGCTGCATTACCTAAGTTAGATCCTTGTTTGGATTGAAGGGAGCTCTACACCACACCTCTCTCTCAGTATTTCATGTTAAATAACTATTGATCTATTCTTTCTGGTACTGTAAATCTTGGATCTTCATATTTTGTTATGGTTATATTGCTACAGTACCTGATCCTAGACCTGATCGTTGGCACTTGTTATTGTTATTACTTTTTTTATTTTGTTATTTGGTTTTGTAGTGATTTTTCAATATTTTGCTATTTCTGGGTACTGACTCAAGTCATTTCTTTTTTTGACTTTATTGTTTGTTTTTATTTCCAACTGTTAACTGTATGCAGGAGCTCTTCAGAATCTACAGATCTAATCTTCAACAGGTGGATCTAAGGAACTCATCTGGTCTGATCACATGTCTACAGAGAGAGATTTGGTTCTTATTATTATTAAAGATTTTTTTGTTATGTTCTATTTATAGATTTTGAAAGGAGATTTTTGAGGCGAGTAATTTGAGTTGTAAATCTCTCTGAATATTGTTTTTTATTTTATTTTTATATTTACATTAAGAGATTTGGTTTTGTGTTGCAGCTTTGTTATCTGTATCCAGATTTGTGTTTTAGGGTTTTTCTTATATCTATCCAATATTGCTTACTGGTGTTTTTACTTCACCGGTGTCCTACTTTTTATCCAGAAATTTCTTGTGTATCCAAGAAGATATACCAAGTTTGAATGTGCAGTGAAATGTAGTCATGATCCAGTGGTTTTGTTGGAACGAGTATTTGTTGGGCTATTTTGCTTTAAAATAGGGGAATTAGGGAAAAAGTGGTAATTGGGTCTTTGAACCAAAAAGAAAAAAGAAAAAGAAAAAAACAACTTTGATTATGGGAAAAGGGATATAAGTGGATGCCATGTTTGGTTTGCTTTTGAGCGAATGACTTTTAAACGTTTTGGGAGAATAGTTTAGAAATTTTTTAAGCTTGTTTGGTTGCATATTTTAAAAGTGATTTTAAAATTTGGGAGTTTAAGATAATTTGATATTTTGTTATAATTGAATAGATGTGTGAAAAAAAAAGTAATTGATTGAATTGGAAGAAAGAAAAGTAATTTTGAATTTTTTTTTAAAAAAATCTCAAACTGAACATTTTTTTGAATTTTTTTTTTTCGAAACTTTCTCTTAAAGCTAAATCAAATACTTGGAAAATGAGTGAGAGTGAGAGGATTAATTAGTATCATCTCTGATGCTGTGGACTAATTGTTTATTTGATTTTTTATTTTTTGTTGTTTTTTTCTACCTCATTAGTGTTGGATTAGAGCTTTACCGAATTAGAGGTTTCTAGCATACTGCAAACAGACCATGGTTTTACTGCAAACAGACCATGGTTTTACTAGTCTTTGTTCAGTAAGTGCACTTGAGCCGAAAAAAAAAATATATATATATATATATATGCAATAATACATATTTTTGTAGGTTAGACCATCTTTATTAAGCCTTCGTTTAAAAAGTGGGTTAGTTTTTTAATTTTTTGACTTTTTTTTAATTATTTTAGCCTGGCTTAAAAAGCTTGGTTTGGGAAGGGTTTTTTGATTTTTTAGTTTTTTTGACTTTTTTTGTGAGAGAAGAGTGTAATGATTATGAGTTGGATGTGATGTTTTATTTTTTGTGACTAAAATAATTTATTTTGTCTTTTGTGACTAGAATAGCTAAAAAAAAAGTCCTTCCCAAACGGACTTGAAGGCCTAGTTTGGGAAGATTGAAAAAATACAAAAAGTCAAAAAATTATTATCCTACTTAAGTCACATTATCTTATTTAAGTCACATCATCTCTCTAATAAATTACTTTAAATCCAATTCATATTTCATAAAAAGTCAAAAAGTGCACTTATTTAGTCTTTCCAAAGTTGACCTAAGTTTATTAAATCTATTATTAAATTTAAATTTAATAAAAAAATCATTTTATGTTCTTTTAATGGTTGATCAATGTGTTTTTTTATTAAATTATTATTTATTGGATCTTCACAATTTGATATCTTTCTAGATGTTATAAGACACAAATTTATCAAAAAAATTACACTTCTCAGTTGTTCGTCTGTATAGTTGTCTGCTTAGTCGATCGATAGTTTGAAGAATTACAAAATCTTCGATTGAAACTTTTGATATGAAAAGAAATTTGTATTCAAATTTTTATTTAAATTTAATAAAAAAATTGATATACCGTCGGAGATACTCATAATAACTTAAATGAACATATAATCTTCTTTATCTCTAGACGCCTCTTTCACTTATACTATTATTTGGATTTGATTGGGTTAGTTTGGAATGTGGGTTGATTTTTTTAACTTTTTTAATTTGAGGCTAAAAATTTTTATTTGGGATAGATTTTTTGATTTTTTAAATATTTTTGAGAGAAAAGTAAAATTATTATAGTTTGGATATGATATTTAATATTATTGGGCTAACAATTTATTTTGTCTTTTGTATTATTTTAACCAAAAAAAATCTCCCTATAACTAATTATATAATATGTAAGACCATCTCCAACGGTGAACCAAACTTTGTATCAGATTTGAAATTTGGTGAAAAAAATCACTTTTTGGAGCTCCAATGGTTTCGCCAAATTGATATCAAAATAAGAATGAAACAAAAAATTCATCAAAGTGAGAACATGCTCCAAATTTCATCATTTTTCACTGTGCGTTACCGTTGAAGTGGGCCAACCGGTCGATTGGTTCCCTTTCAAATAGATAGGTTTAAACCGGTCAAAAAAATTCAAACAGGTATAAAAAAAAAAATAAAATTTGCCTTACCGGTCGACTGGCTGGTCAACCAACCGGTTGACCACTTCCCTTTTGATACACGGTTGAAGTAAATGATATCAGATTGAGAAAATTAACTTTACTTTATTCAAATTTAATAAAAATTTTAATTCACCGTTAGAAATGTTCTAATAATAGAAAGTTATGTGCTGACTATTACTATTTATTAATAAAAAGGGAAATGTAAAGCTTTTAAACCTTTGCCAAGTGTGGCCGCCATTGTGAAAAAAAAAAAAAAAAAAAAAAAAAAAAAAAAAGAAAAAAAGTAGTAAGTGTGGCCGCCATGATGGGGGAAAGCTCACAAGTCAACACATCTCTGCATAATAAAACGCAGCTTTCAAAGAAGAGTTCTTGTTTGTGATGGTGATTTTCTTGAAATTTTAGTAATGTGAATGTAGTATTCTTCGCTGACCAAATTCATGTAACAAATTTCAAGAGCACTAGTTTGTAAATTTATTTATTAAATTTTGAATAATATTTGACGCCCATTGCAATTTATAAGTGCTTTGATATAAGATAAGAAAAGCGAAATTAAGAAGTTTTTTTTGTAAAAATAGTTAAAAGTTGACTTTTTAAATGTTTTTTTTATTTATTTTTTTAAAAATGTGTAAAAAATATTAAAGATCATATAATTCAAAATAAGTTAAAAATTGAGAATTAACTTTTAATCCATTTCTAAAAAGAGACCTAAACCAATAGTAAATGCTTATTATTAATGTGTTTGTATAAGACAAAAAACGATCTGGCCATTAAATTAAAAGAAATGCTAATAATTAACTCCATTGAAGTTTCAATAGAACAATTGTACTAATGAGTTCTCATACAAAAATAATATTTGAAAATATTTTTAGTTTTATTTTTATTTTTAGGAAATCTCACAGTAATAGCGCAAAAATAGATTTTACTCTCAACAAGGGCTCCGTCTTTAACATTGGGTAAATAAAATGTTATACTTGTTTTAGCAAATCTTCCTTGATGGTGCAAAGATCATTTTACCCTTACAATGGCCATTTCTCCACACAAAAAATAAAAAATAAAAAATTAAAGGGCCCACTAAACTATTTCTATAACCATTATTATTATTATTTTTTTCCTCTAAAACAACAGAAAAAGTAATTGGCAAACTCTACTTGTTAAAGATAGGGTTGAGCACAAGTATTGCCTTGTCAAAAAAAAAAAAAATAAATAAATAAATTTAAGTCCTAACGCTTCATTTGCTAGAGTTTGATGAGATTAAGACTATTTCATGCATCTTTGGTTTTTTATTTTTATTTTTTCAAAATTGAAAACATGCCCAACAACTCACACATACACATTGTCAAATTCCTACTACTCCAAAGGTTTTAAGAGAGAGGGGTGTGCCAAGTTAAAGTTGGTCAAATGAAATTTCAAATCAAACCAACCCAAACACTATTGGTCTCGTTTGGTTAAA
Source organism: Camellia sinensis (assembly GCF_055761805.1). Lineage (NCBI taxonomy): Eukaryota > Viridiplantae > Streptophyta > Magnoliopsida > Ericales > Theaceae > Camellia > Camellia sinensis. The sequence goes on from NC_138964.1 coordinate 162,941,905, forward strand.
CGTAACTTCAAAAAACAGTAAATTGGACCGATATTAATACAACAAACTTGATTACATTAATTTTTTTCATAATGACAAAAACAATAATGTTAAAGATCAAGAAAAATAATTATGATTCAAATTCAACTATTGTATAGTAAAATTCATACATATTAACATTAATAATAACTAATTTACTTTTTTAGGCTTACATATTATATTTTTCATTTGTGACCCAATGGTTTAGGAGTCGCACCTTAATGTGTGGCGAGTTGAAAGTCAAAAATTCAAGCTAATAGGGAGTAGCAGCAAACCTTTTAATTGTTATTTAACTATACTAACATATTAATGCTATCTTTGACGCCCCCCTTCCAAAAAAAAAAAAACCATGACAAGATTATCCTATTCCACCACATAATACCTCTTTTCCTATCGCACGCCACTGCAACTTCAAATTATTAAGAATATGCTTGGATCGTAAATTTAAAAAAATAATAATAACAAAATAAAATATAAATATATTTCATTTATATTTTACTTATTTTTTTACTTTTTCTCTCTAAATCTCTACCAAAATTTATGATCAAAATACAATATAAAGATTACCAAAGTCAGAGAGCGAGAGAACTATTAAGTAAGAATTGAAAATATTAATAGGACCAATTGTATTCAATTGTTAATTCCTTTCCAATGCTATTTTAGTCAAATTGCAATTTTCATAGGAAAAAATATTGAGACGCACGATTTAAGTTCCACAGTCTCTGCAATAACATGACAAGTTATGTGCCGAGTTATGATTTGTTATAAATTATAACATGACAAGTTATGTGCCGAGTTATGATTTGTTATAAATTAAACCACGTAAAATTCAATTTACTAGCCATGTTATTGTGAATGAATTGTGAGACTTAAATGTTGGTCTCCAGCATTTCTTGCCAAGGGGGCATGCTAAGGGATGAATGAATGTCCTCCAAAATTGACACTTGATCTAAATAAAATAAACAATGGCCATTTCATGTTATTTGCCAATGTGGTTGCATTTCAGTTATGCATACCCATCACAAACTTTATTTTCTCAAATCAATTTTACTTCAGCTAAGCTAAGGTTTCATTCAACATAAAAAAAAGAAGAGCAAAGTACAAGCTTTTCCTTATAGTTTTTACAATTAAAAAAAATTCATAAAACTACGAGCAAACTCAAAATTCACCTTTTGTGAATTAGGGAAGAATCCCAATATACTTGAGAGTCAAAAAAATAAAATGCATGAGACACTCCCTCTACAAGATCATCCCCTTCATAATTCGTTCCATCAATCTTCTGAAAACCTGTAGCACATGAGCTATTACAATGAGCAATCTTAACACGAAAGAAATTCAATCGACACAGAAAAGTGGGGGAAGTTGCAATAAATAATTAAATAAAGAATGCATTATAATAAACAAACTCAGTCAATCATAAATAAGGGAAAATTTAGCTGCCATGGGGAGCTGAAAGAGGCACAGCTGAGATGTGAGCAAGGCTCTTGCCTTGTACACCTTGTTCAATCATCTCATTTGTTTGTTTGCATTGATATCAGCCATCGATTTTTGAAAAACAATTTCATCAGACATTGATTTTATATATTATTTTTATGTGCAGCCACAATGGAAGAATGCATTTAGCTATACAGACAAATTGGAAGGAAGTGTATTCATTCTAATGCAACAAATTCAATGCATCAAGGATCAATTACTGTTTTTGGGGACCTAAACCACCATACAACAACCAGCTGAGGCATCATCTAGAATTATTTAAGGTGTTTTGACAATTGAGAGCTATTGATAATTGCTTTAGAATCAAGTAAAGATAATTATGGGCATTAAAATGACCAGACTTACAGTATTCATTCTTGTGTGAAAATGCCAAAAAAGTCCCTGCTGATGGGTTGCTGTAATTAGACTTGATACAATTATCAGTTTCCCTCTCTTGGGTAAACACCTTTAAGTTATTCGCATGCATCAACTCCAAATTCGTGGATGTTAATTGCAATTCTTTTTTTTTCTTTTTTTTTTTTATAATTATGAGTATGCATTCTACATGTGTGACATTTCTGAAATAGATGACTGAGTTTTTACATGACAGTAAATGCAACAAAGAATTGATAGACAAAAATATAGCACATATTTATGATTGCAACGATCATATTAACATGTGAAGAATTGAAACCGATTTTACCCATGCACACTGTTCTTTGTTTTATTTTCGATTTTCCCCAGCTCAAAAACTCTATAAACAGGAAGCATTTCAGTAAAACATAAAACCATGTGACATTGCTAAATAGGAACCCTGTCAGCATTACTCTCTTAAAAACAGATGTGATAACAGTAAGGGGTGGTTTGGGATGTTCTAAATAAGTGTACTTTTTGACTTTTTATAAAAAGATGTGTAAAAAAGTAAAGAGGAGATATTGATTGATGTGACCCAAAAAAGATAAAAAGATAAAAAGATTGACTAAAATAGGTTATGCCAAACAAGGCTTAAGTTATTGTTGCTTTGATAATCTAAATGCCCCTATCACTTTTCTTCTTCTTCTCCCATGTGTTGGAATTTTTTGCAAGCTTTAACATCAGTTTGTTGGAAGTTAGAGGTGTCAATACACACACAAACAGTTGGGTAGAGAAGCAGGTAGAAGATAACAGACTCCACTAGTTCATTCTTCATCACAATGGCCAAAGTACATTGATATTTATAGGCTCTAACAACAAGCACCTAGGCATGTCATTTTAACAAAGTATTCAATCTACTCACAACCCATACCAACAGATATAAACTACTAGGATGACTCTTCAGTTAATACATGAAACACTCCATATATGTATGATGTGTACAGAAATTTCTAGAATTAAAACATAACTATTTAGAGTACCAAAATCATGTTTAATTTCAAACAGCATGGAACCCAATGCTTCTTGACTAAAAAAACACACATACCTTACTGTTCTGGATGCAGCAAGGATCCATTCTCTATATTAGCATCTAAATTCCAGCCTCTGAAAACATAAAATAAAAATTTTAATAATTTCATACCCAAACTAGCAATGCCCAAAAAAAAAAAACCAATCTAAAAGTTAACTTACCTCTCTGTAGCTTCTCTCTTCATTTCTTCAATATGATTTTCAATTTTAGCACATGCTGTTTGGATTTCTATGTTTTTCTCACACAGTTCCTTCCACTGTGCCGATAATGCATTAAGCTCGTATGCTGTGTTTTGCTGATATCGCATGGAGAAAGCATATTAATCAGAAAGTGCATGGACAGAATGGAAACCTAAACAGATGTCTCAGAAATTTTAATGACCTGATGATACTTCCTTTCACGATTCACGACTTCTATCTTTTCATTCAGTTCCACAGCTTGTGATTGCATTCTGTAGAAAAATAGTGTATTAAAACTATGAAGAGAATGAACAGAAGCAACTATAATCATTGCACTAAGAGCCCAAAGCAACATCTACGTGAACACTTAAAACTTTGATTTGTCAACTTAATGCAAGGCAGAAAGGTCGGAAGTATATGCAAATGAGAAATGGAAGAATGGAAAATGAGTAAACCTTTAATTGGAGTCCACCTGTTAGATGCAACACTTTCTTCTTTCTCAAAAGCTTTAGTGTTAACACATATTTGGCCCCACAGCATGCTGAGATGTACTAGTTTAACCTTTTCTCATTATTTCTGTCATTAACATGTAAATCACATACATGGTGCTATGCTTTTTCATGTACCCTTTGAAAACTGCTATATTCTCTAGCTTCAATAAAGCTTATTGTGATCAATGGAATTGTTTCATCTACCTGTGTCAATTCGTTGTATGCCAACCATGTCTGGCTACTAAACAAGAGAAAAGAGACAATAAAAATAAAAATAAAACCTCATATACATCTCAGATAAAAAATGCTTCAGGGGATTGATCACTCTAGAAGTCCAATTATAAAAGAGAAGCAAAGTCTACTCTTCAACTTGAAGAGTGTTTCATGCCTTAAAAAAAGACCTATGGTTCCACTCTCCCCAAGTAATCCACATCAAGCATACGGAAGCTAGCAGCCAAGCTTTTTCCTTTCTCTTCCCAACTCTACCCTCTCTCCAAGTACACAAAAGATCCCCTAACACACCCAGGTAAAACACAATGCATTCCAAACATCTCTATAATCAAACCCCAAAGCTCTCTAGCGACATGACAGTGAATAAGAAGATGGCCGACAAATTCCCCATCTTGTTTACACAAACACCAATTAACAAAAATAGAATGTCTACCTACCAAATTATCAATGGTAAAGATTTTCCCACATGTTGTCATCCATACAAAACCACAAGTTAGATGAGGCACTTGGCAAGAAAACTCCTCTCCAAGCCTCTCCAAGGAAAAGAAATTCCACCATACCGACCAAAGCTGCATGAAATTATTACAGTTAAAAAATTCCTAACTTGGATCTCAACCATCTCATAACACCCTCCCCCTTTGTAATTTTCATGATATTATAAATCTACCTGAAAGGTCAATTAACTCTTCTTCCTCCCAATCATGAAGGTTGCCTCTAAAAGAAATATGCCAAACACAATAATTGCCCTCCTTACGAAGGTAGTCTAACAATGAAGCCTCCTTATCACTGGAAGAACTCTTAAAACAACCAGAAAGGTTGTTATCTCAGGCATCTAGCCTCATCTAAATGTCAACATGATTACATAAAACACATTTGATTTAACCAAGTAAACGCTGCAAGCTATAAAACATCTTACGATATGCAATATATGATTTTGAGCTCTGGAATGGACAGGTTCAAACAAACTTACGTAAATTGGCGACTAAAGTAAATGGTTAAGTCTGCCTTCAAATCAAGAAATGAAAGAGACTCTTCATAAGAAATAAAATAAAATACCTGGACAAGAATGCCTCCAGTCGTTGGTTGTGTTGTTTCCAGACATCAACACCATGTTTTGACATTAGATCCAAATTTTCTAGCCTGCAACATTAACCATGCAAGTTTCAGCACCTGATTTGAGGAGGGAAAGAAGCAAGAGAGGTGAAAGAACAGAAGACACAACCAAGAGACAACCAGAGAAGATATGAAGTAAGAGGAGCAATGATTTATCTTTGAATATCAGACTTGAGTAATTCAGATGACAGCTATGAAGCATGGGTACTCCAAAAATGTTGCTGTACAAGTACCGGGTATTTACCGGGTGCGGAAACACGTACTGGGTACGCAAAAAACGCACCGGGTATGTTTTATACGATCAGCATAGTAATGGGTACGCCATGGGTACGTTTTTGGATACTCCGGGGTAAAAAACGAGATTTTTTATAAATTAAAGGGTACCGGAGCAATTTTGTGTCTATTTTAAAAAATTATAAAAATCTGGAGTTTTTTTGTAATAAATAAAACATGAAATCAAATAAAATTAGGGTTCTATTATTCTATATCATTCGATCATCTCATCTCCTTCCGATATCTCCTTCCAAAATACTCAAGGTTTTAAAAAGCGGCCGCAACCGTTACGTAACACTTTACGTAACACCGTTACGTAACAGTTTTAGCGGTTACCGCCACCCGTTACGCCGCTTTTGCAGTGTGATTGAGATTCACAGGTGTGTCGGCCATAGCGGCTATCGTAGCGGTCGTAACGGTGCTGTAACAGCCATAAAGGCCTGTTTCGTACCGTTACGTAACGGTTCCAAACTGTTTCTTTTTAAAAAACACACAAAAAAAAGCTGAAAATGGGGGAAGAGGGATAGAGAGAAGAGGGAAGATAAAGAGAGAAAATAGAGGAGCAAGAGATATAGAGAGAGAGAAGAGGGAAGATGAATAACATGTTATTGATTTGTTGAAACTATAAGATTTATGCTATTCTATTCAGCTGTTATCACTAAACCATTTTGTTTGTGTGTGTCTATCTATATATTGTTTGAAAATAATAATAATAATAAGTGTGGTTATTATCTATTTGGCTTGGTTAAAATATGTATATATATATATATTTAAGCTCTTATTTATTCTCTTACTTTTGTCATTATTTATCTTATATATAATAGTTAGTGATTAATTTTTTGTAAAATATAAAGTCATTAATTATTAAAATAAAATGTAAAAAACTCAGTTTATAGTGATTTAAAAATATGAAATATATTGGATCATACTTAAAAATTTACAAAAATTGATCAATATTTATTTTTAACCCAATAAATATGATCATGGAAAAAAAATATGCCTATCGGTAAGTTTTTTTCAAATTGTGCGAAAAATAAAAAAAATCACTGTTCCGATTACCGCAACCGTTACACTACGGCCTTTACACCCCTCAACCGCAACCGCGTCACCGCCACCGTTACGGCGACCGCAACCGCTTTTCAGAACCTAAATACTCCAAGACTGAAGAACTATGAAGGTGCTAGGGTTCCATGTCTATTCAATCATTTCTTTCCAGAAATACTCCCAAGAGAGTTTGAAGAACACTTCGAAGGTGCGATTGAAAGGTTTAATCGAAGGTATTGCTGATTGATTCTCTCCTTCGAATGTGCGATTGAAGAGGTAAGTTCATCTTCGACTCTTCCCCCTCTTCTTCTTCGATTCTTCATCCTCTTTCTTTCATTTTTTTGTCCAGATTTTTGTGCTGTTTATCGATTTTTCTTTCATTTTTTTGTCCAGATTTTTGTGCTGTTTATCGATTTTTCTCCTGTCTTTGATTTTCTCTTTCTTTGATCCTTCTTCTTCTTCATTTTTCTTGAACTCCCTTTTTTTCTTTTCTTTTTTTCTGATACATGTCCAGATTTTTGAACTATTGATTTTTTTTTTCCTGATATATGTCATATATATATGCAATATGATACTTGTCATTGGAATATATATTTTATTCAATATATGCAATATATTAGATCTGTCCAAATTGTTATTTAAATATTTGATGAGCAAAAGAACGATTTTAAAAATAAATTATGATCACAGATTCACAGTGCATAACATGTCAAAGTGAGAGATTTTACTAATATTATTTTTGATGCTTAATGGTTTTAAATTATAGAAAAATGAGTTCATCAAGCAGTTTAGGTTCATCTGCAAGTGCTTCTTCTGCTACTTCCATTGATCAATCTGGAGATGAAAATGCTCCTCTTTGGGGCTATGTTACAAAATTAGTCAAAAGGGGGGAAGGAGGAAGTAGTAATACAACATTGAAATGTAATTTTTGTAACATTGAGTACCAAGGGTCATATTCTAGAGTTAGAGCCCATTTGTTGCTACTTAAGGTCCGTTTGGGAAGGGCTTTTCCGGGCTTTTTTGGCTATTTTAGCTAGAAAAAACAAAATAGGCTATTTTAGCCACAAAAAAACAAAACATCACATCCAACTCATAATCATTACACTTTTCTCTCACAAAAAAAGTCAAAAAAGCCAAAAAGCCCTTCCCAAACCAAGCTTTTTAACCCAGGCTAAAATAGCCAAAAAGCCAAAAAACCAACCCACTTCCCAAACGGAGGCTTACTAGTCATGGAATTAGAGTGTGTGCAATTGTGAAGGACAAAGAGCGATCTTCTTTCTGAAATTCGAAAGGCAGATCAAGAAGCTGAGAACTGGAAAAAGATGGCAAAGCCAAAAAATGATCCTTTACCACCTCCATCTTCTCAAATTAGTACTAGCCACGGCGGTGTAGGAGATGTTGGAACATTTAGATTGAAAGGTTATGCACCAAGAAAGAGAAAGGCAATTGGGAGTAGTCCTTTAGATAAGGCATTCAATCAAAGTGCCAAAGAACATATACATTATTTAATTGCTCGTATGTTCTATTCAGCTAGTTTGCCTTTCCATTTGGCTAGGAATCCATACTTTGTGGGTGCTTTTCAATATGCTGCTGAGAATCAAATTATTGGGTATGTCCCCTAGATATAATTTGTTGAGGACTACTTTACTTCAAAAAGAAATGGCAAATATTGAAAGATTATTGGAACCAACTAAAAAGTCATGGGATGAGAAGGGATTGAGTATAGTATCTGATGGATGGACTGATGCACAAAGGAGGCCTCTTATTAATTTTATGGCAACATCTAATGGTGGAGCTATGTTTACAAAAGTTGTTAATTGTGAGAGTGAGACCAAGGACAAGTATCATATTGTCAAATTAATTAGTGAAGTGATTGATGAAGTGGGCCCGCATAATGTGCTTCAAGTAATTACTGACTGTAAAATTTAATGTATAAAGAAAAATAGAGAGAGAATAAATTGTATGTATTATTGATTGATTTATATTGATATCTATTACAATGATTCATGATTCCTATATATAGAAGAGGGTGAGTGTGTAGTAGGTAAGGAGTAGGTGAAGTGGAGGTGGTAGTGGTGTAGTGGGTTAGGTTTAGTGGAGTAGGTGAGGTGGTAGTGGTGTAGTGGGTTAGGTTTAGTGGAGTAGGTTTAAGTGGGTGAAGTAGGTGGAGAGTGGGTGAAGTAGTGGGTTAGGTTTAGTGGAGTAGGTTTAAGTGGGTGAAGTAGGTGGAGAGTAGGTGGATTTTAACAGCCCCCCGCAAACTCAAGGGGGATAGGAACTAACCAACTTGAGTTTGGAGAGAGTAACAAAACAAGAAAATACATAAAAATAAAAGAGGATAAGAGACACTGTATGGTCGTGTCAGACCATTGGTGAAGACACTGGATGGTGGTGTCATAACGTTGTAGAGAACACTGTATGGGGGTGTCATAACCATGTAGAGGACACTGTATGGTGGTGTTATAACGGTGTAGAAGACACTAGATGATTGTGTCAGACCAATGTAGAAGACAGTTTATGGGGTCATGTCGGACCGTTGTAGCAGACAATGTTGTGACAGTTGTTGTGACAGTTTACAGAGTCTTGCTGGACCCTTGTAGAAACTAACCGGAATCAATGTCGGGACAGTTTACAGAGTCTTGTCGGACCCATAAAGGAGCTAACCGGAATCAATGTCGGGACAGTTTACAGAGTCTTGTCGGACCCATAAAGGAGCTAACCGGAATCAATGTCGAGACAGTTTACAGAGTCTTGTCGGACCCATGAAGGAGCTAACCGGAATCAATGTCGGAACAGTTTACAGAGTCTTGTCGGACCCCTAAAAAGTCGCACCCTCAAAAGGTGTGCCCAATCTTTCAAAAGGCGTGCCATCAAAAGGCGTGCCCAATCCATAAAAAGACGTGCCATCAAAATGCGTGCCCAATCCATAAAAAGACGTGCCATCAAAAGTTGCGCCCTCAAAAGGCGCGCCCACTTCATCAAAAGTCGAGCCCGACAGAAAGCGTCGAGCCATCAAAAGGTGAGCCGGAGAAGCGGCGAGGCACGTGAGCGACAGAGTGGCATGTCGGCCGCGTCGTCAGTGTCGATATAAACCAATGCGGAGGTTGTGCTTGAGGCAGAAGCGAAGAAAAAAAACCTGGGAAAAAACTTCTGAAAAACTCTTCATTTTCTGATAGAGATATTCGTTTTTCTGAGAGATTGCCTCTAAGAGCTGCAAATCTTGAAACACTCCCCTTCCGAACATTATCAGTCTGAAATTGCTATTTCGCTGAAACACTCAACAACTCAAAAAACATGGCCTCTTCTTCCCGTTCAGCTACCCAGAATATGGCCTCTTCATCCCGTGGTCTACTCACTCTCTTTCCCGACCTCAACGAGTCAACAAGAGAGATAACTGGTGCGGAGACCCGTGAACCTCAACCAAACACCTCTGGTTTTGCTCCATTGAACTTTCCGATGCGGTCGGTGGAGCAAAGAATGGCAGTACAGTCGGATGTGGAGGCCAATCAGTATACATTGAAGTCATGTGTAGAAACCATGACTGCGGTTACAAATTTGTCGAATCGGCTGCAGAGTAGGACAAATGAGGTGCAGCAGTTAAACGCCCAACTGGCTCTGCTCCAACGCATGTATAAGGATGCGCGAGCAGAGTTAAGTGTGCTAAAGGCGAAAAATAAGGAGCTGAAGCGGAAGGCCACCGTGATGTTCCGATTTGGAGGTCCACCGTATGCTGTAGTGGAGGAGCAGGGAGGAGGCAACTTGCTTGGTGGTCTAGGAAGCACGGAGGCAACACCGGCAAGGACCACCCAGGACGGAGGCAAGAAGAAAAGACCGGCGGCTGAGTAGAGAAGAAAAATCCCACTGTGGGTGTGGTAGTTTTGTTTTTGTTTGTGTGGTTTTTTTTTTTTTTTTTTTTTTTTTTTTTTTAATGTAAAAGTGTGATCGAGGTTGATCCCCTGATATGAATAAAATGACAAGGTTGTGGAATGTTGTTGGTGTTATTTTGTGGTGTTGTTTTGTTTAATAAGAAAAATAAAATAAAAGAAAATAATGGATAAAGAAAATAGAGAAAAATATTTGTGGATGGGTGATAAGAAAAACAGTAGTGTGATTTTTTTTTTTTTTTTTTTTTTTTGGTGGAATATAAAATAAATAATAATAAGAGAATGGAAAACGGGTGATGCTTACTAACAAGGGATAGGGAAAATATATTACAATAAAATATATATATATATATATTAAAATAAAAGAAAAGGGTGAAAGAACGTGGATGAAATAAATTAAGAGAAATGAGAGATATGATTAAAGTGGGTTTGAAAGTGGGAAAAGACGAGAGAGAGGGAGATAGAGTGGGTGCATGATGATGATGTTGGGTCCATGGAGAGAGAGAGAGAGAGAGAGGGATGTCCAAGAAGCTTGTGCTTTTGATAGTTACACATTACCCAAGCTGTATGTGAAGATGCATGTTACTGTCTTACACTTCTGCAGGCTTGGTATTCTTTGTGGGGCACTTGCAACACGTGACATTGAAAATTGTATTCGAAAATGATGACATCTCCAACATGAAACGTTTTGGAAGCAGCCCAGGCCTTGTAATCAATATTCCCAATGATGGTTCAACCAGCGGAGTCCCCAACCTTGTACACTGCTGCCATTGAAACCTTCAAGCCAGCAAACATGGCTACCAACAATAGAGCCACAGCTCTACACCCCACACCCAAATCCATGGCTAAGAGAGAGAGAGAGCAAATCGGGAAAAAAAACAGCAGTGACGAGCAGAAAAGCAGCGCCAGAAACGCCAACGACGACGACGAGTAAAAGTACAACCACGGATATGTGAGAGGCGAGGTGAACGGCGATAGAGGCTAGACGATGATGCGGGTGCCGCCGCCGACATAGCGGAGGAGGGGTGTAAGAAAATGTTGAAGAAGTCAAGGTATGTGTAGAAAATAAGCGGAATAGGTTGAGGTCCGGCGGGCGGCCAAGGCGAGGTTGCCGCCCGCCGGTGAAGCGAGAAATACTAAGGTCTTAACCTTGCTCTGATACCATGTAAAATTTAATGTATAAAGAGAAATAGAGAGAGAATAAATTGTATGTATTATTGATTGATTTATATTGATATCTATTACAATGATTCATGATTCCTATATATAGAAGAGGGTGAGTGTGTAGTAGGTAAGGAGTAGGTGAAGTGGAGGTGGTAGTGGTGTAGTGGGTTAGGTTTAGTGGAGTAGGTGAGGTGGTAGTGGTGTAGTGGGTTAGGTTTAGTGGAGTAGGTTTAAGTGGGTGAAGTAGGTGGAGAGTGGGTGAAGTAGTGGGTTAGGTTTAGTGGAGTAGGTTTAAGTGGGTGAAGTAGGTGGAGAGTAGGTGGATTTTAACACTGACAATGCTCCTGTTTGTAGTGCAACCGGATCAATAATTCAAGGTAATTATCCGAAGATCTTTTGGACACCTTGTGTAGTGCACACTCTTAATCTTGCTCTTAAAAACATTTGTGCTGCAAAGGAAATTGGAGTTGCTGCATATGCTTATGATGAATGCCATTGGATCACTACTGTGATTGATGATGTAATGTTTGTGAAAAATTTCATTATGAATCATTCTATGAGATTAGCTATTTTTAATAAGTTTGTACTTTTGAAGCTACTTTCTGTTGCAGATACACGCTTTGCATCTGCAATTGTTATGCTGAAAAGGCTTAAACTTATATATCGTGGTCTCCAAACAATGGTGATAAGTGAGAAATGAGCTTCCTACAAGGAAGATGATGTTGGGAAAGTAGCTGTTGTAAAGGAAAAGTTGTTGAATGATATTTGGTGGGACAAGATTGAATATATACTCTCATTCACATTACCTATTTATGAGATGCTCAGATTTTGTGACACTGATAAGCCATGTCTACATTTGGTTTATGAGATGTGGGATTCAATGATTGAACGGATGAAGGCATCCATCTATAGGCGTGAAGGGAAGTCAGAAAATGAAGAGTTGTCCTTTTACTCTGTAGTGCATTAAATATTAGTGGAAAGGTGCACAAAAAGTAGCACACCTCTTCATTATCTTGCTCATTCTTTGAATCCAAGGTATAATTCACTTTCATTGCATAATTTACTTATTATTTTTTTCTAATTATGAAATCAAGGTATTATAGTGGGATGTAGCTCCATGAAAATCCCATTCGTGTTCCTCCTCACAAAGATGTTGAATTTCCTGAGACGAGAATCAAGTATTTTAAGAGATACTTTTTTGATTCAGATGAGAGAAGGGTTGTTAATACAGAGTATGCTAAGTTTTTACGTTGCTTAGAAAGTTTTGGAGACTCTGACTCAATATGTGATAGAAGAGTAATGGAACTAGTGGTTTGGTGGTTGGCACATGGCTCTTTTGCACCTATGCTCCAATCCTTGACAGTGAAATTACTTGGCCAACCATGTTCCTCATCATGTTGTGAAAGGAATTGGAGCACCTACTCTTTCATTCACTCCATGAAGAGGAATAAAATGACACAACAACGGTGCGAGGATTTGGTTTTTGTGCACTCCAATATTCGCCTCTTATCAAGAAGGAGTCAACTATACACAGAAAGAGAGACCAAGTTATAGGACATTGGGGGAGATGCATTTGATTCATTGGAGGGTTCTGGTTTCCTTGAAATTGCAAATCTTTCACTTGATGAGCCAGAGATAGAAGCTATTTTATTCAATGATGAAGTTGATGGAAGTGAACTTTGAAGTGTCAAGTTTAGATACATAGGGCTTTCTTTTGTTTTTTTCTTTGCTTGCATTATGGATTGAATTGGCATTGTTGAATTGAAATATATTAATATTTGTCTTTTAGTTTTGTAATTCTCTTTTTAGTTTTGATATTTAATTTTAATTTGTAGGTTAGATCCTTTAACCATAATTATAAATAAAAATAAAAATAAAAAATAAAAAAATATCGGCATACCACAGCCGTACCCGTATCATAGTTTTTTTGAGTTTTGCCGTATCGGCGTACCCGCACTCGTACCCACACCCATGCTTCCTAGGATGACAGTAATCCAAAGCATGCCCCTTCATGCACATTACTGCACCTTTCGTAAAACTTTTTCACATTACCCTCCCTAACATTGTTCATCCCTACAGTGTGCTATAAAATTTACAACATAATATGATAAAAATAGGTATTGTCTAGAGAACTTCTGCAACTAATTCTAGAAATCCTGCAACCTATATCTTTTGAGAATCAAGTCAAAACAAAATTTTTCCATCTAAAAAACCCGACAAGCCTTTTCCATCTTATAAAACCCTACAAAAGCAAGTTTCCATAATAGACAAAACCCACCACAAAATCCTCTCATAGGCAGCTCAGGACTTAGTTTCATAATATGTCCTACATCACCTTCATCATGCCAGAAGCAACTAGGCAGTAAATTAGCCTTCTATAATCATACAAAAATGTTACCTGATTACTTGATGTTGTAGTAAGCGTTGAGCTTTCTGCAGTGCCTGCTTCCAAGCAGATTCATCATTCCGTTTGTTCATAGATGGCGGTTCAAGTCCATATCGCGACATATCAAGTGGCACTGGAGGTTTCCCAGCTCTAACCCGCTCATACTCTCTGGCAAGCATTGGATGGTTCTGAAATATAAGTTCCAAAATAAGAGATGCTCCAACATGTTCTTCACCTCACATATTGTGTACTAACTAACCATTAGCATTAGCATTGATTAAAAGACCCAATTTCATACACCATTAAAATAAGTCAGCAAATCAAATCAGTAACTAAAAATCTAGTAGTCTTTGAAAATATTTCCTTTTCCAAATATGAGGCTTCCCAGCTTTGTAAGAAGACAATGCAGAGGAAATCATTATTTTCGAGTTTGGTTACTGTAGAAAACAATGTACAAAGAAAATAACGAATAAAATAAAAGCTGTGTTTGGATCATGGATTTGGAAAGGAAAAGCGAAATGTATCTATCTATAATTCATTCACAATGCACCCACGTTTTTCCTTTTTTCCTTTCCAAACCCCTACCCAAATCAGTGATCCAAAGTAAATGTTTCATCCATCCTAGCACAGAAGAACTCTATGCAAACACAAATAAGGGCATCTCCAATCCTTGACTCAAACCCCTGTATCAAACTCAAAAAATTTGTATAAAAATCTCTATTTTGTGGCTCTCGTACATACGAAATTGAATTTTTAGCCAAATCAAGACATGCAAATTTTACTCAAAAAATTCCACATATTTTGTGGCTCTCAAATTTACACTTAAATCAAAGTTTGTCCATTGGAGGGATTCATATCAAATGTAAAATTTTAGTAGTAAAATTTAATTTTTTTGAGCATCGAATCGAAAAGGAGTATCTCATCAGCAAAACCTTAGAAAAGTGGAAACACAGTGAGAATCTAAAAACAAAAACCCTAGCAACGCAATGTTTAGAGAGAACCTGGAAGTTGAAGCTGGGAAGAGGAGGGAGGTCGTTGAGGAAATCGGAGGGTTTCTTGGAGCTGCGACGCATCTCATCTTCGACCAATCGATCCACCTCTTCTTTGACTTTGGGGTAGCCGTAGTCGTCGTCGATGTAGGGCAAGGCGTCGATGATTTCAGCGCCGGTGGACCACCAAGGTCGACAAGCTTGTTCAGAAGAAGCTGGACGAGGTGGAGCTTCTAGCATTAGAATATCCCCATTGTTGTTCGTCATCGCAATTGTTGCTCGCTTCAGCTTCAGGGCTCAACTCAGCCGACGACCGTAGCTTCTTCTTGTATTGTGCTTGTGAGTCAGGGTAGCGGAGGATGAAGAAAGGGCAGTAGCTAGTTCATATGGAAAATCATATATAATAAGATAAATTACAAATATCTATAGCTTGAAAAATTATAAATATTTTTTTATTAAAATTTTTTATTTAATAAAATTAATTAAAAAAATAAAATTTTTAACTGTTTATTTGTACAAGAATAAAATTATTTGAATTATTAATTGAAATAAAATTTTAACATTATTAAAAATTATTAATTAACTTGATAATTTATTAAAAAAAAGATTTATTTGTTATGCAATTAAAAATTTTATGGGGTATAATGTAATTTCTAAAACTACAGAAGGTAATTTGTAATTTAAATAAATTTCAAGGGTGTATTTATAATTTATCCTATATACTACTAATAAAATAATAATGTTTGGCAGCTCTAATTCGGGAGCTCTAATATAACTCTAATGGTGGGTCTCTCACATGCTGATGTAATGTTTTGGTTTATTTTTTGTTTATTTATTTATTTATTTTTGTTTGACGCCTCATAAGAGTTTATGTTAGAGCTCTCTATCACTACTCATACATTTCTTAATGACTTGGTAATAAAAAAAAAACAACAAAAACAAAAGAATAAAGATTGAGAGTTCTAATTTTGAAATTCTATAGTAATGTGGTAAGGAGTGGAGTCTACATATAATATGATGTGTGTGTCTATATTTTTATTTATTTATTTATTTTCTTGTCACATTATTAGAGATCTCTTTAGAACTCTCTATCAATATTGAAAATAAAAACAAGACACAAATATCATATTATTATGGGGTTCACACACTATTAGAACTCTTTCCCTAGAACTCCCATTTTTTTTTTCCCTAATAAAAAATGCTAAAGTAGAAAAGAAAAAAATAAAAATGAATATAAGTAGGTAGATAATAAAAATAAAATGTAGAAAAATAGAAAATTAATCAGTGTATTTGGTTTCAATTGAGTTTTTTGTTAATATTTTTAAAATTTCAAACAAATTTTTTTTTTTTTTACTTTTTTAGATATATGTTACATGTATCTAAAAAGTAAAATATTTATAAAAAAAATGAAAAAGTTAATAAATACACAAGAATATGAAAAATGTACTAAATTCTCATATATATATATATATATATATTTGTATTTTTGGTATTTAGTGAATTTTTTTTAAAAAAATTCACAAATAATATACTTTTTAAATGTATTTATGTTAGACGTATCTAAAATTTACAAAATTACTTAGAATATTAAAAAAAATTAGTAAAAACAAAAAAAAAATTAATTTTCTAAAAAATAAATCCTAAAAATTCAAACCAAACAAGTTAAATATATATTTTTTTACTTCTATGGCCTTGTTTATCTTTTTTTTTTAAACCCTTTTCTTCCTAGTTGTCGACAACCTCCTTCTTTCCCCTAACCTCAGTACCATCACCTCTACTTTCACCTTCATCCATACTTCCCATGCATGCCACCCCCACCATAGCAGTGGCATAGGAGGGAGACTAGTTAGTGGGCGGAAAAAGTTAGGAAAAGATAAATAAATTTTTGGTGTAATGGTGATGATTGTATAATGGGAGGAAAGAGATTGGACTGACAAAGGTAAAATTAGATCGTGATAAGTGATGGATTGAAAAATAAAAATAAAGAGTGACATTGAAAAATAAAGAGAATTAGTGGGATATTTTTGTAATTGCATGATAAATTTCACCAGTTAAGAGTAAAATTTTAAATTCTCCTTTTTTTTTTAATTTATAATTATTCTCCAAACTTCACTTTTTAGTGGTTTTCCCCAACTTATATTGGATTTCAAATTGAGGATGTAACTTCTAATTAACTTTAAAAAAATAAGATAAATTATAAGTGGTTAAACAGCTGTAACTCTCCTTGTTTCATGAAAATGACATTTACACAGTTAAGAGTAAGATTACCAAAGTTGACATTGTAGCATGCCAACATTATAGTTTGAAATTAACCACGGAAGATGCTCTTAATTTTCATCAAATTAATTGGGTTGATATTGTGCCCAAACAATGTGTGAGAGTAAAATAAACTAAAACGACAGGCTTCATAACCCAACCCTTAAAAACCAAAAGATTATGTTTTGCCAAATTTAAAAAAAAAAAAAAAATGTTTTCGAGGTCATGACTCATGATCAAGTAATTGAAGAAGATCGTATTTCTGTAACCATTATCCATTCCGCAAAAAAATGCCAAATTTGGCTAACAGGCAAACTATCCAAGTGCAAACTTGAATTAGATATTCTACATACCTCCAAATTTATAACATAGCAACAATCACTAAATTTCATTCATTCTAGATGGACCCATTATTGGAGACACTGCAAAATTGAATGTAAATGTTCCTGATTTAGGAACCAAGACCAGCATAGCGTGCTCCATTTGCATCCCAAAAATAAACAAACCTCCGCAACTTCAAATGTGCACACATTTTGCCCAAAGCCAATTAAACCTATTGCCAGCTCGAAAGCACACTTGCTTAATGACCAAGCCAAGCGGCACCAACCTAAAAATACAAAAGTGAAACCCTATTTGGCAAGTGAATTTTTGATTTTTTTTTTAGCTAAAATTTACAAAAAGACAAAATAAGCTAAAATAGTCAATAAGACAGAATGTCACATCAAACCCATAATCATTTCACTTTTCCTCTTACAA
The DNA here is from genome assembly GCF_055761805.1 of Camellia sinensis. NCBI lineage: Eukaryota > Viridiplantae > Streptophyta > Magnoliopsida > Ericales > Theaceae > Camellia > Camellia sinensis. The sequence goes on from NC_138964.1 coordinate 162,959,606, forward strand.
ACATCATATACAACTATAAAAAAATCCAATCATCTTCCAAAACATAAAAAATTTAGCCTATTAAAATAATCAAAAACTAATATAACCCATTAAAATAGCCAACTTCCCAAACGAGGCCATAGAAGAAATGTTACTTTCCGGCATGATACTACTATATTCAAGAGGAGAACCTCCTATAAAGCAAGAATAGCTCACCATGGCCAAACAAATTAATGTTGGCAAGACTCAAAATACATAATACAGTAAACAGTACCGGCAACAAATTACAATCTCACCGAACCACCTTCATCTTTTCATTTATTCCTGCTAAACTGTTGAAACTTTGAAGGCCCAAACCTAAATCCTTTAAGATCAATGCCTCCATGGAAAGTGAAATTACAATCTAGCTCACTAACCTATGAGGTTGGCATGTTTGCATAAAGAAGAGTGAAAAATAGTTCAACTTCAGCTATGTTTCGGATTATCTGAATAAACCTGTTCTTGCTAGGTTCTTCAAGCAGTAGAGGGCTGAATTGTGCAATTCGAGGCAGAAGTTTGGCCAGTGGCATCCCTGACGACAAATTGCCTTCCCCCAATTGAACCTTAATATCTTCCATTAGTGCATCTACCACTGTTTTTAATGATATGTCAACAACATTCCCAAATTCGGCACTGCAAGGAACAAAAAACAACTAAGAAATCAATAGAAAGAAGAAGATACAAATTAGTTTTGGTTGTCTGATGTTTAGGGTTCCCACCTTTCAGAACAGGGTACGATAATATGATTAGGATGTATTTTGAAATAACTCCCCACAGATCACATAATCAAACAAAAATACAAAATTATAGCTAGCTTCACTATGAAATTTGTATATTACTTAAAAAGGACAATCCAATGCTTGAGGCTTCTGCTAAAGTGGGCTTTAAGAAGGGCAAGATGTATGCAACATGTAGAGGTGGTTTACGTGACTTGAACTCACACCACCAAGAATGCTAATGGCACAAGCCTTACAATTGGACCAAACCGTCCTTTCTTGTATATCACTTATCAAATATATACATATATGAAACTCGTATATCGCCTTCTTGTGACGCCTACTATTTCAGCAAAATAACCTCAAACAGATTTAGCAAGAAAAGTTCGAGGGGAAATTTTGGTATTTATTTACTAGCAATAATTCACCTTCATATTTGCTTCAGAAAATAATATAATATCAAAGGTCAGGTTTGTACTCAGTCCATCCGTCCTGGTGCTCTCACTTAGTGGAAACCAGTACTGGGAATGACCTTTTATCATTTTCCTACTAAAAATGAAATCTAATATAGGGTAGAAAGGTAATTACATCTTCCTTGAGTTGTTTCCAAGCACATAATTGAAAGAGGGTAACATGGTTGTACATAAACTTGAAACAAATCAAGTTGTCTCACGTGGTTCATTGTGCTGGGTTTCAAACAAAGGTATTTCTTAAACAGTCTACACCCAAGCTTGAAATTTGCACTCATAATGGAGTTATACATTTACCCTTTCAACTAAACCTAATATTTCGCAATTGTTGGAACTTGGAACAGAAAGAAAATGATAGTACCTGGATAACACTGCATGTGTCTCCACCATGAGTTGGTCAAATGTGGTGCCATCAGAAAGATCTGGGTTGCCATTGTTGGAGAATGCAACAAGTTTGTAGGATCTAGCATCCTCTGGCATTAAATAGTCCACCCAGTGATGAGGGCTTCGCATGCTCATGAACACATCTAATATCTGTGTAATGGTTTCATGAAGAACAGTGGTGTTGAACAAATCCTTCAACTGCTTTCTGCATATGGAAAGTTTATGAACATTTTTAAAAGATCTGAGATGGTTGATTGATAATTTCCCATAAAAATGGAAAAGAAAAATAAAAAAAAAGGCTTGAGATAGTTGATTGAGGGCAGCAACTTTGTACAAATAATGCCAAAGGCATCTGTACCCAATTTGCTCCACCCATACCCCCATCCAATGAGGAATAAATTGGGTGCACTTTTTTCTTTTTTAATTGATAATCCCATGCAGTTTTAAAAATTATAGTATAGGGAGAAAAAAAACTCCAGGCGTTATTACCAACAGAGCTAGTATCTACAAGAATAAGAGTTGAATTTGCCATCTCACCCCTAAATGTTTTGCCAAGAGTTCTCGAAACTCATTTTTCAAAAGCTTATTCAGTCGTGCGGGTTGCAATGCAGGGAGCTTGGGTATAGGGTGTTCTAATTGGATGGTTCCAACAATGCTTTGTTAGAGCATCAGGAAGAAAGTAATATTTTGCATTTTTCATTATGCAGTTTCTTCGAAGCTGAGATTTTTAGGAGGGACATCTACATCATAGAACTCATTGGCATTGATGGCATTAAAAGATTTCCATTAATGGAAATCCAATAGTATTGAAATCTGCAGAGACACCTTACTCATAGCTGGCAAGTAAGGTGTGGAAACTCATTTATGGAACTAACTTGGTTAGCTTTGTTGATCAAAACTTAAGGAGCTTGTCTCAAGAGGGTTTTAAAGTTCCATTCACCTCTCTCTACACACACACACACATACATACACGTGTCTTTTCACCAGAGTCCGAAAGAATAGTAAAATCACATTTTGTTGTATAGATTCTTGACTTTCACAAAGACAAAAATAATACTGATAAGGTCACCATTGATGGTAAATTATGAAGATATTCATATGCCATATTTTACAACAGAAACAAATGCCTTACCCCTTGAGTACTTCAGACGCTGCTGCCTGGATATTAGAAATCAAAGTCGGCAAGCCGTAATTTGAAAGAAAATCAGCACTTGCCAAAAACTGCTGCTGATCATTTCTATCAATTAGATCAGCTTCCTCCTATAAGAACAAGAATTTTTTTTGTGTGATAAATTCCTATAAGAACAAGAATTAAAGGGGACTAATTTCAGAGAAGAAATAAAATATCAGGGCCCACAGAAAATTGTTAAAAAGGTGAGATGGGAGAATTGTAGGGACATTAGTGATGCTTTTCCCTTATTGTTTCTTATTCTAGCTAATCACATCATATTAAGTAGGAATGCATATCAACTGCACTGAAATTTTCACTCTCATTTCTTAGTCACTACAATGCAAGGAGATCACAAAAATAAATTCAAATTCAACTCAAAAAAATGTTTGAGAGCCCTAAAAAAGTCCTCCAATTTGACACAATGATGTGACATGTTAGGTGTCAACTTTTGATTTGTTCCACACCCAATCATATAGGCCCCAACTCCCTTGTCACATCATTGTGGGTGCGTTTCAGGGTCTAAATTGTGAGTCTCTAGCATTTCTCTTCAACTCACTTCTCAGTTCCGGTGTGAGACACATACCACTATGATTGTGCCATAAAAGAATTTGAGGCTTGCAATGAAAGCCATTCAAAATTTCTGTGGTACACTTTGGGATGCTTCCATAGAACTCAGCCAAGCAAACCACAAGCAGAGAGGTTGACATTTGATCTTGGTTTCAAGAAAAGAAATATATATATATATATATATAGAGAGAGAGAGAGACAGATGAAAAAAAGATAAAAGCAATGTACACATAACCAAACTCTTCAACAATACTATAGAGTGACAATTTTGAATTTTGGGTCAATTACATTTTACCCGCTTGTGGTTTAACCCAAAAACACACCACATTTCTGAGATTTAAAAATGTGCACATAGCCCTGGTAAAGTGAAAAATTAATTGAATCCATCAAAGATAACAGTGCGTGTTAAACACACACTTGTATCTGAATGGAGATTAATCAAAATAGCCTATGAAAATGATGACTATGCCCCTATGAAGCACAGGTATTCTAAAAATGGTGTCATACGAGTACCGGGTACTTACCAGTGCGGGTACACATACCGGATACAGCGAATATATGCCAGGTACGACAAATATGTTTGGGCACACCGTGGGTACGGGCAAGGGTTTTTTTTTTGTTTTTGTTTGCAGCTGCTAGAATTTGTTGTACTCTATTATTCTTCTTTCAAGTTCGAAAATCATCAAGTAATATATTTCCAACACCCTTTATCTATGAGTCATGGTTTTGCTCTTTTTTGCATTGCAGTTGCTAGAATTTGTTGCAGCCTTTATTATTTTTCTTTCAAGTTTGAAAATCATCAAGTAATATATTTCCAACACCCTTTATTCATGAGTCATAGTTTTGCTCTCTTTTACATCATGTTTTAGACAATTAAAAAAAAGAAGAAGAAAGAATTATATAATTTTTTAGACAAACTGTTATCTTTTTAGTTTTGATATTGAAACTTTGATTTATATGTTGAATGTTTAGCTATAAAATAAATAAAATTACACGTACCTATATCCATACCCTACTTTTTTAAGAATTTGCCGTATCGGCACACCCGTATCATATCCGTACTCATATCTGTATCCATACTTGCACCCGTGCTTCATAGCTATGCCCTTATCGTCAACCTAAGAGCCCAACCACCCAGGGTCCAAGATCTCTGTTGGCCGCCTCTATGGCAGCCATCATTACCACAATACCTCCTTCATGGCAGTACCTGTTGGGAAAAAATGATTTTTTTGGTTTGATAATTGAATGAAAATTGTCTCGTAATGTTGGCATCATGAATGAGAGATTGAGAATGATGATTGAGCATTTTACACATGGCCTGACCATGAGGGACACATGGCCTGACCATGAGGGACACATGGCCTTAATAGTGTCTTAGACCATAAGGAACACATGGCTTTAATAATGTCTTAGACCATGAGACACACATGGCCTAACCATGAGGGACACTTGGTTTTGGAAGCCATGAGGTACACATGGCCTTGCCATTTGGCATGCCAAAGATGCCTATATAAAGGCATGCTCAACATTGTGAATATCATCACAAAAATAAGCTAATTTCTCTCCTCCTCTTTTTCTCATTATGTTTAAAAAGAGACCATTCTCATTGGTTAGAGTACAAAAATTTTTGCTCTCGTATTATAGTCAGTCTGCTCCTGTAATATATTCTTCCTGTGTGAGAGAGTGCTACCATTGTCAGTTCACCAGAGCTAAGCAGAAGGTCCTTCTATGTTAGCGGGTTCTAAACCGTCGTATCATGGAAGATAGACGGCGACATACCTCCAACACCCACGGTGAGGCGACGAATTTGTTTTAAGGAGATTGTGGTATCACACAGGCTTCGATTTGCTTTCTTTTCTCATTTCAATATTTTAATTTGTTATATGTATTTCTGTTCATCAAGATGCAATTTCCCATAAATTCTTGTTATGTGGTTTTTCCAATTTAATTTATCATGAATCTATTTCTTTTATTTAATTTACACAATTTGTACAATAATCTTAAAACAGATTCTATGTTTCTCATGAAATTAACAAATAGATTCATATGTAATTAGGATTATACACTTTTTTTTTTCCTTCTCCTAGTATTTAGGATAGAAAATAGTTTGATGCTAGTCTGATAGATTGTTTTCCCTAGGAGTTTTGCTCACTGTATGGTCTATGTATATGCATAATAGTTGTTTGTTATTATAAAATATTAAATCAGACCTGCACTACTATGTTTATTTTCTGGAAAACCGAACTTGTGTTTTGTTATTCCTAAAAATAGAAACCATTCCGTAGTCCACTGTTTCCCACCTGGAATTCATATTTATGTTATTCTGCTAATGTCTATAGATTTGAATTTCATATTTATGCTAGTAAATGTTGTTTCCATCCAGTCAACTATTCCAATTTATTTAAGTGAATAAATATATTTTTCATGGTGTCTAGTTCTAGAATAAGTATATCTCATGGGTATGATTCTTAGTTTTCTATCATGTTTAGCATGCTTTTATAACATAATTTGCATGCTCAGGAGTGTTTCAATTTGTTTTTAGTTAAAGAAAACATGCTAATTATTTTCTAGTTTTCTAGTATAATCAACATGTTTCATATCTATTACATTATAGTTTAATTCACATGTTTATTATTTCCTAAATTTTAAAGATAATTTGCATGTTCTTTATTTTCTATATTTTAATTTATGTTACATGCTTATTATTTGTATAGTTATTTGCATGATTTTGTTTCTAGAATTAGTTACAAGTTTATTGTGTAACTTGTAAAGCTTTTTAATTCTTTACTTTATTTTGCTATTAAGTAGATTGCTAGGAGGTTTAAAATAATTTATTACTTTTATAATTTCATTCAATTATTTGTTTTGTATTTTATTGTATTTTTCTGCTAACTTTCTTTACAGGAATACTTATAGGGATGGCAATTTGAAACAGACCCAACGGGACCCGACCCCGATTGAAATGGTTTTTCCCCAAAAAATACCCCCGACAGGCCGGGGATAGTGTTTAAAAATAAATCCCCGACCATTTTCGGGCCGGGGACGGTGATATGTTTTACAGCCCCATACCCGGTTCCCCAATATAAAATTACCATTGTACCCCTGCCTATATATATATATATGTTTTCTCTCTTTCTTTTCTCATTTCAGGGTTAGAGACACTTGAGGTTGAGTCTTGAGTCTGAGACACACACATCGCACTCTCTCGCCTCCTCCTTTACGTCGCTTGGTTGCCTCCTCTACTCCGTCGCTTGGTCTCTCCCTACCCCGTCGCCGCCTCCTCACCGTCGTTGCCTCCTCCTCCTCCTCCGTCACCTCCTCTTCCGACAAATCTGAGCAGATCCCCACTGTTTGAGGTTGATGATGTTGATATATACATATATATACAGTTGATTTTGATTCTTATCAATAATCTCTGTTTGTTGTTGATATATACAATATATATGTATATATATATATATATTGTTGATAATCTTTGCTGTTGATTTTGATTCTTGTTGATATATAGTTGTTGATATAATCACTATATGTTTGTTGTTGTTAATGTTGATGATGATGAGATGAAACAGATCGATCTTAATCTCTATTTTTTTTTTTTTTTGGCCAGGGAATTTTGGGGTTCGGGGAAACCCGATCCCCGTTAGGGGACAGTGATAGGTTCCCCATTGGGGATCAGGGCTAGGGACTGGGAAATTTTCACCATCGGGAATCGGGGACGAGGAGTATGATCTCCGGCCCCGCCCTGACTCGTTGCCATTCCTAAATACTTATGCGAAAGAGAATGAAAAACAAAAAATTCCAAAACCAAATGAATAGAATTTGGGACTGTAAAATCAAAAGTTTTGGACTACTAACATTTTTGTTGAACAGAAATACCTAAGCGTGGAAAGGAATTTTGGACCAAATAGAATCCTTACGGATTGCTTATTTTTCTTTATAATTGAAGCAATTTTTTGCTTGAGTTTTAGTTGTGATTAATTTACCAATATGTTAAAGCAAGTTTGTTTGTTTGTAATGTTTTGGAACCATTTTATTTGCTTGAAATTGTTGTTGCAATTTTTAATTGCTTGTAATTTGATTAGCAATTTTTAATTGTTTGTAAGTTTTGGAACTTGATTTGTTTTAACCTAGTTTATCCCCTGAAAAACTTAATTCTAAATTTATTCCCCATGGACTAGGAGTAAACATGCTCTTGAAAGTTTTGTCAAAGGTTAACTGGGTCTTAAATGGGACCAGTGTGACCCCTCCAGTATTCCTGGAAACTTTCCTTACCATGTTTGATTCTAGAGTAAGTAGTGAGACTAGTTTTGAATTAAATTTTTGATTTTGGGATTTTCTAGTGTTACGTTTAGTTTTTGAAAACACAAAATAGTGAAATTCTGTTGTATTTTTCAGAAATGGAAATTGTAACTGCTACTGCTATGCTACTGCTAATGTTGGTGGGGATGTGAACCTTGGGCCAACTGACTTGCCAACCCCTGATGTGACCTCTATCGTCAATCTTGCTGTGACCTCTGTGGTCAATCTTTTTGCTACTCTTTCTGTTCCAGGGGGACTGCTCAACCATCATGAGCACCCAGAGAAGTTCACTGGAGTGAATTTCAAGAGGTGACAGCAAAAGATGTTCTACCTGACTAATCTCAGCCTTGCAAAGTTTTTGAATGAGGATTCACCAGCCATGGGAGAGAATGAGCAAGACAGGCAGAAGCTCATGGCTTTAGATACTTGGAGGCAGTCAAACTTCCTTTGCCGGAACTATGTTATGAATGGCCGGCAGATACATTGTTCAACGTGTTTTATGCCAAGAAGTTGGCAAAGGAGCTGTAGGATGCTTTGAACAAGAAGTACAAGACCAAGGATGTTGGGATAAAGAAATTTGTCGTTAGTCGGTATCTGGACTTCAAAATGGTAGACTCAAAAATCGTCATTAGTCAAGTCTAAGATTTCCAAGTGATTCTGCACGAGATTCATGCAGAGGGAATGTCGCTGAGTGAATCATTCTAGGCAGCTGCTTTGATTGAGAAGTTGCCCGATGACTGGAAAGACTTCAAGAATTATTTGACGCATAAGCAAAAATAGATGATTGTCGAAGAGCTCGTCGTCAAGCTCCGAATAGAGGAAGACAGCAGGAGGAAAGGGGGAAGTACCTGGCCAGTCCTCCAGAGTAAAGAAGGAGCCACTAACCAGTAAAAGCTCAAAGTTGGGGGTTAGAGGTGGTGTCTCTAAATGGCCGATCTACAAGTTGCAAGAACCTACTTACAGGTTTAATGGGAAGTGCTTTAACTATGAAAGCGATGGACATAGGGCGGTTGACTGCCGCAAGAAGAAAAAACCCTATAAGAGAAACCCTCCACAAAACAAAAGTCGGGCTCACATGGTTGAGATGGAGGATCTACCTCAAGATATGGACGACATGCATCTGTCAGTTGTCGTCTCAGAGGTGAACATAGTAGGGTCCAACCCGAAAGAATGGTGGGTGGACACTGGGGTCACTTGCCACATCTATGCCGAGAAGAAGATGTTCACAACTTTCAAACCGATTTCAAATGGTAAGCAGTTGGTCATGGGGAATTCTACGACCTCAACTGTTGAAGGAAAAGGTAAAGTGGTCTTGAAAATGACTTTCGGAAAAGAGCCAACTCTGAACGATGTCCTATTTGTGTCGGACATTCGTAAGAACCTTGACTCGAGGTCTCTCTTAAGCAAGCGTGGCTTCCGCATGGTGTTCAAGTCTGATAAGGTCATGCTGACCAAGAGCAGAGTTCATGTGGAGAAGGGGTATATATTGGGTGGTATGTTTAAACTCAATGTAATGACAATTATCCCAAAGATTAATGAGAAAGCTTCTTCTTCAGCTTATATGATTGAGTCCCCTGAATTGTGGCATGATAGACTTGGTCATATGAATTTGGACTCTTTGCATAGATTAATCCAAATCACAAGTGAAACTTGTGTAGAAGCAAAATTGACTAGGACTTCATTTCATTATATTGAAAGAAGTACCGAACCTTCAGATTTAGTGCATAGTGATGTGTGTGACTTGAAAGTCGTATAATCACGTGGTGGCAACAAGTACTTCATCACTTTTGTTGATGATTGCACTAAATATTGTTATGTGTATTTGCTTAAAAACAAAGATAATGCGATTGATAAATTTATTCTTTTTAAAAATGAAGTTGATAATCAACTAAGCCGAAAGATAAAGACTTTAAGAACTGATCGTGGTGGAAAATATAAATCGTCGTTTATTGAGATTTGTGCTCAATTTGGAATTATCCACCAAACTACAACACTATATTCTCCTCAGTCAAATGGTGGTGTTGAGCGAAAAAATAAGATGTCGAAGGAAATGATGAATGCAATGTTGATAAATTCTGGGTTGCCACAGAACTTGTAGAGGGAAGCAATTCTCTCAGCAAATTACATTGTTAATAGGATACCTCAAAAGAAAGTAGACAAGAACTCCGTATGAATTGTGGAAAGGCCGCAAATCTTCTTATAATTTCCTACGAATGTGGGGGTGTCTTACAAAAGTGGCAGTACCTACACCTAAACGGGTTAGGATAGGTCTGAAAACCGTGGATTGCATATTCATTGGTTATGCATATAACAGTAGTGCATATAGGTTTCTTATGCACAAGTCTGATATTTTAGATATACACAAGAATACCATTATGGAGTCAAGGAATGCATCCTTCTTTGAGGACGTGTTTCCTTGCCGAACTCGAGGAGATGATCAAAGTTCTGAAAAGAACATTGAAAATGATCCTAGTGATAGTGATCAACATGAAGAAGTAGATGAGCCAAAAAGGAGTAAGAGGGCAAGGATATCTCCGGACTTCTTGACTTATATGTTAGGGGGAGAACCTCGAACTTTTCATGAAGCTGTGACTTCACCTGAAAGTCGTCTATGGAAAGAAGCGATTAAAAGTGAAATTGACTCCATCTTATAGAACCATACCTGGGAGTTGGTTGATCTACCCCCAGGCAGTAAGGCCTTGGGGAGTAAGTGGATTTTTAGAAGAAAGATGAAGGCCGATGGGTCAATTGATAAGTATAAAGCTAGGCTAGTTATCAAAGGATACAGGCAACAAGAGGGCCTGGATTACCTTGATACGTATTCACCTATATCAAGGATTACATCCATTCGCATGGTGGTTACGATATCGGCTTTACATGGTCTGGAGATACACTAGATGGATGTAAAGACAACTTTTTTAAATGGAGATTTAGATGAAGAAATTTACATAGAGCAACCCAAGGAGTTCTCAGCTTCAAGACAAAATAAGAAAGTCTGTAAGTTTGTCAAGTCATTGTATGGTTTACAGCAAGCTCCTAAACAATGACATGAGAAGTTTGACCACGCTATGTTGTCAAATGGGTTTAGGATCAATGAGTGTGACAAGTGCGTATATGTCAGAGATACTGACAAAGGTTACGTTATTTTGTGTCTATACGTTGATGACATACTCATTGTTGCTAGTAATGATAAGATGATTAAAACTACCAAGAGATTGTTAAACTCTAAATTTGACATAAAAGATATGGACCTTGCAGATGTGATTCTGGGTATTAAGATTACCAGAACATCTGGTGGTATTGCACTTTCTTAGTCTCATTATGTTGAAAAAATACTTGTGAAATTTGGTAAATCAGATACGAGTGTAAGACACCAGTGGACTTTAGTCTACATTTGACCAAAAGTAATGGTGAGAGTGTCTCTCAGCTAGAATATTCTCGAGTTATTGGAAGTTAATGTATCTGATGAGCTGTACAAGGTCGGGTATAGCCTGCTCTATTAGCAAGCTTAATAGATACACGAGTAATCTTAATGCTACACATCAGAAAGGCATTATGCGGGTGTTGGGTTATCTCCGCTACACCCGGGATTATGGGTTACATTATACCAGATACCCAACGGTACTAGAAAGGCATAGTGATGCTAATTGGATATCTGATATAAAAGACTCCAAATCCACTAGTTGTTATCTATTTACCCTTGGAGGGGTAGCCGTGTCTTGAAAATCTTCCAAGCAGACAACGTATATCGAGATCAACGATAGAATATGAGTTTATTACTTTAGATAAAGCAACTGAAGAAGCTAAATAGGTTTGCCAATTTGTTGAAGATATTCCACATTGGCCAAAACTTGTGCCTGCTATCTGTATTCATTGTGATAGTCAATTAGCGATTGGATGGCCACAGAGTAATATGTATAATGGAAAGTCTAGACATATCCGTCGTAGATATAATTCCATACGACAACTACTCTTGAATGGAGCGGTCTCTCTAAACTATGTAAAGTCTAAGGACAACACTGCCAATCCGCTAACCAAAGGGTTAACTTGAGAGTTAGTAGAAACGTCGTCAAGAGGAATGGGGTAAAGGCTTTTAGTAAATGTTATCAGAACGGAAAACCTAACCTAACTAACTGGAGATTCCAAAATCTAGGTTTAAAGGGACAACCTAACTACGTGTAACGGGTGAGTCACTGAAGAGATAAATCCTCTTGCCCATTCCTATATTCAGTGATACTCTGAGGGTGAAAGGTTAAGCTAATATTTTTAATGACCCAAGTGATGTGAATAATCAACTATGGTATAATGAGATACCTTATATAGGTCACCTATGTGAGTGCAAAGTAGGGCCATTTATTTAAGAATTGACAAGGCCGAATCCTTTAAAAACACTCTCTGAATCAGGCTAGTGTTCCAAGGCCATATCGGACACACCAGTGAAAACAAGAACAACGGTTAGAATAACTCTTGTGTGAGGTCTATTGTCTTGGTTTACACAAACAGCATAACAGTTCAAGCCATCACGTTCACTGGTCAGCAGACAGTAAATCAGATAGGCTTTCATTACGAAAGATTCAAGACCAACATCTACCTTTTTTGATACAAGGTTAGTCTGTGTGCTCTCTTTTCGAGTCTTTGTTGTTAAACGTTACCCGTCATTCTTATTTGGTCAATTTTTATTCATGTAACGGGTTGTTGCAAAAAATGATTTTTTGATTTGAGAATTGAATGAAAATTGTCTCATAATGTTGGCCTCATGAATGAAAATTGTCTTAGACCATGAGGGACACATGGCCTTAATAGTGTCTTAGACCATGAGGGACACATGGCCTTAATAGTGTCTTAGACCATGAGATACACATGGCCTAACCATGAGGGACACATGGTTTTGGAAGCCATGAGGTACACATGGTCTTGCCATTTGGCTATATAAGGGCATGCTCAACATTGTGAACATCATCACAAAAATAAGCTAAGTTCTTTCCTCCTCTTTTCCCCATTGTGTATTAAAGGAGCCCATCATCTTTGGTTGGAGTAAAAAAAATTTTGCTCTCATATTATAGTCAGTCTACTCCTATAATATATTCTTCATGTGTGAGAGAGTGCTGGCATTGTCAGTTCGCTGGAGCTAAGCAAAAGATGCTTCTGCGTTAGCAAGTTCTAAACCGTCGTATCTTGAGAGACAAATGCCGACATACCTCCAGCACCCACGATGAGGCGGTGAATCTGTTTTAAGGAGACTGTGATATCACACAGGCTTCGGTTTGCTTTCTTTTTTCATTTCAGTATTTTAATTTGTTATATGTATTTCTGTTCATCAAGATGTAATTTCCCATGAATTCTTATTCTACGATTTTTCCAATTTAAATTACCATAAATCTATTTCTTTTATTTAAGTCACACAATTTGTACAACAGTACCAACGGCATAACAACCCTACCAATAACACCTCTCTCTCTTGGCAACCAACATCCATATCCACTCTCACACACAACTGCACATATTCAGACACCTCATGGCCATCACAGTAACCCACAACCACCACTCAATTCAAAACCACCTTTTGCGGTGGCAGCTGGTAATTCCCTTCTCTGTCTCTCTCATCTACACGCAAAATCCACCATTAGTTACACGACCCCTCCATGGGGGTTTTAAGACAACTGGCTAGGCACCTTTCAATTCTTCCATCACTACCATGGCAGCCATTCCTCACTCCCTATTTACCAACAGCCACAGCCGCCTAAATATCCACCCAAACACCATCACCCACCCCTTCTTCCTCTCCTGTTATACGGCCCAGCACACATCCACACTAGTATTTACTCTAACTTACCCTCTCATCAAAATATTTCTCTTTGTTGGGATGTCTAATTTTAGTTTTAGAGAGTGAAAGAGATAAAACCATGAGTGCTCAAATTTTAGTGAGAGAAAGTTAGAGGTTGGGGGTAGTTGCATGGAAACAAAAAAAGAAAAAAGACAATATAGGCTGTTTATAAATAAATAAATAAATAAAATAAAATATACTGTTAACGGAGTTGGATTTTGCAATTTAGTGTACATTTTTCAATCGTAGTGCCCAAATAAGGCGGTTGTGTGTACATTTTTGAATCATAGGGAGTGTTCTATGTTTTCAAGTTAAACTGCAGCGGCAAAATGTAATTTACCGTAAAAATAAATAAATAAACTACCAAGAATCACCACCCATACCATCACTTATTAGCATCTTTTTTCTTTTTCGTATAGAGATAACAAAGAATTTTCTCTACATTTCAAGGATAATTAGAGTGTGTAATTGTCTCTATTCCTTATCTTTTGACACAAGGCATAATAGTACAACCTAGGACATGCTGAATAAAAAAATTAAATAACAACTTGCCAATCAATAACCAATTAATCCTTTTACCTGTGAAATAAACACAGGCAGGATTTATGCATCTATAGTTAAACATTACACGACAAATCTCCTTGAGATTTTGAATGCTACGAAAGAAAAACCTACAAAATAACATAACATGTTTTGTTTTTAGTTAACTATTGGATAAAACCACATGGTTTACAGCAAAGCGAGGAAAAATAGCATTTCCTCAAGCTTGTTAAGAACTATACCGCAAACACTTACCTGCAACTTCAAACAGTATTAACAGAGAATCAAAAGCACGCAACTATTTTCCAAACCCTATTTGGTGCACAAATAAGATAGTGAAATGTGTAAATATTTCTTTCCAAACTAATAAACAGAGGAAAGACAGTAAATCTTACAAGTAGATCAAAACTTCCAAGACCACGTGCTGTGTCAACATATAAATGTCTCCCTAATATGTTGACTTGAACTCTAATATATAAACTAGTCATAGTCATTGCCCAAAGGGAAACCACCATTCTTGTGAAACCTGCGCAAAAAAAATAATATTATTAACTAACAATAAATGCCCATTATAATAGCTTTACTGCTATAAGATTATATAAAATTACAAGAAAGAATAAATAAAAATTTGTAAGCTACACACCATACAAATAAGAAAAGTGAAAGGTCAACAATATCGTACTTAGAATTTTGAGTCTCTCCCATAGCTCAAGTTTCTCAGAAGATGTCAGAGTGTTGGGCTGACCCTTCCCTCTTATTAGCCTCTCTGTCAAGTGCAAAAGGTCTAGCTCTTCTGCCACCCTACTACTCAATTCGAGCATTGAATGAGGCAATGTTGTTGTATCCGATATTCGTTGAATGTTCTCAAAATGCGCTTGCATTCTATTAATATTAGTCAAAGAAACACAAAATTCAGAACCTGCATACATTTGTTTCTCAAACAATTTACAATTAACCAATAAAAGAAATGATAATTGGATTTCAGTTCTTAACTGGGCCTTAATGAGCTCATCATTTTCGCGCTCCCCCGCAAGTTCTCTCTCCAGATCGGAGAGCCTGCGTCTGTGAGCATCATAAAGGTTGTACAGAAGATACCCACTTCCTAAAGCCCCAAGTGTAAGGTAAACCTTCCTCCTATGCCTTCTCCAAAACTCCCTATCACAACAACATAAAGGGATAAAATTAAGCAAACATTTATTTCTCACAAAACCCAACCACTGAATTTATAGATACAAATACCCAGATCAAGATACAACCAACTCAATCACAAAAATAATTAATTTCAAGCACAACCCAATGATATAATACCAAAATAAAAAGAGCCCAGATAAGGAAACAAGCAATTGAGGCACAAAAACAGTTGGATTTCACAATACCCAATTCATGTGCATACATGGAAATGATGATATAGGGCTTCTCCGAGCTCCAAATTTCCCAAATTAAACAAACTACAACATAATATTATGCAGAAAACACAAATACACAGGTGATGACAACTTCGATCCGAAGTAAAAAGAGAGGCAGTGAACCAACCACATTCAATCTCCGTTTGTATTTCGGTATGTACAACTAAGTTTACTTTCCCACCGACCTCAACAACTGCCGGACTGTCCCCCCTTCTCTCTCTCTCTCTGGAAAACGCACTTTCTCTCTCTAGAGCCAAGGATTAGGCCTTGAGAGGGGTTTAAAAGGACGAACGTCACGAAGTTAGGCCACCGCGAAACTTTTAGAGCAAACTCAGGCGCCGTTTGGAAATATTTTTTTTTTTTAAGTGACAGAAGATAAAATAGGTTATTTTAATCATAATAAATAAAACATCATATTCAATTCATAATTATTACACTCTTTTCTCACAAAAGAAAGTTAAAAAACCAAAAAAACTCTTCTCAAACTAAATTTTTTAATCCAAGTTAAAATAATTAAAAAACTCAAAAAGTCAACTCACTTCCTGAACAGACGTTCAAATTGGCAAAATCTAGTCTTGGAAATATATATATATATATAAAAGGTAAATTAGCATTGACCTCCTTGAAATTTCATGAAATTATTTGGGTGTGTTTGGTTTGTTTTTGAAAGAGTAATTTTCAAAAAAAAAAAAATTAGAGAGAGAGTTTAGAAATTTTTTTGGTTTGCTTGGTTGTATATTTTGAAAGTAGTTTTGGAGTTTGGAATGATTTGATATTTTGTTATAATTGAGTAGATGTGTGTGTGAGAGAAAAAAGTGATTGAAAATGAGAGATGAGAGAAAAAAAATGATTGATTGATGTATAGGAGAGATAAAGTGATTTTATAATTTTTTTAAGAAAAATCACAAACCAAACAAAATTTTGAAGTTTTTTTTGAAAAACAACTCTCTAAAAAACAAACCAAACAGCCCCAAAGTACTCCTCCAATATTTTGGCCTATTTTGAGAAGTGAGTTAAAAGCTACTTCTCAGCTTTTAACACATTTTTTTCTCTCACAAAAAAGTCAAAAAAATATCAAAAAAACGGCTTTTAATTATTTTTCCAAAATAACCGTTTGAAATACCACCCATTTTTATTGAATAATATTATATGAATCAATTAGTGTAGTCTAATTGATGATGTGACATAATTTAAAAGGTTTTAATATTTATAATTTGTATAACGAGTGAGATCAATAATAATATCATAACCAGTGTTTGTATATTAGTTAGTATACTAATTGGTACATATAGCACCGCCGATTTTTATTAAAAGTTTATTTCACTTTCCTTAAATAAGTGCATTTATTAGATAAGTGCACTTATTTATATCATATTGCCTCCCTAATTTTTTTTATAAAAATTCAAAAAAAAATTTATTATCCCAGGTAGGCAACCCAAGAGGGAGTGAATTGGGTTATTAAAAATTATACAATATTAAAATTAACACAATATTCAGAATTTTAACAAACAAAAAAAAACTGAATAATAATTATCAATATAAAAGTAAGAGAGATAAGGAGAGAAAATCAATGGTTCGGCACGCCAGGTCTACGTCCACTCCCGAAGGAACCTCATTGAGAATTTTTTTACTATCAATTGAATAAATACACCACCAAGCTTATAAATTTGGCACATGACTTACTCTTATCTATTGAACTTCACTCAACAATAAATGCCTTATCCTTTCAAAATCTCTCAAGAAAATAATGAATAAAAATAAGTGGTACTTTTAAACCCTCTTTTACAATAATTCTTTCACAAAGAGTAGATATGAAAGTGTAAGAACAAATGCTACACTTAGATCTGAAAGTGAAAGAGCAGAATACAATATACTCAGAATTTTGGAGCACACAAAATTTTTTCTCTTCAAGTTGATTTTTCTTCATACACAGCACTTCTATTTATACTCAAAAATATACCCGTTGGAGAAGACAAACGCTCCTCAAGATGTCAGCTGAATGAATCAATTTGGAAGAGAATCACGTGGAAAAAAATTTGCACTCTTGCAAATTTGAACATCTTTAGGTATTAGCCAAAATTGTACAATAAAGCAAAAAGTTAATGATGACTTTTCACATGCTATGATAATGTTTCCACTAATAATGTCTCTAGGCCCGGTCCTGAGATTTTCTGGGCCCAGAGCCGATAATCAACTACTAAATTTCTAGGGCCCTTCACATTTTTTTTTATTGAATGAAAAAAAAATTAAAGTAAAGGACAAAAGATTTGTATTAAAATCATAAAAAATACTTAGCATTACATTATAACAACTAATAAGTATCACTTGATCCTCGCTTTTCTTGCATTTTTAGAAGTAAATAAATAAATCATACTTGCATAATCTAGTTTTTTTGCAAAATCATTTTCAATGGATAACAATGCTAATCCATTCAATCTTTCTTGTGACATGGTTGATCAAAGGTAATTTTTGATGATTTTTAACTTTGAAAAGCTTATTTCCCCCGATGCAACTGTAACCGGAATAGTTAAGAGTATCCTATAAGCAACCCATGAATTTGGGAAATAATTTGCCATCAACTGCAGATGATTGAGCACTTCAATTGGTTTATTGACTTCTTTTGGCAATCTCTCTTTCAAGACTTTTAGCTCCATCAATATCGAAAATCTCACCATGTTTTAAAAATTCTTCAAGGTTCACACACCCCGCCTTCAATGATTCATCACTGCACTTTTTCAAGTCAAACAAAAAGCCAAAGTTTGCCTCGTATACTTTGAATTGTTCGAACCTGTTTTTGAGTGAACAAAGGGCTTGATCAACAAAATAAAGGAAGTAACCAACTCTAAACGATTCTTTAGCCGACTAGGTCATCTATCCGCTAACATTCTCATCAAATTGTTTCTTTCTAGAAATGATTCGCTTTTCAACAAATGTAGGTTCAATTCCCAATTCACTTACCATTTCTTTAGCTTCAACCATAGCCTCCGTGAAACCAACTTCTCTATACATTGCAACATACTTAACAAGCCCATCTAGCTGCTTTACAGCAACTGCGACATCCATATCTTCACTTTGAAGAAGCTTGCTAATAGAGTTCACATGAAACAACAAATTGTACCAAATTACAGTACTAAACAAGAACTCAAAAGTCTCAAGTTCACGAGTTACCAGGGATTTAGCTTCACTTTTTGCAATCGAATCTGTGGTAAGATTGTTGTACAAGTCAACTAAAGCATCTCTTATTTTTTAAGCTTGGTATCTTAGTGGTTTAACACTTTCAATGCGACTTTCCCAACGCGTTTACGACAACGACTTAACCATGAGGCCTTCCTTTAGATTATCTTTTAAAATTTCCCAACGTTGAATGGAAGATGAAAATAATACATATATGCATTGTACCACACCAAAAAAAGTTTTTGCTTTAGAGTAAGAGTTGGCCATATCACAAAGCACAAGGTTAAGAATATGACAACCACACGACATATAAAATGCTCTAGGATTTACTTGAAGTACTCTTGTTTGAATACCTTTGTTTTTGCCTTTCATGTTAGAGCCATTGTCATATCCTTGCCCTCTTAAGTCATCAATATCAAGTTGAAGGTTAACTAATGCTTCTTGAAGTTTATCAAAAAGTCTTATCCCTGATGTATCATCCACATTCAAGAATTCCAAAAAAAACTCTTTCACTTTAATTGGACTTGTTGAAACATCTATGCATCGTATAACAAGAGACATTTGTTCTTGATGGCTTATATTCGGTGTACAATCAAGTATGACCGAAAAGTATTTTGCTAGTTTGATTATCGACAAAATTGCACTTTTGACTTCCCCGGCCAACATTTGTATCACCTCATTTTGAATTTTGTGACTCAGATAATGGTAATGAATCTCACCCTTTTCTATCTGCCGCAAGTGTTGTTCCATCGTTGGATCAAACTCGCCAATCATTTCAATTATGCTTAAAAAAAGTCCATTGCTTTCTTCATAAATCTTCTCATGGCTTCCACAAAAAGGAAAATTATTCTTGGCAAGTGTTTTCACAACTGCAATTCTCAACAATAAAACTCGTCTCAAGTGCTCTTTTTCTTTGTTAACTTGTTCTTGTATACTTTTATCTATTGTTTGATGCTTTCCCAATCTTTCTTCCAACTCAATCCATTTGCTCATGCAAGTAATGTGCTCGTTACCACTTTCATGGCCTTTAAGTCTCTCACCAATATTTCTTCAGCCTTTAAATCCTTCGGTAGCCAATTGAGTCTTATTTCCCTCTTGCTTAAACAACTTACAACAAAAGCAAAATACTTTATCCAAAAGTTCCGAGTATATCAGCCATGTCCTATCAATTTTTTCTCCATTTGGTAAATGCTGAATGTAATGAACAGGTGAGAAATGCCTATGCCTAGAAGAATCATCCTTAGGGAAGTTGAACTCACAATTTCTTCTCACAGGACCTCTTTCAACTAAAAAATCTCGTAAATTCTGGTCAATTATTTTCCAAGTTCCTGGATCATCTATATTTGAATGCTCACATTCCGTATTCATCTCATTATCTTGATTGGCTTCTGCACTCCCAAATTCCCCATTTCCTTCGTCATCCACCAAATTTTCATTCTCATTATCCACCAAATTTTCATTCTCGTTATTCACCAAAGTTTCAAATTCTTCACTATTCAAGTCTTCAACTAATTGTTTTGTTTGTTTGTCACTCATAAAGAATTTATCAATAGCTCATCTTTGACACTCGACTAATTTTTCAACTCTTTGCTTCTTTTTCCTTTTTGCGAATCCAGACGGATAATTTCTTTTAAGAGTCATGATGAGCTGAGATCAAAATATTTTTTTAGATCAAATCAAAACAAGAGCACCACCACTTAACAAAACACACAACTTTTAAATTATGTGATGTGAACTATTAAACTTAAATGAATTCTTCTTGATGATGTAAATACCAATATTATAATAGCAATTAATTGGGCAAAAGACAAGACAAATATTTAATTAATTGAATAGAAAAAAAAATATTTACATGTGCTTACTGTGCTGAGATCAAAATATTTTTTTAAATCAAAATTCAAAACAAAAGCACCACCACTTAACAAAACACAAAACTTTTAAATTATGTGATGTGAACTATTAAACTTAAATAAATTTTTCTTGATGATGTAAATACCAATATTATAATAGCAATTAATTGTGCAAAAGACAAGATAAATATTTAATTAATTGAATAAGAAAAAAAATATTTACCTATGCTTGTTGTGCTGAGATCAAAATATTTTTTTAAATCAAAATACAAAACACGAGCACCACCACTTAACAAAACACAAAACTTTTAAATTATGTGATGTGAACTTGTCACGACCCAAACCCGCCCCTATAGGTTTAGCATCGTAACCGGCCAGTAATCCTTGGATTACCGAAGGCCTCTGAACAGATTAACAAAATTAAGGGGCTCGCGGAAGCTAATACATAAATATAGTTGTCCAATGAGCTGTGCTGACTTATATGAAACGGAATATTTAAAAACTTTATATACATAATCAAAAGTCATTCATACATTATACCCACATACATTAAAGTATCTTAAGTATAGCCAACAGAACAACCGAGTCTTATATAAATAGATACAATAGAACTTAAACACTTGAGACACTCCAGGAACCTCTACGTGAGGCACAATGGTTGGCTGACAACAGAACACAGATCCAGACAAAAGCCTTCAGGCTCGATCTCCAAAATGGCCACCTATATATATACATACATAGTGAGCTAAGGCCCAGTGAATAACATCAATTTAAAGAGGTTAGTGAACGAAATCCGAACATATCACAAGCGTAAAACAGATCATAGCATAAACATTCTCGTATCAGAACATAATAATGGTACATCCCATAGAACACATCACATAACGTCTTCCGACTAGAGTAATCGATTCCGGATACCGATTAAACACATATCACCACAATGAAGTGGCTAACGAGATCTCGTAATCACATGAATGGAATGGACCCGCATTAACATGCCGTCCCCCATGACTTGGGACTATCTATGGATGCCATAACAGATTTCAAACATGGAACATTCGTTCACGAAAACAGATATCATTTTAGAAATGGTAACTTATCATAATTCATTTGAAACATAATTCATATGAACGTATCTTTACAATAACGTTACTCACAGTGGTTCTCACAAATGGTCAATCAATCTCCAAACGTTGACCTACAGACACAAAAGCACATAACACAAACATATCTTATCATTACACATTCAGGTGGCCATTACGGCTTAGCTTTCATTACAATAGCTTATATTCTTTCTTATCACATTGCTTAAAACACACTCTTATAAACTCTTAACTTAGTACATTCTTTTTCTTAATGTGTTTCTAATCCATAACCCATTACTATGGCTTAACTAAGTCTTAGGAATGCCTAAGATGCAATGAAGATGCCAAAACATGAGTTGGAACACTTAGTCAAATTTTTGAAAACAGGGTCTCCGCTCGAGCATAGCTTTCCTCACTCGAGCGGACATGCAAACATGAGAGGGGTCGCTTCAGCGCAGATTCCTTCGTTCGAGCGATCTGCAAAAACATGAGACTTCTGGGAGCTTGCATTTCATGCTCGAGCGGACTCATGGTCGCTCAAGTGGAAGTGCCCGCACTTAGAGCGGTCGCTCGAGCGTGAACTCCTACGCTCGAGCGTAGATGCAGAATCTGGAATTTCCAGATTGCACCTCCAGGCTCAAAACTCGAATTCAACTCATCAAAACACATCTCTTGGGCCCCAAAACTTGAGATAACCTAGTAAACTTGTAAAATATGAAGAATAAAGGATCATTTCATAAAATCATGGCCCAAGAGTTTGCCAAAAGTTCACAATTCATCTTCAAATTCAAAAAACAAAACATGCATGTAAAATCTTTTTTTCAAACCTCATGAAACTAGCAAATTGAGCTCATAAGCTCCATGCATGTAAGAAATTCTTCCCAAAACATGATTTTAAGTGAAGGAACATGATAATTCAAACAGACATGTACCAAATAACTCCCAAAATAATTTAGATGCTCAAAATCAAACTAAAATGACAACCCTCTATATATATGTATACATGCATGTGAAATTATAATCAAATCCTCCATCTTCTTGACCAACATATGTAAATTACATGCAATGATCCTAACAACTCCATGAATTCATCTCTACAACACATAACTCTTTGAATTAATAGTCAAAAGCTTACCTAGAGTCTTGAATTACTCTTGTTCTAGCACAATCTTGGTGAATTCAACACAAAACCTTCAATTCTTCTTCAATCTCTTCCTTTCTCTCTCTAGAATGAGTTCTCAGATTTTTTTTGCACTAAAAGGGTAAAAGAAATGAGCTCAAAATGAGCTTAAGGCTCATATATATAGCTATGATGCTAAAACACATTAATTAGAATATTAGGCTAACCAAACACGACTTAATTAATCAGACTGAATCAATTTTTAATAAAATTTGTCATATGGTTCTAAAAATTCCAAATAACATATTAATGTAATCAGTTTCGTTTTCGGATGTCGATAAGGCTTTCAATTTTCATATTAAAGCGGAATTCCAGATAGATATTTCTACAAGTAACAGAGAGAAATCCAAAATCATGCAAAATACAAAACAAACACATAATTTATTTTAATTCTCTCATTAGCATCATTGACTACGGATTAGCAACTAATTACGAGTCGATGTTGTTACAGAACTATTAAACTTAAATAAATTTTTCTTGATGATTTAAATACCAATATTATAATAGTAATTAATTGTGCAAAAGACAAGATAAATATTTAATTAATTGAATAGAAAAAAAAAATACCTATGCTTGTTGCTGCTTCGTCTGGGCTGCTGGTGTGTGTTTCGTCCTTGCTCGTGTGTGCTATCAAACAAATGTAGGGAAGGTTGGATTAAGAGATAATAGGGTTAGGAATTAGAAAAATGGGCCTTTCAGACTGTTGGGCTGGGCCTTAAACTGTTGGCCTTTTAATGGGTCAAAAAAATTAAGTTAGTTTGGGCCTTTTTTAAAAAAAATTTGGACTTAAAACACACCTAACATATTATACTAACTTATAATAGGAGGGGGCCCCTATTTTGGGCATATTTTGAGGGGCCCTAAGCCATGGCCTTGTGGGCCTATAGCCAGGGCCGGGCCTGAATGTTTCCACATGCTAATATATATGATACAATTAATGTTTGTGTAAAAAGTCTAATTGCTCCCGTGATGTATGCTATTTGTATTAAATGCATTATATATATATATATAATATTCTAATCACATATTTGCATACAAAGAAAAATCTCTTTAAATAATATTTATAATAGATCTGAAAATATATATCCTCTTTAAATTAATGTATATGTTGTAGAGATTTTAAACTAAATATATCCTATCACTCCATATAAATTTTGTCAAAAGAAGACAACCCATCAATATCAAATTTGTCAAATTAACACAACTAATCAATTTTAATTTCGTCAAAAGGTGAATAGTGACCAGCCGAACTTTTCAAAATCGTAAATAGTAATATTTTCAAAATATTTCCATTTAAATAATATTTATAACAAATATAACATACAACCTATAGTTTAAACAGATTTAATTTTGTGTCAAATAATATAGAACATGTGCATTAAAAAATCCAAATATGTGTATTAAAATATCCAAAATTTCAAATAATATTTTAGACATCATCAAAATTAAATAACATGATTAACAATCTCCCCATTTTTTATGATGGCAATACAAGTATGTTTTTGACGCAAAATTAAAATTAACAAAATATTTGATAACTCTGCAAGATATAATTAAATCACATGCATACACAAAATATTCTCCCCCTTTGACATCATCAAAATAAAATATCTGAGATGCCAAAATATAATAATGGTCCTTAGGTCTTGTCGAGCGCACAAAATGTTGACAAACAAAAGATTTGAGCAGATATGCATCGAGTATTGGATCGATGGAGTGTATAAAAAGTGACAAGGATATAGGCAAAGAAACGAAATTATCAAGTGTTGGAGAAAAAGAATTGTTTTAGCTTCTTGTGTAATTATGTCATTCCTTACCTTAGCTATCAATGGTTCGGACCTGCATGAGGTGCCTGTAATGCAGGCACATGAGAGGTTACCAGTGGTGCAGGCACATGTTATTCCTGTAAATGAGGGTCCTAATGTTATTGGTAATTGAAATGATATCGATGTTATTAATAACACTATGACTCTTAGTATATAGGCAATGACTGTAGTTTCCAATATGGCGCAACAATTACAAGCAAGAGTACAAGAAAATCAGCAATTGAGAGATGAGGTATGATTGTTAAAACAACAACTGGTTAATATGTGTAAGGAGAAGAAAGAGCTAAAAAGGAAAAATGCACAGTTGGAGAATGCGATGCAATATTATGCAACAGTTATAATGCCAAGACTCACAAAAGTCGAAAATAGAAAGAGGCATATAAAAGAGGCTCATGAAAAATTGTTGAAAGAAGTGAAACGGAAAAAATCTATGAAGCCTTCTAAAAACTTGCATGTAATCGAGTAATATTTTCTCATTCTAAAATAAAATTGCAAGCATTTCTCCTCTCCTTTTTTTTAAAAACAATTTAAATTCTATCTTTGCAAAAAAAATTTGGTGGTGCAGATAAGAAGTAGTGCAGATAAAGAATATATATATATATATACTCTCCCTAAAATTATGCATAGAATATACACAAACCTTTTTTTTTTTAATAATTGTTAATCTCAAAATATATGAGTCTCCCCCTAAATTAATACATTAAAAATTACATAAATTTGAAGAAACAAATTATCAATCTATAATACCAAGGGCCATTAAGAGCCGGCCATAAACAATTATACCAAGTGCACTAGCATAAAATGAGAAAATAAAAATAAAAAATAATTTCTTCAGAAAAGGTAAAAGCAACCATTATTAAATCCAAGAGAGTTTGGAGCACATACAACAAGTAAAAAAATATAACACAGTGCAAAAAGAATTTTAACATGTTGATTGGTGATGACCTTAATGATCCGAAGAAATGGAGAAGATCTTGTAGATCGGTGATGAATTTTTGTAGATCGATAATGGATCTTGATGGATCAGTCACGGATCTTGATGGATCGGTGATGGAACTTGATGAATCGGTAAAAATGGTGATGCAGATTTTAGGTAGCGAAGTGATGGAGCTTGGTAAATTTGTGAGGGATTTAGGTGGATGATGGTAGTGATGAAAGTGATGGATGATTTTGTAGATGGTGGAGCTGGTTGTAGACAATGGTGAGGATGAAGATGGTGTCGGCTGAGGATGAGAGGAAAAAGGAGAGAGTAAGAGAGCAAGAGAAAGGAAAAAAAAAAAAGAGTGAGGGAGAGAGCGACTGAGAGATAGAGACAGAACGGGTGAGAGAGAGAGAATTTATATATATATGTATATAATTTTAGTATTATTATTGTTATTATTTTTTATAATAATAATAATTATTGCTATAGTTATTTTATTTAATTATTTATTATAAAAAAAATTATTTACTTATTTTAAAAAAAATTAATATAAATATTATATTGGAGTATTTATCATACCAAGTCCAGTTATAATATAACAAAATTATTCTTCATTTAGAGGCTTGGTAAATATGTCAGCTAATTGATGATTTGTAGGCATGAATTCGAGTTCAATGTCACCTTTAAGCACATGATCTCTTAGAAAATGATGTCTTATTTCAATGTGTTTAGTGGGTGAGTGCTGAATAGGATTTTTTGAAAGGTTAATGGCACTTGTGTTGTCACATTTTATAGGAATATGATCATAGTGAAGTCCAAAATCTTGAAGTTGTTGTTTCATCCAAAGTAATTGTGCACAACACCCAGCGGCGGCAATGTATTCTGCTTCAGCAATTGACAGAGCCATTGAGTTTTGTTTTTTGCAAAACTAAGAAGTGAGTGAGTGTCCAAGAAAATGACAAGTGCCACTAGTGCTTTTTCGGTCAAGTCTACATCACGCAAAGTCGGCATCTGAGTAACCAAAAAGTTCAAAGGTAGTTCCCTTAGGATACCATAATCCCAAATTTGGAATGCCAATAAGATATCTGAAAATACGTTTGACTGCGGTGATGTGTGACTCTTTCGGTGCGGATTGAAAACGTGCGCACATACAAACACTAAACATTATATCGGGTCTACTTGTAGTAAGATGGAGTAGAGAATCAATCATACCTCAATATTTCTTTTCATCTATAGATTTACCTTGCTCCTCTTTGTCAATTTTTATTGATATGCTCAATGGAGTTGCTGCAGGCTTTGATGATTCCATTTCGAATCTTTTAAGTAGATCCTTGATATATTTCATTTGATTTAAATGAATCTCATCATTAGTTTGTTTAATTTGTAGACCAATGAAGTAATTTAATTCCCCCATCATACTCATTTCAAATTCGCCATGCATATCTTTAGCAAACTCTTTGCACAAACTTTCATTAGTAGCACCAAAAATGATATCATAAACATAAATTTGAACAATTAGCATATCTTCCTTTTTGATTTTTACAAAAAGTGTTGTATCAATTTTTTCTCAACAAAAATCTTTGTCAAATAGAAAATTACTCAATCTTTCATACCAAGCTCTAGGAGCTTGTTTTAAACTATATAAGGCTTTTGAAAGTTTGAAAACATGATCCGAGTATTTATGTTTTTCAAAATCGGGAGGTTGTTCAACATAAACTTCTTCTGAAATGTACCCATTTAAAAAAGCACTTTTAACATCCATTTGATATAATTTAAAATCTTTAAAACGTACAAAAACAAGTAACATTCTAATAGCTTAAAGTCTAGCAACTGGTGCAAAAGTTTCATCAAAATCAATGTCATCTTCTTGATTATAACATTGAGCTACTAATCTAACTTTATTTCTAGTAACAATTTCGGATTCATCAATTTTATTTTGAAAAACCCATTTTGTACCAATAACGGGATGATCCTTAAGTCGAAGAGTTAAAAACCAAACTTCAATCATTTCAAATTGATTTAATTTTTCTTGCATTGCTAAAATCCAGTTTTCATCATTTTCAGCTTCTAAAAACGATTTTGGTTCAATTTGTGAAACAAACGCTAAGTTACCACAAACATTTCTAACAGAGGACCGAGTTTTTATACCTTCCGTCACATCACTTATGATGAGGTCTTTGAGGTGGCCATGAGCATACTTCCATTCTTTGGGTAAATTTGAGTCGTTTTCTGAAAGAGCATATATTTCTTGAAGTTTTTCCATTGTCATTTCTTCTTTATGTTCGCGTACTGGATTTTCTTCATTTTCTTTTATATAAATGTTCTCCATGCTTGGTTATTTTTCTACAATATTATTACTTACAAGATTTTTAGAAATAATGATGTTAGATTCATAAAAAACAACATGCACAGATTCTTCAACAAGTAGAGTTCTTTTATTGAATACTCTATAGGCTTTACTTGAAATTGAATACCCAAGAAATATAGTTTCATCCGATTTAGCATCAAATTTTCCTAAGTTATCTTTATTGTTATTCAATACAAAGCATTTATAACCATATGCACGCAAGTGACTAGTATTAGGTTTTCTACCTTTCCAAATTTTGTAAGAGGTTTTCTTAAGAATAGGTCTAATCATAGCTCGGTTTACAACATAGTATGCAGTGTTAATAGCTTCCGCCCAGAAATATTTAGACAAATTATTTTCACAAAGCATAATACGGGCCATTTCTTCAAGAGTTCTATTCTTTCTTTCAACTACACCATTTTGTTGAGGAGTTCTAGGGGCAGAAAAGTTATGATTAATTCCAAATTCATCACAAAACATAATAAAATCATCATTTTCAAATTCTCTAACATGATCATTTCTAATACTACAAATATTAAGATTTTTTTCATTTTGAATTCTTTTACAAAGTCTTGAGAAATTATGAAAAGCTTCATTTTTGTGTGCTAAAAATAATACCTATGTATATCTAGTATAATCATCAACACATACAAGAGCATATGATTTTCCTCCTAAACTTAATGTTCTAGATGGTCCGAATAAATCAACATGCAAGATTTGAAGCGGTTTAGTAGTTGAAATGATAATTTTGGATTTAAAAAAATTCTAGTTTGTTTTCGAAATTGACATGCATCACAAAGTTTGTCTTTTTCAAAACAATTTTTGGTAAGCCAATGACTAATTCATTTTTTGAAAGTTTGGAAATTAAATCAAAATGAGCATGTCCTAATCTTCTATGCTAAAGCCAACCATTATCATTTATAGCAGATAAACATTTAATGTTAACATGAGAAGATAAATCATGTAAATCAAACACATATACATTCTCATGTCTATAACTTACAAATAAGTTTTTGTTTTCTAGGGTGTTCTCAATAGTACAATGAGTTTTCTCAAAAATAACTCTATAACCTTTATCACATAGTTGACTAATGCTGAGCAAGTTATGTTTTAAACCTTCAACAAGTAAAACATTTTCAATAATAGGAAAAGGATTTTTACCAATACTACCTACACCAATGATTTTTCCCTTGCTATTGTCGCCAAAAGTCACATATCCGCCATCTTTTGGTTGGAGTGTGGCGAACATAGTTTTAGTTCCGGTCATGTGTCTCGAACATGCACTGTTGAGATACCATCTATCGTTACTGGATTTTGTCTTGAAACATACCTACACAAAATTGATTTTTCTATTAGTATCCATATTTTCTTGGGTCCATAAAAGTTAGAATTTGACATTCTTGAAATGTCTTTAGGAATCCACATCTTTTTTATTTTAGCAAAAGGAATTCTTTTAACAGGACATGAAGGTGAAATATGACCTTTTGTACCACAAAAATGACATGTGAGATGAGAGTGACTAAAAGATGCATGCACAAAATCATTTTTGACGGTTTTTACTTTTGAAAAAGGTTTATATCCAATTCCGGCTCTACCAAAAGTACGATTTTGATTTTTAAGAATTTTATCTAAAGTCTCTCTATCTTGAGTGAATTTTAAAAGAGTACTTTTCAAGTCTTCAATATTTTCTTTCAAAATAATTTGCTCATTTTTTAAAGACTCATTTTCTTCTTGTGAAACAACTAATCTTTTCTCAGAAGTTGAAGACTCTTTTTCGAATTAAAATCTCATCTTCCTTTTTCATTTTTATGGCTTCATTTTCTAAAGTATTTATCTTGGAAATTAATGATTCATTTTCTTTTGATAAACTTGAAATCACTTTCTTTTGACAATTACTTTTCAAACTAAGTTTCTTAAATTCAGCATGTAATTCATCAAACGTAAAAGATTCATCATTTACCTCATCTTCATTTCCAAGTGCCATTAAGCATAGGTTAGCAACCTCATTTTTGCAAACTTTGGTTTCTGAGTCGACTTCGGTTTCTGAGTCGCTTTCGTCGCTATCTTCTCCCCATGCCGCAATTATGGCTTTTTTCTTGTCTTTCTTGAACTGTTTCTTAAGTTCTGGACATTCTGACTTGTAGTGTCCAGGTTTGTTGCATTTGTAGCAAGTAACTTCAGATTTTTTGTGATTTTTTTCCTTTTGAAAATCCCTATTATTGAAATCTTTTCTAAAAAAATTCCACACGCCTTGTTTCTTTTTCACAAACCTTTTGAACTTTATAGTGATAAATGTCATTTTCTCATCATCATCTGTATCATCTTCCTCTTAATGTTTCGAGGTTGATTTGAAAGCTATTCCTTTCTTCTTTTTGTTGTCCTCTTCTTCTTTTTCTTCTTGCATTATGAGCTTATTAGTTAAGAGAGATCCCATTAACTCATCTAGACTTAGCTTTGATGAATCATTGACTTCGGTAATGGCAGTAACTTTTGTCTCCCAACTTTTTGGCAATGGCCTAAGCACTTTTCTTACAATTTCAGCATTAGTATAAAATCTTCCAAAAGAAGTTAAACCATTAATAATATCAATAAAGTGAGTAAACATTTGAGGAATAGTTTCATCAAGTTTCATTTTAAAGAGTTCATAATTATGGACTAACAAACTAACTCTAGATTCTTTAACTTGTTCGGTTCCCTCATGAGTCACTATAAGCTTGTCGCAAATTTCTTTTACGGTTTTGCATGTGAAAATTCTGTTGAACTCATTGGCATCTAAGGCGCAGTATAACATGTTTGTGGCTTTGACATTAATTTAGGCCATTATAGTATCTGATTCATTCCACTCATCTTCAAGTTTTGGTACCCTAAGTCCATCTACGGTTTTGGTAGGAATTTTTAGACCATAGCAAATATTTTTCCAGCATTCATAATCATTAGATTGAACATGTATGGTCATCCTAGTTTTCCAATAGCTAAAATTTGTGCCGCTAAATAGTGGTGGCCTATTGGAGGCTTGTCCCTCAGGTAAGGAATAACTAGGAGTTGTCATGATCTACTCTAAGACGGTTAAGTCACACAAACTAGAGTCTAGGTTCTGATACCAATTGTTATCCCAGGTAGGCAACCCAAGAGGGGGTGAATTGGGTTATTAAAAATTTTACAATATTAAAATTAACACAATATTCAGAATTTTAACAAATAAAAAAAACAAAATAATAATTGTCAATATAAAAGTAAGAGAGATAGAGAGAGAAAATCAAACACTGAGATTTATAGTGGTTCGGCACGCCAGGCCTACGTCCACTCCCCAAGGAACCTCATTAAGAATTTCTTTACTATCAATTGAATAAATACACCACCAAGCTTATAAATTTGGCACATGACTTACTCTTATCTATTGAGTTTCACCCAACAATAAATGCCTTACCATTTCAAAATCTCTCACAAAAATAATGAATAAAAATAAGTAGTACTTAAACCCTCTTTTACAACAATTCTCTCACAAATAGTAGATATGAAAGTGTAAGAACAAATGCTATACTAAGATCTGAAAGTGAAAGAGCAGAATACAATATACTCAGAATTTTGGAGCACACATAAATTTTTCTCTTCAAATTTTTTATTTTTCTTCATACACAACACTTCTATTTATACTAAAAAATATATCTGTTGGAGAAGACAGACGCTCCTCAAGATGTCAGCTGAATGAATCAATTTGGAAGAGAATCATGTGGAAGAAATTTGCACTCTTGCAAATTTGAACATCTTTAGGTATTAGTCAAACTTGTACAATAAAGCAAAAAGTTAATAATGACTTTTCACATGCTATGATAATGTTTCCACTAATAATGTTTCCATATGCTGATATATATGATACAATTGATGTTTGTGTAAAAAGTCTAATTGCTCCCGTGATGTATGCTATTTGTATTAAATGCATTATATATATATAATATTCTAATCAAATATTTTCATACACAGAAAAATCTCTTTAAATAAAATTTATGATAAATCTGAAAATATATGTCCTATTTAAATTAATGTATATGTTGTAGAGATTTTAAACTAAATATATCCTATCACTCCATATAAATTTTGTCAAAAGAAGACAACCCATCAATATCAAATTTGTCAAATTAATACAACTAATCAATATTAATTTCGTCAAAAGGTGAATAGTGACCGGCCGAACTTTTCAAAATCGTGAATAGTAATATTTTCAAAATATTTCCATTTAAATAATATTTATAACAAATATAACATACAACCTATAGTTTAAACAGATTTAATTTTGTATCAAATAATATAAAACATGTGCATTAAAAAATCCAAATATGTGTATTAGAAGATCCAAATTTTCAAATAATATTTTAGATATCATCAAAATTAAACAACATGATTAACAAATATAATTATTTAAATCATCTCAACCAACCCTAACAATTCTAAGTTGTTGTTTGACAAGTGGGTTGGGTTTGGCTTGGGATTAAAAAAATATTAAAAGATAAAATAGATTAAATAAGACAAAATATCACATTTAAACTATAATCATTTTACTTTTTCTCTTAAAAAAATAAAAAAGTCAAAAAAAATTAAAAATTCTGCTCAAACGAAGCTAATTTAGTTAGGCTAAATTAATCAAAAAATCAAAAATTATGCTAAAAAAGCTATTCTTAAATAAACCATTGATATGCTTATTCACATACAAATCAAACAAAAATTATAAATGTGTTTACTTTTTTTGATAATTTGATGTATGAATTAATTTATGCATACCAATTAATTTTGTGGTCTTAAAATTAACAGAACAAATCTCTAATTAGAGTGACTTAAACTCAAATCTTTATAATTCAAATTCTCCAAAATAAAACGTCATAGAATAATATACGAATCATTGCTCAACGGATGATCAATAGTTACTGTTTTTTAAAACATGAAAAACATTATATTATAAACGCCAACAATGTATAAACAAAACTCTAGAGAGCCATCACAATCAAATAATAAAAAATAAAAATAAATCTGACAAAAAAACAGTTACGAGTTAAGAAAAATTATCAATCTTCTCAAATATGTGATTTAATTATATTATAAACACCAACAATGTATAAACAAAACTCTAGAGAGCCATCACAATCAAATAATAAAAAATAAAAATAAATCTGTCAAAAAGAAAACAATTACGAGTTAAGAAAAATTACCAATCATCTCAAATATGTGATTTAAAAGTAAGATCTATTTTAAAGTGCGTCGTCCCGTCGACGTCATTCCCATCACTGCTGCCCAACTCCACTGCCGCCGCTGTTGCGAAAGTAGAGTTGAGAAATAAGGACACTCACAATGATATGAGAGAAGGCTTAATAAATAAGGGAAACATTATGAGACATCTAATAAAATAGTCCTATTGTATAGGTGAAGTGGATACAAAGTATCAATAATATTAGAATGATTCTTTTTTATTTTCCTTGTACTGTTTTACTTATTTTCCATTTATACTTTATGATTAACTGCAAACCACTGCTATCTCAATCACTTTTAATACTCTAATCACTATATACTATTATTTTAACAATACCCATATCAAAATAAATACAAATAATCAAATAGGAATTGGTTAGGTAGAACTTCGTGTTTACTTCTACGAGTGGATGGCAGGATTAATTTTCTAAATTAATCTATTTATTAAGTCAAATACTAAGTTATCAAATAAATATATCATGATAAGTTTTGATTTGAACTCGATAAGATTTGCTTTGATTCTCATTGGGATGAATTGGTTGGACCTAGATTATGATTAAGGAAATGAGTCAAAATATTTTATCAATTAACATTGATAATGCAGTTTGTTCGACAGAAAACGAGTTGGACTAATCCAAGCGTTCCATGGGAATATTATCCTTAGTTCCTTCTACTTTACTTGCAACAAGTCCAATGGGAAGGTATCAAAATGGGAGTGGTTCCTTCCCGTGGACCTTCCAACGATCGCGTTAGATTAAACGTGATTTGGATAGTAACATAAAGAATTTTGGAGGTTGAAAAAGAGATAGAGAGAGAGAGAGCGTTACCCTTTACCAACATCCTATCGAAGCTTCCTTATATCTCTTGCTAATCATTTTATTGTCTATTCATGTTGTCCCATTGGCCGAAAGTCTTCCACCTACCTATCATCGGCCATAGCCGTCTCACCCCCCTTCGCAGTGAGAGGTCTTGTTGCATTAAATGCCTAATGTATGGTGTCAACAATTCTGTAGGATCTTTGTTTGCCACGTGGCTAGCCCCTTTACTTGACACACAAGCCCAAATGCTACTGGGCCTAGGCCAGTATCAGCTCCTCTGCCTCCTTACTGGGCCTACTGTTGGGCTTTTACCCACGTTATTGTTTGAGGAGCTTAAGACAACATTGGGTTGAACCTCACCTGGGCCATGGGTTGTGCCCTCCTAGGCTATGCCCATCAAACATGATTATCTGCAAAGTTATTAATAAGAGCACATATGGTACGATAAAATGAGTTGTACTTTTGTCTATTGTAATTTTGTATTTTTTCCCTTATTTGGTGCGTCTTATCTAAATGAAAACATTTATTCTTTCCTCAAACCCAATGAATAAATATTCCACTTTATCATGGAATCATTTAAAAATGAATGCTGCTATTACTACCATGAGCTTCCGCTGCCACCACCCTCCTTTCACCACTTTACCATTATTGCCAAACATTGTTACACCCTACCACCGTTGCCACAACCATCATCAGCTTATTACTACCATTACCGTCACTGTCAACCTACCACCACCACACGCTACCACTACCGCCACAACCACCATCAACTTATTATTACCATTACCGTCATTGTCAACCTACCACCACCACTACCTTACCACTACCACTACCATTACCAACCATATCCACCATCTTATTATTACTGTCATAACCATCATACTGCTATCATCATTACCACCATCGCCACCAATTCACTGCTGCTATAACTACTATCATAACTATCAAAATTATCATGATCTATACAATGTGAAATTCATTGTTACTAGTCTGATAAGTAAATAGAAAATAAAAAATATTATTCCATTCCATAAAGTTAATAAGTATAACTAAAATACAATAATGAGAATTGTCATTCTATTATGATGTCATTCCCTGTGAGTATAAAAGGATGGCAACAAATTTGTTTTTTTTTTAGTTTTGCGTGTGAATTCTTGTGTTTAAACTTAATATTTTTAGTAATACAATTTTATATGTTGCTACAAAATTTATTTTTAACTTACCTACCACTATACTTTACCTTATCCAATCAATATTTTCTCAAACCATTTGTGGGGAGGTGGTTTGGAATACTCTTCAGATCTTGGGAGACGCTAGTGATCCTCAGCTAGTCACCTGAAAAGATACAAACACTCCGGTCGGGGGTGCCGGAATTAGCACTCCGACGAACAAGTCAGTTCAGACACTTAGGATAGCTTCTTTACTAAGTTAAGTGAAGTGATTCTTACATACCTTTCTAAATATGTGGTTCTTGTATTTATACTTGCTTTTTGGGCCTCGGGGCCTGAGCCTACTTTTATCCCATTCCCCTTTTATTTATTCGGAGCTACTGATCTCTGGCTATTCGGCCTTCCTAACGTATTCGGCATCATAGTCACGCAATATAGAGCCGAACAATATCTGATTTCTGGGGTACACACCTTCCGACTCTTCTATTTATTCGGCTCTCACAATTGCCCCCCAAGCACTTTACCAACGACAGTTGGCTGGAGTGCTTGGTTTCGAATTTTGAAAAACTAGAGCCAAAATTTGGCGGTTGGCCTCATCCTCATGCGGATATCTAAGAGCACCCCTTTCGGTTGTCGTGTCGACTTCCCGCCCTCTCGTACATGTCTATTTATTGCGATATAAAATTCTGACGTCCTTTCGAGTATGTATTTTATGACGCTTGTCGCTAGATTGCCTTTTGAATCGTCCCTACAACTCTCTTCTCCGATATCCTCTTCGTCCTTTGTAAGTTCTCTTCTTCCTTGCTTCGAAGACTCTTTCTGGTTTATTCCTTCCTTGGCATATTCTTATAAACTGTAGGGTATGGCGAAACATTTAAAAGACCTCCTCTCATCAGATCGAATTGCTGGCTTTAAACGTCATTTCTCCATTCCTGATGATGTCCGTCTGTCGTTTGTGGCAGATGGCACTCTTGATATGGAGAGAGAGGACAAAACCTCGATTGTCTTTCCTCTTTTGTCAATCGCAGAGGGTGGAGTCCGTTTTCCCCTTCACCCGTTTCTTAGGGCTGTGCGTCGCCATTGGGGTTTAATCCCTTCCCAATTCAATGTGAATTTCTTTAGAATTATAATGAGGGTTGTAGCGCTCAACCATCACCTTAGAATTAACCTTGGCATTCCAGCCATCCAGCATTGCTATGCCTTGGCTAAGTCTTCTGGTCGGCACGGCGTTTCTTTCTTAGCTCCAATGATATCGACCATCAGCTAATTACTATGCTTTCCAGTTTTGGAAAACGAGTTGATGATGTTATGGTCGTTGTCCAGGGTAACTGGGAATTTGGCGAAAGGGAGGATCACGTCAACCTTATTCCTAGACAGAAGGGCGAGCCAGGTGGCCGATTGCCTTCTCGCTTTTATTATTTGTTCATTTTTGTTGTAAAGCCTCTTCTTTGAAATGTTACGGCTTGGCTTGTGCAGGGAACGACTTGAAGAAAGTCCTGTCTTCGACTGACGACGTCATTCTTTCGAATATCAAAGTCACGCTCAAGTATTTCGACCGTCGAAGTCTTCAGAAACAAGGGAGGGCGGCCCACATTCTGCTTCGTTATGAGCCGACATATACGACCTTCTCGGCGGCGGAAAATATCCCTGTTCCGGAGGGTGAAGATTCTTTTATTGCTCTTATTTTGTCCGACTTCAAAAACTTGAGGCAGGTTGGTTTTGAAGGGTCAGATTCGGAGCAGGATGTAGCTAATGTTACCACATCAGATCAGTACGAAACCGAGTCTGACGAGGTATTGAATTCGGACGATCCTCTATCCACTTCGGGCCGAAGAGATCTTTCACTTGACGGCATTTCTTACGGCTTAGAGGATCTTCCCACTACAGGCCCCAAAGACATGGCCGGGGTAAGCCTGACAAAACTTGCTAAGAAGGCGAATACGGAAAGGTTGGCCGCGCGGCAAAGAGCGGAGGCCCTTCCGTCTGAAGTACCGCCCGCCACCAGATCTCAACTCTCCCTGCCTGTTAGCGAATCAGAGTCCTTGCGCGTTATTATGGTAAAGACGGCAAAAAATCGGAATGCCGAATCTACTTTGGTCGTGCAAGACGACCAAGAAGTTGAAGAAGAGGCAGCGAAACGCCCTGCCGAATTTGAGGCCGACTCAGAAGAACAAAGCGGCAAACGTCCTCGATTAGAAGGATCGAATGTGGTCGTTCTTTTTGTCATTCAGCCGACGATAAAAAACATGCCGGTTTCTCGTGATGCTTCGGCGCTTAAAGATCCAGAAGTCACATTCAGCTTGGCTACGTCCGTGTTGTTGTCATTTGACACGGAGGCTTTCCGGGTGGAACCAGATCTGAATGCGACAGCACTAGCCGCCCAATCGGCACTTTTGGTACATATTCGGACTTTGTTTCACTTTATCCAAATACTGTTGAAGTTGTGGTTTTAAATTCTTGTTTTGCAGATTGTCGGAAGGATAGCCGATATGGGCCATCGCCATTGCGACGTCGTCAAACAGATTGGTCGTTTACGAAAGAAACTTGAGGGCCAGAGGAGAAGGGCCAAGGTCGAAGCTTTGAGGGCGAACAAGGAAGCATCAAGGGCCGAGGCCGAGGTGGAGAGGGCTCGTAGCGCGGATTAATTGAGATCGGATGCCGAGAAGGCGGCGGACGCGAGCAAAGATGCGCTCAAATTTTCCCAGAAGGCAGTCTCCAAACTGGAGGCTAAGGAAAAGGGAGAAAGAAGTGAAGGTTGGAAAACATGCATCACACACACACATGTTTATTACATAATTCGCCCTCTCTCGGAGGGACCAAAAGAATAATACAAATTAATTAACTAACAAGCTAATTAAATATTACACAACTACTTAACTAATTAAACAAAATTAATTAAGTTAAGAAAGCAATAAAACAGCCTCGGGAAGAGGGTCAAATGCACACATGCTCGGCTTCGCTCGGAAATCCAACGCCATGCTCATGTTGCCTCTGTTTACACTGCTTTATGCCTCTGAAAATTGCAAAAGTCCCAATGTTGGTTCTGGAACACTCCCTGAACACTGTGGGATGCCACTGGCCAAGAGAAATGATCACCGGCCATGGGGAAGTGGTCATCGACCACAAATGAAGCTCTCGGCCAAATATGGATAGCCAGCTGGCACTGGAGATGGCCGACCGGCCATCTATTCCTGCAGAAACCTGTTTGACAGCAACAGAGGACAAACAAGGCATGGCAATGCATTTCAAAGCAAATGTTTGTACAACCAACCTCCCTATCATGTTTATGACTCAAGGGAGTATGGTACTCGACTCTCGGGCCACCAATCGCGTATTTCAATGCGTGATGGCCAAAGAGGCCAAGTGTGCAATTTCAATGTCAAACGAAATGCACATAAAAACATAAGGCCCCCAATCTCTATCATGGTTGATCAAGAGAGATGGGATGCAATCATGCAAGCAAAACTAATGCAACATGGTCATGTTAAGGTAACAAGCATACCAAATGCAATGCAACCCAGACAAGCATGCAACATAGACATTCAAGCATGCCAAATGCAATTAAACATGAACAACATGTAAGGCAAGCATGCAACAACATGCAAGGGATGGTCTTACACCAAGATGGACAGCTCTCTACTAGGCCCAAAACAGTGGCCAAAATGCTATGGAATGAGGGGCAAATACACATACAAACATGCATGCAAATGGACTAACACTCAAGCATCAAAGAGACAACTTTTAAGCACACTTAAAAGAAGATAAACATGGACATATGGCATACATTCCAACTCTGAAATGGCATACTAAATGACTCCAAAATGACTCCGAAGCATGCAAACACTCACACAACGCATGGTAGGGGCCTCAAAACCCAAGACTAGCCTAAGCATTTACACTATAGCTATACAAAGCATGAGTGATATGGCCATGGAAGCCCAAAACAGTCCTAGTACAGCCCAAAATAAGCATAAAATCATGTTAGAGTAAAGCCAAAATATGCTAGGATGATGAGTCGAAACATCATGCACAAAAGGCTAGAAAACAAGATTTGTTCTACACCTATATGGAGCATGCAAAGGAGGACCAAACCAACTATGGATAGGGTCATGATATGGCAAAACATTACCAAAAATATGCTGAAATGTAAACCAAACAAGCTAACAAGACATGACAAAGCATGAAGCATGTGAAGCTAGTTTAGGGGGTTTACACTACAAGTGTATCATGCAAGCATGGAGTGACAAAACCAACCTAAAACAGATCCATGGCATGGTAAAACATCACCAAAAACCTACTGAAATGGACTCAACACAAGCTAAGAAAACATGCTACTTTGATGAGCTATGACTGGGGTTACATTACACATACAAGATGCATGCAAAATATGACCAAACCAGCCATGGACAGGGCCAAGGTAGGTCCCAGAAGTCACAAAAAATGGCCTGAACTAAACCTCAAAAATGTAGAGAGGCATGCTCCTTTGGAAGGCCAAAAAAGGCAACAAACAAGACAACAAGGAGAGAGGATGACCCTCTTCTACTTAGGACCTTAAAACACCATCCCCACCACTGAAATCCAGAGAGGGCCAATACAAGGTGGTCCCGAAGCTCACAAAAAATGCACAAAAATGAGGCCAAACAAGGCCTAAGAGGGAGTAAACAACCCCAAACACAAAAGTGATCTTAAACAAACTTCAAAAGGAACTCAAAATAAGACTTTTTTCAGTTTATGCCAAAGCCCAAATATGCTTGCAAGTATGGCAAAAATACGAAGCAAAACAATACTTAAAAGAGGGAAAAAAGTGTTAGCCTTGAAGCTCAAGGAGACAGCAGCTTCTTGGTCTGAAAAACCAGTCCCTTAGCCTCTGAAAATGGCCTCCAAGATGCTTAGAGTGATGGTGGAGGGGTTAGGTTAGGAGATGGTATGCAAAGGTGCAAGAACAATGCACTTTTGAGCTTGAATATAGAGAGAGACACAACTCTTGTGCCTTAGACCAATTTTTCAACCCTTGCAATGGAAGAGGAGCTCTTCTTTTATAGAGGAAGAAAGGTCCAAGCTTCTCTAAGAAGCTTGGAGCAAAGGGGCCAAGCTTCTCTTAGAAGCTAAAGCAAAAAGGGTCAAGCTTCTTGAGGAAGCTAGAGCAAAGGGGTCAAGCTTCCTCAAGAAGCTAAGAAAAGTCCAAGCTTCTCTTAGAAGCTTGGAGCAAAGGGGCAAGCTTCTAGGAGAAGCTAAAAAAGGGTCAAGCTTCTTGGAGAAGCTAAAAAGGGTCAAGCTTCTTGGAGAAGCTAGAGCAAAAGGGTCAAGCTTCTTGGAGAAGCTAGACAAGGGTTCAAGAGGTTCAAGCTTCTTCAAGAAGCTAAAACGAGGGATTCAAAAGGTTCAAGCTTCCTCAAGAAGCTAAAACAAGGGTTCAAAAGGTTCAAGCTTCCTCAAGAAGCTAAAACTAAGGGTTCAAAAGGTTCAAGCTTCCTCAAGAAGCTAAAA
Organism: Camellia sinensis; assembly: GCF_055761805.1. Classification (NCBI taxonomy): domain Eukaryota; kingdom Viridiplantae; phylum Streptophyta; class Magnoliopsida; order Ericales; family Theaceae; genus Camellia; species Camellia sinensis. The sequence continues at coordinate 163,000,097 of NC_138964.1, forward strand.
CAAGGGTTTAAAAGGTTCAAACCCCCTCAAGAAAAGGTCTCGGCCAGAAAAAGTGGCCGATTGACCAAAATCAGTGGCCGGCCGATCAAACACAATGCCAACCGGCCAACACCTTTGGCCGGTAGCAAGAAAACAGGGCTAGTGGCCTCAAGCCATGGCCGGTGAGGTGTGGGGATGGCCAACAAGCCATTCCCTGCCCTCAGAGGCAAAAACCCAAGTGCTTGGTTCACAACCAAGCACAAAACAGATAAGTTAAGAGATCTTGAGGCAAGGCGCGTAGTCGAGACCCCTGGGAACTCAAAACGAACACGAGCATAGATGATCATCGAGTGTTCAAACGATGACGTCCAAGTCTTGAGGATGGTCAAAAATTGGGTGTCTATAAGGCTGAGTTGGCTGAAATAAAGACGGCGAAGGAAACAGCCAACTCGGAGGCTTCCAAAGTATTCGAGGCCGGGAAAAATGCTGGACTCGCCGAGTATTTGGACCAAGTCCTGAAGTTTGAAAATCGAGGATTCAAACATGGCTGGCACAAAGCCCTTGCTGCTGCTAAAGTTTCATTGATTATGCCAATACCATATGAGCAAGTGGATGTTGAGCCATTGGAGTCTGATTCCGATGACTAATCTGGGCGACTGACATAGTTTTTAGGATGTTGAATGTATTTTTACAGTTTTTAATTTGATCTTTTTGCTAGGCATTTTCATGCGGGCTTGTAGCTTTTTGTTTAGTAATTTGCGTATATAAAATTTCATGAGTTGTGCTCAACTTGCTAAGGAAAATGTTGTTGATGAATGATATTGCTTTCGGTTATGGTTAGATTGGCTGCTTAGCTTAGGTATTTGGCCGACCAAATTAGTAAATCTGCCATTGCCTTAGCCAGGGTGCGAGCTTGCGAAGCCGAATGGGCCTAACTCGTGGGCTGGCTGAGGCACAGATTGATCGGCGCTTGCGCTTGAAAACATGGCAGACCAGATTAGTAAATCTGCCCTTGCCTTAGCCAGGGAACGAGCTTGCAAAGCTGAATGGGCCTAACTCGTGGGCTGGCTGAGACACAGACTGATCGGCGCTTGCGCTTGAAAACATGGCCGACCAGATTAGTAAATCTGCCATTGCCTTAGCCAGGGTGCGAGCTTACGAAGCTGAATGGGCCTAACTCGTGGGCTGGCTGAGGTACAGACTGATCGGCGCTTGCACTTGAAAAAATGGCCGATCAGATTAGTAAATCTGCCCTTGCCTTAACCAGGGCGCGAGCTTACGAAGCTGAATGGGCCTAACTCGTGGGCTGGCTGAGGCACAGACTGATCGGCGCTTGCGCTTGAAAACATGGCCGACCAGATTAGTAAATCTGCCATTGCCTTAGCTAGGGCGCGAGCTTACGAAGCCGAATGGGCCTAACTCATGGGCTGGCTGAGGCACAGACTGATCGGCGCTTGCACTTGAAAAAATGGCCGATCAGATTAGTAAATCTGCCATTGCCTTAACCAGGGCGCGAGCTTGCGAAGCTGAATGGGCCTAACTCGTGGGCTGGCTGAGGCACAGACTGATCGACGCTTGCGCTTGAAAACATGGCCGACCAGATTAGTAAATCTACCCTTGCCTTAGCCAGGGCGTGAGCTTGCGAAGCCGAATGGGCCTAACTCGTGGGCTGGCTGAGGCACAGACTGATTGGCGCTTGCGCTTGAAAACATGGTCGACCAGATTAGTAAATCTGCCATTGCCTTAGCCAGGGTGCGAGCTTGCGAAGCCGAATGGGCCTAACTCGTGGGCTGGACAGTTGTCATCCGTCTTTTGACGTTTGGGATTACTGACGTTTCCTCGGAAGAGCTGCGTACATTGAAGGATAAATGGGGCGGGTGCACGCCAGAGGCCCTACTTATTTCCATTCAGGAAACTTGGGAGGGACGAAGATTAGCTGAATTAGACGTCGTAATGAGTCGCAGTAGCGAGCCTATGCGTACGGGAAGAAGGACGTCCAAGGATCGGGAAACACAACAGCCCCTTAGTCGTCGAAGCAGATCGCCCCGAAAAGACAGGCAACAACGGGGAAATTCTACGCGCCCGTGACCGACAATCGAGCCTGATGCGACGCCACGACCGTTGAGTTTTGCGGTTTTTGTGAGAAATAGACGAATGACGGAGGCGGATTCTATCATTAAAGACCCAGGTGTGGCAGTTGAGTTCGCTCGACAGATCTTCCTGCCGGAAGTCCAATAATCGATGGTCGGACGTTAAGATTTCGAAATATTTTGAGACGGCATTGTAGACACCCCATTTTTGACAGCCCATAAGACTTGGGCGTTACTGATGATTTACTTGGTGGAGACAGGTGTGCAGGGCAAATGTTCAGTTTCTTCGGCAAGAAGAGAGACAAATCTCAACTTCACACCCCATTTTGGACCAAAGTTATTTTGGATGGTTTTTAGACCTTAAAACCCTCTCTTTCAAAACATTTTTGAAATAAAGTTTCTACAATGTTCCGAGGCTCACATTTTGTCAAATGATGCGCTTTTCGATAAACCGAGCAAGGACAAAGTGGAAATTAATGAAAGAGAGATGAAATCTTTAAAAAAATCTTTCAAAACACCTTACTTAGGGGTTTGAAGTTGAAGAAGAGAGGAAAGGAGAGGAGAAAACTAGTTTGGGAGAAGTTCGGCATGAATCCGGGTAGAAGCGAGTCAAGCAGCCCTCGCTGAATCGGGCTTATCTATCTGTACACTTGGAGTTTAGCTATGGGGCCACCACCGTCAGAAAGCTTACTTCCGGGGCTTCATTTTGCACTCAAGAATCTCTTAAAGCCAAGTCCGGGTGGGGGAGATATGATCAGCTGAAGTTGGGCATCATCCCGGTTGGATCGAATCTGCGCGGCTTCACCAAAATGAGCATAACTTTTTTCACAGGAGGAATTTTAATGCAAGGTTTGCGCCATTGGAAAGTTAACTTCCGGGGCTTCAATCTGGACATACACCGGCACTTTTTGACCTCATCGGCCACCCATCGGCACTCTGTTTATCAGACCGGCAATTTATTGTGCCGACCGGCCATTTATTTTAGCCGACCAACCATTTTTGCTGGCCAACGACCTTCTAGAGCATTCTACAGATTGAGTGTATGCCAGCTGTGCCAGCTGGAGGGCACAGACTGGATCCTCCATACACGTGTATGGAGGATATGCACCCTTGTTTAGCTTCCACAAGAAGCTTTACACTTTGTTTTGCCTATAAAGGAGAACCTCCCTCTCATTTGCACAGGTTCTGAAACTCCAGAGGCATACACACACTCTCTCCCTTTGTATCTCTCCCTTCTAGCTTCAAAGTGTAAGGTTCTTGGCTCCATTACCCTACACCTCATAACCCAACCTCACCATCATCCATTCTAGTAGCTTGAGGCTAATTTTCAGAGGTTAGGAGCTCCTTTTCTTGGATCAAAGGCTGCTGCATTGCTGCTCTTCAAGGGTAAGTCTTCATTCCTTCTTTTCTAGCCTTGTCTTGCTTCATATCTAAGCCATAGATGCTTGCTGTTTTGAGCTCCGACCAAAACTGAAAGTGGCATTTTTTTTGAGCTCTTTTTCATCTTTCATTAAGGGTCTTACCCTGTTTGGGACCCCCATTTTGCACTTGCTTCATTACCCCTTTGTGTGCCATAATCTTGCATAGTACTTTTAGCCTATGTGTAATCTGTTTCGGAGCATGATGTAAACTATAGATAGTCTTATTTTGAGCCCTTCTTCAACATTGAAGAAGGGCTCATCACTGTTTGGGATCTCCATATGCCACTTGTCATTATCCCCCTCTTTGGTCCCTATTTTTGCATGATTTATTAGCCTATTGAGCTTCTGTTTTTGGACCTTGGTCCGAACTGAAAATGGCCCTATTTTGACCCTATCTTCATGTTTCATTAAGGGTCTATGGCTGTTTGGGACATCCTTTTTATACTTCATGTTATAGCTCTCTTGGTGCCATTATTTTGCATAGCATTTTGAGCATACTTGTATCTGTTTTTGGGGTTTGTCGTAAACTATAATACATCATATTTTTGGCCCCTATTCAATATTTTAGAAGGCCCCTTCTCTGTTTGGGGCCAGCATTTGTGAGTTGCTTCATTACCCCTCTCTTGGCCCCATTTTTGTATGCTAATTTAGTCCCACTTGTGCTTACTGTTTCGCCATGCTTTGAACTGTAAAAATGCTTATTTTGGGGCTGTTTTTCTTCTATATTTTCATTCCATGTACCAATTATGCATGCTTTGTATAGCTGTAAGCCATTTCATGTACCTAGTTTTGCATTTCGGGAGAAATTCCGTGCATCGGGTGTCATTTCGCCTTGTTTCGGGGCTGTTTTGCCCCTCATTTTACTACTGATTTTTGCATGTTTGCATATCATATTCCATGTCTTTGCCATGTCTCATTAGAGTGCCATTTCGGTGCCTTAGGGTCGGTCCTCGGTTTGCGTGCACGTGTGCACGCATTTCGAGTATCTCATTTTTCATCTAATGGCCACTGATGTGGGTGCGGCTGAGGTCCACTCACATTGGTGTAAGTCCATCTTGCATTGTGTATGCCATGTTTCAATGCGTTGTGCATGTTATGTTGTTAGCATTGTGTGTGCCATGTAGTTTTATTGCATGTTTGTATGTTTGCTTGCATGCTTAGGTCGCATGTGCATTGTTGTGCATTGCCTCGCCTCTTGACCAATCATGATTGAGGTTGGGTCCCTTGTATGTTTTGTGTGCATTGCATTTGACATTGAAATGCATACTTGACTCTTTGGCCATCATGCATCGAAATGCGTGATTGACGGCCCGAGGGTCGAGGGCCATGCTCCCTTGAGTCCATTACATGATAGGGAGTGTGTCCATGCATACATTTGCCTAAAAATTTCATGCCATACACTGCTTGCCCTCTGTTGCTGTCAAAACTGTCTTCTGCAGGAAGTTTCTGCCGACCGGCATCATTCAGTGCCGGCCGGCAATCCTTCATGGGCCGAGGGCTTCATTAACTGCCGGTGGAAATTATATATTGCCGGTGGGCATTTCCTCCAGCCGATGATATTCTGCAGTGTGCAGGGGACCTGTCCCGGAACTTTGGCATTTTTTAGAGAAGCAAGGCAGTAAAAACAGAGGCAGTAATGGTATGGTGCGGACTTTCCGGGCGAGACGGGTTCGAGCATGCATCACTTACGCATCCCAAGGCAGGGCTGCGGCCACCTTCTTGCTGCATTTATTTTGTTAATTAATTAATGGTCTGTAATAATTAATTAGCTAGGATAGTCGATTTATTATTCGGACTGTATTATTCTTTTGGTCACTCCGAGCGAGGGCAAATCTGTAATAAGTGTGGGTGCGTGTGTGTGCATGTCTTTCAATCCCCACTTCTTTCTTCCCTTTTACTTACCTGCTTTGATGGTTAGTAATAGGTCATGTTTAAATTAGCATACCTTATGCTATGCATGCGTGCATCCATACATTTGTCTTGCATGCACCGGGCTCGGTATATCATGCTAACTGCATTTGTACTTCAATTCCAAATTGAATACGTGCATCAATTAGTTGTATTTCACGTGCCATGTTTAGGTTAGCCGAGCCTACTCTAAATGCATCCTGTATGTGTTGCATTAGACATTTAAAACATGGACTTGGATCATGTATTGATTACTAATGAGTTCTCTGTTTTGGCACGGAGTACGATGTAAGTATGTTTCATGCTTTAGCATATCACATGCGTGTGAATGTTATTATGACAGCATGTTTACCATGTGGCTAGATGCTTATGTGATAAACTGCTTGGATGCCTGTGGGTGAAGGTTGGACTGCCTGAGTTGGAAAAACTCGTTGAAATCCGTGTTTTAGCCTACTTGCGAGTAGCAAATTTCAAAATGTTTTTCCAAAACAAACGGATATGCAATGCTTATTTCCAAATTAGGCAATCTAGTCTATACTTGTTTGCTGCGCGCATAACATAGTAATTCTAGGCTAATAATTGGGATAAGAACACATAACGTTTTTAAAAATGGATATCATGGTTAGTAGAGGCCGATTTTCGGATCGGGCGAGAGGGGGTTCTCATAGCTGACCTTCCCTAATCGTACCCAAGTTCCCGAGCCGAGGCAACTTTGGTGATGACGGACACGTGGCCTTTGGCACCGAGTCAGGGTTTCCAAAATTCCCCCATAATAAAATATTTAGGTGGCGACTCTGTATCTGGCAAAGCAGTCCATGTTTGGCACTTCTTTTTCTAAAAATCTGTTTTCTCAAAACGATTTGCCAGACGCGGACTCTTTGGTTCAAGATTAAGAACCGTGACACAAATCGAGTCCGAACTGTAGCGGGGTCCCTCGCGGACGTGCTACAGGCATACATGGGGCCGTAAAAGGACTATATACTGCTTACGAAGTCGGCATGCGTCTGCGGGAAGCGCGACGTGAGAGTGAGAAAAAGGACGAAAGGAATCATAGTCTGGAGATTCGCGCGGAAAAGACTGAGTATGAGCTTTGGGAGCTGAAGAATGTTCAAACGAGTATGTCGGTAGCGGCCGGTCAATCTAAATTGGTCGTTGAGGAGAGAGTGACCCAACGGACCTCGGATTATGAAAACGGGTTTCAGGACGGCCTGAAGGTCGGGATAGAGAGGACCAAACGAGACCTTGTCGAGGAGGTCTGTCGATGTGAAAATCGTGGATTCAAGCACAGCTGGATCAAGACCCTTCAAACCGAGAAAGCTCTCGAAGCCGTGGGCATTGATTTTGGTTTCACCCCTGTATCATCATCACTACTTACCCTATTCCGATTTCAAAATTGAGAAGAGCGACGATGAGAGTGCCGAATAAATAGACTTTGAAACGCGAGAACAGACTCGCACCGAACAAATAGAATTTCTTTTATTTTCAACGTTCGTATTTGGTCTTGAAATATGATGTGTTTAATTAAACGTATTATTTTAACTTATTGGCAAGTTTTGTTTTGTGTGGTGCAAATGTTTAAACATGCATTGACCGGCTCGAATGGAGAACAATTCTCAGTGAACATTTATTCGGCCAGTGGATTGGTCCGAATGCATCTCTCACAAAGGCTCTGAATTCGGAGACTTAATCGGTCTTAAGGTGTCATGCACCAAAAGGGGCTCCGAATCCGGAGACTTAATTTGGCCAATCGTGATATCCACGAAGGGCACTCCGAATCTGGAGACTTAATCGGCCCTAAGGTGTCATGCACCAAAAGGGGCTCCGAATCCGGAGACTTTAATTGGCCAATCGTGATATCCACGAAGGGCGCTCTGAATCCGGAAACTTAATCGGCCCTAAGGTGTCATGCACCAAAAGGGGCTCCGAATCCGGAGACTTAATTTGGCCAATCGTGATATCCACGAAGGGCGCTCCGAATCCGGAGACTTAATCGGCCCTATGGTGTCATGCACCAAAAGGGGCTCCGAATCCAAAGACTTAATTTGGCCAATCGTGATATCCACGAAGAGCGCTTCGAATTCGGAGACTTAATCGGCCCTAAGGTGTCATGCACCAAAAGGGGCTCCGAATCCGGAGACTTTAATTTGGCCTTGGAAGGCTTAATCGGCCCTTAAAGGCTTGGGAGCGAGCTTGAGAAAACGAGAAGCTTTGTATTGCAACGGTGGAATATGTACAAGTACCAAGCCCACAAGTCGAGTCAACGATAGAATTTACGTAAATGTGTTGAATTCCAAGGCCATGGCAGGCTTCTTCCTGACATGTCTGAGAGCCGGTATGCCCCTGTTCCTGCGATGGATTCTATCTAATAGCGGCCGTCCTAGTTTGGACCCAATTTTCCATCGGCCGGTCTTCGGTCGGCTGGAAGTATCTTCTTTAGGACCAACTCTCCTGGCGTGTATCGGCACAACTGAACTCGCTGATTATACGACTTGGCAAGCTGCTGCTGATACCGTGCCATGGATGCCAGGTCGCGGTCTCTTCGTTCTTCGATTAGAATCAGATCCAGGGCAAGCATCATGTCGTTTCGGCCCGTATCAAAAACTTGCGATTTCAGAGTTGGGAGGCCGATTTCTAGGGGTTAGATTGCCTGGGTTCCAAAGCATAGAGCAAACGGCGTTTCTCTAGTGGATCTCCTCGACGTAGTACGATGAGCCCACAATACACTCGGTAATTCTTCGACCCATTTGCCTTTAGCTTTTTCCAGCCTCTTTTTGATGCCGTCCAAGATGGATTTGTTAGAGGCTTCGGCTTGACCATTGCTTTGGGGGTAGGCCGATGTAGAGAAGTAAGGCCGAATGTCATATTTGTTGCATAACTCTCGATATACGCCACAATCGAACTGGGTGCCATTGTCTGAGATGAGAGCTCTCGGAATGCCGAATCGTGTTATGATGTTTCTCCATACAAAGTGTTTAATGTCGGTGTCTCGTATATGTGTTAAAGCCTCTGTTTCGACCCATTTTGTGAAGTAATCTGTCGCGGCGATTAAGAATCGCTTGTTCCCTGGGGCCCTCAGCAATGGTCCTACGATATCAAGTCCCTACTGAGCAAACGGCCAGAGGCTGGTGATAGAGTTCAACCCTTCAGCAGGCAGATGGGTTAATAGGAAGAACTTTTGGCACTGTTCGCATTTTTTTACATAACTCTCCGCGTTAGCTCTCATTGTCGGCCAATAATACCCTTGTGTTATAGCTCGATGGGCCAGAGAGCGTCCTTCAGAATAGGCACCGCAACTGCCCACATGTATTCTGTCAGAAGGTCCTCCACTTTGTCAGGGTGCACGCATTCCAAATATGGACCAGATAGGGACTTTTTATAAAGCCCTCCTTGCGGATCCAGATAGCATCGCAGGGCTTTATTCCGCAACTTGTGTGCTTCTTCTTTGTCCTCTGGGAGTTGTTCAGAAAAGAGGAATGCAGCAATGGGGTCTATCCAGCTTGGTGCGGATTCTATAACGTTGACATGGATTTCCTCCGAAGGGCCAATACTCGACTCCGGGATGAAGCCTACTTCGATCGTCCGTTTGATCTCAGAATTGATGGCGGAGGTTAGGCACGCCAAGGCATCCGTATGCGTGTTCTGGTCGCGTGTTATTTGGTTCAGTTCGTGATGGTCAAATTTTGCCAGCAAGGAATTGGCCATTTTCATGTAGGCCGCCATACGGTCGTTTCTTGCCGCGTACTCCCCCTTTAGCTGACTGATTACCAATTTTGAATCACAAAGCACAAGCAAATGCCGAGTGTCGAGAAGGTGCGCATTCCGCAGACCGACTAGAAGGGCTTCGTATTCGGCTTCGTTATTTGATGCTTCGAAGACAAGCTTGACGGCCTGCTCAATTACTACGCCGTCTGGAGACATGATTACAACTCCAGCGCCGCTGCCCCTTTGATTAGATGATCCATCACAGTATAATTGCCAAATATCCCCGACATAAATTCTCCAGTTCGGCTTTAGTCGAACTTCAGCCTTTGGTCGAACTTCGTCAGGTTTGAGGTTGGCAAGCTCACTGGTGAATTCGGCAACAAAGTCGGCCAACACCTGCCCCTTAATTACGGTTTTAGGTAAAAACTGAATGTCGTATTGGCAAAGTTCAAGAGCCCATTTTGATACACGTCCTGATGCTTCTACACTCTGTAGTACTAATCAGTGGGGATAATCTGTTAGCACCCCAATGCTATGTCCCTGGAAGTAATGCATCAGTTTTCTTGCCGCCGTGACTAAGGCTAAGATGATTTTTTCCAGCGGAAGGTAGCGTGTTTCGGCATCAACCATTGCCTTGCTCACATAATACACCGGCCGTTGCTCCCCCTCTTCCTCTTTTAGCAGTACGGCGCTGACAGCCCTATCGAAAACTGCCAGATATAGAATGAACAGGTCACCAGCGGCAGGTGTTGTCAAGAGAGGTACTGAGTGGAGGTAGTTCTTGAGTCCGTTGAAAGCTGTCTCGCATTCGGCGGACCATTCAAAAGCCTTACCCTGCCGTAGTGTCTGAAAGAATTGTCGACAGCGATCTGTAGACCGGCTGATGAACCTGTTGAGTGCAGCGGCCATCCTCATCAACTTTTGGACTTCTTTTACTGAACGGGGGGAGTCGAGTTCCAAGATTGCTGTGACTTGCCTCGGGTTGGCTTCTATTCCTCGGTGATTGACGATGTAACCCAGGAATTTGCTAGAGCCGATTCCGAACACACACTTGGAAGCATTCAGTTTCATTCTGTATTTGCGTAAGATGCTGAATGTCTTTTCTAGATCGGCTATATGATTCTGTTCTTCTTTGGACTTGACCACCATATCGTCGATGTATACTTCCATAGTGTGGCCGAGTTGCTCTTTGAACATGGCGGTGACCAGTTTTTAGTAGGTTGCCCCTGCATTCTTCAGCCCAAAAGGCATAACTTTGTAGCAGTAGGTTCCTCTTGGGGTGAGGAATGCAGTTTTGTCCTGGTCATCTGGATGCATGGCGATTTGATGGTAGCATCTGTAAGCATCGAGGAAGCTCATGCGTTGATGGCGTGCCATCGCATCGACAAGCTGGTCAATTCTGGGTAGCGAAAAACAGTCTTTGGGGCAAGCTTTGTTCAGATCCGTGAAATCGACGCACACTCGCCAAGTCCCATTTTTCTTCTTCACCACCACTGTATTGGAGAGCCACGTAGGGTAAGTGACTTCTCTAATTGCCCCAGCGTCAAGCAGTCTGTCTACCTCTTCAACAACGGCGGCAGTGTGCTCCGCAACTGACCGCCGGCCTTTCTGAATGATTAGCTTACATTTGGGATCGACGTTCAGATGGTGCTGTAAAACTGACGGGTCTATTCCCAGCTTTCGTACGGAGTCCGCGCAAAGACGTCGAGGTTGTTGAGCAAGAAAGAGATCAGCTGCTGCCTGTCAGCCTGATTCAAAGAAGCGCCGATCATGAAGAACTTTTCTGGGCTTCCATCGATGTCAACTTAGTCTAAACCTTTCGTGGCCTTCTCATTTGGATACCGCCCAATGTCATCAAGTATCTCCCGATTCGGCACCTCAATGGAGTTTACTTGCAGTTCCTTTGGCATTTTGGCGGTAAGGAGATAACATGCTTGTGCCGATTTCTGGGAGCCGCGGATTTGCTCAATGCCGTGTTCTGTTGGGAAACATAGCAGTTGATGATAGGTGCTTGGGCCGGCTTTCAAGGTATGCAACCACGATCGCCCCATGATGAGAATGTACGGCAATGGCAGCCTGACGACCAAGAATTCCACATCCACCGTTCTGGATCCTACTCGGACGGGTAAGTTGATCTTTCCCAATGGGTACTTTGGATTGGCATTGAAGCCGAATAGTGGATAAGGAGCCGAACTCAAGTCTAACTCGTTGAATCCGAGTTTGATTAAGGTTTTATAATACATAACCTCCGAAGTACTGCCCTGGTCAATAAGAACGTGTTCGACGGTGAACCGGTTTACGCGTAGCTCAACAACCAATGGATCGATGTGAGGGAGTGTTAATCCGATCAAATAAGAGTTGTCAAAGGTGATACTTGGCGTTTCTCGGGGCCGCCTTGCTGGCGTGAGTTGCTGTTGGGGGCCTGGATGTGATTGGATCGCATATACGGCCGGGGCTGCTGGCAGGCTGTATATCATGTGGACGGTGTCACGCGGAAATGCATCCTTTGGAAGGACAGGTGTTTTGATCGCACTCCTCCGGACGCATTGTTGGAGACGTTCGTCCTTTGCCAACTCCTCAAGATGATCTGTTGAGGCATATCGGCCGTCAGTTTCTTGCTGTCGGGCTCGAGATCATCGATCATCTGCCCTTGGGGGTCGCTCAGAAGCCTAGCGCACTATTTGTTTGGATTTTGCTATTTCCGAGGCTAGATCACGACGAAGGCGTTCGTTCTCAGCGATGATGTTGTCCAACCTCTGTTTGGGTTGCCTAGCTTGTGCCATGGTCACTTGTATTGTCTTTTGCGTTGGGTTTGAAGATGAGCAGAGGTCTAACGCAAGTCTTGCAGCGATGGTTTTTGGTCCAAGCAAGTTTGCTAGAGTGAGGTCATCTCTCCGTGTGGTCTCGTCAGTAGCTATCGGAGGATCTTCAGTCACGCCTGCCATGGATGTATTTGAGTATTTCCACAGATGGCGCCAATTGTGGGGAGGTGGTTTGGAAATACTCTTCAGATCCTGGGAGACGCTAGTGATCCTTAGCTAGTCACTTGAAAAGATACAAACACTCCGGTCGGGGGTGCCGGAATTAGCACTCCGACGGACAAGTCAGTTTAGACACTCATGATAGCTTCTTTACTAAGTTAAGTGAAGTGATTCTTACATACCTTTCTAAATCTGTGGTTCTTGTATTTATACTTGCTTTTTGGGCCTCAAGGCCTGAGCCTACTTTTATCTCATTCCCCTTTTATTTATTCGGAGCTACTGATCTCCGGTTATTCGGTCTTCCTAACGTATTCGGCATCCTAGTCACGCAATATGGAGCCGAATAATATCTAATTTCTGGGGTACACACCTTCCGACTCTTCTATTTATTCGGCTCCCACACCATTTATATTAAAATCGAATTAAAATAAATATAATCGGATTGGAAAAATTTTGCCGTCATTAAGCATCCAAGCAATAGAATAAAATGAACATTCTACTCTACCTAGCCTTATATTTCATTCCCACATTATTTCATTTATTATCATAGTAAATAATAAATGAAGTTTATAGAGTTCCAAGGTTTGGACTTCTTATCCCTCAATCAACCAAAATAATTCACATTTTCAACTCGTATCCAATTACCCATATGTATATAAGCTTGTATGTAGGGGTGGATATCAGTTCATTGACCCACTCGCTTCAGTTATATTTTTGTAGGGTTTGAAAATGTTGTTTTAGCCCATAGGATTGAATTGGGTCATTATTTTCAGTCCGAAATATTAATGGATTGGGTTTGAAATTTATACTTTCAATCTGGCTCGCCCTGTTATTAAATTAATTATTTAATTATTTATTTATTCATTTATAATATATTTAAATAATTTTTTTATTGGGATCTAAACTTTATCTTTGTTGATTTTATTGAAACTTGTGTGATGATGTGTGATTGAATTTATTTAAGAAATCCTTCAATTTATACACAAAAATTTTTAATTTAAAATAATGTCAATATATTTATTTAATAAATATAACATGCAATTAAATTTAATTATGAAATGTTTTAATTATTTTTTTTAACATATAGTCTCACCGTCACTGTCAACCAAGGTTCTGAAAAGCGGTTGCGGTCGCTGTAACGGTGGCGGTGACGCGGTTGCGGTTGCGGGGTATAAAGGCCGTACTGTAACGGTTGCGGTAACCGGAACCGTGAATTTTTTTATTTTTCGCACAATTTGAAAAAAATTTACCGATACGCATATTTTTTTTCCATGATCATATTTATTGGATTAAAAATAAATATTGATCAATTTTTGTAAATTTTTAAGTATGATCCAATATATTTCATATTTTTAAATCACTATAAACTGAGTTTTTTACATTTTATTTTAATAATTAATGACTTTATATTTTACAAAAAATCAATCACTAGCTATTATATATAAGATAAATAATGACAAAAGTAAGAGAATAAATAAGAGCCTAAATATATATATATATATATACACATATTTTAACTAAGCCAAATAGATAATGACCACTTATTATTATTATTATTTTCAAACAATATATAGATAGACACACACAAACAAAATGGTTTAGTGATAGCAGCTGAATAGAATAGCATAGGTCTTATAGTTGCAACAAATCAATAACATGTTCTTCATCTTCCCTCTTCTCTCTCTCTCTATCTCTTGCTTCTCTATTTTCTCTCTTTATCTTCCCTCTTCTCTCTATCCCTCTTCCCCCATTTTCAACTTTTTTTTGTATGTTTTTTTTGAAAGAAACAGTTTGGAACCGTTACGTAACGGTGCGTAACAGGCCGTTACGGCTGTTACGGCAACGTTACGACTGCTACGGCAGCTGCTACGGCCAACACCCCTGTGAATCTCAATCACACTGCAAAAGCGGCCGGAACGGGTGGCGGTAACCGCCAAAACCGTTACGTAACGGCGTTACGTAACGGTTGTGGTCGCTTTTTAAAACCTTGCTGTCAACCTATCACCACCACCACTACTACCGCCTTACCACTATAACTACCAACGATATCCACCATCTTACTATTACTATTATAACCATCATACTACTATCATCACTACCACTATCGCCACCAATTCACCGCTGCTATAACTACTATCATAGCTATCAAAATTATCATGATCTATACAATGTGAAATTCATTATTACTAGTTTGATAAGTAAGGAAAAATAAAAAATATTATTCTATTCCATAAAGTTAATAAGTATAACTAAAATATAATAATGAGAATTGTCATTCTATCATGATATCATTCGGTGTGGGTATAAAAGGATGGCAACAAATTGATTTTTTGTGAGTTTTGCGTGTGAATTCTTGTGTTTAAACTTAATATTTTTAGTAATGCATCTTTATATGTTGCTATAATAATTTACTTTATCCAATCAATGCTTTCTCAACTCATTTATATTAAAATTGAATTAAAATAAATACAATCGGATTGGAAAAATTTTGCTACCATTAAGTATCCAAGCAATAGAATAAAATGAACATTCTATTCTACCTAGCCCTCTATTCCATTCCCACACTATTCTACCTAGCCTTATAGAGGTTCCTGTTGGAAATTTGGTTTTTATAGGCTTATTTTGGGCCAACTTTAAGCCTAAACTTGAGTGGGGCCCATACGTCTTTTGGGGGGTTCCAAAGAGGTGACATGTTCCTTGCCGCATAGTAAGTCACACGGTGAAGATGGTTCGTCAAAACAATTTATGAGTGAATGAGAACTTGACGTCGTTTTCAGGTTCGTGAAATGGACAATTAAAGAATTAAATGTGGGTTTCCTTGTAAGGCTTGTCCCAAATTTAAACTTTAAGTGAGTTTTTGTGAGTATATAAGCTCTAACTGTACAAACTTGGGTTGGGCTCCAAGGGGCACCCCAAGTTTGTAGAAGAGAGGAGTTATGGAGAAAGTAAACCTTAGCCCAAACCACCACGTGCGCACTGCCGCCGCCGATCGGTTGAGACAGGTTCGGATGCAAGGTTGTGGGTTAAGAGTCGAGTCAGTTCTAACATTAATTCTTTTGATAAAATTTATTTGAATATTTTCCAGAAAATTCTTGCAGGAAAATTTATTTTTTCTGAATGAAATTAATTCAAATTTTGTACCAAAATTGAATTTAAATTTCTGTCCAACATTGTACCTTTTCTAGTCTGAAAATTCCTAAACAGATTAAACAGTTATGAACAGATATGAAACTGTAGCAGTTATCTGTTCAAACAGTAACTGCATCTGTTCAGTAAAAATCAAATCTGTTCGAGTTTGAATTTCATACATGTTCAGCCCTATATATACCAGGACATTTCCAATAGATTTTTTATCCGAAATTCATTAGTTTCCTTCCAGTTTTGCTCTCTTTATTTTATCGAAATGTAAAAGTACAAAAAGATCAAGTCGAGTGTATGACACTCTGTCTTTAGGACAAATTCGTCCCGCTATGGTGCTTACAGATAAATGACGTCTATCTCCCAAGATACAATGATCTTCACAAATTGTAGTAGCACTCAAAACAATCTGTACGGCAAACAAAGCTGTGTTCTAAACTCTATGAATTTTTTTCCTATAAAACTAACATGTAGAATAATGCAAAGAGAGCAAAAATTCGAAGCAATAAGATAATTTATGAATACCAAACTGCTGGAAATGATGTAGTATTTATAGGAAAAATAGGTGACCTTTAGATCTGTCCGAACAAGTACAAAAGGGATGAACAAATCTGTTTTTAAACTGGAACATGTGTAGTTCGAATTTGAACAGATCTGTTGGCATTTTTGGACAGATAACTACTGGGCAGTTTAAATCTGTTAAAAATAATTTAATCTGTTTAGAAATTTTTGGACTGGAAGAGGTACAATTTTGTGCCAAAATTGAATTTAAATTTTTGTTCAACATTGTACCTCTTCCAATCCGAAAATTCCTAAACAGACTAAACTGTTTTTAATTAAACTACCCAGCAGTTATCTATCCAAAACTGCCAGCAGATCTATTCAAATTCGAACTGCACCTGTTTCAGTTTGAAAATAGATTTGTTCATCCCTTTTGTACCTGTTCGGACAGATCTAAATGTCACTTATTTTGCCTATAAATACTACATCATTTCTAGCAGTTTGGTATTCAGAAATTCTCTTATTGCTTTGAATTTTTGCTCTATTTGCATTATTCTACATACTAGTTTTATAGAAAAAAAAATTCAAAGAGTTTAGAACACAGATTTTGTTCGCCGTACAGATTGTTTGGATTGCTACTATCATTTGTGAAGATCATTGTATCCTGGGAGATAGACGCCATTTATCCGTAAGTACCGTAGCGGGACGAATCTGTCTTAAGGACAAAGTGTCACACACTCGACTTGATCTTTTTGTACTTTTACATTTCGGTAAAATAAATTTTGTATGTAATTTATTTTTATGTGTTTAATTTGTTTCAAGTTATTTATTTTACACAGAATATTGTTCCAACAATCTTAAGACATATTCGAATTATTCTATTTATACAGAATTTTTCGTTTGTTTCCTTTTCTTTTTCTTCTTTTTACATAAATTATTTTATGTGGTTTTACAAAATAATATTCTGGTTGAAAAAATAAATAGTAGTAATATACTGTTTGACAAATAGTAATAATATGCTGTTTATTTTCTTTGACAACTAGTAGTAATATACTGGTAGTCATTAACAATTCAGAATATTTATTTGTGAAATTGGTCAGAAATTAATTTTGGTTTTCATAAATAATTTATGAGTTTTCATTAATTAAAATTCTTATTCAGCATTTTAATTTTTGAAATGTTACAATTTTCTGTGTGGAATTAATTTGTTTAAATAAAATTTTATTTTATTTTCAAATTAATTGGAAATAAAAGTTACAATTATTGTTTCTTTTATTTTTTACAGAATTTAATTTTGTGGTTTTTGTTTAAATTTTCTATGTAGTATGAAATTCTAATTATAATTTTGTTTTATAATTTAGAATTCATGACTACTAAAAATGGTCAAACTAATGCTCAAACAAGTACTAGTATGATGATTGCAATTACGCCAACCCCTATTTCTGTTGTGACTGTGCCAGTCAATCACGGTGAGAAATCAAAAACGTTCTCAGGAACTGATTTTAAAAGATGGCAGCAGAAAATGTTGTTTTATCTTACTACTCTCAACCTAGCGCGTTTCCTCCGTGAGGATATTCCTACTCTGAAAGAGGATGAAACCGACCGACAAGTAGTTGTTGCGGTCGATGCCTGGAAACATACTAATTTCCTTTGTCGGAACTATATCTTGAACGGATTTGACAACACATTGTACAACATCTACAGTCCTATGAAGACGGCAAAGGAACTTTAAGAGTCTTTGGAGAAAAAATACAAGACAGAAGATGCCGGCTCGAAGAAATTCATAGTAGGCAAATTTCTAGACTTTGTGATGGTTGATTCTAAGACTGTGATCAGCCAAGTTCAAGATCTCCAACTCATTTTGCATGACACTCATGCAGAAGGCATGTCTCTCAGTGAATCCTTCTAGGTTACTACCTTAATTGAAAAATTATCACAAGACTGGAGGAAATTCAAAAACTACCTCAAACACAAGTGCAAATAAATGACTTTGGAAGAATTAATTATGTGTTTAAGGATTGTGGAGAACAATAACAAGTTTGAGGAGCGGACTAGTAAGCATCTAATGGAGTTTAAGGCAAATGTGGTGGAACATGCTCCAAAAGCTAAGAAACGAAAGTTTTCTACACAAGGCTTTAAATGAAGGGAAACTAAAAATTACAAGTTCAATGGCAAATGTTACATCTTTGACAAAAAGGGACATCGGGCCAAAGATTGTCGTAGCAAACGCAAAGGCAAAGGAAAATCAAGCAAGAAGTCTGCTCAAGATAATATGACCGAAGTGGACAGAATTTCCAATAGTGTTGATGTAACAACCCCTATCCGTAATTAGCCACTAATCCGTATTTAATGATGTTAATGAGTGGATTAAAATAAATTATGTGTTTATTCTGCACTTTGTATGATTTTGACTTTTTATCTATTACTTATAGAAATATATGTTTGGAATTCCACTTTAATATGTAAATTGAAAGCCTTATCGGCATCCGAAACCGAAATTGACTACACAGATATGTTATTTGGATTTTTTAGAACCATATGGCAAGTTTTATTAAAAATTGATTTAGTCTGATTAATTAAGTCGTGTTTAGTTAGCCTTATATTCTAATTAATATATTTTAGCACCATAACTATATATGTGAGTCTTAAGCTCATTTTTTAGCTCAATCCTTTTGCCCCTTAGTGCTAAAATCTGAGAATTCATTTTAGACAGAAAGAGAGTGCAATTCGAGAGAGAGTAATTCAAGACTCTAGATAAGCTTTTGACTATTAATTGATCAAAGATTGTGCTAGAGCAAGAGTAATTCAAGACTCTAGATAAGCTTTTGACTATTAATTCAAAGAGTTATGTGTTGTAGAGATGAATTCATGGAGTTGTTAGGATCATTGCATGTAATTTACATATGTTGGTCAAGAAGATGGAGAATTTGATTATAATTTCACTTGCATGTATACATATATATATAGAGGTTTGTCATTTTAGTTTAATTTTGAGCATCTAAGTTATTTTGGGAGTTATTTAGTGCATGCATGTTTGAATTATCATGTTCCTTCACTTAAAATCATGTTTTGGGAAGAATTTCTTACATGCATGGAGCTTATGAGCTCAATTTGCTAGTTTCATGAGGTTTGAAGAAAAGATTTTACATGCATGTTTTGTTTCTTGAATTTCAAGATGAATTGTGAACTTTTGGCAAACTCTTAGATCATGATTTTATGAAATGATCCTTTATTCTTCATGTTTTACAAGTTTGCTTTGTTATCTCAAGTTTTGGGGCCCAAGAGATGTGTTTTGGAAGGTTGTATTCGAGTTTTGAGCTTGGTGATCAAATCTGGAAATTCCAGAATTTGCATCTACGCTCGAACATGGGAGTTCACGCTCGAGCGACCAATCTGAGTGCGTGCACTCCGCTCGAGCCACCAAAAGTCCGCTCGAGCGTGAATTGCAAGCTCCCAGAAGTTTCATGTCTTTTACAGATCGCTCGAGCGAAGGAATGTGCGCTCGAGCGACCATTCACATTTTGCATGTCCGCTCGAGCGATGAAAGTTACGCTCGAGCGTGGACCTTATTTTCAGATATTTTCCTAAGTGTTCCAAGGCATGTTTTGGCATCCTCATTGCATCGTAGGCATTCCTAAGCCTTAATTAAGCCATAGTAATGAGGTTATGGATTAGAAACACACTAAGAAAAGAATGTACTAAGTTCCGAGACTGCAAGTGTGTGTGTTTTAGGCAATGTGATAAGAAAGAATAAGAACCAATGTAATGAAAGCTAAGCCTTAATGGCCACTTGAATTTGTAATGATAAGACATGCTTGTGTTATGTATTTTGTGGTTGTAGGTCAAGACTTGAGGGTTGACTGACCATTGCAGGAAACCACTGTGAGTAACGTTATTGTAAAGATACGTTCATATGAATTACGTTCCAAATGAAATATGATAAGTTCTGATTTCTGAAATGATATCTGTTTTCGTGAACGAATATTCCATGTTTGAAATCTATTATGGTATCCATAGATAGTCCCAAGTCATGGGGGACGGCATGAAAATGCGGGTCCACGACATACAAGTAATTACGAGATCTCGTTAGCCACTTCATTGTGGTGATATGTGTTTAATCAGTATCTGGAATCGATTACTCTAGTCGGAAGACGTTCTGTGATGTGTTCTATGGGATGTACCATTATTATGTTCTGATATGAGAATGATTATGCTCTGGTCTGTTTTCTACTTATGATATATTCGGATTTCGTTCACTAACCGCTTTACCTTAATGTTATTCATTGGGCTTTAACTCATTATGTGTATATATATGTATAGGTGAGCATTCTGGAGCCCGAGCCTAAAGGTTTTTGTCTGGATCTGTGTTTTGTTGTCAGCCAACCATTGTGCCTCACGTGGAGGTTCCCGAAGCGTCCTGTGTTTAAGTTCTGTGGTTTCTGTTTATTTAAGACTTGATTTGATGTCGTTGGCTGTACTTAAAATACTGTAATGTGTGTGGGTATAATGTATGGTTGACTACCGGTTATTGTATATAAAGTTTTTGAATATTCCGTTTCATATAAGTTAGCACAGCTCATTGGACAACTATATTTATGTATTTGTTTCCGCTAGCCCCTTAATCTTGTTAATCTGTTCAGAGGCCTTCGGTAGTCCAAGGATTACTGGCCGGTTACAATGCTAAACCTATAGGGGCGGGTTTGGATCGTGATAGTTGATGACATAAATCTTTCTGCAGTTGTTTCTGAGGCAAACCGTGTCGGAAATCCTAAAGAATGGTAGGTGGACACTGGTGCTACTCGCCATGTTTGTGTCGACAAAAAGATGTTCATATCTTATTCAATAGTAGACAACAGTAAACAACTTTTTATGGGCAACTCCTCGACTTCTGAAGTTGAAAGACAATAAAAGATTATTCTGAAGATGACATCTGGAAAGAAACTCACTCTCAACAATGTGCTGCATGTACCGGACATTTGCAAGAATCTAGTCTCCGGATCTATGTTGAGTAAAAATGCGTTTAGGCTTTGCACTTACCAAAAACATGATGTATGTAGCAGAAGGTTACATGTCTTATGGTCTTTTCAAAATGAATGTAATGACTGTTGTACCCTCTGTTATTAATAAAAATACATATTTTTCTTACTTGCTTGAGCCTTCAAATTTATGGCATGGTAGACTATGACATATTAATTATAGATCTTTGCATAGATTAATTAATATGGAATGTTTTCCTAATTTTGGCATTGATTTAAATTATAAATGTGAAATTTGCGTTGAGGCAAAATTAACTAAAACTCATTTTCATTCAATTGAACGAAGTACGGAGCCACTTGAATTAATTCATAGTGACAGTTTTTATTTTAAATCAATTCAAACTAGAGATGAGAAAAAATATTTTATCACTTTCATGGACGACTATACTAGATATAGTTATGTTTATTTAATTCGAACAAATGATGAAACTTTTGAAACTTTCATTCAATATAAGAATGAAATTGAAAATCAACTTGGTAAGAAAATTAAAAAAACTTAGAAGAGATAGAGGTGGTGAATATGAATCATCTTTTGGTGAGTTTTGTAAAGAACATGGAATAATTCATCAAACCACCGCTCCTTACTCATCTCAACAAAATGGAATTGCTGAAAGGAAAAATAGGACTTTAAAATAAATGATGAATACCATGTTAATCAGTTCTAGATTACCTCAGAATTTGTGGGAGGAATCAATACTTTCTGCTAATTATCTACTTAATAAAGTATCCCGAAAGAAAGTGAATTAAACACATTATGAAATGTGGCATGTGAGAATACCATCCTACAAATACTTAAAAGTGTAGAGGTGTTCAGCTAAAGTGGCTATTCCTAGTCTAAAAAGACTAAGATAGGTCCTAAAACCGTTGATTGCATTTTCATTGGTTATGCCAAGAATAGTAGTGCATATCGGTTTTTGATTCATAAGTTAGAACATTCCGAAATGCATATAAATACTATTATTGAATCTCGGAATGCATCGTTCTTAACATATATTTCCAAACAAGACTGAAATAGAGACTAGTACTAACAAAATATATTTTAATGCTATTACTAGTTATGATCAAGAACAAGAGCAAGAGATAGATCAAAATGAGGAAGATGAACCTAGGTGTAGTGAACGTGCTAGAACCTCAAAATTTTTTAATCCAGATTTTCTAACATTTTTGTTAGAAAATGAGCTTTTAATTTTCAAAGAAGCTATGTCCAGTTCTGAAGCTCTTTTACGGAAAGAAGCTGTAAACAGCGAAGTTAAATCTATCTTGCAAAATTAAACTTGGGAATTAGTGGACTTACAACTAGGTTGTAAACCTCTTGAGTACAAGTAGATTTTCAAAAAGAAAATAAAAGTGGATGGATCAATTGACAAATACAATGCAAGACTTGTGGTAAAATGATATAGACAAAAAGAAGGTCTTGCCTACTTTGACACATACTCACCAGTTACTAGAATAACATCCATTATAATGTTAATTGCCATTGCATTTTTATACAATCTAGAAATTCATCAAATGGATGTAAAAACCGCTTTCTTAAATGGTGAGTTAGATGAAGTAATTTACATGAAACAAACAGAAGGATTTTCTGTTCCAGGAAAAGAAAAAAAAAATGTGTAAATTGGTTAAATCATTATATGGTCTAAAACAATTGTCAAAGCAATGGCATAACAAATTTGACAAGACAATGATATCAAATGGGTTTCAAATTAATAAACGTGACAAATATGTTTATATTAAAAACACAGACAAATGTTATGTACTAGTATGTTTTTATGTGGATGATATGCTCATCATAGGTAGTAATAATGACATGATTAAAACTACCAAGAAAATGTTGAATAAACATTTTAACATGAAGGACATGGGGATTGCTGATGTAATACTTGGTATGAAAATTACCAAAACATCAGAAGGTTATGTTTTGTTACAATCTCATTATATTGAGAAAATACTTGACAATTTTAGCAAAGATGATGATCATCTTGCTATAACACTTGTGGATGTTAATTTGTTTCTTTCTAAGAATGTACATAAAAGTATTTCTCAATTAGAGTATGCCCAAATTGTTGGAAACTTAATGTACTTGATGAACTACACTCGCCTAGATATAGCTTATGCAGTAAGTAAATTAAGTAGATATATGAGTAATCAAAGAGTAGAACACTGGAAAGCTATTATAAGGGTTCTACGATATCTCCGATTTACTTATAACATTGGGTTAAATTATACTAGATATCCAGCAGTACTTGAAAGATACTGTGATGCAAATTGGATATCAGATACTAGAGACTCGAAATCCACCAGTGGGTATGTGTTTTACACTTGGTGGTGCGGCTGTATCTTGGAAATCTTCTAAACAGACTTGCATTGCCAGGTCTACTATGGAATCAGAATTCATAACTTTAGATAAAGCTGGGGAAGAGGCAGAATGACTTTGCTATTTCCTTGAAAATATTCCAATGTGGCCAAAACCCGTGCCTGTTATATGCATACATTGTAATAGTCAATCAGCAATTGGTAGAGTACAAAGTCATATGTATAACGGTAAGTCACACACATTCGTCTTCGACATAACACCGTGAGATAACTACTCTCTAATGGAATTATTTCCATTGAATATGTGAAGTTTAAAGACAACATAACGGATCTACTAACCAAAGGGTTAACAAGAGAGTTAGTTGAGAATTCATCCAGGGGAATAGGACTTAAGCTTATTAAATCAGAGTTACCACAACGGCAACCCAACCTGGTTGACTGGAGATCCCAAGATCTAGGTTCAAAGGGACAACTGAGTTGTGTATGACTCAGAAGGATCACTGGGGAGTCAAACTCTTACTTATTTCTATGATGAAATAGTGATGTCTGCAACGTTTTAGGTTAAGTAATACTTTTAATGATTCTTATATCTAGGTGTACCTAGTAGAGTATGACAAGATACTCTTCATAAGAATCACCTATATAAGTATGAACTGGGCTGGTTCTATGATATTTGTGAAGGGCTATAATTCTCTAAAGCACTCATAAAAGACCAGGTTGTTCAGGGCCAAAATGAACACAATAATGAGAACTAAACTGTGTCTGGTAAAATGCTGTGTGAGTTCTATTGTCTTGGTTTACACAAATAGCTGAACAGTTCAATACATCATGTTCGCTAGTTTGCTAGTAAATCTGATAGTGTCTCACAAGGGAAGGTTCAAAGCCAAAAGCTACCTATCATTTGCAAACTATTCTCAATTTCTGTACTCTCTATAATTAGATCATGTTGTTGCATTTTCTTTGCATTAAATTTTATTCATATGGGGAATTGCTGGAAATTTGGTTTTTATAGGCTTATTTTGGGCCAACTTTAAGCCCAAACTTGAGTGGGGCCCATACGTCTTTTGGGGTGGGTCCAAAGAGATGACGTGTTCCTTGCCACATGGCAAGTCACATAGTGAAGACAGTTCGTCAAAACCATTTATGAGTGAATAGAAACTTAACGTCGTTTTAGGGTTTGTGGAATGGACAATTAAAGAATTAAATGTGAGTTTCCTTGTAAGGCTTGTCCCACATTGAAACTTGAAGTGAGCTTTTGTGAGTATATAAGCTTTAGGTGTACAAACTTGAGTTGGGCTCCAAGGGGCATCCCAAGTTTGTAGAATGAAGAAGTTATGAACAAAGTGAACCTTAGCCCAAACCACCACACGCGCATGTGCCGTTGCCGCCGTCCGACCGGCCGAGCCGGGCCAGGTTTGGGTTTGGGTTTGGGTGCGAGGAGTGGGTTGTGGGTCAAGTCGGTTCTAATATTAATTTTTTGAAAAAAATTTATTTGAATTTTTTCCAAAAAAATCTTGCAGTAAAAATTATTTTTCTAAATAAAATTAATTCAAATTTTGTGCCAAAATTGAATTTAAATTTCTGTCCAACATTGTACCTCTTCCAGTCCAAAAATTCCTAAACAGATTAGCAGTTATCTGTCCAAAACTGCTAGCAGATTTGTTCAAATTTGAACTGCACCTGTTCCAATTTGAAAACAGATTTGTTCATCCCTTTTGTATCTATTCGGACAGATCTAAAGGTCACCTATTTTGCCTATAAATACTACATCATTTCTAGTAGTTTGGTATTCAGAAATTCTCTTATTGCTTTGAATTTTTGCTCTATTTGCATTATTCTACACACTAGTTTTATAGGAAAAAATTCAAAGAGTTTAGAACACATGTTTTGTTCGCCGTACAAATTGTTTGAAGTATCACTACAATTTGTGAAGATCATTGTATGTTGGGATATAGACACCATTTATCCGTAAATACCGTGGTGGGGCGAATCTGTCTTAAGGACAGAGTGTCACACACTCGACTTGATATTTTTGTACTTTTACATTTCGGTAAAATAAATTATGTAAGAAATTTATTTTTATTTGTTTGATTTGTTTCAAGTTATTTATTTTACACAGAATATTGTTCCAACAATTCCAATGTTAGGACTTCTTATTCCTCAATCAACCAAAATAATTCACATTTTCAAGTTATATCCAATTACCCATATGCATATAATCTTGTTTGTAGGGGTGGACATCAGCTCGTTGACCCGCTCAATTCAGTTATATTTTTGTAGGGTTTGAAAATGTTGTTTTAGCCCATAGGGTTGGATTGGGTCATTATTTTTCGTCTGAAATATTAATGGATTGGGTTTGGGTTTATACTTTCAATCTGGCTCGCCCTGTTATTAAATTAATTAACTATTTATTTATTTATAATATATTAAGAAAATTTTTTTGTTAAGATTTAGACTTTATCTTTATTGATTTTATTGAAACTTGTGTGATGATGTATGATTGAATTTATTTAAGAAATCCTTCCATTTATATATAAAATATTTCAATTTATAATGATGTCAATATATTTATTTAATAAATATAACATGTAATTAAATTTAATTATGAAATGTTTTAAATTTTTTTTAACATATAGTCTTATAGACGGGTTTGTAATTTATAATTATTTTTTGGATCGGACTTTGATAGATATAAAAGCTCAATGTTAGAACAAGATTGAACTTAGATAAATACAAAACCCTTAGGTAGCGTTTGGTAATGTTTACGTTTTTTGTTTATGTTTACAAAAAATTTATAAACTGAGTTTTGTTTATTTTTAGAAAAACATAAACTACAAACCCGTTTGGTTTGAACAAAATATTTGAAAAATTTTAAAAATATAAACTAAAAAAGATGTTTGTCTAGGCCTAAAATATTTATATATTTTTTTATTATTTATGACAATAGGATCATAAACATTATAATTGAAAAAAAAAATAATTGAAAAAAATATAATTAAAAAAAATTGTTAGTCAAATATTTAAATTTCCATTTAAATTTTTTTTTGAGTTTATGTTTTTTCTTTAAATTTATAAACTGAGACAATCATTTAAAAACCAAAAAAATTATCAAATAAATCTTTATGATAATTTTTAAAATTCTATAAGTATGAATTGAAAACTAAAAATAAGATAATTACCAAACAGACCCTTATTATACAGTGTGGACCCGACCCAACATTTGGCCACCACCCCTCTCATGTATATGAATTGGTTCCTGTCCAAACTCCGGACCCAATCAAACCATCCCATCAACCCAAACTCGATGATAAACCCAGCCAACATCCAATAAACAAACCTCCCAAACCCGATGATAAACCCAGGCCCCATCCAATCTACAGTAGCATGTGAACCCTTTCAAAACCCTAATCTAATTCCAACAAAGCCCGTATATATACTCTGCTTCATTCGCTCCGGCCTCACTCCCAAACCCTAGAGAGCAAGAGCAAGAGCAAGAGCAAGAGCGTTTAGAGAGAGAAAATGGCGGAAACTCTGGTCCTGCGGGGAACAATGAGGGCGCACACGGACTGGGTCACCGCGATCGCCACCCCAATCGACAACTCCGACATGATCGTGACGGCGTCCCGCGACAAATCCATCATCCTCTGGCACCTCACCAAGGAAGAGAAGGTCTACGGCCTCCCCCGCCGCCGCCTCACCGGACACTCCCATTTCGTCCAGGACGTCGTCCTCTCCTCCGACGGCCAGTTCGCTCTCTCCGGTTCCTGGGATGGCGAGCTCCGGCTCTGGGACCTCGCCGCCGGCACCACCGCCCGCCGCTTCGTCGGCCACACCAAGGACGTTCTCTCCGTTGCCTTCTCCATCGACAATCGCCAGATCGTCTCTGCCTCCCGAGACCGAAGCATCAAGCTCTGGAACACTCTCGGAGAGTGCAAGTACACGATTCAGGACGGTGATGCTCATTCCGATTGGGTCAGCTGTGTTCGATTTAGCCCTAACAATCTCCAGCCGACGATTGTGTCTTCCTCTTGGGACCGGACCGTGAAGATCTGGAATCTTACCAACTGTAAGATCAGGTCTACTCTCGCTGGCCACTCTGGCTATGTGAATACGGTGGCGGTGTCGCCTGATGGGTCGCTTTGCGCGAGCGGAGGGAAAGATGGGACTATTTTGTTGTGGGACTTGTCGGAGGGCAAGAGGCTTTACTCGCTCGATGCTGGCTCGATCATTAATGCTCTCTGTTTCAGCCCTAATAGGTACTGGCTCTGTGCGGCTACTGAGGCCAGCATCAAGATCTGGGATTTGGAGAGCAAGAGCATTGTTGTGGATCTCAGGGTCGATGCTAAACAGGAGGCGGAAATGGCCGAAGGCGGGAATACGCAATCCTCTGGTGTCAAAAACAAGGTCCCTTCTTTCTCTTTCTGTTTTTATATATTCATTCAGACATACGAGATTTACATGTTTTTGTGTAGCCTGAAACTTTAGAATTGGTTCTGACATATGATTGTTCGCTAAAGGTTATTTCTTGGTAGTATGTATTTGTTGTATATTGTTTTGGGATATATTTTAATATGAGATGCAAGTTTAAGCTCAGAATATTTTTTTGAATGCCCACAATTGAATTGCTAATACCGTATTTATACTTTGATAAGCTGAAGTCGTAGGTGTAGAAAGATTTGATACGTTTAAATGGTAAATTCAATAAAATCATGTTACATTCACATCAGTTGTGATTTCATCTCCAATTTCAAGGTCATTTCTAGTCTGTGTCTGTTCATGACATGTTTTACTGTTTACTGATAGTATGGATCTAAGTTTTAGGATAGCTACCACACTACATTCTTGTAAATGTTTTGTCTAGTTTGTATCAGTAGTGTCACTTGATGATTCCCTTATCAAGAATTTTAAATCTCGATGTTTTTTGGGGTCTTTTACTTATGTTTACGAAT
The DNA here is from genome assembly GCF_055761805.1 of Camellia sinensis. Lineage (NCBI taxonomy): Eukaryota > Viridiplantae > Streptophyta > Magnoliopsida > Ericales > Theaceae > Camellia > Camellia sinensis. The sequence continues at coordinate 163,028,115 of NC_138964.1, forward strand.
ACAATTTTGTTCTAGTCATTGTTTTCTGAATGTCAGACACTGGCAATTTCATTCCGTGGATTTGCTTGGGTGCATATAGGCATGATTGTTTGTAATGTTCAATAATTCTTTGGCTGTTGTTGACCACAAGGTTTGAAATTATTAATGAGTAATACTATAAACCCACCCTTATTAATCCAGAAATTACCCAAAAATTACACTCCACCACCACCCACATGGACCTCACACTACACAAATTAATCTCCAACACACAATCATCCACCCCAGAAAATCCTGGGTGGGTAAGTCTGGGTCCCCAGACTTTCCCATTATTAATTATGCTGCACTGGTATGCCTCGTGCAGTTGGATTTTCCAAGGCTATGAAACTGCATGTTGCCAGCAAATGGTTTGTTTCTGTAGTATCTTTCTTTGTCTTCTAAGAAGTAGCTTGATTGATCATTGTTAGCTGTTACCAAGAGGAATTCAGTTTTGTTGTCAACTTCATGTGGATTTGATGAGTAGTGGGGTCAGTCCTTGTGCACAATTATAATATTCTCATGGTTTATGCCCTTCATTTTTTCAATAAGTATTGCTATGAAATTTTATGCCATTCTTGTCTTTGTAGCACAAACACTTGATATTTTTGTTCTTTACTTTTGTTCATTTAGCACAAGTATGCAATGACAATGGGGACATGATGGCAACCAGTGTTTGTTTTGCATCTTTTTAATGCTGAAAAGCCATTACATTGTATATGCAGGTCATATACTGCACAAGCTTGAGCTGGAGTGCCGATGGAAGCACATTATTCAGTGGATATACTGATGGCGTAGTCAGAGTTTGGGGGATTGGTCGTTTCTGACTGCAATTCATTGTAGAAATTTTTATGTCATCTAGGTTTCAGTTGAAATGTTGGAAGGATAATTTGGATTCTCTGTGTTTGATGGCTTTGTGGCCTATGTTATTTTTGTTTGTTTTGGATATTTTGTTAGTTGTTTACATTTGTTTTTTACCATAATTGAAGTTATAGGCTTGTTTGCCTTGTTTGAGCTTTCTTATGAACATTTTGTACACTAGATAATGTAGTCCTAATTCTCAGGTGAGAAATGAAGTATGCAGCATGCTTTGATGCAGGGGTTTAATTTTTGTTTTTATTAATTGCTGCTTTACTTGGGAGAATTGCATTGGTCCCATGGTGGTGTGTTCTTTATGCAGTTGTGGCTTTTCCTTCCCTTCCCTTCCCATCGCAGCCATTGTAGTATTTTATTTTATGGGTATGTCATGCGGTCGAGTTACTTTTTTACTCGTGGAGTGTTAAATGTGAGATCCGACTAGTCATTTTATTTTCGGCTGGATGTGTTATAGGGTGTTCTGTCGCATCAAATTCTGATCTCACTTTTTACATGTTACATAAAATACCTTCTCAAACTTCCTTCGGGAGAAGTTTGATAGTTGACATTCATTGAGAAGTTTGAAGGTCAAGAAGATGGTTTTGTGGCTTGGAACTGTTTTCTGTATTTGATTGCCCCATTCTTTTAGGTGAAAGTCCTGCTGGACTGAAGCTGTCTGAGACTGAGATTGAAGCCAATAAGGGCATCCACAATGAGATAGTCAAAATTGTTTGTTAAAGTGTGTTATATGACAAAAAGTGATAAAAGTGGGGTCAAAAATATTTGTTAAGATGTGTCAAGAGTTTGTTAATTTTAGAGAGTGAGTGGTAGTGCAATGAATGTGTTAAGGGGTGTGTTAAATATATATATATATATGTGTGTAAATAATAAATAAAATAAATAAATAATTTAGTTTAATCAAAAATTTCAAGCCTAAAATTAAATTCAAGTCCAAAAAAAAAATCCCAAAAAGTTTTTTAAAAAAAAATTGCAGTTGACCCAGCCGGACGTCCGGCCGGTCAACCCGGAAGACAAAAAAACTCACTTCCCGTCCCTCGCTAGAACACTCGCTGCAGATAACAAACACACTAACAACTGACACTAACAAAGTGGACTAATATTACCCTTAACAGCTCCATTGCACGACCTAACAACAAACATTGCTAGCTAAATTTTAACAATTGACACTAACACTAGCATTAGCAGCTCCAGTGTGGATGCTCTAACAGTGTATTATGTTCTTACCTGAAAAAAGAAGGGTGAAAGTGAACTATTATCCTCCATTTTCTGTGGCCAAAATCCAAACTGATTCATGTCATGTGATGTTTGAATTCTTGTGCTACTTTTGATTCACCCGAGTAATAAAAAAAAGGTACCATATTAGTCCTTATCTTTTTTCTTTGGACTCTCATTTCTTTTATTTTTTTTTTAATTCTAATTTTATTTAAGCATGAAGTGACATTTTTATCTTTATCCCTAATATTTTAATCTTAATTTTTCAAAACTTAACTCTAATCCTAATTTTTTGAACCTTATCCCATCAACCTTTTCACTACCATCTCCACTGGAGACCACCATTGCCACTGTTGCTGGCGATCTCTTTTTCCATCTCCGGTGATTTTGCCACCACTGCGTGCCTCTTTGTGGTGGTGAAAATGAAGGAACCCTATGTTCCTCTTCTCTTATACCTACAAGTGTTCGAACCCAAGTTCATATTTAAACCCAAACCAATTCAACAAATGGAGCTCTGGGTCATAGCCAATCTCAATTAGAGGCTTTGAACAATCATTCTGTTTGATTCCTTCAACAATCGCAACTGCTGTCGTGATTTCCGCCACAGACGACAGTGCCGGTTTGGACAAAAATGTGTCGCTATGTGTAAGAAGAAGAAGAGAGAGAGAGAGAGAGAGAGAGAGAGAGATCAAATTTGGAAAGAAAAAAAATGAAAGAAAAAGGAAGAGGAAGAGAGTCACAGTGGTCGGAGGTTATGGAATGGTGGTCGTTGGTGAGGAAGGTGCTGGAAGGTCGCCAGCAGGGTGGGACTGTTGGTGGTGGGAAAATTGCATAAAAAAAGTTGGCGGTCAAAAAGATGAGGGCTACAATGGTATTAAGGTGGAGATTGAAATAGAAAAGGAAGAGAATTCAATTTGCTAGGTGGGGATTCAAAAAAATGGTAAAAAAATTGATAAAATGATTTATTACAGGCGTTTGCATAATAGTTGCAGGAAACATTATTAAACTTGGTTTGGCAACTGTATTTTTTTTGGCTATAGAGAAAATTTTAAATTGAGTTGTTTTTAAATACTTAAAGCATCTTCATTTCTTCACCGTTTTTTTAAATTTATCTAATTTGATTCTAAAATTGAGTAAAAAACTTGATTTGATATGAATTATTCAATTTTTTCCATCAAATTTTGATAAAAATATATATATTTTTAAAATTCCCTTATTATTCAAAATTTCCCTTCTCTTCAAATTTGATGAAAAAAACATCATCCCCAATGTTTCATCTTTTAAAATTTTTATCAAATTCATATTTGATGAGTTCTCAATTTGATTAAAAAAAAAAACTCTCCCCTAATTTTATAAAATGGCTGGAGATGATTTTTGAGCAAAATTTTTATCAAATTTAAATTTGATGAAAGAAAATATGAATGACTGGAGATGATCTTATGTAAAGCTCTATTATAATAACTGTTGAGAAAAATCTTAAATTGCCTTTTCAGTCATTATTATATGTTGTGTTTGGCTTAGTTTTGGAATTGAGTTGTGATTTGAGTGTAGAATTGTGAGTTGAGTTTTGAAAAGAGAAAATTTGTTTGGTGATAAGTTTTGATTTTTTTTTTTTGAATTATTGTATTTTGAGTTTTTGAATTTTGAATTTTTTGGATTTATTTATTTTTAAATATTAAAAAATGTTAAAGAAAATTTGTGTTTTTATTTTAAATATATAAATTTTATTTAAATATTTTTATTTTATTTTTGTGAATATTTTAATTTCAAATTTTAATATTTTAAACCCAAAATACAAATTCACACTCAAATTGTAACCAAACACAAAACTCAAAATTCAATTCAAAATTTATTTTCAAAACTCATAGCCAAATAAATAAGGCTTTATTTGGGAAGTTGGTTGGTTTTTTTGGCTATTTTAGCCTGGAGTTAAAAAGTTTCGTTTGAGAATAGTTTTTTGGACTTTTTTTGAGATAAAAAATGTTATGATTATGGATTGGATGTGATGTTTTATCTTATTGAGCTAAAAAACATATTTTGTTTCTTTGTAGCTATTTTAGCCAAAAAAACTCAAATCTCAACTTTCCAAACGAGCTATAAGTTGAAACTCCACACTATTTTCAAAACTTTGCACTCAGATCCTAACTAATCAATGCATAACAAAACAAATAAAATATTTAAAAATATATTTTATAAAATAAAATAAAATAAAAAATAAATTAAATAATCCTTAAAATAAAAAATAATTTTTTAATTTTTTTTTTAATACTAAACAAAAATAAAGCACATAAATGTATGAAATATAGTGTACATTAAAATAAATAAATAAATATTTAAAATATAAAATATTTATCCTAAAAAAAATAAAATTAAGAAAATTTTTAAATATTTTTAAAAAAAATCCAAAAAATTTCAAAATACAACTCAAAACTCTTTTTAAAATTCAAAAACTCTTTTCAAAACATTTTTTAAAACTCATAACTAAGCAAATTTTATCTTTTTAAAACTCAACTTACAATTCCACACTCAAAAAAGAGAATTATAATTGCAAAATTAAACCAAAAGCAACCCAAAATTTTAAAGAAAAATTAGTCTAAGGTCCCTCTCCCATTTTTAGTAATGGAAGAGATCCATAATATTATTTTATGATGTCTAAGGTCCCTCAACTCCCACACCCATATATCACAGAGAAATTTGACTGAAATCAAACCTCAGCTTCCCACTTCTCTCTCTCTCTAGAATACATACACAAATATATATATATATATATATATATAGCTTCAATAGCGGTGGAGCTGGATTGAAAAGCATGGAATTTGTACTCCTCCGCATCGCATGCTCGCATCAACATTGCGCCAACATCACCAAGAAGTCTCAGTCGCTTCATCACACAGTCCGTCCAACCACCACCACTACCTCCACTGGAACCACCAGAACCACCATCCACCACTGCCGCCGCCGCCTATGAATCGAGGTCGAAGCTCGAAAAAGTACTTTCAGATATCCAACTACCATTCTTCAAGAGGATGAGGCTGGGCAGTTGGATTGAATTGAAGATCCTTTTTTAACTCGCGCGGACCGGCGGTGATGGTGTATTTGATCAACAACGCTATGTCGATGTCGACCCGCATCTTCTCCGGGCACCTTGGCAACCTTGAGCTTACCAACCAAGCAACCTTTCTGGTAAATTACTTTAATTTCGCTGCAGAAAGTAACCATAGAAAGAACCCGAGATAAATGGGTCCTATACTTTCTTTTTGGTTCTTAGTAACACTTCAAATCTGTCTCTCCATTTTCTATCCTTCCAAACATGTTAGTACATAGATTCTTTTCTCACTAACTGTGTGTGCATGCCCAATCATCTTCTCAAACGCAGAGTAAGAGATTCAGTGCTATGGAACTCATCAAGCATATGCAAATCCACGATGCTCTGACATTTGGGCATAGATAATGAAGTGTGTTTTTCAAAGTGAGTATTGCATAAGATTTTTCTAGTAAAGGAAAATTTTTCTTGTGATGAATGCCAATTCATTTCTTTTTACTTATGATTGGTCCAGAGAAATTCTATGGTTTGAACTGAAATTTCTCTAGGTTGATCCAGAGAATTTTTCTGGTTTGGATTGACCAAACAGATATGTATGGTCACTGAGATATGTATATAAGAACCAGTTTGAACCAGTTTGGTGTTTATATATTTCAGTGACCAAAATATTTTCAAACACGGTTCTTATATTTCAGTGTTCTTGACCAAAATATACACATATCTCAGTGGCTAAACAGGTTCTTATATACACATCAAACTGGTTCTTATATACACATCAAACTGGTTCTTATATACACATCAAATTAATGTTTGACCAAACAGGTTCTTTTATACACATACACATCAAACTGGTTCTTATATACACATCAAACCCAAAGAAAATTCAAATTTTTATGGGTTCATTTTGACCAATTTTCTCTGGGTTTTTAAATTTCTCTGGATTCATTTTGATCAATTGAAGGCCGGTAGAGTCAGGGAAATTTTCAAATTTCTCTGGAGTGTTGAGTCTAGGAGAGGCAGAGAAATTTAAAATTTCTCTAGAGATGTAATTTTGTGGAAAGGCAAAGAAATTTCTCTGTGACAGTGGGAAGTACATAGAAGACAGAGAAATTTACAGTGGGAAATTTCTCTGTGACGTGAATTTTCTCTGGACTAATTTTATCTGGACCAATTTTCTCTGGATCAGCTTGAGGGACCTTAGACATTATGAAAATATTGAGTGTCCTTTATGTTGTAAAATTTTAATAGCAGGGACCTTAAAAAAAATTCTCCAAATTTTTTAAAATTTATTTTGGGCCAAAATAAATGGGATAAGCTTCTCTCCATAAACAATCCACATTCTTCTTGCGGATCTCAATTCGGATTCACTTTGATGATCAAAATCATCTATTTTTTAGGCTTTACAGTAAAGATTATCCATACAAAAAATTAAATTTATCAGATAATTATAAATATAGAAACAAATCACGTTTTGTTTTACAAAATGAATTATTTAAGTTTTGCTATTTATTTTATAAAACAAAACATGATTTGTTCTTATATCTATAGATGTTCGATAAAATTGATTTTTTCATGGATGACTTTTATTACGGGACGTACAAAGTAAACAATTCAAATTATTGCTATGAATTCGAATTTAAAATCACAAAAAGAGTTTGAATATATAGAAAAATGTAAGGCCAAGTTTGGAGAGTCTCAAAAAAGTCAAAAAGTTACTCAAAAAGTTAAAAAGTCAACAATTACAGCTGCACAACTCCCAATATTAATTTTCCACTACACATTAATTTATACAATTTTTTAATATACATTTTTTCATAAAAAGTTAACCAAAACATTCGGTTTGTGTTTGAGAGATGTGTTTTAGAGATAAAAGTACAAAAAGTTGTTTGGTTTGGTTTTTTTCAAAAGATGTTTTGGAAAATTATTTTGAGAGAGAGTTTTAGAAAAAGTGATTGATTTGATGTGTGTGAGAGAGAGATTTGTTTGGAAAACTTGTTTGGTTTACAAGTTTTGAGAAATTTTTATGGAAAAATTTGTTTGGTTTGATTATTATTAAAAACTTATTTGTAAAGAAAATTTCCCAAAATTTTTTCAGAAATACAAACCAAACGAACTCTCATATTTTCAATCTCAACTTTTTAGTTTAAAAAGACAAAAAATACACTTATTTAAGACATCCCAAACAACTCCTAAATATGAAGGGAAGTTTATCCTAAATAAACATAGCTTTAAGGCCCTGTTTGATTGAGGGATATGAAGATTGGGATTGGATATTATATCCGGTGGGATCCATATATCCCATGTTTGCAATTTTTTTTGAAGGGGATATAATATCTGGTGGGATTGTATATCCCCAAAAAGTGGAGGATATACAATAGCACCCCCCATTATATCATATCCCCTTGGTTGGGATATGATGTAAAAAGTCGAATTTACCCTTTTGTCTATCTAACATAATATAATTTAATATATTTTTTTGAATTTAATATAATATAATTATTGAATTTAATTTAATATTATTGAATTTAATATAATATAAATATTATTGAATATAATATAATATAATATAATATTATTTAATATAATATAATATAATATAATATAATTTAATACAAATTTTGAATTTAATATAATATAATATTATTGAATTGAATTGAATTTAATATAATATTATTGAATTTAATTTAATATAATATAATTTAATATAAAATTTTAAGTTTAATATAATATAATTTAATATAAATTTTGAATTTAATATAATATAATTATTGAATTTAATTTAATATAAATATTATTGAATTGAATTTAATATTATTTAATTTAATACAAATTTTGAATTTAATATAATATTATTTAATTTAATATAATATAATATTATTGAATTTAATTTAATTTAATATAAATTTTGAATATAATATAATATAATATTATTTAATTTAATTTAATTTAATATAATATAATATTATGAGGGCAATTTTAAAAATTACTTGTTATATCCCACAATATATTTTGTAAAACAAATATGTATAACATATATCCAATCTTATATATCAAGTTAACAAATATGACTTGGGGGATATACTATCCAATACTTATATCTTATTCATTATATATCATGACTAAATTTCAAATCATATTATATCCTCCATTTTATATCAAGTGAAACAAACGGGCCTAAATGTTTCTCATTACTTCTATTTTAGTGCGTTGATTGAGAAGTGTTTGACACGCGGACCATAAGAGCGTTTGGCAAACCCGACCAATTCTGGCGGGCGTTTTTTCATTTTTGAGAAATCAAAAATTTCAAAACTCATTTCGCGGTAAAAATCAAGAGCTAGTAGTAATAAAAACAGAAAACGACTAAGCTACTCTCCGGCTCACCAAATAGTTTAGACAAACACCCATACCACTTCACCACGTCACCCTCAGCATGTTTACTTTCTTACGTGGACTCTCTTCATTGGCTATCACAAATTACTCACAGTACCTTGTCACCTACCAAATCACCCCTGAATATAAAATATAACATATACATATATATACCCGCCATTCCCTCTGGGTAATACTTTTTCTCTCCAATCCTCAAATCTCCATTCTTCTTCATCACAAACCCTGAAATTGATATATATATGTATGTATAGTCCAGTGTATAAGTAATGGGTATCAAAGATCTTCTCAGGTTCATGAAACCCCATATTGAACCCATTCACATCAAGAAGTATGCGGGCAAGCGGGTAATATATTCACCTCCTCTCATTTCATGTATATCTGTCGATGTCAGATTCTTCGTAGTTACATTTTTTGCATTCTTTTTCAGGTGGGTATTGATGCTTATTCATGGCTTCACAAAGGAGGTAGGATTCTGAATCTGTATTATTGGATTGGACTTCTTTTTTTGACCAAATCCATCACACCTTGTTTGACTTTGTCTTCAATAACTGTTTTTTAGTTTTCTATTTTTAGTGATTTTTTAGTCACTTTTTTAAAAATTTAAATGCACAAAAAACAACTCACTAGACCCACAAAAAAAAAAAAAAAAAATACTGAAATGTGTTGGGTTTCACAAATAAGTTCAAAATTACTGTACAAAAACTACTGTACATTCAACATTGTAGCTATTGTTTTTGTGTTCTTGATGCCTGCGCATAATCTTATTTTTGGAAAATAACAAGGGGAAATTATCAGCATATTCATGTAGCATGGAGCTTTCTCTCAATATGGAGGGTGAAAAGAAATTTCAGTACTTGAACTACTTTATGCACCGAATCAATCTGCTCCGTCACCATAAGATCATTCCGGTGGTTGTTTTTGATGGCGGGAATATCCCCTGTAAGGCTACCACTGAGAACGAGCGACACAGGCATGTCATTACTTAGCATACTGATGGTATTTGATTGAGTCTACCCATTTGGTGCTTTTGTTGAGATGATGACCTTTAATTTTGCTTGAATTAGGAGAAGAAAAGCCAACCGTGATTTGGCTATGGAGAAGCTCAAGGAAGGCAATTTCAATGCTGCCTCTGAGCTCTTCCAGGTATTATTAGTATTGTTGGATTATGTTCAGTTGTTTATGTGTTCTTTCTCTCTTATCCTAATTTGGATTAACTTATGTATAGAAAAGTGCTCTGTGTTGGTGTTAATTGATAACCAAGTCAATAAGAAACTATTGAACAGTGTACTAACCAATGTTTATTTTCTGACCATTTAATATATTGAAATCTATAGACTACAGTTATCTAAGATTTGATGAATTACAACCACTCTGTCCTAATTTTAAAAGTTTCTTTTTTTTTTTGATTTCTGGTGTTGCGGAATTTTTTAATTTTATTTTTAACAATCTCCTTTCAGTTCTTTAATAATGTCTTATGAGTTTCTGATACTTATGTGTTATATGCAAATTATCGAAACAATCAAGCATTCATACTCACTTTTCTGTTTTCACTTGCAGAGGGCAGTGAGTATCACTCCATCAACAGCACATCAACTGATTCAGGTACCAAATTGCGACTCTTTATCAGCTATTTGCAACTTGGAATACTATTTAGTGTTTTTCCATCACCTACTGTGAATTAAAAGTACCAATTTGCCATTCTTCATAATCTTTGATTCTTTCAACTGTTGATTTTTCAGATTCTGAGATCAGAGAACATTGAATTTGTAGTATCTCCATATGAAGCTGATGCACAATTAGCATACCTATCCAGCCTTGAAGCAGAAAAAGGTGGAATTGTAGCAGTGATTTCAGAGGACAGTGATCTATTGGCATATGGCTGTCCAGCTGTAAGAACTTCAACAGAACTTTGCTCCTGCTTGGCACAGCCTTTTTTCAACTTAAATCCACTTATAACTTAAAATAAGTGATTTTGGCGTGTTTGGTGTAGCTTATGGGTGTAGATTATAGCTTTTTATAAGTGAAAATTGAGCTTTTTGGTTGAGTGGGGGAGGAGGTGCTTCCCAAAACAGCTTAAGCGGGAAGCTCTCATTTGAGGGGCAAAATGACTTAAATGCTCCTCACAATTTCAACTTATTACAAGTGTGCCATGTATATAAACCAACACACACTCATTTTTCTCTCTCAAGAACCAGAGAGGCGATTTTCAACGACAAGAGATGATTTCCGGCGACATTCTGGTTCCTCTCTCTCTTAGCGATATCTCTCTCTGGTTCGTGCGGTTTGAAACCCTAACGTTGCGATCGGAGAACCACCACCATCGCATCAACGAACTAGAGGTCCGTCGTCACCTCTGGTCACCACCGCCATCGCGATCGCAATCTGAAACCTAATCACGATCTGCTCTGTCGCTTGTTCTCTCTCTTTGTGATTGCGATCTGAAACCCACTGCCATCTCTCTTTCTCTGTGTGTGTGTTGATTTGTGTTGTTTGTGGTCGTGGCCGTCGTCGTCGCGATCGCAATTTGCATTGAAACCCTAGCCATCGGCGGTTGTTCGCCGGCGGCGTTGAAACCCTAGGAAAAAAATTGAAAAACAAGGAAAAAATCAATATTAATATTAATTAAAAAATAAAAAATTATATATTTTTGAAGAAAAAGAAAAAAAATCAATATTAATTAAAAAATCAATAGTAATTATTAATAAATTAATATTGTATACTTTTGTAATAAATTAATTATTAATTGATACTAATTAATAACAATTGTTGATTATTAATATTATTTGATACTAATGAAAATTAATTATTAATATTAATTGATACTAATTAATAATTTTAGTGTTAATTCAGACTAATTTAGCCATTAATTGATACTAATTAATAATTTTAATATTAATTGATACTGATTAGGCAATTAATTGATATTAATTAATAATAATTGTTGATTATTAATATTATTTGATACTAATAAAAATTAATTATTAATATCAAATGGTACTAATTAATAATTTTAGTATTAATTTAGACTAATTAAGCAATTAATTGATACTGATTAAGCAATTAATTGATACTAATTAATAACAATTGTTGATTATTAATATTATTTGATACTAATAAAAATTAATTATTAATATCAATTGATACTAATTAATAATTTTAGTATTAATTCAGACTAATTAAGCCACCAATTGATATTAATTAATAATTTTAGTATTAATTGATACTGATTAAGCAGTTAATTGATACTAATTAATTTATAATGGAAAAAAATTGTTACAATAATACTTTCATTACATTTTTATCAAATGTATTAATTTTTATATTAGTTGATACTATTTAATACTAATTATATTAACTTTTATTAATGAAATAATTTTTTTCAATTAAAATTCAAAAAAATTACAAAATTATTATTTTTATATCATATAAGGGCAAAAAAGTCAATTATACAGAAAAAATTATTTTACACCTTATCAACCAAACATTATTTTGCTATTTAAATTCATATTTCCACAGCTGTACCAAATAGGTTAACATTTTATGTTCACAGTTATAAGTTATAATCGGTTAAGTTAAGATCTATAATCATTTTCCCATGGTTCTACCAAACGGGCCTTTGATATTTGATGACTCGAGCATCATTTTTAGCACTAATTGTCTTTTTATGTTTTGCATTGGTTGCAAGCAGGTTGTCTTCAAGATGGATCGCTATGGCAATGGTGAAGAGATAGTGCAAAACAAGGTTTTTGAGTCTACATCTTGTGTGCCTTCCTTCCAATGTTTTGATAAAGAGCTTTTCACAGGTGATTTGAGACGCTTCAAATTTATTTACAAACTTATAATTCTAAAAATTATACAACCCTTTGCGGTTCCTTCCTATCATATATATGAACTTATTTGAGACGGGAGATACATTTATCTTCTAGCTTTCTCACAGGCATGTGCGTATTAGCTGGCTGCGATTTTCTTCCATCTGTTCCTGGAATTGGAATTACGAAAGCTTATTCTTTGGTTTCCAAGTACCGGAACTTGGATCGTGTAAGTGTGCCTTTTCTCTTTCTGAAAATGAATTGCATTTCATTTTTTACTTGAATTGCTTTCACTACATTTCTTATTACGGTAAGAGAAGATATAAATAGGAAAAGACATGCTTCAACTCCATTGAAATAGTTCTGTTATTATATATGCAGTGTGCACTCTTATGGAATAATTGCTTTGAAAAAACCTGGAAGCTAGATAGTTCTTTCATAACCTAGTGAAACTTCTCTTCAATTTTGCCATTTGGTGAGTTGAAATCTTCAGATTCAGTGCTCTCTAGACTGAAGTGTTAGTGACAAATTGTGGCAATTTATTAGAATTAATGATATCAAATATTAGGTACAGTTATAGAAATGAAAAAAATGGTACATTGGTTTATTTAGACATTTGAACACACCGAAGGATAGATTTATGGTAACCTATGTATGTTTTGGTTGCTTAAGTTGTATCACACACAAGATTCTATTTGATTTCTCTTGTCTATTCACTTTTGATAAGATGTCGAGGATCAAATATATGGACTTCTATAAGAAAAACATAAATGCATCTAGGAAATTATAAAAAAAGAAACAGAAACAGGTCCTGGATGACGTCGGCAAAGAGCCTGTCGACAAAAGCAAGGAAGCTTTGAATAAAATTTTGGTCTAGTAAGGGGATGAAGAGTGATTCTTCCTCCTCAGCTCAGCTTGGTAGAGAAAAAGAAAAGGGAGTTAGAAGCGTTCTTGCGAGCAAACATAGAGGTGTTCGCCTGGACGCCATACGAGATGCCTAGCATTGATCTCGAGGTTACATGCCACAGACTGAACGTAGACAGGTTGGCAAAACTTGTCATTCAGCGAGTAAGGAGGCCGACGTTGGTTCATGTGGAGGCAGTAGAGGAGGAAGTGGACAAATTATTAAAAGCCAAAGCCATCTGAGGGTAAACTACCCTACTTGGCTGTCTAACACTGTGGTTGTGAAAAAGAAGAATGACAAGTGGAGGGTCTGCGTGAACTTTACTAGCCTGAATAAGGTTTGTCCCAAAGATAGTTTCCTTCTCCAAGATCGATCAATTAGTGGATGCCACTTCAGGACATGGGAGGATGAGCTTCCTGGATTTATGGGGGGTACCATCAAATAGCAATGTACCCTCGATGAAGAGAAGATTGCATTTATCACCCCAAAAGGGCTATATTGCTACAAAGTGATGTCTTTCGGATTGAAAAATGTAAGAGTAACGTACCAGAGGTTAGTGACCAAGATGTTCAGACATTAGATTGGCAAAACAGTGGAAATATACATCGATGACATAGTTGTGAAGACCAAGGAACCTGCGAATTATCTGGCTGACTTGAAGGTAATCTTTGACATTCTAAAGACATCGGCTGTGACTCAATGCTTCAAAATGTGCATTTGGAGTGGGGTTTGGAAAGTTTTTAGGGTACTTGGTTACTAGAAGGGGCATTGAGACAAGCTCAAATCAAATTAAGGCCATCATGGATTTGAAAAGTCCAAAGTCAGCAAAAGAAATGCAGATGTTGACTAGAAGGGCTGCAACCTTGACCAGTTTCATAAGTAAAAGTTTGGATAAGTGTAAATCATTTTTTAGCCTGTTGAAAAAGGCTACTGACTTCTTGTGGTCAAAGGAATGTAAAGGCACCTTGGCCAACTTGAAAAGATACTCGACCACAGCCCCAGTTCTCTCAAATCCAGTACCTAGAGAGGAGTTATTCTTGTACTTGGCAGTCTCAGAGCATACAGCGAGTGCAGTGATAATTAGAGAAGAGAAGGGAGCACAAATGACAGTATACTATGTGAGTAAAACCTTAGTGGGCGTAGAGATCAGGTATTTACACCTGGAGAAATTTATATTGGCCTTCATAATGGCTTCCAAGAAGTTGAAACATTATTTCTAAGCTCACAAGATTATGGTATTGACTGAGCACCTTTTGAAGTCCTTGTTATAGTAAGGAGATCTAACAGGTAGGGTGACTAGATGGGCAGTGCTATTGGGCCAATCTGAGTTAGAGTTCAGACCCATAACAACAATCAAAGGCTAGGTTTTGGTTGACTTCGTGGCTGAGTTCACATTTGGTGCCATACCACGTTGGGCTTCGGTGAGCCGCGGCTTAGGATGTCCAAGTGAATAAGAAGAAACTCAGTTGGGGATGAAAAACCCCACAACAGAGCAGAAGAAAAAAGAGAAACTCAAGCCCTGTGATATTTACATCGGCGACTCCTTTTGCCTGTTTGTTGATGGGAGTTCAAACCGACAAGGAGCGGGGGCAGGAGTACTGGTAGTATCGCCAGATGGGCAGATATTAGAACAATCTATTCGACTAAGGTTTAAAGCCTCAAACAATGAAGCAGAATATGAAGCACTGATTGTGGGATTAAAGTTGGCAGTAGCAATGGAAGTCGATGAGGTGGTGGTCTTTTGTGACTTATAGTTTATTGTGAACCAAGCAACATGCGAGTATGTAGCCTGAGATGAAAGAATGATAGCCTACGTCAAAGAGGTTGTTAGATTACTAGCCTTGTTTTAGGATTGCTGACTATGGCAGGTTAGCCGAGATGACAATAGCCATGCTGATGCCTTGGCTAACCTGGCTAGTGCAATGAAATCAAGGGAGGCAAGGACAATAATGGTTGACTATTTGTTAGGCCCAAGTATGGAACTACTGATCACAGAGTACGAAATAATGTGTAGAGATGAGACCAAGTTGGATGGATACAATAGTAATACTCCTTAGAAATGAAAAGCTGTCAGATGATCGCAAAGAAGCACACAAGACCAGATTGAAGTCGGTTAGGTTTAGTCTGACAGCAGGACATTTCTACATAAGGTCTTTTATTGGTCTCCTTTTGAGATGTGTGCATCATTCGCAAGTTGAAGACTTCTTGTATGAAATACACGAAGGAGTATGTGGAAGCCACGTTGGTGGCAGATCACTTGCTCATAGGGCCATTACTCAGGGGTACTGGTGGCCTTACATGCAGAAGGATGCTGAAGCTTATGTTAGAAAATGTGAGAAGTGTCAGAGGTTCGCACCTTTGATACATCAACTAGCAGCAGATTTAAACGAAGTGTCCAGCCCTTGGCCATTTGCCCAGTAGGGCATGGATCTTGTTGGACAACTACCCCAAGCGATTGGATAAAGGAAGTTTTTGCTGGTAGCAACTGATTATTTCACAAAGTGGGTAAAAGTTGAACCCCTTGCGAAGATTTGGGACATTGATGTGAGGAATTTCATATAGAAGAACATTATCACCAGGTTTGAGATCCCAAGGGCAATAATAATAGATAGTGGTACACAATTTAACAGTAAGCTAATCAAAAACTTCTGTGCAAAGTACAAAATCAAGAACTATTATTCCACTCCAAGTTTCCCTTAAAGTAATGGTCAGGTGGAAGCATCTAACAAAATTATCTTGGATGGGATCAAGAAAAGGTTGGAAGTAGTAAAAGGAAAATGGGTGGAAGAGTTGTCCGATGTACTTTGGGCATATCGAATTATTCCGAGAAGATCAATTGGGGAATCTTCATTTGCCATGGCTTATGGCACAGAAGTAGTCATTCCTCTAGAAGTCGGCATCTAAGGGATCAGAATCCAAGGAGTAGAGAATGGGACTAACGAGGCATTCCTAACCTGAGATCTGGCCCTATTTGAGGAGAAAATGGAGAGAGTAGCAATTCGGCTGGGGGTATACCAGTAACAACTTGCTAGGGCCTATAATAAGAAGGTCAACCCAAAAGAGTTCAAAGTTGGGGACTTGGTGTTAAGAAAAGTGATTGGCAACAAGAAGGATCCTAGAGAGGGCAAGTTGGGCCAAAATTGGGAGGGACCTTAAAGAATCATCTCGATAGCTAGCAATGGTGCATATTGGCTTGAGGACAGTGATGGCAAAGAGTTGTTAAGGCCTTAGAACACTTACAACTTAAAGTTTTTCTATCATTAGACTTTTTTGTTTTTCGAAATTTGTGTCATAATTTTCTTAGTTGAGGTAATAATAAAATTATTAGCCTAATTTTTTTTAAAAAAATTTGAAAATCTGTGTGATTGGACTGACTAGTCCTTTAGCGATATTTTTGATTGAAATACGACGAATAACTTAGGCCAAGTTTGGCATAACTTAAATAATACAAAAAGTCAAAAAGTCACTATCCTATTTAAGTCACATCATCTTATTTAAATCACATCACCTCTCTAACACATCACATCAAACCCAACACAAACCCAACCCATATAAGTCAATAAGTCAAAATGTGTACTTTTTTAAAACATCACAAACCAACCCTTAGACTTATTATATGGCAGAGTTGAATCATATTTTGCATATAATAAAGTTGAACTAAGTTAGCAATGTTTCTGATTGAAACATGATGAATAACTTAGACTTATTATATGGCAGAGCTGAATTATATTTGTATATAATAGAGTTAAACTAAGTTGGCGATATTTCTGATTGAAACTTGACGAATAACTTAGACTCATTATATGGCAGAGATGCAATTAGACTTGCATATAATGGAGTTGCATTAAGTTGGTTTAACATAGCCTTTCCATGTTGGCAGAATTAAGCTTAGAATGAAACTAAGTGCATTTCAATTAGATTAACAAAAAAATTAAGGTTGAAAACTTTGGCTAGTCTTTGTTTGAATCTGATTTCGGCAAAAACTATACGTACTTAATGTGGACATAAGTGAAACTTAAGTTCACATTAGGGGGCAAGGAGCTGGAGAATGATAAGTAAAAGTTTAAAGTGCTTCGGAGTTGGAATTTTATAGAACAATTTACAAGTTAGAGTTGGCTTAACACTTGTTGAAATTTTTAGAAAAATTTACAAGTTGAAGTTAAGGCCGAGGTAATATTGCAAGAAGTACATACGTATTTGCCGAGATGACCAGATTGCCAAACTTGGGAAGTATAGAAGACAGAAGTCTTGATAGAAGACAATAAGTGAGAGTGAAGTGGCAAGTTTAAAACAACACTTGTGAAAATATTTTACAATGTTTTTAAATGTTAAGTCAAGGCCGAGATAAACAATTAGAAGTTATGTCCAATGTACTTCATTTCGAAGAGGTTATATAGATAAAGATATACTTTGAAGACATGCAAAATTATTTTAAGTATGAAACTAGTAAACATGCATAAGAGAAAAAAATGCATTCAAACACTTAGAAAAAAGGAGGAGACTTGCATTCAAAAAAGATTATTTGTTCAATTACATAAAGGGCACATCGGCCAAGTATGAAGCTAAACATTTGTTCAGACAAAACAAAATACAACTAAAAGAAGAGATAGTATAAAGAAAAGATAAAACATCCTAAGTATTTGGATTGATTTGTGATTTTTTAACCTCGGATGGCAGTGTTATATTCTGTTCGGTAGCTATCTTGGCATCGATCTCCAACAAAGTTTAATCCAAGCTCTTCTCAGCGCACTGGACTTCGGCCTCAAAGGTAGTTGGTTTGGGGGAGGTGCCCTTGGATGCCAAGCCATCCTTCTCGTCTTGAGTTAAGTCTATTTGCTCATTGAGGGTGGGAGACTTGACATCAGTGGCAGCCTTTTCCTCCATTTCGTCGGCTTTGTCATCCTCGATGTTATCCTTGGGCTTTGGAGGGAAAGGCACCTCAAGCTGGTTGATGTCTTGAAGGTCGGAGTCCATGGAAACCGCTAACTTGTTGAGGGTTGTCGTCCAACCGAGGTTACTGAGGTAATAACCTCGGTAGCAAGCAAGTTGGCTTGCTATTTGTATTGATCACGAACGGCGGCCTGTCCCTCTTCAAAGGCTTTTCATCAGCTGTCTTTACCTCGGCCTCCTTAGAGGCAAGGGCCTCTTGAAGCTTGGCCTTCAAATCACCTGTTTTGGCCTTGGCAGCTTCAAGGTTGACTCTTGCAGCCTCTGCTTCGTCATTGGTCGTTTTTACTTTTTCCTCAGCCAAATTCTAAGCAACTTTGGCATCCTTGGCTTGGTTTATTAGAGCTCGGTTGTTGGCCTCGGCTTTGTTGAGTGAGGATAGAAGTTTGGTTGCTTCTTTTGTCTTTCTTGCCAACTCCTTTCTCATTACCTCGGTTTTGACAGCATATGAGTAAGCATGCTGAATAGCCTGCAAGAAGTAAAACGGATTAGTGTGATTTTTTCTAAATATAGAAAGAACTATAAAGAAATGGGTAAAAGAAGATTACCAAAACCGAGTGTTGCATCATGAGAGCAAAGTTCTCATACTCATGCAACTCGGCCATCCGATTCATGTCTTTTGGAAGAAGAACAACCATTGATAGGGCTGCGCTGACTTCAAGATTTGTCGTGGTATCATTGGCATTAAGAGGTCTGTCGTCGACCATAACCTCGGGCGCGCAAGTCATGTTTCAAGAGTAGCTGTTGCCTTCTGGGTGGTCGGACCTCGACTTTTTGGCTGGTGGGCATCGGATGGTAGGGCCTCAGCTGGCCGTTTATCGGCAGAAGGGGCGCTTTTCTAGGCTTTGGGTAGTTTCAAAATAGGCATAGTGTTCTCTGAATCAATCTAAGTCACTGTGGCCTTTGCTTTGGCCTTTTTTTATCCGTTTTGGCTTCAGAATTGGTTGAGAAGGGGAGGACAAGGATTGCACTGTCACATTCTCGGGGATATTAGTGAGTAGGTCTTCAACAACTACCAGTTTGCGCCTCATCTCTTTAGCAGTGGCTGCTACAGTTATTTTGGTGCCAAGGTGGATAGTTGGAAGTGCAGTAGATGGGTTTTTTGGGTCGTAGGTTCATCATTCTGAAAGTCAGCATTTGCGGCTACGGGTTTTACCGGTTGGAGCGTTGGTAGGAACTCGGCAACGACGTTGGTGCTGATGTGGAGGAATTAATTAAGGAGTCGAGGTGGATGGTTGCTCCACAAGACCAGAGGTTGATTCTTGATCTGGCTTTGATGATGATTCGGCTTGTGGAGTTGTTGCTGAAGGTGGAGACTTGCTCTTCTTGGGGACGTCGGGCATTGTGGATTTGTACGTCGGTATATAGTTGAGTAGGAGGGGCCTTGCGCTGGTCAACTGGCAAGTCCAGCAACTTCTTAAAGTCTTTGTTGGGAAAGAAGGTTTTGCGGAAATCTTTTGATGATTGAGGGAGAGTTACAAATACAAATATTAGATATTAGAACATATAAAGAGAATAAAGTGGTAAGACTTAAAAGCATGCAAAGTGACACTTGGTTTTTACCATCACCTTCTTTAAACACTGTTCGGCTTAAAGGATAGAGGTGGAGGTTATCATCGGGTGAGAACTCCCAGTTGCCCGAGACGATGAAATAATCATCTCTAGCACATTTGTTCGAGTCTGGGAGGTCGGCTATGAGTTTGTACTCAGCTTGAGGTAATAGACGTAGCTTTTTTTAGATTTTAGGCCATACATGGTGTAACAATATTGGATAACGGCTAGTGTTATCCTAGTATTTTCTCGGCTAGCTAGAGCAATTAAACCATTTATGACTCTAGAAGAGTTAATGGCCAATTGCATTAGGTTGAGGATGTTTAGAGCGAACCTAAGTTCACACTCTATCAAAGTAACTACGGGGAAAGACATGGAGTTCCCATCAGGTATGATGGAGTCTTCCTCCCCTGTTAGCCTAAGGTGAACATCGGTTGGGATGGAAACCTTTCTTCTAAAGTACTCAATTTTTTCTGAGGTATTTACCTTCCATCTGAACATACCCATGATGTTCGCTAAAAGAGGAAGTTGTAAGATTTTAGAGGGGAGCGGTTGATGTGGGTTTGGAGGACCTCGGCTAAAACCCTAAACAGGAATGGGGGCAAGGGTTTTTTAAGATCTAGGGGAGTTTGTTTCAATTTTCCTAAGTATGTGGTTTTTCTATCAGAACCCAAGCCTAAATCTATGTAGATACAGGAATTAGAGGCAAGAATCTGGAAATAAAGAAATAAAAATAGAAAAGAAAATGAGATTTAGACTCAAGAAATTCAAGAACACTGAGTGAGTGTGTGCAGATGTGCAAAAACTCAGAACAGTATGCAAAAGTCATAGCAAAAGAACATGATTGGCATTTTTCATAAAAGACTATACAGGTATAAGATTTAAGATCCAAGAATAGAAAATCGATTCATAATCGAAGAAAAGAAAGAAACATAGTGTAACCATGAAAACGAATCCAATGGCAACAGAATAAACGTATGGTATAGATGGAAACATATTCAAATTATGGAAAATTGAAACTGAAAAATGAAAAAAAACAAAGAACTCACCAGTTGGGTCCGAGGTTGAGGTTTGCCGGAGTTAGACGGGGGAAATATGTGGAGCAGAACGGTGAAAGCGTCGCCGGAGGAGATAAACGGAGTACAGATGCAGAGTGCTTGATAACAATGGAGGTAGAGGATTTGTTTAGAGAGAAAAACTTGAATGCAAAAGGAAAACGAAAAATGCAAAGGTGAAAAGACGGAGCGAGAATGAGATGTTTTGATTAAACATGAAAAGGCGGCAAAACCACAATAAAATGTTCTTTGGACGACGTGCCTGTCAAGCGGCGCGCGCAGAAGCGATGCGGCCTAATAGCGTGTGTCAGGTACAAATTAATGAAAGAGGGACACGTGGCGGAAACGGTTGAGAAAACCGTGCGGGGCAGCTCATATGCAGATAGAACTCTTGGAGTTATTGATTTAATGGAGTGAGAACCTCAGCTAGAGGAACGGTCTTGGTTAAGGAACTTGAAGAACTTGGTTCTTGATCATTGATAAAGTAGACTGCAGAGTCTTGGTCATGTCAAGCCGACATATGATGATCTTGATCATAAAGGATGGAGTAAGTCTTAGCCGACGTGCTATATGGACAAATGATATAAGTTTTATCATCTCAGGATGCTGAGGTAATAGAACTTAGGGGGCAGTTGTGAGGACATATTTTGTGAATGACAACATGTGGCCAAGGTGACACCAAAGTGTCAGTCGAGGTGCCATGTGTCTTAGTCATGGCGCCGAGGTGATCTCTGCTAGACTGAGGTTATCTGCGGAGATATCGGAATTCGAGATGAACGAATAAGAGACAAAAGTCCTAGAATAGGGAAGGACCTCAGTTTGGATAAAGATAAAACTTTTAGGGAGTTTATCTCTATTTGGTTGGGAGTCATAGATGAGCATTGAGAGCCGGAGTCCATTGAAGTTAGGCTTCTATAGGGATCAAGTTAGTGCTGGCTACAAAAGTAAGGTACCCTCGTGGGTTAAAGATATGTTTTTTATGCTCTGTTTAGTGAGTTAAGTACTGTTACCTATTTTTGAGAGATAATTACTGACTTAATCGTCGGAGTGCCGTCGGGTGGACGAACCACCACCGGATTCTTATCTTTTTGTAACAGGTTGTTTGGGCTTAATCTATTCTACCTGTGCTCTCTTGCTGAGTTCCTGTTTGGCAGTGTGGTCGGAAATCAGCGCCCACAATTTCTATTTACCATATGCAATCTTTTTTAGAAGGATTTTATTGTTCTTAAACTATATGCCACTTTGTTGTATGTTTTAATGATGTATGAGTTCTACAGTTTCACTCATCTATACAGATGTTTGCGCATTTTATTTATAGGTTCTATCCATCTTAAAGTTTGAGAAGCGCAATCAAATGCCTGAAGATTATTCAAAATTGTTCAGAGAAGCAGTTGCAGTTTTCCAGCATGCCCGAATGTCTGTAATTTGTTAGATATATTCCATTTAAACCAGTCTCTCTAATTCTTTTTTTTTTTTTTTGGCTTATATCTAATGCCTTGTTTCTTATATTCTGTGCAGATATGACGCTGACTCTAAGAGCCTCAAACACCTAAAACCTCTTCCAGAAAAGCTTTTGCAGTCTCTAGATGAAGGCTTTGATTTCCTGGGGCCGTATCCTTTCATTTTAGTATTTATTATTTTTTTTCTCAATGTTTAGGTAAACTTGTGCGTCATATTATAGGTTTCAATATTTGGCACTTGATCTGATAAGACAACATCAATTTTAGTAATCCTTGTTTCATAGCTTCGAAACTGGGCAATTTAAGTAATGTGAGGGCAATTAGCAATGTGATCAGCGGTTGAAAATCTTTTGTGACAACAAGATTTAAGTTTCTTTATCCTTGACCACAATTAGAGAAATGCCACCATCAATAGCAGCAGCAATTGCTGAAGGTAACTTGGATCCAAGTACCATGGAGGCCTTTGATCACTTTCCCAGTTCTGCAACTCATCTCAATCCTACTACCAAAAACCAATTCCCAAGACATGAGGCCACTGCCATATCTACAGAAGAGTGCTGCTTTTCTGTTGTTTCCTCTCACAAAGTCAGAAAAGAAAGAACTGCAGGCAAGTGTTCTCTAACCAAGCATGCATGATATATAGCTCATAAAATTTTTATTGCAAAATGTGTTCAGATGACTTCAACAATTTGAAACTTCTATCTCAACTTGCAAAAATTCTGAAGCTATAGAAATATATATTTATTTGCTGTATAGATATTTTCTATTATAGGTAAAAGCCTTGGGCTAAAACATAGTTTACTCATTTCTAATGGAATGTTTCTCCGGTGGCATTGCAGTAATGGGGCAGAAAATCGTGATAGAAGAAAGCAAATACTTACATGAATCTACAGTGCTGGAGAAGTTGGTATGCCCTTTGAATGCTCGATCTACAGAAGAAAATGAGACAGCTATTGACAAAATTCACCTAAAAGTTCCTGACAACAACCCGTTCAGAAAGCGAAAACTTGTTGAAGTTGAGTTGGATCAGTGTGAGAATGTTACTGAACAAGTTTCAGAGGTGACTGAGGTTGAGAACTCGGAAATCTTATGTGTGACACCAGAATCACAAGAGAGTGTAGATTCTAAACCTATTATCAAGACAAGTGATGGGAAAATGAGAGCCAAAAATGAGAAGTTGAAGAGAAGGAATTGCCAAAGTTCAGAAAACAAGAGCAGTATTTTAAATTTCTTTTCTCGAGTGTAATATTTTTTGGTTATAAATTAAAAATTTTGTGATTATGAGAAACTTGGGCTCCGTCTAGTTAGGTTTCAAATTATAATTTTACTAAATGATTTGAATGTATTGTTTATTTTGAACTTTCAAATCATAATTCTACACCTATTTTTCAAAACTTAATTTAAAATATAACCATTATTTTTTAAAACTCATAACCAAATACATAATTCAAATTTTTTTTCAAAACTCAATTCAATTCAAATCAATATTTTAATTTTTTTAATATTCTAAATATTCTAAATATTTTAAAAATATTTTAATTTTGTTAAGATTTTAAATATTTTAATATTTAAATATGTTATGATTTTTTTAAATTTTTAAATTTTTAAATTTTTGAATATTTGTAAATATTTTAATTTCAAAATATTATGATTTTAATTTTTTAAATTTTAAAATATTTTATAAAAATAAATTCAAACTCTATTTTATAAAAATATTTTTAAATATTTTAATTTTTTTGTTATATATTTGGTTACGATTTGAGTGTAGAGTTATGAAAGTAGTATGAAGTTTCGAGTTATGTGTTTGATTATGAGTTTTAAAAATAATTTCTTAATTGAGTTTTGTTTTATGTGTTTGATTATAGAGTTGTTTTTAAATTTAAAATATTAACATTTTATATTATTTAAATTTTTACGATTTACATTTTTTGAATATTTATTTTAACTTTTTACTTATTAAATTTTTTAGATTATTTAAATTATTTAAATATTTATGATTTAAATTTTTTTGAATGTTTAGGAGTGGTTTGGGATGATCTAAATAAATGTATTTTTTGACTTTTTATGAAATATGAGTTGGGTTTGAAGTGATGTGGTAGAGAGGTGATATGACTTAAATAAGATGATATGAATAGTATTTTTTTGACTTTTTGACTTTTTTAGGATATTCCAAACAAGGTCTTATTTTGAAAAAAAAATTATTTCCTTTGTAGTATTTTCAATTAAAAAATTGATTAATGTTATTTTCTGTTAATAATAAATTTTTTTAATTGAATTTTAAAAGGAATTTGGTTACGAGTGTTGATCAAAATTTTCAATAGTGTGAAAGTAGTATGCTTTGTTATGAGTTATAACAATTTAAATTAAGTTTTGAAATTTTTTTCCAAAACTCATAACCAAACAATTTTTTTACTTCACATGTCAAATCAAATTTTCAAAACTCAATTTCACACTCAATTCAAAACTCAATTCAACACTCTCTTCAAAAATCATAACCAAACAAATTTTCTACACTCAAATCATAATTCTACAACTCTCAAATTCAAAATACAACTCATACTCTTAAATCATATTTACAAAACTCTACCAAACGCAACCTTAATTTCTCCTGTAACCTAAATTTTGAATTTTGATTTAATGAAAGTTGATTGAAACATATGAGCATGAAACCAAACACCAATGGAAAATTTGATCACATTTTTCAGCACCAAATTTGGAATCATTTTTATAATACAATTCACTTTTTTATTTTACTGGAATGATTTTGATTTTGATATTCGATCTAAGGGTTGCAACTAGGGGCGTTCGTAGATCGATTTTGTGCGGTTTGCGATTCGATTTTGACTCACCCGCATGTATATGGTTTGGGAAAAAGTCAAACCGCAACCGCCTGCAGTGCGGTTTGTGATTTGTGCAGATAGGGATTGCGAATGTGCGGGCGGTTTGCGGTTTGGATTGTTTCCTTTAAAATTTAATTTTTGATTTTTTTTTTCCCATTTTGTAAATATTTATTTGAGTCATTTTCTTCCAATTTTCTAAAATGCTTCAACATTAATAATTAATGAATTAAAAATTATAAAATTAAAAACATAACAAAATCAATTCCTAACACAAACAAATCATTCAACATACTCCAATCCAACATTAATTGTGTACTTGACCCTCTGGGATTTGTTTTAGTAAAGAAAAATGAATATCATTTAAAAAAAATAAAAATAAATATGAACTTCCTTCCAACCAGTATTCTCACCGATTTATTTAGTGAAAAAATCTTTTCTATAACCACCATGGAGAAACTATTAGATAGTCCCACAAATTGTATATCAATGCATTAAATGTTGCACTTAATTAGAATTGTCAGTTTAGTGATCAATAATCAAATTAAAAGTTCCATCGACCACCAGAAGGAAAATTTTATTAAGAAAAAGTGGATGAGTCACCAATGAAAATCATATAAGAAACCAAGTTTAGGACTTGATAATTCTACGACATTAAGAAAGTTGAGAAATACTTAAAAATAAGGATCGTAGTGTCATAGAAAACATAATGGTGCTCCTGTTAAAGTTACAAAGTTGGTATATAAAAAATAATAATAATAATAATAATTAAAGTACGGGCGATTTTTGCGGGTTGCGAATTTAATCCGTAATTCCGCCCGCAACCCGCAAATTTGTCATATTTTAAACCGCATCCGACCGTATTATGTTTGTGAAACTGTCTATTTATATGCGGGTTGGACGGGTTAGGCAGTTTGAACGGTTCGGATAAACCGTTGCCCTCCCAACTTGCTTGCTAGCAAAGTGAGCGTTGGTTTCATTTGGTTAAAATAAGTAAAACTTTATTTAAAAAAATTGCAAAAATTGATTTATTTTTGTCTTTTTTGAAAACTTTTCAGGTTCATCGAGTTGAGACAGATTTAAAAAGAAAAAAGTTGACATAATTAAAAAAAAAAAATGCACTAAAGATGAAAATTGACATAATTCACTTAGGACATATGCAGCAAACAGAACATGAGAAATCAAACCTGTTTTTCCAAGAAATTGCTTACAGGAAGCACCTAAAAACAGAGTTCCTTTCCCAATGCCATAGATTTTTGTTATTTATTTATTTTTAAATTTTTTGACTGGCTCGAGTCAGTGGAAATAGTTGTAATTGCAAGAACCAATTAGGAAAACACATGCACTTCTTATGAAAAACTAAAAAAGAGGGTAAAAGCATATGCATTGAGCCACTGACTACAGCCTTTATTGGTCAAATAGCACAAGTTCTACAACAACCACATTCTGTAACCAAAAACAGAGAAAAACAACAGATGTGGTTTCCTAATGCTTGTTTCTGCGAAGCAATTGTCTGAACCAGTAGGCAGACATCTTTGGGTACCTCTTGAGGGTTTTGAAATCGACATAAACAATGCCAAACCTTGAAGTGTAGCCTAGTCTCCATTCAAAGTTGTCAAGCAACGACCATGCGAAGTAGCCAACTACATTTGCTCCATCATCAATGGCCTTCTTCAGTTGAGTCAGATAAGCCTTGTAATAGTTGATTCTGGTTGTATCATGCAAGCCCTTTGGAAGAGTGACAGTACCCGGATCATCCATGCCTGCAAATCATGCATAGATGATATAACACTGAAATACTAGATCATAGGAGATTAAAAAAAAAAAAAAATGTGAAAACCTTAAATAAACCACACCATTTTCAGCCAAAATTATAGTCGGATTTCCATAATGTTCCTTTATGTAAGTCACAGCTTTGTAGAGACCCCATGGCACGTTGTAGAGCCAATAAGAATATGCCTGCAATTATTCAATTAATCAACCATTGATTGGAAATGTGGCACACACAATTAGGTCATAAAGGTTAAGAAAAGACAGATATCAATGTATGGTTTGGATAATTCACCCTTGGACCAATTGGTACTCCTCTTTTTTCATCTGCAAATTTCAACAACCAAAAAGAGGGAAATATTATTCAAATATATAAAGATCTACACCAACAATGAATATTTATTCCAATTTTGTCAGATAAGAACGGAGGGAAAATAGTGTCGTACAAGCAAATGAAGCATTCCAGTCCTGCTGGTAGCCGAGATCTTTTGGTTTGGCATTATGGGCGTCGTACATGTAGTAAGCAGTATATTGGTTGATACCCACAAAATCCATCGAACCCTTTACCATCTTAACTTCTTCTTTTGTGAATTTGGGCAGCCGATCACACACAATTTCTTGCATTGTTTTTGGGTACTCACCATATACTATGGGATGGATAAACCTACATCAAAAAACCAAGGGCATTATTGCAAAACCTACAAATTTTGAAAGAATCACTTAAAAATAAATTCTGTTAATATCATCTAAATGAATTGTCACTTAATTGTAATGTATTTTCTATCACATTGTTGCTTTCCCACTATGAAGCACGGACACCTCTCCGAGGGCTCCGTACCAGTGTCGGACACGTGTCGGACACGGACACGCGGTGGACACGTGTCCGACACGCACTAGAGAGTGTCCAATTTTTTTTTTTATTTTTTCTGAAGCCGGACACGTCCAGGACACGTTATGGACACTTTCGGACACGCACGGGGCCAATTTCAGAATTTAGAAAACATTTTTAGGGTCAATTTCAGAATTTATAAAATATTTTTGGGGTCAATCTGTAAAAAAGCAAAAAAAATTCTGTTTGCCCTAAATCAAAAGCCCTAAATCGATCTAAGAGGTTAGTGAGAACAAAAAGAGAAAGAGAGAAGGCAGATAACAGAGGAGAAAGACAACCTGGTCGCTCGTCCGTCGCTCGTCAGTCGCTCGTCATCGCTCGTCGGTCGTCGTCGCTCCTCGGCCGTCGCTCGTCGTCGTAAGGTACACCTTTCTCTCTCTCTGTGTCTGTCGAGGTCTCCTCTCTCTCTCTCTCCTTCTGGTCTTCTCCTCCGTCTTCGACTTCGGTCTTCTTTTTTTTTTTTTTTCTATTATTTCAGAAATATATATATATATAAACAACTTCGGTCTTTTTTTTTTTTTTTTTTTTTTCTTCTATTACTTCAGAATATATATATATATATTTATTAATTAGTTTTGTTAATAAGTTGAAATAAGTCTTTTTTTTATAATATGTATTTATTTCAGAATATATATATATATATATTTATTAATTAGTTTTGTTAATATTTCTTTTTTCAGAATATATATATATTAATTAGTTTTGTTAATATTTCTTTTTCAGAATATATCTATTATTAGTTTTGTTAATATATATATATATATATATATATTTTTTATTAATTTTGTTAATTTTAATAATAATGTGTGTTTATTAATTTTATTATAGGAACAAATTTGTAATTCTGAAACAATGGCTACTGCGGGTGGTAGTTCTAATGATATGCCTGATGATTAGTTTGATGAGAACAAACCATTGTGGAAGTATGTAACTAAATTAGCAAAACCTGGGGAAGGAGGAGGAAATTGCCAATTACAATGTAATTTTTGTAATAATACTTTCAAAGGTTCATATACAAGAGCAAGGGCACATCTATTAAAACTTCCAGGAAAGGGAATTGGTGGTTGTAAGAGAATTACAAGTCAAAAACTTTCACAATTGCAAAATGAGAATGATGCTGCTGAATTGAGAATTAAAAATGCTCATCCCAAAAATGTACCACTACCCCCTTCTAGTGTATCAATTGGTAGTAGTTATGCGTATGAATCAAAGAAAAGGAGGACATGTGCAAGTGGGAGTGGGAGTGAGAGTGGGAGTGGAAGTGTGCCTGGGAGTGGGAGTGCTATTGAGAAAGCATTCAACATGAAGGATAGAGAGCAATTACATTTTGAAATTGCTAGGATGTTCTACTCAGGGGGGTACCATTTAATCTTGCAAGAAATCCTTACTATGTTAGCTCTTACACATTTGCTGCAAACCATAATATTCCTGGATATTTGCCTCCCGGTTATAATTTGTTACGAACCACATTACTTCAAAAGGAGAGGGCAAATATTGATAGATTGTTACAACCAATTAGGGGCACATGGAAGGAAAAAGGGGTGAGCATTGTTAGTGATGGTTGGAGTGATTCTCAAAGGAGGCCTTTGATTAATTTTATGGCGGTGAGTGAAAGTGGGCCTATGTTTATTAAGGCAGTTGATTGTTCTGGAGAAACTAAAGACAAATATTTTATTGCAAATTTGATGAAAGAAGTGATTAATGAGGTTGGGGCTAGTAATGTTGTTCAAGTCATTACGGATAATGCTCCTAATTGTAAGGCAGCTGGACAACTCATTGAAGCTCAATTCTCTCATTTTATTAGATATTTCATTTTAATGGACTTATCTAGTCTTTCTTGAAATAATTATTTTTTCCTATTTTGTATTGTAGATATTATAGTGATGAGTGGCTCCATGAGGATCAAAATAGAGTTCCTCCACATAGGGATGAAGAGGTGACACGTGAGAGGAACAAGTGTTTTAAGAGGTATTTTGAAGATATCACAGAGCGAACCAAGGTGATAACTGAGTTTGGAAAATTTTCGGGTTATGTTGAAGCATTCTCGGAGTATGATTCCATTCATAATAGGTGGCACATGGACCCTTATACTTGGTGGTGTGCATATGGTGCATATGCACCATCTCTTCAAAAACTAGCTTTGAGATTACTTGTGCAACCCGCCTCTTCATCTTGTTGTGAGAGAAATTGGAGTACTTACTCCTTTATTCACTCAGTGAGAAGGAACAAAATGGTCCCTCAAAGAGCGGAGGACTTGGTGTTCATTCATAGCAATCTTCGTCTTTTATCAAGGAGCAGCTCCCAATACTTGCAAGGAGAGACAAAAATGTGGGACATTGCTGGAGATAACTTTGACTCACTTGATGATATTGGAATGCTTGGGATAGCTAACCTCTCACTTGATGAACCGGCTATGGAGGCGGTCCTATTTACAGACGAAGGAGAAGATGGAGGTGGTGGTGAAGATGTTGTAATAGTTTCCTCTACTTAAATTCACATTTTCTGATATTTATGGATTTTGTAATAGATGATAGTTATTGGTACATTGGATAATTTTATATTTTGTGGTTTGATTTTCATGCATTTTGTAACAAATGATGGTTGGTAGCTTCAAATGACATGTTATGTATTGATGGAATGCAATTTTATGTTATTTCAATGTTTTTTTAATTATTTTTTAATAATTTTATGATATATAATAAATAAAATTAATTATATATATTGAACGTGTCCCCAGCGTGTCGTGTTCCCCATTTTTTGAAAATTTGCGTGTCGGCGTGTCCGTGTCGTGTCGCGTGTCCGTGTCCGTGCTTCATAGCTTTCCCACTACCAAATTATATCAAGTGATTTACTAGTTTTCAATCATGCAGTTGTTACTGTCACCAAGAATATTAATTTTCTTTTTACTTTGAATGGCTGAATCTGTTTTGCTTGGTAAAAGTAACCATGAGTAGGAGTTCTTACCATCCAATATGGAAGTCTCTTGCTCTTTGAGCTGCGTAATTGTCAGCCTTTGATCTTGTAAGAGGTTCATACCAAACAAAATCCAAGAGAATGCCAATCCTTCCCTTCTGTTTTTCCTGGGACATTAAGTGTATAGTAAGCAAATGCACCTTTATTTATTATTTTTTGTTTGTTAATGAAATGGATTGTGGTGAGAGATCTTGAAAGTACTAGTGAAATAGAAAAAAGGGAGCTTACTTGATACTTTTCACGATATCTCTGAACTGCAGCAGCGTGACATAAGATCAGATTATGGGCCACAATGTAAGGCTCGGTTGCAGAATTTCCTGCTGTGCAATTTCCAAATGCTTTGGAACACCTTCCAGGAGCAAAGAATCCATTATCGTATCCAAGAGCAGCCACTACTCTAGGTTCATTAAATGTCATCCAATTCTTCACTCTGTCTCCAAATGTCTTGAAGCAAAAATCTGCATAATCCGCAAAGTCTTTCCTGTATAGTTTGAACTATTTGTCAAAACCTCAACATAGGAAAGAAAAAAAACTAAACTACACATTTATTTTAGATGTTATAGTCCAAAAATTTTAAATTCTTAAGAAATGGTAAAACCATATGGAATAAACAAAGGCAATTGCTTGTGATGATACTTACACTACTTCATGACTCAACCATCCCAAGTACCTCTCCTCAAGTGCTTGAGGAAGATCATAATGATTAAGATTTGCGTAAGGGGTAATTCCTGTGAATGTTCAATTCAAAACGAGTAAAGTCAAATTGTGTTAAGATCATATTTGTCTTTTGTCACCCAGTGTCAATTTATCAATGTCAAAGAAAAACTACCCCTTTTGAGCATGTAATTGATCAATCTATTGTAGTAAGCAACTCCTTTCTCATTTACTTTCCCGGTTCCATCTACATAGAGAAAATTGGATGGAAGGAAATTTCAGTACTTACGAATAATTTCAGCGATAATTTTATTAATGAATGATTGTAGTACGATATTTACTCGGAAATATCCTAGACCATGAAATTGAGAACCGGTAGGCATCGAAGTTCAACTTATTCATGATATCAATATCTTCCTGTCATCAGAGAATAGAAATGTAAATTTCATATTTCCTACAAACTGCTAACCAAAATCCAAATTCCTTGATAAAAAAACTCAAATACATTTTGCAAAGCATTTTAAAGGAAGTCTAGTACATAAAATGATTACTGTTGCAACGCCCCACTATGAGCTTGTCGTGGTATTCTGATTGATTATAGACCCTCACGAGGACGCAAGGAT
Organism: Camellia sinensis; assembly: GCF_055761805.1. Classification (NCBI taxonomy): domain Eukaryota; kingdom Viridiplantae; phylum Streptophyta; class Magnoliopsida; order Ericales; family Theaceae; genus Camellia; species Camellia sinensis. The sequence goes on from NC_138964.1 coordinate 163,060,123, forward strand.
TTATAAGTGGGGAGTTTGTAACACTTTGTCCCATATCGGAAGTTTGCATGGGTGATCTTGAACATATAAAACACCACTACTTTGCTACCAAATAACTTTGGACTAAAGGTTTTGGGTATTGTTGGTCGACCCACAGGTTATTTGGGCCAGCAAGTAGTGGGGCGTTACAAATGGTATCAGAGCCGACCCATTCACACATTCATGTGGGCCACTTATTCTGGGCTGGCCATGAGCTTGTCGTAACGCGTGGTGTTACAACCGTAATATATATTTGAAGAAAGTCCACTCCATGATTTTGAAGGGTCTTGTTAACGAGTGTCCTAAGTGCATCGGCCAGCAACATTTAAAATGGTTGTAGATTGTTCATGACACACATTTTTACAAACAATGTACACCCATTTCATCACTTTAACACTCCAATTGAATTGCGGGAAGAGAAAAGAATATAAATGATTGTGGTCTCTCACTATTATATTTGAATGAATAAGAAAACAAAACTAATAGTATGTGATATAAGGATATGGATGAGATTTCATTTTCTTCCTTCCTATTTTAATGGACAATCTTGATATTATAAAATATATAGAACCAATCAATTTTTTTCCACCAAATCTCATCACTTTTGATGAGAAATTAAACTATAAAATAAAAGATTTTTACCATTAAAAAAAAGAGGTAATTTTCTCACCATTTCGTCACTTAATTTATAAACCAAACATAAAAAAAAAAAAGAAGAAAATCTTTTTGATTTTATTTCTTATCATTTCTCACCAAATTATTTGATCAAAACGGTACAGGTATGATTTTTTTTTAGTTAAAGAAATTTAGAAGTACCCTTTTTCTTCTACGTTTCTAAAAATTAATGAGTCCAAATGCATCATTTTTGAAGTTGAAATACATTGTATGTGTAATTAATCCAAACAAAGGCAGCACTTAGCCCCCAAAAATTGCAGCATATGTTCTTCGTTTAATAATAATAAATAAATAATAAAAAACAGAGCATATAAATATAGTACTTTATAGCGATGATATTGGTCAACTGAGACAGCTCCGGTAGCATTATTAGCTTCAATTCCTGCATTAGAAGACCCATAAATCTCGTATCCAAAATTAAAACAAAATATCAAAGAAGAAGAACAGTACAAGGGCAATACATATATACATATAGATATAGAAGAAGTGAGTGTGTGTGTGTGTGTGTACCGGGAGTTTGAATGAAGACGTCCCAGATGCTAGGGCCACGGCCGTCCTTGTTGGCCATGCCTTCGACTTGGTAAGCCGAAGTCGCCGTTCCGAACACGAAACCCTTGGGAAATGTTCCTCTGCTCAGTCCTCCCGTGTCGAAATTTATTACACTTTCCGGCGACGATGCATTCGCAACCACCACGGTTACGACCAACAACAACACCAATGGTGCTCTTCTCATCATCATCTTCTTCTTCACACTACTACTACTCATCATCATCACACACTTACACACAGATAGACAGTCTCTGAAAGAGAGTTGTGACTGGTTTCAGCATTTTATAATCGAGAAAGGATAATTCCACAGGGGGTGTTTTTGGGAATTACCCACTTAATAATGGGAGCATCGATTTAAACACACCTATTCTTACTTTTTACACATCATTCTCCATTCGTACACCTTAAGGAAAAAAAAAAAAAAATTTACTTATTAGACATACTTTTATTCCAATTATATCCTCATACGCGTAACTTTCCAACACTCCCAATCCACACACCTCCACACCAGCGACCACCTCGCCGGCGGCGACGCAACACCACCGTTCCCTTTCACTTCTAGTCGCCATCCTCACCCCTTTCTCTACCCACCGGCGACACTACCGCGACCCCCACCTCATCCCCTTGATCTCTCTCTCTCTCTCAGTCGCGAAAATGGGGTTTCGGAGGTTGATAGTCGAATCAATATGTTTTGTTCGGATGTTGATGGTCGAACCAAATTCATTGGTTCGATGGTTGATTTCCAAATGGAGGCCATTTTTTCGATGGTTGATTTCTGAATGAGTCTTTTTTTAGATTTAGGTTCTGCTCTCTCTCTCTCTCTCTCTCTGTGGGTGTGTAGAATTGAGGGTCACGAAGGGGTGGGAGCTGCGGCAGCGGTGGTGTTGTGTTCCGAAGTGAGGGGTTACGGGGGTGGTGGGGAGGGTCAGTGAGCGACGAACGATGGGGTGCGGTGGAGCTTCGATTCGAGAAGAGAGAGGCTGGAGGGAGGCGACGGAGGGAGGCAACGAAAAGAGGGACGATGTTGAGGAAGGAGATGACCGGAGGGGAGGGACTGTGTTGGGTATTAGGGTTAGGGTTAGGGTTAGGGTTTTGGTTGAAGAAGAAAGGGATACTTTGGTAATTTTATTTTAGGATGGAAATGTAATAAAAAAAATATCATTAAGTGTGTGAAGAGAGGGGAAGTGGTGTGTAAATAGAAGCTCCCCTTAATAATTAAGAGGATTTGAGAATTGATTTTTTTTTTTTTTGATTTTTTAATTTTTTATGAAATAATATTATAAAATAAAATAATAGAGAAAAAAACTTATTAAGAGGACATGAGAATTGGTTTTTTTGTAAGATTTATTTCATTATTTAATTTTTTTGGTTGGTTTACAAACAATACTTAGGCCTCGTTTGGCAAATAATTTTTTTAGTCAAAAAGTTATTAAAAAAGTTAAAAAGTCAATAACCTATACAAAAAAGTCAAAAATTTCATTTTTTCTCTATTTTTTGCACATATTTTCATAAAAAATTAAAAAGTCATCCTAAACATACTAATTTTTTTTACATAATATTTTAGTTAAAAAATTAAAAAATTACTAAAAAAATATATTCCCAAACGAGACCTTAGTGGTTTTAAAAAAAAGGCAAGCTTGCTATTTGGCTACCTCCAAAACTTTCATAAGACCTTTCATTAAATACAAATTTAATAAAAAATATTTTAAATGTCAGTTTTAATCCTTTCATCAATTTATCAAATGAAGAGAGTTTTTATCTTTTATCAAATTTTACAAGTAGTCGTTGAGTCGGACATCTACTCGGATGTCTTCTCGATCATCCTCCTAGACAATTTTGTTTTCTTTATTTGAATGTCAATTTTTCTTCATGACGTCATAACAAGATTTGATAAAAATTTTGAATTTACTATTGGAGTGCATCAATCAGATCAAAATTTTCATCAAATTTTGACACAAATTTGATAAAAATTTTGATACAACATTGGAGATGGTCTTATATATAGTCTCATCCTATTTTACTTGATCCAACACATTAGCTATTACACTAGCCATTTTAACAAAATAATTTCAAACTAGGTACATTTGAAAAGTTTTTTGGGACTTTTTAAACAGTTTGTGTGAATAAATAGGTAAAATAAAAAATAGCAGTCGAGTATATAGATAAAAAATAATAATTAAGTAAAATAACAAAAATATTTCTTTTTTAATAAAGAGTAACGTTAGAATTAGTATACAAATAATACTCTAGAAATATAATACAGCGTTGAAAATATAATAATTAGAATACATTACACTTTTCGTACAATTTTTATTTTTTGTTTTATAAATAATTTTTTATTTTCTGCACAAGAATCATGCCATCGTGATAAAATAATAAAATAAAGATTTATTATATTGTTTTGTATTTATTTTAGGAAAATTTATTAGAAAATCTTATTGTAGAAACTTCTATACTATTCGGTCTTACGTTTTAAATGGTTGATTGAGGAGTTATTATTAAGTATAGTGTGTGACTAGTGAATTCTTTTTCAAATGTAAATGGGCATTGGTTGGACAGATATACCCTCAATAGTTAATTGAGAAAATTTGTTTTTTTTTTTTGGAATGTGTGACAAGTATGGTGTGATATTCCAATGTAACAGGTATTAATGCGACACTCCAAATATGTGACATTTCAAAAAAATTTAAAACTTTTTTCAAATGTGACAACGTGACAGGTATGATGTGACACTCCAAATTTTTCACTCATCTGTAGTGTATTTTTTTTAAATGTGATAACATGATAGGTATGATGTGACACTCCAAAAAAATAAAAACTCCTCAGCACTCTAAAAAATTTAAAAATTCTTTAACGTACTTTTTCTAAACGTAACATGTGACACTCTAACGTAACGGATCCAATTTGATTGAATTACTACATGTCTTTATGTCACGTGCCAAAAAATAATTAATAAGTAATTCACGTCCTGCGTATTAAAAACAATCAAAATAATGCGCTTTTCGAACAACATAACACATAAACACTCCACCACTTTTCTTATACAATAATCACGCTAGCTCTCCTCTAACTATATTAATAATGATAAAATAATCAACAAATAATTTAAAAAATTACTCAATTACCAAAAAAAGCATTTGAAACCTTATGAATTATAAGTTTACAAAATAGGATTAGCTGGTTAATCCCCTTTGATTTTATGCATTATCACTTTACTGTTTGCATATCATTTTTTTGCCCTAAAAAGAAAATGTTTTATTAACTAGAGGTTAAGATACACCATCTAAAAAAAAAAAAAACTAGAAGTGAAGATAAGGCCAAAATAGCATACAATAATTGCGATGAGATTGGAGACAACTATATTGGGAAGTGGGAAATCTATGTGCACGATATAATCATAAGCTAGAGCATGTAAATGACAACAACTAAGGGATCTGGTAACTCGGTAAAGATTTTAAGCTGTAAATTTTGAGAACTCAGATTTCACTTTTCTTAGAATCAGTCATGGTTAAGCATTTATATATATACATATATATAAATAACATAATAAGTAGTTCCATTACAAAAACATAGGACAAACTCAAACAAACAAGAAATTAAAGAAATTGTCAAATTCCAATAGTCTTGAATAATGATAGCCAATGAAAAATGATATCCTTCAAATAAAAAAAAAAATGATAATATCATGCTTAAAATGAACAAAATGTAATTTGAACACCTTAAAAGGAGTAAGCATGTTGCAAGGGGAAATGTCACTGAATACACAATTTTTTGTCTTCAAAATAAAGGCAAAAAAATAGAGTAACAACATATAAAAACTTATTGATTTAGAATAAGGTGATTACAATCTCTAGAATATTTTATACAAAAGGATAATTATCTGATTCTTCTTTTTAAAAAGTTGATTTGAGAGTTTGATAGCTTGTTCCTGATTAAGTGGTGAAATTTTTTTCAAATAGTGCGAAGAAGATGACGAATTTGTAAGATATTGACTTGAAGGCTTTGTAGCTTTTTTCTAAATCAGATTGTAGAATCCTCTCTAATTTAGTGGAAGAAGATAAATTTGATGAACTTTAATTTGAATCTTCGAGCTTTATATTTTATGTAGATTGACAAACTTTGATGAAGACACCTTTGGAGTTTTAGGCTTGAATCTGATGGAGCTTTTTCCTTGACTTGATATAGATTTTTATATCTACAACTTGATTTATGTATGGAGAATTGTCTATAAAATTCTGGCAGAAATTACCCTTGTGAAAACCCACATTTAATTATTCTTAAAAGAAAATAAATAAATAAATAAATTTTATCCAGAGTTTATCTAAAATATATATTAGTGTAAAAGTTAGTTTTAAATTAACCCAATTCAATCACTAATGAAGACATTATTAAGAATAATAATTTTGTGGGTGTTCAATATTTGTTGTTTATAAATTATTTTAATTAGGATTCAATATGATAATTATTCTTACTAAATACCTTAATTAAAAATCTTAGTGTATCAATTTTAAGAAACCCACACAAATACACGGAAAAAAAAAATCAAATCTTGCAGATTTTTGGTGGCAACTTTCCACATGTTGGATTGCATGTTATTATAGGGAAGGAGAGCCCATTATACTCTTGGAATTGAGAGAAAGTGAACTCATAGAATGAAGAGAGAATGATGAGAGAGAGAGAGAGAGAGAGAGAGAGAGGGGCTCAGCAAGCATTGTATATAGATATGCATGCAAGCATTCGGTGAAAAAAAAAAAAAAAAAGAAATCTGTGAAGCAGCTAAGTTGAGTAGGAGAGGAGGAAGAGTGAGAGATTAAGGAAGCTAAAATTTTCCACCGTTTCATCATTCTATTATTAAGTAAGAAAACCCTCTCAATCCTCTCATTTTTTTTATTGTTGAAATTTTTAGATTATATTCATATGATAAAATGACTAATTTATAGATAGAAATTTTTATATATATGTATGTAAATTTTGTGATGTGTATATCAAATATTTGAAGATATTAATAGTCTTAAAGTCATGGTATTATTATGGAAATAGGCTTGCATGTGTAGTTTATACTATTAAAGAGAGGATTGAAGAATTTATTTGGTCATTGAATCTACCAGAAAATTTGTACGAATTTTTAGACAATTTTATACTCAAAATTTGAATATAATTTCTTCTACAAAGTTGTTTAGAATGATGTCTACTTCATCCCTGAATTTTTTGTAACAATTACGGAGTTTTTTACGAATTTATACAGAATTTAACCAAATCTGGAGCTATAGGCAGATTTCACTATGTGTTTGAAAAATCATTAAAAATTTTATATTAAACCAAATCTGGTAATTTCTAAACAAAAAATGAAATTTGAGAATCCTAGTTTCATAATAAATTTTTATATTATGGAATTGATTTATAAATTTAAGTATGGAATTAATTTAAGAAAATGTGATAAATCTGTGCCATAAATTTTCTTGGAATTTTTTAGAATTATTTATAATTTATTTTTGGAAAATTCTTTCTGAAAAATGACCATACACTACAAGAAATTAGACTTTCGCCGACTAAAATCTTAGTCGCCAAAGGTCACTTTTTAGTCGCCAAAACCAATTAGCGACTAAATTTTTTTGTTGCCAACTTAGTCGCCTAAACCCTGTCGGTGAATGTTTTAGCGACTAAACGCAAGTTTGGTCGCTGAAAATGCAACATTTGGCTACTAATTTGTGTAGTCGGCAAATGTGACCCTTTGGCGACTAAAAAAACAGTCGCCGAAAAGGTAATTTTTAGCTACTAAATTATTGGTCGCCAAACGTCAACTTTTGGCTACTAAAATTGGGTTAGTCGGCAAAAGTTATATTTTTGGTGACCAAAATATTAGTCGCCGAAAGTTATAACAAAACTAATTTGAACTGTTTAGAGACTAAAGTTTTAGTCGCTAATTGAACTATTTGCCGACCATGGCATTTAGTCGCCAAAGGATGCCAACTTTTATTCATTTTCCTACTACATTATTAGTGGCCAAAACATTTGAAAATAGTTTTTGGCTACCAAAATAGTTAGTAGCCAAATACTATATTAGAAATTTTTTTTTTTAAAATTTCGAAACCACCTGTATCCATTATTAGTACAACCTATACAATGTATAAACAACAAAATCCATCAATACTAAATATATATTATCAACCATTCGACAATGTGCATGCCAAAAATTCCATTCGACATCCAATTCCATTCCATTCCACATATGTAATACAAATTCCATACGACCCAAGTATATTCCAACCTCAATAATTTAGTAATACAAAATATGTAATACAAAATATATTTCCTCCATTCGACATATGTAATACAAAATATCAACCTGATAATCGATCCTAAAATTAGTAAATAAAATTGGAGTGTAAAATATACAATTCTGGTGCTGCATTCTTAAATATACATTCGTTTATGAGTTTCCACAAGGACCAAAGAGTTATTGTTAGGATGGCTCCCCCCACCCAACACACACACACACACACACACACACTGCGGATGCCTGCAGTGGGAAGGGAAATAGCAGGTGCACCTCACTCTCCTGATTCTCTTCTTGTCCTTCTTCCACACCATATGGGTCCTGACCAGAGCTTGTGAAGGAGAGTACAATTCATTGTTCCTAGAGCACAGCTGAAATGAGTAAAGACATAAAATGAATCCCACTGGGTTGAATTTGAAATTAGGTGATTATAAATATGATACATACACATTTATATATTTTTTTGATGGTGAATTAATTTAAATAAATCACATAAAAAACTAAATGCTCAAATACTTCCGAGATACTTGCCATCAACAATCCCCATTCTATGTTGATTCTAAATAACTTACAATCTTGCTTTCCCTAGTCATGCTAGATTCATCGATGGCAAGAGAATGACCAGAAATTATGATTCCATCTGCTGGGACCTGGGAAAAATAGAAAGGTAACAAACTATTTTTTCTTGTGTTCATAAGCAGTAATATCTACAGTTGCAACAGTTGATTCAAATATTTTCTCTCCTACCACCTCTTACAGCCTGCATAATAATTCATAAAAATAACAATTTAGTATCCTAAGGTTAATAGATTAAAAATAAAGTAAATGCTTCATGTTGTAATTGCACACCTCCAATTGTATATTTCTCTTTTTTTGTAATTCACACCTCCAATAATGCAACTAGGTACTCATTAATTTTCCAAATTTCAGATTTGGTTTTTCCTCATGATGAACTAAATGTAGCCCCTGTGGTTTGGGCCATGTACACACAAGCCCCTGTCATTTGGAAATAAGCACGTAACCTCTAATTGTTTGTGGATTAAAACACACCGCTAATATGTATTAACGGAACTTTGAATTGATGAAAATACCCCAATCTTCTTCCTCTATTCTGAACTAAACCCCTATGCACACACACACAAACACATGTATATCTATGTAAACCAACCACCAGCAATACCCTTCCCCACCACCCCTTCCTCCATTGCCACTATGGAACAATTTCCAACATATCAATACCCACAAAAAGTTGCACACATCTTGTTCGAACAAGGCATTCAGAATCATGTAATTATCGACCAAGGTATTCATAAGTACATTCATTCAAATGAACTTATCAGTAATAATTCTTGAGTAATTTATAATAAAAAGAAGTATTATTTCCCTTGAAAAGATATATAATTTTACTTTGGCCTTTAGCCATTACAAATTTAAATAATTTTACCTTAAGGCCCTACTTTAGACAATTTCTATGTTTCGCTACTGGCTTCATTGGCTCGCCCTCTTATCAAGTACGTACATCTGAAATAATTCATTTTCTTACACATGCTATGAAATATGAAAATGTGAAAATATAAAAAGTACGTACACTTGCTATGAAATATGAAAATGCTCTCCACGAGGAAGAAATTCTGCACATTATGAAAGTAGTGATAAGGAATGGAAACATCTATATAATTGATTCATTCAACCAATTTAATTTACCTTTGAGAATTGCAAAATTATCTGGGATAGCCTAAGGACCTTAAACCATCAATATGATAAGATAGCAACTCAAGCAGCTCCAGCAGCAGCTGCTCAAGCTCACAACAGCAGCAGCAGCTTAGCCACAGCTACAGCAGTAGAGCAGCAGCATCTCAGCCATAGCAGAGCAGAACAGCAACCAGCAGCTTCAAAGCAAAAGCTCCAACAGTCATGTGTATTATCAAGGCTAGGTAGTTAGTTTGTTAGAATTTAACTGTAGTTTAGTTACACTATTATGGTTAGGTTTGCTATAGTTAGTTTGATAGAAATTAACTAAAGCTCCAGCAGTCACGTGTGTATACTAGAATCTTTATGAAATTTACAACAAACTCAAAATAGTGTTTTAACTGATAGGATCATGCGAAGAGATCATAAGTTGAGGAAAAGAGATTATGGATTGAAGAATTTCAAGTATGTGAGTCTTATCAAGACATGCAAACAGAATCCCTGAATCAGTGAGCTCCCAAGAAGGAGGGGAGGGGAGGGGAGGGGAGGGGAGGGGGAGGGGGGGATGAAAAAAAAAAGTGTTAATTTCTAACAGAAAAATAACTAATGTTCATGTAAAAAACTAAACATTGCTCTTGCTAGCGAAGATGTAACAGGGTGACAGATGTTAACTAACGGCACATACCAACCCTGTGTTTGGATCTTGCGTTTGTAGAAGGAAAGTGAATATAAGATTCTACAACACTTATATACATTGTTAAGTGTATATAAGATTCTACAACATGTATATATAAATTGTACGGGGAGCAAATATTCAGGCTAGCCCGTATTCCTTTCTTCCAAGCTCCGTTTCTGTCCGATCACCTGAAAGCACAATGAGGGTGAGCTACCCGGCAGTGTGTGGCCGGAAAACCCCTCCGACGATCTAATTAGCACACACCTTAGGGACAGGAGAGAGAGAGAGAGAGAGAGAGTGTTTGAGTGTAGGAGTTCCTTACAAAGTGTTCGTTTGTCCGCGTATGGGGGGCGCAGACATGCTTATATACCGTCTGCACCCCATATCCACTCCCAGTCATCTCCTGACACGTGGCTCTGCTATCCCATCTGTCAGCGTAAACCTTGCTGAACATCACCTAATCTCAACTGCCTACCTTCTCAGTTGGAGCTCGGCAGCCGAGCTGCTCTATCCACGGCCGTGCTGTGCTTCATACCCAAGCACTTCACTGGCTAAGCCCAAGGAGGACCGGGCTAGGCGGCATCTCGGCAAAGCCGAGCCCGGGGCACCTCCCGTGGTCGGCCTTCCTGCCGATCAAATGATTACCTCGGCTGACCACGCCTTTCCGGGCGCCGGTCACTCAGCTTGACTGGCTCCACCATCGCCTGATCAAGCAGCTCGGTCCACCCGAGCACTGCCTTGCCGAACAGCTTCTTTACGGTCTGGGGCGGCACATACTTGGCCCAACTCCTGCCCGGCCCAAGTCCTGGCAGCCCATCTCCGGGCGGATCGCCGGTCATCTCGGCCCCATGCACCATTAGGCTCTCAACCTGCTCGGCCGTTACCTCGGCCCAATTCCAGTTCATAGCTCTGACTTCACCCAGACTTTGTGTGCTTCTTTCTTGTCAGTTGGTAGAGTCCGGTCTCGGAGGAACAAGATTAAAGGGTCCATCCAGGAAAGACCTAGCGCGGCGCAGAGTACATCCGTCTGCCCGGCGTCTTCAATGCTTGGCCGTGGAAGAAAGTCAATTAACAGGGGGTTTGGAGACGTACTATCTGGTGCGTTGTATAAAAAGTCCTTCACTAGTCCTTATCTAAAGTGCGTGCACCCGAGTAGTGTGGAGGCCTTCTTGTACGAAATTCACGAAGGCATTTGTGGCAGCAACATAGGGGGCAGGTCCTTGGCCTACCGAGCTATTTTGCAGGGATACTGGTGGCCGTGCATGCAGGCCGACGCACAAAAGTACGTCCGCAAGTGCGAAAAATGCCAGAAATTCGCCTATCAGATCCATCAGCCTGCTAGGGAACTTCTTTCCCTCACCAGTCCTTGGCCCTTCGCCATGTGGGGGCTAGATATAGTGGGGCCACTGCCAACAGCACCGGGCAACCGAAAATTCTTCATTGCGGCCACAGATTACTTCACGAAATGGGTTGAAGCTGAGCCCTTGGCAACAATCAAAGAGAAAGACGTGAAGCGGTTTGTCTGGCAGAACGTAGTCACGCGGTTTGGCGCCCCCAAGATCTAGATCTCTGACAACGACACCCAGTTTGACAGTCGCCTATTCAGAGAATTTTGTGAAGATTTGAAGATTGAATTCTACAACTCCACTCCGGCTTACCCGCAGTCCAATGGTCAAGCCGAGGCATCGAACAAGACTTTACTGGATGGGTTGAAGAAACGGGTGGAGAAGGCAAAGGGAAAATGGGCTGAGGAATTACCCAGAGTCCTTTGGGCATACCGAACAACCCCGTAGCGATCTATCGGGGAAACTCCATTTGCTTTGGCTTATGGCATGGAGGCGGTCATACCTTTGGAAGTTGGCATGCCCACCCTAAGAAGCGAGAGTTTTGAGCCCGAACTGAATGCCGAGGCTATTGCCTTGGAGCTGGACCTGGTGGAAGAGCGTCGGGAGAAGGCCCTCATCCATGTGGCCGCTTACCAACAAGAGCTCTCAAAGAAGTACAACAAGACGGTGCACTCCAGACCGTTCAAAGTTGGTGATTGGGTTTTGAGGAAAGTTATGGGCAACACCCTGGTGCCAGGTGAAGGCAAACTAGGGGCAAATTGGGAAGGACCCTACAAGATCACCGGTCTGGCGGGCAAGGGGGTTTACCACTTGGAGGATCTAGAGGGAAGAGCAATACCCCGGCCATGGAATGCGGCCAACCTGAAACTGTATTATTTCTAAGCTTTTGCTTTCTTTTCTTGTGCAAAGGAATTTTTTGGCTTGCACTTCAGAATGTAATTCTTTTTGTCAATATATAGAAGTAATTTTGCTTTAGCACTTGGACTGTTGTTTTAATGTAAAAACCGAGATGATTTACTCCGGTTGGAAAAGTTGGTGTTTTGTCCAACTTCGGATTCCCAACCGAGATGATTTACTCCGGTTGGAAGAGTTGGTGTTTTGTCCAACTTCGGATTCCTAACTGAGATGATTTATCCCGGTTGGAAGAGTTGGTGATTTGTTCAACTGCTATTCCCAACCGAGATGATTTACTTCGGTTGGAAGAGTTGGTGGTTTGTTCAACTTTGTTATTACCAACCGAGATGGTTATTTCGGTTTATGAAGTTGCTATTTTGTTCTGCTTAAGTACTTCAACTGTATTCCGGTTGACGAGGTGTTTTGTTCAATCTATGATTTATACCGAGATGTTTTGCTGAAGATAGAATTGATGACAACCGTGCAAACACTTGGCAAAATTAGAGTTTTTCATTGCTAGAAAGTCAATACAAAAGGTGGGGACAGAGACCGGTTACATCAGAAAGGCAGAAAGCAAACATACAAACAGAAAAGAAAACTAAACTAAGGGGGAGAGATTGGTAAACTCGTCCTCGGCAGCCTCAAGGTTGATGGTTGGACTTTTGTCTTGGGCACCGGGCTCGTCATGGCCGGGCTGCTCCTGCACCTCGGCATCCTCTGCCTCTGCATCTGTCTCGGCGTCTCCCTCTTCAAGCCCTTCCTTGGCCTCAGCTTGCAACCCGCTGAAGACATCGTTTACGTAAGGCACAAGGTAGACCGGTAGGAAAGCAGGAGGAGGATTGGCAAATACGTTAGTGTTAGAGCCCTGGCCGAGATGCTTGCAGGCGGACTTCCAGCCAGCTTTGAAGTAAATGTCTTGTGTTGCAAAGACTTGTTTCTTATAGCTCTCCTCGGCTTCGTTGAAGCCGGCGTTGTTAGCATCCCGGCAGTCCTTCTTCCGCGACTTTTTGAGCGCGCTTAGCTCGGTCTGGAGGTCATCCTGTTTTTTCACGGCCGCATCTAGCTGATCGAGCAGTCTGTTGTTGTCTGCATTAGCCATCTCAAGTGAAGACTTTTCCCGGCCGAGCTCGGCTTGGAGGCTCTAGACTTGGCTGGCTGTGTCATTGGCCTTTTGCCGAAGTCTATGGATGCGCTCCATTACTAGGTGTTGTTTCTGAATGGCCTGCAAGAAGCAAAGTTGATTAGAGAAGGAACCGGGCAAACACTTGTGAAAATTTCAGAGGCACATTGACTTACCCTAGCCATAGACTTCACTGATGATTTTATCAACCGAGTGTCAGGGACGTGGTCGCTGCCGACCACGTCGCTCGGTAGAAGAAGAGCTTTGGTAAGATCGAAGGCGAGCAAATGCTCTTTATCGCCCTTGATCGAAGTCGTGGCCGGGATGTCTTGACCCCGATGCTTCAGCTATGGACGCCAGGCCGGCACTAGGACAGGAGTGTCAGATGGCTGTTCGGTAGTCAGCTCGGCGACAAGCTCGGCAGATGGGTCTGCGCGAGCTCTTTTACCAGCACGGCGAGGAGCAGGTTCTCGGCTGGACTGCCCAGTCGCTGGAGAGGCAAGAGCGACCACGGCGCCGCTGGATTGACCGGCGGCTGGCGAGCGGGTGACAACGCTCGGCATCTCGGCAGACGTGGCGGTGAGCAGGTTCTTGATTCTGTTTCGTTTGGCCATCTCTTGCTCCTCTGTCAAGCGAATGAGTGGAACGTCTGGCAGAGTTGGATCTGGTGGAGGTGTTGGAGCGCGGAGGAAGTCTGTAACTTTACTCCGGCGGGGAGCGGAGTATCTGTATGAGGGACTGTAGCCGAGCAATTGGTTACAATCTCGGTCGCGGTAGCAAAGCGCGGTCCTGATTGCCTCTACGTTGGGGAAATGATAGTTGGCTTGCAAGGCTTGGATTGCTGCAAAAGAAACAAGAAAGAAAATGACTAAGTACAGAAACATGAAGAAAGTATATTAACCGAGCTAATTTGCTCGGCTTACATGTGTGCCAAAGTTTTTGCTTGTCATCCAGCCCGGTAGCACGGCTGTATCGTAATTGCCTGACACCCAGAAGAAATCATCGTCGTGAAGATCCTTGTCTGGTGTGCCGGTCACGATTTTTGCTCTGCCCGGTCTAATCTTAAGATAATAGGTGAGGCCGTCGCCGGTGTGGCCTAGGGTGTATTGGCGCAGGATCTCGGCTAAACCTAGGCTTATGCCTAACCGGTTGTTTAGCTCGTGTACGCCGTTTATTATCTGGTAGGTGTTAGTGGATACTTGGGTTGGTGCTAGCCCGGTTCGCCGCAGGAACACGGTCATCAGGGGATTGACTGGGAAGCGGAGGCCTCCTTCTACTATTGACAGCACGGTGAAGGGGCATTGGTCTAGTCTGCCCCAGGGTGTTGTCTCCTCTTCAGCCAGTTCGAGATGGACGTCGGCCGGGATGCCGTACTCCTCTCTGAACGCAGCTAGCGCGGCCGGAGTATCCACTAGGAAGCGGAATTTCCCCATTTGTGGCCGGACTAAGGTAGCTCGGCTGAGGTGTTTGGCACAGTGGCAATTGGTAGTTGCTCGGTCTTGAGAGCCTGAGGAATGGACAGTGGTCCCCTTGGACTCTGCAGGAAAAGGATGGCAAGTGTAAGTGTGAGCGCGGTCGCGCAAAATGAGCTTTTCTTTAGCTCGGTCATGAAGAGTGCCAAACCACCTCGGTTTCCTAAGCTAACTAAGGAGCTCGGTCGCCCAAGCGAACCAGATGTTAGCCCGGTTGAGCGACCAATTCCTTTTGCTATCTCGGTTTTTGCTGGGGTTCTGACAAACATGTTATTTGCTCGGTTATAAAGGTTTTTTGGATCAAATGAAGACCAGGAGCCCGGTCTGTAACAACCCTCATACTGTTTACCGATTACTGACTGATTGATTACCGATTACCGTTAAACTGAATTGATTATGACTGATAATTGGACTGATTAAAGTACTGAACTGACTGATTGAAATTGGAAACCGAATTGATTGAGTATATGTTAGTTAAATTGCATTTTATCTGTTTGACCGTATGATTATCTGTTCATGCTTATATGTTTAAACTGCTAATTGAAGGCCATATCGGCGGCCGAATTAGAAATTGATTGATGTTTTATGATCCACATAATTAATGTAATTTTATGGTATAATTATCTGAAATTTGATTAGGTATGATTAAATTAGATTAAATAATGAGTTAATTGCAGAGTTGACTTATTTACCGTTTCGCCACTTAGTGGCCACCACTTCACACCTCTTGAGCCTTATTACACTCCACGTGCTTGATCAAAACAAACTTTTCTTCTCCCATTCTTGCACTCAACCGACCCAAGAGGAGAGTTAGAGAGAGAGAGAGAGAATTGTTCTAGAGAATTGGCTTGAAAGGCTTGAAGAGATCATAGGAGATTTGCCTAATTGGACTCCTAAACCTTGAATACAAGCTCTAGGTAAGGATTTTATCTTCTCATTCTTGTGTTTGAACTGGTTCTTGTATGGTTCATGTCTAGTTGTAGAGCTAAGTCATGAATTGGTCCATTAATGGTGAATTGAAGCTCAATCTTTGCATGCATGTTTGTATTGTAGATGTTTGAGTTGTTTTCATGGCAAAAGGTTACATGCATGTTCATAATCATGTTTAAGTCCATGATTTCACCATGTTTTGAAAAAGAATTGGCTCCTGAGAGCATCAATTGAAGCTTAAGTGTTGCATGCATGTACATATATTGAAGTTTTGAGGTGGTAGTTCACCATACCTCACATGCATGTCCATCTTTTGGTCATACTCCATGAGTTCATCTTATCTTTGAAGGTTTGAGCTCTTTTGAAACAGCATTAAAGCTTTGAAAACGATTTAAGATCATGCATGTCATGTTTGAAGATTGTTCTTGAAAATGATTTGAAATTGGGTTTGAATTAAACACCCTTGGGCTTTGATTTCTTAAAAATTGAGCTTTGAAACATGATATCCTATGTGTTTTTAAGTGTTTTCCAGAAAATGGGCCCAAGAGGATTGGTTTTGATGCTTTTGAGCTTGGTTTTAGACCTGGAGATCGAATCTGGGATTTCCAGATTTCAGTTGTCCGCTCGAGCGGGGGAAGTGCCGCTCGAGCGGGAAAATCGAGCTTCCAGCATCTTGCACTGTTTTACAGTCCGCTCGAGCGGAGGATTGGGCGCTCGAGCGAAGTCATGTCTCAAGCTCGAGCGGGCGTCGAGCGGAGATTTCACCCGTCCAGTACTTTCACAGTACGCTCGAGCGGGAAAGTTTACGCTCGAGCGTGTACCTTTGTTGCATGTCCGCTCGAGCGGGTAAACCTGAGCTCGAGCGGGACTCTGTTTTTCTGAAAATGCTTTTAAATGTACATCTTTGCATCCTCATCCCATTCTAGGCATTCTTAGGCCTAGTTTAAGACATCTTGTTGAGGATATAGACGTAGAACACACCGAGGCATTAGGGATTAAGTTATTATATTTCCCAACTGTGTAGCTTAGTGTGTTCAACCTGTGAACTGTGTAGGGTTGGCGACTGGGGAGACACGCTCTAGCATACTGTAGCCCGAACTCTGTGAGTAACAATTGTGTAAAGATATGTTCAACTGATTATCTTTTGAATACTGAACTGAACTGTTTACTGAACTGGTATTACTGAATGAATGTATGTCCTTTATTTCTGAACTATACTGTGGCATCCTTAGTACCTACGGTTTACTGTACTGTTACTGTTACAGAGATCTCTGTCGGTTCCCTCGTGGAGCCACTACTGTTTACTGACTGATGGCCATCATTACTGTTCGGTCTTTTAAGACCTACTGTTACTGTTATGCTAATGGATGTACCACATATGACTGTTTACTGTACTGAACAACTGGAATACTGATTGAATTGAACTGTTTTCATTACTGTAAGGACATTCATTCTAAACCCCTTTACGCATTATGTTATTCACTGGGCTTTAGCTCACTGCTCATATATATATGTAGGTGTACAGGCACCAGATCGGAGCTAGGAGCGTCAGGGTAACTCCAGTTTTGTCAAGCCAGCCTTCGTGCCTCACTGCGAGGTTCCGAGCCTATCTGCTAAGGCTTAGGGGCGTTTTAAGAATTCCCCCTTCCGTACTGTTTCACTGTTTTGTATAGACTGACTGTTCACTGTACCGCTATCTAGGGTTGAGTCCCTAGTTTGAATGAATGTAAATATTGTGCATACTGTTCTGTACTGTTTATGTATGAATGCATGAAAAATCTTTTTGGCATACAGACTGTCACAGCTCATTGGACATTGTTTAATTACTGTATTGGCTTCCGCCAGGCCCTGTACTCTGTTTTACTGTATTACTGTTCTGCAGGCCTTCGGTAATCTCAGATTACTGGCCGGTTACGGTGCTAAACCCATAGGGCCGGGTTTGGGTTGTGACAGAGTGGTATCAGAGCGATACTTAACCACGAGTTATACCGCACACACGTGTCCAAATGAGCTATAGGGTGTCCTAGAAAAGTGATTAGGGCATTTCATGAACTTGAAAAGTGTGTGGTTATGTTATGACTGAATATCTGCTAATGTGTTAAACTGGTAAACAAATGACCGCTTATGTTTAAAACTGTTATAACTGCTTATAGTGAAATGGATAATGCAAATGAACCTGAGTCCTCATCTACTGAGGCAAGAATGGAAAGAATGGAAAGAATGATAGAACTGATAACTGCTAGACTTGAACAACAGAACCAACAGCCTCCTCCTCCTCCGGTACAGCCGGAACTTAATGCGAATGTGAATGATGGGGACATAATTGCTTTGACCCAGAAGTTCAGCAAAATGAAACCGCCATCCTTTCAGGGAGGCCTTGAACCGTTAAAAGCTGAAGCTTGGGTTCTGGAAACAGAGAAATTATTTGAAGTGTTTCCGTGCTCGGAAGCGAACAAGGTATTGTTAGCTACCTTCACCCTTCAAGAAGAAGCTAGAAGGTGGTGGATGTTGATTCGTGATACAAATGCTGTTATGACTTGGGCTCAGTTCAAGGAGTCATTTTTTGAAAAGTACTTCCCACAGTGTGTCAGGGATAGGAAAGTGACTGAATTTGAGCAACTGAAACAGGGCACCACGTCGGTTGCCGAATATGAAACAAAATTTACTGAACTTGCCCGTTATGCACCGCATATGGTGGATACTGAGTATAAGAAGGCCAGGAAATTTGAAGGTGGCCTTAATGTTGCAATTCTGGATCGAATAAATGTTTTGAAACTACCGACTTTTGTGGGTGTTCTCGACCGGGCATTGATGGCCGAGTTGAACATTGCAGCAGTGAAACAATCTGAAACGCCAACAACTGAATGACATGGTAAAAGGCAGGGTTTCAAATTCAAGAAAGGCAAGCACAACCCAGCCAACAAGAAACAGAATACGGGGTCGATAACTAGCCCCAGCCAAGGGAGTGGTTTCATACCACCCTGTTCTGAGTGTGGCAAGAAGCACAAAGGGGTTTGCTACAGAATATCTGGAGCCTGCTACAGGTGTGGCAAGGTGGGCCACATGGTTAAAGACTGCCCCTCTGCTCCACAAGCCAGTAGTAAAGCTGCACCAGCGGCATCAACTGTAGCACCAAAGCCTAACCCCAGAGCTACCGGGAAAGAGCCTGTGAGGCAAGGCCGAGTGTTCGCACTAGTACCGGGAGATGTGCAGAATACCGAGACCGTTGTGTCAGGTATTCTCTCTATTTGTACACAAAATGCATATGTATTGATTGATTCGGGGTCTACACATTCTTATGTATCGCATGCTTTCTCACGGAAATTGAATAGACCCTTAGAACCTATGAACTATCTGCTAGCCGTATCATCACCCGTAGGGGGATCCATGACATGTGCTTATATGTACCCCGCATGTGAAATTATTGTTGGGGATGTGCATCTGTTTATTGATTTACTGCCATTGAACATTGATCATTTTGATGTAATATTGGGGATGGATTGGTTACAAAAATATCATGCCACTATAGACTGTGTAACGAAACAAGTAGTTTTCCGTCCACCTGGTCTACCTGAATTTGTGTTTAATGGGGTTGGAGTAGTACCTCCCCCGTATCTGATTTCATCTGTGAAAGCTGTTAAACTGATTAGAAAGGGGTGTAAAGGGTATCTGTGTTCTGTATTGACTGTGTCTACTGATGATAGTGTTAAAACTGATGTGAATTGTATTCCTATAGTCAGGGAATTTCCAGATGTTTTTCCAGATAATCTTCCAGGGGATTTGACTGACAGGGAGATTGAATTTACTGTTGATGTGATTCCCGGAACACAGCCGGTTTCTAAAGCTCCTTACAGAATGGCCCCAACTGAACTGAAAGAATTGAAAGTGCAACTGCAGGAACTGCTGGATAAGAAGTTTATCAGGCCCAGTACTTCACCCTGGGGTGCACCGGTTTTGTTTGTAAAGAAGAAAGATGGCTCACTGAGACTGTGCATTGACTACCGTGAACTGAATAAGGTAACTGTAAAGAATAAATACCCATTACCGCGCATTGATGACCTTTTTGACCAGTTACAGGGTGCACAAGTGTTTTCTAAGATTGATCTTAGATCGGGATATCATCAACTGAAGGTTAAACCGGAAGACATTGATAAAACTGCTTTTAGAACGAGGTATGGACATTACGAATTTTTAGTTATGCCATTCGGAGTCACGAATGCACCAGCTGCATTTATGGACCTCATGAACAGAATTTTCAAACCATACCTTGATGACTTTATTGTTGTATTTATTGATGACATATTGATTTACTCCAAAAGTATAGAAGAACACGAACAACATCTGAGACTTGCCCTACAAACCTTAAGAGAACAGAAACTATATGCTAAACTGTCTAAATGTGAATTTTGGCTTGATCATGTTATGTTTTTGGGGCATGTTGTTAGCAAAGATGGAATTTCTGTTGATCCGCAGAAAATTGAAGCTGTAGTGAACTGGCCTAGACCAACAAATGTGACTGAAGTTCGAAGCTTTTTGGGATTGGCTGGATATTACAGAAGATTTGTCAAAGATTTCTCCAAGATTGCCCTACCATTGACTCAGTTAACTCAGAAGGGGACATCATTTGACTGGACTGACCAAAGGGAATCAGCATTCCAAGAGTTGAAAACTCGACTTGTGACTGCACCAGTTTTGACCTTACCTTCAGGTACGGATGGTTATACTGTATTTAGTGATGCTTCTCATAAGGGTTTGGGATGTGTTTTAATGCAGAATGGGAAAGTTATTGCTTATGCTTCCCGACAGTTGAGACCACATGAAAAGAACTACCCGACCCATGACCTGGAACTTGCTGCAGTGGTGTTTGCACTGAAAATCTGGCGTCACTACCTGTACGGGGTGACATGTGAAGTATACACCGACCACAAGAGTTTGAAATATTTCTTCACACAGAAAGAACTGAACATGAGACAGCGGAGATGGCTAGAACTGATCAAGGATTATGACCTACAGATATTGTACCATCCGGGAAAGGCCAATACCGTTGCCGATGCATTGAGCCGGAAATCGATTGGGAACTTAGCATGTTTGCTCGCAGGACAGAAAGAGTTGCTTTGTGACCTTGAAAAATCTGAAATTGAAATTGTTTTGAGAGAACAAGGTGGAACCTTAGCTGCTATTTCTGCTCAACCGGCACTGATTGAAGAGATTAAAGAAAAACAGCAACTGGATGACTTCTTGAAGAAGATCATCGAAGAAAGAGAATCTAAACTGAGACCGGGATTCAAATTTGAGAATAATGTACTGAAATTTCAAGAAAGACTGTGTGTACCAAATGATACTGAACTGAAAAGAAGAGTTCTGCAAGAAGGCCACAATTCGAAATTGTCTATCCATCCGGGGAACACGAAAATGTACCAAGATCTGAAACAGAATTTCTGGTGGCCGGGAATGAAGAAAGAAATTGCCGACTTTGTGTCCAAATGTCTTCATTGCCAACAGGTCAAAGCTGAACATCAGCGACCTGCCGGATTATTGCAACCTCTACCCATACCAGAGTGGAAATGGGAGCATATCACGATGGATTTTGTCGTTGGATTACCTCGCTCCAGAAAAGGTATGGATTCAATTTGGGTTATTGTTGATAGACTAACCAAATCTGCTCACTTCTTACCTGTCAAGACGATTTATAATGCGGACAAATTGGCTGTTATCTATATTGATGAAATTGTAAGACTGCATGGAGTGCCTGTGTCTATTGTTTCTGACAGGGATTCGAAGTTTACATCGAGGTTTTGGCAAAGTCTACAGACTGCATTGGGTACTGAATTAAGGCTGAGTAGTGCCTATCATCCTCAGACAGATGGACAGTCAGAAAGGACCATCCAAACTCTGGAGGATTTACTGAGAATGTGTGTCCTTGATTTTCAGGGAGATTGGGAAAGTCATCTGCCATTAGTTGAATTCGCCTACAACAACAGTTACCATTCGAGTATTGGTATGGCGCCTTTCGAGGCATTGTATGGCAGGAAATGTAGATCTCCAATTTGCTGGGCAGAAGTTGGAGATGGGCCTTTGCTTGGGCCCGAGATTATTTATGAAACAACTGAGAAAGTGAAACTGATACAGCAAAGACTGAAAACTGCACAGAGTAGACAGAAAAGTTATGCAGACGTCAGAAGACGGGACAGAGAATATGAAGTGGGTGATCACGTTTTTGTGAAAGTGACACCGATGAAAGGCCAGACTCGTTTTGGAGTCAAAGGCAAGTTAGCGCCGAGATATGTCGGACCGTATGAGATTATTGAGAAAATCAATCCGGTGGCGTATCAAGTTGCGCTTCCTCCTGAAATGGAACACATGCATAATGTTTTCCACATTTCTATGTTAAGAGATTATCTCCGGGATCCCTTCCATGTAATAGAGCCTACCCACGTAGTGTTGAGTGATGACTACACTTACGAGGAACGGCCTATACAGATTGTAAACCGACGGATCAAGAAACTGAGGAACAAAGAGATCCCGTTAGTGAAAGTTGACTGGCAGAACCATGGTGGCGTGTATGCCACTTGGGAAAGGGAAGATGACATGGCCAAACGATATCCGGAACTATTTCCACTGAATCCTGTTTTCTTCCAGAATGAAGGTAACTCGAGTTTAGAGGACTAAACTCTTTATAAGGAGGGGAGACTGTAACAACCCTCATACTGTTTACCGATTACTGACTGATTGATTACCGATTACCGTTAAACTGAATTGATTATGACTGATAATTGGACTGATTAAAGTACTGAACTGACTGATTGAAATTGGAAACCGAATTGATTGAGTATATGTTAGTTAAATTGCATTTTATCTGTTTGACCGTATGATTATCTGTTCATGCTTATATGTTTAAACTGCTAATTGAAGGCCATATCGGCGGCCGAATTAGAAATTGATTGATGTTTTATGATCCACATAATTAATGTAATTTTATGGTATAATTATCTGAAATTTGATTAGGTATGATTAAATTAGATTAAATAATGAGTTAATTGCAGAGTTGACTTATTTACCGTTTCGCCACTTAGTGGCCACCACTTCACACCTCTTGAGCCTTATTACACTCCACGTGCTTGATCAAAACAAACTTTTCTTCTCCCATTCTTGCACTCAACCGACCCAAGAGGAGAGTTAGAGAGAGAGAGAGAGAATTGTTCTAGAGAATTGGCTTGAAAGGCTTGAAGAGATCATAGGAGATTTGCCTAATTGGACTCCTAAACCTTGAATACAAGCTCTAGGTAAGGATTTTATCTTCTCATTCTTGTGTTTGAACTGGTTCTTGTATGGTTCATGTCTAGTTGTAGAGCTAAGTCATGAATTGGTCCATTAATGGTGAATTGAAGCTCAATCTTTGCATGCATGTTTGTATTGTAGATGTTTGAGTTGTTTTCATGGCAAAAGGTTACATGCATGTTCATAATCATGTTTAAGTCCATGATTTCACCATGTTTTGAAAAAGAATTGGCTCCTGAGAGCATCAATTGAAGCTTAAGTGTTGCATGCATGTACATATATTGAAGTTTTGAGGTGGTAGTTCACCATACCTCACATGCATGTCCATCTTTTGGTCATACTCCATGAGTTCATCTTATCTTTGAAGGTTTGAGCTCTTTTGAAACAGCATTAAAGCTTTGAAAACGATTTAAGATCATGCATGTCATGTTTGAAGATTGTTCTTGAAAATGATTTGAAATTGGGTTTGAATTAAACACCCTTGGGCTTTGATTTCTTAAAAATTGAGCTTTGAAACATGATATCCTATGTGTTTTTAAGTGTTTTCCAGAAAATGGGCCCAAGAGGATTGGTTTTGATGCTTTTGAGCTTGGTTTTAGACCTGGAGATCGAATCTGGGATTTCCAGATTTCAGTTGTCCGCTCGAGCGGGGGAAGTGCCGCTCGAGCGGGAAAATCGAGCTTCCAGCATCTTGCACTGTTTTACAGTCCGCTCGAGCGGAGGATTGGGCGCTCGAGCGAAGTCATGTCTCAAGCTCGAGCGGGCGTCGAGCGGAGATTTCACCCGTCCAGTACTTTCACAGTACGCTCGAGCGGGAAAGTTTACGCTCGAGCGTGTACCTTTGTTGCATGTCCGCTCGAGCGGGTAAACCTGAGCTCGAGCGGGACTCTGTTTTTCTGAAAATGCTTTTAAATGTACATCTTTGCATCCTCATCCCATTCTAGGCATTCTTAGGCCTAGTTTAAGACATCTTGTTGAGGATATAGACGTAGAACACACCGAGGCATTAGGGATTAAGTTATTATATTTCCCAACTGTGTAGCTTAGTGTGTTCAACCTGTGAACTGTGTAGGGTTGGCGACTGGGGAGACACGCTCTAGCATACTGTAGCCCGAACTCTGTGAGTAACAATTGTGTAAAGATATGTTCAACTGATTATCTTTTGAATACTGAACTGAACTGTTTACTGAACTGGTATTACTGAATGAATGTATGTCCTTTATTTCTGAACTATACTGTGGCATCCTTAGTACCTACGGTTTACTGTACTGTTACTGTTACAGAGATCTCTGTCGGTTCCCTCGTGGAGCCACTACTGTTTACTGACTGATGGCCATCATTACTGTTCGGTCTTTTAAGACCTACTGTTACTGTTATGCTAATGGATGTACCACATATGACTGTTTACTGTACTGAACAACTGGAATACTGATTGAATTGAACTGTTTTCATTACTGTAAGGACATTCATTCTAAACCCCTTTACGCATTATGTTATTCACTGGGCTTTAGCTCACTGCTCATATATATATGTAGGTGTACAGGCACCAGATCGGAGCTAGGAGCGTCAGGGTAACTCCAGTTTTGTCAAGCCAGCCTTCGTGCCTCACTGCGAGGTTCCGAGCCTATCTGCTAAGGCTTAGGGGCGTTTTAAGAATTCCCCCTTCCGTACTGTTTCACTGTTTTGTATAGACTGACTGTTCACTGTACCGCTATCTAGGGTTGAGTCCCTAGTTTGAATGAATGTAAATATTGTGCATACTGTTCTGTACTGTTTATGTATGAATGCATGAAAAATCTTTTTGGCATACAGACTGTCACAGCTCATTGGACATTGTTTAATTACTGTATTGGCTTCCGCCAGGCCCTGTACTCTGTTTTACTGTATTACTGTTCTGCAGGCCTTCGGTAATCTCAGATTACTGGCCGGTTACGGTGCTAAACCCATAGGGCCGGGTTTGGGTTGTGACACGGTCCGCCCCCGTTCTTCAGTGTTCTTCAAGGAAAATGAAGAACACCATGAGTAATGGAGGGTTTGGGATGGTTTCTTGGTGCCCGAATCCTAAAAGCTGCGTTTCTCTCCCCTAATGTGTGAAATATCGAAGAAAATGACAATAAAAGGGGAGTTTGAGGACTTACCGAGTTAGGGCAGTGTATTCTCCACCTTGGAGCTCGAGTTCAGGAACGACAGAGGATGGGCAATAGCTCTGTGAAGCTTGATAAGCAAGAGAGGCAGTAAGAACGGAAGGAAGAGGGCAGGGGCATATTTATAAAGGGTAAGAAACCGCCTAAATTCAAATTTGCAAAGACGGCTGGGTTAGCCGCTCGAGGACGAATAAAAGGACGACACGTGTTCCCATTAATGCAGCGTCAGAGTTGAAGCGACAGGAAGGTCAGGCGAGACGACGATCGAGGAGCCAGCCGGGCTGGTCTTGAAGACAGGAATGAAAAACTGAGAAGTTGAACCAGGCAAGTTCTGAAGCCAGGAATAATAACCGGCCTGATCGCCATTCTGCAAACCGCAGACCGAGGAAAAGATTATCCCGATCAGTACAGGTAATCCCAGTCACGCTTCAGCGGATGAAATTAAGGGGCAATTGAGAGGGAGATTTATGAACTGGAATTGGGCCGAGGTAACGGCCGAGCAGGTTGAGAGCCTAATGGTGCATGGGGCCGAGATGACCGGCGATCCGCCCGGAGATGGGCTGCCAGGACTTGGGCCGGGCAGGAGTTGGGCCAAGTATGTGCCGTCTCAGACCGTAAAGAAGCTGCTCGGCAAGGCAGTGCTCGGTTGGACCGAGCTGCTTGATCAGGCGATGGTGGAGCCAGTCAAGCTGAGTGACCGGCACCCGGAAAGGCATGGTCAGCCGAGGTAATCGTTTGATCGGCAGGAAGGCCGACCACAGGAGGTGCCCCGGGCTCGGCTTTGTCGAGATGCCGCCTAGCCCGGTCCTCCTTGGGCTTAGCCAGTGAAGTGCTTGGGTATGAAGCACAGCACGGCCGTGGATAGAGCAGCTCGGCTGCCGAGCTCCAGCTGAGAAGGCAGGCAGTTGAGATTAGGTGATGTTCAGCAAGGTTTACGCTGACAGATGGGATAGCGGAGCCACGTGTCAGAAGATGACTGGAAGTGGATATGGGGTGCAGAGGGTATATAAGCATGTCTACGCCCCCCATACGCGGACGAACGAACACTTTATAAGGAACTCCTACACTCAAACACACTCTCTCTCTCTCTCCTGTCCCTAAGGTGTGTGCTAATTAGATCGTCGGAGGGGTTTTCCGGCCACACACCGCCGGGTAGCTCACCCTCATTGTGCTTTCAGGTGATCGGACAGAAACGAAGCTTGGAAGAAAGGAATACGGGCTAGCCTGAATATTGGCTCCCCGTACATAAATATATATATATATATATATCTATTTTCACACATATATATGACACAGTTTTACATACCCAAATTACTCCTATACAGGACTTCAAATTTTTTATTCCAAGTTTAATTTTTTTCAATAATTTTCTTCCTATCTAGTATGTAATATGTTGAGTTTATGGAGCTTGATAAATACTGTACATCTCACCCCGAGTATATTAAGGTATATATTACTCGTATAGTAGAACTAGCGTAGTTAGAAATTTCATTCAATGGGATCATTCAAAAAGTTGAGTTGAGAATTTTATGACATAATTTTAATTCTACACAATCAATTAAAATTAACTTTGATTTTATCTATTCCCAACCATAACAATAGAGTGATTCAAATCAAATTACATATAAAAGTATGATAGGAGGACATGAATACTAGTTTTTTTGAATTCATTCAATGGGACATTAATTCTTTTTCTTTTTTTTTTTCAAAAAAAGGATAAAATTCTACATTTCAAAAACAAGAAAACTGTAAATTTCCCAATTGAGTTTTTGGAATCAAAGCCCCCTTTGAAAGCTTAGATACCTTTACTACCAACATGCCTCCTAAAGCTCTATAATTATGTTTACATTATCTAATTATTAAATTCTGATATGTTTAATTTCAAGCCAATGGAAAGCCAACTTTGTTAATAGGGTTTGTACCAACTTAATTGCATTGTGCAGTTCTGTTGGGGAACAAGTACATATATTGTTATGTTAGTACTGCATCACGTAATATAAATAATAATTACACAAGACAAGTGAAATTCTACCTCAATTAAGTGTGAAAACAAAAACACATTTTAACTCAGCACAAGTTCAACATTAGAGTATGGCCATACCAAATTGAAGGAAACTGCATGGATTGAGATGTAGACAATCTCAATAAGACAATTCATGCTTGTGACAGTGTGTCCGCAATTGCAGTGGGAATGATCCACTTCCAACAGTGTTCCTTATTAGTTTGCAAACCAAACCACAATACAATAAATAAATAAAAAAAAAACTTTCAATCCAACAGGAAAGCTATCAAAGCATATAGCAATATAACTACTTTTAAGCAAGTCAATACTCAAATACTGGATTCAATTGCCACTAGATACCATCATTAGTTGAATTTGGTCCAAGAAAGCCCATAAACTCGAGCACATTTGGATGGAGGAGCAATTAATCATAGAATGGAAACAAATTAGTTACCTCATTTCTAGCAATTGCTTTGTCCATAGCTTCACATAATCCCTTTGTATCTTGACCACAACATTGCAAAGTCAGCAACGTTTGGACTCACCACAGACCCCTGTCATAAAACAAATATAATCACAATGCTCCTTATTACAGGGCCTCACTGTCCCGGCATAAGCACAGTTAGTCTCCACAACCATCCAGATGAGATGTAATATCAGTAAAATAAGCATTTTTGATTTCTTAAGAGAACATTAATTATCATACAACACGAGAAGTAATAGTGTGTAGGATTCTATTATTTTGATTTCTTCTATCACTTTTTCTCTATGACTTTTTTGAGAGAAAGATTGGGGAAAGAATACACTACAGTGAGAAAAGCAGGTACCATGACAGATAGAGACAACAATGGCATAAACATTTTTAGAAGAAGTGGATCCAAACTATTTGAATATGGGAAACAGAATAACACAAAAGCAAAGCAGTATTAGTATAAAGATGTTATAAAAGAATTTAAGAAATACCTCAACAGGCCATCCATCCACCACAAATACATCCAAAGAATAACCACCAGTAGTTGAGAACACGTGTGCCTCACGGATGTTAAGTCCTTTGTCAGAAAGCAAAGCAGAAAGCTAGAACAAAATAGTACAGAGTTAGAAGTCAACAGTCGTGTAAAAAATAAAAAATGAACAAAAAGAAAAGATAAGTCTACCAAATGGATGATAACGTCAACACACCTAATGAAGTGATGTGAGAAATCTATATATGAAAACACAGTCATCATCCACAAAATGGCATGAAATCAAACCCTAAAATCAAACCCATTTACAACATCAAACCCATAAAACTCTAGTAATGAAACCACTTCAAACAAACCCATTTCAGAAATGAAGGCAAAATTAAATTGAATGGGTAGAATAAACAACCAGAGAGAAAGAGTTCACAGTTGGGGAAATAGAAGGGGTAGAGAGAGAGAGAAAGAGAGAGAGACAGAGAGAGAGAAAGTGAGTGAGAGCGAGACAGAGAGCAATAGAGCAAGAGAGTGAAAGGGAGTGAGAAAGAGAGCGAACCTATTAGTGGCTGTGACGGTGCTGATTTACAGTGTACGGGGACCGACGGTGCTAAGGATGCGCGGTCATGGGGTTTGCAAAGAATTTTAAACTTGAAATAGATGTTGCAAGACAAGGTGACAACATAAATGACAAGCTCCACTGTAATTAAGCGACATTCAACAAACCAATTACATGACTGAAGCAAGTCTATTGCAGGCATCTCAGGTGAGGCCAAAGAATAAAAAGTTGGATTTTAAACTATTGAGCATAATGGTAAAAGATATATATAATAAGAATTTCAAGTTCCACAGATAAGTACCTCTTCCCCCAACAGTTTGACCCGCTTCCTTGCAATGGTAGTTCAAATAATTTGGACACTAACATGGGCATAATGATTGTGTCAAAAATTGTGCACTGCTATATGAAAAATAAAGGTACATTGATAAAGGAACTAGTAACGATAAGATTGCTAGGCTTGAAGTTAGCTTCTGTTACCAAACAAATTTAAAATTAAAATCACTTACCGGGTTGGTGGTTGCCCACCAAACTGATATAGAAGAGTTTGCTGTAAAGTCAATCGTTGCTAAAACAGAGAAAACTGAAGTTAAGAAAGAGATGGAATGAAGAAGCAAAGAAACAACCCAACAATTGAAAATTAATCATTTTAGAAAATTCATTTTAGAAAGATGGTTTTAGAAAATTAATCATTTTACAGATGATAATAAGAATAGAACAACACTCACAAACTAAATCCACAATCGAAGCAGTTTTTTTAATTTAAAAAAAACCCCCTAACTTTAAGCTAATTCCAACAACCCAACACGCAACGCAACACATGAACAAAATATTGAAACTCCAATAAACAATCACATTAATCGCGAATTTCGATCGCTAAATGATGGGGAAAAAACAAAAAAATTAAAAATTCACCTCGAGTTTTTGCAAGGCGACTGACTCGGACGGGCCGGTGATGCTCATGAAGGTCTCGATTGCTTCTTGATTGGATCTCGCCATTAGAGAAGTCCACGAATTTGCAGAGAGATTGAGAAAGGGTCTTGATTGTATTCTCTGAACTCATTTGTGTGTTTTTCCAGAACGAAAGAGAGAGAAAGAGAGAGAGAGAGAGAGAGAGAGAGAGAGATAAATTAGAGAACAAAAGAAGGGTTTACCTATCTTAGAAAAAAAGAGGAAATTTTAAGAGGTACCATCGCCTCAATTTTTAGAGGCAGATCACCCAAAAAAGAAAAATAAAAGTAATTTTTTGTTTTTTTTTTTCAAAATTAAAATGAATTTGAGAACTATAAAAATCAAAAATATATTTTAAAATTTTTTAAAATTATTTATGACTTCCTAAAAGATAAAATTATACAAAAATTAGAATTATTTTTTTATTTTTTCACCAAATTTTGTTTTTAGTTTTTCAAAAAAAAAAAAAATTGAAACAAGATTTTGAAAATAAAACCAAACATATTGAAATTGATAATCTAATATTCTTTGAAAAAGTTTAAATTATCTCAAATTAGCCATCTCAACTTAAGAGTGTGTTTGGGCTTAATGAGTTCATTTTGTGATCTAATTCAATAATCACTTTAATTTTACAATTCAATTACTAGAATATTTAAAACTCTTTGAAAAATTATAATAAAAACACAAATCACTAAATCCCCACATTTCACTAGAAATTTTTTTACTGACAAATAGTGTTATCGTCGCTAAATATAGTTTTGCCTATGAGAAATTGACGTCGTCACCAAAAGTGCAATTTCTTGTAGTGTGCCGACAAATATTTGGTCGCTAAAAGTAAATTAAATACCGACTAAATTATTTTCCAACTAAATATAAATTAAAAATATTAAAGTATCTTAAATATTTGTCCTAATATGTTTTTTTACTGAAAAATATAATAATATATTTTAAAATATTATATTCTTATATTTTGTTATATTCTTATATTTTAAAATTTTATGACAGATAATAATATATTCTTATATATTTTAAAATTTTATGATAGATAATAATATGTTCTTATATATTTTAAAATTTTATAAGAATATATTTTAATTATATTATATTCTTATATTTTAAAAAATTTCTTATATTTTCTTATATTCTTATATTGTAAAATTTAGTTAATTTTTTTTTGGGACTCTTGCATGACTAACTAGGCACTAATCAATTTGATTTAGAATTTTAGAGAACATGCAATATGTATATTTTGTCATAGATAAAGACAGATGAAGAAATCATGTGTCAAGTGGATTTAATTAATTTATTACTAGTTTATTATATTAAATTTTTAATCACAAAATACACCCAAAATAAATTTTTTAATTTTCATTCGGCTACTAAACAATTTAGTAGCCAAAAGTAGGTCTACAGCGACTAAACGTTATTTTGTCGCTGAAAATATATGTTTGGCGACCAAAATTTTGGTTGCCGAAGATCAAAAATAAATTTTTTAATTTTCATTCGGCTACCAAACAATTTAGTAGCCAAAAGTAGGTCTACAGCGACTAAACGTTATTTTGTCACTGAAAATATTTGTTTGGCGACCAAAATTTTGGTCGCCAAAGATCAAAAATAATTTTTTTAATTTTCATTCGGCTACCAAACAATTTAGTAGCTAAAGGTGCCCCTACAGCTACTAAAATTTATTTTAGTCACCAATTGTGATATGTTTAGCTACTAAAAATTTTTTTTGTGGCCAATTGTAATATTTTTAGCTACTAAATTTATTTTAGTCGCCAACAATTAACATTCGCCTACTAAAAAAAATTAGTAGCTAAAAAGTTGACTTTTGCCGACTAAAATTAATTTTGATAGCCAATTCCCACACTTTTGGTGACTAAATTTGTTTTGGTAGCCAAAAATGGTCGCCAAAAATATTTTTTCTTGTAGTGATAACATGTTTATTGAGTATTTTGTAGATTTATATGAATTTTAGAGTTGTATAAGTAATTTATTTATAATTTTAATTACGAGTTAAGCATTCTGAAAATTCTGATAGATTAATGAGGAATAAAAAGTTGTCTCTTCAATTGTTTATTTGGACTAAAAATTTAATATTGTGCTAGTATAATTTTGTAGATTAAAAATTCATGCATGTGTGTAATTATGATTTATTGGTATCTAAATTATTATTTCATACCATGGTTTAAATAAATTGTTTATTTAAATTTTGGACATTTGTTTACTTTTGTGTGACATGTGTAATATTTTATGTTGGGAATTTTAATGAGTTGGTATAATATTATTGGTAATTAAATGTTGAATTATTGTGAATATCTCAACAAGTAAAGAAACACGAAATTTAACCAATGATACATTAAAATTTAAAATCTTCCGCAAGTTAGTTGCAAACCCTAGAATGGCACGAGAATGTATTTCAGCTCTTATCGGTGTAGGCGATATAAGGTTGGTGGTGCGAGTGTCACAACATAGACCATTCCCTTGGGACAGACCATGATGTCATGACTCAGGGTATGTAACCCTGGCGCGTGGGCATCATTGGTAGTTGCAGTAAGTAACATTTGAACATTTGACCAAGGGGGAGTCAAAATTGCCCGAGGCCATTGCTTAGCGGTTGAGTGGAAATAGTGCTCCGCGGGGAGTTACTTAAATTTATTTGATAAACTAAATCTATGAAAATTTAAAAAGAAAGGTGAGCATATTCCTTATGATGAAATACTGCTTCCGTTTGTTATATATATATTTTTTGATTTATTATTATCTATTGTTATTATTTCAATTGATAACATTCCTTTTATGCTTACTAAATGTTACTTGTTATTCTGTTACTACACATTATTTATAAATTATGAGTATTATTATCGGGGTGGGTATTTTCGGGTTGTAGTATCTTATTGAGCTCGTCGCTTGTCACGACCCAAACCCGCCTCTATAGGTTTAGCATCGTAACCGGCCAGTAATCCGTGGACTACCGAAGGCCTTTGAACAGATTAACGAGATTAAGGGGCTAGCAGAAGCAAATACATAAATATAATTGTCCAATAAGCTGTGCTGACTTATATGAAACGAAATATTTAAAAAAACTTTATATACATATGCAATAGTCATTCATACATTATACCCACACACATTATAGTATCTTAAGTCCAGCCAACAGAATTAAATCAAGTTATACATATACATAAAACCAACAGAACTTGAACATAGGACACTTCGAGAACCTCCACGTGAGGCACAATGGTTGGCTGACAACAGAATATAGGTCCAGACAAAAGCCTTCAGGCTCGGGCTCTAGAATGCTCACCTATACATATATATACACACAATGAGCTAAAGCCCAATGAATAACATTAAGGTAAAGGGTTTAGTGAACGAAATTCGAATATATCATAAGCAGAAAACAGACCAGAGCATAATCATTTTCATATCAGAACATAATAATGGTACATCTTATAGAACACATCACAGAACGTCTTCCGACTAGAGTAATCGGTTCCGGATACTGATTAAACACATATCACCACAATGAAGTGGCTAACGAGATCTCGTAATTACTTGTATGTCATGGACCCGCATTTTCATGCTGTCCCCCATAACTTGAAACTATCTATGGATGCCATAATAGATTTCAAACTTGGGATGTTCGTTCACGTAAACATATATCATTTCAGAAATCATAGCTTATCACATTTCATTTGGAACATAATTCATATCAACATATCTTTACAGAAATGTTACTCACAGTGGTTCCAGCAATGGTCAATCAACCCTCGAGTCTTGACCTACAGTCACAAAATACATAACACAAGCATGCCTTATCATTACACATTCAAGAGGCCATTAAGGCTTAGCTTTTATTACATTGGTTCTTATTCTTTTTTATCACAATGCCTAACACACACACACACACACACACACACTTGTAGTCTCGGAACTTAGCACATTCTTTTCTTAGTGTGTTTCTAATCCATGACCTCATTATCAAAGCTTAATTAAGGCTTAGAAATGCCTAAGATGCAATGAGGATGCCAAAACATGCCTTGGAACACTTAGGAAAAATTTCTGAAAATAAGGTCCACGCTCGAGCGTAGCTTTCCTCGCTCGAGCGGACATGCAAAATGTAAAGGGTCGCTCGAGCGCACATTCCTTCACTCGAGCGATCTGTAAAAGACATGAAACTTCTGGGAGCTTGCAATTTATGCTCGAACGGACTTTTGGTCGCTCGAGCGGAGTGCACGCACTCAGAGTGGACGCTCGAGCATGAACTCCCACGCTCGAGCGTAGATGCAAATTCTGAAATTTCCAGATCGCACCTTCAAGCTCAAAACGTGAATTCCAACCTTCAAAACACATCCCTTGGGCCCCAAAACTTGAGATAACATAGTAAACTTGTAAAACATGAAGAATTTAGGATCATTTGATAAAATCATTGCACAAGGGTTTGCCAAAAGTTCCTAATTTCAACTTAAACTTCAAGATTGTTTATGAACACAACATACATGTATTTTTCTTGTATCAAACTTCTCAAAACATGATCAAACACCACAAAACAACTTGAAACTTGATGATTTCCCCAAATAAAGATGAATTTCAAACATGTAAGAGAGGATTCATGGAAATCATGCTCAATTGGTAAGAAAATGCACATGCATGCATGAATTGCCACTCAAATTTTCCTTCTAAGCTCAATACACACCCTTAAACACATAATCTTCATGTTGATAACTTAGATTCATAATTTAGGGGTTGAATTCATACCTATAGTCTTGAATTAATCTAGCTCTAGCTTAGTTTTGATGAATCTAAGCCAAGGTCTTCAATTCTCCTTCAATTCCTTCCTCTCTCTCTCTAGAATTGCACACACTCTCTTTCTAAAATGAAAACCTCAGATTTTTCCACTAAGGGAGTTGAAAGAAATGAGCTCAAATGAGCTTATGGGTTATATGTATAGCTATGGTGCTAAAAATACTTTAATTAGAACATAAGGTTTGTCAAACGCAATTTAATGAATCAGACTGAATCAATTTTTAATAAAACTTACCATATGGTTTTAAAAATTCCAAATAACATATTGACGTGATCAATTTCGGTTTCGGGTGCCGATAAGGCTTTCAATTTACATATTAAAGTGGAATTCCAAATAGATATTTCTATAAGTAATAGATAGAAGGCCAAATATCATGCAATTTACATATTAATCCCATAATTCACTTGATCCACTCAATTAACATCTTTAATCTTTGATTAGTAGCTAATTACGGGCTGGAGTTATTACAGTCTCCCCACCTTAAAAAATTTGGTCCTCCAAACTCAAGTTATCTTATATAAAAAGAAATGATGTTCAACGAAAATATAACTACAATTCTTTACAAAATAGAAGCATAACCATATTCATAAATATTCTCATAACCCAATCTCGACCTTAGCTTCGTACCGAAATAGAACCACAAATCATATACAGAGATTAGGGTTTGTATCAAAACAAAGTCTTATATGCATTCAGATTTTTAATCAGAAACAGATTCATATACATGTTCATATTCACATTCTTGTCCAGATCATATACAGACAGAAATCATAAGTCATGATTAAGTTTACGTGATACATCCATTAGCATTAACAGAACAGAACAGAACGTATACACGTGAGGTTACGAATAACCAGTTCCATAAAGGAACCTCCGGATCCGGGCAACAGAGAACAGATAAGCTGAGCCCCCATGATGGGGCCTCCGGTACGGGTAACAAAGTGTAGACAGATATAAGTTCCATAAAGGAACCTCCGATACCGGGTAATAGCCAACAGATATCACATAATACCAAGAGTCACAGGAATACATATTAGAGATTGGACAATTATTCATTGCACAACACATAATGTTTCAGAAAACAGATCCCCCTCAGACACACAGAAAACAAATACAGTTGAACACAACTTTACTACGTTATTATTCACATTACTTATATCAAGTACTAATCGGGGTCCAAGATTCACACTGTTTCCATTTTAATAAGTAATTTCCCCCGTTAAGTTACAGAGATTTGATTATTCATTTCCGAGTCATTCATCTGGTCTTTGTTCAACTTGGTTTTCAATTCGGTAATCCATTACAGTTAGTCCAAGTCATCCAAAGTATAGCAGAAATACAAGGCAATTTCGTACATTAACCTCATAGCAGTAAACGAAATTCTGAAGTAATCATTCATAAGCCTCAGTTTCTACAGATTCAATCGTACTATGTGTCAATACAGAAGCAGTCATATTGATTGCGTATCCTCCCAGGTAGTCAGAGTTTATAATCGAACCAGTCTGCTGTCAATAGATTCCATCAGTTTTGAAGTACAGTAACACAAAAACAATCATTCACTTAGTCAAACAAGTTCATGGTAGTAACGGTAATACTGGAGTAATTAACCACGTGTCATGTATACGGTATTCCCATATTCCCCAAGCCCAAGTTACCAAATTTCATAATCTCATTCACGTGTTTTCCCAATCGGTTATAAGCATATGGTAAGAAGCTATTCGTAATCACATAGTCTGCCGTTGACGGTTCACATTCTTCTTAAGGGTTCGAGATTGATTCTAATTCTCATTCGGTCAGTTCCCTTAGCAACACGGCCCTGTTATTCAATCATAAGCAATTCACAATCCCCTATAATGTAATCAATCAGATAATAGCTCTCAATAAGGGTCTCCTCAGATCAAATCAATGAAAGTTTAACCAGGTCATAGCAGATGCAAGTTTTACCCAGTCATATCAAGTCAAAGTTCAAGCATGAGTCCTCAAACAAAAGTTCTCTCAGGTAAACAAAGGTCTCATCAAACCATAATTCTATCAGATTAGATCAGGTAAAGGTTCTAGTTCATACTTCATTCACTTAGGTACATAGTCAATAGTTTTACAGTTGTTCTAAGTTTCTCGGTTCTCAAGTCACATCAGAGTTATGTATCACAATAGTTCATATCGAAGAGTTTAGGTCATATACAATGTTACATTCTCCAAGTAAGTTTATATGTGGGTGCACAGGCATACAGTTGTTCATATTGAGAGGTAAGCATTACAGTCAGTATAGCAATTTCCCAAATGAGTTTTTCATGTAAGCATAAGGTACACAACGGTGTATCACATAAAGTTTCTCGGTGGTACACAATAGTAGATCGTTACACAAAAGTTTCAAATCGGTCGTACAGTCGCTAAAGTATAGGCTCACTAGTCGAGTCAAATAGTCTTGTCAAGTTGCAACAATCGTAGTCCACAATTTAGAGTTTATTGCTCAGGGTCTTTACTTAATCACACAATTCCAGAGTCATAATCCCAACGGTCAAGTTATCAAAACAAATAACATATCGATCATTCTGAGCAAAGGTACAGTCATATATATACATGTCCAGAGTCTAATAACCTTCCCAATACAGATTCACGAGGTCAATATACAGATGAACACAAAACAGTTTCCCCAGATACAATAGTTAAGGCAACAAGTCATAAGTCTACTCAGTCTAGATACAAATGCAGCGGACACAAAGAGTGTGTCGAGTTCAATTAATTAACATCCCCCGCAAAGGTATAGGCATATGTAAGTCCAAACATGTTCCATATCCAGTCAATAATAGTGTGTCTCCATATTTAACAGTTCGAGCATAGTTCAACAGGTCAGTCACGATAGTTCATATCAACCAGTAAGTCTCTAAGTGTTCATTAACCACGGTTCAATCCCATCAATACTAATAGTATTACAAGCATGGAAACATATAGACAGGTATGAGTCCAAAAGCAATTATCATTTAGGCATTCGTTCACAATTCATAAGCAAAAGTTCGTTCTTCCAAACTGACATAATTTCTCAATTTCAGAAGTTCCACACACGACAGTTCACGTATATAATTCGGGTTCATGGGTCTAATCATTCAATGATGTCAGTCAATATATAACGGTTCAGTTCAAGTTACGGTCATACAGGTTTTCTCAAATTATAGTCAATCATGATGTGTTTCCATGTTCAATAGTTCTAGCATAGTTGAAAAGGTCGTGCCTAACAGTTCACATTGAATTGTTGCACTACGGTACAAAGATCTAACCCAGCAAATTCTCGTCGTTCACAAGTCCCAACAATTCTCATAGCACACGTGATTCGTTAAGTTCATAAGGTTCCGAGCATCTCAGATAAAATTTACATTAAATAGTGAGTCTTCAAGATAGTCAATAGCTAGGGTTCATAATTTTAATAATTCAATTGGTCCAATCAACATGTCCACAATCTATATCAGGTTAAGAAATGTACACTTTCCACACAAATTCCCATATAAACAATTGCACATAATTAAGGTAATACCTGCGTTAGTTGTTTCAGTATTCTGAGCATTTTCTGGAACTAGGGTGTAGGAACAGAACCAGTCGTACTAGCATTAGGCCTAGTGTTGTTCGGATGAGTTCACGGGCAAGATTTAGCCAAGTGCCCTCTCTGACCACATCTAAAACAGGCCCCTGACAGGCGGCGACAGATGCCCCAATGTTGTTTCCCACATTCTTTACAAATAGGTATACCATTGTTTACATTGTTTCCCCTACCTTCCTTGTTCACAGTTATTACCCTAGATTTTTCATTCGCAGAGGTCATTGAATTACTAGTCATTTTGACTTTCTGTTTTTTCTGTTTCGCTCTTTCTGATTTAGTTGATGATGTTGATTTTGATATTTTCAAGGCTGCTATGTTTGCCTCGGACATTAAGGCCCTATCAAGAACATCCACATATTTTGATAATTTTAAGACGCCAACTCGATCAAACACATCTAAGTCAAGCCTACCTTCAAATTTTCTAGCCTTTTTGTAGTTAGTGTCTATCATGTGGGGTGCATATCGGGCTAACTCGGTAAATTTTGTTTCATATTCAGCCACAGTCATTTTGCCTTGTTTTAGTTGTTCAAATTCGAATACCTTCATATCCCAGATGCATTGAGGAAAGTATTTTTCGAAGAAAATTTCTTTAAACGTCTCCCACATCACACCTTCATTATCATTTTGTACTAACATCCACCATCTCCTAGATTCTTCTTTAAGTGTGAATGTTGCTAACAAAACCTTATGTGCCTCAGTATACGGAAATACCTCAAATATTTTCTCAGTTTCTAAAACCCAAGCCTTAGCTTTCAACGGTTCAATACCCCATGAAATTCCGGTGGTTTCATTTTATTGTATTTCTGTGTCAGTGTTACCATATCATAACTAGCTGGTTCAGGTACATGTATTTGCCCTTGTTGCTGTTGTTTCAGATTTTCGGTTAAGGCTTCAACCATTCTTTCTAACCCGCTAATTCTAGCGTCAGAAGATTCAGATTCGTCTATATTCCTTATCCTTTCCATTGGCTACACACAAACAGGGTGCTTATTAATATAAGGAAAGTTCTCACTGTTCTCACATTTCATTTCATATCAGACGTGTTTATACTTTCATTTCAATTCAGATACAGTCACATGATCCCTTACTTTTATACGTTCATATTCACATAGATTCCACATTCGATATTGAAATTAACATTACATGTTATTCCACTTAACTTCTTTGATCATGCACAAAGGTTTCATTTCAATTCATTTTCAATAACGATGTGTTCATAATAGTTCATACACTTAAACATGGTAATGCAATATCCTTATTTCATTTCTAATACATCCTATAGTTCATATGGACACATGTGTGCAGTATAACCTGGCTCTGATACCACTCTATCACGACCCAAACCCGCCCTTATAGGTTTAGCATCGTAACCGGCCAGTAATCCGTGGACTACCGAAGGCCTCTGAATAGATTAACGAGATTAAGGGGCTAGCGGAAGTAAATACATAAATATAATTGTCCAATGAGCTATGCTGACTTATATGAAACGGAATATTTAAAAAAACTTTATATACATATGCAATAGCCATTCATACATTGTACCCACACACATTATAGTATCTTAAGTTCAGCCAACAGAATTAAATCAAGTCATACATATACATAAAACCAACAGAACTTGAACACAGGACACTTCGGGAACGTCCACGTGAGGCACAATGGTTGGCTGACAACAGAATACAGGTCCAGACAAAAGCCTTCAGGCTCGGGCTCCAGAATGCTCACCTACACATATATATACACACAATGAGCTAAAGCCCAATGAATAACATTAAGGTAAAGCGTTTAGTGAACGAAATCCGAATATATCATAAGCAGAAAACAGACTAGAGCATAATCATTCTCATATCAGAACATAATAATGGTACATTCCATAAAACACATCATAGAACGTCTTCCGACTAGAGTAATCGGTTCCGGATACCGATTAAACACATATCACTACAATGAAGTGGCTAACGAGATCTCGTGATTACTTGTATGTCATGGACCCGCATTTTCATGTCGTCCCCCATGACTTGGAACTATCTATGGATGCCATAATAGATTTCAAACTTGGGATGTTCGTTCACGTAAACAGATATCATTTCAGAAAATCACAGCTTATCACATTTCATTTGGAACATAATTCATATCAATATATCTTTACAGAAATGTTACTCACAGTGGTTCCAACAATGGTCAATCAACCCTCGATTCTTGACCTACAGTCACAAAATACATAACACAAGCATGTCTTATCATTACACATTCAAGAGACCATTAAGGCTTAGCTTGTATTACATTGATTCTTATTCTTTCTTATCACAATGCCTAGCACACACACACACTTGCAGTCTCGGAACTTAGCATATTCTTTTCTTAGTGTGCTTCTAATCCATAACCATATTATCAAAGCTTAATTGAGGCTTAGAAATGCCTAAGATGCAATGAGGATGCCAAAACATGCCTTGGAACACTTAGGAAAAATTTCTGAAAATAAGGTCCACGCTCGAGCGTAGCTTTCCTCGCTCGAGCGGACATGCAAAATGTGAAGGGTCGCTCGAGTGCACATTCCTTCGCTCAAGCGATCTGTAAAAGACATGAAACTTCTGGGAGCTTGCAATTCACGCTCGAGCGGACTTTTGGTCGCTCGAGTGTAGTGCACGCACTCAGAGTGGTCGCTCGAGCGTGAACTCCCACGCTCGAGCGTAGATGCAAATTCTGGAATTTCCAGATCCCACCTTCAAGCTCAAAACTCGAATTTTAACCTTCAAAAACACATCTCTTGTGCCCCAAAACTTGAGATAACATAGCAAACTTGTAAAACATGAAGAATTTAGGATCATTTCATAAAATCATGGCCCAAGGGTTTGCCAAAAGTTCCCAATTTCAACTTAAACTTCAAGATTGTTTATGAACACAACATGCATGGATTTTTCTTGTATCAAACTTCTCAAAACATGATCAAACACCACAAAACAACTTGAAACTTGATGATTTCCCCAAATGAAGGTGAATTTCAAATATGCAAGAGAGGATTCATGGAAATCATGCTCAATTGGTAAGAAAATGCACATGCATGCATGAATTGCCACTCAAATCTTCCTTCTAAGCTCAACACACACCCTTAAACACATAATCTTCATGTTGATAACTTAGATTCATAATTTAGGGGTTGAAATTCATACCTATAGTCTTG
Organism: Camellia sinensis; assembly: GCF_055761805.1. NCBI lineage: Eukaryota > Viridiplantae > Streptophyta > Magnoliopsida > Ericales > Theaceae > Camellia > Camellia sinensis. Next base: position 163,101,236 of record NC_138964.1, read on the forward strand.
AATTAATCTAGCTCTAGCTTAGTTTTGATGAATCTAAGCCAAGGTCTTCAATTCTCCTTCAATTCCTTCCTCTCTCTCTCTAGAATTGCACACACTCTCTCTCTAAAATGAAAACCTCAGATTTTTCCACTAAGGGAGATGAAAGAAATGAGCTCAAATGAGCTTATGGGTTACATGTATAGCTATGGTGCTAAAAATACTTTAATTAGAACATAAGGCTTGCCAAACGCAACTTAACGAATCAGACTAAATCAATTTTTAATAAAACTTGCCATATAGTTCTAAAAATTTCAAATAACATATTGACGTGATCAATTTTGGTTTTAGGTGCCGATAAGGCTTTCAATTTATATATTAAAGTGGAATTCCAAATAGATATTTCTATAAGTAACAGATAGAAGGCCAAATATCATGCAATTTACATATTAATCCCATAATTCACTTGATCCACTCAATTAGCATATTTAATCATTGATTAATTTCTAATTACGGGCCGGGGTTATTACATCGCTCACTGGCATTCCTGTTGCCGTGGCGTTTTATGTCAGGTATCAAAGAAACCGAAGGAAACACCGAGACCTTGCAAGGCGACACTCAGCCTTGGTTAGCTTGAAGAGTGCCCAAGATTCATGAACTATTTTTCTAAGTTTCTAGTTTAGTTTATTTTATTTTATTTATATTCGTGTTGTTTTTATGTACTAAGTCTAAGTTTTAAGTTTTTATTGGAGTTGTAATTTAAGAACTTTTAATTTCTGGGTTGTTAATTAATGCTAGTAATATTGGTGACAACAATTGATGAGGGGCTAGTTATTAACAAAATTGATTTTAAGTTCTAAATCTGATTATGATGTCCTCAAATCTTGGGGTGTCACAACCCCTATTTATAGGAATGGATAGAGGAGCGTTTTAATAGACTTTAACTTTTTTGATAATTATCTCTAATTTATTTAGAGATAAATATCAAAATATCACTTTAATAAAGTGCCATAATTTTATTGGTTTAACCATGTGACAAGTGGCTTAATTTGATTAGTCAAAAACTTACTGCATCATTTTAACAGTAATATTTAATTTGACTATCATGTAATTTTGATTTGAGACCAATTAGACACGTGACAAAATTTATTTTGTCAATAATTGTGTCATATTTTGTAGGCCTTTGTAATTTTGTCATTGGCTAAAATGTTGCACGCTTACAGCCCCATAGCCCCATTTCATCACTCTCAATTGTATCTTTAATGAAGTGACAAACAAAATCAACCAATTAATTTTCTTCAAACTCTTCTCTCTCCTTTCAAAATTATTTGTCACCTTATTAAAAGTATAATTAAAAGTGATAATAGAGGGATATAATAAGACTCTGTTGCAAATATCTTCCCTTGACGATTGATGCATGTAGATTACGAAGTGGTTAAGTCATAATTTTAAACACGTTATACTACAATTTCATTTACATTGTATCGTAATTGACACGAATTCACTTTATGCTTATTTTTTAAGGATTGAGCTGCTCTTTCAAATATGAATGTGAGAGGTTCATGGGATCTATCATGGGACTCGTTTAGATAATTTGAACTGTCTATTTTATAAGATCTTTTGTGTATATCATTCATGAAAAAAAAATTATATTTATTTGATAATTGTAGTTTCTTCCATTTTATTATGTTTGTCTTAAAAAAATTGAGAGTCTATTTTTAAAAACATATTTATTGATTATTTTTTAAAACAAACACGATAAAAAAAAGAAATTACGATTATCGAATAATTTAATTTTTTCATAAATAATATATATATATATATATATATGTTCGTATAAAATGCACAATTTGAATTACGTGGATCCCGTAGACTAGGGGTGTAAATTTGGTCCGTGGCCTGTAACACTTGCCTCTTAATTAGTCGTTGATTTTATGGTTAATCTTAATTATGTATTTATACGTGCATTTTATGTTTATTTATATGTTATGTGCACCATGTTTTGTTTGACAGATACGCTAATTTGTGAAAAAGACCTATCTGATTCGTTAAATTGTAAGATTGCCAATTAACTAATGGGCTAGGTGGGTAGAGCCTAATTCCCCTTAAAGTAGGGTTTAACCAACTTAGGTGCCAGTAAGAAATAATTTAATAAATTATATAATTAATTGAAGTAATGTGGTTCTAATTTCATTAATTCACGTTAAGTAAAATTAGATAATTTTTATGTCTATGATGAACTCAAATAAGAGAGAGAGGGATACAATTCGAGAGGGAGAGAGAGAGAGTATTTTAGAGAACAAGGAGAGAAGAAGAGAACTTGAAGCAACTTCACTAAATTAACTCTTGAGGTAAGAATTCTTCCTAATTTCTTGCGTGAGAATAATTTTCATCTTGAACACATGGAATTTAAGGAGAGAATGAGGAATTGGGTAGTGTAAGTTGCGTTACAAACCCAAACAAGAGGAATTCTCCAAATCTTGGCATGAATAAAGCTCACCTACTTGGTCTTGCATGATTGTAAGTGAGATTTCCATGGTTTTGTTGAAACATAGAATTCCCTTATGCATATGTTTTGTTTTCTTCTCAACTTTAAAGTTGTTCATGTGATTGTGGGACTCGGGTTTAAATTTAAAGTTTTATTCTTGGTTTGAACTTGGTATTTGTTTGTACACCATGTTGGATAACTTTTGAGCTTTGATTTGGTCAAATTGGGTTTGAGTTTTGAAGAGGGAGAGCTCACAAAAATAGAGCAGAATTTTCGATTTTGGACACCCAGAACCGCATGTGCGGTAGGGGTGACTATACGTGCAGGAGGCACTGGTGCACGTACGGTGGGTAAGCCCGCACGTGCGGAGAACATGGGAACTGTTTGGAGTATTCTGCATAAATTGCACTTGCTGGCGCACATGCGGTGAGAGTCTCGCACGTGCGGCTATTTGGTAGCCTCGGTTTCATTTTTCTGCTTTGTTTACCTTACTCCCGGGCCTCCGTTAGCGTGATTTGCATCTATATTTGACGTACATTTGCATTGCACGGGGCATTAAAAGAGAGTAAAAGACCAATTCCTGAATAATGAAAATAATTACTTGGTTGTATAGCGAATTAAGTGTGCTATGCTTATATCTGTTTGTGTAGGTCAAACGTTATGTCCCAGTCATGTGCATCACGGAGCCAACTATGAGTAACACTGTTGTAAAGATATGTTTAAATTTAGAATATCTCTTTTCTACCTTATATTATTCTCTGTTTTGACGAGTTTCTTTTATTCTTAATGAATGATGATCCTATTTTCCTACATTGTATTTCATGGCATCCTTAGCACCTGTCCGTATTGTTATAGAGATCTTTGTTAGTTTTAATTCCTGAAACTCCTGTTTATTATGTTGATGGACATCATATCTAAGCACCGATTTTTATGACCACCTGTTCGATTTTGTAGACCGCCTGTATTAACTTGCTATGGGATGTACCACGTATACTTTTGTGCTTTCTGTATAAGATAAGAATCTGTTCAGTTTATGATTTGCCTTACATTATGATCATCATTTAGAACCCTTTTACACAGTTATTATTTACTGAGCTCTAGCTCACGTTGTGTTATATATTATGTAGGTGATCCAGTTCAGGAGAAGATGTAGTGGTGACGACCTTGCCTCGATTTTGTTAAGCTATCTGTTGTTCCTCACTATGAGGTTCCCATCTGTCGAAACTTTTGGGGGTGGCGAGTGATCACCCATTTGAGTAGTCACTCTTATGTTATGTACAGTTTCACTTTGCTTACATGAACTTTCCTTTTGTTGCATTTTCACAAACTTGTTATGACTTGATGTATATATGCATATATGAAGTAAGTCATTTTGTTTCATATAAATTTTCACAACTCTTTGGATGTTTTACTTTCTTATGCATTCGCTTTCACTAGCCTCATTCGTTTGCTTGTTCAGTTAGGCCTTTGGTAATCTCAAATTACTGGCTGGTTACAACACTAAACCTATAGGGGCGGGTTTGGGTTGTGACATGGCCCATGGGCAACTTGAAGCTCGCTCGCGGTCCGGGATGGGCCTGACCTAGTTAGGTCTGGGTTCAAGCCCAACCCAAGACCCTAGACCTGGGCTTAGGCCATCATTTTGAATCCTGACTTGGCCCATGGGTCGGTCCATTGACCCACTCGAAGCCCAGTCCGAGGCCTGGCCCGCCCGATACCTAGTATCATTTTTATTGGAAAAGAATAAAATTTTGATAAAAAAATAGAAAAAAAAATGTTTTGGCCTGCCCAAGCCCAAGCCCAAGCCCAAGCCCAATCCCGAGTCTAGGCCTAGGCTTGCTAGTGCGTCCAAGGCTCGAATATCTCTTACGTCTGGATCTAATTTTTTGGCCCGTAAGCCGGTTTGAATTTTGGCAGAAGCCCGAACAGCCGGACTGGACCAAATTTACACCCCTATCATTGACCTTTCAAGTACTCTCAACTTCATACTTGAATTTAAAAAAAAAAATCTAATTGAAATGAAAATTTTAAGCTATTTTGAATGTTGAGAGATTTAGGTTAAGTTTGGCATCCCCTAAAAAATGTAAAAAATCAAAAAGTTACTATTATATTTAAGTCACATCATCCTATTTAAATCACATCACATATCTATCATATCACTTTAAACTTAACTCATATTTTATAAAAAGTAAAAAAATATATTTATTTAGAACATCCTAAATAACCACTTACTAAAGGAAGAAGAAAAATTAGTTATATATATATATATATATATATTTTCATTGTGTGAGTCCCACACCTATGTGAAACATTTGGTAAAATTTTTGATAGAATATTTAGGCTCTCTAGCATTACTCAAAAAAAATCAAATACAAGAGGATAAGAGTGACGTGGCGGTATACCATTCTTTCATAGGGTTTGAATGATAAGAAGGGGGCCCAAAGCATATTCTACAATTTTTTAATTACGATAAAGTTGAAGACAAAACACAAAATGACAAATACAGCCCTTATGTTAAGCGTCTGCTTGTACTGAGCTAGCATTTAATAATACAGAGAAATTATTCATTGCTCTATGACCATTCCCCTACATTATTACAAGTGTTCAATTATTTCCTTTAAGGGCTAATTTAGAAACACAGTTAAAAGTTAATTTATAATTTATAATTTATTTTAGATTATATTATTTTTTATTTTTTTAAATATTTAAAAAAAAAAAAAAATTTTAACCAACTTTTCAAAACCATCCTAAAAGAGACAAATAAAAATAAATGAATAATATTTAGATTGGCATACCACTTGGATTTGTTCATGGACAATGAATAATTTCTTAATAATACATGCAATGTTTAGAAACTCGGCCCGGACTAGTAGAATCGATAATCGGGCTTTGTTCCGGTCCGGAAAATCCTCTAAACTAGGACAAGAAGCAAAATTGGTGTAAAATGAAAAAATTGAAAAAATTATCAGTCGAATCGTTAAATTCGGCGACCCGAAATGAGTTTGGAGAATCGGCTGGTTTTGTTGAATATATATATATATATATATATCTAAAAAAATCCCAAATCTTAAGGCTAACAACAGAAGGGTTTCGATTCCTCTCTCTTTCTCCTTCTAGGTGTCAGCGGTTTCGGCCTCTCACTCATTTATCTATATCTAATTCTTTTTTTTTTTTTTTTTTTTGATTCTTTCACTAATCTAATTTTTAAAATATTGAATGCATGACTAAACACGTCAATTTGGGCTGTCTATATTTTTTTTGTCGGTGGTCTCAACTACGCCACATCTTTATGATACAGGTTGCCATCAATAATTGTTGTTTCAATAATAAATGATATCATATCTTCTTATCGTATAATATCTTATTATCATATATATATACATATATAATTAGTATTTATCCTTATAATATTTGTAGATCTCTCTTTTAAAGGGTGTCATGTACGCCCATCTCTAATACCGCAACAAATTCAACACTAAATTTAAATTTAATAATTTTTTTTTGATATTCTAATAGTCTCATCAAATCTATATTAAACTGAGAATATATAAAATATTTCACTAAATTGAGGATGCTTTTATATCTTTTATCAAATCACTATTCATTATCGTTATATTGTCACCATTAAATGTCCCTTAGAAGTTTCTTAGATGATCACCACAAGACAAAATTTTATCACTAGAAGGTTGACCTCTTAGTCGACCCCTTATCATTTTGGTCACTAATGTTGTTCCTTATCTCATTGTGAAAATTTTGTATTGATCGGTCGACCAACCACTGATCAATCGGGCTGATGACCAGACAGTCAACTGGCTGGTTATTCGCCCAATCGATCAGTAATTTGATGAAAAGTTAAATCCTTCTGTTAAAGCAGGTGATATCAAATGAAGTGTTTATTCAAATTTGGTGAAAAAAGTAATGCACGGTTAGAGATGCCCTAACATAACTTATATTAATTATTTTTAAAATTTAGTATTTAAAAAATTTCTAATTAATCTAATTATTCATAAATAAAAGTTAATATAATTATATACATATAAAAATACTTTACAAATTAATTTTCTTCTATTTTTCTCACTTTTATTCAAATATTCAAATTTTATATTAAAATTGCATATATTTGTTATTTTTTCGTCTACCTTATTCATATTAATATCATTAATTTATATTGAGTTATTAATTTATATTGAGTTTTCTATTTAATATGAAATTATTTATTGGAAAAAAATTTATATTTAATTTAAATTTTATATAAATATATATCATATGTAGGCCTGTTTGGGATATGATTTTTATTTTTTATTTTTGTTTTTATAAAAAAATAGCCAATAAGATAAAATAAGTTAAAAAGTCAATAAGACAAAATATCATAGGAAAATTTACCAATAAATCCTATTTCATAAACTCTTAAACCAATTAGTCCCAACTTTATTCTTTTGTTCGGGTAAGTCCTATCAGTGGGGAAGTTTGTTACTTGTTGATCCTATTTTCCATATTTGGTTCTTTTTTATTTATTTTTTTATTAACCATGTGAAGCACACACTGTATCCAACATTCCAAAGCCTCAAAGGCTTCGTCGGAGACTCCTTCCGACTCACCACCAACACCGACAAAACAACGAACAGGCTTCGTCGGAGACTCCTTCCGACTCACCACCAACACCGACAAAACAACGAACACGAACGCGAAGTTCCACAACAGAACCAGAATCACGATCGACTTCGAGTACGCCCAATCGCTCTGCCTCGCTTCGATCTGCTCCGCCGCCGCCTCTCTTACCCTCAACTCTGTCTCGCGCATCATTCTCCGACTGCCGCGGAGGCTCGGCGGGCGGCGCACGAATCGGCGGCTCAGGAAGATCTGATCGGTCAGCAACGGCGTCGCATCGATTAGCTATTGTGTGTGTGTGTGTCTGTCCCTCGCAATGTATGTGTGTATCTGTGTGTGTATCTGTATGTGTGTGTATCTGTGTGTGTGTGTATCTGTGTGTGTGTGTCTGTCTGTGTGTATCTGTGTGTGTGTATCTGTGTGTGTGTGTCTGTCTGTGTGTGTGTGTATCTGTGTGTGTATCTGTGTGTGTGTGTCTGTCTGGGTGTGTGTATATGTCTGTGTGTGTGTATCTGTGTGTGTGTGTCTGTCTGGGTGTGTGTATATGTCTATGTGTGTGTATATGTGTGTGTGTATCTGTGTGTGTGTCTGTCTGCCCCTTACAATGTATGTGTGTATCTGTGTGTGATAGGAGAAAGATGGGACTAAACGGTTTAATAGAATAAAAATGGGACCAATTGGTTCATAAGTTCAAATTTTGGGATTTATTGGTAAATCTCCCAATATCATATCTAAACTATAATTATTTCACATTTTTTCTTACAATTATCAAATCAACTAAAAAAATAGTCAACTATCATCCCAAATACAACTTTTTTAGGTAGTCTAAAATAGTCAAATAACCATAAAGTCAACTAAAATAGCCAAGTTTCCAAATGGGGCCACAATATGTAAAAACAGTATAAAAAGGATATTAAAGAAAAATCAATGCTCAACATAATTAATTAATCTATTTGTTTTTTCTTAATCCAACCACAACGTACTTATATTTAATTTTTAAAAATAAATTTGATATTATTTCCATTTTTACATATTTTTATTTGCAAATAATAAAAAGAATAAAAAAATTAGACTCACTTTTAATTTTATACTATTGATTTTTCTTCTATTTTAACTATTATTATTAATATCAAATGAGTGTTTACTTTATTATCTTATAATTTAATATCATATAAGATTATTATATATATTTGTTTCAGTTATATAGCATGATAGAACTAAGATTATTAAAATATATATAAATAATTAAAATAAAATTATATATATATATATATTTAAGTAACACTTTTACAGACGATATGGCTAAAATTATCAAAATAAATGATTAAAATTAATCTTTAATTTTAAATGACTTTTTTTTCTTCTCTAATTTAATCACTATTTTTAATATTAAAATTAATATTTTTATTATCATATATATATATATATAATATGGGATTTTTTTTTAAGGTCCTTGGTATTAAGAGTTTATAGCATAAAGGACATCAAATATTTCATAATGTCTAAGGTCCCTTACACATTGATCCAGAGAAATTTCAATCTCCAGAGAAATTCTCTCCAAATTTCTCTAGACTTAAATTTCTCTGGACTTCTCTTCAAATTTCTCTGGACTTCCCACTATCCAGAGAAACTCTCTCTAAATTTTTCTGGACTTCTTTCCAAATTTCTCTGGACTTCTTTTCAAATTTCTCTGGACTTCTCTCCAAATTTCTCTGGACTTCCCACTGTCCAGAGAAATTCTCGCCAAATTTCTCTGGATTTCCCACTCTATTTTCTTTGGACAAAGTAAGTTAAAGTCTTATCTTAGCCTAAACTCTCTCTCACTCTCTAATATTTTTTCTTTGGATATATGGTTGCAGAAGAAGCTTCTGATTCTCCAAATTTCTCATAGCCATTATTGGTTATTCAAAATTAAAGAATTTCTCTAGTTACCTACCAGGAAATATTTCTTGGTTATCTAAACTTTTTTATTATTGGTCATTCAAAATCAAACCAAACCAGAGAAATTTGGGCTATCTAGAAACAAAAAAACAATCATAATTCTCTCTGTGTTTTGAACAAACTAGAGGAAATTGTAATTGTTTTTCTCTATGATTATTTTTCTAAGAAACATTTTATCAAACAAGTTAGCTTCAAAGCTCATAGCTATATGTTTTACAGTTCTAAAAAGAGTTTTGTCAAACCAAATCTCACAGTTATGTGTTTTGGAGTTCTAAGAAGCATTTTGTCAAACAGTTTAACTTCATACTATATACATGGATGTTTATATGTGTATGAGTTGTAAGAGAGAGAGAGAGAGAGAGAGAGAGAGAGAGAGAGAGAGAGAGAGAGCAATCTCCTCTTGACCAGTGAAGAAGAGGAGGATATCATACTCAGGTTCTGTCAAGTGGATCTCTATAACAGTGATTAGAGATATATCTAGGTAGTCACTTTCTGGCTATTTGGTGTAGAGTATCTCCATCGGATAAGTTCTTCCAAGAATTGTAAAGATATTGCAGTTAAAGGAATAACTTGAAAATTTCTCTGCATCTAATGTGACAGATGTGACAATCAATCGAAGGTCAAGTCTCCTCTTTACAAGCTGCTTCAACAATCCAAAAAGGACATCAATGTGGATTGTCCTCTCATGAGCTTCATCAAGCATTATAACTGAATACTGAGATAAATTCTCATCAATCAAAATCTCTCTCAGAAGCATACCATCTGTCATATACTTGATTACTGTATCCGGTCCGGTCCAGTACAAATGACGACGATGAACTCCGATGATGGAGGTAGAGTTCGTCGGAGAGAGAAGAGCAAAGAGAAAAGAAGAAGAGGGAGATGCAGTTTGATTTAAGGGAATCAAATTTCTCTGTGATATATGGGTGTTGGGGATTGAGGGACCTTAGATATCATAAAATAATATTGTGGATCTCTTCCATTATTAAAAATGGGAGAGGGACCTTGGACTGATTTTCCCTATAAAATACACCTTCATAGTTCAACCGAACCAATATTTCATAATATTTTTTAAATAGTTTTATATATATGTACACACACACACATATATATATATATATATATAATAAGATTAATATTATTCTCTTGTAATGCATAGATTATAAAATATTTCTATAAATAATTTATATATAGGCATATATAAATAATTTAACTTAATTTTATAAAATATTGTTTAAAAAATTAATCCATCTATCACACGGGTCAACTGCTATTCTATATATAAAAGCAGTATTTATCTTCAAAATTTTTCTCCCTCCTATGTGGCATATCTCTCTTCTCTTTTATTTATTTATTTATTTAAAGTGCCATGTAACATATCCTTATATCTAATTATTTCTAAAATTTAATATTTAAAAGACTTCTACTCAATTTGAACTATCCATAAATAAAATTTAATATAATTATATGTACCAAAATATACTTTGCTAATTAATTTTCTTCTATTTTTTTCTCTTTTATTCAAGTATTCAATTTTTATATTAAAATTAAATATATATATATATATATATATTTGTGTCTATCTTAATTATATTTTATTATTAATTTATATTATGTTTCATATTTAAAAAGAAGTTGTTTATTAGGAAAAAATTATATTTAATTTAAACTTTATATATATATAATTATGTATAATATGTATAAATAGATTTAAAATAGATATTAAAGAAAAATCAATTCTCAACACCATTAATCTAACTATTTTTTCTTAATCTAACCACAACATACTTATATTTAATTTTTTAAAATAATATTTTTGATAAATTCCATTCCTACTTATTTTTATTTCCAAATGAATAAAAAAAAATTAAATAATTAAAATCACTTTTAATTATATGTTCCTATCCCCCCCCCCCCAAAAAAAAAATCACTTTTAATTATATGTACCTATTCCCCCCCCCCATTTAACTATTATTATTAATATCAAATTAAATGTCTATGTTACTATGTTATAATTTACTATCATATAAAATTATTATATATTTAACACGACAGGGTTAAGATTATTAAAATGTACATAAATAATTGAAATAAATTATTATATATATATATATATATATATATATTTGTTTAAATAACAATTTTATAAAACGATAAGGTTAAGATTATCAAAATAAATAATTAGAATCATTTTTAATTTAAATGATATTTTTCTCTAATTTAATCATTATTTTTAATATTGAAATGAATATTTATTTTATTATATTAAAATTAAGTAGAAAAGTATCATATATATTTATTTAAAATACACTTCCATAGTTGAACATAACGAAAATTGCACTACATATTTTGTAATATATTTTAAAAATAATTCTATATATGTACACATAGATATATACATAAATAATTCAACTATAATTATTATATATTTATTTATGTTATATTTTATATCATGATAAAATTAATATTATTCTTTTATAATGCATACATTGCAACATATTTCTAAAAATAATTTATATATGGACATATATAAATAATTTAATTTAATTTTATAAAATATTATTTAAAAAGAAAAAAATTAACTTGTGCATCGCAACGGTCAACTAATAAAGAGAAAATACGGTGTAAATTTAGAAAATTTTAAGATAAAACGTATAGATATTAATAATTAAAAATCTTAAATTTTTGTATGTATTTGTAAATATTTTTTAAAAAGTTCACTGAATTGTAATTCTTATTTTAAATTAAATTGTTATATATTAGAATATAAAAATGTTTAAATTTTTTAAAACATCATTTTTAAATTTATTCTCAATAACACACTGTTTCATGTTAATTGTATATATATATAAATATTTTTTTTTATAAATCAACCAAGTGTGGATAAGTTTAAATTAATATTATTCTTTTATAATGTATACATTGCAATATTTCTAAAAATAATTTTTATATAGACATATATAAATAATTTAATTTAATTTTATAAAATATTATTTAAAAATAAAAAAGTTAACTTGTGCATTGCATCGATCAACTACTAGTGTTAAATAAAGAGAAAATACGGTGTAAATTTAGAAACAAAATTAGATAAAACATATAAATATTAATAATTAAAAATCTTAAATTTTTGTATGTATTCGTAAATATTTTTTAAAAAATTCATTGAATTATAATTCTATTTTAAACTAAATTGTTATATATTAGAATATAAAAATGTTTAAATTTTTTGAAACATCATTTTTAAATTTATTTTCAATAACACACTGCTTCATGTTAATTGTCTTTATATATATATATATATATATATTTATAAATCAACCAAGTGTGGATAAATTTAAAAATAATATTTTAAATATCTCTAAAGTCACTCATTAAAAAATTATATTTTTTGACCCGTTAAAATTTTAAATTAAATGTCATGTTTTAAAAATAATGTCATATTTTAATTTTGTCCTAAATAATACTATATAAACTAATAAATTTCATTAAATTTTCTTAATTACTCGAGTTTTCTCTATTCAATTATTTTACCGTCTTATTTTAAACATAAATTTTATCATCACAGTAAAAAGACTTAGGAAAATATATTAATTTGTATAAATTTTATTCTCGTAATAGTGACATTTCATTTTTTTTTTTTTGCAAACTTTTTTGTTAAGTTTTTTCATCTTTAGTGAATGTTAAAAAAAATTTACACTTTTAAATTCTACCAGACGGTACCTAAAAAGTTGAAGAAAAAATTTAACCAAAGACATAAAAAGTTAAAAATGTCAATTTTTTTCCCTTGTTATTATTATTATTGTTATTTATTTCTTTGTAAAAAAATTGATATCAATTAAAAAAATTATAAAAAAAAAAATAATAAATTTTTTTTAACAGTCCCCAATCACAAAAGGTGGCCTAACCACATAGGAATGATCTCTGGGAGTCAGACTCTAAGAAACTGAAACTATAAAGGCCACTCAATTAGGCAGAGTTTCGAATCCATACTCCTAACAATGAGGATAGTTCACTCAGGCTCAAAAAATTTATCTTACCAATCATATATAATGTCATTCAAATAATATAATTAATCCCAAAAAAATGGTATAAAAAACCTCAAAACTCATGTCTCAAATGTCTTATCGGGCAATGATAGAGACCATTAAAAATGATATTCTATAATAATCACATGATGTGGTATTTATTTTTTTTTTAAAAAATTAAAATAAATAAACACAACAACACTATAATAATGGATGAGATCTACTATCACATCATGAATAATAATACTAATTAATACTCTCCCTCATTTTTCAAATAGATAGGTGCCCTCGCTTAGTCAAACGGCATATTCTAAGGGTGGTCCATGATTTCAAACCCAATGGATATAAATTGTAACCCTAATGGTCCCACCTTTTTAACCTATATGCTCAGTACTCTTTTACCATTGAATGTCTGTCGGCCCAATGAGAATTTTTTGGGGGTGATTTTAGATCAATATTGTACACTATTTCTCTTTTAAAAGGAGACAAGTTAAAGCACCCTATGTCCTTATTTCAAAAATATTAATTGTTTGGAATGATTTAAATAAATATATTTTTTAATTTTTTATAAAAATATATATAAAATAATAAAAAAATAATATGATAAAAAAAAAGAAATAAAAAATGTACTTATATAATTACCAATTAGTGGAAGGTTGGAAAATTTTTATCAAAATGTGAGAAACTTTTTGGGTGTAATTTTTGCTATGTTTTTTACATAAGAAAAAGTTACACCTCCATAAATATGTAAATATTTTTAGTTAAAAATTAAGTTAGATACTGTGTAGTTTCTCCAATAAATTTCAACATTCCTAGCATGTGTGTTGGCAAAAAAAGGCTGTCCGTTTGGTATGGAGGTTTGAGACTATTTTAGTCACAAAACGTAAAATAAATTATTTTAATCACAACAAATAAAACCTCACATCAAATCCATAATCATTACACTCTTCTCTCACAAATAAAGCTAAAAAGGTCAAAAAGCTAAAATTTTTTTCCAAACTAAGTTTTTTAACTCAGTCTAAAATAGTCAAAAAAATCAAAAAAACAACCCACTTTTCAAACGGAGGCAAACTCTGGTAGCCTTAAGCATGCTGTTTGTTGGTAAGGGAGGTGTGCATGTGAATTTGACTGGAAGTGGGCATGGTGGAAGGAAAGTGACCACACAACTGACAATTCCTAGAACCATACTGCATTTCTTGGATATGTATAGATATAAGATACATATGTATATATCAAAATGAAAAAATGTTAGGAATGACAATGGGGCAAGGCGAGTTTGTACGTTTTATCTTCATCTTTGTTCAATATCATATCTGGATCAAAAAATGAGGGAGTAGACGGAAATGTATTGGAGATGAGTTAATTTTATAACTTTAGAAATAACGGTATTAACGAAGATGTGAGATGATATGGTATATTATTATGAATTATGTTTGATAAGTGATAAGAATTAAAAGATTTAAAATGTAAAATAAGTAAGTTTAAATGAATATTAAGGCCTCGTTTGGGAACAAGCTAATTTAGTAACTTTTTGACTATTTGGCTAAAATATGAGCTAAAAGAAACTAGTATGTTTGGGATGACTTTTTGACTTTTTACGAAAAGATGTGCAAAAAGTAGAGAGAGAAGAGAATCTTTGACTTTTTGGTATGGGTTGTTGGCTTTTTGGCTAATTTAGTAACTTTTTGACTTTTTGGCTAAAAGGGAGGGTTCCCAAACGAGGCCTAAATGTAGTATTTTAATATTATAGTCTTACTATATTCAAGAAAATCAAATACAATTGAGGAGGGGGGGAAAAACTTGTCATTACTCATTGCCTGGCTCCTCATTTGGAGTGAGGAAAACCAAGGTAAGAGAAATTGCCATCTTTAGAAAATATTATACAAACTAATAAATTTTAAAATTGATGTGTCATATGGTGATAAAAAATTTAAAATTGAAATAGATTATTCTTTAATTATATAAAAAAATATCAAATCAATAAATAAATAATAAAAATTTATGATATTAATTATTAATATTTATAATATCGTTTACTAGTTTGTCAATAACTTCATTGTAATTCTCCCTAGAATAAAAGAACAAGTACAAGTAACACGTTGGGAAGCATGACTAGCTTACATACATACAAACATGCATTGCCTCAAATGATGTATGGTTCTTTGAATCAGCTGCGGGCTCATTATTCTAAGATTGAGGTGTAAAAATTTGGACTTCTATACCTCACATTTTTGTTGGATCAAAAAAATTAGTTAAATAGTGAACAATTTGAAGGGGAAGGGTCTGACAAATTACAATCGTAATCCATAAATTTATATTCCTCACTAAATTAAGGTATCAAATTTTTTTTTATATATTGTGCTAATTTAGTCAAATTTAGTCAAATTCAACTGTGCAATGCGTCCCAACCAATTCAAAGTACCTTAATTTTACACTCAGAAAAATTATAGGTGCTGCTACTAGCACTTGTCTAAAATTCTTGAACCTCTCGTTACTTTTGACTCTTCACTAACAAATATAAAAATTTGCAAAATTATTTCATACAACTCACTTAATATTAAAAATAACCCCCCTCTGAAAACCCTAACCACCACCAATCAACTCTGGTCACCCTCCCCCCCCCTCCGATGAGAGAAAGCAACTCTGTGTATGTGTGAGAGAGAGAGGTCGGGTTAGGGTTGTAAGGGTTCTACGGGAATGGCATCTGCTGAGATGGAGGTTTGCGTGGGGTAGGGAGATGCGAAGCTGGGGCTAGGGTGCCCACCAGACTGTGGGGTGAGGGAGGGTGAGAAGGGGTTGGGCTGGCAGTCAGAGTTGATATATGATCTTCAATGGTTCAAATTCTACAAATTCATAATTGGCTGATATATGATCTTCAATACTTTTTACATTTAGAGATTCTAAACCAAATTAGATCAAACTAAGCACTATGTCCCAATCAATAGGATCGGCTACATGAATTCTTTTTCACCATTCAGCTTTATCAAGGACTATACACTCAGCTAAATTAAATAAATTCATATATTATATATATATATATATTTTCCGCATCCAGGGATTTTGTTTGCTCAAAACATACTCAAGAGCAATACATATCACTGCAATAATATTGCATTGGAAACAAACCATGCAGAATCATCATACTTAAACTAGTAGCAACAAAGCATCACCATATCACAGCTGCAAATTGCACACGATAACCTAACCATAACTGTTACAGAAAGCCTTTAGCAAAAAATTAGACAACCAGAAAGAAAGAAACAAAACACTCTTCGCAGAACTATCCAATTCTAAGCCAAATCAACTATCCTTCACAAGATTCCATCTTTTTCTCCCACTCCATTGCAAACAAAAACAAGAACAAGAAATAAACAAGCAAGGTATTCATGAACTCAATCATCTTAATTATTGTGGGGTTACCTTCCATAAGCGAAGGCAAGCATCCTCGCCAGAACTCACCACGCTGCACTCATCGGTGAAAGCTAATCCATAAACCCCACCCAAGTGAGCTCCTTTGATGGTTATACGGCTTGATGCTGGCTTGTCAATCTCGTATATAATTACACAAGTGTCAAGTGATCCAGTTGCAACCATGCTGCTATTAGGACACCAAGCCAAGCAGTTTATGCGTGCGGTATGATACAACATGTTTTTAAGCTTCACCTGCAAAACAATTTGTCAAAAATAAGGTATCAAATTTGATACAATCATGAAGTAAAAAAAATACCAACATGAATATGTCTTCCATCAGTTAAATAGAAGACATTATATGGGCAATTGGTGTCTAGATCTAGTGGTAACTTGTGGGGTCTACTAGACAAAGGACTCAAGGTTCAAATCCTATTGCAAAATTAAAAACAAAATAAAACGAGAGAGAGAGAGAGAGAGAGAGATCCCTCTTGCAAGTGAATCATAGAGCAGGTTGTGACACCCTATACCTTCATCCTGCTTATGCAAGAAGTAACAACAAATTCAAAAAATTTGATCCGCTGCCAACATTTCAGATATTTATAACTAAACAACTAACAGTCCAATCTCTACAACTTCAGCATATTTACTGTTAATTCAAGGAAGATGCTATACAGATAACGCAACAAAATAACTTCAGTGAATCAACAAGGGATGAGTTGTTTTAGTCAGAACCCCCGTCATTATCCCAAAGTCTACTATTACTGAACAGTATCTAATTGCCATTTTTGTTGGATGGCAAAAGAACAGCTTTTGTCCATAGTAGTCGAGTCAAGTGCAAGTGCTTCTTGTAACATGATGTCTCTACGTATATCATATGTTCCACTTAGTTATATATATTAAAAAAAACAGAGTAATGCCTTACTCTAATTTGCTTATGCCACTAAAAAAAGGTCTGGTAAAATGCCAAGAGGAAATTAATGGATTAATATATTTTTTACACTTGGTTAACAAATAAAAAGGTATTTTGTACATGTTTAAAACTCTCCCTGTCATTTTCTGTCCATTCCTCTTATATATTACTGCCTAGATGAAGCATGCTTGCTGCTAAGACAATCTTAATCCCAGAAGTTAATACTGCCCACTTGAAAAGCTAAATGATCTAGAAAAAATTATATATCAATTACCTCTCGGGACACACGATCCCAGACGACTGCTTCTCGATTGACATCTCCTGATGCAAACATAGAAACATCTGGAGAGTACCGTATGACAGTAATTGCGCCCCGATGTTTTTCAAGCACAGCCTCTTCTGTAAGTGTGTCACCCTTAACTGAAAATATGTGCAGTTTTCCATCCTGGCCACCCACAATGGCTTCACTTCCATCCGGTGAAATTGCACATGCTGTCACAGCAAACCCAAGATCAATGGTTGAGATTACTTTTGTACCTCTTAGAATGACAACTCCTGAATCAA
The DNA here is from genome assembly GCF_055761805.1 of Camellia sinensis. Lineage (NCBI taxonomy): Eukaryota > Viridiplantae > Streptophyta > Magnoliopsida > Ericales > Theaceae > Camellia > Camellia sinensis. The sequence continues at coordinate 163,119,159 of NC_138964.1, forward strand.
TTGAAACCAAGGCCAGTTCAGGAGACTGAAGGGCAAGGCTCAAGTCCTTAGGTTGACTGCCAATATCAACAGACTCTGCATCCCCATATTCATCTCCGAGTAGAGAACTTCTCCAAATCTAAGAAGGATTAACAAAAACGAGATTGTTATTAAACATATAATTTTGAAGAATGTAAGCATGCATCTTTCAAGTAGTAGTTACCGTATTGTCAAATCCAGATGAAACGATCTCTTCTCCAACAGCTGCAAAACATTTGATTTGAGTATTCACCTTCCGATCTAATCTACCACTATATCCAATACCTTGAATCCATTTCACTATTAAACCATCATAGCTACTGGACAATATAACTTTTGGGTTGCTTTGGAGCACAACAAGTGACGTAATGTTCTTCATATGTCCAGACAAAGATAGCGGGGCTTTATCAGGATCACTCGCTGAAAATAAGCTAATCGTTCCACCAAGAGAAACAGTGACAAGATAATCATTCTGCCAAAGACATCCAACCAGCATGTCTTCAACTCCACCTGAGCCTGGACAAGTTAATGTTTTCTTAACTGTTCCATTACCATCTTCGGAGATCTCCCATATTTTTGCAGTCTTGTCAGCAGATACAGTTAGTACCTGCCATTGATAAATCACTGCTTAATATAATGTAGAACATGGAAACAAGAAACGAGACAAATTACAAATTTCACATGGAGCTTAGGGACTTGACTAATGAATTTTTTGGGTTGATTTAAGTCTTAATTTACGTTTCTACAAGTTTGTTGGCTACAAATATAATTCTATTTTTATGTTTTGGCAGGTTTATGTTAGGGGAATATTGGTAATTGCAACTTGCTAGACATGGAATGTAGGGGTTATCCATGGGTCTTCTTATAGGTTAAATTATGTTTTGTGTCTTAGAAATGGTCTATGTTAAACTCAGAAACTCGGTCAAAGTTTTTTAATTTTCCTAATAAAATTAATCCCCTAACCCTTTCCCCTGTATTTTTGGTCTTTATTTCAACACAATCGAAATTTGTTGTTTGATGTTGTTGGGTTGGCGGTAAAGGTGCCAATGGTGGCTAGGGATGGACTTCGGTGGTGTGGCGGCAATGGGGAGTGTTTGTATTTGGTGGATAAGGGAGAGATGAGGGAGAGTTAGGTTGTGGGGTGGCTGAGATAGATGGGGTTGCAAGGGAGCAGAGAGAGAGAGAGAGAGTGAGAAGATGGAGTGTGATTCCTTTTAGAAAAATGTGATTCAATTAAGGAATACTGGTGCTTGGATATAAGTAATCTACATTTAAGGGTATCATAGATATTTTAGTATAAACGTGATGGCCATTATTTTCCATCCATGAGATTAACAAACTGTATGTGTTAAAGTGTTAAATGAATTTAAATTTTGAGGTATGTACAGTGTAATCATGCCAAGACTATGAAGCTATCTATATTTCTTATTACTTGAGGGAAGTCTACATAATTTACCCTATTATTTATCTCTTATTAGTTAAGAAGTACGGACACGGATATGTGACACGACACGGACATACGGACACGCAAATTTTTAAAAGATGCAGGACACGACATGTTGGGGACGTGTGCAAAACATATAATTTTATATATTTATCATATATCATATTTTTAAATATTTAATATTTATTTTATATAAAATATTTAATTTTATCAAATTTATTAACTTTAGGTATGCTATTTTAATAAAATAAATTAAAATTTTAATTTTTTTTGAAAAAAATGGTCCTCAGCACGCCACCAGTGTATCTTAACGTGTCCCAAGTGTCCTAGCGTGTCCGGAGTGTGTCTAGCGCCTGTCCGTGTCTGACACATCTCGGACAACTATACGTCACCTCCGGAGAAATGTCCGTACTTCATAGCTTATTAGGTTACATATCATAACATTGGGTCAATATACATGATTTCTATATTTCTATAAGGTCCAGAACAATTTCAATTGCCAGTGCCAAAATTTCCCATTCTCAGAGTCGGAGTCTTAACAAAATTAGGTAATGTGGAACAGCCTATAAAGAGAGTTCTTTGTATGACTTAAGTTTATGCTTGTGTTATTTTGATTAATTCTTGCAAAAAGGTGAAGCCCTCTTCTTCACATAGCTGCAAAATTACTATCCCTCAATACTGTTCACAGACTCCCAACAAGTAACAACCCATATTTCAATCTCCAAAACCTTATCCAGCAAAGCATAAATCAATACCAGCCCTTTCCCTTGTATTTTGGTATTTATTTACACTTTCTTTTTTTCTTTTCAAAACATCAAATTCCAGTAAATCAGCTATAAGCCAAAAGATACACTATCAGAGGACAAGATGGCCTTGAGAGGTCTAGGAACATTAAAAACCCTGAAATAGTTGTTATTAAGAAAATCCAGAAGTATACTATTTCAAAATTCTAGAAAATTACAACCCTTTTCGCTTCACAAACCCTAAAACTTTTCCTCCACCTTTCACAACCCTGAAAATACAAGAGTTTTTCATGCCCTAAAGCCACCACAAATCCAATTGTAGGCAGCCATTATTCCAACTTTACCAATCTGATCCATATCAGAGAGAGGAGGAGCATGTATTATACATTTCTAAAAGCAGACACAAAATAAACCATGAAATAATGGTTCACTGCTCAGTGAATAAGAAAGACAATCATTATTTATGTCCAACCTAGTTGATTTTGTGCTATTAAGGGGAAAAAGAAGAAAAAAATCAATCCCGTAGTTCCCCACACCTTCCCACTCCCTAAGTTTGTTGGTTATAATATTACGAACATGCAAAGAACCCAATTACAAAATTTAGCCAACAAATGATGTTCCGTGTTACACTAAAATGTTCTTATATAATTCAACAGATCCTCTGTAGATGCAATATTTCCTTTTTCTTAGTCTAAAACTAGCAAAATTTCTGGGAAAAACAATTATTTAATAGAAAAATGATTTGGACCCCCACGACCCCCACTGGCCTGTGATTGGCCAGTTTTTTTTTTTTTCCTCCAATCACCAACCCCCACGAGTGTGTGGGGGTGGTGGGGAGAGGGGGTATCAATCACTTCCGTATTCAATACATAAATGTCCACTGTGTTTGAACGTTTCAGAAAAAAAATTCCAAAAAATCAAATCTGAAAATTTAATAACCAAATTTTGAACAGAAAATCAACTAGAAGCAGCTCGAGAGAGAATCCACACAACCCTGATTACCTGCTTACCATCAGGGCTCCAGCTAACAGCGTAAATGCTGCCTTTATGACCATCCTCTGAGGACAGCTCTCCAATTTTCTCTCCAGTTTTCGCATCATATAGTATACCCTTCTTATCAGAGCTTACCGTAACGAACTTGCTACCATCTGTAGAAAACCGTACACAATTGACAAAATTTGAATGATCCCTGCATATCAATAACATCACCTTTTTGTAAAGCATAAACTTTTGAAATGCATATTCAATTTTAACGCAATCATACTGTATGCAATTTGAATGATATAAAAAACCTTTTGTCAGTTATAACTCATCTGCATATACAGTGGGAGGTTTCATGGAGTTGAAAAGATCATTAAATGCTTGCCTTTATGACCATCCTCTGAGGACACCTTAGAATCATTTTTATTAATCTAATGGAATGATCACTTATTTCTCTTACTTTCTCTTGTAAACCAAAGTTCTTAATTCACACACGATTACACTATTCTCTGACAAATTTGGCAGGGAATGGTTTGCATTCAGTTTTTTCATCTGTTGTATTTGGATAAGTGTAACATAGGTTTATGCACCTAGGATGCAGTATTCCAAAACCACCCTTTGAGAAATGCATTACTTTGAGAGAGAGAGAGAGAGAGAACTAAAAAAATTACTTCAGATAAAACTGCATGCAGATAATTTCAACTCAGCAAACCTGTGAGATTGCTTGAATTTAAAAGGTGGGCCTTCATAAAAATTCACCAAAAAGTCCTCTCCACACGTGACAATGCGAAATGGCCTTGTTGGCTTAAATGCACAGCTCAGAACTCTTCTCGAATGGCCATCAAATTCTCCAACATTACTTCCCGAATCCCACCTATTCAAAACATTGTTCATCAACTACTGACGGCAATAGTGTTATTTGTAATATATGACAGAAAGGCACCAGTAGCATGAATATGCAGCACAACATAAAACTGCAGTTTATTTCAGATAGTTTTTGTGAAAGTGGGCAACTCATAATAGTGTGTGAGAGAGAGGTGACATTAAATACAAAAGTTCCAAGTTAAACCCCTTATTCCTTTCTCACCTCAAAAATATGCTTTCTCTTGCCAAGAGGCAAAGATGTAAGCTATGCAAAAAGGAAATATACTCTCACATGCTTAGATGGGGGTTGAAGCAGCTTACAATGTTAGTAGGGCGTAGGCATCTACTATGATATAGGTGTTTCAATTTGATGACGGCCTTTTGGTTGCTTAAATGGGAGTTGAAGCAACTTAAAATATTAGGGGGCATATATGATACAGGTGCTTCAATTTGCTGATGGTCTTTTGGTGATTATCTTAGATGACTAGAACCTATACTTTTGTGACAAAGGAGAGATGTGCCAACAAGCTTGGATGATTTTTATATAAATACTGCCAAATGTTCCATAATTAAGAAACCTTTAACCTCGTTACATCTTCATCTAGAGCCAACACATTCACTAGCCACCAATACAAAATCGAAATCTGACTCCTAGTCACAAGCATGTTCTCCTTTCTGAAATTACCTCCTTGTTCATAAAGCCTAGCACTTCTACCTCACAACTTGGACTTGTGCCATCAAGGTATTTAAGTATGGCTGTTTGGGATCCCATATGAAGCATCCCCAACACCAAACCTTCCAAAGAATTGATCAGTCTCAATTATTTCATTCATTGACAAAGTACAATGCAAACTTTTTTGTTCCCTAATTTATCTAGTTTTAAGACAGTTTTTTAACCTCATCTTTCCTGCATAGTTTTACTCACAAAATGCAGATGAAAATGCTATATGTGGACGTATACCATCATGAGAGAGGTGGAGAGAAATAACTTCGACAAGTGTTTTAGAACATCACTGAAGATGCTCTTAATAAAACTAACCTTTTAATATTTAATATACACATAAATTGATTTCACCCAAATTCTGATCCTGATCAAAATAAAATACAATTACATGAAACAGACCAGTTATAACTCACCATCATTGAAACCACCAAATTTCATGATTCATGCATTTTCCAATTTCCAAGTAGTGCAACTACAACATTACCAGCCTGTTTAAATAGATTAATCTCACTCAATATTCAAATAATAATCAAGTCCAATCAAATACACTTTCACTCGAAATTCACCAAATCAACATTACAAGAGCCAAATAAGCTAATCAATTTCAACTACCGTATTCGACAAAAATGGCGAGAGTAGAGCTCAAACTCAAATGAAAGCGAACATTCATCCAAAATTCCGATGCTAATCAAAAATAAAATACGATTACATGAAACATTCATCAGTTACTGCCACTCACCATCATCGAAACCACCAAATTTCATGATTCATGCATTTTTCACACAGCACAATTACAAAATTACCGGCCTGCTAATATAGATTAATCTCACTCAATATTCAAATAACAATCAAGTTCAATCAATTACAATTTCACTCGAAATTCACCAAATCAACATCACTAAAATGGCGAGATTAGGGACTCACATGAAAGCGCGAACAAAGGACTTGCCCTTGGCTTCACCAGAGGCGACGATCCTCATCCCGTCGGGAGACCACTGAAGATCGTCGATGCGACCAGACAAAACCTTGAACTCGTTCTTGAGGACGAAGTCGTTGTGAGTCCCCCAGATCCTGACGGTGCCGGAGACGTCAGCGGAAGCGATCCACTCGGCGTTGGGAGAGTACCGGGCCACGGTGGCCTGATACGCGTGCTCGCCGTAGACGGCGACCTGGAGAGGGCGGTCGAGGTAGCGGATGATGACGGAGCGGCCGTTGCAGTAGAGGATCGAGTTGGATTTGGGGTCGCCGGAGATGAGGATGCCGCGGCCGCGCTCCGTCGACGGCACGCACGCGTAGGTCTCCGAGAGCTGCGCCATTGGTTGCTTTTTCACTCTATCTCTCTCTAGTTTTTTCTCGCTCTGTGTATCGTGGGGGAGTGGGTTTCTGTTTTTTTTTTTGGGGGGGTGAGAGAGAGAAATGGAAGTGTATAGTCTATAGATTGGGAATTTGTTAAGATCCAAGAAGCTCTCGTATCGTGAGACCAGGCAGGCACATGGTCGAGGTGAAGAAGGGTGGTGTCATTTCGTTCAACCCCCGCGCAATGTAGTTAACTAGTTATCAATTTTTCTTTTAAATTAATTTATCAAATTTTCTTTTAAATTAATTTTATTTTTAGGTGCAACCCTAATAAATTTCTAAATGTAATTTTATAAACAGTCTAATTTTTTATTTATTTATTTTTTAATGCACCTCAAGGTTTTCCTAGAGTGAAAATTATGTAAAAGAATAGTTACTTGCATGTTTTTATTTAATTTTTAAGGGATAAAAATCAATTTTTTTAAATGTAAAATTACATATTTAGGTAATCCCCATTATAAAGGTTTTGAATTTTCTCTCTTTTTGGAATAAATTCCACATTACGAACAAAAGTATAACGCTCTAATGTAACACACTAAAAAATTCCTTCACGTATTTTTTTCAAATGTAATAACGTAACACTCCAAAAAAATTCTTTAGTATAATTTTTCCAAACGTAACATTCCAATCAATATATTCTCAAATATAACACTCCAATGTAACACACAAAAACACTAAAAAAACCCTTTATTGTATTTTTTCCAAACGTAATATTCACAGTTTGAAATTATACATTCGTCCAAAATTTACTAAGGATTTTTTATAATGCTTTGAAATGGTTTGAAGAATCCCACATTATAGTTTTTGGAGTATTACATTGGGGAAAAATATCCTAAGGAGTTTTTTTGTATGGTACATTGGAGTGTTACATTAAGGAATTTTTTTAGAGTGTTATATTGGAGTGCAATGTTTGGAAAAAATATACTAAGAATTTTTTTTGGAGTGTTACGTTTGAGTGTTACAATTCAAAATTATGCATTTGCCCAAAATTTACTAGGAGTTTTTGTACTCCTTTTGAAATGTTTGAAGAATTTCACATCCTTTTAGAATGTTTGAAGAATTTCATATTCCAAGTCATTTTTGTACTCCTTTTAAAATATTTTCCAAATAAAAAAGATTCCCATATAAAAATTTATCTCAAATTTGATTCTCATATATTGTGTATTTTATCTTTCTAGCACAAAAGAAAAAAAAAATAGAAATAAGGGTATAATCGTAATATATTAAATCTACATTTCCAAAAATAATAGGACTAATTGGTCTATAAGAAAATCATTGGGATTAAATGGATCATCATTCCTCAAAATAGGATTTGTAGGTAAATTTTCTTTTATTTTTTTTGAGGGAAAAAATCAATTTAGTTATCTTAAAGGGGTATAAGGTATTAGATTTAAGGTAGAATATTATTTGATGATAAGTACACGTCGGAAAAGTCGTTAGTGATGGTGAGATAGAGAAATGCGTTATATTTAACAGATAGGTTGTTAAATAAGTGTAGAGATGACAATTTGAAACCGGCCCGACGGGGACTCGATCCCTTGATCCAGATTTGAACGATTTTTCTCCGAAAAATATCCCCGATGGGACGGGAATGGTATTAAAAAATCAATCCCCAATCAATTTTGGGCTGGGGACGATGATAAGTGTCTAAGTCCCTGCCCCGTTTGTCCTCGACGTGATATATATATACTTTCTATGTACTCTCTCTCTCTTCCTCACCGTCTCTCATCTCTCTCTCTCTTTTTCTCACTCACTCAGAGTCTCTCTCACCCTCGCACCTCTCCTCCTCCTCAACGCCACCGCCTCTGTCGTCTTGCACCGTCATCCTCTTTCGTTGTTCGTTGCAATCACCGTCGTCCATCGTTGTAGATCTCCTCCGTCGTTCGTCGCAGTCACCATCACCGATCTCAGATCTGTTTGATGACACACATATCTCAGATCTGTGTTGATGTGTATGTATATATGTACGTGCGTGTGTCTCTATTTGTCCCCTTTTTTTTTTTGGGTAGTTGATGCAAACAGTATTGATGATGATTTTGTTGTTGATGATAATTTTGTCACCACTTGTTGTTGATGATTTTGTTGATGATGTTCTTGATGATTTTGTGGATGTTGAAAGTTCTTGTTGATAATGTTGTTGAAACAGATTTGGGCCGAGAAATTTTCAGGGTCAGGGAAACCTGATCCCCGTTAGGGGACAGGGACAGGGATAGGGACGGGGACGGGAATGGTGACAAGTTCTCCGCCGGGGATTGGGGTTAGGAATAGGAAAATTTTTACCATCGGGGACCGGGGACGGGAAATGTGATCCCCGACCCAATGATAATAGAGATGCGAGAATGAAAAATCTAAAAGTCCTTGAGATATTGATTGGTGATTATGTTTTAATTTTAAACAGAAAATATCAATCAAACAATCAACAATAAATCGACACAATGATTTAACGTTAAAAAAATCACAATTGGAGAACCTTCAATTGTGAAAAAAAACCACAAGCCAAAGCCACAAAACAATCCACTAAAAAGACAAAAAGGAATTACACACGAGTACCCTCAATTACCCAGTGAATCCACTGTTGGAATTATGATTTTTATAGGCTTATTTTGGGTAAACTTTGAGCCTAAAATTGAGTGGGTCCCACATGTCTTTTGGGGTGGGTCTAAAGAGGTGACGTGTTCATTGCTGCATGGCAAGTCACATGGTGAAGATGGTTCGTCAAAACCATTTATGAGTGAATGAGAAGTTGACGTCATTTTCGGATTCGTGGAATAGAAAATTGAAGAAGTAAAATGTGGGTTTCCTTGAAATGGTTATCCCACATTGGAAACTTCAGAGAACTTATGTATGTATATAAGTTCTAGGTGGTAACACTTGGGTTTGGCTCCAAGGGGCACCCCAAGTTTGTAGGAGGGAGGAGTTATGGACAAAGTGAACCTTGGCTCAAACCACCACATACGCGTCGTCCATTCGTCTAACCGGGCGGGCGCGGGTGTGGGTTGTGGGTCGAGTCGGTTCTAACATTAATTTTTTGGACAAAATTTATTTGAATTTTTCCAAGAATTCTTGCAGAAAAATTATTTTTTTCTAAACAAAATTATTCAAAATTTTCGCCAAATCTGAATTCAAATTTTCTGTCCAATGAAACCTCATTCGGTCCAATTTCCAACAGATTTGAAACTGCACAGTTCGGATAGATTCAAACAGTTCCAGCAGATCGGACAGATCAAACAATTCTAGCAGATCTGTTGAAATTTGAACTGCACCTGTTCAATTCAAAATTGTATCTGTTTGGTTTGAATTTCTTACATGTTCAGCCCTATAAATACCAGGCCATTTCCAGCAGTCAAGGCATTCTGAAAATCATCTTCTTGCCTTCCTTTTGCTGTCTTTCATACATATATTCTTCATATTATTTTAGGAAAAAAATCTGAGAGTATAGAACACAGGTTTGGTTCATCATACAAATTGTTTGGAGTGCTACTACAATTTGTGTAGATCATTGTATCCTGAGAGATAGACACCATTCATCCTTAAATCACCGAAGCGGGGCGAATCTGTCTTAAGGACAGAGTGTCACACACTCGACTTGATCTTTTAAAGTTTTATTCGGCTTGGTAAAATAAATTCTGTAAGTAATTTATTTTTATTTATTTGATTTGGTTCAAGTTATTTATTTTACACAGAAGATTGTTCTAACAATCTTAAGACATAGTCAAATTATTCTGTTTATACAGAATTTTTCGTTTGTTTTCTTTTCTTCATTTCTTTTTACATAAATTATTTTCTGTGATTTTATAAAATAATATTCTAGTTGGAAAAACAAATACCAGTAATATACTGTTTGAAAAATAGTAGTAATATAGTGTTTATTTTCTTTGACAACTAGTAGTAATATACTGGTAGTCATAAACAATTTAAAATATTTATTTGTGAAGTTGGTCAAAAATTAATTTTGATTTTTAGAAATAATTTCTAAATGTTCATTAATTAAAATTCTGTTTTCATTATTTTAATTTTCGAAGTGTTACAGAAATTTAATTTTCTGAGTGGAATTAATTTGTTTAAATAAAATTTTATTTTATTTTCAAATTAATTGAAAATAAAAATTACAATTCTTGTTTCTTTTATTTTTACAGAATTTAATTTTGTGATTTTGGTTTAAATTTTTTGTGTAGTATAAAATTCTAATTCTAATTTTGTTTTATAATTTAGAATTCATGGCTACTGAAACAAGTACTGGTGTGGTGGTTGCAATTGCTCTAACCCCTCTTCCTGTTGTGATTGTGCCAGTCAATCACGATGAAAAGTCAGAGAAGTTCTCAGGAACTAATTTTAAAAGATGGCAGCAGAAAATGCTGTTTTATCTTATTACTCTCAACTTGGCACGTTTTTTCTGTGAGGATGCTCTTACTCTGAAAGAGGATGAAACCAACCGGCAAGTGGTTGCTGCAGTCGATGCCTGGATTCATGTTGATTTCCTTTGCCAGAACTACATCTTGAATAGACTTGACAACACATTATATAACGTCTACAGTCCTATAAAAATGACAAAGGAACTTTGGGAGTTTTTGGAGAAAAAGTATAAAACAGAAGATGCTGGCTCAAAGAAATTTGTGGTTGGCAAATTCTTGGATTTTGTGATGGTTGATTCAAAGACTGTGATCAGCCAAGTTCAAGATCTCCAACTCATTCTGTATGACATTCATGCAGAAGGCATGTCTCTCAGTGAATCTTTTCAAGTTGTTACCTTACTTGAAAAATTACCACAAGGCTAGAAGGAATTAAAAAACTACCTCAAACACAAGCGCAAAGAAATGAATTTAGAGGATTTGATTGGGCATTTGAGGATTGAGGAGGACAATCGTAATTCTGAGAAGCGGGCTGGTAACCATCCCATGAAGTCTAAGGCAAATGTGGTGGAACATGCTCCAAAAGCAAAGAAACGAAAGTTTTCTGGAGAAAGTTCTGCATAAGGCTCTAAAGGAAGGGAAACTAAAAAGTAAAAGTTCAATGGCAGATGTTACATCAATGACAAAGAGGGATATCGGGCCAAAGATTGTCGTAGCAAGCGCAAAGGCAAATGAAGATCAAGTAAGAAGCCTGCTTAAACCAATATGACCGAAGTGGATAAAATTTCCAATGGTGTAGATGACATAAATTTTTCTTCAGTTGTTTCTGAGGTAAACCTTGTCGGAAATCCTAAAGAATGGTGGGTGGACATTGGTGCTACTCACCATATCTGTGCCGACAAAAAGATGTTTACATCTTATTTTGTGGTGGACAACGGTGAACAACTTTTCATGGGCAACGACTTCTAAAGTTGAAGGACAAGGAAAGATTATTCTGAAGATGACATCTAGAAAGGAATTCACTCTCAATAATGTGCTACATGTATCGGACATTCGCAAGAATCTAGTCTCCGGATCTCTGTTGAGTAAAAATGGGTTTAGGCTAGTTTTTGAAAGTGACAAATTTGTATTTACCAAAAATGGGATATATGTAGGGAAATGTTACATGTCTGATGGCCTTTTCAAGATGAATGTAATGACCGTTGTACCCTCTATTATTAATAAAAATACATATTCTTTTTACTTGTCAAATTTATGGCATGGTAGACTTTGACATGTTAATCATGGATCTTTGCGTAGATTAATTAATATGGAATATTTACCTAAATTTGACATTGATTTAAATCATAAATGTGAAATTTGTGTTGAGGCAAAGTTATCCAAAACTCCTTTTCATTCAATTGAAAGAAGTACGGTGTAGACACTTAAATTTTTACGTGTTTTGATCACTGTCTGATTAATCAAGACAAAGAAATTTTTCTTGATTAATTGGTCAAAATTTTCAAATGGATGTGGGTCCTACTAAAATTATGGACCTTAACCCATTTTCAATTATGGGTCACACCAAAAGAAAAGTGAATGTATTTTGACAATTGGGTTAACCCAAATGTGTGGGCCCATAAAAATATTTTATCAAAATTTAGTGGAATAATTCAAATTTAAATTTAAATTTGAATGCAAATCATATTCATAAATTAAGAAATAAATTGTCATTTTCTTGGAAATTCAAATCAATTTTGGAGTTTCCAAAATTGATCATTCTCTTCTAAGCCTATAAATAGAGGCTCTCACCAAGAGGAAGAGGCACATTTTTTTGGCTAAACGTCTAGCAAGCTCCTAAGCAATCTCAAGACTCTGCTAAATATTCTTCTTAAAATTCTCTCTAAAGTTCTTCAAACCTAAAAGAAAAGATTATCAAGCACTCTAAACTTGTGCTAATCCTTTCAAGTTGTAAATACAAATTTCGTCTCTCTTTTCAAGGAGATCATCTCAAGACTCATTCGAGATCAAGCCGTTCAAGCCCTCGATCAAGCCTTTCTTTTCCAAGTTTCTTCATTCGAAGACTTGAAGAAATCCATCAATTTATTTGATTCAACAACAAGCTTCTGAAGTTGTTGGATTGCAACTTATTTTGGAGATCGAATCAGAGGATTTGTTATTTTGTAATAGAGAAAACCATAGAGGATTATACCTGTAGACACCCCATTTTTGACTGCCTTAAGACTTGGGCGCCTTAGGTTGATCACTCGATGATGAAAGTTAAGCTATACAAAAATTTGATTTCTTTGGCAAGAGGAGCTTCAAATCCCAACCTTACACCCCATTTTTGGACCAAAACTTTTTTGATCAAAATATTTTAGACCTTAAAACCCTCTCTTTCAAAATATTTTTGAAAATGTTTCTACGATATTCCGAGGCTAGCATTTTGTTAAATGTTGCGCTTTTCGGTAAACCAAGCAAGGACAAAGTGAATAAATGAAAAATAGGTGAACTCTTGGAAAAATCTTTCAAAACACCTTATTTAGAGGTTTGGAGTTGAAGAAAATAGGAGAGGAGGGAAGAAAACTAGTTGAGGAGAAGTTAGGCATCAATTTGGTTAGGACCAAAATTGAGTAGTCTTCGCTAAAATAGACATATCTTTTTGCACACTTAGAATTTTGATGTGAGGCTACTACCATTGTAAAGTAGACTTTTGGAGCTTCAATTTAGACTCAAGAATGACCTAAAACGGAGTCCAGACGAGGGACATATGCATGTTTGAAGTCGGGGCTAGAAACTAGTTTTTTGCTTGCCGGCCACTGGTGTAAAAAAACTCAAATTTTGAAGATATTTTGTGCCAGCTATCTCCCAAAAGCTCCAGCTGTTTGTTTTGTTGATATTTCGACTGAGGCTCTTATTTTCCTATATATAGAGGACCTCTCCTCTTGTTTTCAAGGTTGGGGAATATTTTAGAAGGTTAGAAATTTTGGAACAAAATTCTCTCTCTCTACATTTCTCTCTCACTCTCTTGAACTTTTGTGCATACAAGTGTAGATACACTTCAAGTTTGCCTATCAACCCTTAACCAAAGTTGCTTATCTTTGGGCTGAGGTTACTTGGGACCTTCTTTGAGCTCTAGAAGGTGGTCTTGGCTTGATTTATTGCCTCATTTGTGTTTTCCCTTCAATAGGTATAATACTTGCCTTTTAAACTTGTTTTGCATACTTGTCTTTCTTACTTTTCCCACTGTTTTGGGGTTGATTTTGAACTGTAAAAAACTCTATTTTTGTGGCCTAAAGGTGGTGGTTTGAGGCCATTTTCAGTTAAAGGGTGGTTCACCCTTCTTATTTCTTTGTTTGTAAAGCTTTTGTACCTTTGTTCACCACTTTCAAACCAAATTTTTTGGGCCTTTTAAACACTGAATTTTAGAGGTTTTTTAGTGGCAAAAAACTCATTTTGAAGTCCAAATTTGGAGGGGTTAGCCTCTCCTCCTTGTGCCTTGTTTGCATGCCTAGTTAGCTTCATCTGTTAGTATGTTTTTTTAGCTTAACTTAACTCAAGTCTAGCATGTTTTAGCCTCTAAAATAGCCTGCTTTAGCTCTGTTTTGGGCTGCTTAGTTCATTTGAGTCTTGTTCTGCATGGTTGTAGTGTAATAGTCTTCACAAGTTGGTGTTTTAGGGTCTTAGACACATCTTGTTTGAGTTGATAGCATCTTTTAGTGTTGTTTTTCACTCCATTTCAGCACTATAAACTCTGCAACCTCCCTCTTTGTTTCACTCTTTCATTTGTTTTTGAGGGTTGTTTCAAGCTTGGGATCCTTTAAGCTTGAGATTGAGGTCATGCTTAATGGTTTAATATTCTTTGAGGTTTCATTATCAATGACATGATATCTCTCTTGCTTTACATGATCCCTTAGTTGACACTTTTTTCATCTTAGAGGACACTCACCAATGGACAAATTGATTAAAGAATGATTTGGTAACTAAAATGTGTAAACAAAATTGGCAAGTAAAAGTAGCAAGATAAACATTTCTTTGTGTTGCATTGCATGTGTTCAAATCGGACGTTAATTTGAACATAAGGAAAATGGGAAATTTCATACTCAAAAGTGATGAAATATGCCATTTTCCTAGGTCTCCGTTGCCCTTGATCATGCATGATAGGGTGATGGTATTTGAGTCTTGTTTTGCATTCATTGAACTTGTGCAAATTGGTCTCTTAGCCATCATGCATGGAAATTGCTTGATTGATGGTTTGAGGGCCAAATGTATCACTCATTTGTGCTTGTGTTGATGATAAGGGGTGATACATGGTACAAACAACCTGTGAGACCACCGCTTTCTTGCTCTGTTTTGTCCTCTTTTGCAGTAAGGAAAGACTTGTCTCTAGTGATTGGCAAACCCTCATCAGTGGATGGCAGGCCACCTCCAATGGTCGGCAACCCCTCAGTGTTGGCCGACAAACCCTCATCTGTGGTCGGCCGGCCACTAGTGAAAAATTTAGTGTTGTGCTTCTGAAGTAGAGCAATGTTGTTTTGGAGGAGGAAAACAGTGAAGATGTTGTGCAACAGAGGTAATTAGTGGTAGACAGTGGATGTTCTTCGGGTGAAAAACCCAGCATGCATGCATCTCTCGTTTCTCAGGGCCATTTAGTTAATTTGCTTAGTTAATTAATTGTAGCTAATTCATGCAAATGTTGTAACTATTTAAGTAGATTAGTTAATTAATTCATATTGTAACTAATTAGCTTAGTTGCGTTGTAATTAATTAGTTAAGTATTTAGCTAATTAGTTTGCTTTGTAATATTTAATTAGCTTAGATAGTTAATTATTTAATTGTAATAATTAATTAGCTTAGAATAGTTAGTTAATTCATTTCAAGTGTTGTAATAATTAGTTAAATAGTGTAGCTTAGCTAGTTTCATTCGGACCCTCCTTCGCGAGGGCGTAATGTTGTAATAAGTGTGCGTGCGTGCGTGTATGTCTTTCAACCCCACGTCTTACTCCCTTTTATTTAATCACTTTTAATGGTTAGATTAGGGACATGTTTCAATTAGCATACCTTATGCTTGCATCCATTCATTCGCATTACATGCACCAAGGCTCAGCACATCATTCAAACTGCATTGTCATTTCAATACTATAGATGAATACGTGTTTAAATCGCATGTTATTCAAATTGCTTCATATGCCATATTAATAGCTAAGCCTATTTAATTGTATTTATTGCATGTGTTGCATTAGACATTTTGTATAGTTAGGAATCATGCATATTTTGCTAACTCATATCTTCTTAGCTCGGAGTACTAGGTGAGTTTTTATGCTTTAGCATACTCGCATGAATGTGAATGTTGCCATGATTAACATGCTTACCATGAGGCTAAATGATTATTTGATAAACTGATTGAATGCCTGTGGATGAAGACTCGTTGTTTGAATTGGAATGATTCAACGAATGTGTATTTTAAGCCCACTTTGTTGAGTGGCAAATTATGTTTTAAGTCCATTATGTTTGGTGGCAAATTCGCAAACTTTAAGCCCACTTGAGGTGGCAAATTCAAACTATTTTCCCAAAACAAACATGAGTTGAATTGTTCCAACTTGAGTAAACTAGTCTATACTTGCTTGTGCGTATCACATAGTAAAGCTAGCCTAAAAATCGAAACAAGAATACATAATGTTGATAAAAATCATATCATGATTAGAAGAGGCCGATCTTTGATCGGGCGAGCGGGGGTGCTCAATTCATGACCTTCCCTTCTCGTACCTAAGTTCCCGAGCCGAGGCAACTTTGGTGATGATGGACATGTGGCCTTTGGCACGAGTCATGGGTTTCCTAAATTTTCCTAAAAATAAAATATTTAGGTGGCGACTCTATATCTGGCAAAGCAGTCCAATTTTGGCATTTTTGATCCTAAAATCAATTTTTCAAAAAGATTTGCCGGATTTGGACTCTTTGGTGTTTATCGATTTCGCATTGCACTTGTGAGATTAGATTTAGGACCACGGGAGTCCGAACTGTAGGGCTTCTTTTCAAGCTTCCGAAAGGGGGGGGGGTGAAAAAGTCGAGCTACAATACCCATTTGTTATAATCAAATAAAATTAATTATTTGTTCATTTATTTCGTGTCTTAATTGCAGCTACGAAATTTGTGTTTACAAATTTTGGCACGCCCAGTGGGACCTCTCCGCCTCTCTTCTCTTTCTCTTAAAGCATCTTCTTGGAGTCTTGTTTGATCAAGCATAATGGCTTCAAAGAAAGTTCAAATTGCTCCAATCAATAAGAATGCCAGCAAGAATGCCACTGTCACAACCAACAACAATAGCACTTCTATGGGTCCGATCACCCGTAGCAAGACCAAGGCAACCATTGCTCTCGCCACTCATGGGGTTATACCGACTGCTAATGCAACAAAGCAAGCGCAAGACAAGTCTCACAAATCTATCACGGTATCCACGTCTGGGGCTAAGCAAAAAGAAGTGAGGGAATGGAAGAATTCCACTTCTGTCTCAAAGGATTCTCTACCAGAAGGTTTCTCTCCACACCTAGCACCTGTAGCCTTTGATGCAAACTCAAGTATAGGCTCACACTCAGGATCTTCTCCTAGTAGTCCTCAACGTTCAATTTTATCGAATCACTCAGATTTGTCTCGCTCAGTGGCTATGCAAGTCATGACCACTGGTACCACTTCAGTGGAAGAACAATTGGCGACCATGGCTCATGCCATTGACAAGCTCACCAAAAATGTGAAAGAGAAAAATCTTTAGATTGCCACCTTGATGAACAAGTTAGAAGCACAAAATGCTGACGAGACGAGTCAAGACAATTCTCATTCACCTGGCTTGTAACGCCCTCAAAATAATAACATTACACCCGTTAAATAAGACATTCATTGACATAAGAAATAACCACAATCTTCTATTCATCAGAGTTTCATTACAAAAGTACTACATGTTAACAACAAAAGCAAATGCCCTATGGGCTTACAGCTTTCCAAGTTAACACTTGGTTACAACAAAAGAGTGCTAACTCATTTACACATTAAGCCCTTGGCTTGAATTTACATGTAATACATCAAAAATAAAACGACAAAAGTATGTCCGCCTCTAGCCTCCCAAACTCTGTCCTTGGAGGTGGCATGCTACCTGTACCTGAAAATGATATTCCCATATAGGGTGAGCCACAGCCCAGTAGAAATACACTAAACCAACCATGAACAATGACTAAAAGATTAGCAATTGAAAGATGGCCAACACTGATACATTCACATAAATCACATGTTTATGTCATACGACTTATGAGTCCAAGTTACCTTTCATTTTCCCTTTTTCAATAGATAAGCATATTAGCTCTATCATCATCTCAACAGATATGTATAAAAACTATATCCCACATTCACAGATAAGCATATAAGCTATATCCACATTCTCAACAGATATGTATAACTACAATATCCCACATTCACAGATAAGCATATAAGCTATATCCACACTTCACAAAGATAAGCATATAAGCTCTATCTTCACTTCTCTAGACAAGCATATGAGCTGTATCTACGGAGTTCATCCCCTATCTTCTCCCAACACTATCCGGTTTAGAGGTACATCCCCTATCTTCCCCTAAACCGCGGAGTACATCCCCCATCTCCTCCTCTACACATAACGTATACAAACACATTGGTTCTATATACAATCACTCAATACATACAGTTAATGTATTCTATCAACCGTCAAATTTCATGACACGTTCCATTAATTAGTTTCCGTTTGCCTAATCATCATGCATTGTCTACAACAATCACGACTATCTTCCACCGATAGCCCAAAGCAGTTATCTCTATACAGAAAATAAATGCACAATGGATATTCAATCAACATTTCAATTTGGTGAGTGATAAATAATTCAACTACACCCTTTTTCCCCATACATTCCCAATCTCAACAATTCCATTTCCTTTCCTCATTTCTCACAATTAATTATCTCAATTAATCAAACAATGTAATTAGGTCATTTTCCATAATTACCATTACAACCCTTGGGTCCCATTTTCATCAATGATTCAACATTTATTTCCATTTCTCTATACCAAACATGCATCTAGGTTTATTATAAATAAAACCCTAACTTTTGTAAAATAACACAAAAGCCCCAAACTTTCACAAAATTACCAAACCAACCCCAACATCTCAAAATACTAAAATTTAAAGACAAAATCCATAGAGAGGAGTAGGATATCCCTACCTCAAATTCGGAGCCCCAAAGGAGAAGATGACAAAACCCAACGTGCTCCAAAACCCGAAATTTTCAGATTAAAATGTAGCCCTCGACGATCAACAATTTTTTTTTGTAAAGGCCAAAGATGAGCAAATCACTCCTACTAGATCAAAACCTAGAGAGAAGGTAGAGTTCTAGAGTGAGAGGCTCAACAATGGTGTTTTTGGAAAAGTAGGAGAGAGAAGAGAAAGTGAAAAAGTGATTTGAAAAGTCAAAACACGGAACTTAAACCCAGTCGACCCGCTCGAGCGTCAAACACCCCGCTCGAGCGTCACTCACAGACTCCCGCTCGAGCGTCAACAATCCCGCTCGAGCGGCGGATACACACTCCCAGAACTTTTACAGAACCAGGTCTTCGCTCGAGCTTCCAACTCCCCGCTCGAGCGGAACTCACACGACCCCGCTCGAGCGGCCAATACCACGCTCGAGCGTCCAACACTGCATAGGAAATACTGGATGGGTGCAATTCCCGCTCGAGCGCCAACACCCCCGCTCGAGCGGACAGGTCAAAATCTGGGCAACTAGTTTTGGTTTCTAAACTCAACCAACCTGTAACAAACTTGCCCAACACATCCTATAACTCAAGTACGAAGTAAAAGGATGCAAACAAGATAATAATCAACCACCAACATCCACAGACACATGTTCGGATCACTGTACAACAAGGGTAAACCCGGGATCGCTATTCACCTGGCTTTACACCACAAGGCATGTTTGTTGAGAAGGTGAACCTAGTGTATAAGTCCAAGCAAGTTGTGGGTGAGGAAACTTGCCATACATCTGTTGTGAGGCAAGTGATTGGTGCAAGTAGTCAACCAGGATCCATTGCTTCTTTGTTTGTTCAACAACTCCAAGACATGATTGCATATACCATCTGAGCACAATACGGTGGGCCCTCGCAAAACGCTTTCATGTACTCCAAGTTTTACACAAAGAGGATAGGCATTCTCAGAATGCCTAGTGGATACTAACCTCCCAAGTTCTAACAGTTCGACGAAAAAGGTAATCCTAAACAACTTGTCGCTCACTTTGTTGAAACTTGCAACACTGTCGGGACAGACGGAGATTTACTTGTCAAACAATTTGTTCGGTCACTCAAAGGAAATGCCTTTGATTGGTATACTGATTTGGAGGCTGAGTCAATCGACATTTGGGAGCAAATATAACGTGAATTCATTAATCGTTTATGTAGCACCTGTCGTATGGTAATCATGATGGAATTAACTAGTACCAAGCAATGGAAGGACGAGCCTATGGTAGATTACATCAACCGTTGGCGTGCTCTAAATCTAGATTGGGAAGACCGACTCTCTGAGATCTTAGCTATGGAGATGTGCATGCAAGGCATGCACTGGGGACTCTTTTACATCCTTCAAGGGATGAAATCACGAACATTTGAAGAGTTAGCTACGCGTTCACATGACATGGAAATTAGCATAGCCAACCATGGCGGGAAAGACCTTCCTATTCTTGAACAAAGGAAAGATAACAAAGAAGTGAAAAAAAGAGGCAAGCCTTTCAAAGGTACCACCAAAGATGTGACAACCCCACCACGTATAAGGATTAACACTTAATTAATTAAGGAGATTTAAATTTTAATTGCAAATTATTCTAATTTAATCTGGGATTTATAAAAATTATGGAGACTGATTTGTATATAATTTTACTGAGGATTTATTTTGGAATTAGAAATTGAAAGCCTAAATGACTCATGATAGTAAAAATGGTGAATTGAATTATTTTAATTTTGAATATCGAATCATATGAGGGTTTAATTAAATATTCGATTCAGATTTATAAAATTGAGATTTGATTAATTGGGTCCAAATTAAAGTTAATTAAGTTATACGAATTAGGAATTAAGATTATTATGAATTAAATTCATTTATAAGGTGCCTAATTTGAATAAGCAATTTATTGGCGAAATTTTGAGTTTGATCAGAAATTGAAGGCTTAAATGATTTAAGAAACCAAAATTGAGGATGTGAATAAGTTTAATTTAATATTTGGAGCCTTTTGAGAGTTTGATTAAAAATCTAATTCAAAATGATAAAATTAAATATAATTAATTGGATCGTAACGAAAGTCAAAATTAGACTGATTAAATTATGTGGAATTTTTGATTAATTAAGATTAATTAGTTAAAAGTAAGTGGAGTTTAATTAAGTTAATACATCAATTAGTAATAAAGTTAATTCTATTCATTTAGTTAATTGAGAAGAAGTGTATAAAGCCTTCTAAATTGTTGTATTGAAGTGGGTGTGTGTGCATGTGTACATGGAATAAAAGAAAGGGAACAAGTGTATTGTATTTAGCCATCTTGGCTGGAGAAGAGTCAAGAGAGAGAGAGAGAGAGAGAGTTAGTTGCTGGAAAACAAAAGAAGAAAAGAAAATTAAACTCAAGGAAGAAAGGCCAAGGAAAGAAAAGTTAGGAAAGTGAAAGATTAAAGAGGAATTCACCAAATTTAAGACTATAAGTAAGGATTTTAAGCTTGATTCTTGTAGATTAATTATCTAATAACCAAAATCAAGAAGCAATCGGGTTCAATGTCATATAAATAGAAAGAAATTAAGAAAAGAAAGAAGAAATTACATTAAAGGAGTGGTTGAAATCCATTCTACAAAAAAAAAACCTCCTCTCTCTCTCTAAAAACCTCCTTCCCCGGGCCTCACGTTTGGCTGGCCGGCCGCTGCCTCTGGCTATGGCGGTCGGCTGGTCCAGCTCCCTCTTGTGTTTGTGTGTTGGTTTTTTCTTATAATAACTTGATTCCCACAATGTTTTCCCACTTAGTATGCTGCTGATCTTAATCTTTTTTGGTGTTTGTTGCCCGTCTTTGGATGATTCATTGGGGTTGTATGTTTTTTTTCAACAGGGGGTGCTTGGAATAGGGGTCAAAACAGAGTAGAAGGAGGTCGGTTTTGGACCGGAATAGTGGATGTTCAAATCTGGTTAGGGTTTTCATTCGGGCGCTCCTTTGCGAGTGGGAGTTTGAGGGATGAACTTTGGTTCGGATCTATGGAGATGTTTCGGTGCTTTGCTTGGGGGGAAACATGGGTTTTGAAGTCGATCCAGATCTAAGATTTCATTCGAGCGCTTTTTTTCGAGTAGGAGTTTGAGGGGTGAACTTTATCCAGATGTATGGAGGTGCCTTGGCGGTTGTTTGATGTTTTGGGTTATCAACTTCGGAGCTTCTGCAGTGGGTGTGTTTGGAGTTCGGATCAGAAAATATGTGTCCGAATCTGGAACTAGAGATGGCTGTGGCAGTGGGTTTTGCTCGTCCTCGAGTGTGTTCGATTGCTGTGAGTGTTCAGAGTTTTGAATCGGAATAGAAGTGTTCAGACCGTGGAAGTGGAGATGGGTGTTTAACGGGGGTCTTGGTAGGCACGGTCGGTAGAGAGGGGTTGTCTTTTGCGAGTAGGAGCTTTGGGTTGAATAGAGGAGTTTTTCCAGCAGCATAGGTGAATGGGGTTGGCTCGGTCAAGGGAGTTTTTCTAGCCTTGGAGTTGTTGGCTATGGAGTTTTCCGGCCATGGATTGTTCTCGGCCGTGGGTCTTGGCAGTGGTGGTGCACTCATCTTTCCCAGCAGGCGTGGGTCTTGGAAAAGAATAGGTGTGGGTGGTGTGGGCATTGGGAGTGTAGCAGAATAGTTTGGGTGGTGTGGGCTTTGGGAATGCAGCAGCATAGGTGAATAAAATAATTAGGTTGAATAGAGGAGTGCAGCAGCTTGGGTGTTGGAAAAGAAATTTTAGTTTGTTGAAAAGAGGAATGCAGGAGTAGCTTGGGTGTTTGGTGGGTTGATTTTGTGGGGATTCATGTATTTTATTTTTTAGTTAAGTCCTTCTTAACTTTTTTTGTTTAAAAAAACAAAATTCCGTGAGGCCAAGGGGTTGGTTGTATGGATGCGAGTAGCAGTAGTAGGGGTAATTTGTATTTTTTGAATCTCTCTCGATGCATGTTATCTTCCTGTACCTTTAATTTCATGTTGTTAATGAAATTTTCTTTACTGATCAAAAAAAAAGTTGAAGAATCAAAGAAATAATTTAGGAATTTCATTATTTGAGTTTAATTTCTTCACTCTTCCATGTAATTTGAATTCTATCTTAACATGCATCATGGAATTTCGTGGTTTTGAGATTTTAATTCATGATTTATGAGTTTGAATTTGGATTTGATATGAGAAAAATTAATAAAAACCTAAATTAGAGCTATTCAAGATTTTAATTATGGTTTGAGCTTGATTATGTAGAATTGGTTGAATTTTGATAAATGTTTCATGCATGCAAATGATATTTCTAAGAAGTTTATGACTTTAATTTCATGTTTTGAAGGAAAATAGAAAGACTTTGAAGTCAATTTTATGTAATTAAAAAGAAAATGAGGAATTGGAATTATGTTCAAATTTATGAAAATTAATTTAGAAAGTAATCACTTTGGGTTTAAATTTTGTTGTCTTAACATGAAATTGAGTTTCAATTGTACATGCATCATGAATTTTTAAGAGTTTTGGAAGATCAATTTATGTTTTACAATTTGTGGATTTGAAATTGGGCTTGATATGAAGAAAAATGAATTAAATTTGAATTTGGACAAATATGGAAATATATTGTAATTTATACTTGAGAATCAAAAATTAGTTTGATTTTGATTTAATTTTATACATGCAAATATTTTTGAAAAGGGCCTTATAGATTCAATTTAAAGTTTCATGAAACAAAGAAAGAATTGAAAGATGATTTTTAAACGTGAAATCTAAGGTTTAAATGTGAATTAAAATTATGGAATTTTGAACTATAAGTGGAATTAACTTTAAATAAATGTAATTGGGAATGTTTTTGTATATTCGAGTGAGTTATGCATGAATTTGGAGCCTTGGTAATGTGTTTTGAAGTTTAAATAACATTCAGGAAAACCTAGAATTCGTCACCATCGCTCGAGCGAAGAAGTTGTCGCTCGAGCGTAAAATGCAAGCAACCAGTATTTTTGCAAACCAAGCAGTCCGCTCGAGTGAAGAGTCCTGTTTTAGAAAATTTTGAAAAGCCGTTTCATATTTCGATTTTCATTTTCTTTCACTTCCAAGCATTCTAGACATGATTTATGGCTCATTGAAGATCAATATAAATTAGTTAATTAAAGAATGAATCATTGATCTAGTAGTTGTAATTGTTTAAGAAGCCAAGTAAGAAATTGGTTTATTGAAAAATGACTTAGTAATAAAAGAATATGTGAAATAAGAACTCGGTTCATTTGAATAAGAAAGAATAAGCGCAGTAGAACTTCAGACTACTTAGACAGAAAAAGACAAGAAAAGTCAAGTTTGATCAATGAATTGATATTATATTCTAATGTGTATATGTTATGTGCTTGTGTAGGTCACGTGCTATTGTCTGCCTGATTTATCTGATCTGTCTAATCTATCTGATTTGTTTCTGCAGCTATCTGTGAGTAATAACTTAGTAAAGCTATGTTCAAGTTAAATTATTTTCTATATATGAAATAAGATTTGTTTTATTAAATGTTATGTTCTGTACTATGAATGATTTTCCAATTTTTGATAAGTATTTGTGACACAAGTATGTTATCTGTACCCGGTCTGGAGGTTCCTTTATGGAACTGACAAGTTATCTGCACCCGGCTGGAGGTTCCTTTATGGAACTGACAAGTTATCTGCTCTAGTCTGGAGGTTCCTTTATGGAACTGACAAGTTATCCGTACCCAGCCAGAGGTTCCTCTATGGAACTGAAGAGTATGATCTTTGATACTTTGTATGTGATTTGTTAGCGCTAACGGATGTACTATGTAAGATTAAGTATGAACTCTGATTTCTATATATGATTTGAATAAGAATATAAATATGAATTTGTTTCTGATTGAAATCTGAATATGTATAAGACTCTGTTTCTGATTGAAATCTGAATATGTATAAGACTCTGTTTCTGATAAGAATCTGTTTTTGATATAAACTTTGATTTCTGACTCTGTGATGGATATCATTCATTGAAACCCTTTACTTTGTTATTATTCACTGGGCTCCAACTCACTGTATTATTTACGTATGTAGGTGATTAGACGCTTGACCAGGCTTAGACGTGTCTGCTTGGAATTTGTTTTTGTCAGCCAACCTATGTGCCTTCCGTGGAGGTTCCAGATATGTCAAATGGTTATGGCCATGTGATTAAAGTTTAAGTTTGTTTTCTTGATTGGTTAAACAAGTTTTTCTTTATTTTGTAAATAGGGCTAAGTTCCTTTTTGTCTAGCCTATGTATATATATATATATATGATGATGTGTAAATGTATGAATGTAAAGTTTAAAATTTTTCTATCTCATATAAGTCTACATAGCTCAATGGACGTTGTATATTTGCTATTTGCTTCCGCTAACCCCTAATATTATATTAATCAGTCTTAGAGGCCTTCGGTAATCCTAGGATTACTGGCTGGTTACGATGCTAAACCTATAGGGATAGATTTGGGTCGTGACAAAAGAAGCAATGGCGGTAACCATAGTTCCAATCAAGATTTCAACGAAAGACAAGAAGAAAGAAAAAAGGAAGGAAACACGCCCATCTCTAAAAGAACTACAAGAAAAGAAGTATCCCTTTCCTAACTCTGACGTACAAGGGATATTTGAAGATTTACTTGAAAAGAAAGTCATTCAACTCCTTGAGTGCAAACGTACTGAAGAAATAGGTTGTGTGAAGGATCCAAAGTACTGCCACTATCATCAGATAGTTAGTCATCCTACTGAAAAATACTTTGTGTTAAAGGAATTGCTTGTGGACTTGG
This sequence comes from Camellia sinensis, assembly GCF_055761805.1. Taxonomy (NCBI): domain Eukaryota; kingdom Viridiplantae; phylum Streptophyta; class Magnoliopsida; order Ericales; family Theaceae; genus Camellia; species Camellia sinensis. The sequence continues at coordinate 163,144,675 of NC_138964.1, forward strand.
CCACGAAGAACAAAATCCTCTCGACGGTTGTTGTAGGACCTCCAAATTCTCCATCCTCAAAATCCAAGACAGAAATGTCACAATTGGCAATCCCAATAGTGAGGGCAATTCCTAAGGTCATCCAGTTTGGTTCAATTGAACCTATCATTATTCAAGTTCCAAATCAAGAAGTCTTAACTATTGGAGAAGATGAAAGTTGGACTCTCGTGACACGAAGAAGCAAGTCCAAGACTCTACATTTTCCACTCAAGAAAGTAAAAGAAAAGAAGAACTCCCATCGACATTCCAAGAAGGAGGTGATGGACAAAAGGAAGAATGAAAAGAAGATGCAACAAGAAGATACATTTCCTGAAGAAAATTCGCGTGCCCCAATCATCCTACAAGACTTCTTCCCCATTGGGTATTCTGGAGATGACTTGGTTGAAGCGGTCTATATGGTTTTAACCATTGAAGAAAATATGGAACAAGTTCATGCCATTAAGGCGACGCTAGATAAGGAGGAAATTGATGTCCTGACAACCTTGAAAGAACTACCCTCATGCTTCAGCTTGTGTGAAGCGTCTGAACTCCCTAGATTTGTATAACTTGCACATGTTCAAGTGTTAGAAGATCTTAGGAAATATGAGTTTGTTGTTAATGAGCTAGATTATCCGAAGGTGAACTCTATCATTTCTGTTCCTTGTTGCACAACAATCACCTTCATTGATGAAGACCTTCAACTAGGTTCAAAGCCATTGTTTGTCTCTGGCTTTATTAGTGAACAAAAAGTTAACCGTATCTTTGTTGATGGAGGCTCAGCGGTAAACATCATGCCAAAGTTCACCATGAAGAAGCTTGGAATCCCAGTGGATGAGTTAGCCCAAAGTCGTTTGGTTATTCAAGGTTTCAACCAAGGGGGGCAACGTGTAATTGCTATGATTTGTTTGAACCTCACCATTGGAGAACTCACAGCCAGTATTTTGTTTCACGTCATTGATGCAAGGACGTCCTATAATTTGTTGTTTAGGCGACCTTGGGTCCATGGAAATGGTGTAGTCGCGTCAACTCTCCATCAATGTTTTAAATTTGACTAGGATGGAATAAAGACGGTACTAGTAGATGACAAGCCATTTACAGAAACTGAGTCTCACTTCGTTGATGCAAAATTTTATTTGGATACCAATGGGATACTTGAAGTTATTCCAGCTGAAATCCCTTCTGTAAGGAAAGAGAAAATGAATGAAGAAAACAAGTTGTGTTGGACTTCTCAAAGGAAGACGTTTCAAGTGGTAAAAAAGCACCTGAGGCCGCGTCACTACAAAAATACCCTTCATCATCGAAAGGCCATGCAATGACAAAAGTCTTCAAACATGTGCCGAAGTCTCAACGGAAAGAAGGGCAGTCACCGTTTAAACAAGTCACGATGCCCGCAAAATTTAAAGGAGACTTTGCTCACCCCACAATAAAAGAAGATCTGCAGATACTAAGAGCAGATGCAACAATACCAATTCCACAGGTGAGATTGTCAAGCCTAATTAAACCTCCACTAAAGGGATTTGTTAGGGCTGCGCAAAATTCTATCGAACATGACTCCTTGCCTGAAAGACGATTAGAAGGGTTTGATCCATAAGCTTACAAGCTTTTAGCCAAGTCAGGTTATGACTTTTCAGGTCCCTCATCACTGGGAGAGTTAAGTCCTGAACTTATAGGTGAGAAAGTTCACGATCTCAACGAAACTCAGAAAAAGTTAAGGCAACAAGGTTACAGGGTGAGCCCCCTAAAGACTGGAGTCAGATTCATGCCAACTGAAGCCATTTGTATCTTTGCCAAAATAAAAGGGAAGAAGAAAGACACACCATATTACTGTGGAAGAAGTGAAGGAAGACAAAAGTCCAAGCCCAACTCCTCGAGTCTCAGTGTTTGACCGCATTGAAGCTCCTACACTTTGAACCTCGGTTTTTAATAAGATGAGCACTGTTGATAAGACAGATGAAGGTACAACTTCCCAACTTTCAATTTTTAATAGATTAGGCACTACTAAGGAAGGGGATGAAAAACAAACTTCCTAGTCACGAAAATCCATTTTTGCTCGACTTGGTGATATTATATCACCTAGAAAAGGCAAAAACAAGAGAAGCATAGCAACAATTGAGTTAAATTCTACAAAGGAGAACGATGAGACTCGACATTTGATTCCTTCTCGCAAGAAACGCATGACGTCACTTGAAGTTAGTGTTGAAGGTCCGCTTAAGGTCAAAAGGCACACTATTATACTAACTGGAGAAGTTAAGACTCAAAAGGAAAGTAAAAAAGAAGAAGAAATTGAACATGTTACTTCTCACCATGCAATAGTTGAAGAAAATTCTAGTTCAGATTCGGAGGATGATGATCTCCAAGAAGCTTCTCCAGAACTTGAAGATGAGGGGCAATCAACTGTTGACAATTTGAAAGAATTCAACTTGGGAACTCCTGATGACCTTCGACCAATCTTTGTGGGAACACTCTTAACGCCTGAGGAAGAAAAGACATTTTTCGAATTGCTACTCAAATATAAAGATGTCTTTGTATGGACGTATAAGGAGATGCCAGGTTTAAGTCCAAAGGTTGCTGTCCATCACCTTGGGATTAAACATGGTATGCGACCAGTAAAGCAGGCTCATCGATACATCAGACTTAAGCGCATCCTTAAAGTGGAAGAAAAAGTCAACAAGTTGATCGAAGCTGGGTTCATACGTGAAGTAAAATATCCGACATGGATATCAAGTACGGTCCCAGTAGTCAAGAAGAATAGACAAATTAGAATATGTGTCGACTTTCGAAATTTGAACAAAGCATGTCCTAAGGATGACTTTCCGCTTCCTATTATGGAATTAATGATAAACGCCACTATCAGACACGAGGTGTTGTCTTTCATGGATGGGTGTTTAGTATACAACCAAATACGGATGGCACTTGAGGACGAAGAGTTAATTGCATTTTGTACCACAAAAGGCATCTATTGTTATAAAGTGATGCTTTTCGGACTCAAGAATGTTGGTGCCACCTATCAATGTGCCATGCAAAAGATCTTCGATGACATGCTCCATAAATTTGTTGAGTGCTATGTTGATGATTTGGTGGTCAAAACTAAGAAAAGGGAAAATCACCTAGAGGACCTTTGTGCAGTCTTCAACCGGCTGAGAAAGTATGACTTGAATATGAATCCACTCAAATGCGCATTTGGAGTCACGTCTGCAAAATTCCTCGGCTTTATTGTTCGACATAGAGGCATTGATGTTGATTAGTCCAAAATCGATGCTATACAAAAGATGCCACCACCAAAAAACATAAAGGAACTTAGAAGCCTCCAAGGTCACTTGGCATATATCTGCAGATTCATTGCAAACTTGGTAGGCCGTTGTCAACCTTTCAGTCGAATGATGAAAAAGGAGGCTCCATTTGTTTGGGATCAAGCATGTCAAAATGCTTTCGACAGTATTAAGAGATACCTGCTTCATCCACCAGTATTAGGAGCTTCGATTCAGGGGAAACCATTGATACTTTACATTGCGACTTAAGAAAAGTCTCTTGGAGCGATGCTAGCCTAAAATAACAAAGAAAATAAAGAGCGAGCACTCTATTACTTGAGTCACAGATTAACTGAAAATGAACTCAAGTACTCACCCATCGAGAAAATGTGTTTGGCGCTTGTTTTTGCCTCTCAAAAATTGAGACATTATTTCCAAGCCCATACAGTGCACCTCATTGCAAGAGCCGACCCAATAAAGTATGTTATGTCTAAACCCATCCTCTCAGGACACTTAGCAAGATGGTCTCTCATCTTTAATGAATTTGAGATAATTTACGTGCCAAGAAAAGCGGTGAAAGGGCAGGCCCTGGCAGACTTCATGGCCAACCATCTCATCCCTGCTGATTGGGAAATTTCTGAGGAATTCCCTGACAAAGATGTATTGTTCATAGAAGTTTTACAGCCTTGGATGATGTTCTTTGATGGGGCTGCCAGGAAGGAAGGGGCAGGAGTAGGTGTCATTTTTGTTTCACCACAGAAGCACATTTTGCCTTATTTATTTATTCTTGGCGAAAATTGCTCAAACAATGTTGCTGAGTACCAGGCCTTGATCATTAGTTTACAAATGGTAATAGAGCTAAAAATTGTTAACCTAGATGTCTATGGGGATTCTAAGTTTAATAATTAATTAGCTCCGGAGGGATTATGAAGTCAAGAAAGATAACTTAGTTCCATATTTCCAGTATGCAACTCATCTCATTAAAAAATTTGAGGGGGTGGTACTCGAACATGTTCCAAGGAAAGAAAATCGCATGGCTGATGCACTTGCCAATCTAGCAACTACATTGGCATTGCTAGAAGGTGAACAAGTTAGTGTCCCTATATGTCAACGATGGGTATTGCCACAATTGTTAGAATGTTGCCTTGTAGAAACAAACGCAATTTCAGTACTAGCTATCGAAGTCGACGATTGAAGAATGCCAATTATAGACTACCTTGAACACGAGAAGCTCCCTGATGATTCTCACCATAGAATTGAAATAAGATGTCGAGCTCCTCGATTCATCTACTACAAGGAAACTTTATTCCAACGATCATTTGAAGGAATTTTTCTTCGTTGCCTAGGGGATGAAGAAGCTCAACAAGCCATGGAAGGAGCCCATTCCGGGATATGTGGAGTGCATCAGTCTGGTCCTAAACTTCACTTTCGAGTAAAAAGGATGGGTTACTATTGGCCTACGATGGTAAAGATTGCTTGGACTACTTAAGAAAGTGTCAACCTTGCCAGTTTCATGCAAACTTTATCCATCAACCACCAGAACGTTTACACCCGACAATTACTTCTTGGCCATTTGATGCATGGGGTCTAGATGTAGTTGGCCCATTGACCAAGTCTTTTGCATGCCACTTATACATCTTGGCCGCCACATATTATTTCTCCAAGTGGGATGAAGCCCTCCCACTTAAAGAAGTCAAGAAAGAAACTGTTGTTGACTTCATCAAATCCCATATTATTTATCGATATGGTGTACCTTGCTACATCATCACCAATAATGGAAAGCCTTTCTACAACAGTCTAATGGACAAACTTTGTGAAAGGTTTGGATTTAAGTATCGTAATTCCTCAATGTACAATGCACTTACCAACGGACTGGCAGAGGCGTTTAACAAAACTTTGGGTAAACTATTGAAAAAGGTAGTTGCTAAATCAAAGCGGGATTGGCATGAAAGAATTGGAGAAGCACCCTGGGCATACCATACGACACATAGTACACCAACATAAGCCACCCTATACTCTCTTGTGTATGGTGTTGAAGTGGTTCTTCCTTTGGAACAACAGATTCCTTCATTAAGGATAGCTATACAGGAAGGTCTCACTGATGATGAGAATGCAAAATTAAGCCTTGCTGAGTTAGAAGCATTGGATGAGGAGAGATTAGAAGCACAACAAAAACTTGAGTGTTACCCAGCTCGACTCTCCAGAGCTTTCAATAAGAAGGTTAGACCCTTGTCTTTTCAAGTTGGAGAATTGGTGTTGGCTGTTCGAAGACCTATCATCACTACTCGCCGAACCGACAACAAGTTCTTGTCCAAATGGGATGGTCCATATGTGGTGACTAAAGTCTACACTAATGGAGCATACAAGATTGTTGATGAAGAAGGTATAAGAGTTGGCCCAATCAACGACAAGTTCTTAAAGTGCTATTATCCATGAGAATGTAACGCTCCTGATCACATGAGCATAAACTGCATGATGCTTTTGGCCCATATGAAATAAAGTTGTTAAAAAAGAAAAAAAATTGTACTATTCCTAGCCTGCATGAGTATAAACTGTGAACGGCTAAATAAATCAATAAACCAAATGTATTTTACAATAAGAGTATTTTTGCTTCGAACTATAATATTTATTTCATAAATAAAGTATTTGCTAAAACAATTATTTTATAATGAAGTATTTGGTTTTGAGCTACAATTCATAAAAAAAGAAATAAAATAATAATAAATAAATAAATCATGGCAACCATGATAAACTCTGTATCTCACTTTGTTCAACCTTCAAAAGCTGCTCCAACTTGTTGGCGACTTCAATATCCTCGCTTCTTATCACCTCAGCTGCTTCTATTGTAGCTTGTTGATCCCTTAAAGTGGAAACAATGACTCGCCTTTGAACTAATTCAGCTTTAGCAACACTAAGTGTAGTCTCTAGTTGTTATGATTGTTCATCTAAATATTTCAACGCCTTTAACAATTCTGCCTTCTTTGTTGCAAGGCTACCCAAATCAGACTTCAGCAAGTGAACCTGCTCAACTCCTTCATTCTCAAGAGCTAGAGCATGATTGACACATTGACTAACATCCGCCAAACGCTGATCCTATAGCTTTGAAGTCATCCCTTGAGCAAATGCTAATTTTATAGAGATGTACGTAGTAGCATTTTGTACGTACTTCTCAATCTGGCTTTGCAATGGAGAATAGTTTACCTGAAGCTTTGAGAGCTCATCATAAAGCTCTTGGAGCTTTGGGCCCAATGCTGGAACTTTCTGAATAGGAGTTTTGCTCAATAAACCTTTAATATGGTTATCAAGTATTGAAGCTGCTGAGCGGCGAACATTAAGGATCATGCTTCTTGTATCAATAGTAGAAGCCACAGAAGGTGCAACTTGACTCAGCGTAGGAGCAGCAGGTAAGGAAGAAGCTTGGACAATTGGAGTTGGGTCCATTGAGAGACAACTCTTACGACTAATCACTAAATCAAAGGCTGATGGCCTATGAACTGATGCTTCATTATCTGAGAACTCATTAAGAAGTCTTATATCCTCATTTCTAGACGCCAAATCAAAGTCATCATTTGGCAACTGTCAAAACAAGATAAGGAGGAGTCAATATATATATATATATATTGAGGCATAATAAATTGAAATGACAAATAAAAGATTCTGCCATTACCGGTACAACATCGGTAGCCAATGGTTAAGAAGTGCTTGGAACGTCAATCAAAAATGACTCCACGTTATTAAAAGTAGTGGTGTTCCTTCCAACGGTGCTAACTAGATTTTCTCCCTAAGTGACGCCAATTACGATCACCGTGACTATGGTCCTCGTCTACCACTCCACCAAGAGTCCCACCAACACTTCCTCGAACTGTTTCGTTGGTTTTGGCATTAGAATTTTGCTTAGTAACAGTATTTTTCTTTGCTTTAACCATCTCTTGATTTGGTGAGGCTGAGCGTTTGCTCCTTGGGACATAATTTTCTTTGTTGGAGAAATAGCCTGCATAAAGCTGGGACCACCACTCCAAATAAGCCTTGGTAGTGGAACGAGATGGGAAATCAAAATGAGCTGGTGACCTCAATATAGAATGGGTACCATCATGAACACAAGAATCCCAATGTTGAATAATGTTCTATAAACTACCATCCCGAAGATCAACCTTAAGTTTACTAGGGATGGCTTGAATAAAACCAAATTACCTGCTAAACCTGTGAGGACTGTATGGCTCAATAACCATATCGGGTGAACTTCGCAAGGTTAAATAGCTCGAGCGGATGCTGATGAAATACTCCAAGTCTGAGTTAGAAAGATGACCGTCGTCAACCAATTCCTTGGGATTGCCCTCACTATACGCCAAACGGTGCAAGGTCATATCTTTGCATGATCGAAATAAGTCATAGGTCTCTGACTCCTCAAAATGTTTAGCCATCCTTTCACTTGCATATCTCATCATTCAAGGCTTTAGAGCAGATTCAATACTAAAGTGTGTGTTGAAATACTCTGCTAACCAAGCATAAACATAATGGGTCGGTAAGATAGCGTCGTACTTTCCAGGATTAGAAGAAAAAGCAATTCTATTCAGCCCTTTGTAGATGCTAGCAAGTACAGGAATAACAAGACGGAATGAACGACCACGAGCCATCATACTAGCAATCTTAAATACCCCAGGTCTAATCAAGTCGCCATCCCCACGGGGTAGAACAAATTTGCACAACCAACAGACAAGGAAAGCTGACAGATAGGTCTCACGCTTTGCCGCACCAGTAATCCTCAAGTCACTGAAGACTTTGTCCTTTTGCACAGTTCGAGACCGAGTTGTGTTAATAATACCAGAAGGGTTACTAGTATCCTTAGGGCGTTGAGTCTTGTTCCTTGAAGCCCTCTTTGTTGATTTATGGTACTTGACTTTCCCTTTAAACCAAAATTTTATCTAGCTAGTAATTCTCACCACATTCTTCTTCGATTCCTTGCAAAGCCGATGGTAAACAAGGAATAAATATTCGCAACTGACAGGAAGAAGGAAATTCTTGTCCCTCATATTACCGACCAATTCTTGGGCATTTGGCACCACTTCATCGTATATTGCACCCCTAATAGAAAGTCCACCAAGATGACATAGATCCCATAGTGAGATAGACATTTCACCTATGAAAGTGTGAAGGGTATTAGTGGATGGACACCAAAGCTCACAAAAGGCCCACATAACACTACGTAGTCGGTCATACGAGAACAATGAAGCATAAATTGCATTATAAATACCCACCTGACGTAGTACCTTACGATGTTGCCCCAACACATCCTCCAACCACTCCCAATATCCTTCACAAAAAGAAGGCTCTGCTATGGCCTTGAAAATAGGACCCTATGCCACATTCTGATCCTAAATCGCACTCCCAAGGGTAGGAAATGAGCTAAGATCCTCAACTTTTTCATGGTTAGATGACTTTAATAATAAAACCCTAGAGTGTGACAAGCCTTCAACCAATTGACATGAAGTCTCACGAGCCTATTGCGCCAAATGAAAAGAAACATCAAGCGGCTCAAACTTCAAGCCCCAAGCACCAAGGAAAGGAGGGCGAATTGGAAGAGTAGTCCCCTCCTCAATAGCATCACTAGAGTCCTCAAGAATGGTCAAGTATCCCTTCTTGAAAGTCTTGAAGTACACAATCACTGATTGACAAAGCCAAAGAATTATTAAAAAAAAAGAAATGCATGTGTTGTGGAGAGACATATATATGATCATGGCACGAGTCAAAATAATCACCTATGGTCGAATGGGTGGTGGTGGAAGTGTCTACTTCGCTAGCCCAACATCAAGGCAACTAGATCGATAGGCGCATTCCTCTACATAAGTCAAACTAATCAGCTATGGCCGAATGGGTGGTGGTGGATGTGTCTACTTTGTTAGCCCAACATCAAGGCGACTAGCTCAATAGGCGCATTCCTCCACAAATGTCAAACTAATCACTTATGGCTGAATGGGTAGTGGTGGAAGTGTTTACTTCACTAGCCCAACATCAAGGCGACTAGCACGATAGGCGCACTCCTCCATATAAGTCAAACTAATCACCTATGGTCGAATGGGTGGTGGTGGAAGTGTCTACTTCGCTAGCCCAACATCAAAGCGACTAGTTCGATAGGCGCATTTTCCCACATAAGTCCAACTAATCACCTATGGTCGAATAGGTGGTGGTGGAAGTGTCTAGTTCGCTAGCCCAACATCAAGGTGACTAGCTCGATAGACACATTCCCCTTATATAAGTCAAACTAATCACCTATGGTCAAATGGGTTGTGGTGAAAGTGTCTACTTCACTAGCCTAACATCTAGGCGCATCACTCACATAAGTAAAAATAACCAATTATGGTGAAAGGGTAATGGAGTATATTACTCAATTATTCCTACAAAATCATTATTCTTATGGACAATAATAAAATGCAATTTGCGACGAAGCTTAAAAAAAAAAAAAAAGAAAGAAAAGCTGTAAGGTGTATAAAAAAATAAATAAAAAGTCGTTCGGTGCATAGGTTGATGACACAGTGTAGAAAGTAAAGAAAAGTATTCAAAACTTGTAAAATTGATGGTGACATCATGCCAAAATAAAAAATAAAAAAAAATAAAAATTATGTGTTGTTAAAGCAGGCTCACATCAATGAGTTTTGGGCATAATGAATATTATATACATAAATATATAAAAAGTCTTACCTTTTGTTAAGTAGAAGACACCAGTTCATTGTCTCTAGCTTTATCAACGTGGCTTCATGGATAGGACAGCCGCACAGACTTAGCCAGGCATAAAGTAACCCAAGAACAGTAGCACAGACTTAGCCAGGCATAAAGTAACTCTCATCAATCATTTATAAAGAAAAGCAATGCATATTGGGCGGCGGCGGAAGCAATGCAAAATTAAAACCCTAGCTGTGTTTGCTAAACATTACCTTCCATAGGAGGTAGAAGGCTAGTCACGCTATGGTGACAAAAAAAAAAAAAAAAATTTGCATGGCATACATTGAAATTAAATCCTTACATAAACATGACCAATCTACTTCAAACCTCACCTTTAATATTAGCAAGCAAGCATCAAATTAGAGTTTTGAAGTGGGGGCAATTTGTAGACACTTAAATTTTTACGTGCCTTGATCACAGTCTGATTAATCAAGACAAATAAATTTTTCTTGATTAATTGGTCAAAATTTTCAAATGGATGTGGGTCCTACTCAAATTATGGATCTTAACCCATTTTAAAATATGGGTCACACCAAAAGAAAAGTGAGCCTATTTTGATAATTGGGTCAACCTAAATGTGTGGGCCTATGAAAATATTTTATCAAAATTTAGTGGAATAATTCAAATTCAAATTTAAATTTAAATTTGAATGCAAATCATGTCCATAAATTAAGAAATAAATTGTCATTTCCTTGGAAATTCAAATCAATTTTGGAGTTTCCAAAATTGATCCTTCTCTCCTAAGCCTATAAATAGAGGCTCTCACCTAGAGGAAGAGACACGTTTTTTTGGCTAAAAGTCTTGCAAGCTCCTAAGTAATCTCGAGACTCTACCAAATATTCTTCTTAAAATTCTCTCTAAAGTTCTTCAAACCTAAAAAAAGGATTATTAAGCACTCCAAACTTGTGCCAATGCTTTCAAGTTGTAAATACAAATTTGGTCTCTCTTTTCAAGGAGATCATCTTAAGACTTGTTCGAGATCAAGCCATTCAAGCCCTCTATCAAGCCTTTCTTCTCCAAGTTTCTCTATTCGAAGACTTGAAGAAATCCATCAATTTGGTCGATTCAACAACAAGCTTCTGAAGTCCTTGGATTGCAATCCATTTCAGAGATCGAATAAGAGGATTTCTTCTTTAGTAATAGAGCAAACCATAGAGGATTGTACCCATTGTTATAATTAAATAAAATTAATTATTTGTGCATTTATTTTGTGTCTTAATTGCAGCTACGAAATTTGTGTTTACATACGGAACCACTTGAATTAATTCATAGTGATATTTGTGATTGAAAATCAATTCAAAGTAGAGGTAGGAAAAAATATTTTATCACTTTCATAGATGACTACACTAGATATAGTTATGTTTATTTAATTTGAACTAAGGATGAAGCTTTGGAAACTTTCATTCAATATAAGAATGAAATTGAAAATCAACTTGGTAAAAAAATTAAAAAAACTTAGAAGTGATAGAGGTGGTGAATATGAATCACCTTTTGGTGAGTTTTGTAAAGAACATGGAATAATTCATCAAACCACCGCTCCTTACTCACCTTGGCAAAATGGAATTGCTGAAAGGAAAAATAGAACTTTAAAAGAAATGATGAATGCCATGTGTGGGGACATATTTTGTGAATAACAACACGTGGCCAAGGTGACGCTGAAGTGTCAGCCGAGGTGCCACGTGTCTTGGTCATGACGCCGAAGGTGATCTCGGCTAGGCCGGGGTTATATGAGGAGATATCGGAATCTAAGATGAGCGGATAAGGGACAAGAGTCCTAAAATGGGGAATGACCTCAGTTTGGATAAAGATAGAGCTCTTAGGGAGTTTATCTCTATCTAGCTGGGAGTCTAAGATGAGCATTAAACCAAAGTCCATTGAAGCTAGGCTTCTACAAGGATCAGGTTAGTGCTAGTTATAAAAGTAAGGCACCCTCGTAGGTCTAAGGTATGCTTTTTGTATTCTGGCTAGTGAGTTAAGCATCATTTGCTATCTTTGAGAGATAATTGAGTACTGACTTGATCGTTGGAGTGCCCCCGGGTGGACGAACCACCGTCGGAGTCTTATCTTTCTGTAACAGGATTGTTTGGGCATGACCTATTCTGCTTGTGCTCTTCTACTGAGTTCCTATTTGACAGTGTGGTCAGAAATCAACACCCACAATTTGGTGCCATTTGTGGAAAACGTAAGGAGGATAGATGGCCAACGACGGGCAGAAAGAAAAGATTGAGGGCGATATCTCTAGTGGGAGTGGTAAAGATACTGATCCTAACGTTGAGGAAGACAACTGTAATTAAGAACCTCGGGATAAGAATCTTGTAGAAAAGGACGTCGGCCAAGAGGGAGACGCATTGAAGAAAGCATATCAAGGCGGGTATTACAATGAAAGTGACCTCCAGATATGGAAAGATAGATACCTGAGAAGAGATGGTGAGATGAAGGGAATGTCAAACAAGTTGGCAGACCTATAATCGATTGTCAACTTCATGATACAGAACAACGTCATGTAGCCACCATTTCCATTTGAGGACACGTCGATTCCAACGGCCAAGAACGATGCCCAGAAAGGGGGACAGAAAGCAATCCCTCAGCATGACAGGGCAAATGAGCATTCACATCAGCCTTCATGGGAGGTCAGGCGAAGAGAATTGATGAGAGGAGAGTCTTAGAAGACACCTCGTGCCAAGGAAACTTATGTCAAGGAACATCGACATGTTTAAGGGAAGAAGCTTTGTTTTGACACGATGAATGAAGGGAGGTCTAAGAGGACTCATAAGGACACTGGAAGCAGCGCACCAAAAAGGTTGAAATCCGTTGACAGCCGAGCTCTTGGACGGACTAAGGAGGATTTGAGGGACTACCTCCAGAGGAAGTGACAAGATACCGAGGTCACATTTCCGGTTAAGCTGAAAACGCCGTTCTTAGTAGATTTGGATAAGTTTGAGGCTCTGAAAAAGTTCCACATGCTGAGATTCCAGATATACAACGGTAAATCCGATCTTAACTTTCACATCGTCTTATATTTGAACTCAATGGCACTGTATACCAGGAACGAATAGTTGCTCTGCAAGGTGTTCCCCTTATTCTTTGGGGAAATTGCATCAAATTGGTTTCACAAGTTGCCGAAAGGAACTGTGAAAAGTTGGGAAGGCCTGACCGAGATGTTTGTGGCCAGGTTTGTTACAAACAAACTGCAGCCGTTGAGGGTAGACTCCTTGATGGCTTTGAGAATTGGCAAGGATGAAAGCCTTAGGGCTTATGCCAAAAGGTATTATGAGGTTTTTAACCGAATACCAGGGTGCAACCAAGAGTTGGTGGTCGTATCTTTTAGGAACGGCCTGAACAATGACTACTTGCTTTGAAAGTCACCAGCAAAGATACTGCCAAAAAGTATAGAGGAACTCATGGCCAGAATCGAGAAATATGCAAGAGTTGAAGAAGACATGCAAGGGACAAAGGCGTTGAAAGAGGAGAAGAGAAACAGCTCGTTGAAGCTAGGCCGAGGTAGTACTGGATATAACAGGCAAGAAATAGGACTAAGGGCAGCACAGGTAGTCACCATCGTATTCCAAATTCCGGTTTATAAAGTTCTAGAAAGAATCAGAAACCGGGCGTATTATAGAGCGCCAGAAAAGATTTCTGGAGAATTCATGTGAAGAAGCCTGGGAAAGCACTGTGCTTACCACAATGAAGATGGACACCTGACACAGGGTTGTAGAGCCCTAAAAGCACATTTGGAAGATCTGGTAAGACAAGGTCACTTAAGGGACCTAGTAGATGAGGCCAGAACAAGGGAAGAGCAAGTAAGATAGCACCAGGCACCGGAAACACCACCTCCACCAGCACCACAACTGCAAGCAGACGGACCTCGAGTGATCAATGTGATTCACTCGAAGGTCAATGAGAACAAGGTACATGGCGAAACTCAGAGGCTAAAGCACTTACAACATGTGTATCAAGTCAAGTAAAAGAGGCCCAGGGCAGACGAGTACCAGGGATCAATGGTGTCCTTTACTGAAGCCGACCTAGACATGGTGTAATATCCACAGAATGATGCTCTGGTGATATCCCTTAAGATTGGAGAATGCCAGGTAAGGCGTATTCTGATTGATCAAGACAGCTCTTGTGACGTCATGTATGTGTAGACACCCCATTTTTGACCGTCCTCAAGACTTGGACGTCACCGTTTGAACACTCGGTGATTATCCATGTTCGTGTTCGTTTGGAGCTCCCGGAGGTCTCGGCTCGCGTGCCCTGCCTCAGGATCTCCGAACTTGACCGTTTAGTGTCTGGTTTTGCACCGAACACTCATGTTTTGCCTTGGAGGGGCAAGGAATGCCTTGTGAGACATCCCCACACACCACCGGCAGTGGCTAGAGGCCACCGGCTGGTTTTTGCTGCAATCGGCACTTTTGTTTGCCGGTCGGCACATTTTATTGCCGGTCGGCATAGTTTGTTGCCGGTCGGCACTGTTTTTTGTCGAAGTGACATTTTTGGGCAGCCGACCACTGTTCATCCACTTTATAGAGATATTTTGTGCCAGCTGTGATAGTTGGCACCAACTCTTCCCCCCTCCATACACGTGTATGGAGGGATCTCCCTCTAGCCAAGCTTGTTGTATAAGCTTTGCAAGAGGGAGTCCTTTAAGAGAGGGGCTTTCCTCTTGGATCTAGGTTAGATTTTGGCAACCAAAAACCAGAGCTTTGAGATATAGATACATATCATCTCTATATCTCTCTCTCTCTCCTCCTTTGTGTGTGTTTCTTAGCTCAAAAGGTGTTTTTTACCTTACTTTTGCACCATTACACACACTATTACACCTTATTCCGAGATTGAGGGACTTGGAGGGTTGTTTCTTGAGTTTTTGGACTGGTTTTGATCAAAAGAAGAGGGCTAGACCATTTGTTCTTCAAGGGTTCTTCAAGGGTGAGCATCTTGCTTTTTATTCCCCAAACTTGCAATAGTTTTCTACCTATCTTGCTTGCTGTTTTAGCTCTTGTGTATAACATAAAAAGGTTTATATTTTCATGCTTTAGAACTTTCATTAAAGTGGTTTGGTGTTTTGAGTGCAAACTCACTCTATTAGGCCTTGTTTGGCCACTTTTGTTGCCTCTTTGGTTAAGCTTTGGTCATCTTTGTATCTTGATCTCTTCACTACTGAAAATCAGTGTATTTTTAGTGTTAAAAAAGTCGGTTTGAAGTCTTGCATAGGGGAGGGACACCCCTCTCCCTTTATGGTCTTGTTTCCTTGAGTTGTGGCCCAAAAGGGTGACATGCATGCTTGCTTGGTTTTTGCTTCATTTCAGAACTTTTTGGGTGTTTTTAGGTCATGTGGGATCTCTGTTTTCGGCTGGATTTGTGCCTCCTTGTATGCTTGTAATACTTGCTTTGTATTGCTCCATTTTGCTTAGAAGTGTATCTCATGATTAGGCCATGATTCTTGTGTGTGTTGGGTTGGTTCCATGAAGATGTTAGCACTATTTTTTCATGCTTAAAACCTGTTGGTTATCCATTTGGTCATGTTTGACATGTTTGATATGGTTGCCATGCATTTTGGCTTGTGAGCCCTCAAGTACATGAATCACTAGCATGCCTTAGTTGATCCACTTTAATGAGTTGAAGTTGTTTGCCATGCTATTTTAGTCCAAGAATCATGTTTGCATGTGTGCATGCTTGACCTCTTTCATGCCTTGGGGGTGTACTCTCTTATGCCTAGGAAAGAGTCTTGGTGGTAGCATTTCATGAGAGGTATTGTAGCTGCCATACTGGGAGGTTTCGAAGTCCCATTTTGAATGTAAAATTTCTGTTCTTATTTGTCTAAATCATGCCATGAGAAGTCATGTTGGTGGGGGCAAGTTGTCTCCTTTTTGTGCCTTAACCTTAGGACCATAAGTTTGCTTGTTAACATGAGATGTTGCCCAACATTTTGAGCACTTTTTGATGCTGTTTTGGGGTGGACTAAGGTCTGTCCTTTTATGGTTCAAGGCCCCCATTGCATGCTTGCTTCATGTTTGTTGTATGGTTGTTCCATCAAGCCTCGTAGCATGTGAATCCCATTCCCAAATTGGTCCATATTCGCATCACATTTACATCTTGCATGCTTGGCATTACACATTTGTCATGTTAGTTGCATAGTACTTGTTGTGCCTTGCATCTTGGTATCATGTTGCATGTTGAGCCATGTTTGCATAACATGCATTGCATTTACTTGGTTTGGGGTGTCAAACCAAGTGTGGGAATCAAGGAACATTCATACTTCAAGTGATGTAATGTGCCTCGATTCCCGGTCACCGGGGCCTTTGATCCCAACTTGATAAGGTTTCGGTTTTCATTTTGCTTGTCGCATGCATCTTTATATCAAATGGCAAATTTGATTCTTTGAGCCACCATGCACCATTGATGGTTCAAAGATCGAAGGGCATGCTTCCTTGAGTTCAAAACATGATAGGAAGTATAACCATGCTCACATGTACCTGAAAACCCCATGCCATGCACTGTCTGTTCTCTGTTTGCTGTCAATTTGTCTTCTGCAGGAGGTTTCTGCCGACCGGCAGAATTTAGTGCCGACCGGCAATCTCTGGAGTGCCGATGAATCCAATGAATGCCGATGGAAATTCTGGAGTGCCGGTGGGAATTCTGTCTGGCCGGTGGTGCTCTGCAGCATGTGAGGAACCTGCTCCAGGACTTGGGCAATTTTCAGAGAGACAAGGCAGTACAAACAGAGGTGGCAGGGGTACGGTACGGGTCTTTCGGGCGAGTCAAGTTCCGAGCATGCATTATCTACGCATCCCGAGGCAGAGGCTGTGGCCACCCTCCTTTCCTTTTGCATCTTTCCTTTTAATTAATTAGAAAATTCTGTAATAATTTTATTTGTTTATTATTTTGGGACTGTAATATTCATTTGGGCCCTCCGAGTGAGGGCGAATCTGTAATAAGTGTGCGTGAGTGTGTGTATGTCTTCCAACCTCACGTCTTTCTTCCCTTTTATTTACCTGCTTACCATGGTAGATTAGGGCATGTTTAATTTAGCATACCTTATGCTATGCATGCGTGCATTCATGCGTTTGTACTACATGCATTAGGCTCGGTACATCACGCTAACTGCATTCGTACTTCAATTTACAAATCGAATATGTGATAATTGATCGCATTACATATGCCATGCTTAGGATTAACCGAGCTTATTTAAATTGCATCTTGTATGTGTTACATTAGGCAATTTAACATGAACTAGGACACGCACGTTTTGCTAACTAGTTTACTGTTTTGGCACGGAGTACGATGTAAGTATTTATGCTTTAGCATCTCGCATGTGTGTGAATGTTAACATGACAGTATGCTTGCCATGCGGCTAAATGCTTATGTGTTAAACTGTTTGGATGCCTGTGGGTGGAGGTTGGATTGTTTGAGTTGGAAAAACTCATTGAAATCCGTGTTTTAGCCTACTTACGAGTAGCAAAATCTAAAGTATTTCCAAAGCAAACGGATATGCAATGTTTATTCCCAAGTTAGGCAATCTAGTCTATACTTGTTTGCTGCGCGCATAATATAGTAATTCTAGGCTAATAATTGGAATAAGAACACGTAAAGTTTTCAAAATCGGATATCATAGTTAGTAGAGGCCGGTCTTCGGACCGGGCGAGAGGGGGTGCTCATAGCTGACCTTCCCCGATCGTATCCAAGCTCCCGAGCCGAGATAACTCCGGTGATGACGAACATGTGGCCTTCGGCACCGAGTCAGGGTTTCCTAAATTTCCCCATTTCAAAAATATTTAGGTGGCGACTCTGTATCTGGCAAAGCAGTCCATGTTTGGCACTTCTTTTCAAAAAATTTGTTTCTCAAAACGATTTGCCGGATTTGGACTCTTTGGTTCAGATTAAGAACCGTGATACAAATCGAGTCCGAACTGTAGCATGAGGCCCACGCGGGCGCCGTCTACAGTTTCTGGCGACTCTGCTGGGGATTTAGAGAGCTTGACTCGAACTCGTGATATTCTGTTTTGATCTCATTTATGTGTTTCTTTGCATTGCATGTGCATTGGTGCGCCTAGGAACACAGTGTTTGCCATCTGCCATTCCTGAACGGTTTGCCGGAGGCTTGCCTTGTCAAGGCATGTCCATAAGGCTGACCGGCTATGGGCTCTGACAGCATGGGAACACAAACCCCGATTTTACCGGGGCACCCTTTTTGGCCATTCGACCTAGTGCATATTCGGATCCATAGTGACCATTCCAAGTTAGGACAGGTTGCTTACCCGATGTTAGGTTGTTTGAAACTGTTGTGTGCATAGTGAAACCCTAGCTCCTGACAAAATAGGACAGGGAAACCCTACCCCAACATAGGGGTGTTTTGGCTCTCTTTGCTTGCTATGTGCTTTTTTAGAATGTGATTCTACAGGAACGCGCATGTCAGTTTACAGGACTGAGTAGTAGGCCTGAGGGCATCAGTATCAGTTTATGAATCAGTTATCTGCGAGTATCAGGTTCAGTTTTGGGAACAAAGATTTTGGGAACAGTGATCAGTATCGAGGAACAGTGTGTTCGGCTTACCGACTATGTATTTTGAATATCCAACTGTATATTATTTGTTTATTTTATGTCGTTGTGCTGTCCAGTTGTTGGTTTATTTATTGCTTTATTTATCTTTTTGCTAGGTAGTTTAGCATCATTGCGTCTAACCCAGTAGACATTCCCCAAGCACTCTGGATCAGAGGTCGCCGGCTCCATCGATCTGAGGATCTGATAGAAGGACAACCAGTGTACCGCTCTCTACCCCCGGTTACTAAACGGAAGGCAACTAGGCAGAGGACATCGGTTCAACAGTTAGTCCAAAGGGCTTCGTCTACCCCACCTGTGTACAGTAGGGATCAAGATCCCGTTTCACCCACAGAGAGGGAACGCATACCAGTAATTCAACCAGAGCAGAACAGTATGGCTAGCTTAGAGGAGATGGTGCGCCAACTTCAGGAAAGCATGAAAATGATGCAGCAGGATGCTGTCCGACAGGCAGAATTCGCCAGACAACAAGCCACAGTTATGAGTGAGCAAGCGGAGTTAATTGGGAGATTGCAACAACAAACTGGGGCGTCAGCTTCACAGCAAGTCCCACCCCCACTAAGGGTTCCGATACCCGAAGAGACGCCAAATGCCCGGAATGTCCAAGAAGATACGAACATCCCAACAGGGCCAGCTCCACCCCCGATTCCGCCTCAACAATCCAAGGCGCCCACTCCTGTCAATCTATCGGATTCCCCCTTCGAGTCCGAGGTGGACCCCGTGACATTGAAAATGCACAAGCTTGAAAAGTTGTTCAAGAAATCTCAAGGTGCGAAGTCCATTCCGGACATTGGAGACGGATACATCGACACAGCCGTGACGCTGCCAGATCGGTTTAAGATGCCACAAATTGATCGTTTTGACGGATCTGAGGATCCCATGGTACACCTGCGACTATTTTCAGACGTCTTAAGGCCAATGGGCCTCACCAGATTACAAAAGCTGTCTTTGTTTGGCCGGACCCTGTCAGGTGTGGCGGCCGCATGGTATGCCAAGTTAGAGGATGACGTCAAGAGAAGTTGGGACGAGATGGCTGAGGCCTTCATCCTGCAGTACTCATACAATACGCAAATCAAGATCACGACCCGGGATCTCGAGACAACGAGGCAAGAACCCAAGGAAAGCTTCTCAGAATTTGTGACTAGATGGCGGGCTAAGGCTTCAATGATGACCTTGAGACCCACAGACAAAGACCAGATTCGGATGATTGTGCGCAATCTTCAGCCGAGGCTAATGCAAAAGATGATTGTAGTCCCCTTTCCCACCTTTGCTGATCTGCATGAAATGGGGGTGCAGATCGAGGACGCCTTAAGACAAGGATGGATTGATAATGACCGGGAGCAACCCCGCAGAAATTTCAGTCGTAATACTAATGCAGGCCCGAGCGGCGCTACGACTGCCAGGACCTCCGAAGTGAGTATGGTCACCACTAACCCTTCCCCAAGAAATACGGCGGCCACACCATTCTCCGGTGCGTCCGGAAGCAACTCACAAACAGCCAAATACCCTCCTAGAAACACCAGAACCTTCGCTCCACTTTATATGCCCCTGTCTAAAGCTTTGGGGGTTTTGATCAGAAAAGGGCATCTGAAGCCCCTAGAGCCGCGGCCCTTACCTGAAAGACTACCCGCCACCCACAATCCAGCCAAGTATTGTGCGTTCCACCAGCAGCACGGTCACGACACCGACCTATGCTTTCGTTTACGTCATGAGATTCAAGATCTCATTGATAATGGGGTGATTCTACCCCCTGAGAAACCCAGTGTTACTACAAATCCTCTCCCCACACATAACCAAGTTCCACCACCCAAAAGAATCAACTTCATCTACACTGGGGTCGCATCCTACGATCCTAGTATCTATATCACACCCTCCTACTTGCCTAAGTCGAAAGTTTTTCTCCCTGATTGCACCGATTTGTGCATGATGGACGTCTCTATAATCCAACCCAAGCCAGTGGTGGTGACCATCGAGAACAGGAAAGAGGTTGTCAAACCAGAGTCTGCGAAATCCGAGAGTGATGTTGGGAACACTTACAGTCCGAGTGACTACATTTCACCAGTGGGCCAGAATAGACAAAATGTCGAATTTCCAGTCGGGGGAGAGCTGTGTGTAATCCGAGGGAACAGTCCAAGACAGGAAACGGATGATTTGGCAACCGGGGAAGAGGATCTTGCCAAGTTCCAATTTTGCGATAACCAAGATCTAGAATATTCAGCCATCAACTGGTACGATAATGAAGAATCAGCGGAGGCCACGGGATGGTTAGACGATCAGCCAGATGTAATAGGGGAGTTCCAGTCAGAACAAGGCCCGGCAGGGGCGGGAATGTCCACAACGGCCGGGAGTGTCGAAGAACAGAATACATCGCCGGAGAGCGCCGGTGTCGAGAGTTTCGCTCGGGAATGGAGCATTTTAAGTACAGGGATCAGTGAGCAATCTACTGCATTGACACAGTCAGAACAAGAGAGATTCGAGGATTCTGAGAGGATCAGGAAAGCAAAAGGCCACGTGGGGGTCGAAACCGCCACAAGTACGGAAATGGAGAATGCTGCGAGCATAGGGATAAAAGGTACTGCGAGTATCGGGACAGCTGTGCCAGAACCAGACAGATGCTTGTCAGCTGCAGATGGTATGTGGTGGGAAGACGACGATCTATGTCTTGCCCACACGGACGAGGATTGGGAAGGTAACCAACCAGATGATACCTGGTATATCGGCGAAGTCGATCACATGACTAGGAGTGGACGGTATTTCAAGCCTCCATACCTAGATCAACCAGAGGCGTCTGGAAAAGATAATGAAGCAGAGAAACAAAAGGAGAAGCAACTCGAAGAAGAGGCCGTATTGAGACAATTGAAAAAGATACAAGCAGACATCTCCATCTGGGGACTGCTTATGGCTTCTCGAGTACATAGGCAGGCTGTCCTTTCAGCCATGGATAAGGCCAAACTTTCCATAGATACAACGCCCGAACAGCTGGTGGGCTTAGTCTTTTCGGGAGGAAGTTCCCCAGCATTGAGTTTTTCTGACAAAGAACTGCCACCCGAGGGGGCGAACCATAACAAGCCGCTCTACATCTTTGTCGAGTGCAGAGATAAATGGATACCTGTGGTACTTGTCGACACGGGGTCCGCCATCAACGTCTGCCCGGCAAGGACAGCTTATGCGATTGGTTTGAAAGTCGCGGATTTTGTGCCAACGGCCCAGGTGATTCGGGCGTATGACAACACAAGTCGGGAAGTGATGGGGACAGTTAAGATTCAAACAAAGGTTGGGCCAGGACAGCACGAGATAGATTTCCATGTCTTGGAGGTTCCTGCAATGTTCAACTTGCTTTTGGGGCGGCCGTGGCTGCATCAGGTAAAGGCGGTCTCCTCTACCCTACATCAAGTGGTGAAATACCCCTATGGGAAGGGAGTAGCCATTGTTTTTGGAAACTCATCAATTCATCCACCACCAGAGGTATCTACGCCTGTTCTAGAAATTGAGCACGGTATAGAAGATGTGTTCATATCAGGTTTTACCTTGGCCGAGGCTCGGGTCGTACAGAACATCATGGCAGCTAACGAAGGGGTGTATGTCAGTGCCCAAGCAGTCTATCTCATGAACAAACTCCAGCACATCCCCGGGATGGGATTAGGCAAGAGCGGCAGGAAAGGTGCCGCAGCATCGGCCGAAGTGCCACATAACCCCCATACCTTTGGTTTGGGCTACCTGCCCACCAAAGAGGATTGGATAAGGAAAGGAAAGGAAATAGCCGGAAGGGCCAGGGCGAAACAGATGGGGAAGCCCTTTGACTTAATGCACCAGCCCATTCGGGGGACCCTAAACGGACGCTTCGTCCGGGAGGGGGAGGACTTTCCGTTCTGTGGCTTCCCAGAGCCGTGGCTCAACGCGGAGAAGAAGCGCGTGCCGGGATTTGAGATCTTCTTTGATTTATAGTTATCTGAGGATGATATCGCCGAAGGGCAGGCAGATCTATCGGCTGAGGCTGGGCAAAGTAAGGAAGTGCAGTCTGAGGACGATGAAAACGAAATGGGGGCAGCGCTGGCATGTCTGCTTTCAGATCCTCCGATCGAACAGAGGTGCTTGGGGGATAGCTCCTCGGTATGTGTGATTGGGAATGAAGCGGCTGCGGGCCTACCATCAGCTATTTTGGATGCGTCCATCGCACCTTCTCTCATCTGGCAATATGAAGAAGGCTTTTTATCAAGCAGCACCGGGTCGGGTAGTGAGCCGGAATCTGATTCTACCGAATCTTGTGCGTCGGAATCAGATTCCAGCTCAACTAAGTCTGAGTCCGGTATTCCCGGGGGTGATAACCTGGATGCCACAGTCCTGTCTAGGTCGTCTTTTTCATTTTCTTTTGAGTCTGTTGTAACAGAGG
Source organism: Camellia sinensis (assembly GCF_055761805.1). Taxonomy (NCBI): domain Eukaryota; kingdom Viridiplantae; phylum Streptophyta; class Magnoliopsida; order Ericales; family Theaceae; genus Camellia; species Camellia sinensis. The sequence continues at coordinate 163,167,601 of NC_138964.1, forward strand.
AATCCGACGGCTCGGAAGTATTTAATGAGAACGACGTGGATGTGGTTTCGGAGTATTTTTCTGTGCCTTTGATTTATTGCTTAAATCAAGATTTTCAAAATTTTGATGAAAACGACGAGGAAGAAATTCCTCCGGTTTTGCAACGGTTAATTGATCAAGAGCAGAAAAGATTTGTTAAACCTTTAATGGATGAAATCACTACTGTGAATGTTGGTACTGAGAAGGACCCGCGGCTGGTCCAGATCGGGTCCACGTTGTCTTCTGAGGAACGCGAGCGCTTAGTCGCTTTGTTAAAAGATTTCAAAGATGTTTTTGCGTGGTCCTACGAAGACATGCCTGGAATCGATCCTGAGATTGTACAGCACCGGATCCCTCTTGATCCCGAGGCCCGACCTGTCAAACAGAAGCTCAGAAGGATCCGCCCTGATTGGGCCCTTAAGATCAAGGAAGAGGTCACCAAGCAAATTGATGCAGGCTTCCTGCTGGTGTCTGAGTACCCGACTTGGTTGGCCAACATTGTTCCGGTGCCGAAGAAAGACGGCAGAATTCGGGTCTGTGTAGACTTCAGAGATTTGAACAGGGCCAGTCCGAAGAACGACTTTCCCTTGCCGCACATTGATGAATTGGTAGATTTCACGGCAGGACACGCCTTGCTTTCGTTTATGGATGGCTTCTCAGGCTATAATCAGATAGTAATGGCACCCGAAGACCGGGAGAAGACTGCATTCACTACCCCATGGGGTACATATTGTTACAGAGTGATGCCATTTGGGCTTAAAAATGCTGGAGCCACTTATCAACGGGCAGCAACTACAATATTGCATGATATGATCCATAAAGAGGTCGAGGTGTATGTGGACGACGTGATTGTCATGTCCAAAGAAAGAGAGGGCCACTACACCGCCTTACAAAAATTCTTTCAGAGGATCAGAGAGTTTCGGCTGCGGTTGAATCCCCAGAAGTGTACTTTTGGTGTTACAGTAGGGAAGATGCTAGGGTTTCTGATTACACAAAGGGGCATCGAGGTCGACCCTTCCAAAATCAAGGCCATCTTAGAAATGCCACCACCGAGGACTGAAAAGGAGGTGCGAGGCTTTCTGGGTAAAGTGCAATTCATAAGACGGTTTATCTCTAAATTAACCTTGACTTGTGAACCACTTTTTGGTCTCCTGAAGAAAGGAAAGAAATTCCAATGGGATGGCCGATGTCAAGGAGCTTTTGAACAGATCAAAGAGTATCTACAGAACCCGCCCGTGTTGTCACCGCCAGAACCGGGGAGACCGTTGATGTTGTATCTTTCGGTGACTGAGACCACCATGGGCTGCATGCTCGCGCAAGAGTCAGAGGACAGAGTGGAAAGGGCCATCTACTATCTGAGCAAGAAGATGCTGGATTACGAGACCCGCTACACACCACTGGAGAAGGCTTGTTTGACCTTGGTATGGGCTACCAGGAAGCTGCGGCACTACCTGTTAGCTCACTCTGTAATGTTGGTTTCACGTTTGGATCCCATCAAATATCTTTTCGAGAAACCAGCACTTACGGGTAGGCTAGCCTGTTGGCTGCTATTGCTTTCTGAATTCGACTTGAAGTATGTAACACGCAAGTCGGTGAAAGGGAGAGCGGTAGCGGAGTTCCTTGCCGACCACCCGGTTGAGGGGGATGAAGCGATTGAGTACCTATTCCCAGATGAAGCCATTCTGCACATCGAAGATGAAACTTGGACGATGTACTTTGACGGAGCGTCAAACCAGTATGGGTATGGGATAGGGGTGTTGCTGATAGCGCCTGACGATTCCCGTATTCCTTTAGCATTCAAGCTCCAGTTCAAAGTCTCGAACAATGAGGCAGAGTATGAGGCATGTATTGCTGGTCTGGAAGCAGCCCTAGAACTAGGGGCAAGACGGTTGGACGTCATTGGGGACTCGAACCTTGTTGTGTCTCAAGCAAAAGGAGACTGGAAAGTCAAAGAGGAAAGGATGATAATCTACCACCAAACCTTGGATTTGTTAATTCCTCGGTTTGAGAAGCTAAATTTCACCCACCTCGTAAGAGAGAACAACAGGTTCGCAGATTCACTAGCAACTCTATCTTCCATGATAGACATCCCGACCGGAGTCCGGATGCGTCCAGTCATCATTGATTAGAAGTTTGCGCCAGCATACGAGTCAATTTCCGCCATAGATGAGGCCCAAGACGACAACCCCTGGTATTACGATATTTGGAACTTCTTGGAAAAGGAGACGTATCCACTAGGGGCAAATGCCAAGGATAAGAGGGCGATCAGAAGAATGGTTGTTCAGTTCATCATCTGCGGGGGCAAACTGTACAAAAGGGGTCATCTGGGAATGCATAAGCTCTGTGTAGAAGCTGAAGAGTCGAAGCGCCTAATGGAGGCTATTCATGGAGGGGAGTGCGGTGCGCACATGAATGGAGTAATGTTGGCCAGAAAGATCCTCAGGCAGGGTTACTACTGGTCTACCATGGAGGAGGATTGTATCGGCTTTGTTCGGCGATGCCACAAATGCCAGATCTACGCAAACCGTATGAACATCCCACCATCCAAGCTTTACAACATGACGTCCCCGTGGCCATTTTCCGTGTGGGGGATTGATGTGATCGGAGCTGTTACCCCGAAGGGGTCGAACGGACATGAATATATCCTGGTAGCGATAGATTATTTCACAAAGTGGGTCGAGGCCCAATCATACGTGGTGTTGAAGGCATCGCACGTCGCCAAGTTCATCAGAAACAACATCATTTGTCGCTACGGGGTGCCAAATGAGATCATCTCGGATAATGGATCCCACTTTAAGAAAGAAGTGATCGACTTGTTGGAAAAGTATAACGTGGCTTTTCATAAGTCATCTACGTACCGGCCGCAAACCAATGGAGCAGTTGAGGCCACCAACAAGAACATCAAGCATATACTGCGGAAAATGGTGGAGACCTATCGAGATTGGCCAGATAAGTTGCCGTTTGCTCTATGGGGCTATAGGACTTCAATTAGAACTTCTACCGGAGCAACTCCGTATTCGTTAGTTTATGGAATGGAGGCTGTTCTACCTATTGAGATTGAAGTTCCGTCTTTACGGGTATTGGCCGAGTGTCAGATAGCTGAGGCAGATTGGCAGCAGAGCAGGTTCGAGGAACTTATGCTCTTTGACGAAAGAAGGCTGAAAGCACTGTATCACGTTCAGAGTTATCAGCGCAGGATTGCTCGGGCTTTTAACAAGAAGGTTAAGTCCAGAAATCTAAAGGAAGGGGATTTGGTACTCAAAGACAACCGAGCACCCATCCACGACCCGAGGGGCAAGTTCAGACCTAATTGGACTGGTCCCTACATCATCAAAGCTATCTGGTCAGGTGGAGCTGTGGTTCTGATGGACTTAGATGGCTTGGAATTTTCCCAACCGATCAACATGGACAAGTTGAAGAAATACTACCCTTGAGAGGCTCGCTAGGCCGAAAACTCGGAAGGGCGACCTAGGCAAAAGTCAGAGCACAAAAAATTAGAAAATATAAAAACTGAGCTCGCAAGGCTGAAAACCCGCAAAGGGCGGCCTTGGCAAAAGTTAGAGCGCAAAAGGAGAGTGAAAATACTCGAGCGAACCTAAGCGGGAACTACGTGAGGCTTGATTCCCATGTTTGGGATACGTAGGCAGCTTCATCCTGAAGTTCAGCTATAACACTTCCCCGATCAACTTTGTCCATTTGATCATCTCAGTCATCTTTGTTCATCAGCATTCGTTGGAATCTCCGGTGCAGTGCCACTCAGACTAGGGGCAACTTTCCGTTGCTATGCAGTGCTGCGGCGCTTTTCAGACTAGGGGCAACTTTCCAGTTGCAGGAATCTGGGGTTGTACATCTCGAGTGACAGATCTCAGGCGTGTCCAGTTCTGATCCACATCAAAAATATCTTTGAGAAGTTTTAATAAAAGCTGACTTTGTTCAAATAATCTTTTTACAACTTTGACCATTTTTGGACCAAGGTGGAAAATTTTCAGTGCCACAACTTTCAATTTCTTTGATTTCAAAACAGAGTTCTCCTGCTCTTACATACAATTGAAGTTGCTTTTTATTACATTCATAAGAGAAAACTTGAAAGTACTAATAAAGCAATAAATCTAGGGCATAGTCAAGTCAGGTGTTCCTGCGCCCCCTCCCAGAGCTAGCCGAAGCCTCTGATGCCAAGCTGGGCCCAATCTGTGCTTCTTCATTGAGCCAATCCATGCACTCATCAGACAAAGTGCAACTGAAAGTAGGAGCGGGGCCAGGAGTTCTCTCATCCTCCATGCGGTGGCCTGCCAAGCAAGCTGCGCGCCCCGGGCTGGGAATGCAGCAGGATACTCTATCCCCTCTGGCGGGCAGGTCTGATCATGGCCAAATTGGCGTCGAATCCGAAATGGGAAATAGAATACACAGTGAGTGAGACCAACCAGTTGAATCCCAGTCTGCCGAGGCATATTGTAACTCATTGCCGGAAGGTTCAGCCAAGGGCACTGCCAAGCAATACGGTCTGCGGACAAGTGGCACATCCAAGCGAACCACCATTCCTCATCCAAGGCATTGACCAGACGATGCCGGAAGAAGTAGCCGCGAGCTGAATATGCTGGGCAGGAGTCCACCACCCGCAGTTTGTCCATCAACCATACCTGGGGAGGGATGAAAAATGAGAGAGTAAAGAATAGAGAGATGTACGAGGAGAGAAAAGTGAGAATGGGGTTTTGTGAGAAAAAGATCGAACTCGAGGGCCGAGTGATGTGAGCAATACATAAATACGAGATTGGGTGGGAAACATTACCTGTAGTAGTAGTGGACTCCCCGCTAATCTAGTCGTCTCATGATGATAAAAGGCGTCTAAGCCCATTAGCGTCTTAGCTAGAGTCATGGCAATACAGCTCCTGCCCTCCTTCAAGCCTTGGGCAACCTCAATCAACCGGACATTAGCCCCTCCAGAGCCTGAGACGAACAGGAAATGGGACAGCATGCACAAGCAGAGGGCATGTCGCCGGAAGCCTTGCCAGTGATGGTTGTTGCGATCACTAGCATCAGAAAATCGATTGGCCAGACTCGGAATGTCCAACATCCCGTCACAAATTAGAGACCGAGCGTCACGCATGCTGAATCCGCACATGCACCCTAAGGATTGGGAATGACCAAAATTAAGTTGGGGCAGGAGCTCCTCGTCACGCTCGGACTCCATTAAAGCTCGGAAATCTTCAAAGGTAGGACATATCTCTTGCCCGGCGAAGCTAAAGACATGTGTCACCGGATTCCAAAACCTTGCCGCGGCATGAAGAAACGGGAAGTGCAAGGGGGTACGACCCAAAGTGAATAGTGCATTTATGCCAAAACCCCGGAAATTCACTTTTTCCGAGCCATCCAAGCTAGCAATCCAAGCTGTGAGATTTTGAGCAAGAAACTCTTCCATTGGAGCAAATCAGTGTGAAAATGAGAAAAACTACGAAGCTGGGATCTTTTGTAGGAGATAAGGTTGAGTGGGGGACAGGTGTCAACATTCTGCTGATCCCCCCATTTAGTGCCGGTCGGCCAAACTGTTTGCCGACCGGCCATAATAGTTTGCCGACAGGGCAATTTTATGGCCGGTAGCCATTCTTTGTAGCCGGTGGTCTCTCCCCCAAGCCGATGGGCTTCCTTCTAGTTTTCTGAGCTGTTTATGCTAAGAATCGGGGAATTTCACCACCTCCAAACCCTCCTCGGCGGTCGATTCTTGCAGAGCCACGCCTGCCTGCTCGTCGAGTTTGTGAACATTTGCTTATTGAGTTGTATTTCGCTCTCTTTGAGCTCTTGATTTGTTTATCGAGTTGTACTCGCACTTGTGTGGTTGCATCGTGTCTTCGTTTTGCTTATCGAGTTGTAAGTCGGTTCACTACCTGATTATTACGATTGCACATTTCCAAAATGAGTTCAATTTCGTTCACATTGTGGTGTGATACCCTGCGATGCGATGCACAGGAAATCCACAAATGCAACATCTTTTGAACAAAATGGATTGTTTCATTCCCATCATGTGTTTTGCAAAATGTGTAATTTTGAGAAAGAAAATAAAACCTGCCTGAGGCAGTGCAATGTGCTTAAACTACTAGTAAAAACGAAAATAAAACGTAGAATGGCAGGGTAGCCAAGTGTCGGAATAGATACCAGCAAAACTCCCCTTGGGGTTAACGCACCTTCCGCACCTCCGTTCGGGTCAGCCACGTCGTTGGACGCCCTCACAATACGAGAAAGCACACCTTTGAAACGTGAACCTTTGAGTTGACCTCAGGCCACAACTTCTGCGAGCAATGCTCAATGGGTGCGAAGAATGTCCCGCCCCATATCCTTTTCATGGTTTGTGGACTCCACAAATTGTTTCAATTATGTTGAGTAATGGTACATCCTTTCTTTACTTGCGTAGACCGCATGTTAATTACATTACCTGCGTAGACCGCATGTTTGTAATCCTTTCTTTACTTGCGTAGACCGCATGTTAATTACATTACCTGCGTAGACCGCATGTTTGTAATCCTTTCTTTATTTGCGTAGACCGCATGATTTATCAATTCCATTACTTGCGTAGACCGCATGATTTATCAATTTCATTACCTGCGTAGACCGCATGTTTTGATTGCGTAGACCGCATGTTTAATTTTCAATACCTGCGTAGACCGCATGTTTTGATTGCGTAGACCGCATGATTTATCAATTTCATTACCTGCGTAGACCGCATGTTTTGATTGCGTAGACCGCATGTTTAATTTCGTTACCTGCGTAGACCGCATGTTTTGCTTGAGTAGACCGCATGATTTATCGATTTCATTATCCGCGTAGACCGCATGTTTTGATTGCGTAGACCGCATATTTAATTTCAATACCTGCGTAGACCGCATGTTTTGCTTGCATAGACCGCATACTTGTCAATTCCATTACCTGCGTAGACCGCATGCTTATGATCGATTTCGTTGCCTGCGTAGACCGCATGCCCCACTTACATGTTTGTATCTTCACAGCATTGTTATGCTCCCCACTTGCTTTGCGTTGTCATGCGTTTCGAGTACACTACTTTGCATATTGCTAACGATATTGTACCTGTTAAGTTTGTTTTCTTTTCAGGCACGATATTGTATGTACGGTTCATTTGAGGCTGGTGCAACCAGACGAGCCGCACAGGTATTGTATCCTCCGAGTGAGACGTATTGAGAATTGCATAATTCTCCTACATCCTTTCTGCATTGTAGTGTAGTTTGGTGTGTGCTAGCTTAAAACTGTCGCATGTATGCTTCGTTACAGCTTTAGTTGCATGATCATAAGTTATGTCCGGCTCTGTGCATTGTCTTGCATTTTGCCCCTGCCTTCGGGCACATACCTTGATTGTCTTGCATGTTTGTCTGAGTCTTCGGCCTTGTCAAAAATGGGTCGTCTCTGGGCTTTGACATTCACTCCCGTCATTGTTATGACTTTCGAGTTCTGTCAAAGAGGGGCAACTGTAGACACCTCATTTTTGACCGTCCTCAAGACTTGGACGTCACCGTTTGAACACTCGGTGATTATCCATGTTCGTGTTCGTTTGGAGCTCCCGGAGGTCTCGGCTCGCGCGCCCTGCCTCAGGATCTCCGAACTTGACCGTTTAGTGTCTGGTTTTGCACCGAACACTCATGTTTTGCCTTGGAGGGGTAGGGAATGCCTTGTGAGACATCCCCACACACCACCGGCAGTGGCTAGAGGCCACCGGCTGGTTTTTGCTGCAATCGGCACTTTTGTTTGCCGGTCGGCACATTTTATTGCCGGTCGGCATAGTTTGTTGCCGGTCGGCACTGTTTTTTGTCGAAGTGACATTTTTGGGCAGCCGACCACTGTTCATCCACTTTATAGAGATATTTTGTGCCAGCTGTGATAGCTGGCACCAACTCTTCCCCCCTCCATACACGTGTATGGAGGGATCTCCCTCTAGCCAAGCTTGTTGTATAAGCTTTGCAAGAGGGAGTCCTTTAAGAGAGGGGCTTTCCTCTTGGATCTAGGTTAGATTTTGGCAACCAAAAACCAGAGCTTTGAGATATAGATACATATCATCTCTATATCTCTCTCTCTCTCTCCTCCTTTGTGTGTGTTTCTTAGCTCAAAAGGTGTTTTTTACCTTACTTTTGCACCATTACACACACTATTACACCTTATTCCGAGATTGAGGGACTTGGAGGGTTGTTTCTTGAGTTTTTGGACTGGTTTTGATCAAAAGAAGAGGGCTAGACCATTTGTTCTTCAAGGGTTCTTCAAGGGTGAGCATCTTGCTTTTTATTCCCCAAACTTGCAATAGTTTTCTACCTATCTTGCTTGCTGTTTTAGCTCTTGTGTATAACATAAAAAGGTTTATATTTTCATGCTTTAGAACTTTCATTAAAGTGGTTTGGTGTTTTGAGTGCAAACTCACTCTATTAGGCCTTGTTTGGCCACTTTTGTTGCCTCTTTGGTTAAGCTTTGGTCATCTTTGTATCTTGATCTCTTCACTACTGAAAATCAGTGTATTTTTAGTGTTAAAAAAGTCGGTTTGAAGTCTTGCATAGGGGAGGGACACCCCTCTCCCTTTATGGTCTTGTTTCCTTGAGTTGTGGCCCAAAAGGGTGACATGCATGCTTGCTTGGTTTTTGCTTCATTTCAGAACTTTTTGGGTGTTTTTAGGTCATGTGGGATCTCTGTTTTCGGCTGGATTTGTGCCTCCTTATATGCTTGTAATACTTGCTTTGTATTGCTCCATTTTGCTTAGAAGTGTATCTCATGATTAGGCCATGATTCTTGTGTGTGTTGGGTTGGTTCCATGAAGATGTTAGCACTATTTTTTCATGCTTAAAACCTGTTGGTTATCCATTTGGTCATGTTTGACATGTTTGATATGGTTGCCATGCATTTTGGCTTGTGAGCCCTCAAGTACATGAATCACTAGCATGCCTTAGTTGATCCACTTTAATGAGTTGAAGTTGTTTGCCATGCTATTTTAGTCCAAGAATCATGTTTGCATGTGTGCATGCTTGACCTCTTTCATGCCTTGGGGGTGTACTCTCTTATGCCTAGGAAAGAGTCTTGGTGGTAGCATTTCATGAGAGGTATTGTAGCTGCCATACTGGGAGGTTTCGAAGTTCCATTTTGAATGTAAAATTTCTGTTCTTATTTGTCTAAATCATGCCATGAGAAGTCATGTTGGTGGGGGCAAGTTGTCTCCTTTTTGTGCCTTAACCTTAGGACCATAAGTTTGCTTGTTAACATGAGATGTTGCCCAACATTTTGAGCACTTTTTGATGCTGTTTTGGGGTGGACTAAGGTCTGTCCTTTTATGGTTCAAGGCCCCCATTGCATGCTTGCTTCATGTTTGTTGTATGGTTGTTCCATCAAGCCTCGTAGCATGTGAATCCCATTCCCAAATTGGTCCATATTCGCATCACATTTACATCTTGCATGCTTGGCATTACACATTTGTCATGTTAGTTGCATAGTACTTGTTGTGCCTTGCATCTTGGTATCATGTTGCATGTTGAGCCATGTTTGCATAACATGCATTGCATTTACTTGGTTTGGGGTGTCAAACCAAGTGTGGGAATCAAGGAACATTCATACTTCAAGTGATGTAATGTGCCTCGATTCCCGGTCACCGGGGCCTTTGATCCCAACTTGATAAGGTTTCGGTTTTCATTTTGCTTGTCGCATGCATCTTTATATCAAATGGCAAATTTGATTCTTTGAGCCACCATGCACCATTGATGGTTCAAAGATCGAAGGGCATGCTTCCTTGAGTTCAAAACATGATAGGAAGTATAACCATGCTCACATGTACCTGAAAACCCCATGCCATGCACTGTCTGTTCTCTGTTTGCTGTCAATTTGTCTTCTGCAGGAGGTTTCTGCCGACCGGCAGAATTTAGTGCCGACCGGCAATCTCTGGAGTGCCGATGAATCCAATGAATGCCGATGGAAATTCTGGAGTGCCGGTGGGAATTCTGTCTGGCCGGTGGTGCTCTGCAGCATGTGAGGAACCTGCTCCAGGACTTGGGCAATTTTCAGAGAGACAAGGCAGTACAAACAGAGGTGGCAGGGGTACGGTACGGGTCTTTCGGGCGAGTCAAGTTCCGAGCATGCATCATCTACGCATCCCGAGGCAGAGGCTGTGGCCACCCTCCTTTCCTTTTGCATCTTTCCTTTTAATTAATTAGAAAATTCTGTAATAATTTTATTTGTTTATTATTTTGGGACTGTAATATTCATTTGGGCCCTCCGAGTGAGGGCGAATCTGTAATAAGTGTGCGTGAGTGTGTGTATGTCTTCCAACCTCACGTCTTTCTTCCCTTTTATTTACCTGCTTACCATGGTAGATTAGGGCATGTTTAATTTAGCATACCTTATGCTATGCATGCGTGCATTCATGCGTTTGTACTACATGCATTAGGCTCGGTACATCACGCTAACTGCATTCGTACTTCAATTTACAAATCGAATATGTGATAATTGATCGCATTACATATGCCATGCTTAGGATTAACCGAGCTTATTTAAATTGCATCTTGTATGTGTTACATTAGGCAATTTAACATGAACTAGGACACGCACGTTTTGCTAACTAGTTTACTGTTTTGGCACGGAGTACGATGTAAGTATTTATGCTTTAGCATCTCGCATGTGTGTGAATGTTAACATGACAGTATGCTTGCCATGCGGCTAAATGCTTATGTGTTAAACTGTTTGGATGCCTGTGGGTGGAGGTTGGATTGTTTGAGTTGGAAAAACTCATTGAAATCCGTGTTTTAGCCTACTTACGAGTAGCAAAATCTAAAGTATTTCCAAAGCAAACGGATATGCAATGTTTATTCCCAAGTTAGGCAATCTAGTCTATACTTGTTTGCTGCGCGCATAACATAGTAATTCTAGGCTAATAATTGGAATAAGAACACGTAAAGTTTTCAAAATCGGATATCATAGTTAGTAGAGGCCGGTCTTCGGACCGGGCGAGAGGGGGTGCTCATAGCTGACCTTCCCCGATCGTATCCAAGCTCCCGAGCCGAGATAACTCCGGTGATGACGGACATGTGGCCTTCGGCACCGAGTCAGGGTTTCCTAAATTTCCCCATTTCAAAAATATTTAGGTGGCGACTCTGTATCTGGCAAAGCAGTCCATGTTTGGCACTTCTTTTCAAAAAATTTGTTTCTCAAAACGATTTGCCGGATTTGGACTCTTTGGTTCAGATTAAGAACCGTGATACAAATCGAGTCCGAACTGTAGCATGAGGCCTACGCGGGCGCCGTCTACAGTATGTCAGATGTTACAAGGAGCTCGGCCTTCATCGAGATGATCTGGAGCAGTCTAACAGTCTAATGGTCGGGTTCAATGGAACGCCGACATGGCCCCTGCGAGCAATAAGTTTGGAGGTGCAGGCAGGCACCAAGAGGGTAAGTACAGAGTTCACAGTAATTGACACCTCCTCCCCTTACAATGTTATCTTGGAGAGGCCATGGTTGCACGCAATAAGGGCTGTTCCCTCAACACTGTATCAGTTATTGCGGTTCCCAACAGAGCATGGAATTGAGGAGGTCAGAGGAGACCATGTGTAGGCAAAGAATTGCTCCATGGCAGTAATAAAATCTATCTGCAACGTACGAGAAGTAGAAACAGTAGAGATTGAGGACGAGGACATTGAGGTCCTGGATGATGTCGGCAAAGAGCCGGCCGACAAAAGTGAGAAAGCCTTGAAGAAAATTTTAGTCCAGCAAGGGGATGAAGAGCGCTTCTTCCTTTTCAGCTTATGCTTGGTCGAGAAGGAAGAAAGAGAGTTAGAAGTATTCTTGTGAGCAAACATAGAGGTGTTTGCCTGGACGCCCTACGAGATGCCTGGCATTAACTTTGAGGTTACATGCCACAGACTAAACGTAGACAGGTCAGCTAAAACCGTCATTCAACGATCAAGGAGGCAGACGTTGGTTCATGTGGAGGCAGTAGAGGAGGAAGTTGACAAATTGTTGGAGGCCAGAGCCATTCGAGAGGTAAATTACCCAACTTGGTTGTCAAACACAGTTGTTGTGAAAAAGAAGAATGGAAAGTGGAGGGTCTGCGTGGACTTCACTAGCTTGAATAAGGCTTGTCTCAAAGACAGTTTCCCAATTCCCAAGATTGATCAATTGGTGGACTCCACTTCAGGGCATAGAAGGATGAGCTTCCTGAACGCTTACAGAGGGCACCATCAAATAGCAATGTACCCCCTGATGAAGAGAAGGCTGCATTTATCACCCAAAAAGGGCTATATTGCTATAGCCTTTCGGGTTGAAAAATGTAGAAGCAACGTACCAGAGGTTAGTGACCAAGATGTTCAGACATCTGATTGGCAAAACTGTGGAAGTGTACATTGATGACATGGTCGTGAAGACCAAAGAACCTGAGGATCATTTGACTGACTTAAAGACAGTTTTTGACATCCTTAGAACATATCAGCTCCAACTCAATGCTTCGAAATGTGCATTTGGAGTTGAATCTGGTAAGTTCTTGGGATACTTGGTTACCAGAAGGGGTGTTGAGGCAAGCCCAGATCAAATTAAGGCCATCCTGGATTTGAAAAACCCAACGTCAGCAAAACAAGTACAGATGTTGACTGGAAGGGCCGCAGCCTTGAACAGATTTATAAGTAGAAGTTTAGATAAGTGTAAACCATTTTTCAGTCTGTTGAAAAAGGCCACAAATTTCTTGTGGACAGAGGAATATGAAGTTGCCTTGGCCGACTTGAAAAGATACCTGACCACAGCTCCAGTTCTCTCAAATCCGGTACCTGGAGAGGAATTATTCTTATACCTAGCGGTTTTAGAGCATGCAGTAAGTGCAATGGTAATCAGAGAAGAGAAGGGAGAACAAAGGGCAGTATACTACGTAAGTAAAACCCTAGTAGGCGCAAAGACCAGGTACTTGTCCCTGGAAAAATTGACACTGGCCTTAATGATAGCTTCCAAGAAATTGAATCATTACTTCCAAGCCCACAAGATTGTGGTATTGACTGAGCATCCCTTGAAGTCCCTACTACAACAAGGAGATCTGACGGGCAGGGTAGCTAAATGGGCAGTAGTATTGGACCAATACGACCTGGAATTTAGGCCCAGAACAACAATTAAAGGCTACGTTCTGGCCGACTTCATGGCTGAGTTCACACCTGGAGCCATCCCATGTCGGGTTCCGGTAAGCTGCGACGTAGGATGTCCAGGGGAACAAGAAGAGACCTAGTTGGGAATGAAAAACCCCACAGCCGAGTGGAAGAAAGAAGAGAAACTCAAGCCCTGCGATATTTACATCGACGACTCCTTCCGCCTTTTTGTTGATGGGAGTTCAAACCGTCAAGGAGCTGGGGCAGAAGTGGTGTTGGTATCTCCAGATGGGCGAATGTTAGAGCAGTCTATTTGTTTGGGGTTCAATGTCTCAAACAATAAAGAAAAATATGAAGCACTGATCGCAGGATTAAAGTTGGCAACAGCAAATGAAGCCGACGAGATGGTAGTCTTCTGTGAGTCCTAGCTTATTGTGAACCAGGCAACATGCGAATATGCAGCTCGAGATGAAAGAATGATAGCCTATGCCAAAGAGGTTGTTAGACTGTTAGCCTTGTTTCAGGGCTACCGACTACAACAGGTTAGCTGAGATGACAACAGCCATGCTGATGCCTTAGCTAACCTAGCTAGTGCAATGAAATCAGGGGAGGCAAGGACAATAATGGTTGATTATTTGTAAGGCCCAAGTGTGGAACCACTGATCACAGAGTACGAAGCAATATGTGTGGAGATGGGCCCAAGTTGGATGGACGCAATAGTAATGTTCCTTAGAGATGGGAAGCTGCCAGATGATCGCAAAGAAGCGCACAAGACCAGATTGAAGTCAGCTAGGTTTAGCTTAACAGTAGAAGGACATCTCTATAGAAGGTCATTTACTGGTCCCCTTTTGAGATGTGTGCATCCCTTCCAAGTTGAAGACTTCTTGTATGAAATACATGAAGGAGTATGTGGAAGCCATGCTGGGGGCAAATCACTTGCTCATAGAGCCATTATCCAAGGGTACTGGTGGCCCCACATGTAGAAGGATGCTAAAGCCTACGTTAGAAAGTGTGTGAAGTGTCAAAGGTTCGCACCTTTGATATATCAACCAGTAGCAGATTTGAACCTAGTGTCCAGCCCTTGGCCATTTGCCCAGTGGGGCATGGATCTTGTTGGACAACTACCCCAAGTAGCTGGGCAAAGGAAGTTCTTGTTGGTAGCAACTGATTATTTCACAAAGTGGGTAGAAGTGGAACCCCTTGCGAAGATTCGAGATATTGATGTGAAGAACTTCATATGGAAAAACATCATCACCAGGTTTGGGATCCCTAGGGCAACAAAGTAGACAATAGTACACAATTTGACAGTAAGCTAATCAAAAATTTCTGTGCAAAGTACAAAATCAAGAATTATTACTTTACTCCAAGTTTCCCTCAGAGTAATGGTCAGGTAGAAGCATCTAATAAGACTATCTTAGATGGGATCAAAAAGAGGCTGACGGCAACAAAAGGGAAAATGGGTGGAAGAGTTGCCCAATGTACTCTGGGCATATCGCATTACGCTAAGGAGATCAACTGGGGAGTCTCCATTTGCCATGACTTATGGCACTGAAGCAGTTATCCCACTAGAAGTCGGCATTCCAGGGATCAGAACCCACGGATGAGAGAATTGGACTAACAAGGCATTCCTAGCCCGAGATTTAGACCTACTGGAAGAAAGAAAGAAGAGAGCAGCAATTCGGCTGGGGACATACCAGCAGCAGCTTGCTAGGGCTTACATTAAGAAAGTCAACCCAAGAGAGTTTCAAGTTGGGGACCTCGTCCTAAGGAAGGTCGTTGGCAACAAGAAGGATCCTAGAGAAGGAAAACTTGGCCCAAATTGGGAGGGGCCTTATAGAATTATCTCGGTTGCCGGCAATGGGGCATATTGGCTTGAAGACAGTGATAGCAAAGAGTTACCAAGACCCTGGAACATTTGCAACTTGAATTTTTTCTATCATTAGATTTTTGTTTTTTCGAAATTTATGTTGTTAGCCAAAGTAATAATAAAATTTTAGCTTGATTTTAAAATTTGTGTAATAGGACTGACCAGTCCTTTGGCGATGTTTCTGATTGAAACATGACGAATAACTTAGACTTATTACATGACAGAGTTGAATTATACTTGAATATAATAGAGTTGAACTAAGTTGGCGATGCTTCTGATTGAAACATGTTGAATAACTTAGACTTATTATATGGAAGAGTTGAATTATACTTGCATATAATAGAGTTGAACTAAGTTGGCGATGTTTCTGATTGAAACATGACAAATAACTTATACTTATTATATAGTAGAGTTGAATTATACTTGCATATAATAGAGTTGAACTAAGTTGAATTGAAACTAGACTTGCCATTAAACTTAGAATAGAACTAAGTGCATTTCAGTTAGATTAACAGAGAAACCAAGGTTGAGAACCTCGGCTAGTCTTTGTTTAAATCTGACTTCGGCGAAAGATTATACATGCTTAATGTGAAAATGAGTGAAACTTAGGTTCACACTAGGGGGCAGAGAGCTAGAGAATGATGAGTAAAAGTTTAAAGTGCTTGGGACTTGTTGAAATTTTATAAAAAAATTTACAGGTTGAAGATTAGCTGAGGTAATATCAAAAGAAGTATCCGAGATACATATTGGCCGAGATGGCCAACCAGGTTGCCAAGCTTGGAAAGGGTGAAGTCTTGAAAGAAGATAGCATGTGAAAGTAAAAAAGCAATACTGGATAACACTTGTAAAAATATTTTGGTATTGTTAAAGTGTTACCTGAGGTGTACAAATGGTTGGCCACGAAAAACATTCACGGTTATATCTGGGTTATTACATCCCGAAGTTATTATACAGTTAAGGTATACTTTGATGAAGTGCAAAAATATTCTAAGTATGGAAGCATGAAAGGCATGAAAGAAAGGAATAAAACATACATGAGACAAACATTCAACACTTGGAAGAAAAGAGAAGACTTGCATTTAGAAAAAAGGCACTTCAGCCTGGCAAAAGACAACTTGTTCAAATTACAAAAAGGGCACATCGGCTAAGTTTCAAGATAACCATTGTTCAGACAAAATAGAAGTACAAAGTAAAGATGAAATATCCTAAATACTAGGATTGGTCTGTGATTTCTTGACCTCGGCGGGTGGTGTTGCATTCTTTTTGGCTGCTATATCGACGTTTATTTCTAGCAAAGTCTGATTTAGACTCCTTTCGGCGCACTGGACCTCGGCCTCAGAGGTGGTTGGTTTGGGAGAGACACACTTGAATACCAAGTCATCCTCCTCATCTTGAGTCAAGTCTATTTGCTCATTGAGGGTGGGAGACTTGGCATCAGTAGTAGCCTCCTCCTCCACTTCATCAGCTTCATCGCCAGAGTCCTTGGGCTCTGGAGGGAAAGGCACTTAAAACTGATTGATGTCTCGAAGGTTGGAGTCCATTGGAACAAGTAATTTGTTAAGCGTTGCCATCCAATCAAGGTAATAACCTCGGTTGCAAGCCAGGTTGACTTGTTGTTTGTACTGGTCAGGGACGGCGGCCTGCCCTTCTTCATAAGCCTTTTCATCAGCCGCCTTCACCTCGGCCTCCTTCGAGCCTAGGGTCTCTTGAAGCTTGGCCTCTAAATCAACGGCCTTGGCCTTGGCAGCCTCAAGATCGGCTCTGGTGGCCTCAGCTTTAGCATTGGCCATTTTAGCTTTTTCCTTGGCCAAGTCCTTAGCAGCTTTGGAAGCTTTGGCCTGATCCAGCAGAGCTCGATTATTGGCTTCGACACGGTTGAGTGAGAAAAGGAGTTTGGCAGCTTCTTTAGTCTTCTGTGCCAACTTCTTCCTTGTCATCTTGATCTTGACCATGTATGAATGAGCATGCTGGATGGCCTGTAAGAAGAAAAATAGATTAGTGAAATTTGACTAAGTATAGGAAGATTACAAAAGAGTAAGAAAGAGACTAACCAAGACCGAATGCTGCATTATAGGGCCGAAGTTTTCGTATTCATGCAACTTGGCCATACGGTTCATGTCTTTTGATAAAAAAACAGCCATTGACAGGGCTGTGTCGACCTCAAGGTTCATTGTGTTGTCACTAGCTGTCAGGGGCCTATCATCTACCATGACCTCAGGAGCCCAAGTCATATTGCGAGGGAAACTGTGGCCACCCTCAGGCTGTTGTGGACTCGCCTTTTTCCGCGCCCCGCCTTTTGGAAAGGGTTTGAAAAGAAGGCCTCACGGTTCGGACTCCCGCGGTTCTAAATATAGTCTCATGAGTGCAATGTGAAACTGATAATCACCAAAGAGTCCAAATCCGGCAAACCTTTTTGGAAAATCGATTTTAAATCAAATAATGCCAAAATTAGATTGCTTTGCCAGATATAAAGTCGCCACCTAAATATTTTATTTTTGGAAAATTTAGGAAACCCTGACTCGTGCTGAAGGCCACGTGTCCGTCATCAGCAAAATTGCCTCGGCTCAGGAACTTGGGTACGAGAGGGGAAGGTCATGAATTGAGCACCCCCGCTCGCCCGATCAAAGATCGGCCTCGGCCTCTACTAATCATGATATGTTCTTTTATAAACGTTATGTGTTCTTATTCCGATTACTAAACTAACCTTACTATGTGATGTGCACAAGCAAGTATAAACTAGTTTGCTCAATTTGGAACAACTCAACTCATGTTTGTTTTTGAAAATGGTTTGAAGTTGCCACCTCAAGTGGGCTTAAAGATACGGATTTGCCACCAAACATAGTGGGATTAAAATATGATTTGCCACAACAAAGTGGGCTTAAAACATATATTTGTTGAATTGTTCCAATTCAAACAACAAGCCTTCATCTATAGGCATTCATGCAGTTTAGCATTTAAGTACATAGCCTCATGGAAAGCTTGCTAATCATGACAACATGGCAAGCACACTCATGCAAGTATGCTAAAGCATAAAAACTTATCGAGTACTCTGAGCCAAAATAGAAACTAGTTAGAAAGATGTATGATCTTAACTATACAAGATGTATAATGCAACGCATGCAAATGATGTAATTAATAGGCTCGGCTACTAATATGGCATATGGATCGATTTGAACAACATGCGATTATACACGTATTCAAAGAAGTATTGAAATTGCAATGCAGTTTGAATGATGGGCCGAGCCTCGGTGCATGCAAGACAAATGAATGGATGCAAGCATGCGATATGCTAATCGAAATGTGTAGGCATAAGGTATGCTAATCGAGATATGATCCCAAATCTAACCATCGAAAACGATTAAATAAAAAGGAGAAAGATGTGGGGTTGGAAGACGTACATACACGCAAGCACACTTATTATAACATTATGCTCTCGTGAAGGAGGGTCCGAAATGAATAAGCTAACCAACTAGCTACTCTAATTAAGCCAACTAATTATTACAAACCGAAAACAAATAACTAGTTAAATTAACTAATTATTACAAACTGAAAACGAATAACTAGTTAAACTAACTAATTATTTACAACACTTAATTAGCCATAACTAATTAATTACAACACACATTCAAACTACATATTTAAACACTAAATAAGCTTAAAATGCAAGGGAAGCTCATGCACGCGCTCAGTTTCCACCCGAAAATGCACTGCCTTGTTGTTGAATGCTTCCGTTTGCACATCTGAACACCAAAGAAGCTGTCCACTTCCAGAACACCTCTGCTCCACTTCAGGAACACACTGTGCAAATTTCATTGGTGACCGATAGGAGGCTTGTCAGCTATCAATGGTGGCCGGTCGGCCATTGATGACATGAACTCCTCTTTTTGCTGTAACAGAGAGCAGACAGAGCAAAACAATGTATTCTCATAGATTATTTGCACTCTTTGTCTCTCCTTTTCATGGAGAAATCAAACGCGGGACAAAATTTGGGTTTGCAAACCATCAATCAGGCAATTTCATTGTATGGTGGTTTGTGAAGCCAATTGTGCAAGTTCAATAAATGCAAAATGAGACCAAAGGACCATCACCCTATCATGCATGATCAAGGGCAATGGTGACCAAGGAAAATGGCACATTTATGAAATGTGTCATTTTCCTTGTGTTCAAACTAACGTCCGATTTGAACACATGCAATGCAACACAAAAGATGCTTATCTTGCCTATTTTACTTGCCCAATTTTGTTTACTCATTTTAATTACCAAAACCATTCTTTAATTGATTTGTCTATTAGTGAGTGTCCTCTAATGGCAATATGGCTTAAACCACAAGGTGCTTTGGGCATGAAAGAGGCATTACACTGTTGGTAATGAACCCCCTAAGAGATTAAACCATTAGGTGTAACACCTCAATTTCACACTTAGGCAAACAAGGACCACTTTCAAAGCAAACAAAAGAGTGAAGAATGAAGGGAGATTGCAAAGATTTTAAGTGCTGAAATGAAGTGCAAAACAACACTAAAACATGCTATTAACTCAAAACAATGATAGTTAAAGCCTTAAAACACTAAGCTAGTGAAGGAATTTACTCTACAACTATGCAAAACAAGCCTCAACTGAACTAACCAGCCCAAAAGAGAGCCAAAACAGGTTATTTCAGAGGCAAAAACATGCTGGACTTAAGCTAAATTAAGCTAGAAAAACATGCTAACATGTGAAGCTATCTAGGTATGCAAACAAGACACAAGGAGGGGAGGCTAACCCCTCATATTTTGGACTTCAAAAGAAGATTTTTACTACTAAAAAACCTCTAAAATTCAGTGGTTAAAAGGCCCACAAAAGTTGATTTGAAAGTGATGAAAAATGGTACAAAAGCTTAACAAAAAAAGGAGCAAGAATGGTGGACCACCCCCTATCTCAAAGAGACCTCAAACCAACACTTTTAAGTCACAAAAATAGAGTTTTTGACAGTTCAAAATTAGCCCAAAAATAGTTGAAATAGATGGCAAAACAAAGATACAAAATAAGCTTAAATAAGGTAAGTACTATACCTTTGAAGCAAAGCACAAAATAGCCAATAATCCAAGCTCAAACCACCATTTGGAGCTCAAACAAGACTCCAAGTAATCTCAGCCCAAAGGTGAGAGTATTTGGTTAAGGGTTGATATGCAAAAGCTAAGGACTTGTGAGCAAATGTGTGCAAAATATCAAGAGAGAGAGAGAGAGAGAGAGAGAATTCTAGAGAGAAAGAGATATTTTTGCTCTAATTTTTCTCACCCTCCAAAATGGAGGAGGAACCCTCCTATATATAGAAAAACCACCCCTTGAGCTTAGAAACATCTCACCATACACGTGTATGGAGATGCAGCTCAGTGTGCAACAGCTGGCACAGCTGTCAATAAATATCTGGAAAAAGGCACTGGTGGTCGTCGGCCACTACTGATAGTTGACCGGCCACCACTGGTGGCCGACCGGCCACACCCATGGCTGATAGAACCATCCCATGGCCGACAGCCCTATGTGGTGGCCGACAGGTCACCAGGAGGTCCAGACACCAAGTTTTGGTCCAAAACAAGACACAGAAAGAACAAGGTTTAAAGGCTGAAAGACAGGGTATTCTGTCGAAGACTTCAGGCGCTCAAAACGAACACAAACACATAATCATCGAGTGCACGAACGATAACGTCTAAGTCTCGAGGACGGTCAAAAATGGGGTGTCTACAGTTGCCCCTCTTTGACAGAACTCGGGAGTCATGAAATGACGGGAGTGAATGTCAAAGCCCAGAGACGACCCATTTTTGACAAGGCCGAAGTCTTGGACATGCAAACAAACAATACAAAACAAATGGTTGTGCCCGCAGGCTGCCTACGTATCCTTTTGCAAGGAATCAAACCAGCGTAGTTTTGGGGCAAAATGCAAATGATATTCATGATGCAGGAACATAACTTATGATTATGCAATGAGGCTGTAATAAAATATCTAGATGCAAATGTCATGCAAAGAAATGCTACATTCATACAAACCGAAACAAGGCATAGCAACCTCAAACACAAAAGTAAGTAAGTAAACACGAACCAAACTGCATTTCATGCAGATAGAATGCAAGAAAATTATGGAAGCTTAATAACGCGACACGGAGGAAAGACGAGAAATGACACAACCATTGAGCATATCCGAGGTCAGTACCGAGATCCTATCGCGTTGTACGCATGAGAAGGGAAAGGGGGGGGGGTGTGAACACCAGGACGCACCTAAATGTTTTTAACCAAAAAGAGTGGTATAAACATCGGGGCACACCTGAATGCTTTTAACCAAAAATAGGTGTAAACATCGGGACGCACTCGCGTGCTTTTTTAACTGAAGGGTCCTAACGTGCTGCACGCGAGAGGAGAAGAGGTGGTGTGAACACCGAGACGCACCCACGTGTTCGAAATCGAAGTGCCCTAACGCGCCACACATGAGAGGAGAAAGTGATAATGAGAACACTGGGACGCACCCAAATGTCTCTAACCGAAGTGTCCTAACACGTCGCACGCAAGAGGAGAAAGTGATAATGAGAACACTTGGACGCACCTAAATGTCTCTAACCGAAGCGTTCTAATGCATCGCATGCGAGAGGAGAAAGTGATAATGAGAACACTGGGACGCACCCAAATGTCTCTAACTGAAGCGTCCTAACGTTTTGCATGCGAGAGGAGAAGAGGGTTGACACCGGGACGCACCCGCGTGTTCGAAACCAAAGCGTCCTAACGTGCCGCACGCGAGAGGAGAAATAGGGTGAACACCGGGATGCACCTGTGTATTTGAAACCAAAGCCTCCTAACGCGCCGCATACGAGAGGAGAAATAGGGTGAACATCGGGACGCACCCGCATGGTTGAAACCAAAGCGTCCTAACGCGCCGAACGCGAGAGGAGAAAGAGGGTGGTGTAAACACTGGGTGTACCCGAATGTTTCTAACCGAAGCGAGTAACTTGAAGGACATGAAGGATTTCATCGGGAACTCCTTTGAATGAACCGTACATACAATATCGTGCCTGCATAAGAAAGAGACTTAACATGTACAACGTAGTAAGGGTGCATGTTCTAGGCACAATAAACAAAGCATGCTTTATGCAAATGTAGTGACATCATGTTCTATGCATAATAATTGGAAGCATGTTCTATGCTATAATGTGCATGTTCTATGCAGCAAATGATAAAAGATATGTTCTATGCATATTCTATGCAACAATGAAGAAATGCATATTCTATGCAACAATGGATTGAATAACGACTTTCGATTTACCTCTCGGAAGAGTTGCAACAAGTTAAAAAGGATACATCTCATTCGTGTTGATTAGTGATGAACATGGTGCACCGAAGACACGGTTTGGAGCTTCCATAGAGGCAATTTGAACTCAACAGTGAACTTTCCTTGCACTTCTCGAGAACTGAGGACACAAAACAGCAGCAAGACAGAAAGGAGGAGCACTGGAAGCTTGACGGCCACCAGGGACGGGTGTTGGCCACCCCTATGCATTGTCGGCCACCAATGATGGCTATCGGCCACCAGTGGTGGCCGATAGGCCATCGATGGCAGATCGGCCCTTTTTGGTCTTTTCACATGTGGGTCTTTATGTATAGGTCATGGGGGCTTATTTCCTCCATACCCCATGACCGAAATTCCTCACTCTCTTTCTCTAGACCTTCTTTCTCTCCAGATCCAAGCTTTATATGCATTTTTCAACGCCCCACGCTAAGTTGATTCGCTAAAACCTCTTGATTTCCTTCGTTTTGAACCGATTAAAAACTGATTTTAGTGTTTTTTTTCTTCATTTTCACCACTTGAGGCTTGTTCCCCTCGAGTTTCTCTTGGGTTTGGTGCCTTTTCCCGAGCTTTGACTTTTTTCTCCATTTTCTCTCTTCTAAGGTTGACTTTAGTTGACTTTCGGCATGTTCCACCTATTTTTCCCATTTTCTTCACTTTTCATCGACTCTTCATCTATATTCCAGATGGTGGATGACTTTCCACTTGATGGGGCTCCTCCAGAGACGGAGTTTGAGGCAGAGTTCGATTTTGATGCAAAGCCAGAACCCTTACCACTGGGAGTGAGGCCTTTTGACGTGGCGAGGTATCATCCCCAGACGCACATTCTGCCTGCTCGTGGCGTTAGGCTTCACTGATTTCGCTGATGCACCGGCGGATCTCTTACTGAGGGAGCCAGACTCCTATCTTTCAGCCATTGCTGTTGAGGTATGAACTTTATGCACTCGCTCATCTGATGTTCTTTACTTGCATTTCTTGCACAAATCACACTCTTGCACTGCAATTTCACCAATGCGATTGCATTTGTTTTAGACTTCTTTTTCATCGAACTGTATTTACACTGATTCACCTATCCTCTGTTACAGGGTGACGCCCGCGTATACAGGAGCTATGGGGCCACAACGGCCAGGGATTGGTATGACGAGCACCTTACCGGAGTACGAGCCATTGTTGATGAGGCAGGCTTCGGCCTATTCTACTCTGGATTGACACGAGTCATAGCGAGCCGTCCAATTCTTGGAGCACTAGTGGAGAGATGGTGGGACACCAACACTCTCCACCTTTCCACTACCAGAGAGATGACGATGACCCCTTATGACTTTGCCATGATCACAGGCCTAGGCATAGGGGGTGATCTGATTCCCCTTGATCCTGATATGAAGGAGTGGGAGGCTACTTGGATTGAGCTTCTAGAGGCACGCCCACCTTTGTTCCGGACAGCCTAGGTCAGATACAGTTGGTTCGAGGAGCGGTTTCGGGGGACCGAGCTAGAGACAGTAGAGGAGATAGAGCACTACGCTTGGGGTTTTCTGATGTTCCTCTTCGGTACCACCCTGTTCGCGAATAGGGCAAACACCGTAGGGCTATATTTGCTGAGCTCACTGGTGGTCCTTTCCTGGGTGAGTTTCTATAATTGGGACGGGACTGGCCTTGCCACCCTGTACGGCTATATGAACTTGACCTCCCGCAGGATTGGATACTTGATCGGAGGCTACTAGCGAGCCTGGGAGGTACACATCTTAGTTCCCCTTTTACACTTTGCACTTTCTGTTTTAGCATTTCTTGCTTTATATCTGTTCAACGTATTTACTTTTTGCTTTGTACTTTCTATACCTGTTCATGAACTGTATGCTTTCTGCTTTGCATTTCCTATATCTATTCATACACTGTATTGATTATATATCCCTGCGCTTTCTCCACAACTATGGGTGTATGCATACTTCCTGACTCTTGCCGCGAAGCCAGAGGTGGAGGTCCAATTGACGGCCCCCTTTTCTTGGGTATACGATAGCCAGCTCCGCCGTAGGACTCGCGAGCTCTTTTTTTTCTTCAGGCATTACTTTGACACCATAGCTGCTCACAAGGTAACCTAAAACACAGTCATCATTTGCTTTCACACTATTCTAATTCACATTTTAGCCACTGACAGCAATTGACAATCTACACAACTTCCATTTGTAGATCTTATGGCAGCCATGGGCCACGATACCGAGAGGAGTTGAAGGCTGGTATAATACGGCCTGGGGTATTTCCCGCTATCGCATTCTACTTGAGGGTCCGGTCTGCCAAGCCTGGTACCTTGGCGAGAAAGTTGTACGCCAGTCTCTAGGTATGCCTGCTCCATTCATACCGATGACGCCGCCAGAGTCCATGAGATCAGCGGACAGCCTATCTGTTGACAGAGTTATCCAGTTCATGGTGGGCTTGGAGGCGGAATACTTCTGAGTTGAGGGTGATTATGCAGTCTTCATTCAGATGTACCTTATGCCACCTCTGACCGGTGTTCGCGAAGATGAGGGAGCGAGAGCTCCTATTGCGAGGATGGGACCTAGAGCGACCAGGGCGCCAGGGCCTAGGGTAGAGGGGCTTCTCAGGCGAGGCAGAGGACCGAGTGGCTGGAGCTGCCTACTGCACTTACCTGTTGGCGGTATACTAGGGAGGCATATCAGATTCCGATCGAGCTTGCCGCAGCAGGGCATAGATATGCCAGAGTTCCTAACTCACCCCCGGTATGTACCACATTTTTTTTTTAGTTTTCCCATCTCTTTTTGATATCTGTTCCCTTTGGACATTAATCATTCCCCAAATGCATTCGCAGGCACCCCCAGGATACACCGAGGATCTGCTGGAGCTATTAGCCTCATTCTAGGGCATGATATTGAGGAAGGAGGCACTGCTTGGCTTCCATGGCATTCAGGTAATTTCTTCAGTTTTCTCACATTCCAGTTATCAAATTTCTGCTGACACACTGAAACTGACATTTCAACTGAACATTTCCCCACACTGCACTGATACACTCCATCTGACCACACTGCACTAATGCAATGTATCTAACCCACACTGCACTGATATACTGCATTTGAAATACTGCACTTCCAGACTGTACTCATACATTGTATCTAACTCCTACATACACTCATTCTGCACATCATACTTGCATCTGATACGCATGTTGTGGCTAACATATGACAACCACCTTTTTAGGTCCCACCCATACGAACAGCACCAGCGGCGACAGCAACAGGACTATTAATGCCCCTTTCGGCAACAGGGAGGAGAGAGAGACAGGCTCCGGCACACAGCCGAGGTAGAGCCAGGGACGCCCGAGATGAAAATGGCCTTTCCGAGCCCATTTTGAGCGATGACGAGGCTGAGACTAGCGAGGCCGATAAGGTAGCGAGTCAGCACGCTGAGTCATTCGAGAGCGGAGATGACGATGTTGGCTTGGGTTTTGCTAGTGGAGATGATGCTGAGTCAGGCTTCGAGGCAGCTGGAAGTGACGATTTTGGTTCTGGTTCAGAGAGAGGTACAGACAGCAGCGCGGACGGAGACAACTCTGAGTCCCTGTCCAGGAAGAGGACGAAGAGGGCCTCCCATGTAACAACCCCACCCTCATGTGTGCTTGTGATATATGTTAGTCCTTTATTCTGTGCTGTTAAATGCCTAAAATGAAATTGTACAAGAAAATAAGTTCAAGTAACTATGTTGTAATGCCTTGTGGAATGAATTGTATCTGTTAGGAAAGAAATGTATCTATTACTACTAGAACGATAAAGTAGAAATTGAGGGCCTTAGCGGCTTAATAAGTCAAAATTGATCATATATTTGGAACCAACATAATTTTTAGGTAATATCAAGCACTTCTGTGAAATGTCAATTTTTGGATGTGTAAACGATTGATTTTCGTCTCATTCTCTCTTTATGGATATATATATATATATATGAGTGTTCTTGGTCATTTGACAAGCCAAGGAATGCATAACTCTAAACTTAAGAATTGAAGGGGTAGAGAAAGAAGGTCCTCAAGAAGGTTGAGATTTGGGCTTAAGGTATGTAAATGTTCGTCTCTTGCCATAATTTATGTGAAGATGTTTCTATAATCTTGTACCTAAGAGTTGGGATTGTGGTGTTGTGAGTATGAGAAGTAAATTAGCAAAATGACCTTACCTTGCATGTTTTGACTCAATTTGAAGTACCTATGAGAGGCCTTACTCTATGTCTTCAATTGACTTGTTTGAATTCAAGTATGTGACATGATTTTATGTTTATGAGTTGAGATGTGAGAACAAGTAGGAATCTTGTGAATTGGAGTAAATTTAATTTGTGGATTTATGATTTGATTTTTACTCAAATGAAAGATGTAATTTGATCCTTGTTCACATGTATTCATATGCTTTGAGCTTATATATTAGTAATTTAAAGCTAGATTTTGAGGCCCTAAACATATCTACAAGAGGAAGGAAATGTGCAGAATTTTCGGACTTTTGGTGCAGGATCGCCGCACGTGCGGGGCCTAAGGCCGCACGTGCAGGAACCTCAGCCGCACGTGCGGGAGTCACTGCCGCACGTGCGGGAAAATGGCAAATTTTGGACTTCAACACTGCAAAAAAAGCACGTGCGGGGCCTCAATGCCGCACGTGCGGGAGGTGTGCCGCACGTGCGGGAGATCCTAGCCGCACGTGCGGCCCAAGTCAGAAAAGTTGGGATGCTCCGTTTTGCGTGTTAGGTCCTCTAATGTTGTCAAAACCTGCAATTTATATTGTTTGAATGTTCATTAATTCAATCAAAGTAAGTGAACCGAATGTTGATTTAACAAGGGAAAAAGGGACTAATGTGATTTTTCATGTGTGTAGGTGTAGACACCCCATTTTTGACCGACCTTAAGACTCAGACGTCACCGATTGAGCACTTGGTGATGTGGCATATCGTGCTCGTTCAGAAGTCTCCGAGTTGCGGCCGTGAGCCCTGCCTCTGGACTTCCGAACCCTCTTCTTTGCCTTGCCTCGGTTTGCGAACTAAACTCGGTTTTCTCTGTTTCTTTTCCTGAGGGGAGGGAGAGGTCCCATAGACCATCTCTCAGTGGCCGTGGGCTACATTTGGTGGCCGTAGGCCATTTTGCCCATTTCGGAGCCCGGTTTCCGGTTTTTCGGGACCGTTGGCCGTGTGCCTCGGTTCGGGACCGCTTAACCATCTCCGTTTGCTCTAAATTTTGGCATACATCTTATTTGCTCCCTTTTGAGGGACACTGGGGTCTGAGAGACCCACTTCATGGCCGAATGCCACTTTCGGTGCTTAACAGCCCATTTTCGGGACCCCGAACTGCGTGTTTTGGCCCTCGAGCATTCGTTTTGCATCGGTTTTCGTTCATTTTTGGCAGGTACCTCTGTTTTATCACCAGGAAGGTCACTGGAGGGTGGGAGGCCAGCAATTACCTTAGCAACCAGTTATATTCCATTTTCGCCCCCAGCGCCCGTTTTTCTCACTTCCGAGCCAATGTTGAACACCCTTGGGCCATTTTCTTGAACTTTTAACTACATATTTGTGATGTACACACATGGGAGGACCCTAAAAGTTTGTGGCCGGCCACTAATGTTGCTTGACCCTTTTGAACCCCTCTTAAAAATGGCCTATTCTCTCTCCTGTTTTGCAGTTTCCAATTTTGAACCATAGGGTTGTGTTGAGGGCACCTGGGAGGACACCTATTTGTGGTGGCCGGCCAGAAAATCAACTTGACCTTTTTGACCCCTAGCCTGCCGGCTAGGGGGGGTGGCCGGCTGGCCACCTGCAACTCCAAAAGCTGGCCGGTCATGATCCTCACAAAATGCACTTTACAGCTGTATAGCTGTTTCCCCCAGAAAATATCTCAATCCGGGGGACAGCTGTTAGGGGAGAATTTGGTCTTTTTTCCCCCACTCTTTCCCTCCCTTTGGTCCCTCTCTTTGGTCCATATAACCAGCTGCCATCTCTTGTATTAGGGGTTAGAAAAATTGCTTCAAGCATATACATACATATCTCCATCCATCTCTCTCATTTTCCTTGAAAACTCCTAAGTTTTGGCTCCATTTCTTCATCATCTTCAAGCTCTACCATCACCACTCCATTCCAGCAGCAAAGGAAGGGATTCCAGCAGCTTAGAGTCATCAAATCTGGTCCAAGAAGCAACAAAAGTGTTGGTCTTCAAGGGCAAGTAGACTTTCCCCCTTTTGTAGCTCATTTTTGCGCCAATTTCTTAGCCAAGTTGCTTATTGTTTTGGGCTCCGACCTTAACTGAAACTAGGTCTATTTTGAGCTATTCTACATGTTTTTTCAAGGGCTCAACCCTCTTTGAGAACCCTATCGCACACTTGTTTCAATATCTCTTTGTATGTCAATATTCTTGCATGCTTCACTAGCCTATCATTTTTCTATTTTTGGACCATGATCAGAACTGAAAGTGGCCTTATTTTGACCTTCTTAACATGTTTTATTAAGGGTCTTTTCTTGTTTGGTGAATGCTTTGTATACCTCATGTTATAGCCACTTTTGAGCCTCGTTTTGCATTGCATTTCTAGCATGTTTGTATACTGATTTTGGGGCTGACATAAACTTTAAATGTGCATATTTTTGGCCCCTCTTCAGTGTTATAGAAGACACTTTTTCTGTTTGGGCTTTGCATCTACCACTTGCTTCTTTGTCCATTTTCCGGTCCAATTCTTGCATAAGAGCTTAGCCATACCTATGTTTGTTTTTAGGGTTTTTACAGTTCTGTAAAGTGGCTTATTTTGGGCCCCTCTTCAATGTTGTTGAAGGGCCCTAACCTGTTTGGGGTCAGCAGCTGTGAGTTGCTTCATAACCTCATATTTAGGGCCATTTTTCCATACTAGTTTTGCCCTATTTATGTTTGCTGTTTGGCCATGCTTTGAACTGGAAAAATGCTTATTTTGGGGCTGCCTTGCTACTGTCTATTCATTGCATGTCCATATTGTGCATGTTTGGTATAGCTATAGGCCATTTCGGGTGCCAAAATCCATGTTTCGGGACTATTCCATGCATCGGGTGTACTTTCGCCTCGTTTCGGGGCTGTTTTCCCCACATTTCAGTGCTGAAATTCCATTAGCATGTTTGCATATCATTTTCCATGTTATTGCATTGCATAGGCCATTGCCTCAATTTGCGTGCCCGTGTGCACGCGTTTCGAGGCACTTCATTTTCATCCATCGGCCTCTTATGTGAGTGTGGCTGAGGCTCTCTCATGTTAGGATAAGTCCATGTTGCATTCTATATGCCATTTTAGCCATATTGCATTGTATATGCCATTGCCTCGATTTGCGTGCCCGTGTGCACGCGTTTCGAGGCACTTCATTTTCATCCATCGGCCTCTTATGTGAGTGTGGCTGAGGCTCTCTCATGTTAGTGTAAGCCCATATCATATTTCCGTGTCATTTGCATTGCGTATGTCATTTTCTCAGTTTGCGTGTCCGTGTGCACGCATTTCGAGGCATCTCATTTTTACAGCATAGTGCATACTAGGTTGTATCTTAGATCGCATTCAGTCATTTTTCTCGGTTTGCGTGCCCGTGTGCACGCATTTCGAGACATCTCATTTTCATAGCATTGTACATGCTAGGCTGTATCTTAGTTGCATTCATGCATATCATGCATATTGCATCGTGTTCGGGATAGGAGTTAGCCCAGACACGGGAAACGAGGTGCGTTTCGTACTCCGAGTGACGGAACGTGTCTCAATTCCCTAGTCACCGACACTCCGGATCATCCATGATGGAGTTAGGTTCTTGTTGTGTTTATACGTGCTTTCATTCTATATTGAGTTACACATTGCGACTCCTCTGCCATCATGCATCGATATGCGTGATTGGTGACACGAGGATCGAGGCATGCATATATCTGTGAAAATACATTGCCATGCCCCTTTCCTGCTCTCTGTTGCAGCAAAATAAAGAATCAGTAACTTTTTGGAGTTTGGCGCGCACTTCAAGAAAAGGTGTAAACAGAGGCTAATTGGGGCATCCCAGTGGATTTCCGCGCAAAGCAGCCCAGACATGCATCATTCATCAGGAGCAAGGCAGTCCCTGGCTTGCACGCCAGTTTTATAGCTTTCTTAGTTTCTTTGATTAATTAATTAGGAATTTGTATATTATTTGGACTGTATTATTTGGACTGTAATATTCTTTTATTCAGGACTGTATATTTATTCGGACCCTCTGCGCGAGGGCACAACTGTAATAAGTGTGCGTGTGTGTGTTGTATGCCTTCCAACCCCACGTCTTTCTCCCTTTTATTTACTTGCTTATGATGGTTAGATTAGGGCATATTTCAATTAGCATACAGTATGATAGCATGTTTACATTCATTCATCTGTTTTGCATGCACCGGGCTCGGCGCATCATACTAACTGCATTTGTATTTCAATTCCAAGTTGAATACATGTTAGTTGTAGCATTCCATATGCCATGTTTAGAATAGCCGAGCTTGCTATAGTTTGCATTTTTGCATGTGTTGCATTAGGCATTTCTGTATACTTAGGATTCATGTATGATTTCTAATGAGTTTTTGTTTTGGCTTGGAGTACTCGGTAAGTTTTATGCTTTAGCATCCTTGCATGTGTGTGAGTGACTGCCATAATAGCATGCTTACCATGAGGCTATATGCTTATGTGATATAACTGCCTGAATGCCTGTGGGTGAAGGTTGGGTTATCTGGATTGGAATAAATCATCAACTATTTGTTTTAAGCCCACTAGATAGTGGCAAAACCATCTTTTCTAAGCCCACCTGAGGGTGGCAAAATCTGCATTTTAAGCCTACTTGCGAGTAGCAAACCATCTTTCAAAAACAAACATGAAATGTTTTCTTCCAATTCGGGCGACCCAGTCTATACTTGTATGCTGCGCGCATCACATAGTAAATC
This sequence comes from Camellia sinensis, assembly GCF_055761805.1. Classification (NCBI taxonomy): domain Eukaryota; kingdom Viridiplantae; phylum Streptophyta; class Magnoliopsida; order Ericales; family Theaceae; genus Camellia; species Camellia sinensis. The sequence goes on from NC_138964.1 coordinate 163,198,784, forward strand.
TAGGCTAATAACCGGAATAAGAACACACAATGTTTTCAAAACTAGATATCATGGTTAGTAGAGGCTGATCTTTGATCGGGCGAGCGGGGGTGCTCACGAAGTGACCTTCCCCAATCGTACCCAAGTTCCCGAGCCGAGGCAACTTTGGTGATGACGGACACGTGGCCTTAGGCAACGAGTCAGGGTTTCCTAAATTTCCCAAAATAAAATATTTAGGTGGCGACTTTGTATCTGGCAAAGCAGTCCATGTTTGGCACTTCTTTCAAAATCTGTTTTCTCAAAACGATTTGCTGGATTTGGACTCTTTGGTTCAGATTACGAACTGTGACAATTTGAGAGTCCTGAGCTGTAGTGACCCCAAATGAACAGAACGGGAGCTCGTTCCTCCCGGGGCGTTCGGGGGACGTCTACAGTAGGAAACGCCTCAAAAGGAAGTGCACCGATACAACACAGTGAGTAATAGTACTTCAATGTACCTCTACTCAGTATTTATTTTTATTGACGTTGTGACCCTTATTGAAAGTTTTATCATATTATGTATTGGCGTTATATCTTGACGTTACGAATCTCACTATCAAACTTGTGTTGGCATGAAATGACATATTTGCTATAAGTGATTCAATACGAAATTGTGGAAACATTGAAAAAGGTTGTGAAGTTGTACATATCTTATGTGAAAGCTTGTGACTAATGGAATGTATCAAGGCAATTGTGAACTCGTGAACCAATGTGGCTTAGAGCCATTTATGAATCAATGTGGCCTAGAGCCATTTGTGAGTCAATGTGGCTACGAGCCCTAATGTGAAACTACGTGACCAAGGGTCATTTGTGAATTGTGAATCAATGTGGCCAAGGGCCATTTGTGAATTCTGAAATTATGAGGCCAAGGGCCGATGTGTGAAATATGAACTTATACTATTGTAAGTTTGTGAATCAAAAAGAACCAAAGGTCTATGTTATGAATTGTAAATTATGAACCCAAGGACTCTTTTCTGAATGTGTGAAGTTCTTAGGCCCGGGACCACATTATGACAATTATAAACCGATTATGTTGTCCCAACAAGCCGTACAGAAACAGACTGATTACATGATTTCAGCATTATTTATGTTACAAGCATACCAGTACTATTATTCACTGAGCTTGGCTCACCCTGCGTTATGCCTGTTTCTGTAGGTAATCAACCGGGAGGTCGATCTTAGCTCGGCATCGTCATACTTTTGTCAGTCTAGGCACAGCCAAGCTTGGGGTCGGGACCCTACTTTTGTGGAGTTGTTAGACGATTGCTTACACTTTTGCTATTGGCTTAAGTTATTATGTACTTAATGATTTTGTTATATACCCCACCTCGGGGTTGGATTTGTATATGCCTGTAAATAGCTAACTCTTAAATGTATTTTGGCTTTTGACGTACTTGTCTTATGAAATGTTTATGATCCTGGCATGACTTAGTAGCTCAATGGATGTCATATTTTCTGGTTTATATCACGTTTTTGTTTATAGCTTCCCGTCAGGCCCCTCTATGGAACCAGGTTAAGTGTCCTTTTCTGCTTAGGTCATGCCCAAACTTTTAGGGGCAAGTCTAGGGCGTGATATCCCAAGACTGAGATAGCTGGCGCTGATTTCTATATTCTTGTTTAGTTTCTTTTTGCTAGTAGTGTTAGCACTTTGTACAGTTTTGGACAGGTTTTATTTGTTTTAAAAACTTGTACTCTTTTGTAAAAAGTGATCGTGATCGGAATGAAAACCAATCTTTTTGTATGAAAAAGTGTTGTATTTTGCATTCTGAGCACCACACGAGCACCACATTGCATAAAATATGAGATTGAACTTGATTGATGGAATTTGAACATTGTATTGGCACAACCTTCTTAATCAGGTAATGAACCGACTACCAACAAAACAAGAAAAAGAATGTACAACTCGATAAATAATCAAGTAATATACGACTTGATAAAAAACACACAATATACAACAACTCAATAAGCAAGACAAATACAACTCGATAAACAAATTGAAATAAAACATCTCAACAAAACTAACTAAAACAAGACAACACAACGCACAAAGAACAGAACAAAACACAGATTCTCATCACTCTCAATACACATTAAGACCACAGAATAGACAAGAATGCTGCCAGCCATGAACCGAGGCTGTCGACCACCAGTGGTGGCCAGTCAGCTACAAAAGGTGGCTGTCGGCCATCACCAATGGCCGGTCGGCCATCAGTGTGAGGGACCTCCAGATTGTTACCACTTGTCTTACACTCAGTGCCTTATCTCCTACAAAAGTTAGGACTTCATAGTTTCTTCATTCGAACTCTATTTTTGCCACAAATGGAGCCATTCTTTACCAAAAAACTCTCAAATTGGATTGCAACTCTAGATGGCTTGAAAAAAGTGAATTTTTGGGATTTCGAGGTAAATGCACTATTCCCTCTAAGTCGTTCTCTATTGTATTTTCCGTTCCTTCACGCCACGGCTAGGTGTTGGAACCCGGTTACACATTTCTTCAGCCTCGGGGGACAAGAGCTATGTCCGATAATCGAAGAATTCCGAGTTTTGATGGAATCCCGGCGTGATGAGGAAATCTTGCCCCAGCCCCGTTTTGGTCACATCCAAGCTTTAAGAAGGATGCATAGGTTCACTTCTTATGAGGCTCAATCCTTGGTTCACAATGGAGAGTTGGATATTCCCAGCCTTATTCATCGATTTTTTGACACTGGTGACGGCGGTGACCGTCTTTGGCAGAGTTTTTGACAGCATGCCCTTTGTTTGTGTATGTTAGCTCATTTTCTTCTTGTCCCAAGTTTCAGAGGGTCTAGCATTCACTTGATCGAAGTGGCCCAAGGCTTGAAAGAGGGCAAGAGCTACATTGGCTGAGACTTTGATAGGCTTAGATGTGTTCCATCGGCGAGAGACAAACAAATTAGCGGGAAGTCCATTACTTTTGCAGGTAATGTTTCCCACCCTCTCATATATGTTTCTCACATCACTTGGTACTCATGCGTTGTTTTTCTCTCAAAGCCCTTTTCTTGCTTTTTCTCTCAGCGCACATCTCTCTATTCTTTCATCCCTCCCCAGATATAGCTCATGGACAGGTTGAAGGTAGTGGACTTCTACCCTACATATTCAGCACAAGGCTATTTCTTTCGCCAACAGCTAGTTAATTTCCCGAATGAAGGGTGGTGGTGCCATTGGATGTGCAACAGGTCTACTGCTGACATTACTTGGTGTTGCCCCTGGTTTGATCTGCCCGAGATAAGCTATAGCATGGCTTAGCAACCTGACATTCAGTTGATTAGCTTGACACACTATGTATTCTACTTTCCATTCCGGTTCAGGCTCCAGTTCGGACATGACCAAACTTGCTCAGAAGAGGAGGTAGAATACCCGGCTTCATTTCTAATCCGAGGTTCACAATTGGCTCGATACCCCACTGCTTGGAGGACGAGAGAACTTCTGGCTCCTGCTCCTAATTTCAGTTGTGCTCTTTCTGGTGAGTGCTTGGCTTGGTTTGAAAATAAGGCGCAAGCTCGGCCTATTTTAGCATCTGCAGCTTCCACGAGCTCAGGGAGGAGACGCCGGAACACCTGACTCATCTATGCCCCAAGTTTATTGCTTTGATCTAACTTTTCAAGTTTTTTTTTTTTGAATGTAATAAAAATAACTTTGATTTGCATCGAGAGTTGGAGAACTTTGTATTGAAATCAATAAAATTGGAGTTGTGGGCGTTGAAAGTTTTTCCTATTGGTCCAAAAATGGTCTAAGTTGTAAAAAGATTAATTTGAACAAAATCAGTTTTTATTAAAACTTTTCAAAATCATTTTCGATAAGGATCACAACTTGACACACCTGGAATCTATCCTCGAGATGTACAACCCCGAATCCAAAAATGGAAAATGGCCCCTAGACTGAATAGCACTGCTCAGCACTGTAGCCAGCTCTTCTCTCAGAGTAAGGACCACAACCGAACTTTCAGATAATGAGCAGACAAAGATACCTTGATCAAATACATGGACACAGTTGATTTGGAAGTGTTTACGGTCGGACTTCAGAATGAAGTTGCTTACGTATCCCGAAGATGGGAATCATGCCTTACGTAGATCGGTGTGGGTTCACTCGGGTATTAACACTCTCCTTTTACGCTCTAGCTTTTGCCAAGGCTGCCCTTTCTGGGTTTTCAACCTTGCGAGCTCAGTTTTTCTTTTTTCTAATTTTTTGTGCTCTAACTTTTGCCTAGGTCGCCCTTCCGGGTTTTCGACCTAGCAAGCTGCTCAAGGATAATATTTCTTTAACTTGTCCATGTTGATTGGTTGGAAAAATTATAGGCCATCTAGGTCCATAAGAATGACAGCTCCACTCGACCAAATTGAATTGATGATGTAAGGATCAGTCCAATTAGGTTTGAACTTGTCCCTAGGGTCATGGATGGGAGCTCGGTCGTCTTTCAGCACCAAATTCTCTTCCTTAAGATTCTGAGACTTAACTTTCTTGTTAAAAGCCCTGGCAATCCTACGTTGATATCCTTGAACATGGTACATTGCTTTCAGCCTCCTTTCATCGAATAGCATCAGTTCTTCAAACCTGCTTTGTTGCCAATCCATTTCTGCTGGCACTTAACCATAACCCGTAATGACGGAACCTCTATTTCAATCAGCAGAACAACTTCTATCCCATAAACCAGAGAATATGGAGTTGCCCCAGTAGATGTCCGAATTAAAGTCCTATAACCCTAGAAAGCAAATGGCAATTTTTCTGGCCAGTCCTTGTAAGTCTCAATCATTTTCTACAAAATGTGCTTGATGTTCTTGTTGGCGGCCTCAACAGTTCCGTTGGTTTGTGGACGATATGTAGATGACTTATGAAAAGCCACGTTGTATTTCTCCAACAAGTCGATCACTTCTTTCTTGAAATGGGAGCCATTGTTTGAAATGATCTAATTCGGGACTCCACAACGGTAAATAATGTTGTTGCGGATGAACTTAGCCACATGCACTGCTTTCAACACTATATAAGATTGAGCTTCCACCCACTTCGTGAAATAAACAATTGCCACCAGAATGTACTCATGCCCATTTGACCTTTTTGGTGTAATTGCTCTAATAACGTCAATTCCTTAGACTGAGAAAGGCCATGGTAAAGTCATGTTGTACAGCTTCGATGGCGGGATATTCATGCGATTTGCATGAATTTGGCATTTGTGGCATCGCCAAACAAAACCAATACAATCCTCCTCCATGGTAGACCAGTAATAACCTTGCCTGAGAATCTTCCGGGCTAGCATTACTCCGCTCATGTGTGCTCCACACTCTCCCCTATGGATGGCCTCCATTAGGCGCTTCGACTCCTCTGTATCAACACACAACTTGTGCATTCCCAGATGACCCTTTTTATACAACTTACCCCCGCAGATGATAAACTGAATGACCATTCGCTGTATTGCCCTTTTATTTTGGCATTTGCCCCTAGTAGATAAACCTCATTTTTCAAGAAGTTCCAGATATCATAATACCAGGGGTTTTGATCTTGCACTTTATCTATTGCGGCGATAAACTCGTAGGCTAGCGTATATCTCTGTTCAATAATGATCGGACGCATCCGGACTCCTAACGGAATGTCTATCATGGAAGATAGAGTTGATAAGGCGTCAGCGAACCTGTTATTCTCTCTTAGTAGATACGTGAAGGTCAACTTCTCAAACCTAGGAATCAGAACATCCAGGGTTTGGTGATAGATTTTCATCATTTCTTCTTTGACCTTCCAGTCTCCTTTTGCTTGAGACATAACTAGATTCGGGTCCCCAATGACGTCCAACTTTTTTACCCCTAATTCTAGGGCGGTTTCCAAACTAGCGATACACGCTTCGTATTCTGCCTCGTTGTTGGATACTTTGAACCGGAGTTTGAAAGCTAAAGGTCTATGGGAATTGTCGGGTGCTATCAGCAACACCCCTATCCCATAATCATATTGGTTAGACGCTCCATCAAAGTACATGGTCCAAACCTCTTCCTCGATTTGCAGAATAGCCTCATTTGGAAATAGGTATTCTACTGTTTCGCCTCCTTCCACTGGGTGATCTGCTAGGAACTCTGCTACTGCTCTCCCATTGACAGACTTGCGAGTCACATACTTTAAATCAAATTCGGAAAGGAGAAGCAACCAACGGGCTAGCCTACCCGTAAGCTTTGGTTTCTCAAAGAGATATTTGATGGGATCTAATCTCGAAACTAGAATTACGGAGTGAGCTAACAGGTAGAGCCTCAACTTCCTGGTAGCCCATACCAAGTCTAAGCAAGCTCTCTCCAGCGGGGTGTAACGGGTCTCATAGTCCAGTATCTTTTTACTCAGGTAATAGATGGCTTTCTCCACCCTATCTTCAGATTCCTGATTAAACATGCATCCCACCGTCATGTTCATTACTGACAGATACAAAATCAACAGCTTCCCCAGCTCTAGCGGCTACAACAAGGGTGAGTTCTAAAGGTACTGCTTGATCTGCTCGAAAGAAAATTGACATCGGTCATCCCATTGGAACTTCTTTCCTTTCTTCAGAAGAGCGAATAGTGGTTCACAAGTCAAGGTTAATTTTGCGATAAACCGTCTTATGAATTGCACTTTACCCAAAAAGCCTTGCACCTCTTTTTCAGTTCTTGGTGGTGGCATTTCTAGGATGGCCTTGATTTTAGAAGGATCTACCTCGATGCCCCTCTGTGTGATCAAGAACCTCGGCATTTTCCTTGCTGTTACACCAAAAGTGCACTTCTGTGGATTCAACCTCAACCGATATTCTCTGATTCGTTAGAAGAATTTCTTTAAGGCGGTGTAGTGGCCCTCTTTTTCCTTGGACTTGACAATCATGTCATCCACATACACCTCAACCTCTTTGTGGATCATATCATGCAGAATTGTGGTTGCAGCCCGTTGATAGGTAACCCCAGTATTCTTCAAACCAAACGGCATCACCTTGTAGCAGTAGGTTCTCCACGGCGTAGTGAAGGCTGTCTTCTCTCTATCCTCAGGTGCCATCAGAATCTGGTTATACTTAGAAAATCCATCCCTGAAGGAGAGCAACGCATGGCTTGCCGTGAAGTCCACCAATTCATCGAATGTGCAGTAGAGGAAAGTCGTCATTCGAACTAGCTCTGTTCAGATCTCTAAAATCCACACACACCCGAATTCTGCCATCTTTCTTTCGCACCGGAACAATGTTGGCTAACCAAGTCGGATACTCAGATACTAGCAAGAACCCTGCATCTATCTGCTTGGTGACCTTTTCCTTAATCTTCAAAGCCCAATCCGGGCGTATTCTCCACAACTTCTGCTTGATGAGTTAGGCCTCGGGGTTAAGAGAGATCAGATGTTGTACAATTTCAGGATTGATTCTAGGCATGTCTTCGTAGGACCACGCGAAAACATCTTTGAAATCTTTTAATAAAGTGACAAAGCACTCGTGTTCCTTCGAAGACAACGTGGACCCGATCTGGACCAGACGCAGATCCTTCTCAGTACCTACATTAATTGGAATGATTTCAGCAACAAGGGGTTTTACAAACCTCTCCTCCTCTCGATCAGCCAAATGTTTCAAAACCAGAGGAATTCTTTCTTTGTTGTTTTTAGCAAAATTTTGAAAGTCATGATCAATGCAATATACAAGTGGCACAGAGAAGTACTCAAAAACCGCAGTGGTATTCTCATTCACAAGATCCAGCTCATCTAATTCCTCGGCTACAACCGACTCAAAAGAAAAGGAAAAAGATGACCTGGACAAAACTACGGCATCCGGGTTATCAACCCCAAGAATATCGGACTCCAACTCAGAAGAACTGGAATCTGATTCCGACTCCACAGACTTTGTGGAATCAAATTCTGGCTCACTACCTGATTCAGAACTGCTGGACAAAAAGCCCTTCTCTAGCTGCCAAATGAGAGAGGGTACGTCAGGTGCATCCAGAATACCATCGGAAGGGTCCACACCTGATTGGTCTTCGATCATGGAAACGGTTAGGTCATCTCCCAAGCTTTCCGAATTGATTTGAGGATTCGAAAGGAGACATGCCAGTGCTACTCCTATCTCAAGTTCACTGCTGTTGGACTCATTTTCTGTGCTCTGTTCAACCTTAGCAGTTAACTTAGTCTGTTCCTCTGTGGCTTCACCTTCTTGCAGCTGTTAGTCGAAGAAAATCTCAAAGCGGGGTAGACGCCGTTTCTCAGAGTTCAAACATGGCTCAGGAAAGTCGCAAAATAGGAACTCTTCCCCTTCCCAGACAAAGCGGCCGTTCAGAGTTCCTTGAATTGGCCTATGCACAAGCTCATAGTGCTTCCCCTTTGCTTTGCTTTGGCTCTTTCGACCATTACTTTCCTTTTCCTCACCCAATCCTCTTTGGTGGGCATATAGCCCAAGCTAAAGACATGAGGGTTATGTGGCATTTCGGCCAGTGCAATAATGCCCTTCCGGCCGCTTTTTCCTAATCCCATCTCGGGTATATGCTGTAGCTTGTTCATGAGATACACTGATTGAGCACTGACATATAAACCCTCATCAACAGCTAAGATATTTTGCACCACTCGGGCCTCAGCCAAGGTAAAACCAGACAAGAAAACATCCTTGTCGCCATGTACAATCTCTAATACCGGTGTAGTAACCTTTGGCAGAGGACGTATAGATGAATTCCCGAACACGATGGCTACCCCCTTTCCAAGAGGGTACTTCAACATTTGATGTAAGGTGGAAGAAACAGCTTTTACTTGTTGGAGCCAGGGTTGCCCAAGTAACAAGTTGAAAGTAGCTGGAACATCCAGAACGTGAAACTCAATATCCTGTTGGGCCGGCCCGACCTGTGTTCTGATTTGAACTGTTCTTACCACCTCTCTGCTTGTGTTGTCATAAGCCTGGATCACCTAGGCCGTTGGTACAAAATCCGGTGGCTTCAAGCCAATAGCATAGGCTGTGTGAGACAGACAAACATTGATTGCAGACCCAGTGTCAACCAATACAACCGGCACCCACTTCTCTCTACACTTAACTGAGATGTATAGTGGTTTGTTATGTGCAGAGCCTTCGGGCGGTAATTCCTTATCGGAGAAGATCAAAGCTGGCGTAGCGCCTCCTGGGAAGACAAGTCCCACCAGTTGTTTCGGTGTGGTGTCGACAGACAACTTTGCTTTATCCATCGCTGACATTACAGCTTGCTTGTGTACTCGTGAAGCCATAAGCAACCTCTAGATAGATATGTCTGCTTAGATCTTCCTTAACTTCTTCAACACAGCCTCTTCCTCTAACAGTTTTTCCCTACATTTTTCAGCCTCCTTGTCCTTTCCGGATGCTTCGAGTTGGTCTAAGTGTGGGGGCTTGAAGTACCGGCCGCTTCTAGTCATATGATCTACCTCCTCAGAATACCAAGTGTCGTCTGGCAAGTTCTGGCCCAAATCCTCATTGGTGTGGGCAAGATGCAGATCATCATTTTCCCACCATACTCCTCTGACAACCAACAAACAATTGTCCGGTTCCGTTGTAATTACTCTTATATCACACATCCCAGTTATCCCCCGCAGGGTGTTTGGCTTTTCTAGCTTTTTGACTATTCTCATCCCTTTTCCCGTTTAAATTGCATCAGTGCGGCTTCTTGTTTCGTATCAACAGTACTAACAATGCCCGATTCCTGAGCTGAATACTTAATACCAGTGCTCTCTGGCGGTTTCTCCTTGTCCTCGGTCGTTCCGGTCCTTGTAGCGGTTCCTGCTTCTGGCTCTTCCAGCTTTGGTTGAAGTCCCTCATCCATATCAGGTTCATCACTGAGCTACCTAGAGTTGTCTATCGACCTGTTCAGATCAAACCAGTCAATGTGCACATCTCCTGAATCTTGTTCATCGAAGAACTGTAGATTGTTGATGTCTTTCTTCAGGTCGGCTAAGTCATCTAATCCCTGGCTTGGGCCATCCTCCCAGACCACACTGACCTCCATTCTTGTTGGCAACTTCACCCCTGGTTTGGCCTGATTGGTTAGTATAATATAACGGCATGGGCTATATTCCTCCTCAGAAAAATCCACGGGGCCCTCAGGCACTGGATTGGTATTCTCCACCAAAGTTGATCTCCCTCCATCTTCCACTATCACCACCATGGGTTCAGTTTGGATTATTGACGTGTTCATCATGCACAAGTCTGTGCTCTCACGGATGAACAACGTCGACTTAGGCAGGTGAGAGGGGGTGATATATATATTGGGGTCGTAAAGGACGACCAGTGTATGGATGAGGTTTATTTGTCGGGGTGGAGGGGGTTGGTTATGTAGTGGGAGAGGATTTGTAGTGATGTTGGGTTTTTCAAGAGGTGCTATCACCTTATTGTCAATGAGATTTTGAATCTCATGACGTAATGTAAAGCATTGATTAGTATCATGACCATACTGTTGGTGAAAAACACAATATTTGGTCGGGTTGAGTTTCGGAAGGAGATGATCGGGCAGTGGGCGTTGTTCTAATAGCTTCAGATGCCTTTTTTTGATTAGGACCCTCAGGGCTGCAGATAAGGACATATGGAGTGGGGTGAAGACCCTCTGGCCTCAGGCCTGATGTACCGACAAAGGGGTTAGCAGTCTTGGGTGTGGTAGTGACCATCCTCACATCTGAAGGCCTTGCAGCTGCACTACTGCTAGTAGTCGCTTTGGAATTGCGTGTGAAAGCCCTCTTGGGCTACTCCTTCTCGTGGTCTATTAGACCCTGCTTCATTGCATCCTCAATTTGTACCCCTATTTCGTAGAGCTCAACAAAAGTAGACAAATGTAAGACTATCATCTTCTGTAATAATATTTCTTGCAAGTTACGAACCACCATTATGATCTGGTCCTTTTTAGATGGCCGGATAGTCATCATAGTGGCCTTGGCCCTCCACCGTGTCACAAAATTCGAGAAGCCCTCATTCGGCTCCTGGCGAGTTGCTTTGAGATCACGAGTAGTGATGTCGATCTGAGTGTTGCAGGAGTACTGCGTTATGAAGGCCTCGGCCATTTCCTCCCAGTTTCTCTTCACAGAGTCTTCAAGTTTGGCATACCAGATAGCCGCTATACCCGACGGGGTCTAGCCAAAGAGCGACAACTTCTGTAGTCTGGTGAGACCCATGCGTATTAAGATGTCAGAGAATAGCCGTAGATGGACCATAGGATCCTCGGAACTGTCAAACCGGTCTATATGCGGCATTTTGAATCTATCTGGCAACGTCACTACTGAATCAGTATAGCCATCCTTAATATCAGGGATCGAATTCACGCCCTATGCCCGTTTAAAGAGCTTTTCCAGCATGCTCACTTTTAGTGCAGTAGGGTCGACCTCGAATTCAAACGGCGCCTCTGTCGGATAAACCGGTGCCTTGGAGGTCTGAGGTGGGATAGGATCCGTCTGAATGCTAGCATTTCTTGGACATTGATTGTGACCCTAGGTGCCGGGATTCCAGTTGGGGGTGCATGGGATGCTGAGGCTACTGCAGGTTATGGCTACTGTTGTTGAAACCTTTCTATTACCTCTTCTTGGCGGGCTACAACCTCGGCTTGGCGAGTTGTGGTCTCAGCTTGTTGGGCAGCATCTAGCTGCATGTTCTCAATAGTCTGCTGGAGTAGATGAACCATGTCTTCCATGTTGACTGGAAGACTTTGAACTTCCAGAACTGGTGAATACTCTCTGTCTAGAGTAGAAGTAGATGATTGGGCCTGACTGGGCATAGACGAGGTAAACGGTGACTGCTGAATTGGTAAATCCTACCAAATCCTCCTCCGTCTAGTAACCGGCAGGAGTGAAACAAACACTGGTTGTCCCCTGACTAGATCCCCAGATCTACAAATCCTTCTAACTCGGGTCTAGAGTGCTTAGAGGGTAACAGAATCGCCTGAAGCAATTGTGAAAGACTACCTTGCAAAAAGAAAATAAAGCAAAAAGAAATAAAAATTAGAAACCGCACAGCACCTCGGCTCAGATAGAAACAACACGCAGTTGCAATCATAAGCTGGAGAACTGTACTCAAACACTGATTTTTGCCCCAAAACTAATACCCAGACTTGCAATTGATACATTCATTCTTGCAGAGTTTCACTTTAAAAGCACATATAAAGCAAGTGAGAGCCAAAACACCCTAATGATGGGGTAGGGTTACCCTGTCCTAATTTCGTCAGGAGCTAAGGATTCACTACGCAAAACAAGCAGTTTCAAACAATTCCTGTATTCGGGTGAGCAACCTGTCTTAGTTTGGAACAGTCTTTATGGTTTTCGATATGCAACTAGGCCGATTGGTCAAAAAAAGTACCTCAGCAAGACCACCTAATAGACCTCTCACACCTAACACCGAGAAGTGAAAGGAGGATCAAATGGTATAGCGGTAGTCCAAATCCAAGAGTTGTGTTCCCATCGTGGCAGAGCTCGCAACCGGTCAGCCTTTTGGCAAGCTTTTCCAAGCAAGCCTCCGGCAAACCGCTCAGGAATAGCAAATGGAAAACACTGTGACTCAGGCGCACCGATGCAAATGCAAAGAAACACATAAGTTTAGATAAAACAACATATCATGAGTTCGAGTCAAGTTCTCTAAATTCGCAGCAGAGTCGCCAGAAACTGTGGACTCGTCTTTTTCCGCGCCTTGTCTTTCGAAAAGGGTTTGAAAAGAAGGCCTCACAGTTTGGACTCCCGCGGTTCTGAATCTAGTCTCACAAGTGCAATGTGAAATTGATAATCACCAAAGAGTCCAAATCTGGCAAACTTTTTGGAAAATCGATTTTAAATCAAATAATGCCAAAATTGGACTGCTTTGACAGATACAGAGCCACCACCTAAATATTTTATTTTTAAAAAATTTAAAAAACCCTGACTTGTGCCGAAGGCCTCGTGTCCGTCATTACCAAAGTTGTTTTGGCTGGGGAACGTGGGTACGAAAGGGGAAGGTCATGAATTGACCACCCTCGTTCGCCCGATCAAAGATCGGCCTCTACTAATCATGATATGTTCTTTTATAAACATTATGTGTTCTTATTCCGATTATTAAACTAACCTTAATATGTGATGCACACAAACAAGTATAGACTAGTTTACTTAATTTGGAACAACTCAACTCATATTTGTTTTTGAAAATGGTTTGAAGTTGCCACCTCAAGTGGGCTTAAAGATGCGGATTTGCCACCAAACATAGTGGGCTTAAAATATGATTTGCCACAAAAAGTGGGCTTAAAACATACATTTGTTGAATTGTTCCAATTCAAACAACAAACCTTGATCCACAAGTATTCATGTAGTTTGACATTTAAGCACATAGCCTCATGGAAAGCATGCTAATCATGGCGACATGGCAAGCACACTCATGCAAGTATGCTAAAGCATAAAAACTTACCGAGTTCTCCGAGCCAAAACAGAAACTAGTTAGAAAGATGCATGCAAAGAATACAATTAATAGGCTCGGCTACTAATATGGCATATGGATCGATTTGCACAACATGCGATTAAACACGTATTCAAAGAAGTACTGAAATTGCAATGCAGTTTGAATGATGAGCCGAGCCTCGGTGCATGCAAGACAAATGAATGGATGCAAGCATGCGATATGCTAATCGAAATATGTAGGCATAAGGTATGCTAATTGAAATATGATCCCAAATCTAACCATCGAAAACGATTAAATAAAAGGGAGAAAGATGTGGGGTTGGAAGACATACACACACGCACGCACACTTATTACAACATTATGCTCTCGCGAAGGAGGGTCCAAAATGAATAAGCTAACCAACTAGCTACTCTAATTAAGCCAACTAATTATTACAAACTGAAAACAAATAACTAGTTAAACTAACTAATTATTACAAACTGAAAACGAATAACTAGTTAAACTAACTAATTATTTACAGCACTTAATTAGCCATAACTAACTAATTACAACACGCATTCAAACTACATATTTAAACACTAAATAAGCTTAAAATGCAAGGGAAGCTCATGCACGCGCTCGGTTTCCACTCGAAAATGCACTGCCTTGCTGTTGAATGCCTCTGTTTGCACATCTGAACACCAAAGAAGCTGTCCACTTCCAGAACACATTTGCTCCACCTCAGGAACACATTGTGCAAATTTCATTGGTGGCCGATAGAGGGCTTGTCGGCTACCAATGGTGGCCGGTCGGCTGCTAGTGGTGGCCGGTCAGCCACTGATGACATGAACTCCTCTTTTTGCTGCAATAGAGAGTAGACAGATCAAAATAGTGTATTCTCACAGATTATTTGCACACTTTGCCTCTCGTTTTCATGGGAAAATCAAATGAGGGACAAAATTTGGGTTTACAAACCATCAATCAAGCAATTTCATTGCATGATGGTTTGTGAAACCAATTGTGCAAGTTCAATAAATGCAAAATGAGACCAAAGGACCATCACCCTATCATGCATGATCAAGGGCAATGGTGACCACGAAAAATCATCACTTTTGAGTATGAAATGTCTCATTTTCCTTGTGTTCAAACTAACGTCCGATTTGAATACATGCAATGCAACACAAAAGATGTTTATCTTGCCTCTTTTACTTGTCCAATTTTGTTTACTCATTTTAATTACCAAAACCATTCTTTAATTGATTTGTCCATTCGTGAGTGTCCTCTAATGGAAAGATGGCTCAAACCACAAGGTGCTTTGGGCATGAAAGAGGCATTACACTATTGGTAATGAACCCCCTAAGGGATTAAACCATTAGGTGTAGCACCTCTATTTCACACTTAAGCAAACAAGGGGTTCAAAACCACTTTCAAAACAAACAAAAGAGTGAACAATGGAGGGAGATTGCAGAGATTTTAAGTACTAAAATAAAGGGCAAAACAACACTAAAACATGCTATTAACTCAAAACAATGATAGTTAAAGCCTTAAAACACTAAGTTAGTGAAGGAATTTACACTACAACTATGCAAAACAAGCCTCAACTGAACTAACCAGCCCAAACTAGAGCCAAAATAGGTTATTTCAGAGGCAAAAACATGCTGGACTTAAAGCTAAATTAAGCTAGAAAAACATGCTAACATGTGAAGCTATCTAGACATGCAAACAAGACACAAGGAGGGGAGGCTAACCCCTCTTATTTTGAACTTCAAAATGAGGTTTTTACCATTGAAAAGCCTCTGAAATTCAGTGGTTAAAAGGCTCAAAAAAGTTGATTTGAAAGTGACAAAAGATGGTACAAAAGCTTAACAAACAAAGGAGCAAGAATGGTGGACCACCCCCTAACTCAAAGAGACCTCAAATCAACACTTTTAAGTCACAAAAATAGATGTTTTGACAGTTCAAAATCAGCCCAAAAATAGTTGAAATAGATGGCAAAACAAAGATACAAAATAAGTTTAAACAAGGCAAGTACTATACCTTTGAAGCAAAGTACAAAATAGCCAATAATCCAAGCTCAAACCACCATCTAGAGCTCAAACAAGACTCCAAGTAATCTCAGCCCAAATGTGAGAGTATTTGGTTAAGGGTTGATATGCAAAAGCTAAGGACTTGTGAGCAAATGTGTGCAAAATATCAAGAGACAAAGAGACATTTTTGCTCTAATTTTTCTCACCCTCCAAAATGAGGGAGGAACCCTCCTATATATAGAAAAACCACCCCTTGAGCTTAGAAACATCTTACCATACACGTGTATGGAGATCCATCTCAGTGTGCAATAGCTGGCACAACTGTCAATAAATATCTGGAAAAATGCACTGGTGGCTGTCGGCCACCACTGATAGTCGACCAACCACCACTAGTGGCCGACCGGCCACACCCATGGCCGACAGCCTTGGGTGGTGGCCGACAGGTCACCAGGAAGGCCAGACACCAAGTTTTGGTCCAAAACAAGGCACAGAAAGAACAAGGTTCAAAGGCTCAAAGATAGGGCATTCCGCCGAGGACTTCGGGCGCTCAAAACGAACACAAACACACAATCATCAAGTGCACGAACGATGACGTCAAAGTTTTAAAGACGATCAAAAATGGGATGTCTGCACTCAGACCTCGGCCTTTTGAGCGGTTGGGAATCAGATGCTTTGACCTCGGCTGGCCTTTTCTCGACAGCCGTTTTACTCTTCTCAACCTCAGCCAATTTCGAAATTATCACAGTGTCCTCAGATTCAATCTGAGTCACTGTGGCCTTGGCTTTGGCCTTCATCAATCTTTTTAGCTTTGGTTTTGATTGGGATGGAGAAGACGAGGATTGCACCGTCACAACCCTTGGGATGTTGGCTAAAAGGTCTTTAACAACTGCCGATTTTGCGGCCCATTTTGTTGGTAGTAGAAGCGACTGTTACTTTGGTACCAAAATGGATTGCTGGAAGTACAGTAGGTGGGTTTACAGGATCATAAGCCGACGCCTCAGAACCTTGACGTTTGCGGCTACGAGTTCTGCCTGCTGGTACATTTAGCAGAGCTCGACGTTGGCGTCGGCGCTGTGATGTAGGGATAAGTTAGGGAGCAGACGTTGATGCAACCTCAACTGGATTAGAAGATGAGGCTTGGTCTAGCCTTGGTGAGAAGGTGACTGTTGGATTTCTAGCAAAGGGAGGAGTCCTGCTCCTCTTGGGAACGTCGGACAAGGTAGATTTGTAAGTTAGAATATAGTTGAGCAGCAGAGGGGCTTTGCGCTGGTCAACCGGCAAGCCCAGCAGCCTTTTCAAGTCCTTGTTGGGAAAGAATGACTGGTGAAAATCTTTTGAGGGTTTAGGGAGAGCTGCAAGAACAAAATTCATACATTAGAACATATAAGGGGAATAAAGTGATAAGTCTTAAAGTAGAAAAGTTGAGATTTGGTTCTTACCCTTATCCTCTTTAAACACCAATCGGCGTAAAGGATAAAGATGAAGGTCGTCATTAGGTGCAAATTCCCAATTGCTTGAGACGATGAAGTAATCATCTTCAGCACCTTTGTTGGAGTTTATAAGCTGTGGATCTCGACTTGAGGTAATAGATGTAGTCTTTTTTGGATTTCAGGCCACACATGGTATAACAATATTGGATGTCGGCTAGTGTTATCCTAGCATTTTCTCGGCTAGCTAGAGCAATTATACCATTGATGACCCTATAGGAGTTAATGGCCAGTTGCATCGGGTTGAGCTTGTAATAATGAAGGATTTCTCAAAAAAGAATGTCTAGAGGAAACCTAAGTCCATACTCTATGAAAGTAATTACTGGGAAGGGCATGGAATCCCCATCAGGCATGATAGAGTCCTCCTCCCCTGCCAGCTTAAGATGAACATCGGCTGGGATGAAAAACTCTCGACAGAAATACTCTATTTTTTCTGGGGTATCTACCCTCCACCTGAACATACCCATGATGTCGGCTAAAGGAAGAAGGTGCGAGATTTCAGAAGAGAGTGGTTAGTGTGGGTTTGAAAGGCCTTGGCTAAACCCTAAACAGGAACTGGGTCAAGGGTTTTTCAAGATCTAGGGGAATTTGTTTTAATTTTCCTGGAGATAGTGATTTCTATCAAAACCCAAGGCCTAGATCTATACGGAAATAAGAAATCAAGGGAAAAATCTGGAAATAAGCAAGAAAAACAAAAAAAGAGCAATGATTTAGACTCAAGAAAACAAACGGAAATTCAAGAACACTGTGTAGGTGTGTGCAGCTGTGCAAAAGTCAAGAACAGTGACAAACTATTAAAGCATCAAACACATGAACAGTGCGTACGTGTGCACAAGGGCCATGAACCGTGTATGTAGACCCAGAGACAGATTGAACAACTAAGTTACAAACAAGCACATTTGGCACCCAAAATGATGAAATTCAAAGTACAAGTAAAGATTCAAAAACAAAAACAAATTCACAATGGCAGCAAACAGCGTATAAACATGTAATAGAGTTCGAAATGAATCAGAGACCAAACTTAAGGGGGAAGGAATTGTGAACTTACTGAGTGAAATGAATGCCGATATGAAGGTCGCAGGAGTTAGATGACAAGAATGATCGAAAGCAAATGATGAAAAGTGCGCCAGAGGTGGTAAATATAGTAGTGGTAGAGCTCGAAAGGAACGACAATGGAGGATTTGGGAGAGAAGCTTTAGGGAGAGAAAGCTTGAGCAAAAATGAAGGAATGCAAAGTGAAACGAAAAAGAGAGAGAAGTTGTTTTTGTTAAAAATTCGAAAGGGCGGCAAACCATAATGGAATGCCTTGGACGACGTGTTTGTCAGGCTATGTGGGCAAACGCGACGTGATCTGATAGCGCGTGCCAGGTACGAACCAATAAGAGTGCGATGCATAGAGAAAATGGTTAAGTAAACCGTGCGTGACAGCTCATGCGCAGATAAAACTAGTGGAGTTATTAATTTAACGAAACAAAAACCTCAGGTATAGGAGCGATCTCAGTTAAGGAACTTGAAGAACTTGGTTCTTGGTTCTTGGTCATTGATAAAGTAGACTGCAGAGTCTTGGCCATGAGAAGCCGACGTGTGATGATATCGGCCATGAAAGATGGAGTAAGTCTTAGTCGACTTGCTATGTGAACAAACGATTTAGGTTCCATCACCTTAGGATGCCGAGGTAATAGAATCTGGAGGGCAGTTGTGGAGACATATTTTGTGAATAACAACACGTGGCCTAGGTGACGCCGAAGTGTCAACTGAGGTGCCATGTGTCTTGGTCATGATGCTGAAGGTGATCTCGGCTAGGCCGGGGTTATCTGCAGAGATATCGGAATCTGGGATGAGCAGATAAGGGACAAGAGTCCTAGAATGGGGGAGGACCTCAGTCTGGATAAAGATAGAACTCTTAGGGAGTTTATCTCTATCTAGCTAGGAGTCCAAGATGAGTATTGAGCCAAAGTCCATTGAAGATAGGCTTTTACAGGGATCAGGTTAGTGCTAGTTATAAAAGTAAGGCACCTTCGTGGGTCTAAGGTACGTTTTTTGTATTCTGACTAGTGAGTTAAGCACTATTTTCTATCTTTGAGAGATAACTGAGTACTGACTTGATTGTCAGAGTGCCCCCGGGTGGACGAACCATCGTCGGAGTCTTATCTTTCTGTAACAGGATTGTTCGGGCGTGATTTATTCTGCTTGTGCTCTCCTGCTGAGTTCCTGTTTAGCAGTGTGGTCAGAAATCAGCACCCGCACCATGTTAATAAGTTCTAGATTACCTCAGAACTTGTGGGGGAAAACAATACTTTCTGCTAATTATATACTTAATAAAGTACCTCAAAAGAAAGTGAATCAAACACCTTATGAAATGTGGCATAGGAGAGTACCATCCTACAAATACTTAAAAGTGTGGGGGTGTTTGGCTAAAATGGTTATTCCTAGTCCTAAAAAGACTAAGATATGTCCTAAAACCGTTGATTGCATTTTCATTGGTTATGCTAAGAATAGTAGTGCATATCGGTTTTTAATTCATAAATCAGAACATTCTGAAATGCATGTAAATACTATTATTGAATCTCGGAATGCATCATTCTTTGAACATGTATTTCCAAATAAGACTGGACAAGAGACTAGTAATAATAAAAGATTTTATGAAGCTATTACCAGTCATGATCAAGAACAAGATCAAGATCAAGAACAAGAGCAAGAGCAAGAGATAGATCAAATTGATGAAGAAGAACCTAGGTGTAGTAAACGTGCTAGAACCTCAAAATCTTTTGGTCTAGATTTTCTAACATTTTTGTTAGAAAATGAGCCTTTAACTTTTGAGGAGGCTATGTCTAGTCCTGAAGCTCCTTTATGGAAAGAGGTTGTAAACAGCGAAGTTGAATTCATCCTGTAAAATCAGACTTGGGAATTGGTGGATTTACCACTAGGGTGTAAATCTCTTGGATATAAGTGGATTTTCAAAAGAAAAATGAAAGCAGACAGATCAATTGACAAATACAAGGCAAGACTTGTGGTCAAAGGTTTTAGACAAAAAGAAGGTCTTGATTACTTTGATACATACTCACCAGTTACTATAATAACATCCATTAGAATGCTAATTGGTATTACATTGTTGTACAATCTAGAAATTCATCAAATGGATGTGAAAATCGCTTTCTTAAATGGTGAGTTAGATGAAGAAATTTACATGGAACAACTAGAAGGATTTTATGTTCTAGGAAAAGAAAAGAAAGTGTGTAAATTGGTTAAATCATTATATGGTTTAAAACAAGTGCCAAAGAATTGGCATGAGAAATTTGACAAAGTAATGATGTCAAATGGATTCAAAATTAATGAATGTAACAAATATGTTTATATTAAAAAACAAACAAATGCTATGTTATAGTATATCTTTATGTGGATGATATGTTCATCATAGGTAGTAATAATAACATGATTAAAACTATCAAGAAAATATTGAATAAACATTTTGACATGAAAGACATGGGGATTACTAATGTAATTCTTGGTATGAAAATTACCAAAATATCAGAAGGCTATGCTTTGTCACAATCACATTACATTGAGAAAATACTTGATAAATTTAGCAAAGATGACAATCATCTTGCTAGAATACCTGTGGATGTTAATTTGTTTCTTTCTAAGAATGTACAAGAAAGTATTTCTCAATTAGAGTATACCCAAATTATTGAAAGCTTAATGTAATTGATGAACTGCACTCACTTGAATATAACTTATGCAGTAAGTAAACTAAGATATACGAGTACTCTGAGAGTAGAACACTGGAAAGTTATTATAAGGGTTCTTAGATATCTCCGATTACTCGTAACATTGGGCTAAATTATACTAGATATCCAGCAATACTTGAAGGATATTGTGATACAAACTGGATATCGGATACTAAAGACTCAAAATCCACTAGTGAATATGTCTTTACACTTGGTGGGGCGGCTGTATCTTGAAAATTTTCCAAACAGACTTACATTGCTAGGTCTACTATAGAATCAGAATTTATAGCTTTAGATTAAGCTAGGGAAGAAGCAGAATGGCTTCGTCACTGCCTTGAAGATATTCCAATGTGGCCAAAACCGATGCCTACTATATGCATACTTTGTGATAGTCAATCAGTAATTGGTAGAGCACAAAGTCATATGTATAACTGTAAATCACAACACATTCGTTGTCGACATAACACCGTAAGACAACTACTCTCTAATGGAATTATTTTCATTGAATATGTGAAGTCTAAAGACAACATAGCGGATCCACTAACCAAAGGTTAGCAAGAGAGTTAGTTGAAAACTCATCGAGGGGAATGGAACTTAAGCCTATCAAATAAGAGTTACCACAACGGCAACGTAACCTAGTTGACTGGAGATCCTAAGATCTAGGTTAAAAGGGACAACCGAGTTGTGTATGACTTATAAGGATCACTAGGAGTCAAACTTTTACCCATTTCTATGATGAAATAGTGATGTCTGCACCGTTTTAGATTAAGTAAAACTTTTAATGATTCTTATATCTAGGAATACCTGGTGGAGTATGGCAGGATACTCTTCATAAGAATCACCCATATGAGTGTGAACTGGGCCGGTTCTATAAGATTTGTGAAATACTACAATTCTCTAGAGCACTCATGAAAGATCAGGTTGTTCAGGATCAAAATGAACACAATAGTGAGAACTAAACTGTGTCTGGTAATATATTGTGTGAGTTCTATTGTCTTGGTTTACACAAATGGATGAACAGTTCAAGACATCATGTTCACTAGTTAGCTAGTAAATCCGATAATGTCTCACAAGGGAAGGTTCAAAGCCAAAAGTTACCTATCCTTTGCAGAATATCTCTAATTTCTGTATTCTTTATAATTAGATTATGTTGTTGTATTTTCTCTCCGTCAAATTCCATTCATGTGGGGGATTGTTGGAATTATGGTTTTTATAGACTTATTTTGGGCAAACTTTGAGCCTAAAATTGAGTGGGTCCCACACATCTTTTGGGGTGGGTCCAAAGGGGTGACGTGTTCCTTGTTACATGGCAAGTCACACGATGAAAACGGTTCATCAAAACCATTTATGAGTGAATGGGAAATTGACGTCGTTTTCGGGTTCGTGGAATAGGAAATTGAAAAAGTAAAATGTGAGTTTCCTTGAAATAGTTAACCCACATTGGAAACTTAAAAGAACTTATGTGTGTATATAAGTTTTAGGTGACAATACTTGGGTTGGGCCCCAAGGGGCACCCCAAGTTTATATAAGGGAGGAATTATGGACAAAGTGAACCTTGGCTCAAACCACCACACACACGCTGTCACTGCTGTCCATCCGACCGACCGACCGGGCGCGGGTGTGGGTTGAGGGTTGAGTCGGTTCTAACATTAATTTTTTGGACAATATTTATTTAAATTTTTTCAAAAATTCTTGTGGAAAAATTATTTTTTTCTGAACAAAATTAATTCAAAATTTTTGCCAAATTTGAATTCAAATTTTCTGTCCAATGAAACCTCCTCCGGTCCAATTTCCAACAGATTTGAAACTGCACAGTTCAGACAGATTCAAACAGTTCCAGCAGTTCGGACAGATCAAACAATTCTAACAGATCTGTTGAAATTTGAACTGCACCTGTTCAATTTAAAATTGTATTTGTTCGGTTTGAATTTCTTACATGTTCAGCCCTATAAATACCAGGCCATTTCCAGTAGTCAAGGCATTCCGAAAATTATCTTCTTGCCTTCCTTTTGCTCTCTTGCACACATATATTCTTCATATTATTTTAGGAAAAAATTCTGAGAGTATAGAACACAGGTTTGGTTTGCCGTACAAATAGTTTAGAGTGCTACTACAATTTGTGTAGATCATTGTATCTTGGGAGATAGACGCCATTTATCCGTAAGCACCAAAACGAGACGAATCTGTCTTAAGGACATAGTATCACACACTCGATTTGATCTTTTAAAGTTTTATTCGGTTCGGTAAAATAAATTTTGTGAGTAATTTATTTTTATTTATTTGATTTGGTTCAAATTATTTATTTTACACAAAAGACTGTTCCAACATCCACGCCTAAATTGAACAGAACCCAATTTACCTCTTTCACCATCGTCTTTACCTTGGAACTGCTTTACCCAACGTTGAATTCACAATGCCGATGTCGAATCCACGACAATGAGCCACTCTGAAATCCACCAAAGTTTCAGGCCTAAGTTCTCAAGAATCCACCGTAGAACACCTCTCACTTTTGTGAATGAAATAATAAAAACAAACCACTTGATGATGTCAATATAAAGCTTGTAGATCTATTGATCACTCTCAAATCATCAAGGAAACCAATATATAAACACCTTCTAATATATAAAACGTTAGTAGCTCTCATCTATGAGAATTTGAAGAGGTTTAACCTTAAAAATAAAAAACAGAGCATTTATACTAAACAAAGTTGCAAAGACTACTCAAGGGCTCATTTCATCCTCAAGCGGTGTGACTAAAGGCGGTCCTCACACATAGGCCAATCGCTCGAGCGCAATATCCACCGTTTGAGCAGTGAAACATATTTCCCAAAAGTTTAGTTTATATGCAAAGATACTAAATGATCCACTTCACTACTTGAGGATACAAAAGATTGCTCAAATGGTCAAACCACTTTAACTTTCTTCTTGGCAAACAAGGAATGCTCAAGATACGGAATGTTAACACAAACTTCTCTACACATGCACAATTAGGGTTGGATTCGCATTTAAACACTCACAATCTCATTGAAACAAAAGAGCAAATAAAATTACAACTAAAAGGAGTTTTATCAAATAGGATTGCTAATTACAAAAACTTAATAGAGAACATGAAGAATCTAAGACCCAAAACGGTGACCTGAAGAGATTGATGGATTAATCTGGGACAGAGAGAAAGTGAGAAGAGATGCGATTAGATGGGGTTATGGTTGTGGGTTGAGGAGAGAAGATGAAAGAGGTGGAATTGGAGTCGAAGCGGATGAGAGAGAAAGAGAGGTTGTTAATGGTGTGTGGGGAAAGGCATTGTATTTCGAATAAGGACTAGTCACAGCATGGTGACAAAGAGAAAGGGAAAGAATGAGTGGAAATGAAGAGTGGACATGAGTATTGGGTTGTAAATTAGAGGTTTTAGCAGGTAAGCGACGGAGATAAAGAGGATATGAAGATGGGAAGAATGAGGAAGATGAGATAAAAAGGAGGAAGATGAGGAGAAAAATGAGATAAGGATGAGGAGAAGGAAAATGGTGCCAATAGAGGAATGTGGTGGTAGTAGAGGGGGAGGCATGGATAAGGTAATTGAGTGTACTATGTTTGTGTTATGGAAATGGGTAAATATGAAGATTTGAATCTTGATCTTGTTTGAACTTCAATGGCTTTGATTTAGTTACAGAGAGAGTGAGAGAGATGAGAGTAGCATGTGATGCCCACACAGATTTGGGGCAACTGAGGCAAATATTGTCCCAAGCCATTACACCTCATTCGGGGGGAAAGGGGGGAGATTATTCGGTTGACGTAGTAGAACTTTTTTAGTCATTAAACTTAATAAAAAATGGTATTTTAGATACTTTATGTATATTTACATTGAGTTTAATAGCTAAAATATTCTTTTATGTCAATTATATTTAAAAAAAATAGATTAATGGTTTAGATTGAAAAAAAATTAAAATATTAAAATTTAAATTGACAAAATAAAATATTTAGAACTTATTTTATTAAAAGGCTCAAATCCAGAGATTTTTTTTTTTTTGGTAATTGTCCTCTATTTTTATATTGTACAAATCTCATTAAATTTGAAGAACGATCGGCGTTATTTTTATCATTTCCTTTAATGTGAGGGTAAATTAATTAAAATTTAAATTTTGTTGACAACCTTAATATGTCTAACATGAGTGGTCAGTGTCATTTTAGTAATTTCGTTAAACCTAAAAAAAATTACAGTGTGTTTGGTTTGAGTTTTCTGGATTAAGTTTTTTGAAAACTGAGTTTTTTGGTTCTTGTATTTTTTTATTTTTAGTGAATATTTTTAAAATTTTAAACATTTTTTTTACCTTTTTAGATGTACCTTACTTAGATGTATCTAAAAAGTAAAAAAAAAAAGTGAAAAAATATTTTAAAAAATTAAGAAATACATAAAAATATAAAAAAATGTACTGAATTCTTGTATTTTTTTTTGTATTTTTGGTATTTAGTGAATTTTTAAAATGTTTTTTTTACAATTTTTTTTACTTTTTAGGTGTATTTATGTTAGGTGTGTCTAAAAAGTAAAAAAATTGCATAAAATATTAAAAAAATTCAGTAAAAACAAAAAAATAAGAAAGTAGAATTTTCTAAAAACTGTTTTTAGAAAAATAGAACCAAACATAGCCATATTCCATATTCATAATTTGTAGGTTAAATCTCACGAATCATAAATTATAAAAATTTCTTCCCTCATGGGATGAATGCACTCATAATGATAATAATCCCGATTTGTAGCTCGAAACTTATGGGGCTCGAATGGCCCGAGTCGAAAAATGAAGACGTTTTGATTTTTTTTTTTTTTCTTTTCTTTCTCTTTCTCATTTTTTCTTGAAGATGCAAAAGATGAAAGTGAAGAAGGAGAAGAAGAGGAAGTTGGAGCTGGAGCTGGAGCTGGACAGGTTCTGGACAGTTTCATCAACATCAACAATCATCAACACATTATCATCATCAATAATTTTTATTTTTTTTCTGATCCTGATCTACTTAGGAAAAAAAAAAGGAGAGATCTTGTAGCAATTCTTATCAAAAAAATTGTAGGGACTGCAGTACATCTTCATCAACTTACAACAAAAAAAAAAAAAAAAAAAGAGAGATTGGTGATACCCACATCATCATCATCTTCATTATCTTCATTAAATCTAGATCTACTGGAAAGGGGATCACCGACATCAACATCTTCATCAACAATTTTTTTTTTTTCCTTCATCTTCAATCTAGATCAACATCTTCATCAACAAATTTTTTTTTTTCCCTTCATCAACAATCTAGATTTTGAACATCATCATCGTCTTCATCATCTTCAACATCATCATCATCTTCACCATCTTCATCAAATCCAGATCTACTGGAAAGGGGACATCATCGACCGCCATCACCGCCATCACTGGCGATCACCGACCGCCCCCTTCTCTCTTCCTCTTCTCTCCTCTCTCTCTCTCGCCTTCTCTCTTCCTCTTTTTTTCTTCTCCTCCTCTCTTGCTCTTTTCTCCTCTCTCTCTCTTTTCTGTCTCTTTATTCGAAAAGCAAGAAAAGGAGAAGGCAAAAAAAAATCGAAGCCCACAACGACGTCATTTTGAGTTTCGAGCCAAATTCAAGCCACCAAATTTCGAGCTACAGATCATTTTTCTAATGACAATTCCCTCATGAATGCACTCATTACAATAACTCAAGTGGCTAAAATTAAAATTTGAATTTTCTTTTAAATTTATTTAAAATAATATATTCATTTTTCATGTCAAATCATAACAGTGGCATAGAAATTGATAAAATACTAAAATTTTATAAAATAATAAAGTTTGAAAGTACAACTTTTATCACTGTTGAGTCAATGAGAGCGAAATACCATCTTGGCGATGAGAAGTTCGTTCTGATACTACCAAGTGGTGTCTTACGTATCTTCTGATTGGCTAATTCATAATTTTGTATTGAATAATTAGAGAATATAAATAGGTAAAAAAATTTATAATTCAACAGAACTATAATTGCATGATATTCTTGACTTAACCAATAATTTTTCCTTGGCAATGCCTCAGGTAGATCTTAGTAATGGATTAGATGGTACAGTTTACGTTTAATTTGAATTATTTATTTTATAAAATTTATTGAATAAATTATTTATACAAAAATTAAGTTGATGGAACAATATTATTGGCAAAAATATCTAATCAATTTAATTTTTTTATATAAATAATACATTAAATGGAATTTATAAAATAAACTATTTTAATTATTGGGTGGGTGGTTTACAGAAAGCAAATTGTACTTTTCAATCCATTTACAAGGACGGTAAGGAAGTCTTAACCTAATCTCTATTTTATTAGGGTCTATTCGGAAAATTGATTAAAAATTAATTTTTTAATTTTTTATTTTATTGAGTCACATCATTTTTTCTTTTCTTTTTTTTTTTTTTTTTACATTCTTAAAAAAAATAAAAAAATAATTTTTAACCTAACCCCTAAAATAGCACACAACTCACTCATGAAATTACGTGAGACATTTTCCTGAGCAAATTATCCTTGTAACTATTACATAACTGTTGATATTACATAACTGTCCAAGGTTTTTTTCCAAATTTTTTCCTTCCATCTACATTTAATATATATATATATATATATATATATTTAAAATTAGGATGGTGATAGAGAGCTTTAAAATTAAAATTCTATGAGCTTTAGTGATTTGGCCAAAAAAAAAAAAAAAAAAAAAGCCAAAACATCACCTCACCATTAGAGCTTTATTAGAACTATCAAATTAGAGCTCCCAAATATTATTATTAAAAATAATAGTTATAGCAGCCTTTTATTCAAAAAACAGATTGTTGTCCAAGTTCATGGGTTCACTGTGAGTTTCATTTCGATAATTTAAATAATTCATTTTATAAGACATTTTGTGTATCGTTAAAAAAAAAAAAATAGATCGATCCAATGATTATAACATATTTAATTTAGGAAAAATTACTTACATTTGGTAATTGCAAAAAATTATTATGTATATGTGGAAAAGTTTATGATTTTATTAATATTGATAAAGTTTACCACCAATTTGTAATTATTTTTCAATTTACACATTGCTTTGAAATTCCCTCTTCAATTTATTACGTTTATCCAAAATAAATAAATAAATGACAAATGTATTTTTTAAAATAGATCATCTATTTTTTTTTTTTTTGTGGCAAACATAATAAAATAAAGAAATTACAATTATCGAATAAATTTAATTTTTTTCATAAATAATATACATGACATATCCTGCACAATGAATTATTTAAATTATCAAAACATAACAAATAATAGCCCTCATAAGTCTAAACAACATTATCTAATCCAGATTTAAACTGAGAGAAATTCAATCCTTTATTTAAATTTCCTTTTTATGTACATGCATGGCGTGGCATATGTGCTTAACTTTCTAATATAATAAAATAAAATAAAAATAAAAACACCCCCACAAATATAGCAATTAATCTTATATTAGGGAAAATTATATAGGGATCTTTTAGAAAGTGGGTTATAATCCACTTTTCAGATTATAACCCATTTTTCTCTCTCACAAAAAGAGATAAATGTCGTTCACCTAACACAATAATCATTTATCATATTTTAGAATTATTATGTGATTGTATTTCTTTACCAATCATCATTTATCACATTTTTTTTTTATATTTCTTAATCACTTAATACAATATCCCACTTACCTACCCTCTCCTACGATTAGTTAGTCATGTCCATCGTCACCCCCACCACAACACTGACCAACGAAAACCACCAGTCCAAAAGTCAAATGTGGAACCTCTCTATTTTTTTGACAGAGAGAGAGAGGGCATCACTCACTAGTGATCTGCTATATATTTTTGGTTCTCATCTCTCTCTCTCTCTCTCTCTCTCCCCATATCTATCTAACTATCTTTTGCAGCGATGAGAAAACCTTGTTGTGATAAAAAAGATACAAACAAAGGAGCATGGTCGAAGCAAGAAGACCAGAAGCTCATTCATTACATCCACATCCATGGCGAGGGTAACTGGCGTTCGCTCCCAAAAGCTGCAGGTAATAACCTAATCCAAAAATAGAGAGATGCTTACCTTAATCTTATTCTTATTCTTATGATTTTTATTTTTTTTCTCCTTTTTGAAACCAGCATAGAGTACTATATATATAGAGTTAATCTTTCTTCACATCTTTTTTTTTTTTTTTTTAATTTATATATATATATATATTTTTTCTAAATAATAAATAAATTTGTTTTTGCAAATTGAACAGGTTTGCTTCGCTGTGGGAAAAGTTGTAGACTGAGATGGATAAACTATCTAAGGCCAGACATAAAACGAGGCAACTTTGGTGAAGATGAAGAAGACCTCATCATCAAGCTCCATGCTCTCTTAGGAAACCGGTAACCTAATCATCTATCATCGTCACATCACCCAATTTCAATGCAATTTTTATGCTACTTATTCTTTTTCTTCCCCGCATTTTAATACTTATCTTTACTTTTCTGTCTGTAGGTAGTCAGTACATACCTTGTAGGCTTTGGTTTGTTTTCGACAAATAAATTTTAGAGAAATTTTTTTAAAATTTTGTTTAGTTTAATAATTTTGAAAAAAAAAATTTCAAAATCACTTTTTATTTTCTACACATCAATCAATTATTCTTTTTCTCTCCTTTTTTTTTAATCATTTTTTTTTCTTATACACGTCTATTCAAGTACAATAAAATATCAAATCATCCTAAACTCCTACATTCCAATACTATTTTTAAAATATAAAACCAAACAAATTAAAAAAAATTCTAAACTCTTTCTCCAAAATTTTTTTATACCGAAGCAAACACATGTTTTGAATTTTATTCTTCCAATATTGATATAGACTGACGTACAATTTAAAATGAAAAGCACACGATTCACAACTAATGCGAGTGGTTTGACAACATATAAAGCTAATTTTTACAAGATATGATTTTTCCTTAATCAAGCTTAATTCTTGATACATATGGTTGGATACTTTGACAACTTTAAGTTGCAATCAATATCAATATTTAGAAGTAATTTGAAATTGGAGATGATTTCTCTCCAGCATGATCCAATTGCAGAAATATTCTTGGGTTCATTGGGTTTACTGCAGGGTCTATTTGGTGATCCAATCAGCTTTATAGGGCCACAAAAAAATTCATGTAAAAAATAAGATTGATCAAACCTCAACCACATGATCAGATCATAATTGTCTTATATATAGAATTAAACAAATATGATTTGGAAACTAAAAAAATATTTTTCTAAAACAAATATAATTCAATTATTTGACTATAGATGTTCAATTAATTTAATCTTTTTGCATAGATACTTTTCATGTAGACCCTACAAATCTATAGTGAATCTCAAAATGAACTCACTAAACCCAACAACATCTGTCTAGTTTTTTTTTTTTTTTTTTTTTTTTTTTTTTTTTTTTTTTTTATCAGCAAAGAAAATCTTTATTGATGAAAACATACAAGGTATGATAAATTACATCAATCTAACAACATCTGTCTAGTTAGATCATCAACTGAAGAGAAGAACAACCCTTTAACAAGTTTCATGTTGTGAGTGCAATTTGTTTAGATATAATTACATACATATATATATATATATATATATATATATTGATGAATGAAAATGATGATGTGGTTAACTAGGTGGTCTCTGATAGCTGGAAGATTGCCCGGACGGACTGACAATGAGGTGAAAAACTACTGGAATTCTCATATAAGGAAAAAGCTAATAAGCAAAGGTATTGATCCTCGTAAACATACCCTCAGGCACTCCATTAATGTTCACCATCATCCTCATCAACCACAACCTGTACCAAACTCAAACCCACATGACACAAGGGGTAGATTCTCTGATTCTGCAGCTTTTGTTGATCATGATATCAACAATGATCAAACATCTGATAAATTGCCTGATTTGAATCTTAATCTCAGTCTGTCCTTAGCTATGAACTGAATGAAGTTAAACCCCTACTAAATGTATATTAGTTACTGATCAATGATCTATATGTAAACTGTAAAAGATTTCTAGTTATTGCACTTAGAATTATAACTATAGATGTAATATAAAGGTCAGCTCCGTGCATGTGTCCCTGCGGAATATAAGATATACGCAACCTTACTCCTATTACTAGTAAGGCAGTTTTTGTGACTCAAATCCTCCAGCGCCACTCGGGACACTAACGGCAAGCCTTACAATTGGCATAAGTCGCTTTTTATGACTATGTTGTGTAATATAAGTTGATAATATTGGGACAAGTCGCTTTTTATGAATATGTTGTGTAATGTAAACTGATAATATTGGAACAAGTCGCTTTTTATGACTATGTTGTGTAATGTAAATTGATAATATTGTGACATTCTAAAATGAGGTTGTGATAATTAATGTTTGAATTTTATTTTTTTATTTTTTTCTTTCTACCGTGTTTTATTAGTTAATCTTAAGAAAATGCAGAAAATGTTTGAGACAATGCTAGGGCTTAACTGAGAAATGAATTACTGCTTAAGTCAGAGAATAAATTATTTTTAAATTTATAATTTTTTGAGATATGGTGATATATAAAGTTGATATAGAAATGTAAGGGCTGTATTTACGGGTTTTCCAAGTATATGTTAGGACCAAAATTTTAAATATTCGCTAATATGTATCAGGAATTTGAACTCACAATACTGATATTCATCCAAAGTATGACTCTAAATACCAAATAAGAATTCCAAATGAGTTATAAGTCTAGAATAGTAATGGCCATTTAGCTGACTGTTTCATGAGAGAATTACCTATTAATAGATGATTGTTACCAAAGCTAAAGCAGAAGAATGATTTTTTATTTTAATTTAAAAATCTTGAGATAATTTTAGATTTTCAATACCAATATTCACCAATATATCAATTAATATTGTCCGATATATATTTTTTTTTTTTTTGATCGGCAAAGAAAAAGTTTTATTGGTGAGATAATATTATCCGATATTGACTGATATCCTATCCCGTCAAGTTGGCATTAGATGCCAAAACAAAAAGATTATCAACAGTAGATGAATCCTAATTTTGGGAGCATATCAAAATCCAATCCAAGATTCCATTTTAGACTGAAATTTTTTTGTGTCATTACAAATCTTAGAGAAAAACACTTACAAGAAAACTATATATACCGAACAGTCAAATTTTCTTTACAAGTGAATTTCTAGCCCCATTGATTTCTTTTCTTTACTTTTGGGTAAGCACTTTCAGTTTTTTCTGTTGGTAGTTGTAGCAGCATGTGATTCAAGTGTCCACCTACCACCTGCTATCGAGAGAAAATCTTATGGCTGGGTTGGCAATTACGTTATTAGTATTTTTTTAGAATAAAATTGTTGCTAAATAAATTAATGCATTTGGTAATGCTAAAATAGATTTTTTTTTTTTTTAGAAAGTTAAGTGAGCCCTTAACTTTTTCTTCAATTGCTTATATTTTAGCCAAAAATAAATCAATTTTTTTGGTCGAAACCAGACGAAACTTGACCAAAGTAGGTCAAGGGTTTTAAGTAAGGATATTTACCAATAAATCTCATCTCACAAACAACTACTTTAATTAGTCTCAATTTTTTTTTTTTATTGATTTCACTACAAAAAATTAAGGTTTTAGAGATCAAAATTTAGAAACAAAATTATTTTTTAGGGATCAAATATTTTTGTTAAAAAAAGTGTCGTCATTATATTTCTAGTAACGAAAATTGGATATTAGTGATAAATTATTATCTTTTAGGGATCAAATTTTTTGTCTAAAAAAATAAACTATTTTGAGACCAAATTATTTTGCTCCTAAAAGTATATTTATTAGTGATATTTTCAAAATTTTAATGTTAAAAGCTTTATTTTTTATTTTTTGGAATGACTTTTTAGCGACTATTCTCACGACAATAGAAATTGGTCTCTAAATATCTTTTGCAACAAAATAAATATCTTTTAGAAACTAAAAAGTTTGATCTCTAAAACTCTTATATGTTGTAGTGTCTATTAAATTCTATTAGTGGAGAGTGTTTTTCCACGTGGTTCTATTTTTTTATTTTAGTAGTGTTTTGGCGGACAACTATACTCTTTTATTAATGTGACATGTATAATCTAATATTCCAATGTGGCATGTATTATGCGACACTCCAAAAAAATTAAAAATTTCTTAGTGTACTTTTTCGAAATGTGATAACGTGATGGTATGGTGTAACACTTCAAAATTTTTACTCCAAAAAAATTAAAAATTCGTTAGTGTACCTTTTTTAAATTTGACAATATGGCAGGTATGATATAACACTTCAAAAAAAAAAATTCTTAGTGTACTTTTCTCAAACACGACACGTGACACTCCAACGTGGCGAGTATGATGTGACATTTTAAAAAAAATTAAAAACTCTTTATAGTTCGTCTGAGAAGTGAGTTAACTTTTTGGCTATTTTAGTGTATTTGTTTGAGAATGACTTTTTGATTTTGTTGACTTTTTGACTTTTTGTGAAAGAAAGAATGTAATGATTATGGGTTGGATGTGATGTTTTGTCTTACTGAACTAAAAAACTTATTTTGTCTTTTTGTGGTTAAAATAGCCTCAAACCCAACCTAGCCCTTCTTCCCAAACAGAAGCTTAATGTACTTTTTACAAATGTGACACTCTAACGTAGCGCGTATAATGTAACACTAAAAAACTCTTTAGTGTACTTTTTCCAAATGTGACACTCTAATGTAGCAGACAAATGAGTCATTACACATCTAAAATAACTAAATAGATTATAAGAAAAAATATAAGACTATGAATTACAAGTTCAAAATATGGGACTTATTGGTCAATCTCCCTTTTAAGTATCGGCTATCACCCATTACAACATTCAAAAATTTTAGGAATTAATTTTTTTTGTTGAAAAAGTAAAAATTTTGCTGCAGAAAAACATTTGTTGATCAATTCCCGTTGTTACTAAAAAATTGTTCTAAAAAGTTAAAAAATAAAGACTTTTAGTAACAAAATTTTAAAAATGTCGCTAATACATGACAAAATAGTTTGGTGTCAAAAATTTTATATTTTTAGATAAAAATTTAATCTCAAAAGGATAATAATTCATCATTAAATGTTCAATTGCACTTCTGATACTGATATTCGTCAATATATTTAGCTGATATTATTTGATATTCGATCGTAGATATTGATATATATCTCAATACCTTTATTTAAAAAGAAATGACAAATTCATTTACAATGATTTGATAAGGAAGTTGGGTTTATATATTTAAGTGTATAACAAATCAAAAATCGACTAATTCTATATCATTGAGATTTTCCAAATATTTTGTAATTAAAACCATGAAGACACCTAGAGAGAGAGAGAGGATGGATAGTGGAAGAGGAGGGTGTGTAGGGAGGGAGCATATATAGCAGTGTATCTACCATTCAATAAGAGTTGGTAGTAGTTGTCACTAAAGTTTAGGTGGACTCATTTTGTCTAACAACATATATATTGGTTTCTGATGTCTTAAAGTTCTTCTGCTGCAATCAAATTTGCACTACTGTTCCCTTCAAAAGTCATTTTGACATCAGTTTTCCATAGGATGACTTTTACATATATGAATGAACTTATTAAAGACGCACAAAGCCAGTGGAGGAGACACATGATGTACTGATTATAATGATCGCACAGACTAACAGCCAAATTCATAGAAAAAGCTTTTCTTTTTTCATTTTTTTCTTTTTTTAAGGAGACCCAAAACCAAGTTTTATTTAGAGCTACTGCTACTGGACTATATATAAACCTACCAAAGCCCCAAAATCATGAAAATTAAAAGCAACAGTGAAGGGTGTTGGAGTCTTAACACACCCTACCCAAAACAGTCCTTAAATTAAAAAAACAAGTACTATACAGTTAAATTAAACCATAGAGAACTCTCCTACTACTACAATTAAATTAATTTGAACGCCTACGATTTGTGGGTTCCTTGTGGGCGTTGAAATAGACGGTGGCAACAGGCATACCCAAGTCAAGGTGATGAGAGAAAGCGCGGGTATTGAAGTTAGCCCTGGGCATGGGTTGCTTTACTTGTCCCTAAAAACCTACCTTTTGTTGGAAAAGTACTACGATGTACCGGTGTATCCCCACCGGTGGCAGCGGCCCCATATATGCCACCACTTCCTTCTCTGCATCCTCCTCCAAACCAAATATTCATTCATGTCAAGCTGAGTAACTGAGTAACTGAGTATTATATATTAACAACATTATATGCTTGCTTCAATAATCAAAATCCTACATAATGAATCTAAAATATTGCATTAATTTTCAACAATGCTTAATGGTACACAATCCGGGCACACCATATGATCAAATCATATAAGCATAATTATTTAATTAATTTTTTTATTTTATCTTATACACTGACTTAAAAATTAAACAAAATAACTCCTAAAAAAAATAGGCCTTCCAGTGGGTCTACAATACAAGTCCTGGATTGAACTGTTCATTTTCTCATTCTATGAATGGATGCACTACTACAAAAGTAGTTAAAGATCACACTTTGAGAAAAAAAAAGATCTCACTTTTATTGGAAGTGTGATAAAAAAAATTAGATTGATATTTTTATCACACTTAATTTGATTGAGTGTGATAATATTTATTTTTTATGTCACTTTTCAATTAAGTGTGATTATATATATATTTTTTAATCACACCTTCTAATTAAAGTGTGATTATATATACACTACTACTTTTTAATCACACTTTTTAAATAAGTGTGATTATAAATATATTTTTTAATCACACATTCTAATTAAAGTGTGATTATATATATTTTTTTTAATCACACTTTAATTAGAAAGTGTGATTATATATACACTACTACTTTTTAATCACACTTTTTAAATAAGTGTGATTATAAATATATTTTTTAATCACACATTCTAATTAAAGTGTGATTATATATATATTTTTTTAATCACACTTTAATTAGAAAGTGTGATTATATATACACTACTACTTTTTAATCACACTTTTTAAATAAGTGTGATTATATATACATTACTACTTTTTAATCACACTTTTTAATTGAGTGTGATTATATATATATATATATATATTTTAATCACACATTCTAATTAAAGTGTGATTATATATACATTACTACTTTTTAATCACACTATTTAAATGAGTGTGATTATATATATATATTTTTATCTAATTAAAGTGTGATTACATATACATTACTACTTTTTAATCACACTCCCTAAATAGGTGTGATTGTATAAAATATTCCAATTTGATTTTTATATAAAATATACAATTCCCAAATTTGCACCTCTGTTCTACACCCATGAATGACAGAGAACGACTCTTTCCATCCCCAACAAGGTTGAATTTCACAAACACACAGGTCTCTTCTCCTCACCACAACAAAATTGGGTTTTCACAGATTTACATTAACGACATACAGTAAATGCAAGCCGTACTATAAAAAGAGTTAAAGATCACACTTTGACAAATGAAAATATCTCACTTTTATTGAAAATGTGATAAAAAAAATTAGATTGATATTTTAATCACACTTGATTTGATTAAGTGTGATAATATTTATTTTTTATATCACTTTTTAATTAAGTGTGATTATATATATACTTTTTAATCACACCTTCTAATCAACATGTGATTGAAGATCCATAGGAAGAATTAAAAATATCTCACTTTTATTAAAAGTGTAACTAAAAAAATTAAAATAATTTTTTAATCACACTTAATTTAATGAGTGAGATAATATTTTTTTTATCACATATTTTAAATAAGTGTGATTATATATATTTATACAAAATCTAAATCCTAGCCTAACCTAATCACCCTAACCTTATATATATTATACAAGGTCTAAACCCTAACCTAACACTCCCTCTTACTCTATCTCTCACTCTCCTCACTCCTTATCTCTTTCGCCTCCTACATCGTAGCCTCTGGTGGCGCCATCGGCAACCACCACTGCCGCCGCCTTCACGATGGCGCCGCCTCCACCTCCTCACTCACCGCCCTCTCTCTCTTCTCCTATTCTCTTCACCTATCTTCACCAGTCGTCTACTTCGTCTTCTCCACTCTTGTCGTCAGTTCAAGCTTTGTCGGTTCGTCTCCATTGCCGTCGGGTAACAAGCATCGCCGTCGGCGCACAAGAGCACCACCGTCGCAACACCGTCGATCCCTTACCCCAAGTATCTCTCTCTCTCTCTCGCCCCCTCTCTCTCTCTCTCTCTCTCTCTCTGTCTCCCTCTCTGTATGTCTCGCTGACTGGGGATTTTAAGGTACACAAACTCAAATCGAGCATTCCCTCTCATTCCCCTTATCGAACTCCCTTATCATTTGTTTATGTCATGAAGCTTGGTGCCGATTGGGGCTTGTTGAACCTTGTTGATTATTATAATCTGTTTTTGCTAGTGTATATGATATTATATATATATATATATATATATATTGGTGTGCAACTAGGTCAATTTAGATTTATCTGGGTTCGATTTGCTTTGTACCTATGAATTATCTCTTTCCTTTCCTCTGCACTTTGAAATTAGCTTCCTTCATGAATGAGCTTTCTGTAGCTAATGGTCTTGATGATAACCTCTGGTTTTCTTGGTTTAATTTGATCTTCTGAACAACAATTAGGAAAAAAATATGAATTGACACTGAAACCTATTAGCAGTGGTATGACTTGCTAGTATAGAATTGTAAAACTAGAGTGCATAAAACAAGGCTTATTCATTATTCTTCATCAATTTTCAATGTCATAGGTTTCTCAGGCGCACATGCCTCCAATGTCATAGGTTTTTTAGTTAGAAGAGAGTTAGTTTTGACCTGTAAGAAGGACAAATTGAATAAACATGTTTTCTGCCACAAACCCAAATTTATATCCAATCAGTGATGACTTATGAAACATAGACATGAACTTGGGACATGAAACAACTAGGCAAGGACACACAGGCTGGGTGGATCCTAAAATCTACACTACATGGCAACAAGTTGGGGTGTGTATGTGTGTGCATGCTATAACAGCAGCCAAGTGTCTAAAATTATTAAAATTACTTTGAAACCATGAGGCAAGACTGCTTGTGGAGTATGCTAACTACTTGATGACACAAAATGGGTCAAATCAAACAATGGGGGTCAGACAGACTAAAATAGTAATCTGTCAATACAGTAAAAAGATTTTTTATTAACTTACCTTGTCCCAGTTCTCTTCAATTTCAATACCTCCACATTTTGAAAAGCTAATGGTACAAGTATTTAACACATCAAATGGAAGACCATTTATAATGTCGACTCTTACTTAGCTGTATAGTATGTTGGGAAAAAAAATGGAATAATGTGAAACTGTGACAGACAACAGAAACTTTGGAACATAATTTAGTGCTGGGATTGCCAATTAAAAGAGCACCATGTAAGCCAAGTAGTTGTTTAGTTTAAAATCTAACATCTGACTTGTCAGTAGAGTGGACATTTTCTATATTTAGTTGAACAATTTCCATAGTTTTTAAAAATTTCTCTGTTTCATTAAGTTCTAGATAATAAAAGATCTAACCTTTAAATCTTACTTTATTCTCTAGTCCAACCTTTGCCAAGCAACCAAACAACCCTTTCCTTTATATTCATATTTTTCAATTATGTTTTTCACCTTTTCCTTTATATTAATTAGATTACTATAGATGCCAACTATAACTTGAACACCCCTTCCAAAGAGGGTAGAAAAAAATACATTGTGAAACTTTTTGATTTTAAAAAATATTATTGATGCTTAGGTTTGATGTGTAACCTTCTGTATTATTTTAAGTTCCCTTTCCAAATACATGCTGAAAAGAAATTGTTTTTTTTAAATGGTTTTCTTGAATCTCCAAATTATAATTCTTTCTACTTATCAAGCTTATTTTTTCTTTTGACCTATCCAACATCCTTTCTACTTACAATGATACTTACACTGTTATTACCATTTATGGGGAACATTTGCAATAATTAATAGAAACTATCATTCTCAAATTTATGGCTAGAGCGTTCAATTATTAATAGTATATATTTTCACTTACATGAAAATATGCAAAAATATTAATATTTGGGAATGTCTTTATATAAAATCCAATTCAACAACATTTTCAGAATTGGTCATACTAGTTCATTACTTAAATATGTAAAACATACTTACACGACAATGTCGATTGATTTAGTTATCTTCACTCCTTAGAATGTATGTAATATTATTTTGAAAATTATATATGGAACTTTTTCTATCAAGTTATTGTCAAAATTCATTCAATGGTACAAACTACTTGGGCTTTAGTCATTTAAATAGGCTTTGTCTCTCTAAAACATTTCTCAACAACAAATAATGAGATATAGAATGAGTGCTGATACTTTAATCATTTAAATATGACACATTTTTCATAGTTAAAAGTGGTTGTAACAATAATACTAAAATCAAAACTTCACTCTTTTAAAATGCTTCTTCTTCTTCTTCTTCTTCTTCGTCTTTTTTTTTTTTTTTTTTTTTTGTGTAGTTTGGAATTATACGTGTTACCAATGGAATCCTATATGAAAATATCAAATACATGTATCTAGAAGGAGAGTGTATCAAAAAGTTGTACATTTTATGAAGAATATACAATCATTTCAAGCTTAACTAATGATAGTGATTCAATGCAGAGATTGACTTCTTGAAGTTCAAGCGTTGCAGCAGCAACAGTGACAATATTTGTTCCAACAAAAACAAACAGTGGACACTAAGAAAGCAATTTCTCTTCTCATCCAACATATGGAAAAGGTAAAGTTGGTGATGTGAATCATGACTTTACATTTTTAATCAAATCAATTATGTTTTAATTACCCACAATTTTTTTTTTTGCAATTAACATATGATTGTATTTTTTGTTGCACACGGCTTTCCTTATGTATACATCTAAAACTCAGTTCTTTCCCTATATAAGACTTTTAAAAAGTTGAATACTCAGTTGATTTAAACCTTACTACATGCTATATGAACATTTTGTTAGGGAAAATCGATGTGATTCCCCACAAGTAAATCAATCAATGGGAATAAAAACTAATGCGGAAAAATTAAATCAAAGGCAACACAAGAATTTTTACGTGGTTCCCTCAATGTGAGGTACGTCCACGGGATCGAAATCCGATTCCACTATCAACCAAATAAGTTCCAAACGATTACAAACGAGACACTAATGGTCTCACAAAATCACCCTTAGGTGAATTCCAAATAATCACAAATAAACAAAGAGGAAAGACCTCACCAAATAGATGAACCAAAATCTTCTGAACCAGAGTTGAAGAAGATTCAAAATAACGAACCAAATCAACACCGAAAACGAATCAACCGCTTCAAAGTAGAGCACCAAACCAATGCATCAACTCTTGATTGACCAAGTCAAAACCCAAAGCAACAATCAATACTAATTAAAAACCCAACAAGTTGAGTTATGCACTAAGCATTGCCGAAACAAAGTTGCTGCCGTACTTCTCATGAAAAACAATACACTCCAAAATTATATTGTGGATCTAGGGTTTATTATCAAATCCTAATTGTTATCAAATTGGATTGGGTCTCCTCAAATATAATATATAAAAATATATTATACCTAAATCAAGTTAAATTGAAACTCTTTTAATAAATCAATTGGGTCCCACACTCCAATAAGGAGGTATACCCAACAATTCTCCCCCTACCGACTTAGGTGGAGAGATCAACCATACCCGCCAAAGTTCGACACTTCAAATGTT
Source organism: Camellia sinensis (assembly GCF_055761805.1). Classification (NCBI taxonomy): domain Eukaryota; kingdom Viridiplantae; phylum Streptophyta; class Magnoliopsida; order Ericales; family Theaceae; genus Camellia; species Camellia sinensis. The sequence continues at coordinate 163,239,149 of NC_138964.1, forward strand.
TGTCCCTTGACAAAGTCTTTGTCAACATATCTGAAATATTATCATCTGTGTGAACCTTTTCGAGTTGTAACAATTTCGAATCTAACACATCACGAATCCAGTGGTATCTCACATCAATGTGTTTCGATCTTGAATGAAAAGTAGAATTTTTGCTCAAGTGAATAGCACTTTGACTATCACAATAAAGTACATACCTTTCTTGCTTCAAACCCAATTCTTGCAAAAATTTCTTCAACCATAACTCTTCTTTGCAAGCTTCTGTAATAGCAATAAATTCAGCTTCGGTAGTTGAGAGAGCAACACATTTTTGTAATTTAGATTGCCATGCCACAGCTCCCCCTGCAAAAGTCATCAAATACCCCGAAGTAGATTTCCTAGAATCAACATCACCGGCCATGTCAGAATCAGTGAACCCATCAAGCATCGGCTTACCATCTCCAAAACACAAACACACCTTCGAAGTCCCTCGAAGATACCTTAGAATCCATTTTACCGCTGCCCAATGTTCTTTACCCGGATTAGAGAGAAAACGACTCACCACACCAACAGCGTGAGCAATATCCGGCCTTGTACAAACCATGGCGTACATCAAAGAACCAACTGCTGAAGCATAAGGAACTTTCAACATCTCTTCTTTGTCTTTCTCACTTATAGGACATTGATTCGAACTAAGCTTGAAGTGACCCGCAAGTGGACAACCAACCGGCTTCGCTTTATCCATATTGAACCTCTCAATAACTTTCTCAATGTAGCTTTCTTGAGACAACCAAATCAGTCCCTCTTTGCGATCACGAACAATTTTCATACCAAGAATTTGCTTTGCCGGTCCCAAATCTTTCATAGCAAAAGACTTGCTCAACTCCAATTTCAACCTGTTTATCATGGTAGAATCTTGACCCACAATTAACATGTCATCAACATAAAGCAAAAGAATAATAAATTTACCATCCGAAAATTTTTTCACAAACACACAATGGTCCGAGGTGGTTTTAGAAAAACCATTATTCATCATGAAAGAGTCAAATTTTTTGTACCATTGCCGCGGGACTTGCTTGAGGCCATACAAACTTTTCTTCAATTTGCAAACAAATTTCTCTTTTCCTTTTTCCACAAATCCTTCCGGTTGCTCCATGTAAATTTCTTCTTCAAGATCACCATGCAGAAATGCGGTCTTCACATCAAGTTGCTCAACTTCAAGGTTCATACTTGCAGCCATGCCAAGTACAACCCGAATAGAAGACATCTTTACAACTGGCGAGAAAATTTCATCAAAATCAATACCTTTCTTTTGCCCAAAGCCTTTTACGACAAGACGTGCCTTGTACCTCAGATTCTTGCCATCATTCTTCAATTTGAAGACCCACTTATTTTTCAGAATTTTCCTCCCCTTAGGCAACTTCACTAAATCATAAGTCTGGTTTTCAAGCAAGGAATTCATCTCCTCTTCCATGGCCTTTTTCCAATCACCTTTCTTTGCATGCTCAATTGCTTCTTGGTAGCTCTCAGGCTCCCCTTGATCAGAAATCAACACAAATTCATTAGGAGGATACTTTCTTGAAGGTTGTCGGTCCCTTGTAGATTTCCTCAACTCAAGTTGTGGTGACGGTACTTGAGTTGGATGCTCTTCCTCAATTTCTGGCTCAACTTCATTAGGATTAGCATCATCCTCCACATCTTCAATAGGTGGCTGCACATCTCCCCCATTTTCATCATCAACTGAAGATGAAGGAGATAGGTCCATGTCAATGAGATCACTAGTTTTTGGCTCCGGTTGATCACCTTTGCCAAAGTCTTCAATTGTTTGGTCTTCAAGAAACACAACATCACGGCTTCGAATAACTTTCTTGTTGACCGGATCCCACAATCTATACCCAAATTCATCACGCCCATAGCCGAGAAAAATACATTGTCTTGACTTGCTATCAAGCTTGGACCTCTCATCTTTTGGAATGTGAACAAAAGCTCGGCAACCAAACACTTTCAAGTGCTCATAAGACACATCTTTTCCGGTCCAAACTCTTTCTGGAACATCACCATTCAAAGGATACGAAGGTGACAAGTTGATCACGTCAACCGCTGTCCTCAATGCCTCACCCCAAAAGGATCTTGGCAATTTAGCTTGTGAAAGCAAACACCTTGTTCTTTCCACAATTGTGCGGTTCATCCTCTCGGCAACGCCATTTTGTTGAGGAGTCTTCTTAACTGTCTTTTGGTGTCGAATACCTTGGCTGCGACAATACTCATCAAATGGCCCAATGTATTCACCACCATTGTCTGATCGGATGCACTTCAATTTCTGCCCTGTTTCTCTTTCAACCATGGCCTGAAAATGCTTAAATACTTCTAGAACTTGATCTTTAGTTTTTAGTAGAAAAGCCCAAACTTTCCTTGAATAATCATCAATGAAAGTAATAAAATAAAGTGCACCACTATGTGTTCTAACTTTTAAAGGACCACAAACATCCGAATGAATCAACTCCAAAACATTTTCTTTTCTAGAAGCAACATTTTTATGAAAAGAAACTCTATGTTGTTTACCCGCCAAACAATGAACACAAGTTTTAAGATGTGTACCTTTCAAACCGGGTAGAAGCTCTTTCTTGAACAATACTTGCAGCCCCTTTTCACTCATATGGCCAAGCCGCTTGTGCCATAATTCAGTAGAAGTATCTTCTTCAAGTGCATTGACAACACCTTTACAAATTTTTCCTTGCATCGAATAAAGTGTATGAGTCTTCTTACACTTAGCCACCACCAAGGAACCCTTTGTGAGCTTCCATATTCCATCACCAAATTTGTTGTTGAAGCCTTCATCATCTAGCTTCCCAGTAGAGATCAAATTGAGGCGAATGTCGGGAACATGCCTCACGTCTTTAAGCAATAACTTGCAGCCTAAATTTGTTTCCAAGCAAACATCACCCATGCCAATAATCTTGGACAAACCTTCATTACCCATTCGAACAGAACCATAATCTCCTGCAGTGTAGGTAGTGAAGAAATCAACTCGAGAAGTCACATGAAAAGAAGCACCAGAATCAATCACCCAATTGCTCTCTTGGCCCACAAAATTGATACAATCATCTTCACAAACGACCATGAGATCACCATTGGTAGTAACTGCTGCTGTGTCTTCTTGCTTCTTATCCACACTTTTATCACGCCTTTTCTCCTTATTCTTGAGCTTTCGGCATTCTCGCTTCATGTGTCCTTTCTCATGGCAATAATAACACTCAACGTCTTTCTTTGAAAAAGAACCATCTCTTGATTTGTCACGGCTTTGATCACGACCATGAGGAGTCTTACTCCTCCCTCTTGTTTTGCTTCGGCCTCTCACAACAAATGCTTCTGAATGAGAGGAACCCGCTGATTTTCTTCTGGTTTCTTCATTCAACAGGCTACTAGTGACTTGGCCCATTGTGACAACTCCATCGGGCGCTGAATTACTAACTGTCACAACCAAAGTCTCCCAACTTTCGGGCAAAGAACTAAGTAGCATCAAAGCCTGCAACTCATCATCAAAAATAATTTTCATAGAAGCAAGTTGATTAACAATACTCTTTATTTCATTCAAATGTTCAGGAATAGGGCTGCCCTCTTTATATTTTAAATTAACCAACTTACGAAACAAAAAAGCTTTATTTGTGGCTGATTTTCTATCATAAAGGCTCTCTAATTTTTTCCATAAATCATGTGCTGAAGTTTCAGTAGCAACATGATGAAACACACTGTCATCAATCCATTGACGGATAACACCAACGGCTTTTCGATTAAGCCTATTCCATTCATCATCTTTCATACCCTCGGGTTTGCCACTATCACCCTCAATGGGTCCATACAAATCTTTACAAAATAATAGGTCCTCCATTTTAGTTTTCCAAGTTACCCAATTGCTTCCATTGAAGCTAGACATACGACCCACATTCCCCTCCATTGATTTACACAAATAAATAAACTCAAATAAACCGTAAGCTCTGATACCAGATGTTAGGGAAAATCGATGTGATTCCCCACAAGTAAATCAATCAATGGGAATAAAAACTAATGCGGAAAAATTAAATCAAAGGCAACACAAGAATTTTTACGTGGTTCCCTCAATGTGAGGTACGTCCACGGGATCGAAATCCGATTCCACTATCAACCAAATAAGTTCCAAACGATTACAAACGAGACACTAATGGTCTCACAAAATCACCCTTAGGTGAATTCCAAATAATCACAAATAAACAAAGAGGAAAGACCTCACCAAATAGATGAACCAAAATCTTCTGAACCAGAGTTGAAGAAGATTCAAAATAACGAACCAAATCAACACCGAAAACGAATCAACCGCTTCAAAGTAGAGCACCAAACCAATGCATCAACTCTTGATTGACCAAGTCAAAACCCAAAGCAACAATCAATACTAATTAAAAACCCAACAAGTTGAGTTATGCACTAAGCATTGCCGAAACAAAGTTGCTGCCGTACTTCTCATGAAAAACAATACACTCCAAAATTATATTGTGGATCTAGGGTTTATTATCAAATCCTAATTGTTATCAAATTGGATTGGGTCTCCTCAAATATAATATATAAAAATATATTATACCTAAATCAAGTTAAATTGAAACTCTTTTAATAAATCAATTGGGTCCCACACTCCAATAAGGAGGTATACCCAACACATTTCAGAATAGAGGAGAAAAGGAAGGGCCCCAAAGGCTTATATATTTACATTATCCAGACATTTTTCTTAATCTATACTCACCAAATCTGAAATCCAGTCCCAAGGTATATGCATAACATTTAGTCTGTGCTACCCTTATGGTGATCGTTTACATTTCTTTAACTCTTTGCGACGTCAGATTGAACCTTAGGATTGTGATTGGCTTATGATCATTCGCTCCATTGGATCTGTATACTTATATGAATACATATTGGTTTGATTTTCATGTTACTTGATCTTATATGAATACATATTCACTCCATTGGAGTACTTTTGAAGTTGGGCCTTTTCTTTTATTTTTTTGTACTTCACTTCCACTAATTTTTTTTCTTCTCCTTTTCATCATCAAATAGACAAAAGGTTGAATCCTTTCTACTCGTGGAAGGTAATATTTTGAGTTATGTTTTGATTATTATTATTATTTTAATCACTCTGTTTTTATTCTTGTATTTGTCTACCTAAGACATGCACTTAATGACTTCACCCATTGCTTTTGATTAGATCTGATACTTGATTTTACAAGTTTTTGGGATTTCTTCAGTTGTTTTATGCACGCAATGGATTAGGTCGATGTTGTTCCTTATAGTTACCATTATTTTGAGTTGCTACTAATCCTTTCATCTAGGATACTGGTGTGGCGTCTACTACTTTGGATAGTTTACCTGGTGGCATCATTCAGGCCAGGTTAGATTTGGAGTTAAAACCTCTATGGTCAAAAAGTAGTTCAAAGTCAAAGGTTAGGTTTTGATCTTGGTATACTTCGGAATCAATACACAAACTTCCTTAGAATCATGTATTTTGTCTTCAAGTCACAAACTTTAATTCACAACGAGGGTTATTATTTTTTAAATATATAAACAGTAACATTTTAAAGTGGTGTTAGTTATGTAGAAGATCACTACTTCATACTTGTTGCCATCGTGCATCTTTTCTTTACTTTTCAGGTTAATGTTTCAAGCTTTCATATCTTCCTGGCAATTCCAGTTGGTATTAAACAAAAAAGTAATGTTGATGACATTGTTCAAAAGGTATAATTGTATAACTGTTTATTAATGGTTGGTGTTTAAAATCTGTATCAGTTGTTAACTTAAGACATGTCATTTTGTTGACATTATTTGCATAATTTTAGTGAATTCAGTTTCTTTGAGAGAATTTTACAATTATGTTAGTCCATCATGATGGGAATGTGGATGGGTGGCGGGAATTGCTTAGTCATATGATTTTGTCTATCATATATGCTCGGGCCCTAACATAGTTTTTCTATTTTACCTTTTCAGCGCTACCAATATCATCTCTCTTCCCATTCCTTTATTTCATGGTGAGTATATATTTTACCTTTTCAGCGCTAGTTTTTCAGCTATATTTCTAGCAAGTCTGTTACTCTAATTTTTTTGGATATCTTTTGTTTCAATAATCTTTAATTTCTATGTGGTTTGTTACTCAATAATATTGACAGCAGGTTTGTCCAATTTAATTACTTTATTGATGTTTATATTATTAATTCTTATAGTTTGTGCTTGAAACATTGTCTTTGAAGCATTGTGTTTGCTTAATAGGCTCACATTAGGTAGCTTGACGACTTCCTTAGGACCTTTCATATCCAAACATTGTGGTAAATGTTTGATTTTGTATTCTTACTAAAGCAATGATTGATCATTGTTATTCTGTGATTATTTCTTTGGTTGGTTGTCTAACTTGACTATACATGAGCATTTCATGATAAGGATCAGTAGAGCATTTGAAAACCGAATGATGTTAATAAATTGATTAAATTAAGAGCTTGAATTGTCCACATGGTTCAATAAAAGTGATGTGATCTAGTTAGTGCCTGTTGAAATGTAAACATTAGTTTTAGATTGAGGAAAGTGCTACACCTAAATATTTGGTTTTGTAGGCACAAGCTTTTGACTGATGCAATGTATGTCTTCATTATTTTTTAAAGGTTTGTCTTTGAAGGAATTGATGAAGGATCCCTGAATGGAGCTCTAGACCGTGCATTTTCTCACTATCGAGAGAGTAAGTACAACGGAGTTTTCATACCTTGCATTTCCCATCTTGTGTTTATTAAAATTTCAAGAAATTCCATAGTTTTGTTACACTATGATTTACATCCTTGCCGCTAAATTCAAACAGTTGGAGATGTTTCTTTCTTCTCTAAATCTTACTCAGTAATTACCACCAAATTCAAACAATTTTTCATATCCAATAACTATTACAATAATTTTGTACCTTCATCAAACTATAAATGGCTAATCAGTTTACTCAGTCGTCAAACTATTCAAAAATTCAAAACACCACTCATACCACTTGTCCTATATATAAAGTATACAAGTTGTTTAGTGTGAATTATTTGTCACACTCTTTGCATTTTTCCAAAATGCCCACAATAATTGATAAGTTTGAAAATTGCGATGTGAGAAAATTAAACTGATTCAATATTTTAAAATTAAACTGATTCAAGCTATGTCTCTTAACTGTTATCTCCATTTTTTTGTTTGCCCCAGGTATGCATTAGATGATATTGGTTCTGGATCTCATGTGCATCTCAGTTTGTGTCAGAGTTGAACCCATATGAATAGGTAGTTTGGTACTAACAGAGAAGTATGCATTTTTACCAGTTCTGTTAAAATATCTTGTCTACATAGAATTATTTTTTAAGCATGCAGTTATATTTGGAAATTTGATGGGTGAACTATTGATCTTGAGGAAAACCTTTCACGGTGATGTTTCCATCGATGGGTGTACCAATTTGTAATTATTCAGGCTATGTGGTTTCTGCTTTTAAGACCAATAAGGTTTATTGATCCTTATTTGTTTTATAGTTTTTAGTGAGTTATATGTTGATATCATATGATTTTGATTGTCCATATAATACTCCATTTTATCATTTATGTGATCCTTTCTGCATTGTTGCATATTGTCTTCTTTTGTGGTGCTGTTTTACTGATATTTGTGTGGAGAATCAAAATAATTATGTCATTTTTGGTGGCTGTGGGGAAAGGATTGGGGCAGTTTAACAACTGGATAAATTATATTATTTTTGGTGTGATCTAAATGTAAGTTTATAAATTAATTAGTAAGTTTATTCATATGCTTCTGGCGGTTTTTAAATTAATTTGTTTTTTTATTTTTCAGGTCAGAAATTTCTTGGAGAGATGCAAAATATGGTCAAAGAATTCAAGAATTTACTTTTTTCAAGTTTTTTATTTTTTATTTTTTAATGTATGTAATCACAGTTAATTTTTTTTTAATTAATTTCTTTGTATATACTTTTAAACATTTAACTTTCATTTATGAAATATATGATATTATTTCATTCAATATATGGTTGTGATTCGAAATATAGTAAATAGTGTGTATTACATTATTCAAATGCGCGTGCAAAAATAATATTGATTATTCTTTAAATATGTCAATTTTTTTTTATCACAGGTTTTATTAGTTATTAATCACATTTAAAAGGTGTGATCTAAATGTTTTTAATCACACTTAAAAGGTGTGATCTAAAGTCTTTAATCACACTTAAAAGGTGTGAACTAAGGTTTTTAAGTGTGATCTAAATGTTTTTAACCACACTTAAAAAATGTGATCTAAATGTTTTTAATCACACTTAAAAGGTGTGATCTAAAGTCTTTAATCACACTTAAAAGGTGTGAACTAAGGTTTTTAATCACACTTAAAAGGCGTGATCTAAATGTTTTTAACCACACTTAAAAAATGTGATCTAAATGTTTTTAATCACACTTAAAAGGTGTGATCTAAAGTCTTTAATCACACTTAAAAAGTGTGATCTAAAGTCTTTAATCACACTTAAAAGGTGTGATCTAAATATTTTTAATCACACTTAAAAGATGTGATGAAAGCATTTTTTAATGACACTTAAAAAGTGTGATTAAAAATGACCATTTTTAATCACACTCCTAAAGACCACACTTTAATAAAACTTAAAAGGTGTGATTAAAAAACATACATCACATCAAAAAAGTGTGATCTTTATCTATATTTGTAGTAGTGATGGATAATCGTGAGATAACTTTTGAATTGGTTATCACCAAAACATTAAGCTACTTTATAACACGAGATAGTATGTTGAATTGTCAACTACCCATTCAACTAAAGGAATAAGCTGTCAGAAAGAAATAAAATTTATTACTTATATTATATCCTCGATCAAAACAGTCATAAGTCTCTATATATTTTCTCTCCTTTTCTATCTCAATTTATATAATCATTATAACTTTTATTTGCAATAATAATAATAATAATAATATATTTAAGGGTTTTTTATTGATAAATCCATTCTAGAGTTGTTATAACCCATTAGGTCCATAAAAGAATATTATAACCTGATTAGTTCCATAAACTTTTCTTTTTATTCCATAAGGTCCATTTTTCTAATTTAATATATTTGTCTGGACTATTTTGCCCCCATATATATATATATATATATACATATGTACAGTGTTAATACGTATTTACGTATTACGTGCCTGTTTCCTCGCTGATTCAGTTTGGCAGTTTCTATTTTACGCTTTTCATCATCAATCCAATTCCAAGAGATACATTTATGTTTTGCATGCTCGTTCCAAGGATTGGTTATGATAGGGTTTCATTCTTGCTGTTGTAGTCTGGTTCTGTGGTTTGCGAGTGAAGACGACGAAAAGGAAGGTGTTCAGCTGTCACATTTTTCGGACTAAAAGTAGTTCAAATCAGTTGTTTTCGACTTTCTGGATGATTGTAGGATTGCATGATTAAGGTTAGTATCAATTTGGTTATGAATACATGTTCAGTTTATGGTTTCATTCGTATGATGGATCAGATACTCTGTTTTTGAATTGATATGAATTGGATGCTCTGGTTTTTCAATGATATGCTTTTTACGTGGTCCTGTGGAGGGGAGTTCATTCATATTATGTGAAGAACAGTGTTAGTTCTCATTTTACTTGGATGTATGCGTAATGAGGATCTCTGTGCATGATTTGATTATCAGTATATATGCCAATGTGAATGTTCACATTTTGTTAATGTGGAATATGTGAAGAATGTGGATGTTTTTATTTTAAATTAATGTTTGCTTAACGAGACTCTGTGCGTGTGATATAATTCAGAGTGTATGTGTCAATGTAAATGTTCGCATTTTGTTAATATTATGTGAAGATTGTTGATGTTCTCATTTTTACTTTGATGTTTGCAATTTTGGCATCTTGTTAATATCAATGTGAATGTTCACATATTCGTATTGTGAATTATGGATTTAGCACTTGAACTGTACACGTAGTCATTTTTTTTTTTTTTTTGCACAATGTGAATTTTCATGTTGATTTTGATTAAATGTGTAGTTCTCATTTTACTTTGATGTATGCATAATGAGGCTCTCTGTGGATGATTTGATTATCAGTATATATATCAATGTGAATGTTCACATTTTGTTAATATGGAATATGTGAAGAATGTGGATGTTCTCATTTAAAATTGATGTTTGCTGAATGAGGCTCTGTGTGTGTCATATAATTCAGAGTGTATGTGTCAATGTAAATGTTCACATCTTGTTAATGTTATGTGAAGATTGTTGATGTTCTCATTTTACTTTGATGTTTGCTTAATGTTGACATGTTGTTAATATCAATGTGAATGTTCACATCTTCGTATTGTGAATTATGGATTTAGCACTTGAACTATATGCGTAGTCATCTATTTTTTGCACAATGTGAATTTTCGTATCGATCTTTATTACTGTTCATTGTTGTGTTTTTGTGTTTTTACAGGAGATAGATACCTTTATGATGTTGGTGTGTACATATGGTTGCAGTACAACTGTAATAAATATTGCTCGCGCAATGTGTTATTCTCGTTTGGTGGAGTGTTTGTGTGAGAAATGGGATGAGTTGTCTGCTGGTTCTATTTCATTGTTCTGTAAACTACCTAGGATTAGTAAGTGTGATTTGGACAATGAAGAAGAATTTCAGAACATGTTATTGCTTGCTAAATCAATGGGGGTACAACATGTAGAAGTTGTGGTTAAGTTGAAAAGTGATATTGGTCAGTCAAGTAGTTTGGGATTGGTGCATGCGGGGGTTGAGGAAGAAATTGATGCACTACGGAGATTTTGCCACCATAAGGAGAAGGTGTTGTTGTCAGCCCCTTGGGCAAATGGTATTACGCATGTGGGACAATGGTTTGTTGGAGGTGCACAAGAATTTCGTGACATTTTATGTAAGTATGCCATCCAATGTGGGTTTCAGTTTACATACGTGAAGAATGAGACAATAAGAGTTACTGCTATGTGTGCGATACAGGAGGAGAGGGGCTGCTTGTGAGCTATACATTGTAGAGCACAACGAACAAATGATTTTTTCTACATCAAGAGTTTTAGTGATGTGCATACTTGTGGTACGGATGTCTGAACATCGAAGAATCCGCGAGTTAGTTCGGATTTGGTGTCGAGTACCATATCTGAAATTGTGAGGGACAAGCCGTTGACTCGGTCGTGTGATGTTGTGACTATTTTGAAAAGGGATTATGGGCTAGATGTGAGTTACCATGTCGTATGGTTGGCTGTGGAGAAAGCAAAGGCTGGTATTCATGGAGATCACTCATTATCGTTTGACCAGCTGCGGTGGTATTCGGATGCTGTGATGTGGTACAATCCGGGGAGTTATGTCAATATTGACTATGATGCGAGTAGTCAACAGTTTTGTCGTTTCTTTGTGTCATTCGCTGCGTGTATTTCTGGGTTCAATTCTTGTCGGCCTTTATTATTCTTGGATGGAACATTCCTCAAAGGAAAGTACAAAGGTCAGCTACTTGCGGCAACGGCGAAAGACGGAAACAATGGTTAGTATTTTTTTTACCTGTATATTCATGTCAATATTCACATTGACATGCATAGTATGGACAAATGAGTGATTGAAAAATTATAAGTAATGTGAACATTGACATTAGTATGCACTGATATGAATGTTCACATATTTGTCTGCTAATGACAGTAATGTGAACATTCACATTATTATACACTGATCCATTCACATTATTATACATCTGTGTCTGCTAATGACAGTAATGTGAACATTCACATTCACATTCACATCAGTGTATACTACTGTTAGTTGATCCATTAATGAATAGTACTGTGAATGTTCACATTATCAATTACTGAGCAATCAAAAATGAATTATTTATGGTCGTTAATGTGAATGTTCACATCATTGATGTTTATGAACTTGAATCCAAAAATAACAATAGTAATAGGGCAATGTAGATATAAACATTCACATGGCCTGTTTCGTTTATATTGTTTTCTATTTACTTTGGAATATTGTGAACAGTTGCGTATTGGTGTTGTGTTGTAGGTCTGTTTCCTGTTGCATTTGCGATTGTTGATTCGGAGACCACGACGAATTGGTCGTGGTTCTTGCATGAACTTGGGAAGGTTGTTGATGGTAAGCGCCAGATTACTTTTGTTTCGAATCGTAATCTTGGCCTGTTAGAAGCTATGCCGAAGGTGTTCCTATCGGCTCATCACGGTTATTGCTTACAAAACTTGAAGAGCAATTTAAGAGACTGGATGAAAGGAATTGGTAATGGATTCAGGGATCACCTAGTAAGTAGTTTGGGTGATTGTGCCTATGAGCCAACTGTGGTAGGGTTTCATGAAAAACTTGCAAAATTAAAAGAGGAGGGTAAACAACGAGCACATGATTTTTTCAAGGACTTGGCACCTAAGCACTGGGCAAATTTATACTTCAGGTAATAATAGTTTCATAAAGTGTTCCATTTATCAAGTTCAGAATGGTAGCGATGTGAATTTTCAGTTAAGAATTGTAAAAATCTTCCAATTGTGTTTCGTGTTTCATGTTCAATGTCAATGATGTGAATGTTCACAGCATTGAACAACAACCGAATAACATCTGGAATAATTTGATTATCAAACCATTTTCAATCAAAGTGAATGTTCACAGCTTTCAATAACAACAAATACAACCAAAACATTTTCGAATGTTCACAGTTGTGAACACAATGTAATGGCAACTGTAATGTTTTAGACTGCAAAAATCAATAAAATTAGGGATTACGATTGAGGGGTTCAGAATAAATGTTAGGGTATGAACAATATGGACTCATGTATATTGTATGCATAGGAAAAAGGGATATTTGTAAAAGTTCACAATGTTGATTGTTGATAAAGAGGTTTAGAGTTTAAATACACGAATGAGTAGAATGCTTACGTTTTTTGCCCATTTCGACGACAAAGATGTTGAGACGAAGGGACGATGCGACGACGGAACGTATACAGTTTTCTGGGCGTACGAACGACGAAGAAGATGATGAAATGATGTGACGATGGAACGAAGACAGTCTTCTCGGCGTAGGGACGACGGAGAAGATGATGAGACGATGCGACGATGCAATGAAGGAAGGAATATAGTCTTCTGGGCGTTGAGGCGATGTGGAATATGGTTTTGGATTTCTGGACTGTAGAGGTACTGTGCATGATTTCCTGCGCAAGAATAGAGAGGGGAAGAGAGACGGTTATTAGATTCAAAGAGAGAGAGAGAGGCGCGTGTTTTTTTGAGGGCTTTTTTGGTCTTTTTGTATGAAATGGACCTAATGGAATATTATAAGATACTATGGGTTTTATGGAACAACACTCTTAGATAATGGATTTACTAAAAAAGCACCCTATATTTAAACACATTAATAGTAAAATTCACGTTAATAAACTCATGTAAAACTCATACTTTTGTGTTTAATCATAAAAATTAAAATTAAAATTAAAAAAAATCTTAGTTATTATCTCTCTACTCTCTTCATTCTGATTCTCTCACTCAGTTTCTGAGTGGAATATGGCCCCGTTTGGTAGAGCTGTGGGAAAATGATTATAACTTATAGCCTAACAGCTTATAACTTATAGCTGTGAACATAACCTGATTTTTGACTTACAAAAAGTTATAAGCTGTACTGTTAAGCTAAACCAAACACATCAAAATAACATAAGTTAAGTTAAAAACTGAAATAAGCTTGAAATAAGCTCTACCAAACATGGCCTATACCTGAAATAACTTTTCATTTTAGCAGTGACCTGTTGTGATACAGAATAGAGCCACATGGAGCAACATTAGCGTGCCATGTGTGTTAACAAAGAGCTCTAAGAGCTGTTATGCTTTGGGAAGTGGGGAGACCAAGCCAAGTGACGAGGACGTGTCACTATACAGTACATGCTCGATGCCAGGATAAACCAAGTGTCATCTAAATCCATGCATGAAGAAGTAACAGTGCCACATACACGTGCATGTGAGTCCACATATATGTGACGTTATATATGCATGATGATATAAATTCCCTACATGCTTGACACGTGCACTGTCCTAATCAAGGAAGGGTCATTTATGTCTTTTTTTTTTTTTTTTTTTTTTGAATGGAGGTCATTTTTGTCCTATGATAAGATTTTTAAGCTGCACACACGTGTCAAATTACTATTGGGTTTAGTATGAGGTCTAACTCAGCAAATATCAGAGTTTGATTTCAGTTATTTGAATTCAATTTTTTTTTAAATTGAATTTTTTATTTTTTATATTTTTAATGAATCTTTTAAAATTTTAAAATTTTTTTTTTTTACTTTTTTAGATGCACCTTACTTAGATGTATTTAAGTAGTAAAATATTTATAAAAAAAATATTTTAAAAAATTAATAAATATACAAAAATATAAATAAAAAAAACGAAGTACCATTTTTATATATATATATATATATCTTTTTAGTATTTAGTGAATTTTTTTAAAAGAAATTCACAAATATTATACTTTTTAAGTGTATTTTATGTTAGGTGTGTCTAAAAAAAATTTTAAAAAAAATGCTTAATTAAAAAAATTCATTGAAAACAAAAAAATACAAAAAATAAAAAAATAAACTTTTCTGAAAAGTGTTTTCTAGAAACCAAAACCAAACAAACTGTAATATTTCATAAGCTAAATTGCAAACACAGATTTATTTAAAATAGAGATTGTCCTCTGTAATTTGAAAAATCACAAATACTCCCTTCTCATAATTTTTTTTATTTAAGAGAATTAACTAAAAAAATAAAAATTTTAATTGCTCTCCTATACAATAATAAAATTGCTTAAACTATTAATTGAAATAAATTTCTAATATCATTAAAAACTGTTTATTAACTTGGTAATTTATTGATAAAAGGATCATTTGTTACGAAATTATAAATTTTGATGAACAAGATGTAATTTCCATAATCACATGAAATAAATCATATTTTAAACAAATTTTAAGGATGTATTTATAATTGGCCCTATTTCATATCAAGAATCCATACACATAAAATATGAAAAAAAATAATACGTAATTTAAATTTAATTATTATATAATAAAAATTATATTTTGAATGAATCTGAATCTGATAATTTGCCTAAGTACTTTTTCTATGTTTGCGTTCTTGATCGAAATTATTGCATGGAAAATAGTACTTGTAGAAATACAAGACACACTAAATATAATATCTTATAAAAAAATTTGTTACATAATTCTTCATGACTATTGAATAATTATTGCTTACTCATTTGGCTATTGTGCAACTTTTGTATATAAAAATTCTGATGTAATTTTAGTGACATTTTATTTTAAAATAATATATCATAATATTAAGTTGGTCCAAATATCCGATTATTAAAAACAATTACTCTATATAATTTTTTATATTTATATATCATTTTGCAAAATTTTAAAGAATCGCTATGCACATAATTTCTACATGCATCACCACCTGCCTCGTAATGAATATTTTCAAAAATAAATTTTTTTATAAATGTACGGGATCAAATATTCCGGCAAGCCCGTACTCCTTTCTTCCGAGCTCCGTTACTGTCCGATCACCTGCGAGCAAACAACGATGAGCTACCCCGCGGTGTGTGGCCGGAAAACCCCTCCGACGATCAAGTTAGAACACACACACAGGGGATAGATAGAGAGAAGGAAGAGTGTTGAGTGTTTAGTGTGTGTCTCACCAAATGTTCATCTGTCCGCGTACTGGGGGCGCAGTCATGCTTATATACCTTCTGCGCCCCAAATCTACTCCCAGTGATCTCTCAACACGTGGCATTGCTATCCCATCTGTTAGCATAAACCTTGCTGAGCACCACCTAACCCAACTGCCTGCCCATGCTCCTGGGAGCTCGGCAGCTGGGCAGTATCATCTCGGCCATCGTCTGCCATGCTGCGCTTCATGCCCAAGTACTCCAACAGCTAAGCTCAGATGAGGACCGGACTCGGCGGCATCTCGGCAAAGCCGAGCTCGGGACTACTCACACTTGTCTGCGATCGACCTACCTGCCGAGCAAACAGGTACCTCGGTTCAACCTTGCCTTTCCTAGCAATGGACTTTTCACCTGACCGGCTTCGCAACCACGGATCCTTGCAGCTCAGTCAATCAACGTGCTGCCTTAACCAAGCAGCTTCCAACAAGGCGGGGCCACATAACTTGGCCCAACACCTGTTCGGCCCAAATCTGTCTGGCACAACACTGTCCGGCCCAAATCTGTCTGGCCCAACTCTGTCCGGCCCAGATCTGTCCGGCACAAATTCCATATCATTAATCTCCCTCTCAATAAACATTAATATGCAAAATTATAATCTTTTCTATGATTTTGTAATTAAGTTTTGAAGGCAACACTAATAGGTTATTTTTCCAAAAAATAATGAGAACTCATATATTTGGATTTGGATTTATAAACAACAATTACAATTATCAAGGCAGCAAATAGTAGCAGATGGTTGAGCTGGCTCCTCAGTGTCAATCTAATCGAGATTGAATTTGTTTGGCTATAATGCTCTTTGCACCTACTTCCTTCCTCTATTATTATTACTTGATTATTTTTAATAAAGTGGTTTCTTTTGCTGCTTCAAAAAAATCAAGGCAGCAAATAGAACAAATATATAGCATATTACCCAACAAAAAAAATGTACTGGAATATACATATATATAGATACCTAATCAAAAAAAATATATGTATATACATATATATATATATCACTGTTGGAAAATTCATTTTTAGCGGCGTTTGAAAAACGCCGCTAAAAGTACTAAAAACGTCGCTAATTCTTTTTGTGACGTTTAGTACCAAACGCCGATGACGCGGCCGTCGCTATAACTTTATGACGTTTGGAAAACGTCATTATATTAGTATAGGCGGCGTTTTTAAAAACGCCGCCAAATGTCCTACTAACTATACTATGACGTCACTATGACATTTAGCGACATTTTTGAAAACGCCGTCATAGACATCTATACATTTTAAAAATTTAGCCATTGGGGTGGGATATAGTGACGTTTTTTAAACGCCACCATAGCCTTTTTTTTTTTAATTTTTAAATTTTGTTAATTTTATATGGTTGAATAAAAAAAATACTTGTCAAACAATTATTAAGAACTAATAATTGATGTTTATTAAAATAATTAAACTAAGCTTGAAAACAAAATTAAAAATAAGAAACAATGCATTGCATACCTAAGAATAGCAACAATTCAGACTTTAAATACATCAATTAAAATCAAAATGGTTAAGAAGTGTAATTTGCCCAAAAAAATTAAAAAGGAATAGAAAGCACACTAATATGGATTGATCTAATACCCAGTATAGAATTTTAGGGTTTTTATTTTTATTTTTTATACCTAACATTGCTCAATCTAAAATGAAGATAGATCTCACATAAAACAATGGTGGGTTGTCTGCGATTGACAAGTCAATTGGCCATTGGTGGTGTGGTTCAGTTGCTATTTTCCCGCTAAACCACCAACTCCATGCCGAAAAAGAGCACAAACACATTGCTCAGTTGGAAAATGTAATGACCTAATTTTTCTCAAATTATCACAACAAAGAAAGCAACGTAATAATATGAACACAAGCAAAATTAAAAGAAAATCTATTATATGTTGGGGCATAATACAATTCAGCCAATTCAATTAAACAAAATGAAACAAGCAACTGTCAAAAACTTTGATATGGGCAATGACTATTGATTTGTCATCTTCACCTTCAAAAATTGAATCATATATCTAAAACACACTTCAGCTGCCCAATCTCCCCGGTGAGATTGATTGACCCCATCATCCATTTTAGCTGAAGTGAGAATGTGTTTCAACCAATAATAATATGAAACACAAACAGGGCAATTCACCGTCTTTTTCTTTTTTTAATGACAGTACAGTTTGATCACTGAATCAGCACCCACAGTGAATAACCATGGTTGCCTAGGGTGGAACTTGCAGTCCATTACTCCTGTAAAAGGCAAAATGAATCAGAGAAGCCACCAAAAATATTATCAACCCAAATATTAGTAAGATACACTCTGGGCATTTATATTCAGAGATTTCAGTATCTATATTCACAAGGGCACATTCTATGTTGCATGTCATATTATTATTTCCACACAAATAGTGTACCTTTTGCAAGTAAAATCAATAGTAGAAGGTGCCAAAAGCAAGGACCTGGGTTATCAGTAGGAAGAGACTAGTTCCATCCCAGCCAGCCCTACCACATCGCAATGAACCAAAAACAAAACTGGCAATACATAACTACTATTTTTGTAACTGAGAATCGATTGGAATGAAATCATGCAATGAGTCAACAGTAAAGCTCTGCCAGGAGCTTAACAACCTGCCTCCCATGAGGTCAACTTTTTTTGTCAAGTACAATTAGGCCAACTTAAGAGAGGAATCAGGGTTGGACAAGAAGCAAGCCAGCCCACTACTCCCATCAAATCAAGATTCCACAGAGAGAACCATCTCCGGAATACATCAAAACTAGAACTAGACTTGGCAGCATGCATATAATAGAAAGCACACTAATATGGATTAGAATAACAATATCATGCGTCGAGCCTACCACATCACATCGATAAACAAATGTTACTTCGGTGGATTTTTTCATAATTCAGGCAGCAATACTTATATCACATATCAATAAAAATAGCAACGTAGGTGTCATTTCAGAATGCAGCATAACATAAAAGGAAAGTATTTTCCCCTTTCTGTAGACAGTGAGGCCAAATGAAACCAATGCTTACTCATATAAATTCCAAGGCACAAATAGAAAAAATGCACAAAATTTAGTTATTGGGCCCTAGCAGTGTTGAATGGGATACAAAGCACAAAATACAAAGAACACACATCACACCTTGACCTGCAAGTAAAATTTATTAAGATTCCTCACTATTTTCAATTTTCAAGAGCGGGGTATGACTTCTTATTAACCAAAACTACCATCTTGCATTACATATATTAGTCTCTATATGTCCAATGTGCTCAACAGTTCTTAAACCAAGCTACAAAATGGGAAATGAGGTATCTGAGAAATTCCTAGTTGGGATACAGGAAAATATGAAACTTTGGAAAGGGAGAGAAAGGAAATGTTGGCCAAATTAGGTGATGCCCAATCTGTATCAAAATGAAATACAAGAATACAAGACCAACCGTATGCATTAAAACAAACTACAAAATTATCAAAAGCATTACCTTAATGAGGGAAACTGGGAAAGAGCACTGTAGCTATTTTAGGATCAAGAAAGCAAAAGGGACTCTGAAATTTTTTTTTCAAATCTTCTCTCATCAAATCCTGCAACTTCAGACACAAAAAGTTGAACAAAAGTCAGCACTTGAATTGTCAACTGCACTTCTCAAGGTTTAAAGTTGATTGAAAGAATGGATATCATTTACCAATGTGTTGCAGCAACCCTTTTCTTTTATTTTTCATAATTTTTTTTATTTGGGCCAAACCACTATTGGGCTAGAATCCTAACCACTATTGAGCTAGAATCCTAACCACTATTGGGCTAAGCCTTCTTGGTTCTAATTGGGCCAAACCACTATTGGGCTAGAATCCTAACAAATTGATTTTTAATTTCAGGCCCAAAAGGAAAAAAAAAATCCCTTTCAATGTGTTTGGTTGGTTTTTTGAAAATTGAGTTTCTTTTATTTTTCATAATTTTTTTTTATTTTTAGTGAATATTTTTTAAAATTAGAGAAATTTTTCTACATTTTTAGATATACCTTATTTAGATGTATCTAAATAATAAATTATTTGTGAAAAAATATTTTCAAAAATTAATAAATACATAAAAATATGAAAAATGTACTGAATTTTTATTTTTATTTTTTTTGTATTTTTGGTATTTAGAGAATTTTTTAAAGGTTTTTTTTCACAAATATTATACTTTCTAAGTGTATTTATGTTAGGTGTGTCTAAAAGTTAAAAAAATTACTTAAACTATTAATAAAATTCAATAAAAACAAAGAATATGAAAAATAAAAAAGTAGAATTTTTTGAAAAGTAAATTTTGAAAAATGGAAACAAATAGAGTTTATGCTAAGCAAAAGGCCACCAATACAATGGGAAGCAAAGATTGCATTTGGAAGAATCATACAGGAGTGACTTGTTATCACTCTGTTGAGGAGGGATAATTAGGCCTCTCCAATTCACTGATAAAGTGATAATAAAGGCTTTAATTATTTATTTTACAACAAATAAGAAACGTAATCAAGCATTTACTAAGAGAGAAAACCAATGGAAAAATGACTGCTTTTGCCTAGGTAAGTAGTTAGGATAAATAAAGCCTAATTGATTAAAAGTGAACTGATATCTATAAACTTTTTCTTAGTATATTACATACTCATCTATTCTGGTGAAAGTGAACAGGATAAGAGGATAAAGATGGTTTATTAAACAGCATCAATAAACATTTTAAAGACATTGCACTGTAAAAGTTTACCTGGCTAGACTTTTTATCGGAATCTGAAACGGTGACAAGACTATTGAGATTGTCAATTTTCATTTGTTGTTCCCTAATGCATTGATCTCGTGCTTTGTGTGATTTCCTCTATCTCTAGTTTTTGTCGCTTCAGTAAGGCAACATCTGTCAAAATCTACAAACAAAAAGAAACAAAAAAAAAAAAATCAACTCCAATTAGCCATACCATTAGATTTGAAAGGAGCAAGGAATCAACTTTAACATAATAATTATTACTTTAGATAATATGCTTAATCATTATTTAAAAACTATTTGCAAACAAAATGATGTCAAACCCAGAGGGACCAGTTAAGTTAAAACACGATAATTTACACAATCAAGGCAAGCTCTCAATGAACAAATCCAGAAATGTTTAACTTTTTAGCTTTCGAAAATCTATGTAACCAACTTGGTGATTAAACTGCAAATACACAAGGAAGTGGTGCTATAATGCAATATATGATATAAGTAAGATCCTTCAATTTATAAACATTGGAAAATGTTCCATACTTAATATTTTCAAAGTCATTTTAGTTTGATGCCACCCACGTTAACATTTTTGACATTCTAGTTTAGCCCATTTGAACTAGTTCAAGTGTAAAGTTCCTAGTTTTTTTTTTTTTTTTTTTTTAACAAATCATTATTTTACAACGACCAAAACCATAAATGAAGTCAATATTGAAACTGGAAACTTAAGAAAGAGGTAACCATCCAACCAATTGCAAGCTACTTTTCAATTGGATAGAGCATGAATCATGTAAACCATCACATTTAAGTTTTCTCTTTGGCTCAACTCATTTAAAATTTATGAACTTCCCCATGATAAATTACAAACCATAGGAAAGAAATCAATATACAAAAAAATTTAAGAATATTCAACATGCACTCATCTCAAAAATAAAAAATTCTAGGAATACTTCAGACACTAACTTCTATTGAATCCATATTATATATTACCTTTTACAGCTAGATTCTATTAAAAAGTTTGTCAGGGACAAACAATATGGCAGCTACAGTAACAAAAGTATATGTTGAAGTAAAATGTTGTAATCTTACTAAGTTGGAAAAGAATTAAGTGTTATTAAACCAAATAACTAGCAAACCTCATTCACTTGAACACAATTTGTCATTCTCTTGGCTCTACTAGCAAACTGGAGGGTTCCTTTCGTTTCGTCTATGTGAATCTGGATGAAGTAGCCATATTAAAACCATACTATAATGTTAAACTTGATGTAAGATATATATATACACACACACATATAACTCGATAACATGTTAATAACCTACCTCTTCTGGTGCTAAAGTGCAAATTATAGAAGTTTTGGCATTGCCACCAAGAGCAGGTTGAAGTATGCGAGTGAGCTTACTATCCCGATAAGAAATGTGTCCCCTGCATTTATATTTTGATTCATTTAGACAGTTTTTTTATGAGATGGATTATTAACTTAAGGAGGCAAATACCTTTGCTTTGCACCATCACTTAGTTTGTTAATCACATTGCCAAGAATCATTAATCACATCTCTTAGTAAATGCTTGATTACTATAAGTTTGCTTCGCTTCTTCAAGCTCCACCCCTTACTAACTAATCTGACAAACTTAAACTCTCAAAACCTGACCCTCCATGCGATTAGTGGAAATTCCTAGGAAAATAATAAATTAAATTTCAACTCTTAACTCCTACAATTCATGTTCTTTTTGTTTCAACAAGCAAAAAAACTTCATGATTTAAAAAATAATAATAAAATAATTTCAAATCAGCCAAAACTTGTTGGCTGCTAGATTCTTGGCTATTTGGGAGCCAAAATCGTGAGAAACCTAACATCATATTTTAATAAATTTCCTTTCCTATATTTCTTTCTAACAACGCAGAGCAATAATTTAAATTCAACCCTAGTTTCTTTACATCAACATTTTCTCAACAACCAAACAAAGACTGCATACGTATAAAAATGCTCTCAAAAGACAGGACTCTCACCATAGGATGCCCCTGTGTAGTCTTGAGAAGAGAAAGTCGAAACTGAAATATTAAGCCATGAAATGAAATGAAATCCAGAACAAACAAATAAATTAAATCTAGTGAATAGACCAAAACATGAAATGAAATGAAATCCAGCCCTTGTTGAAATGCTCATATTGTCTGTTGCCAAGGCCAAACACTTCGTACGAAAGATTAAGCCATTTCTCTCTCCTTTACCCTATAGGCAGTCATATAACACGCCATGAAACCCAAATCTCACTTGGTAAAAGAACCATAGTAACAATAAAAATTAGAAATTAATCAAAATTTACCTTTGAAAACCATTTATAGAACCTTGCAGAATTGTCAGTTGGCTCACCATCTCCATATCTATACCACAACAAACAAATAAATTAAATACAATGTTATATACCAACAATACACAAGTATGTATATATGTATGTATGTGATGTGAAGTAAAAACTCACATAGTTAAAAAGAAAAATGCCTAAATAATATAATGAACTGGAGAAACAATCAGATTGGAAGAGTTATTGAAATCTTCCAATAACAAGATAGCTTAGCTTAAGTTCATCTTCCTAAATAATTATCCAAAAATCAGATTGGAAGAGTTATTGAAATCTTACATTTTGGGATGATGAAGCCACTAAGTAATAAGACAAACAATACAAACAAACTACCAACTGTTGTAGAAGCAACCGCGGTGCGGAAGACAGATGCCACAAAACGAAGCATGTATATAGCTGCTAAGTGTAGAGCTAAAAATAGAATGCGCTGGAGAAAGAACCTAAGATACAAGGCAATGATAGAAATTAATTCAAAATTCCTATTCAGTTTCAGAAGGGTGTGTTTGTGTATGGTGTGAATGTTTATTTGAAAGTACCAGTAAAGCTTCTGGTTGCTAAATGACTAATCTGAGTAGTTGATTTAAATATTGGTAAAACAGTGACAACTTGTTCAAATCAAAGACATATTTGGAGAAAAATGATATATATATATATATATATATATATATATATATATAATGAAGAATAAAATGCAAGCGTTGTCAAGTGACACTAACCTCCCAGACTCAGGACTGTATCCAACGAGATGTTCAAATTAGAGCTGAAACAATGAAATAGGAACCTTCAAAATGGTGGCTAGGATTGCATATGCCCAAGCTGGATAGAAGTACAAATCTCTCTGTTTGTAGAAAACTGCAAGTCTTCCAGCAGTCAGGGACAACTCCGGAAATCCATCAAAAAAAAAAGTTCATGTAACCAATCTCTACACTTCATCGGCACCTACAGAGAAATCAAACACCGATTAACACTTGTTGATGAAAAACAAAATAAAAACGACTTGCTTGAAACCTTGTTAATCAGCAGATTTAACAAAATGCGAGAGAGATCAGATCAGATCGAGTTCGGATTTTGATCAAATTAGATCAACTTTCTTGTTCGATTTCGGATCTACAATCTGCGAGACAGATCGAGTTCAAGTTCAATGAAGAAAAGCTAGAGCAAGAACCGATCTAACAAAATGCAAGAGAGATCAGATCAGATCGAGTTTGGATTTCGATCAGATTAGATCGACTTTCTTGTTCGATTTCGGATCTGCGATTTGTGAGAGAGAGAAATGAAGAACATCTAGAGTGAGAAAGATCGAATTCGAGTCCGATGAAGAACAACTACAGTGAGTGAGAGATCGATATTAAGAGCGAAGAGCAGCTCATGAGAGATTTTGTTACCTATGGTAATTGGAATGGGTTAAGTGTCTGTTAAGTAAAATAGGTTTGGCTCATCGAGACCATCAACAGGGCATCACGCCTCGAAAACGTGTTGGCTATTGAGATATAGCACGGCGTTTTATAAAACGTCTTTGATTCAAGCGCCATTATAGGCAACTTTTCTTGTAGTGTATATATTACTTTTTTTTTTCTATTTCATATGATGAGGAAGAAGCAACTCAGATTACCTTGAGTAGGACCGGTACCACCAGGAATATCTGTCACAATCCTGATAAATTTACAAAATTCTACACAAATTAATAATGAATCCATCTACATTAGCCATATAAATCAAACAAATTAACTAATTCATCGGGAGAAACTAAAAAGAAAAAGTTAATTATTTTAATATTAGGATGATCAAAGTTTGGGCATGTTTCGCAATGCCAACCTAGTTGGAATGCCTTAACGTTGCTATAATACCTCTTGCATCCACTCCTTTTTATTGATATAGGTTTATATGCATGTTCATATTTTATTCAAAAAAAAAAATGATTAAAGTTTGCTCATTATGACGTGGAAGTTTATGTCTCAACTGTTGTTCAAATTTTGAAATTAAATAAATAGATTTATGAGGAAATCAAATTATATATATACTAAGAACACATGCTAATAATTACAACTAAATTTCAACAGAAACACACAAAACAATAAAAGGGTAAAGAGACGAAACCGAAGCCTGCACGGAAGCAGTTTCCTTAAAACAGATTTCGCCGCCTCACTGGTCGAGTGCTTGAGGAATCCCGGCGTCTGTCTCCCAGGATACGACGGTCAAAACCAGCTACGGCAGAAGTACTCTCTGTCTAGCTTAGCGAACAAAACAGTGGCAGCACTCTCTCACTGTAGGAATTTTCAGGCAAACTGACTTGTGAAATGGAAGTAAAAATTTCTGTGTTTGAGACTTGACAGGAGGGTCTCAATTTATACATGTATAGGGGAGAGAGGAAGAGCCTCCAGCCTTTATAGCTGTTCATAATGCACCATTAACCTCTGCAATAAAGGCAGGAGTTACAAACCCCATTAATGCAGGAGTTACAAACCCCATTAATGCAGGAGTTACAAACTTCATTACCTTTTTTCCATGAAGCTAACTTCATGAGGTAATTTCTCATTCAAATCTCAATGGTTTTTGGCCATTCTATCTGTGGTGTAAAGATCTCAATGCAAAGTATCTAGACCCACTTGGACCCAACACAATAGATGGTTGGGACCCACTTTAATCTTTAATTAAAGTCACCACACTTTAATATTAAATTAAAGTCCCCAAAAATCATTTTTTCCAACAATCCCCCACATGAATAAAAATTGACCAAATGACTCAACAAATGGACATCGTTCAACAATAAAGACTCTGAGAGAGAGTACAACGGACTAACCCCGACATCAGAGAAGGTAGCTTTTGGCTTTGAACCTCTCCCAGTGAAAACCTATCGAGTTTACTGGCTGATCAGTGAATATGACATCTTGAACTGCTCTGCCGTTTATTTAAACTGAGACAATAGATCTTACACGGGAATTACTCCTACCACCATTCTGTTCTCACTGGTGTGCCCTGTGTGGCCCTGGACACTAGCCTGGTTCAGCGAGTGGTTTCAAAGAATCTTGGCCTCCCAATTCTTCTAGAAGCGGCCCCACTTCACGCTCACATAGGTGACTCTACTTGAGTATCCTGCTATACTCAGTCAATAGCTTAACACACTAGAGTCATTAAAAGCTCAGCTTAATCTCTACACTTGCAGGTATCACTGATAGAAGGAATGGCTGGAGGTTTAACCTCCTCAGTGACATACCACCGTTACACGCAATTAGGTTGTCCCATTGAACCTAGATCTTGGGATCTCCAGTCAACTAGGTTGGGTTTCCATTCCGGTAACTTCCAAAGGCCTCAATCCCATTCCTTTTGACGGCGTTTCGACTAACACTCGATTTAACCCTTTGGTTAGTGGATCCGCAATGTTGTCCTTAGACTTTACATAGTCTATAGAGACAACTCCATTCGAGAGTAGTTGTCGTATGGAATTATGTCTACGACAGATATGTCTAGACTTTCCATTATACATATTACTCTGTGCCCTACCAATTGCAGATTGACTATCATAATGAATACAAATAGCAGGCACAGGTTTGGACCAACTTGGAATATCTTCAAGGAAATGGCAAAGCCATTCAGCTTCTTCCATTGCTTTATCCAAAGCAATAAACTCTTATTCCATCGTTGATCTAGATATACACGTTTGTTTGGAAGATTTCCAAGACACCGCTGCTCCACCAAGAGTGAACACATATCCACTAGTGGACTTTGAGTCCTTTATATCTAATATCCAATTTGTGTCACTATAGCCTTCAAGCACCGCTGGATATCGAGTATAATGCAGCCCATAATCCCGAGTGTAGCGTAAATACCTTAACACCCGCACAATACCCTTCCAATGAGAAGCATCGGGATTACTTGTGTATCTACTAAGCCTGCTAACCGAGTAAGCTATATCCGGCCTAGTACAACTCATCAGATACATTAAACTTCCAATTACCCGAGAATATTCTAACTGTGAGACACTTTCATTATTATTCTTGGTAAAATGTAGACTTAAGTCTACAGGTGTCGATGACACACTCGTATCTGATCCACTAAACTTCTCAAGTATCTTATCAACATAATGAGACTGAGATAGTACAATTCCGTCAGAGATTCTGGTAATCTTAATTCCCAGAATAACATCTGCAATGCCCATATCCTTCATGTCAAACTTAGAGTTTAACAACTTCTTGGTAGTTTTGATCATTTCATCGTTACTACTTACAATGAGCATATCATCAACATATAGACACAAAATGACATAACCTCTGTCAGTGTCTTTGACATAAACACACTTGTCACATTCGTTGATTCTAAACCTATTTGACAACATTGCGTTGTCAAACTTCTCATGCCATTGTTTAGGCGCTTGCTTCAAACCATACAAAGATTTGACAAGTTTACAAACTTTCCTGCTTTGCCCTGGAGCTGAAAATCCTTCAGGTTGCTCCATGTAGATTTCTTCATTCAAATCTCCATTTAAGAAAGCTGTCTTTACATCCATCTGGTGAATTTCTAGATTGCGCAAAGCAGCAATCGCAATCACCATCCGAATGGATGTTATCCTAGTAACAGGTGAGTACGTATCAAAGTAATCCAGGCCTTCTCGTTGCCTGTACCCTTTGATAACGAGCCTCGCCTTATACTTGTCAATAGACCCATCGGCCTTCATCTTTCCTTTAAAAATCCATTTGCAGCCTAAAGGCTTACAACCTGGAGGTAAATCTACCAACTCCCAGGTGTGGTTCTGTAAGATGGAGTCAATCTCACTTTTGATCCCTTTTTTCCATAATGGACTCTCAGGAGAAGTCACAGCTTCATGGAAAGTTTGAGGTTCGTTCTCAATCATATAAGTTAAGAAGTCTGGACCAAAAGATTTGGATATCCTAGCCCTTTTACTCCTTCTGGGCTCATCTAAAACCTCAATTTGATCATCACCTGAATCATCAATATGATCATCCTCACTAGCAAGCTCATCAAATTTCTCCAAAGACCTTGGAACCCTTTCATGGGTTCGGCAAGGAAAAATGTCTTCAAAGAAACATGCATTCCTTGACTCCATAATGGTATTCCTGTGTATGTCTGGAATTTCAGACTTATGTACAAGAAACAGATATGCACTAGTATTATGTGCATAACCAATGAATATACAATCCACGGATTTCGGGCCTATCCTAACCCGTTTGGGTGTAGGAATTGCCACTTTTGCAAGACACCCCCACATTCGTAAGAATTTATACGAAGGCTTAACGTCTTTCCATAACTCATATGGCGTCTTGTCCACCTTCTTCCAGGGTACTTTATTCAGAATGTAATTTGCAGAGAGAATTGCTTCCCCCCACATGTTCTGTGGCAATCCAGAACTTATCAACATTGCATTCATCATTTCCTTTAGCGTCCCATTCTTCCGTTCAGCAACCCCATTTGATTGAGGAGAATAAGGCGCCGTGGTTTGGTGGATAATCCCGGATTGAGCACAAGTCTCAATAAACGGAGATTCATACTCACCACCACGATCACTTCTTAAAGCCTTAATCTTGCGGCCTACTTGATTCTCAACTTCATTCTTATAAAGAACAAACTTGTCAATCGCCTCATCTTTGCTTTTGAGCAAATAGACATAACAATACTTAGTGCAATCATCAACAAAAGTGATGAAGTACTTATTGTCACCACGTGATTGTATAAATTTTAAGTCACACACATCACTATGCACTAAATCCAACGGTTCTGAACTTCTTTCAATAGAATGAAACAAAGATCTTGTCAACTTCGCTTCAACACAAGTTTCACACTTGTGTTTCGGATTAATCTTAAAAGATGGTATGTGATCTAACTTGATTAATCTACGTAAAGATTCAAAGTTCACATGTCCTAGTCTACCATGCCACAAATTGGAAGACTCAAGCATGTAAGCAGAAGAAGATGCATCTTTATTCATCTTTGGGATAATAGTCATTACATTGAGTTTAAACATACCCCCCAACATATAACCCTTACCCACATACATTCCGCTCTTGGTCAAAACGACCTTGTCGAACTCAAAAACAATGCGAAAACCATGTTTACTAAGAAGAGACCCTGAGACAAGATTTTTACGAATGTCCGGAACATACAGGATTTCGTTCAAGGTCAGCTCTTTTCCTGACGTCAACTTCAGGACCACCTTTCCTTTCCCCTCAACAATCGAGGTAGTAGAGTTTCCCATAAACAACTTCTCACCGTTTGTAACCGGATCGAAAGTTGTAAACAGCTTTTTCTCGGAGCAGATGTGGCGTGTAGCCCCAGTATCAATCCACCATTCTCTTGGGTTTGAACTTACCAGATTCACCTCAGAGACAACGGCAGACAAGTGCATATCATCCTCCTCATGGGAGTGCTCTTGTAAATCTGTCATATGAGCACGAGGTTTAGTCTTGTATGACTTCTTCTGCTTGTGGCAGTCACTAGCCCGATGCCCATTGTTACCACAGTTATAACACTTCCCAAAGAACCGATAACCAGGTTCCTGCGGCTTGTAAGCCGACTTCTTTGCAACACCACCCCTTGGCCCCAGCTTAGAGCTCTTGTTCACAGGGGGCTTCTTCCTTATCCCAGAAGATTTGCCATGCTCAACGACATTGGCCTTTACTGAGGAGGTATTCCCTCCTTTCTTTCTATTATCCTCCTCAATCCGGAGTCGGACAACCAGCTCTTCAACTGACATTTCCTTGCGCTTGTGCTTCAAGTAGTTCTTGAAATCCTTCCAACCATTGGGAAGTTTCTCAATGATCACAGCAACTTGGAATGACTCGTTCAAAGGCATTCCTTCAGCATGAATTTCATGCAAGATCACTTGAAACTCCTGGACTTGGCTTATCACAGTTTGAGAGTCTACCATTTTAAAATCAAGGAACCGGCCAACCACAAATTTCTTTGCTCCGGCATCCTCAGTCTTATACTTTTTGTCTAGAGATTCCCATAACTCTTTTGCTGAGCTCTTGGAACAAAACACACTATAGAGTGAGTCTGCCAAGCTGTTGAACACATAGTTCCGGCAAAGATAGTCTGTCTGCTTCCATGTGTCAAGCACCATGACTTTCTGCCTATCAGGCTCATTCTCTGCCACGGCTGGAGGATCCTCGCTCAGAACCTTTGCAAGGTTTAGCGTGGTCAAGTAGAACAACATCTTTTGCTGCCATCTCTTGAAGTTCACCCCAGCAAATTTCTCTGGGCGCTCATGATGACTGAGCGGTCCTCCCGGAACAGCCGGAGTAACGCCATGGTTGACCACAGAGGTCACAACAGTAGGGGTTGGCAACCCAGTTGCCCCGGGGTTCAGATCCCCACCAACATTAGCAGTAGCAGCAGCATCAGTGATAGTTGTCATTTCAAACAAATAAAACCTCCTTTTTAGCCAAGGCTAAACACTTTGGTTTCTATTCCAGAAAACCAAATCAAAATCCAAACTTACAAGCAATTTAAACTTGCAAACAATTTAAAATTGCTACAACCAAATACATGCATATAAAATGCGTCTAATAAGCAAATAAAACTTGCTACTACAAATTGGTAAACAAACCAACTAAATCTCAAGTAAAAAATTTCTTCAAACATAAAGAAAAATAACCAATCCAATTGAGGATTATAAGTAGTCCATACAATTCCTTTCTACGTTTAGGTATGCCTATAAAGAGAGTTAGTAGAAAACGACAACATAATATAAAGCAATTGTACATACAATCAAATATTATTTAACCTTCTAGCAAATCATAGAATAGCAAAATAACTAAGGAATTAAGATACTATACAAGTTACAAAACCTTATAACTTCTACATTAAATTAAAAAATTAATTGCCATAAATTATATAAGAATTTAATTCACAATAACCATGTAAATAAATATATGCAAGTTACACAAATTTTATAACTCCAAAGAACTACATTTAATTCAAACTTTAATTCATCCAATTAAATCACACACTATTCATGGAAATAACTTATGTGTATAACTCTAAAAAACTAGAAGCAATTTCACATGCAAATTAGATAGTAAAGCTAGAAGCATGCAAAATCAAAATATACATATGCAACATTAGACAAATAGGATGAAACCAAATAAGTAGCATGCGGTTTATGTAAATAATTTGAATTGTTTATATGTAATAAACTAATAACCAAGCACTTCAAGTATATAACCATTCAACCATTAACATGCAAAAATTCTAAAGATTAAATCATGTAATCTAGTCTAGAAAATAATAAGCATGTAACAAATTAAAACCTAGAATAGTATAGAATTAGCATGTTAAAATTGCAACATCAATAAATTATATTTTATAACCTTAAAATTCATGCAAATCATAGAAGGGGAATGATGAACCATACTCATAAAATAAGATCAGAGTAATACAATTAAGTATGCAAATTATGATAGAGCACTCTAATTAAACTAAACAATTAGAGAATCACATTACATAATTGAAATAGGGAGCAATTCCGCAACAGTTCCTAGTAACATTATACAAATGTCTATATAAATCTATTCGATCAATTTCATAGGAAAAACATATATGAAAAATCTGTTTTAAGCTTGTTGTTCAAATTTTGAAATTAAATAAATAGATTTATGAAGAATTCAAATTGTATATATACTAAGAACACATGCTAATAACTACAACTAAATTTCAACAGAAATACACAAAACAATAAAAGGGTAAAGAGACGAAACCGAAGCCTGCACGGAAGCAGTTTCCTTAAAACAGATTTCGCCGCCTCACTGGTCGAGTGCTTGAGGAATCCTGGCGTCTGTCTCCCAAGATACGACGGTCAAAACCAGCTACGGCAGAAGCACTCTCTATCTAGCTTAGCGAACAAAACAGTGGCAGCACTCTCTCACTGTAGGAACTTTCAGACAAACTGACTTGTGAAATGGAAGTAAAGATTTCTGTGTTTGAGACTTGACAGGAGGGTCTCAATTTATACACGTATAGGGGAGAGAGGAAGAGCCTCCAGCCTTTATGGCTGTTCATAATGTACCATTAACCTCTGCAATAAAGGCAGGAGTTACAAACCCCATTAATGCAGGAGTTACAAACTTCATTACCTTTTTTCCATGAAGCTAACTTCATGAGGTAATTTCTCATTCAAATCTCAATGGTTTTTTGCCATTCTATCTGTGGTGTAAAGATCTCAATGCAAAGTATCTAGACCCACTTGGACCCAACACAATAGATGGTTGGGACCCACTTTAATCTTTAATTAAAGTCGCCACACTTTAATATTAAATTAAAGTCCCCAAAAATCATTTTTTCCAACATCAACATTATGGGAGTGAGACCTATTAGATTGATACAGTAATGACAAGTCAAAATGATAATATAAAATTTAATTTGTTCATAACAATATTATTCCAAAAAAAAAAAAAAAAGCACTAACCAATGCACTCATTCACGCATGGAGGGTTCACTGGGACTTGGTGCATCAGGATCAGTCATCACCTGCATGCATGATCAAACTTGATTAGTTTGTCAAAAAAATAAAATTAGAAATGCACTAATGAAGACTGAAACACTTGAAGCCAAAATAAGAAACTAGATAAGAGAGAAGGGGGGGTGGGGAGAGAGAATGGAAAACAAACCAGAGTGTAGAGTTGATGAGGATGACCAGAGATGGTGACTCTAGGAGGATTAGAGGCAATAGAAGGCTTGATGTCACAACCATTAGTGACATGTTTGGAACCAAAGTAGACATTCATAGTGACACTTGGTACAAACATGTCTACCACATCCCCTATTACTCTCCCTACCACCAATGGATCAATTGAGGCCGCCATGATCTCTGATCAACAAAACTCACTTTTATGTCTATATCTATATCTATATATAGATATATGAAGGATTGATGAAATGTATAGCTTTTCTCAAACCATGACACCAATGTCAATGTGGTGTGTATCCTAAAAATGTACTAGCTAGTAGCTATAGTTTATATAGGAAAATGTTTGAGGGCCACAATTTTTGTGGCCACAATGGCTCAAAACTGTCAAAACGACGTCGTTTTGGCATGTTTTGCACCAAAAACGACGTCGTTTTGGCAGTTTTAAGCCATTGTGGCCACAAAAATTGTGACCCTCTAGCATTGTTGGTTTATATATGGGGCAAAATTTACTTTAACTTTGTTGTTTGAGATCGAAACATTTTGTTTTACCTCTTTATGGTTTAAAATGTAATCGTTAACCCTGTTAAATATTATAATATCTGTAAATTTTATATCTTTTTTTTATATACATAATTTTAATTTTTAATATTAATTCAATTAAATCACAATTAATTATATTCTCATCAATAAAGTTTCTTCAATGCAACCTAGTTCGGATTGTTAAGTCTTGCTTTGATATTCTTTGTACTTGCCTCTTTATTGATATTTGTATCAGTCATCTTGTACTCTTATTTTCATTAATAAAGTTCTTTTTGCCAATAAAAAAAAAAATCACAATTAATCATAAATTTTATAATAACTAAAATTTTAATCTAATTTCAATTTAATTATATTTAAATTATAATTAATCCTAAATCTTTAATTATTTATTCCAATTATCAACTTTTTAATCTATTATATTTTATATCATAATTAATCATAAAATTTTAATTATTTTTTGTAATTCTTAACATCTTAATATAATTTTAATATAATTATATTTTAGATAAATTCTTAATTCTTAATTATTTTATCTTTTAAATCACTTCTTAATTATATTTTAATTAATATCTTAATTTAATTTGGGGAAATTACATATCGGGTTATTTTTATAAAAATAATTATAGATTAATGAAAAACTTTATCAATATAAATAATTAAAATTGTGAGTTTTTCAATAATTTTGTAGTTATTTTTCTGGCGATCCACTTGTAATTTTCCCATTTAATTTAGGTTTGGAAAAGTTGGGATTAAAATTATCTTTTTGTTATGTTAATTTACCTTTATTTTTAGAAAAAATCAAGTCCACTCTAAAAAAATGATGTGTGTGTGATATACCTTTCCAAACTAACGATAACATTTTAATTCAAAATCATATTAATACTTTTTAATTATATTTGACTAAAAGGAAGTAAAGTGCTTCGATCTCAAACCAAGGGTAAAATGATTTTGCGTGCATATATATATAGGGGTATGTGCGGTGTAATTCGGGCGGTTTGAGAGTAAAATTATAAATCGAATGGCGGGTTAGTGGATTGGCGGATTGACAAATTGCGATTTGTACGGTTTTTGGCGGATTGAAGAATATTCTAACTAATTATCATATATTTACATAATATATAACACTAATTTGTATAATATTTTTTAGATATATAACACAAAGTAATTTTACATAATATGTTTCATATATATAACCACTAATTTGTAATAAATTTTATATTTTAAATCTTTTTCACACTCATTTTTACATTGATATTTCATTGAAAGTTAAAAAATTTATATGTATTAACTTTAGCGGAGCGGAGCGGTTCAGTTGGCAGATTATAAATTTTAAAGTTTAAACCGCGGTTAGCGGTTAGAACGGTACGAATTGATGTGGATCGGTACAATTTTAGCGGATTAGACGGTATTTTGCACAGTCCTATATATATATATATATATATATATATTAGAAGTGTATGAACACTAACGTATGCTGAAAATGGGGCATATGAGAGAGAAGTGTATGAACAGTAACGTATGCTGAAAAAGGGGCATATGAGGGAGAGAAGTGTATGGAGAGAGAGAGAGAGAATTGATTTCAAAATTTCATATATTTTCCCAAATATTGATATAGTATGAGGACATTAGTGAAAGGAAAACAAATGTGACTAGGTGTATGCTTTATAAAATAAATAAATAGCAATATATAACTGTATATAATTTAAATTCAAAATAATGTAATTGCATTAAATTTTAATCATCCATTTAAATGATAACTAATTATAGTAATGTCACTATCACTTATAAAAATTTGGCTTATACATTTTTGGTCTGAAATATTTAGTTCAATTATGTCATTTTAATTTTTAATATTTAAATTGTACAAATTTAGTCTCTAATTAATAAAAGTGTTTTAGTGGTTTAGTGTGATCCTTAATGTTTAAATTGTGTCAATAGTTCGTATTCTATAAAAAGTATTCAATTTAATTATCCAGTTGTGTCCAATGATAGAGTTATTGGAGGATTAAATTGAAGCACTCTTTGTATATTAGAAACTAAACTGATACAATTTAAACATTTGGAATGAAATTAAAATATTTTTATATATTGAAAATTAAATTGATACACTATATATTAAAGATCAAAACACACAACAGTAATATTTTGGAGATTAAAGATATAATTAATCCAACATTTTTCTTGCATAAATATTATTTTTGTATAAATATAATATATATATATATATATATTGCATATTATTATTCTAAATAGATGATGTTTTATAAAGGGTAGTTTTGGATGTCCTAAATAACCGTACTTTTTGACTTTTTATAAAAAGATGTATAGAAACATAGAGAGAATATGTTAATTGATGTGACTCAAAAAAGATAAAAAGATAGACTAAAATAAGTTATGCCAAACTATCCTAAGTGTCTAATGTATTTTTAAAAAAAAATAAAATAAAATAAAAATAGCGAGGGAGGGAGGGTAAGGTGCCAAACATGCATAGGGCAATCAAAAACGTAGAGATCAGGGAGGACAGTGTGCACCACGTGCGACCTCATCCCCTGAATCTATACCACCCACTTGCTAATTCATTTTGACACGTGGCTGAAGAGATAGCGTCCGTTACCTCCAAATCCCCACCACGGTAATTGATTGTGATGATGGAAAAAGGCGTTTCTTTTCTTTGGGATGACCATCTCCCTCCGTGGACTTTGTTTAAGAGAGCATCCACATCAAATTTAACAATTTTTAAGTTAAATTATAATTTTAAAAAATATATATACATAAATTTTAATTTTTATATTCTATTAAATCTTAATTAAATTTATTTAGATTTTTAAGTTTTATTAAATTTTTAATAATTGAAATTTCCTGTCAAATAATAATTGTTCATCATTTATGATTATCTATAAAGAAACATGATAATTTGACATTTATTTTGATTTTAAAAATTTTAAAATATCAACTTTCAAATTGAATTTTTTTTTTTAAAATTATGTAAAAAAAAAACTAGTCGGCTTGTTTGGTTTTGGTCTCTAGAAAACACTTTTCGGGAAATTCTATTTTTTTTATTTTTTGTATTTTTTTATTTTCAATGAATTTTTTAATATTTTAATCAGTTTTTTTAATTTTTAGACCCACCTAACATAAATACATTTAAAAAGTATAATATTTGTGAATTTAAAAAAAAAAATCACTAAATACCAAAAATATAAAAAAAAATATACGAAAATTCAATACATTTTTAGTATTTTTGTGTACTTATTAATTTTTTAAAATATTTTTCACAAATATTTTACTATTTAGATACATTTAAGTAAGGTGCATCTAAAAAAGTAAAAAAAAAAATTCCTTAAAATTTTTAAAATATTCATTAAAAATAAAAAAAAATGCGAAAAATAAAAAACTCAATTTTTCAAAAAACTAAAACTAAACATACTAAATGTTTATTTTTTTGAAAAAATTAAAAAAATTAAATTGTTTTGTTGTGCAAAGCTAAAAATTTTGTGTATATAAAAGAGTATGATGATAGAATATTGATCTGCAAAACTGGTAAAAAAAAAATTTTAAATGAAAAAATTACTAATATTCTCAGTTTTAAAATTGAAAAAAATTGATAACATTGTCGGTTTTATTAGATAGTTGAATCAAACTAATAAGTTGAAGGGCAAAAATGTTTAATCCCATTTTCTTTTTTTTTTATCAGTTAGTGAAATAATTATCTGTAATATTATTATGCAAAATTGATAATATTCTTAATTTTAAAAAATGAGAAAAACTGATAATATTCTCAGTTTTATTAAATATGATTTATTGGTTCAAAAAATCTTAGATAGAACCTGAACTACTATAACATTTGTAAGTATAAGAATTTTTAGGTAACTAACGTATTAAAAAAAAATATATATTTTATCTAATACTTTTATATATACACTTCTATTTAGTGCTTTGTAAAATATAGCACAATTAGCTAAAACTGTATCGATTCGCATTAATCTGCATTGCTCTATTCATTAATTGCTGTTTAAACTTTAAAATTTATAATCTACCTTCGAAATCACTCCGTTCCGCTATAGTTTATACATATATATTTTTTAACATATAATAAAACATTAAAGTAAAAATGAGTGTGAGAGAGATTATATAAAATTTCTTTCAAATTAGTAGTTATATATTTGAAAAATATTATGTAAAATTAGTTTGTGTTATATATTTGAAAAATATTATACATATTAGTGTTATATATTATGCAAAGGCTTGATAATTGGTTAAAAAATTATTTAATCTGTCTCAAACCACTCAAACCATAATTTATCAATTCATTAACCTACCATTTAATTTATAATTTTATTTTTAAACCACTCGAATCGAATTGCATCTCTCGCACCCTTACTTCCATTAAATTCTTTATTTTAAAATTTATTTTTATAAAATATTCATTTTTTATAATACAAATAAGAAACCCAAACATCTTCTACAAGCTTCTAGGAAAATTCGTTCCTGTATTCCTCAAAATAAATAAATAAATAAACAAATAAATAAACAACAATGATAGAGACCACTAATTTTGGAGCTCTAAAAAGACCACTAATGACATGGCACTCAATAAAAAAAGAAAAAAAATACAACACCAAGGCCAAAACATCAAATCATTCTTGGTGGAGCCCACTGCCACATTATTAGTGATAGCACTAATTAGTGCTCTCACTCATTTTCCATAAATAAAATTGGTGCACAGCCTGTGTCCAGCTTAGATGTCCGGTGGTAAATAATAAAATATTCTATTTCATATTCTTAAAAAGAATTTAATTGCGTATTAGTTAGTCGTTTGACAGAATGTCCAATCGGATGACCGACAAAATGTCTAATCACTAATAAATATCGCTATATGTAGCAATTTATTATATCAATTTCAAATTTAATTTTGGTATAACGAGATCGATAGAGGTGTGATTTTGAATCTTGAGTCGTGCTACGTAGCTCGAAAGACAACCCCCGAATCCCCCGAATTCAAAAACGACGTCTTTTTTGATTTTTTTTTTTTTTTCAGAAGAAGAGAATTAGAAGAAGAGAAGGAAAGAGGAGGAAGAAGGAGAAAGAGGAGGAAGAAGAAGAACTGGAGGGGAGGGGAAGGGGTCAACAAAATCGGGCTGGAGGCGGAGGCGGAGACAGAGGCGGGGGGCGGAGGCGGAGGCGGAGGCAGAGGCAGAGGCGGAGGTTGCGAGGCAGAGGCAGAGCTGCAACGAGCTGGAGCTGCTGTGACGAGCGACGATCGAGCGGAGGCGACGGCGGGCTCCACCTCGTCCCCTCTCTTCTCTTTCTCTCTTCTCTTTCTCTCCTATCTCATTCGGGGGATTCGGGGGGCTGAAATTAGAGGGAAAAAACATTTTCCTTGAATCTTTCCTTATTAATATAACTCAAAAACTATTATAACAAGTTTGATGTGGATGCTTTAAATTATTTCATTTGTATTGATTTGGATCAATTCATTTGCAAATAGTAGATTAAAAAAATTTTAAATCTATAATTCATTTTCGAAATCACTTTGTTTTATTATAGTTAATAGATATATTTTTTTAAATTTTTAATAAAATATTAAAATAAAAATGTGTGTGAGAAACATTTAAAATGTGAATTTTTTTTTTTTTTTTTTTTGCAAATTAGGGATTGTTTGTGAATGATCTAAATAAATGTAATTATTTGATAAGTGCACTTATTTGGGTTAAATCACTTTTTTACTTTTCTGCATATATTTTCGTAAAAATTTAAAAAGTGTACTAAATAAGTAACCCACACAATCTCTTAGTAGTTATATATATGAAAAATATTATGTAAAATTAGTTTGTGTTATATATAATATTGTGTAAATTAGTATTATACATTATATAAATACTTAATAATTGTTTAAGAATATTCTTTTATCAACTAACAATTTGAAACTATCTCAAACTATCCAATGGAAGATTTGAAAAAGCTAGAAAGAGAGAGAGCTTCTGAAACGATGTAAAATGGAAAGATGGGGGAAAGGAACAAGTTTTGTCAAAACTTGAAACAGCGGCAAAAAGGGCAATTAATGCGCCTGGAACAACGAATGCGTCAGACGGCGCATGTAGGCGCAAGACGACTTGCAAACGCGTACGGAGTACGATCCAGTAAAAGGGAGACACGTGGCTGAAACGGTTGAGTTATTTTGCATGACAGCTCATACGCGTGAAGGAGATCTTGGAAACTTTAAACCTTAAAGAGACATGTCGACCTATATGATGATCTCGGCTGAGAGACTTTAAACCGGTGTATTGACAGGAAGTACCGATATAGGTTCCATCACCTTAGAATGCCGAGGTAATAGAACCTAGGGGACAGTTGTGGGGATATATTTTCTGAGTACCAACACGTGGCCAAGGTGACGCCGGCGTGTCAGCCGAGGTGTCACGTGTCCTGGTCATGACGCCGAGGTTATTTCGGCAAGGCCGAGGTTATCTCCGAAGATATTGGAATCCGAGATAAGCGGATAAGGTACAAGAGTCCTAGAATGAAGAAGGACTTTAGCATGGATAAGGATAACACTATTAGGGAGTTTATCTTTATCTCTTAGAGAGTCCAAGATAAGCATTGAGCAAAAGTCCATTGAAGCTAAGCTTCTATAGAGACTAGGATTAAGTTAACTATAAAAGAAAGGCACCCCCGATGGGTCTAAGGTACGCAATTTATATTCTGAACAGTGAGTTTAGCACTATTGATTATCTTTGAAAGATATACTGACTTGATCGTTGGAGTGCCCCCAGGTGGACGAACCACCGCCGGAATCTACTCTTTCTGTTGCAGGTCAACCAGGTGCCATCTATTCTTCCAGTGCTCTCCAGCTGAATACTGAGTTAGCAGTGTGGTCGAAAAATCACTCACACAGGAAAGTAATGATACTCTACTATGCAAATGGTAGTGAAGATTTGCCACCGAACAAAGTTCCTTGTGGAGGAAAGTTCTATGTGCCAAAAATAATGTGAATGAAGATTGTTGGTTACTAAATGGCTCAAGCTTAAGATATTCATCTGCAGTGTGGAAAAGTATCTCATTTATGGAAAGGTATGGATCTAGAGCAATTGCATTATTTTTGGAAAACATTCAGTTCAAGCTAGGCGATGGTGTAGACGCGCCTGCGTGAGGCCCTCGCGCTACAGTTCGGACTCAATTTGTGTCACAGTTCTTAATCTGAACCAAAGAGTCCAAATCCGGCAAATCGTTTTGAGAAACAGATTTTTGAAAAGAAGTGCCAAACATGGACTGCTTTGTCAGATACAGAGTCGCCACCTAAATATTTTTATGGGGGAATTTAGGAAAACCTTACTCAGTGCCAAAGGCCACGTGTCTGTCATCACCAAAGTTGCCTCGGCTCGGGAGCTTGGTACGATTGGGGAAGGTCAGCTATGAGCACCCCCTCTCGCCCGATCCGAAGATCGGCCTCTACTAACCGTGATATCCGTTTTTGAAAACGTTATGTGTTCTTATTCCGGTTATTAGCCTAGAATTACTATGTTATGCGCACAGCAAACAAGTATAGACCAAATCGCCTAAATTGAAACAAAACATTTCATGCTTGTTTTGAAAATGGTTTGCTACTCGCAAGTAGGCTAAAATGCAGGTTTTGCCACCCTCGAGTGAGCTTTTAGAAAAGATGGTTTTGCCACTATCTAGTGGGCTTAAAACTCACAGTTTTAATGCGTTATCCCAATTTAGGTAATTTAACCTCCATCCATAGGCATTCAAGTAGTTGTATCACATAAGCAGCTAGCCTCATGGTAATCATGTTGTTATGGCAACACTCACACGCATGCGGTATGCTAAAGTATAAATGCTTACCGAGTACTCCGAGCCAAAACAAAAACTAGTTAGTAATCATATGCATGATCCTAGTTCATGTTAAGATGGCTAATGCAACACATGCAAAATGCAACTAAGATAGACTCGGCTAATCTACAATGACATGTGAAATGCTACAACTAACACGTATTCAATTTGGAATTGAAATACAAATGCAGTTAGAATGATGCGCCGAGCCCAGTGCATGCAAGACAAATGTATGATGCATACATGCATAGCATAAGGTATGCTAAAGTAAACATGTCCTAATACTAACCATCAAAGCAGGTACGTAAAAGGGAGAAAGAAGTGGGGGTTGGAAGACATGCACACATTCACCCACACTTATTAAAAATTCGCCTTCGCCCGGAGGGACCGAAAGAATAATACAAATTAACTAACTCGCAAGCTAATTAATTATTACAAATCACCTAATTAATTATCAAATTAACTAAGCTAAGAAAAGAAATAAAATGGGAGCCTCGTGAAGAGGATCCAATGCATGCATGCTCGGGTCTTGCTTGGAAGTCCACTGCCATGCACAAGCCGCCTCTGTTTTCCCTGCTCTACTTCTCTGAAGACTTCCAAAGTCTCAGGATGTGCTCACTGGATGTTGGGGAATGCCACCGGCTAGAGGGAATCATCATCGGCTGTGATTTGGTGTCGATCGGCCAAAAATTAATCTATCGGCCACCGATGGATTGCCGGTCGGCACTCTGTGCAGTCGATCGGCAAAAAGTTCCTGCATAATCCGTTTGATAGCAGCAGAGGACAGAGCTTTGCATGGCAATGTAATTCAAGCAATGTATGCTCCAACCATATCCCTTATCATGTTTATGACTCAAAGGGACATGGTCCTTGGTTCTCGGACCATCAATCGCGTATTTCAATGCGTGATGACCCAAGAGACCAAGTTATGCATGTTGATTTCAAATGCAATGCAAACCAACAAACAAAGGCCCTACTCCCATCACTAAATCAAGGAACAAGGCATGCATGCTAGATGGAGTGCAACCTAGGCATGTGAACTAGCATGCAACATGGGCATACAATGCATTTATGCAAGTATGCAAGCAAACATGCAAGGTAAGCATGCAAACAAGCAAAGGATGGACTTAAGCTCGTTTGGGCAGCCCTTAAGGAAGCCCAAAACAGTGGCCATCAACCAAGGAAATGAGGCCAAATGCACATGCAAGCATACTTGACAACATGGACCAACATTTAAGCACATAAAGGCAACTTTTAAGCGCACTTTAAAAGAGGCATAGCATGGACAATTAACATGCAAATGAAGCTCTGAAAATCATGCTATAAGACGTGCCAAACCAACTAAACAAAGCAAGCATATCATGCAACCAAGCCCAACACCTAAGGCTCACCAAAGAGGCATTGGACTACACTTATCAAGACCAAACATGGCATGATTTAAGCAACTAAAATCAGGGTTTTAGCATGTCAAAATGAACCCCAAAAATCACTTAGATGACATCTAAATGACTTACACATGGAAGCATGCACAAATGCACTTTCAAGGAGCATGAAACACAAACTCTTGAAATATCAAAAAGCCATGAAATGCAAGTATACAAGCATGCTAACTGGACTGAAATGACATGAAAAATAGTCCGAACTCACTAAATCAAAGCAAGTAATGCATGCTATACACTCACATACTTGAAGCCTACAAGCTAAAATGCAAAGGGACTATGCAATGCATGCTAAAGTCGACCCAAACAACTAAGGACAGACCTTAAACATGGCAAAATAAACATGAAAGCTTCACAAAACTAAGCCTAAAACATGCTAGAACAATGGTTTACAACCTAAGGCATGTTAAGGCAACAAAATGGCATTACAAGGCATGTATGCTAAGGAAGCACGGTGTACCAAAACCAACTTAAAACAATGCTATATCATGGCATAATAAGCATAAAATCAGTCAAGTCATGGTCAATACATACTCAAACTATATGCTCCCTCAAGAGGCTAAAAATGGCCCTTTTCAAGGACAATAAGGAGAGGAGGTGGCCCTCTCCTTCTTGGGACCTCAAGGCACCATCCTCACCTCTGAAATCCCTCAAGATTTCAATGGTGAGGAGGCCCAAACACCAAGGTCTCGGAGCTCACCCAAAATGGCACAAAATGGAGCCTTGCAAGGCTTAAGAGGGGTCAAACAACCCCAAAGCTTGAAGCAACCTTAAACAACTATTTAGAGGGCCTAAAAACAGAACTTTTTTATGTTATACACTAAGCTCAAAAACAGATGCAAGATAGGCTAAAAAGCTATGCAAAAATGGGGTAAAAAGGGACAAAAGTCTTACCCTTGTAGACCCTCTTCACAAATGGTGGACCAGCAGTCTCCTTAGGTCCAAACCAGCTTCAAAACTTCAAAAACAACCCTCTAGAACCTCAGTTCCAAGAGAAAGGTGTAGTAGTAGGTGTTTGTGTGCAATACTAAGGCCTAAAACACACACAAATACAAGAGAATGAGAGATATAAATATAGGATAGATATAAAACCCTAAACCTAGAACCAGAGCTTCTCTA
Organism: Camellia sinensis; assembly: GCF_055761805.1. Lineage (NCBI taxonomy): Eukaryota > Viridiplantae > Streptophyta > Magnoliopsida > Ericales > Theaceae > Camellia > Camellia sinensis. The sequence goes on from NC_138964.1 coordinate 163,282,541, forward strand.
ACAATTTTCTCTAACCCTAATGCCAAGAGAGGAAGCCTCTTCTTATAGGCAACTCCCTCTTGTAAGGCTTCCAAAACAAACCATCCAAGAGGGAAATCCCTCCATACATGTGTATGGAGGGGAACAGAGTGGGTGCCAGCTATCACAGTTGGCACAAAATATCTACTAAAAATAGATGAACAGTGATCGGCCATCCAAAATTGCCATTTTGACAAAATAAATGGCCGATCGGTAACAAATAATGCCGACCGGCAATATATATTGTCGATGGCATAAAATCACTAGCCGATGGTTTCGTGCCATGGCCGGTGATGTGTGGGGATGCCTCACAAGGCATTCCCTGCCCCACCAAGGCAAAACGCAAGTGTTTGGTGCAAAACCAGACACAAAACAGTCGAGTCGAGAGATCCTGAGACAAGGCGCGCAACCGAGACCTCCGGGAACTCAAGACGAACACAATCATGGATGATCACCGAGTGTTCCAACGGTGACGTCCAAGTCTTGAGGCCGGTCAAAAATGGGGTGTCTACAGTTGCCCCTCTTTGACAGAACTCGAAAGTCATAACAATGACGGGAGTGAATGTCAAAGCCCAGAGACGGCCCATTTTTGACAAGGCCGAAGACTTAGACAAACATGCAAGACAAGCAAGATATGCGCCCAAAGGTAGGGGCAAAATGCAAGACAATGCACAAAGCCGAACATAACTTATGATCGTGCAAGAAACATAGGGACGTATCCCGGTGTTTCGGAAATGTATAAGTATTGGAACGTATTCCAAATGATCTTAACCAAAGAGGGAGAAACATAGGGACGTATCCTGGTGTTTCGGAATGAAAGAGAAACATAGGGACGTATCCCGGTGTTTCGAAAAAAGAAAAAGAAACATAGGGACGTGTCCCGGTGTTTCGAAAGGAAGGAGAAACATAGGGACGTATCCCGGTGTTTCAGAGAGGTAGAGAAACATAGGGATGTATCCTGGTGTTTCGGAAAGGTATAAGCATTGGAACGTATTCCAAATGCTCTTAACCAAAGGGAGAGAAACATAGGGACATATCCCAGTGTTTCAGAATGGTTTAAGCATTGGAACGTATACCGAATGCTCTTAACCAAAGAAGGAGAAACATTAGGACATATCCCAGTGTTTCGGAAAAAGAAAAGAAACATAGGGACGTATCCCGGTGTTTCGAAAAGAAGGGAGAAGAAACATAGGGACGTATCCCAGTATCTCGAAAAGAAGAGAGAAACGTAGGGACGTATCCCGGTGTTTCAGAAAGAAGGGAGAAACGTAGGGACGTATCCCGGTGTTTCGAAAAAAGAGAAAGAAACATAGGGACGTATCCCGGTGTTTCGAAAAAAGAGAAAGAAACATAGGGACGTGTCCCGGTGTTTCAAAAAAAGAGAAAGAAACATAGGGACGTATCCCGGTGTTTCGAAAAAAGGAGAAGAAACATAGGGACGTATCCCGGTGTTTCTGGATAAGAGAGTGTGCATACAATGCAATACAGGTACACAAGACAGCGCGAGTGAGGTGCACAAAAGAAGTGCGATAAGATGCATTTTCTATGCAAGTATGGGGGCATTTTCTATGCAATCATGGAAAGCCTATTCTATGCATGATTGAAAGCAAAGCATATTCTATGCATGAATCATAACGATGTGCGGCACACACGTAACAGAAGTGTATATGAAAGTACACATTCTATGCAATAAAGGAGCATTTAAATATGTACTCTAGTGCCTCTGATTTACCTCTTAGAGGACTCTACAACACACTCTGCTCGAAAAGGGGACACCTTGTTTACATTGGCGAGAGATAACATCTGATGCTGCTTGAATTGCCATTCTGACTTGAAGCAGGCTTAAGCTTGGAATAGAGGCACACTCATTCTTCGAAGCACTGACAAGGCTTGAAGAGGTACATCTGGGGTACAATCACGGAGTTTTTCGAAGTTGAAGCACACTCAGATACCCGATATTTTCCTTTTTGCTTTTGTTTTGTAGTCTGGAACCCATATAGCTTCAAATAGGTCCTAGTTTTACTGTTCTGACATGACTTGGGTTGAACCCATCAGTTTTATGAAAGAACGAATCTTGTTTTGCATAAACGTGAAGAATGGCACAGCACTCTAAGCACAAAGCGATTTTATTTTTGAAGTTAAGAAATGAGTTCTTAACCGGGTATTGAGCCTACGACTGAACACAACGCACTACGACTCAACAACGGAAAACGAAAGGTAAACAACCTAAACACATCGAGACACGCTCAGAACGACTCAAAGCAAGAATAAAAGACACGACACACAGACGTGCACAGGGAGCCTGTTTCACCGGGTATTGTTTCTCACCCTTTCTCATTTGTGATCCTCACATCACTCGGCCCTCAAGCTCTATTTTTCTGAAAAAGCCATTTTCTCACTTTTTCTCTCATCGCACATCTCTCTATTCTTCAATCTCTTGTTTTTTTTTTTTTTTTTTTCAATCCCTCCCCTGGGTGGTTGATGGATAAACAGGAAGTCGTGGGCCCTTACCCCTGGTATTCTACTAGCTTTTGATTCTTGTTCACAACAGTGAATTCCTCCAACAGAGGGGTTGCGCTACAACTGGGTATGTAGCAAATCTGTAGCTGACATCAATTGATGATGCTCTGCTGGGAAGTTCGGACATGATCAGATCTGTCCAGATGAGGGAGTGGAATATCTCGCCCCATTCTAGTTTGTGCTTCGCACTTATCTTGATACCTCGTTGCTTGGAGGATGAGAGAGCTTCCAGCCCTTTGTTGTTGACTTCAGTTGTGCCCTTTCTGGCAAGTAGAGTGCCCTTTCTGGCAAATGCATTGACAACAGGGGAAAGACAGGAAGCCTGACTCAACTGTGCCCCTAGTTCATTATTTTGACCATTTTTTGTTTTGGTTTTCTACTAAAACAATTTTGACTAACATGAGAGTTAGATTAACACACTTGTTCGATTTTTTATTTTAAATCATGCAAGTCAGGCTATGAGCACTGAAAATTTTCCTTTTTTGGGTCCAAGAAATGGTCCAGTGTTTGGAAAAGATGGAACAATTTTCGAGAAAATTAGTCAACCTCAGTAAAAATTCTCAAAAACTATTTTTGCAAACGGCCGATGCTTAACAAGCGCGGAACTTACTCTTGAGACGTACAACCTCGGATCTGGACGAAAATTGCCCCCTTGCTCGAAAAGAGCTGCATGGCAACGGAAAGTTGCCCCTTGTTTGAACGGCACCGTAGTGCATTGAATGGCAACGGAAAGTTGCCCCTTGTGTGAATGGCACCGCAGCGCATTATAATCAGTCCTCGAAGCGATGATTGCAACCGAACTCTCGGATACAGAGAAGGCAAAGATTATCAGAACCATTACATGGACATGATCGAATTTGAAGTGTCTTAGGGCTGGACTTCAGAATGAAGTTGCCTATGTATCCCAAGGATAGGAATCAAGCCTTACGTAGTTCGGGGTTAAGGCACACTCGGGTATTAACCTCTCCTTTTTAGGCTCTAACTTTTGCCAAGGCGCCCGTTGCGGGTTTTCGACCTTGCGAGCTTTGTTCTTCTTTTTTTTTTTTTCAATTTTTGTATCTTTTCATTCTTTTTTTCTTTTTTCTTTCTTTTTTCATTTTTTTTCTTTTCTCTTTTTTTTCTTTTATTCTTGTTGTTATTTTCTTTTCCTTTTTTTTTTTTGTTCTTTTCTCTTGCTCTAACTTTTGCCTGAGTCGCCCTTCCGGGTTTTCGGCCCAGCAAGCCTCTCAAAGGGTAAAAGTGTAACAAGTCCATGCCAAATGGTTTTAGGGTTTTGCAGCCATCCGTATCCAGGAGAGTGGCCGTTGCATTGATTTACTGAAGGATCCATCTTCGGCTCTTCGAGCATATCGGACATTTTTGCCCCTAGTTCGAGGGGTGCTTTTGTTCTAGCTTCGCAAGCCTCCTCTGATAAAATCTGATCTTCTTGATCTGACTTTCTTGCCTCTTGTTCGAGGGCTGCTTTGAATCTGGCCATATAGGCCTCACATGGCGGTTGACCGTTGAACGTTCTGAATGGGTTCAAGGTTCGAAAACAAATGGATTGAATCTTGAGGCTGAGAGTGATCCTAGGCTGCACAATCTCAAGAGCGATTCCACACAAGTCTTCACAGGACCGCGCAAAACAGTTTTTGAAATCTTTTAAGAAAGCGACAAATCGCTCGCGCTGAAGACAGTGTAGGACCAATCTGGATCAAGCCAGGATCCTTCTTAGTACTCATACTAACAAGCATGATCTCGATCATTAAGGGCTTAACATGCCTCTCTTTCTCTCAATTCATCAAATTTTGCAAAACCCGAGGAATTCCTTCCTCTCTGTTTTTCTCACAATGTTTCGAAAAAAGTTTTGGAAAACTTAGGTCGATGCAATGAATTCAAGGCACAGAAAAGACACAGCTTCTAGTCAAATACTGCCATCTCATTTAGAATTTCTAGCACAACTGGCACACGGAAAAAGCAAACGCAAGAGTATGAAAATCACTGATGTTCCATTCAGATCTGTTGGCGTAACTGGCTCCAAGGCAGAAACAGACTCAAAAGAAAGCAAAAAGACAAACACAAAACAAGCATGTGATGTCCGAGATAACACCCCCGAAATCACCTGACTCTAACAAAACAGGACTGACTCGACATAACAAGACAGACCCGACTGACTCAGTACGAAAAGACTGACTCTAAACAAAGAGACAGACTCAAAACAAAACAACAGAACTGACTCAATACCCAAGCCAGAGCTTACAAAACCCAGCATTCACAAATGCTCAAAAAAGTACGTGCTATACGCACATCCGGAGTAAACTGAGCGCCGCCCGCAAGTGGTTCATCCCTCGATCACATCACATTATCCCCCACAAGTTCACCGATCAAGTGCCAATAGACTTTGCAGGACCTGGTGCGGGGATGACCTTGTTGTCAATCAGATTTTGTATCTCGTGGCGGAGACGGACGCATCTGTCGGTGTCATGACCGGTTTGTTGATGGAAAGCACAGTACTTAGTCGGGTCATGCTTTGCAGGGAGAGGATCGGGTAGGGGCCGTTGTTCTAACGGTTTCAGATGCCCTTTCCTGAGTAGGACCCCTAGAGCTTTAGACAAAGGCATAAAGAGCGGGGTGAAAACCCTTTTGCCTCGGGGTAGATAGTCCGAAGTTCGGGGGTTTGAAGTGGATACACCAACAAAGGGGGTGGCTGCTCTCGGTGTGGTGGTGGCGACCATGCCCACGTCTGAAGTCCTAGCAGCTGCATCACCGCTGGTGGTCGCATTCGAACTGCGGGTGAACGCCCTCCTAGGCTGCTCCTTCTCCTGGTCAATGAGGCCCTACTTCATGGCATCCTCGATCTGTACTCCCATCTCATGCAAATCTGAAAAGGTAAGGAAGGGGAGCACAATCATTTTCTGCATCAGTTTGGGCTGGAGGTTGCGCACAACCATCCGTATTTGATCCTTATCCATTGGCCTAATGGTCATCATTGAGGCCTTGGCCCTCCAGCGGGCCATGAATTTTGAGAAGCTCTCCTTTGGCTCTTGGCGGGTGACTTCAAGATCACGAGTTGTGACCTCAATCTGTGCATTGTAGGAGTATTGATCACTGAAGGCCTCAGTCATCTCTTCCCAATGTTGTTTCACATAGTTCTCCAATTTTGCATACCAGATTGCGGCTATCCCAGACAGGGTCCGGCCAAACAATGATAGCTTCTGTAATCTGGTGAGGCCCATCGGCCTTAGTATGTCCGAAAACAGCCGCAAATGTACCATGGGATCCCCAGATCCATCAAAGCGGTCGATGTGCGGCATCTTAAATCTGTTTGGCAGCGTCACAGCCGAGTCTGTATACCTATCTTCAATGTCAGGAATGGAGTGGGCCCCCTGAGACTTCTTGAACAATTTCTCAAGCTTGCTCACTTTCAATGCTGTGGGGTTTGTCTCGATATCAAAGGGGGGGGTCTGGTAGGTTGGTGGGTGTTTTAGATAGCTGGGGTATAACCGGGGGCGGAGCTGGCCCTGTCAGAATGTCCGTATCTTCCTGGACATTAGCTGTCTCCCCGAGTGTTGGAACTCTTGGTGGGGGAGAAGCCTGGTGTGAAGTAGATACTCCAGTTTGCTGCTCTAACCTGGCAATTGTCTCTGCCTGTTGGGCTATGACCACAGCCTGTTGCTTGGCAAATTCTGCTTGATGGACAGCGTCTTGCTGCATGGCTTTCATACTATCTTGGAGTTGGCGCACCATCTCTTCCATTCCCGCCATATTGCCCTGATCTAACTGATCTATCGGTATATCTGTCTCTGTGGTAAAAGCAAATATCTCAACCCAACCGCACACAGGTGAGATGGATAATGACTGCTGATCCGAAGACTGTTGAACTGATGATCTGTGCCTGATTGCCTTTGAACTGAATCTCTGACCTGACAAAGTCTATCAGCACAAGTCTGATGAACCTCGGGGGATATTGGAGCCTTCTGAAGCTATGGTTCCAAGACTACCCTGGCAAAAGAGAAAACAGACAGCATCTCAGCCTGATTTCACCTGAACAGATACAAGCATAGTTGAATGAGTGTGCTCTCTACTGAATTCTGCCCAAAATTCTGCTGGTAAACTGATACCCTCAGGTAAAACTAATTCTTCCAAATACTGATGCCCGCAGGCCTGATACCCAGACTTGCAAACTGATACATGCATTCCTGTAGAGACACACTCTGACAGCACATAACAGATAATTGAGAGCCAAAACACCCCTATGTTAGGGTAGGGTTTCCCTGTCCTATTTTGTCAGGAGCTAGGGTTTCACTACGCACGCAGCGGTTTCAAACAACCTATAATCGGGTAAGCAACCTGTCCTAACTTGGAATGGTCACTATGGATCCGAATATGCACTAGGTCGAATGGTCGAAAAGGGTGCCCCGGTAAAAACCGGGGTTTGTGTTTCCATACTGTCAGAGCCCATAACCGGTCAACCTTATGGTCATGCCTTGACAAGACAAGCCTCGGGCAAACCGTTCAGGAATGGCAGATGGCAAACACGATGTCCTAGGCGCACCAATGCAAATGCAATGCAAAGAGACACATAAATGAAATCAAAACAGGATATCATGAGTTCGAGTTAAGCTCTCTAAATCCCCAACAGAGTCGCCAGAAACTGTAGACGCGCCCGCGTGAGGCCCTCGCGCTACAGTTCAGACTCAATTTGTGTCACGGTTCTTAATCTAAACCAAAAAGTCCAAATCCAGCAAATCGTTTTGAGAAACAGATTTTTGAAAAGAAGTGCCAAACATGGACTGCTTTGCCAGATACAGAGTCGCCATCTAAATATTTTTATAGGAGAATTTAGGAAACCCTGACTCGGTGCCAAAGGCCACGTGTCCGTCATCACCAAAGTTGCCTCGGCTCGGGAGCTTGGGTACGATTGGGGAAGGTCAGCTATGAGCACCCCCTCTCGCCCGATCCGAAGATCGGCCTCTACTAACCGTGATATCCATTTTTAAAAACGTTGTGTGTTCTTATTCCGGTTATTAGCCTAGAATTACTATGTTATGCGCACAGCAAACAAGTATAGACCAAATCGCCTAAATTGGAACAAAACATTTCATGCTTGTTTTGAAAATGGTTTGCTACTCGCAAGTAGGCTAAAATGCAGGTTTTGCCACCCTCGAGTGAGCTTTTAGAAAAGATGGTTTTGCCACTAACTAGTGGGCTTAAAACTCACAGTTTTAATACGTTATCCCAATTTAGGTAATTTAACCTCTATCCACAGGCATTCAAGTAGTTGTATCACATAAGCAGCTAGCCTCATGGTAATCATGCTGTTATGGCAACACTCACACGCATGCGGTATGCTAAAGCATAAATGCTTACCGAGTACTCCGAGCCAAAACAAAAACTAGTTAGTAATCATATGCATGATCCTAGTTCATGTTAAGATGGCTAATGCAACACATGCAAAATGCAACTAAGATAGGCTCGGTTAATCTACAATGACATGTGAAATGCTACAACTAACACGTATTCAATTTGGAATTGAAATACAAATGCAGTTAGAATGATGCGCCGAGCCCGGTGCATGCAAGACAAATGTATGATGCACGCATGCATAGCATAAGGTATGCTAAAGTAAACATGTCCTAATACTAACCATCAAAGCAGGTAAGTAAAAGGGAGAAAGAAGTGGGGGTTGGAAGACATGCACACACTCACCCACACTTATTACAAATTCACCTTCGCTCGGAGGGACCGAAAGAATAATACAAATTAACTAACTCGCAAGCTAATTAATTATTACAAATCACCTAATTAATTATCAAATTAACTAAGCTAAGAAAAGCAATAAAAGGAGAGCCTCGGGAAGAAGGTCCAATGCACGCATGCTCGGGTCTTGCTCGGAAGTCCAATGCCATGCACAAGCCGCCTCTGTTTTCTCTGCTCTACTTCTCTGAAGACTTCCAAAGTCTCAGGATGTGCTCACTGGATGTTGGGGAATGCCACCGGCTAGAGGGAATCATCATCGGTTGTGATTTGGTGTCGATCGGCCAAAAATTAATCCATCGGCCACCGATGGATTGCCGGTCGGCACTCTGTGCAGTCGATCGGCAAAAATTTCCTGGAGAATCCGTTTGACAGCAGCAGAGGACAGAGCTTTGCATGGCAATGTAATTCAAGCAATGTATGCTCCAACCATATCCCTTATCATGTTTATGACTCAAAGGGACATGGTCCTTAGTTCTCGGACCATCAATCGCGCATTTCAATGCGTGATGACCCAAGAGACCAAGTTATGTATGTTGATTTCAAATGCAATGCAAACCAACAAACAAAGGCCCAACTCCCATCACTAAATCAAGGAACAAGGCATGCATGCTAGATGGAGTGCAACCTAGGCATGTGAGCTAGCATGCAACATGGGCATACAATGCATTTATGCAAGTATGCAAGCAAACATGCAAGGTAAGCATGCAAACAAGCAAAGGATGGACTTAAGATCGTTTGGGCAGTCCTTAAGGAAGCCCAAAACAGTGGCCATCAACCAAGGAAATGAGGCCAAATGCACATGCAAGCATACTTGACGACATGGACCAACATTTAAGCACATAAAGGCAACTTTTAAGCGCACTTTAAAAGAGGCATAGCATGGACAATTAACATGCAAATGAAGCTCTGAAAATCATGCTATAGGAGGTGCCAAACCAACTAAACAAAGCAAGCATATCATGCAACCAAGCCCAGCACCTAAGGCTCACCAAAGAGGCATTGGACTACACTTATCAAGACCAAACATGGCATGATTTAAGCAACTAAAATCAGGGTTTTAGCATGTCAAAATGAACCCCAAAAACCACTTAGATGACATCTAAATGACTTACACATGGAAGCATGCACAAATGCACTTTCAAGGAGCATGAAACACAAACTCTTGAAACATCAAAGAGCCATGAAATGCAAGTATACAAGCATGCTAACTGGACTGAAATGACATGGAAAATAGTCCCAACTCACTAAATCAAAACAAGTAATGCATGCTATACACTCACATACTTGAAGCCTACAAGCTAAAATGCAAAGGGACTATGCAATGCATGCTAAAGTCGACCCAAACAACTAAGGACAGACCTTAAACATGGCAAAATAAACATGGAAGCTTCACAAAACTAAGCCTAAAGCATGCTAGAACAATGGTTTACAACCTAAGGCATGTTAAGGCAACAAAATGGCATTACAAGGCATGTATGCTAAGGAAGCACGATGTACCAAAACCAACTTAAAACAATGCTATATCATGGCATAATAAGCATAAAATCAGTCAAGGCATGGTCAATACATACTCAAACTATATGCTCCCTCAAGAGGCTAAAAATGGCCCTTTTTAAGGACAATAAGGAGAGGGGGTGGCCCTCTCCTTCTTGGGACCTCAAGGCACCATCCTCACCTCTGAAATCCCTCAAGATTTCAGTGGTGAGGAGGCCCAAACACCAAGGTCTCGGAGCTCACTCAAAATGGCACAAAATGGAGCCTTACAAGGCTTAAGAGGGGTCAAACAACCCCAAAGCTTGAAGCAACCTTAAACAACTATTTAGAGGGCCTAAAAAAAGAAATTTTTTATGTTATACACTAAGCTCAAAAACAGATGCAAGATAGGCTAAAAAGCTATGCAAAAATGGGGTAAAAAGGGACAAAAGTCTTACCCTTGTAGACCCTCTTCACAAATGGTGGACCAGTAGTCTCCTTAGGTCCAAACCAGCTTCAAAACTTCAAAAACAACCCTCTAGAACCTCAGTTCCAAGAGAAAGGTGTAGTAGTAGGTGTTTGTGTGCAATACTAAGGCCTAAAACACACACAAATACAAGAGAATGAGAGATATAGATATAGGATAGATATAAAACCCTAAACCTAGAACCAGAGCTTCTCTAACAATTTTTTCTAACCCTAATGCCAAGAGAGGAAGCCTCTTCTTATAGGCAACTCCCTCTTGTAAGGCTTCCAAAACAAGCCATCCAAGAGGGAAATCCTTCCATACACGTGCATGGAGGGGAACAGAGTGGGTGCCAGCTATCACAACTGGCACAAAATATCTACTAAAAGTAGATGAACAGTGATCGGCCATCCAAAATTGCCATTTTGGCAAAATAAATGGCCGATCGGCAACAATGAATGCCGACCGGCAATAGATATTGCCGATGGCATAAAATCACTGGCCGGTGGTCTCGAGCCATGGTCGGTGATGTGTGGGGATGCCTCACAAGGCATTCCCTGCCCCTCCAAGGCAAAACACAAGTGTTTGGTGCAAAACCAGACACAAAACAGTCGAGTCGAGAGATCCTGAGGCAAGGCGCGCAACCGAGACCTCCGGGAACTCAAGACGAACACAATCATGGATGATCACCGAGTGTTCCAACGGTGACGTCCAAGTCTTGAGGCCGGTCAAAAATAGGGTGTCTACAAATGGTAAAAGAATTAAATTTTGGTTGGATGCATGGGTATCATGTACTCCTTTGTCCAACCTTTATCCTAGACGTTACTCTCTAGCAACAAGTAAAGATTCATTTGTCCATCAGTATTTGTATCAGACTGTGGATAATCAAACTCATTGGAATATCATATACAAGAGAACTTTGAGAGCATGGGAAGATGATTTGCATCTTGAGCTGATCAATAGATTGCCACAACCTCTCAGCGTTAATAATAATTGTGTGGATCATTTGCTATGGGCTCCTATCCCATCTGGCTCCTTTACAATTAAATCTTTTTATGAAATATTTGAAAATTCTCTCCATTTAACCCCTTTTCCAATTATGAAGATGTGGAAATTAGTAGTACTTCCCAAAACTAAAGTCTTTGGTTGGCTTGTTTGGTGGAATCAGATTGCCTCTTCGGATCTCCTTGCTCGCAGGTTCATTATCCCTACAATCAATCATTGTGCATTCTGCGGTATTCATAACGAATCTGCATTACACTTGCTCTTGCATTGTAATTTTGCTTAGAAGGTTTGGGCTGAAACTATTTGTTGGTGGGGCTCCCAATGGGTCTCCCCTAGCTCCTTACAAGACCTGCTCTTATGGTGGTATGATCAAAAATTAAAAAACCTGGGTAAACTCATCTGGGAAGCAATTCCATTGGCTGTGCTTTGGAGTTTTATGGATTGCAAGATACAACATGGTATTCAACTCTAAAGTTCCTGTTTGGGAAAATGTTGTGGGTAGCATCAAGATCAAAGTGGCCACATGGGTGAAGTTTTCTAGTCATTTGACTAATTACACAATCCATGATTTCATGCACTGTTTGAATGGATTAAAGGGCCATAAATTGTAGATCCCAGCTGGATGTCGACCTCTCTTGTTTTTGTTTTCTTCATTTCCAGATTTGGTTCAAGTCTCATCAACCTTTTGCATCGGCCTTGGCATGCATATGATTGGGCTCAATTATAGATGCCAACCTAGTTGGGGTGTATTCTTGAGTTATGATGCAATTCAGTCAAGTCCTTATTTCTCTCTTATTATCAATAAAATTCTTTCTTTGCTGATCAAAAAAAAAATATGAATATTATTCTTTTTTAGTGTATATAGATTAAGTGAACCTGAAAAGTAAAGAAAATTAATTAAAATATCCCAAAGGTTCACTAAAAATTAAAAAAATACAAACTCAAAATTTAAAAAAATTATTTTTGAAAATTCAAACCAAACATAATAAATCAAATTTTTAACTATTAAAAAAGTTTAAAAAATAAAAAAAAATTAAACCCCAATCAATTATTTAATTTTTTTGACTGAAACCTCGTTTGACAATGTCACATTTTAACTTAAAAGTCAAAAAATTATTAAAAAAATAAAAAATTTAACAAATTATACAAAAAATGTCAAAAGTTCTATTTTCTTTCTATTTTTTGCACATCTTTTAATAAAAAATTAAAAAATATCTCAAATATACTAATTTTTTTATCTCATATTTTAATTAAAAAATTAAAAATTATTAAAATAATATATTTTCAAATGAGACCTTAATAATCAAGAAGTCAATAATCCACCCTCACTCCAAATAATTCTCAAGGGTGGTGGATAGCTGGGACTTGGGCGGATGGATTGGGGTTAGTGGTGACACGATCGTAGGTGATGGTTGTTGTGACAGTGGTGGTCAAAGTGAAAAAATGATAAGGAAAAGGGGCTGCATGATAGTGCAAAGAAAAAGGATAAAGTTGAGAATATGGTGCAGCACTTTTAAAAGGTTGGGATTCAAAAGAGGTTGTGTGTCCAAGTAAAAGATTGGTGTATTTGTTTTTGGTACATGAAAAAAGGGTTAAGTATCAAAGCTTTGATATTTAACAATGAACACCACCTTTTAAATGTAACTATGCACTTTTGTCATTTTCATAACTTCTATATAATTTTCATGTTATCACGGTGGGGTTAAGATTTATACATAATGAGCAAATGATAAGATCTTACAAGTTTGTGATATCACGTATGTACAATGATGGACTTAGAGGGGGACAATCGACCCTCTATGACTTCAAAAAAAAAATTATTTTTATTTTTATTTTTATAATAGTATTAATTACAATCATCTACATATTATAAAGATTCTCCCCCCTCTAAATTTTTCTTTTAAAAATTTTAAGTGCTTGTCACTCTATATTTATAAAATATACATCAAAATATAACATTAAAAAAAAAGACAAAATATAATAAAAGAAATTAGGGTTCATTACACTTTAACTCCTTGTAGTTTGGTCAAAAAATACCCTACCTCCCTGAAATTCAATTTGTAACCCTTCACCTCCCTATAGTAAAAATACTAAAATGCAAAATTGGATAGAAGTAACGGAAAATATAAAATGACAAAAATAACCCTATTATATTTCTCCTTTGTCTCTCTCTTCGTTCCCATTACACCCTCCACTGCTCCATCTACACTAACACCACCCATTACCCTTTTCATGGAGCCAACAAAACATAGCAGACAATCAATCTCAAAGACAAAAACAATTAATAAATTCAAATAAATCCAATTTAGTGAATCATATAAATATTTAATTTTAAAAAAAAAGTGATATATATATATATATATATATATATAGAGAGAGAGAGAGAGAGAGAGAGAGAGAAATGATGTTTCTGCAATTATATACACACCCAGTGCAAAATGATGCCATGATGTTTCTGCAAATCATATTGACTAGAGCAAGTTCCATATCTTGAGAGTAATGGGAGATTGCAAACCCTCCAGGCTCCATCATTTTGGCTCTCCGCCATTCTCCTTCGCCTCCCATCATAGCCCCCGTTTCTTTTCTTCACCTCCTCCTCCGCCTTAATCCGCTACTTCATGATGACTTATATCCTTTAAACCTTCTCTTTCTACTCAATTTCAGTAATTTTTTTTCTTCAAATTCCGTTTCTGATGGACAATTTTTTTATTTTTCCAATTCAAATTCTTTATTCGTTTCACATTCTAATTCATCAAATCAATTTTCAATTCTCAATTTTGATTGTATATAAGTATGTGCATGTGTATGTATATACTAGGGTGTAAGCCCACCCGATGGATGTGCTATTAAATTTATAAAATATAAAATTTGATTTTGAGTTAGAAATATATGTAGTGTTTGTTGATCAAGTGGTAAGGATGTTATCCTTCAAACTCAAGATCTTAGGTTCAAATCTTATGCACTTCACTTTATAATTTTTTTTTTCTTTTTTGATATAAAAAAAATCTACTTGACAAAAGAAGAGAGTAGGTTTTAAAAGATTAAAGTGAGTTGTTCACATATATAATAGTGTAGATGTTTCCATTTGATATGGGTTTAACGCGATAACTACAAGGATTGTGATTGTAAAAGAGCTCAAGCTCGAGGCACCGCCCTCAGTTCAATCTAAGCCACTCCAACACCGCCGTCGTCCTTTCTTCTCTACCTAAGACCACCACAGAACACCTTTATTCCTCCCTATTTTTCTCCACCATTGTTAGTCCAAGAGGAAAGAAGAAATAATAAATAAGAAACATAAAATTAAGGGGTAGTTTAAGATAATCTATATAAGTGTACTTTTTAACTTTTTAATTAAAAAAGTGGAGAAAAAATATATGTTTAGGATAATTTTTTAACTTTTTACGAAAAGATGTGTAATAAAATATTATAGTAAAATCAAAGTGACCATTCTATCCTTGTTGACTATTTGATTTTTAACTTTTTGACTTTTGGGTATTTCAATATTTTGCCCTCTAAGCTTCTCTCACAAACTTCTCTCAAATAGTATGAATTTTTTTAATTTTTTTAACAATTTTTAAACTTTTTAACTTTTATAGGTTATCCCAAATATCTATTAAGAGTATTAAAATCATATTAAAATTTTAATAATTTAATTTTTAATTAAAAAAATGATTTTTATACATGTCATGTACACGCCGTTAATTTTGACTGAAAACATCACTTTTTCATTTTGGTATTAATCGTGGGGGGGTTTAATGTCACAAATTAAAGTCTAAGGGGCCATTGTGTTTTTTAATCAAAGTATGAGGGGTTAAAATGTAATTTATCCAAGAATTTAATTTCTTATAATTAGTGTTAATTACAAACTCTAATTTTTAATGAATTGAATAAACTATCAACTAGATATTTGATATGTTCGTTGAAAAAAATATTGTACAATATTTTAATATCAATTTCATCATAGACATTTTTAATGACATAAAAAAGTATCAAAAACAATAACTGAAGATATCTTACTTTAATATATAAATTATTCTATAATTGTTATCCTTTTTAACTAAATGTCGATACAAAAAATATGTTATTTATGGGGGCATATTTTGTGAATGACAGCATGTGGCCAAAATGACGTTGAAGTGTCAGCCAAGGTGCCACGTGGCATGGTCCTGACGCCGAGGTTATCTGCGGAGATGCCGAAATCCGGAGTAAGCAGATAAGGGACAAGAGTCCTAGAACAGGGGATGATCTCTGTCTGGATAAAGATAAAACTCTTAGGAAATTTATCTCTATCTAGTTAAGAATCCAAGATGAGCATTGAGCCAAAGTCCATTGAAACTAAGTTTCTACAAGGATCAGATTAGTGCTGGCTATAAAAGTAAGGCACCATTGTGGGTTAAAGGTATGCTTTTTATACTCTGTCTAGTGAGTTAAGTACTATTGGCTATCTTT
Organism: Camellia sinensis; assembly: GCF_055761805.1. NCBI lineage: Eukaryota > Viridiplantae > Streptophyta > Magnoliopsida > Ericales > Theaceae > Camellia > Camellia sinensis. The sequence goes on from NC_138964.1 coordinate 163,298,211, forward strand.
GAGAGATAATTACTGACTTGATCGTCGGAGTGCCTCCGTGTAGGCAAACCACCGCCGGATTCTTATCTTTCTGTAAACAGGTTGTCCGAGCTTAATTTATTCTGCCGGTGCTCTTCTGCTGAGTTTCTCTGTTTGGTTGTGTGGTCAAAAATCAACACCTATAATTTGGGGCCGTCTGTGGGAACGTAAAGAGAATAGATAGCCAACGACGGCAGAAAGAAAAGATCGGGAACAACATCCCTAGTGGGAGTGGTAAGCATGCCGATCCAAACATGAAGGAAGAAAACCATAACGAAGGAACGCGATATCAGAATCTCGAGAAGAAAAACGTCAGCCAAGAGGGAGACCCACCAAAGAAAGCAGGCCGAGACGAGTACTATAACAAAAGCGACCTCCAGGTATGGAAAGATAGATGCCTGAGGAGGGACAGCGAGATGAAAGGAATGGAAAACAAGTTGGCAGACCTACAATCGGTTGTCAACTTCATAATGCAGAACAACGTCATGCAACCACCATTTCCATTGGAGGACACACCGATTCTAGCGGCCAAGAACAACGCCTAGAAAGGGGGGCAGAGAGCAGGTCCCAACGGCCCCTCAGCATGACAAGACGAAGGAGCATTCACATCGACCTTCCAGGGAAGTCAGGCGAGGAGAGTCAGTAAGAGAAGAGTCTCAGAAGACACCTCGTACAAAAGGAACCTATGTCAGGGAACATCGACATGTTCAGGGAAAGGAACTTTGTTTTGAGATGGCTAATAAAGAGAAGTTCAAGAAGATTCATAACGACACCGAGAGCAGCGCACTAAAACGGCTAAAATCTGTTGATAGCCGAGCTCCTGGTCGGAACAAGGAGGATTTGAGGGACTACCTCCAGAGGAAGTGGCAGAATGCCGAGGTTACATCTCCGGTCAAGCCGAGAACACCATTCTCGATGGAGTTAGATAAATTTGAGGCCCTGAAAAGGTTCCATGTGTCGAGGTTCCAGATATACGATGGTAAGTCCAATCCAAACTTTCACTTCGGCTTATATTTGAATTCGATGGCACTGTATACTGGGAACGAACCGTTGCTCTGCAAGGTGTTCCTCTCATCCTTTGGGAAAATTGAATCGGATTGGATTCACAAGTGGCCGAAAAAAACTGTGAAGAGTTGGGAAGGCCTGGCCGAGATGTTTGTGGTCAGGTTTGTTACAAACAAATTGCAGTCGTTGAGGGTGGACTCCCTAATGGCTCTGAAAATTGGTGAGCGTGAAAGCCTCAAGGCTTATGCTAGGAGGTATTACGAGGTATTCAACCGAATATCAGGATGCAACCAAGAGTTAGCGGTCGTTTCTTTTAAGAACGGCCTGGAGGATGACTGCATGCTGCGAAAGTCACTGGCAAAGACTCTGCCAAAGAGTATGAAGGAACTCATGACAAGGATCGAGGCCGAGGTAATATAAATTTTACTAGACAAGAAACAGGACTGAAGGCTGCACAAGCAATCACCACTGTGTTCCGGATGTTGATTTATAAAGTTCTGGAAAGGATCAGGAACAAGCCGTATTATAGAGCACCAGAGAAGATTCCTGGCGAATTTATGGGAAGAAGCCTTGGGAAGCACTGTGCCTTCCACAATGAGGATGGACACCTGACTCAGAGGTACAGAGCCCTGAAGACGCATTTGGAAGATCTGGTTAGACAAGGTTACTTAAGGGACCTAGTAGATGAGGTCAGAACGAGGGAAGAGCAGGCAAGGCCGCCCCAGGCACTGGCAGCACCACCTCCACCAGCACCACAACCATAAGCAGATGGACCTTGAGTGATCAATGTGATTCACTCGAGGGTCAATGAGAAGGAGGTGCGTGGAGAGACTCAGAGGGTGAAACACTTACAACATGTGTATCAGGTCCAGTAAAAGAGGCCTAGAACAGACGAGTACCAAGGACCAATGGTATCCTTTACTGAAGCAGACCTAGACATGGTGCAGCATCCACACAACGATACTCTGGTAGTGACCCTTAAGATTGGAGAATGCCAGGTAAGGCGCATTCTAATTGACCAAGGAAGCTCTTATGACGTCATGTATGTCAGATGTTACAAGGAGCTCGGCCTCCACTGAGATGATTTGGAGCAGTCCGACAGCCCGATGGTCGGGTTCAATGGAACGCCGACATGGCCCCTGAGAGCAATAAATTTGAAGGTGCAGGTAGGCACCAAGAAGGTAAGCACAGAGCTCACGGTAATTGACACCCTCTCCTCTTACAATGTTATCTTGGAGAGGCCATGATTGCACGCAGTAAAGGTTGTTCCCTCAACACTGCACCAGCTGTTGCAGTTCCCAATAGAGCATGGAACTGAGGAGATCAAAGGAGATCAAGTGTAGGCAAAGAATTGCTCCATGGCAACAATGAAATCCACCTGCAACGTGCGAGAAGCAGCAACAGTAGAGGTTGAGGATGAGGACATGGAGGTTCTGGATGACGTCGGCAAAGAGCCGGCCGACAAAAGCGAGGAAGCCTTAAAGAAGATCCTGGTCCAACAAGGGAATAAAGAGCGTTTCTTCCTTCTTGGCTCAGGCTTGGCCGAGGAAGAGGAGAAGGAGTTAGATTCATTCTTGCGAGAAAACCTAAAAGTGTTTGCTTGGACACCATACAAGATGCTTGGCATTGATCCCGAAGTCACTTGCCATAAACTAAATGTAGACAAGTCGGCTAAACCTGTTATTCAGTGAGCAAGGAGGCCGACGTTGGTTGGCTAAACCTGTCAAAAAATTTAATCTCAAAAGGATAATAATTCATCATTAAAAGTTCAATTGCACTTCTGATACTGTTATTCATCAATATATTTAGCTGATATTATTTGATATTCGATCATAGATATTGATATATATCTCGATACCTTTATTTAAAAAGAAATGAAAAATTCATTTACAATGATTTGATAAGGAAGTTGGGTTTATATATTTAAGTGTATAACAAATCAAAAATTGACTAATTCGATATCATTGAGATTTTCCAAATATTTTGCATTTAAAACCATGAAGACACCTAGACAGAGAGAGGATGGATAGTGGAAGAGGAGGGTGTGTAGGGAGGGAGCATATATAGCAATGTATCTACCATTCAATAAGAGTTGGTAGTAGTTGTCACTAAAGTTTAGGTGAACTCATTTTGCCTAACAACATATATATTGGTTTCTGATGTCTTAAAGTTCTTCTGCTGCAATCAAATTTGCACTACTGTTCCCTTCAAAAGTCATTTTAACATCAGTTTTCCATAAGATGACTTTTACATATATGAATGAACTTATTAAAGACGCACAAAGCCAGTGGAGGAGACACATGAAGTACTGACACTACAACAAAATTGAATTTTTATGGTTCGCAATGCATGCCGTAAAAACTTTTTCATGACATGTACATAAATGCGGTTATATGACATGCCGTGGATAGTTGAGCGTTATTTACGGCATACAGGTAAAGTTGTAAAAAGTAATAAATTAAACATTAATGACATACTTTGTATGTCGTATATAATTTTTTACGACATTTTTTTTATGCTATAAATTATTATATTTTTCATGGCATAATTTTGCATGCCGTAGAAGGTTATTTTGAATATATTTATGACATACTTTGTATGCCATATATAATATTTTACGACATTTTCTTGTATGTCATAAATCATCACACTTTTTACGACATAATTTTGTATGCCGTAGAAGGTCATTTTTAATATATTTATGACATAGTTTGTACGTCGTATATAATCTTTTACGTACGGCATTTTCTTACATGTCATAAATCATTATACTTTTTATGACATAATTTTATATGCCGTAAAAGGTTATTTTTAAAATATAATATATACATATATATATATACTATATATTAAGCAAAATGGGGTTTTTAACCCACAAGTTTTGTGGGAGCTTCAATATCCCAATCCTAATTTTCTAATTTTTTGATTTTAAAAAAAAAACCTCAGTATTTATTAATTTCTTCCAATCCCTATGTCTTTTGGAAGATTTGGTCAAAACTCCCTCATAATTAAACATTAATGAATTAAAGACCAGCATAAACAAAATTTCTTGAAAATTTCAACACATCTATCTATGTATATTATATTATCTATATCTATATATCTATCTATTTAACCCACAAGCTTTGTGGGAGCTCCAATATCCCAATCCTAATTTTTTAATTTTTTGATTTAAAAAAAAAATAAACCTCAGTATTTATTAATTTCTTCCAATCCCTATGTCTTTTGGGAGATTTGGTCAAAACTCCCTCATAATTAAACTTTAATACATTAAAGACCAGCATAAACAAAATTCTTTGAAAATTTCAACACATCCATCTATCTATATTATATTATCTATATCTATATCTATCTATCTATCTATCTATCTATCTATCTATCTATCTATAGTATATATTAAGCAAAATGGGATTTTTAACCCACAAGTCTTGTGGGAGTTTCAATATCTCAATCCTAATTTTTTAATTTTTTGATTTAAAAAAAAAAACACTCAGTATTTATTAATTTCTCTCAATCCCCATACCTTTTGAGAGATTTGGTTAAAACTCCCTCATAATTATTTAATCGTTTTATTTACTATTTTAATTGTTCTTCTTTACAATTATTTTTTTAATTATGAAAAAAATATGATTGTAATTAAATAGCATAAAAATATTTGCGATTTGTATGATTGAAGTTATCTCCTTTTTTGATGTATTTGGTCTAGCCAAAAAAAATTTATAATTTGTATTTGGTTTAGCAATTTCTTCTTTTGTGTATTATTTTAATAGTTCTTTTAATGGTTCTTTTGATTGAAGTTATCTCCTTTTGTGATTTGTAAAAAAAAAATTATAATTTGATTTTTTAATATGATTGAAGTTAGATAAATATAAATACTCACAAAGAGAAAAATGTGATTGTAATTAATTCAACAGTTTTTTTTTTTTTAATGTGATTGTAGTTAGTTCAATGATTCTTTTTTTTTAATGAGATTGTACTGTAATTAGTTTAATGGTTCTTTTTTCTCATTTTTTTTATTATGAGAAAAATGTGATGTAATTGTAGTTTGTTCAATGGTTCTATTTTTTAATGTGATTGTATTATAGTTAGTTCAATAGTTCTTTTTTTTTTCATTTACTTTTTTTTTTATTATGAGAAAAATGTGATGTGATTGTAGTTTGTTCAATGATTTTTTTTTAATGTGTTTTAATTGTTTTGTTTACTGTTTTGACGGTTCTTCTTTACAATTATTTTTTTTTATTATGAAAAAAAATATGATTGTAGTTAAATAGCATAAAAATATTTGTGATTTGTATGATTGAAGTTATCTCCTTTTTTTATTTGTATTTGGTCTAGCTAAAAAAAAAAATTCTAATTTGATTTTTTAATATGATTGAAGTTAGATAAATATAAACACTCACAAAGAGAAAAATGTGATTATAGTTCGTTCAACGGTTCTTTTTTTTAATGTGATTATAGTTAGTTCAATGGTTCTTTTTTTTTTAATGTGATTGTATTGTAATTAGTTTAATGGTTCTTTTTTTTCATTTATTTTTTTTATTATGGAAAAAATGTGATATGATTGTAGTTTGTTCAATGGTTCTTTTTTTTTATTTATTTATTTTATTATGAGAAAAATGTGATGTGATTGTAGTTTGTTCAATGATTTTTTTTTTAACATGATTTAATCGTCTTATTTACTGCTTTAAGTGTTCTTCTTTATAATTATTTTTTTATTATGAAAAAATATGATTGTAGTTAGATAGCATAAAAATATTTGTGATTTGTATGATTGAAATTATCTCATTTTTTTTTTATTTGTATTTGGTCTAGCCAAAAAAAAATTATAATTTGATTTTTTAATATGATTGAAGTTAGATAAATATAAACACTCACAAAGAGAAAAATGTGATTGTAGTTAGTTCAACGGTTATTTTTTTTAAATGTAGATTGGTCAGAAGAATATCTATACATTTCAGAAGGTTAAAAAAAATATATGTAAGTATAACATTTTTACTTTATTACATTTTATAAATACATAATATATGTATTGTTCATTAATTATAATACTAAAAGCCTTTGTTTGGCAATGAGATTTTTAGTTGGCTTTTTGGCCTTTTTGACTTTTTAACCTGAGATTTTTTTGTTCATTTGGTATTCTTGATTGGATTTTTGGCTTTTTAGCTTTAGAATAGTGGATTTTTTTTTGTCTTTTTGTGATTTTTGGCTTTCTGTGATTTTTTGAATTTGTTTTTCTCTTTTTGTGATTATTTAGCCAAATATGATGACCAAACACCACCTAACTATCATGTTGACAATGCAGGAATGCTGATAGAATGCTCACAACAATTTAGATTTTAGTTATTTTTTTGTTTTACTTATTCAGTGAATTTCAAACAAATGTAATAAATTCTTATTTTTATTACTTTAATTATGCAATGTCAACATTTTCTTTTAAAATTACATATATTTTATACCAACAATTTATAAATATGTTTGACATAATATAAATAGTTTTTTTTTTTAATTTAATCTCGTGCATAGCATGTGTGATATGCTAGTACTTGCTATATATTAAGCAAAAGAGAATTTTTAACCCCAAGTCTTGTGGGAGCTCCAATCTCCCAATCTAAATTTCTTGATTTTTTGATTTAAAAAAAAAAATTTAGCATTTATTAACTTCTCTCAACTCTCAAGTCTTACCCTCATAATAACACTGTAATGCTTTAACAACAAGTATAAAAAAAAATTCTTTGAAATCCAACACATGAATTTTTTGAAAAGTCCCAACACATATGATTATTATCCCTCATAATAACACTTTAATACATTAAGAATAAGCACAAAAAAAATTCTTGAAAAGTCCAACACATATGATTATTATCAAAATATTAAACTTTAATATAATATAATAAAAAAAAGACATTTAATTTCTTAAAAAGTCCAACAGATATGATTATTATCAAAATATTAAACTTTAATATAATATAAAAAAGGGAAAAAAAAAAAGCATTTAAAAAATATATATATTTAAAAATCAAAATTCACATATATAGATAATTATAAACACAATCCGTGCATAGCACGGGTGATATGCTAGTATATATATATATATATATATATATGAATATAACCTTGCCTAATGTATGCAAACAGTAGCTTAAAAAATACAACCTGTGAACAAACCAAACAGAAGCAACAACTATGAAATAAGTAAAAAAATCTAATATCCATACATCAAATAACTTGCATACAAACTTCCATCCTCAACTTCTAACATATCAAACTAATAACAAACTCAAACATACAAACCAAGAAAAGTATCCAAATCATAAGATTCACTGATCTCTAAAATACAACTTTAAACAAGCTAATAACACCCTCAAACATACAAACCAAGAAAGTGATACATCATCAAGCTATTCAAATCCCTATCATCCATGAAGGGTACAATTTTGGAGACAAAATTGCATTCCCTAGGATAATATTGAGATGTCTAATTATTATTTTTTTTAATTATTTACATATTTTCGAATAAAATCTCAAGCTTTCATCCTAACTTGACAGCTTGTCGCTTGGTAATGTAATTGGTAGACTGCAACAGCTTTGAGTTATACTCTGCAAAAATTGGGGACGACAACACTAACTTAATGGAAAATAAGCATAATAGATGATTACGAAACAAGAATAGGAAAAGTGGCAAGATTGAGTATAAATGTGCCAATACGAAAAGTGGCCTAATTTATAGTTTCCTTCTGAAATTTGATCAGTTTTGAACTGGGAAATTGCTTGAAAAGGAGTATTTATTCACAGAATTAACAAAATGAAATTACCTCAAAATCCCAGAAAATGCACGTAGACCCATAAAAATGGTTAAACCAAACGATATTCCAACAAAACCGTGGCTTTTCCTGAGAAGGAATAAAGACGCAATGCTCACTACAGATACCAGAACCTGATGATACAATAAAATTATTAGTTAAAAAGGAGTTTATATAGACAATATAAAAATAAAAAATGTTTTTGTTCTTTGTCTAGAGGAAACACTAGTATACTTGCCATGGAGTATGCAAAATAAATAAAATCTGATGCTCCAAAGTTTACACCATCAAAAACAAAGGCCAATGAATTGATTGGTTGCGTAGCTGCTACAAACTAATGGGAGTATATCATAAATTTCAGTTTAGACTCACGAAATAAGTAAAAATACTGACATATGAAAACAAATATTTTTTTGCTTAATTTTTTTTTAGCACAAAAAAAAAAAGTCATTTTGCCAATAGATGGAATTACCGGAATGCCTATACTAATGAGGTGAACAACATTTTTGTCCTTTGTAAATATTCCAGATCCAAATTGCAAACGGAGTCCAACAACTACAGCGAGCCTCAGACCCAAATGCCATCTGCAAAATAAAACCTCTCAAACATATTTAGGCCTTGTATAATGAAAATTGAAGAGGGTATCAAAACAATTGCGTTTGTTGAGAGAACGATTTGTACACTAAGAATTGGAAAATGGTTTACCTGCAACACTCAGGCTGCAACAACTTTTGCTTTCTCATAATCCTTCTCAGCAAACGCACAAGCAATGATAGCCTGGAAGAATGAGATAGAGAAAAAAAATAATTGATTGATCAATTTATGTTACAATTGGAAAAAAACAAAAATAGGAAGTTTCGTTGTTATTTGGTTAGGCTCTCTTTGGTTCTAAGAAATTGGAGAGAGAGAGACACACAAAAAAGAGTTTCTCACATTGTCTTCCCTGATTAAATAGAAGAATTTCTCCCAAATATTCGAAAGGGGAAAAATTAAAAAGAATAGCACGTGGCCATACCTGTCCAGCAATAGCCATACCATCAGAAAGAAGCGACGAGGTCATCCAGACCTGTAAGCAAATCTGAAATGCAGCCATAGGTGTTGCACCGAGTCTTGCAGCCAATGATGCTGCTAAGGTTACACAGAATGTCACAGCTATTACCCTTGCCAATAATAGAAAACCTGTGTACAAGCACAAAAAAATAAAAAAATAAAAAAATAAAAAAATAAAAAAATAAAAAAAATGAAGACAAAGTTAAAAGACAACTAAACTTGAAGCTTATAGGAATTATTATTCATCAAGTAAAGAATAAGAAACAGAGTCAATAGGGAGGTTGGATCCTTATTATAAACTGACATGTTCATTTTAGAAAGATAAATTTGGATAAGAAGCCATCCGTAAATTTTATGACATTTTCTCACTTATAGTATTCAATAGTTGAGATGATATTTTTGCTCATAAGAAGTATATCACTGCTTAATCTTTTTAATTAGCGATCACATGCAAAAGGTGCCATTTTTGGAGACAATTGGAAAAGTAAGAAGAAAATTGAATTTGTAAACTGAATGCCATAGACAACATAGAAGGCTATGGAGTTCTGAATATTTCATCAATGAACCTTTTGAGACTTGTTCCTTAATATGATGGTGTATTTATTCCATCTAGGCTGCAATTAACAACAAAGAACTTCTGACAGTGGATGCATTAAACTCCTTACCGTTTTTAAAAAACCGATTGAACTGCAAATCTTTGACACTTGGAGGTAAGAGATCAACTTTTGTCATCAATTTACACAAGAGGATCAATGAATTTAAATATCTGCCAAAAAAATTACAAGTATAAATAGTCAGAGAGATCCTTTGGAAGATCAAGACATTAAAATTGGAAAACTACATTTAAATATGCACTATCTGGTGGAAAGTCTTTGACTATAACCTACTGAAAGAATGTGTGCAATGGCTGCACCACTGACTCCCAAATGCTGAGAGAGCAATAATAACCAAAGATCATAATATATTCAATAAGCAAACACACAATCAACACAACAAAAAAATGCCTTATTTGACTTGATTCTCTCCTAACTACTTGTTCACCAAAAATCGATACACAATTCTCTCTACATCTGACACAGATGCACCTATTCAAATCAAAATCAAGACCAAAATTGCAGCTACATCCAGAGATCTAATCAATAAACAAAAGCATCAAATTTCAACATCGATACAATATATCATTGATTCTGAAATCAATCAACTCACAGTATTGCCGAGAGCAACGACATTGAGGAAAGTGGAAGGGCGGTGCAAGGACGATGAGTTTTCGTCGACATCTTCGTCGGCAAGCAAAGCAGATGCTTGGCGCATCGAATCGGCGAGCTGAGCCAATTCGTCGATCGCATCCATTGACTCGATGAATCAAAGAACTCGATTGGAGAGAGAGAGAGAGAGAGAGAGAGAGAGAGATGATCAGACCGAAGGAGGAGGAGGGATCGAGACGGATGTAGAGAGAGAAAGGAACCCTAGGTTGATCCAAGATGAAAATGATGGAGAGAGATCCACCAATGATATTTGTGTTGTTGAGTAAGCAGTAGATAGTAATTTACTAGAAAAAAAAATTGTGTGAGAAAAAAAAAAACAAACAAACATATGAGATAAAGTTAATGTTAAGATTTATTAATTAAAAATATTTTTTTAAATAAAATTAAGGGGTATTTTTTTTAAGATCCCTGATATTATGATTTTATAGTATAAAGGACATCAAATATTTTCATGATGTCTAAGGTCCCTCAACATCAATCCAGAGAAATTTCAGTCCCAGAGAAATTCTCTCCAGAGAAAATTGAACTTCTCTCCAGATAAATTCTCTGGATTCAAACCAAAGAAAATTAAAATTTCTGTGAGTACTAAAGAAATTCTGAGAAAATTATGGTGAGAAAATTTGTGTATCTATTCCTTGAATTCCTAATTGCACCGGTCACATTGTTATCTTCAATTTCCTGACCTTGTCACTTTTTTATTACACTGTCTATCTCCAATCATCAGTGGGCAAGCTGTGTAGCAGAACGTATCTGTCTTGATGAATGATATGGATGCCTTCACTGTAACCCAGTCTGGCTTATCTGATCTTCCCAAGCCTTCGTCCTTGATCTGAGACACAGTTTTACAAATCTCATTCTTTGGTCCTCCAGGCATGTCTCTAGAGATGGATTGAGAAGCAATATTTTTTCCCCGTTTATCAAACCAAACTCTCAAGCTTTGGGTCTCTGGAGAACTCAGAGAAATTTGAATTTTCTCTAGGTTGAATCCAGAGAAAATTCAAATTTCTCTGGATTAAATCCAGAGAAATTTGAGAAATTCAATCGTCGCGATCAAATCCCCGGAGGATTCAAATCCAGCGCCTGGCTTGTCAATGAGATTAGGATCAGCGACGACGAAGCAATCGGGGCACTCCCACTGGACACGAGTTTGCATTCTCTCCACAAAACAAAGCATGTTGGTACAGGTGAGATGCATCATGGTCTCCACACACACCATGTTCTGCATTCTGTTGGATATCTCGAGAGTGAGATCTGCAGTGGATCCACTAGCTCCCCATGTGATGTCGCAGAAAGATGGGTTATGAATCACCATTCTCTCCATCCTCTCGAACAGAGTGTTCACTCCATCTTCCGTCTTCGGAGGAAAGAACTCGAACGAGAACACTACTCTATCTCCTCTTTCTGCCTCTCTGATCTTCTCTATCACCTTCATTTTCCGATCTACGTATCACTACCACTATTAGACTCAAAACAAATAGCTCCACCAGACCAGATTGATCTCGATCTCCTCGAGATTGATAATTAATTGCACAAACAATTGTTGTTTGCCGGTTGCCTTGGATCTGGAAGACAGTGGGTGAGAGAAGAGAGAGAAAGGGAGAGAGAGAGAGAGAGAGAGAGAGAGAAAGAAGAGTAGAGACAAAGAGTCAAATTTCTCTGATATATGCTTAGGGACCTTAGACATCAAAAAATAATTTTGTGGATCTCTTTTATTACGAAAAGTGGGAGAGGGACCCTAGACCAATTTTCCCTAAAATTAATACTGCAAAAAATAGTTCGTATTTGTGTGTAGTTTTTTAGTAATATTTTAGACTAGTTTTAAAGTTGGTTTTTTTTTTATAAAATTAGAGAGAGAGAGAGAGAGAGAGAGGGTTTTGAGACAAAACATGTATACATAGAATGAGAGGGAGAGTGATGGACGGGGCCTTAAAATAATATTTTTGAGTTTTTTTCCTTTTATAGTAATTGTAAGTTTTTAAATATTTTAAATAATTTTTTTTTTACATTTTAAATTTAAAAAATTTATATATACTTAGAAGGAAAATATTTTTTAATTTTTTAAAAAAAATATTAAATTCAAAAAATATAAAATTTAAAACATTTCATATGTATTATATTTTTTTTAAAATATTTTACTTTTTAACTATATCCAGATTAAGTACATTTAAAAAGTAGAATATAAATAAATTATTAAAAGAAGGGAAAATATCAAATCAAGGTAATTTAAAAAACAATAATTACAAATTAGTGAGAAGCAATATAAATATTAATAATTAAAATTATAAACTTTTTTATGAATATGTAATTTTTTTTCCAAAATTTCACTAGGTGCAATTATCCCTTAAAAGAAGACATGTATAAATTATTTTTCGTGTTGTCCTCAATTAGAAAAATTTAAAGTGAGGAGCTTAGTTAGAAATTGTTAGTTATTTTAAATCAAAAAAAAAATGGATTGAAATTTTTTTTAATAAAAGTTTTCACGACATGCTAATGCATGCCTTGTAAAGTTATAAAATTTTACGACATGAAATGTATGTCGTCTTAAGTGTAAATATTTTACGACATATTTCTGTATGCTGTAAAAATATGCGTTTTTACGACATGCTTTTGCATGCCATAAAAAAATCAGATTAAATTTTTTTTTTTTTTTTGTAGAAGTTTTCACGACATGTTAATGCATGCCGTGTAAAGTTATAATATTTTACAACATAAAATGTATGTCGTCTTAAGGACAAATATTTTGCGACATATTTTTTAAGTCGTGAAAATATACATTTTTTACGGCGTACTTTTGTATGCCACAAATATATGAATTAACGACTTGCATAGTATGTTTGTCGTTATTGAAAAACCATTAACGGCTTGCAAAAAAAAAAAATATTGTAAAATGTACTAATTACGACATGCATTTGATGTATGCCGTAAAATTAAAGCCGTAAATAATTAGTTTTGTTGTAGTGTGATTATAATGATCGCACAGACTAACAGCCAAATTCATAGAAAAAGCATTTTTTTTTTTTTTTTTTTTTTTTTTTTTTTTTTTTTTTTAAGGAGACCCAAAACCAAGTTTAAATATATATAAAGACACCAAAACCAAGTTTTATTTAGAGCTACTGGACTATATATAAACCTACCAAAGCCCCAAAATCATGAAAATTAAAAGCAACAATGAAGGGTGTTGGAGTCTTAACACACCCTACCCAAAACAGTCCTTAAATTAAAAAAACAAGTACAGTTAAATTAAACCATAGAGAACTCTCCTACTACTACAATTAAATTAATTTGAACGCCTACGATTTGCGGGTTCCTTGTGGGCGTTGAAATAGACGGTGGCAACAGGCATGCCCAAGTCGAGGTGACGAGCGAAAGCGCGGGTATTGAAGTTAGCCCTGGCCATGGGTTGCTCTACTTGTCCCTGAAAACTTACCTTTTGTTGAAAAAGTACTAGGATGTACCGGTGTATTCCCACCGATGGCAGCGGCCCCATATATGCCACCACTTCCTTCCCTGCATCCTCCTCCAAACCAAATATTCATTCATGTCAAGTTGAGTAACTGAGTATTATATATTAACAACATTATATGCTTGCTTCAATAATCAAAATCCTACATAAGGAATCTAAAATATTGCATTAATTTTCAACAATGTTTAATGGTACACAATTCGGGCACACTATATGATCAAATCATATAAGCATAATTATTTAATTAATTTTTTTATTTTATCTTATGCACTGACTTAAAAATTAAACAAAATAACTCCTAAAAAAAATAGGCCTTCCAGTGGGTCTACAATACAAGTCCTGGATTGGACTATTCATTTTCTCATTCTATGAATGGATGGATAATCGTGAGATAACTTTTGAATTGGTTATCACCAAAACATTAAGCTACTTTATAACACGAGATAGTATGTTGAATTGTCAACTACCCATTCAATTAAAGGAATAAACTGTCAGAAAGAAATAAAATTTTATTACTTATATTATATCCTCGATCAAACAGTCATAAGTCTCTGTATATTTTCTCTCCTTTTCTATCCCAATTTATAAAATCATTATAACTTTTATTTGCAATAGTTATAATAATAATAAAAATTATATTTTGAATGAATCTGAATCTGATAATTTGCCTATGTACTTTTTCTATTCTTGTTCGGAATTATTGCATGGAAAATAGTACTTGTAGAAATACAAGACACACTAAATATAATATCTTATAAAAAAATTTGTTATATAATTCTTCATGACTATTGAATAATTATTGCGTACTCATTTGGCTATTGTGCAACTTTTGTATATAAAAATTCTGATGTAATTTTAGTGACATTTTATTTTAAAATAATATATCATAATATTAAATTGGTCCAAATATCAGATTATTAAAGCAATTACTCTATATAATTTTTTATATTTGTATATCATTTTGCAAAATTTTAAAGAATCGCCATGCACATAATTTCTACATGCATCACCACCTGCCTCGTAATGAATATTTTCAAAAATAAATTTTTTTATAAACATTAATATGTAAAATTATAATCTTTTCTATGATTTTGCTGTTAAGTTTTGAAGGCAACACTAATAGGTTATTTTTCCAAAAAATAATGAGAACTCATATATTTGGATTTGGATTTATAAACAATAATTACAATTATCAAGGCAGCAAATAGTAGCAGATGGTTGAGCTGGCTCCACAGTGTCAACCTAATCGAGATTGAATTTGTTTGGCTATAATGCTCTTTGCACCTACTTCCTTCCTCTATTATTATTACTTGATTATTATTAATAAAGTGGTTTCTTTTGCTGTTTCAAAAAAATCAAGGCAGCAAATAGAACAAATATATAGCATATTACCCAACAACAAAAAATGTACTGGAATATACATGTCTATAGATACCTAATCAAAAAAAAATATATGTATATACATATATATATATATATATAACTTTTTTTTTTTCTATTTCATATGATGAGGAAGAAGCAACTCAGCTTACCTTGAGTAGGACCGGTACCACCAGGAATATCTGTCACAATCCTGATAAATTTACAAAATTCTACACAAATTAATAATGAATCCATCTACATTAGCCATATAAATCAAACAAAATAACTAATTCATGGGGAGAAACTAAAAAGAAAAAGTTAATTATTTAATATTAGGATGATCAAAGTTTGGGCATGTTTCGCAATGCCAACCTAGTTGGAATGGTTTAACGTTGCTATAATACCTCTTGCATCCACTCCCTTTTATTGATATAGGTTTATATGCATGTTCATATTTTATTCATGCCGATAAAAAAAATATATATATATCGAAGTTTGCTCATTATGACGTGGAAGTTTATGTCTCAACATTATGGGAGTGAGACCTATTATATTAATACAGTAATGACAAGTCAAAATGATAATATAAAATTTAATTTGTTCATAACAATATTATTCCAAAAAAAAAAAAAAAAAAAGCACTAACAAATGCACCCATTCCCGCATGGAGGGTTCACTGGGACTTGGTGCATCAGGATCAGTCATCACCTGCATGCATGATCAAACTTGATTAGTTTGTCAAAAAAATAAAATTAGAAATGAATTAATGAAGACTGAAACACTTGAAACCAAAATAAGAAACTAGATGAGAGAGAAGGGGGGGGGGGGGGGGTGGGCGGAGAGAATGGAAAACAAACCAGAGTGTAGAGTTGATGAGGATGACCAGAGATGGTGACTCTAGGAGGATTAGAGGCAATAGAAGGCTTGATGTCACAACCATTAGTGACATGTTTGGAACCAAAGTAGACATTCATAGTGACACTTGGTACATACATGTCTACCACATCCCCTATTACTCTCCCTACCACCAATGGATCAATTGAGGCCGCCATGATCTCTGATCAACAAAACTCACTTTTATATCTATATATGTATATATATAGATATATGGAGGATTGATGAAATGTATAGCTTTTCTCAAACCATGACACCAATGTCAATGTGGTTTGTATCCAAAAAATGTACTAGCTAGTAGCTATAGTTTATATATGGGGCAAAATTTACTTTAACTTTGTTGTTTGAGATCGAAACATTTTTTTTTACCTCTTTATGGTTTAAAATGTAATCATTAACCCTGTTAAATATTATAATATCCTTAAATTTTATATCTTTTTTTTATATACATAATTTTTAATTTCTAATATTAATTCAATTAAATCACAATTAATCATATTCTCATCAATAAAGTTTCTTCAATGCAACCTAGTTCAGATTGTTAAGTCTTGCTTTGATGCTCTCTGTCCTTGCCTCTTTATTGATGTTTGTATCAGTCATTTTGTACTCTTATTTTCATTAATAAAGTTCTTTTTGCCAATAAAAAAAATCACAATTAATCATAAATTTTATAATAACTAAAATTTTAACCTAATTTCAATTTAATTATATTTAAATTATAATTAATCCTAAATCTTTAATTATTTCTTCCAATTATCAACTTTTTAATCTATTATATTTTATATCATAATTAATCATAAAATTTTAATTATTTATTGTAATTCTTAACATCTTAATATAATTATATTTTAGATAAATTCTTAATTCTTAATTATTTTATATTTTAAATCACTTCTTAATTATATTTTAGAGAAAATTATCAGAAAGTCCTATTTACCAATCTATTACTCCATCTAGTCCCACATTCATTCTCTTGGATTGACAAGTCCTGTTTGGTATGTTTTGTGGACAATCAGGTCCCGTTTTAAATTTATGTGATGTGTGTGTGGACGGGTTTGACCCTCTTTTGTTTTTTCTTTACTGATGTATATTGGGATTGAATGCAGATTTTGTGGGATACGTTTCTGATCCACGTTTGGTAATTCGGATCCATGTTTTTGGGTTATGGAGTCACACAACACTGCGTGGACCAACAAATGTGAACCTAACAAATCAACAATTTCCGTGAACCATAAGTACATCGGACGGTGAAGTGGCCATTGAGATGATATAAGCTCCAAAGCAATCCGATGGAAGCTTCGCTAAGACCCCAAATGTATCCAAGACATCGGCGATTTCTTCGATTTTCGGAAGATCTGGATAGGCATTAATACCGGCAAGCTTTCGCTTTGGTTCTGCTTCAAACTCTGTTTCAAAAAAACACAAAACAAAACTACCATATTAGTGATCCAGAGCATAGCATAATTGTCATGATCTCATTTATCCAACAATAAAATAACAAAGAAGAAGAAGATGATGATGAAGAAAAAGATTACGATGTGAGTAGAATTAGGGTTGGAGGGAGAGGCATCGGGATGATGATAAGCTTCGACATCTGGATCTGGATGAGCGTGGGAAGATTGACGGAGAGATCGGAGCTTGTCCTAGTGATAGCAACAAGAGAAGACGCCGCTCAAGCTGAAGATGATGATTTGGATCTGGATAAGCGTGGGCCATCTTGTTTTGTTTCTTATATTATCAAGGATTTGTTTTTATTATTTTTTTTAGGGGAAATTATCAACCAATGGTAAGGTTCACGTCGAAACGTCACAAATGGCAATTGAAAAACAAAGGGTCAAACTGTGAGAAAGCCAAAACGTGACACAATCCACGTCAAAAAAAAAAAAATTTGTGTAAAATTACTTGTGTTCACGTCACAACCCACGTCACAAAAAAAAAAAAAAAACATAAAATGTGTCAAAATGCTTGTGTTCACGTCACAATCCACGTCTCATGTTTTGAGTGTTACACACTTACTAAATTAAAAAAAGTATTAGTGTGCTTTTTCAATCAGCGTGACATACAAACACCCATTCACCTTATCTCATACAAACCCACACCAAATGTCAATCAATAATACTAGCAGTGGCAAAACTGTCAACAAATAAATTAAGAGACCACCCAGTCACTAAGAAAACATTCAGGACCTTATGGATTACAAGTCCACAATATGGGATTTAATGGTCAATTCCCCTATATTTTAATTAATATCTTAATTTAATTTGGGGAAATTACATATCAGGCTATTTTTATAAAAATAATTATAGATTAATGAAAAACTTTATCAATATTAATAATTAAAATTGTGAGTTTTTCAATAATTTTGTAGTTATTTTTCTGACAATCCACTTGTAATTTTCCCATTTAATTTTAGGTTTGGAAAAGTTGGGAATAAAATTATCTTTTTGTTATGTTAATTTGCCTTTATTTTTAGAAAAAATCAAGTCCACTCTAAAAAATGATGTGTGTGTGATATACCTTTCCAAACTAACAATAACATTTTAATTCAAAATCATATTAATACTTTTTGATTATATTTGACTAAAAGGAAGTAAAGTGCTTCGATCTCAAACCAAGGGTAAAATGATTTTGCACGCATATATATATATATATATATATTAATTAGAAGTTTTTGAACAGTAACGTATGCTGAAAATGGGGCATATGAGAGAGAAGTGTATGAACAGTAACGTATGCTGAAAATGGGGCATATGAGGGAGAGAAGTGTATGGAGAGAGAGAGAAAGGGAATTGATTTCAAAATTTCATATACTTTCCCAAATATTGATATAGTATGAGGACATTAGTGAAAGGAAAACAAATGTGACAAGGTGTATGCTTTATAAAATAAATAAATAGCAATATATAGCAATGAAATTAAAATATTTTTATATATTGAAAATTAAACTGATACACTATATATTAAAAATCAAAACACACAACAGTAATATTTTGGAGATTAAAGATATAATTAATCCAGCATTTTTCTTGCATAAATATTATTTTTGTATAAATGTAATATATATATATATATATATACACATATATGTATTGCATATTATTATTCTAAATAGATGATGTTTTATAAGTGTCTAATTTATTTTTAAAAAAATAAAAATAAAAATAGAGAGGGAGGGAGGGTAAGGTGCCGAACATGCATAGGGCAATCAAAAACGTAGAGATCAGGGAGGACAGTGTGCACCACGTGCGACCTCACCCCCTGAATCTATACCGCCCACTTGCTAATTCATTTTGGCACGTGGCTGAAGAGATAGCGTCCGTTACCTCCAAATCTCCACCACGGTAATTGATTGTGCAATAATGCTTGAGACCACTAAAAGTGGTGCTCTAAAAGCACCATTAGTCATGTGATAATGTACGAGATCACTGCTTGTGTCTTGTTTTTTTTTTTTTTTCTTTTAAATGCTTGCAAACTCATTAGTCATGTGGCAATAGATAGACGAGGTCCACTCCTTGTGTCTTATTTTATTTATTTTTTTTCTTTTTAAATGCTTGTCAACTCATTAATAAATAGTGGGATGTATCATTACCTTGATTGTGATGGAAAAAGGCGTTTATTTTCTTTGGGATGACCATCTCCCTCCGTGGACTTTGTTTAAGAGAGCATCCATATCAAATTTAACAATTTTTAAGTTAAATTATAATTTTAAAAAATATTTATATATAAATTTTAATTTTTATATTCTATTAAATCTTAATTAAATTTATTTAGATTTTTAAATACTATTAAATTTTTAATAATTGAAATTTCTTTTCAAATAATAATTGTTCATCATTTATGATTATCTATAAAGAAACATGATAATTTGACATTTATTTTGATTTTCAAAATTTTAAAATATCAACTTTCAAATTGCAAAAAATTTAAAAAATTTATGTAAAAAAAAAAACTAGCCGGCTTGTTTGGTTATGGTCTCCAGAAAACACTTTTCGAGAAATTCTATTTTTTTTATTTTTCATATTTTTTTTGTTTTCAATGAATTTTTTAATATTTTAATCAATTTTTTTAATTTTTAGACCCACCTAACATAAATACATATAAAAAGCATAATATTTGTGAATTTAAAAAAAAAATCACTAAATACCAAAAATATAAAAAAAAATACGAAAATTTAATACATTTTTAATATTTTTGTGTACTTAATAATTTTTTAAAATTTTTTTCACAAATATTTTATTATTTAGATACATTCAAGTAAGGTACATCTAAAAAAGTAAAAAAAAAAATCCTTAAAATTTTTAAAATATTCATTAAAAATAAAAAAAAATGCTAAAAATAAAAAACTCAATTTTTCAAAAAATTGAATTCAGAAAACTAAAACTAAACATAGTAAATGTTTATTTTTAAAAAAAAATTAAAAAAATTAAAAAAATTAAATTATTTTGTTGTGCAAAACTAAAAATTTTGTGTATATAAAAGAGTATAATGATGGAATGTTGATGTGCAAAACTGGTAAAAAAAATTTAAATGAAAAAATTACTAATGTTCTCAGTTTTAAAATTGAAAAAAAATTGATAATATTCTCGATTTTATTAGATAGTTGAATCAAACTAATAAGTTGAAGGGCAAAAATGTTTAATCCTATTTTCTTTTTTTTTTATCAGTTAGTGAAACAATTATCTGTAATGCAAAATTGATAATATTCTTAATTTTAAAAAATGAGAAAAACTGATAATATTCTCAGTTTTATTAAATATGATTTATTGGTTCAAAAAATCTTAGATAGAACCTGAACTACTATACCATTTGTAAATATAAGAATTTTTAGGTAACTAACTCATTAAAAAATTATTTTTTTTATTTTATCTAATACTTTTATATATACACTTCTATTTAGTGCTGTGTAAAATATAGCACAATTAGCTAAAACTGTATCAATTCGCATTAATCTGCACTGCTCTATTCATTAATCGCGGTTTAAACGTTAAAATTTATAATCTACCTTCGAAATCACTTCACTCCCCTATAGTTTATACATATATATTTTTTAACATATAATAAAATATTAAAGTAAAAATGAGTGTGAGAGAGATTATATAAATTTTTTTACAAATTAGTAGTTATATATATGAAAAATATTATGTAAAATTAGTTTCTGTTATATATTTGAAAAATATTATACATATTAATATTATATATTATGTAAAGGTTTGATAATTGGTTAAAAAATTATTTAATCTATCCCAAACCGTTCAAATCGTAATTTATCAATCCGTTAATTCACCATTCAATTTATAATTTTATTTTTAAACCACTCAAATCGCATCTCTCACACCCCTACTTCCATTAGATTCTTTATTTTAAAATTTATTTTTATAAAATATTTATTTTTTATAATACAAATAAAAAACCCAAACATCTTCTACAAGCTTCTAGGAAAATTTGTTACAATATTCCTCAAAAAAAAAAAAGAAATAAATAAAAATTTGGTGCACAGCCGGTGTCCGGCTTAGATGTCCGGTAGTAAATAATAAAATATCTTATTTCATATTCTTAAAAGAAATTTAATTGTTAGCAGTTAGTCGTTTGACAGAATGTCTAATCGGATAGCCAACAAAATGCCTAATCACTAATAAATATCACTATAGGTAGCAATTTACTATATCAATTTCAAATTTAATTTTGATATAACGAGGTTAATGGAGGTGTGATTTTGAATATTTCCTTATTAATATAACTCAAAAACTATTATGACAAGTTTGATGTGAATGTTTTAAATTATTTCATTTGTATTGATTTGGATCGATTCATTTGCAAATAGTAGATTAAAAAATTTTAAAATCTATAATTTATTTTCAAAATCACTTTGTTTTATTATAGTTAATAGATATATTTTTTAAAATTTTTAATAAAATATTAAAATAAAAATGTGTGTGAGAAACATTTAAAATGTGAATTTTTTTTTGCAAATTAGGGATTGTTTGTGAATGATCTAAATAAATGCAATTATTTGATAAGTGCACGCACTTATTTGGGTTAAATCACTTTTTTACTTTTCTGCACATATTTTAATAAAAATTAAAAAAGTGTACTAAATAAGTAACCCAAACAATCTCTTAGTAGTTATATATATGAAAAATATTATGTAAAATTAGTTTGTGTTTTATATATATATATATATATATAATATTGTGTAAATTAGTGTTATATATTATATAAATACTTAATAATTGTTTAAGAATATTCTTTTATCAACTAACAAATTGAAACTATCTCAAACTATCCAATTCACGATTTGATTATTTGTCAATACGTCATTTATCTTTGGCTTATAATTTTATTCTCAAACTGTTCAAATCGTACCCTACACCCTCTAGTTTACATTATGGCAAAAATAAATAATAAAAAAAATTCTTTGCAAATTAAATTGATACACTATATATTAAAGATCAAAACACACAACAGTAATATTTTGGAGATTAAAGATATAATTAATCCAACATTTTTCTAGCATAAATATTATTTTTGTATAAATATAATGTATATATATATATATATATATTGCATATTATTATTCTAAATAGATGATGTTTTATAAGTGTCTAATTTATTTTTAAAAAAATAAAAATAAAAATAGCGAGGGAGGGAGGGTAAGGTGCCGAGCATGCATAGGGCAATCAAAAACGTAGAGATCAGGGAGGACAGTGTGCACCACGTGCGACCTCACCCCTGAATCTATACCCCCCACTTGCTAATTCATTTTGACACGTGGCTGAAGAGATAGCGTCCCTTACCTCCAAATCCCCACCACGGTAATTGATTGTGATGATGGAAAAAGACGTTTCTTTTCTTGAAAAATGTTTGGAAACTTTAAATTTGGAGCACTAAAGGAAATTTAGAAAGTGGATTTCATTGACTGATGTGATATTTTGATCTTAAAATTTTTTTTTCTTTTATTTTTTGAATTTCCACCTCATTAGTGGTCTATTAATACTCCTAAATTAAGGGGGTGTATCATTATTGTCTTTTCTTTGGGATGACCATCTCCCTCCGTGGACTTTGTTTAAGAGAGCATCCACATCAAATTTAACAATTTTTAAGTTAAATTATAATTTTAAAAAATATTTATATATAAATTTTAATTTTTATATTCTATTAAATCCTAATTAAATTTATTTAGATTTTTAAGTTCTATTAAATTTTTAATAATTGAAATTTCTTTTCAAATAATAATTGTTCATCATTTATTATTATCTATAAAGAAACACGATGATTTGACATTTATTTTGATTTTTAAAATTTTAAAATATCAACTTTCAATTTGAAAATTTTTTAAAAAAATTATGTAAAAAAAAAAACTAGTCGGCTTGTTTGGTTTTAGTCTCTAGAAAACACTTTTCGGGAAATTCTCTATTTTTTTATTTTTTGTATTTTTTTATTTTCAATGAATTTTTTAATATTTTAATCAATTTTTTTAATTTTTAGACCCACCTAACATAAATACATTTAAAAAGTATAATATTTGTGAATTTTAAAAAAAAAATCACTAAATACCAAAAATACAAAAAAATATACGAAAATTTAATACATTTTTAGTATTTTTGTCTACTTATTAATTTTTTAAAATATTTTTCACAAATATTTTACTATTTAGATACATTTAAGTAAAGTGCATCTAAAAAAGTAAAAAAAAAATTCCTTAAAATTTTTAAAATATTCATTAGAAATAAAAAAAAATGCGAAAAATAAAAAACTCAATTTTTCAAAAAACTGAATTCAGAAAACTAAAACTAAACATACTGAATGATTATTTTTTTGAAAAAATTAAAAAAATTAAATTATCTTGTTGTGCAAAGCTAAAAATTAAAGAGTATGATGATAGAATATTGATGTGCAAAACTGGTAAAAAAAAATTTAAAATGAAAAAATTACTAATGTTCTTAGTTTTAAAATTGAAAAAATTGATAGCATTCTCGATTTTATTAGATAGTTGAATCAAATTAATAAGTTGAAGGGCAAAAATGTTTAATCCCATTTTCTTTTTTTTTTATCAGTTAGTGAAACAATTATTTGTAATATTATTATGCAAAATTGATAATATTCTTAATTTTAAAAAATGAGAAAAACTGATAATATTCTCAATTTTATTAAATATGATTTATTGGTTCAAAAAATCTTAGATTGAACCTGAACTACTATAACATTTGTAAATATAAGAATTTTTAGGTAACTAACGTATTAAAAAATTATTTTTTATTTTTATTTTATCTAATACTTTTATATATACACTTCTATTTAGTGCTGTGTAAAATATAGCACAATTAGTTAAAACTGTATCGATTCGCATCAATCTGCACTGCTCTATTCATTAATCGCGGTTTAAACTTTAAAATTTATAATCTACCTTCGAAATCACGCCGTTCTGCTATAGTTTATACATATATATTTTTTAACATATAATAAAACATTAAAGTAAAAATGAGTGTGAGAGAGATTATATAAATTTTTTTTCAAATTAGTAGTTATATATTTGAAAAATATTATGTAAAATTAGTTTGTGTTATATATTTAAAAAATATTATACATATTAGTGTTATATATTATGCAAAGACTTGATAATTGGTTAAAAAATTATTTAATCCGTCTCAAATCACTCAAGTCATAATTTGTCAATTCATTAACCTACCATTTAATTTATAATTTTATTTTTAAACCACTCGAATTGCATCTCTCGCACCCTTACTTCCACTAGATTCTTTATTTTAAAATTTATTTTTATAAAATATTTATTTTTTATAATACAAATAAGAAACCCAAACATCTTCTACAAGCTTCTAGGAAAATTTGTTACTGCATTCCTCAAAAAAAAAAAAAAAATTTGGTGCACAGCCGGTGTCCGGCTTAGATGTCCGGTGGTAAATAATAAAATATTCTATTTCATATTCTTAAAAGAAATTTAATTGTGTATTAGTTAGTCGTTTGACAGAATGTCCAATCGGATGACCGACAAAATGTCTAGTCACTAATAAATATTGCTATATGTAGCAATTTATTATATCAATTTCAAATTTAATTTTGGTATAGCAAGATTGATAGAGGTGTGATTTTGAATCTTTCCTTATTAATATAACTCAAAAACTATTATAACAAGTTTGATGTGAATGCTTTAAATTATTTCATTTGTATTGATTTGGATCGATTTATTTGCAAATAGTAGATTAAAAAATTTTAAAATCTATAATTCATTTTCGAAATCACTTTGTTTTATTATAGTTAATAGATATATTTTTTAAAATTGTTAATAAAATATTAAATTAAAAATGTGTGTGAGAAACATTTAAAATGTGAATTTTTTTTTTGCAAATTAGGAATTGTTTGTGAATGATCTAAATAAATGTAATTATTTGATAAGTGCACTTATTTGGATTAAATCACTTTTTTACTTTTCTACACATATTTTCGTAAAAATTTAAAAAGTGTACTAAATAAGTAACCCAAACAATCTCTTAGTAGTTATATATATGAAAAATATTATGTAAAATTAGTTTGTGTTATATATATATATATATATATATATATATATATATATAATATTGTGTAAATTAGTGTTATACATTATGTAAATACTTAATAATTGTTTAAGAATATTCTTTTATCAACTAACAATTTGAAACTATCTCAAACTATCCAATGGAAGATTTGAAAAAGCTAGAGAGAGAGAGAGCTTCTGAAACGATGTAAAATAGAAAGATGGGGGAAAGAAACAAGTTTTGTCAAAACTTGAAACGGTGGCAAAAAGGGCAATTAATGCGCCTGGAACAACGAATGCGTCAGACAGCGCATGTAGGCGCAAGACGACTTGTAAACGCGTACGGAGCACGATCTAGTAAAAGGGAGACGCGTGGCTAAAACAGTTGAGTTATTTTGCATGACAGCTCATACGCGTAAAGGAGATCTTGGAAACTTTAAACCTTAAAGAGACATGTCGGCCTATATGATGATCTCAACTGAGAGACTTTAAACCAATGTATTGACAGGAAGTACCGATATAGGTTCCATCACCTCAGAATGCCGAGGTAATAGAACCTAGGAGACAGTTATGGGGATATATTTTCTGAGTACCAACACGTGGCCAAAGTGACGCCGACGTGTCAGCCGAGGTGCCACGTGTCCTGGTCATGACGCCGAGGTTATTTCAGCAAGGCCGAGGTTATCTCCGAAGATATCGGAATTCGAGATAAACGGATAAGGCACAAGAGTCCTAGAATGAGGACAGACTTTAGCATGGATAAGGATAACACTATTAGAGAGTTTATCTCTATCTCTTGGAGAATCCAAGATAAGCATTGAGCAGAAGTCTATTGAAGCTAGGCTTCTATGGGGACTAGGATTAAGTTAACTATAAAAGAAAGGCACCCCCGATGGGTCTAAGGTACGCAATTTATATTCTGAACAATGAGTTTAGCACTATTGATTATCTTTGAGAAATATACTAACTTGATCGTCGAAGTGCCCCCGGGTGGACGAACCACCGCCGGAATCTACTCTTTCTGTTGCAGGTCAGCCATGTGCCATCTATTCTGCCAATGCTCTCTAGCTGAATACTGAGTTGGCAGTGTGGTCGGAAAATCGCTCACACAGGAAGGTAATGATACTCTACTATGCAAATGGTAGTGGAGATTTGCCACCGAGCAAAGTTCCTTGCATAGGAAAGTTCTATGTGCCAAAAATAATGTGAATGAAGATTGTTGGTTACTAAATGGCTCAAGCTTCAGATATTCATCTGTAGTGTGGAAAAGTATCTCATTTATGGAAAGGTATGGATCTAGAGCAATTGCATTATTTTTGGAAAACATTCAGTTCAAGCTAGGCGATAGTAAAAGAATTAAATTTTGGTTGGATGCATGGGTCTCATGTACTCCTTTGTCCAACCGTTATCCTAGACGTTACTCTCTAGCAACAAGCAAAGATTCATTTGTCCATCAGTATTTATGTCAGACTGTGGATAATCAAACTCATTGGAATATCATATACAGGAGAACTTTGAGAGCATAGGAAGATGATTTGCATCTTGAGCTGATCAGCAGATTGCCGCAACCTCTCAGCGTTAATAATAATTGTGTAGATCATCTGCTATGGGCTCCTATCCCATCCGACTCATTTACAATTAAATCTCTCTATGAAATATTTGAAAATTCTCTCAATTTAACCCCTTTTCCAATTATGAAGATGTGGAAATCAGTAGCACTTCCCAAAACTAAAGTCTTTGGTTGGCTTGTTTAGTGGAATCAGATTGCCTCTTCGGATCTCCTTGCTCGCAGGTTCATTATCCCTACAATCAATCATTGTGCATTCTGCGGTATTGATAACGAATTTGCATTACACTTGCTCTTGCATTGTAATTTTGCTTAGAAGGTTTGGGCTGAAATTATTTGTTGGTGGGGCTCCCAATGGGTCTCCCCTAGCTCCTTACAAGACCTGCTCTTAATGGTCAAAAATTAAAAAACCTGGGTAAACTCATCTGGGAAGCAATTCCATTGGCTGTGCTTTGGAGTTTTATGGATTACAAGAAACAACATGGTATTCAACTCTAAAGTTCCTGTTTGGGGAAATGTTGTGGGTAGCATCAAGATCAAAGTGGCCACATGGGTGAAGTTTTCTAGTCATTTGCCTAATTACACAATCCATGATTTCATGCACTGTTTGGATGGATTAAAGGGCCATAAATTGTAGATCCAGCTAGATGTCGACCTCTCTTGTTTTTGTTTTCTTCATTTCCAGATTTGGTTGAGGTCTCATCAACCTTTTGTATCGGTCTTGGCATGCATATGATTGGGCTCAATTATAGATGCCAACCTAGTTGGGATGTATTCTTGAGCTATGATGCAATTCAGTCAAGTCCTTATTTCTCTCTTATTATCAATAAAATTCTTTCTTTGCTGATCAAAAAAAAAAATGAATATTATACTTTTTTTAGTATATATAGATTAAGTGAACCTGAAAAGTAAAGAAAATTAATCAAAATATTCCAAAGGTTCACTAAAAATTAAAAAAATACAAACTCAAAATTAAAAAAAAAATTATTTTTGAAAATTCAAACCAAACATAATAAATCAAATTTTTAACTATTAAAAAAGTTTAAAAAAATAAAAAAATTAAACCCCAATCAATTATTTAGTTTTTTTGACTTAAACCTCGTTTGACAATGTCACATTTTAGCTTAAAAGTCAAAAAATTATTAAAAAAATAAAAAATTTAACAAATTATACAAAAAATGTCGAAAATTCTATTTTCTCTCTATTTTTTGCACATCTTTTAATAAAAAATTAAAAAATATCTCAAATATACTAATTTTTTTTATCTCATATTTTAATTAAAAATTTAAAAATTATTAAAATAATATATTTTGATATAAGACCTTAATAATCAAGAAGTCAATAATCCACCCTCACTCCAAATAATTCTCAAGGATGGTGGATAGCTGGGACTTGGACGGGTGGATTGGGGTTAGTGGTGACACGATCATAGGTGATGGTTGTTGTGACAGTGGTGGTCAAAGTGAAAAAATGGTAAGGAAAAAGGGTTGCATGATAGTGCAAAGAAAAAGGATAAAGTTGAGAATATGGTGCAGCACTTTTAAAAGGTAAGGATTAAAAAGAGGTTGTGTGTCCAAGTAAAAGATTGGTGTATTTGTTTTTGGTACATGAAAAAGGGTTAAGTATCAAAGCTTTGATATTTAACAATGAACACCACCTTTTAAATGTAACTATCCACTTATGTCATTTTCATAACTTCTATATAATTTTCATGTTATCACGGTGGGGTTAAGATTTATACATAATGAGCAAATGATAAGATCTTATAAGTTTGTGATATCACGTATGTACAATGATGGACTTAGAGGGGGAAATTGACCCTCTATGACTTCAAAAAAAAAAATTATTTTTATTTTTATAATAGTATTAATTACAATCATCTACATATTATAAAGATTCTCCCCCCTCTAAATTTTTCTTTTAAAAATTTTAAGTGCTTGTCACTCTATATTTATAAAATATACATCAAAATATAACATTAAAAAAAAAAGACAAAATATAATAAAAGAAATTAGGGTTCATTACACTTTAACTCCTTGTAGTTTGGTCAAAAAATACCCTACCTCCCTGAAATTCAATTTGTAACCCTTCACCTCCCTATAGTAAAAATACTAAAATGCAAAATTGGATAGAAGTAACGGAAAATATAAAATGACAAAAATAACCCTATTATATTTCCCTTTTGTCTCTCTCTTCGTTCCCATTACACCCTCCACTGCTCCATCTACACTAACACCACCCATTACCCTTTTCATGGAGCCAACAAAACATAGCAGACGATCAATCTCAAAGACAAAAACAATTAATAAATTCAAACAAATCCAATTTAGTGAATCATATAAATATTTAATTTTTAAAAAAAAAGTGATATATATATAGAGAAAGAGAGAGAGAAATGATGTTTCTGCAATTATATACACACCCAGTGCAAAACGATGCCATGATGTTTCTGCAAATCATATTGACTAGAGCAAGTTCCATATCTTGAGAGTAATGGGAGATCGCAAACCCTCTAGGCTCCATCATTTCGTCTCTCCGCCATTCTCCTCCACCTCCTGTCACAGCCCCTGTTTCTTTTCTTCACCTCCTCCTCCGCCTTAATCCGCTACTTCATGATGACTCATATCCTTTAAACCTTCTCTTTCTACTCAATTTCAGCAATTTTTTTTCTTCAAATTCCGTTTCTGATGGACAATTTTTTTATTTTTCCGATTCAAATTCTTTATTCGTTTCACATTCTAATTCATCAAATCGATTTTCAATTCTCAATTTTGATTGTATACAAGAATGTGCATGTGTATGTATATACTAGGGTGTAAGCCCACCCGATGGATGTGCTATTAAATTTATAAAATATAAAATTTGATTGAGTTAGAAATATATGTAGTGTTTGTTGATCAAGTGGTAAGGATGTTATCCTTCAAACTCACGATCTTAGGTTCAAATCTTATACACTTTACTTTATAATTTTTTTTTTTCTTTTTTGATATAAAAAATATCCACTTAACAAAAGAAGAGAGTAGGTTTTAAAAGATTAAAGTGAGTTGTTCGCATATATAATAGTGTAGATGTTTCGATTTGATATGGGTTTAACACGATAACTATAAGGATCGTGATTGCAAAAGAGCTCAAGCTCGAGGCACCGCCCTCAGTTCAATCTAAGCCACTCCAACACCGCCATCGTCCTTTCTTCTCTACCTAACACCACCACAGAACACCTTTATTCCTCCCTATTTTTCTCCACCATTGTTAGTCCAAGAGGAAATAAGAAATAATAAATAAGAAACATAAAATTAAGGGGTTGTTTGAAATAATCTATATAAATGTACTTTTTAACTTTTTAATTAAAAAAGTGGAGAAAAAATATATGTTTAGGATAATTTTTTAACTTTTTACGAAAAGATGTGTAATAAAATATTATAGTAAAATCAAAGTGACCATTCTATCCTTGTTGACTTTTTGACTTTTTGGTATTTGAATTTAAATTTTGCCCTCTAAGCTTCTCTCACAAACTTCTCTCAAATAGTATGAATTTTTTTAACTTTTTAAACAATTTTTAAACTTTTTAACTTTTATAGGTTAAATATCTATTAAGAGTATTAAAATCATTTTAAAATTTTAATAATTTAATTTTTAATTAAAAAAATGATTTTTTATACATGTCATGTACGCGCCGTAAATTTTGACTGAAAACATCACTTTTTCATTTTGGTATTAATCGTGTGGGGGGAGGGGGGGGTTTAATGTCACAAATTAAAGTCTAAGGGGTCATTGTGTTTTTTAGTCAAAGAATGAGGGGGTAAAATGTAATTTACCCAAGAATTTAATTTCTTATAATTAGTGTTAATTACAAACTCTAATTTTTAATGAATTGAATAAAATATCAACTAGTTATTTGATATGTTCATTGAAAAAAATATTGTACAATATTTTAATATCAAATTCACCATAGACATTTTTAATGACATAAAAAAGTATCAAAAACAATAACTCAAGATATCTTATTTTAATATATAAATTATTCTATAATTGTTATCCTTTTTAACTAAATGTCGATACAAAAAATATGCTATTTATGAGGGCATATTTTGTGAATGACAGTATGTGGCCAAAATGACACTGAAGTGTCAGCCGAGGTGCCACGCGGCATGGTCTTGACGCCAAGGTTATCTGCGGAGATGCTGGAATCCGGAGTAAGCAGATAAGGGACAAGAGTCCTAGAACAAGGGAGGATCTCAGTCTGGATAAAGATAAAACTCTTAAGAAATTTATCTCTATCTAGTTGAGAATCCAAGATGAGCATTGAGCCAAAGTCCATTGAAACTAAGTTTCTACAAGGATCAGATTAGTGCTGGCTATAAAAGTAAGGCACCCTTGTGGGTTTAAGGTATGCTTTTTATACTCTGTCTAGTGAGTTAAGTACTGTTGGCTATCTTTGAGAGATAATCACTGACCTGATCGTCGGAGTGCCTCCGTGTAGACAAGCCACCGCCGGATTCTTATCTTTCTGTAAACAGGTTGTCCGAGCTTAATTTATTCTGCCGGTGCTCTTCTGCTGAGTTTCCCTGTTTGGTTATGTGGTCAAAAATCAGCACCTATAATTTGGCGCCGTCTGTGGGAACGTAAGGAGAATAGATAGCCAACGACGGTAGAAAGAAAAGATCGGGAACAACATCCCTAGTGGGAGTGGTAAGCATGCCAATCCAAACATGAAATAAGAAAACCATAACGAAGGAATGCGAAATCAGAATCTCGAGGAGAAAGACGTCAGCCAAGAGGGAGACCCACCAAAGAAAGCAGGCCGAGACGAGTACAATAACAAAAGCGACCTCCAGGTATGGAAAGATAGATATCTGAGGAGGGACGGCGAGATGAAAGGAATGGAAAACAAGTTGGCAGACCTACAATCGGTTGTCAACTTGAAGGGCACGCTGATTCCAGCGGCCAAAAACGACGCCTAGAAAGGGGGGCAGAGAGCAGTCCCAGCGGCCCCTCAACATGACAAAACGAAGGAGCATTCACATCGACCTTCCAGGGAAGTCAGGCGAGGAGAGTCAGTAAGAGGAGAGTCTCAGAAGACACCTCGTACAAAAGGAACCTATGTTAGGAAACATCGGCATGTTTAGGGAAAGGAACTTTGTTTTGACATGGCTAATAAAGAGAAGTC
Organism: Camellia sinensis; assembly: GCF_055761805.1. Lineage (NCBI taxonomy): Eukaryota > Viridiplantae > Streptophyta > Magnoliopsida > Ericales > Theaceae > Camellia > Camellia sinensis. Next base: position 163,330,331 of record NC_138964.1, read on the forward strand.
CAAGAAGATTGATAACGACGCCGGGAGCAACGCACTAAAACGGCTGAAATTCGTTGATAGCCAAGCTCCTGGTCAGACCAAGGAGGATTTGAGGGACTACCTCCAGAGGAAGTGGCAGAATGCCGAGGTCACATCTCTGGTCAAGCCGAGAACACCATTCTCGATGGAGTTGGATAAATTTGAGGCCCTGAAAAGGTTCCATATGTCGAGATTCCAGATATACGATGGTAAGTCCGATCCAAACTTTCACTTCGGCTTGTATTTGAATTCGATGGCACTGTATACTGGGAACGAACCGTTGCTCTGCAAGGTGTTCCTCTCATCTTTTGGGAAAATTGCATCGGATTGGATTCACAAGTGGTCGAAAAAAACTACGAAGAGTTGGGAAGGCCTGGCCAAGATGTTTGTGGTCAGGTTTGTTACAAACAAATTGCAGTCGTTGAGGGTGGACTCCCTAATGGCTCTAAAAATTGGTGAGCGTGAAAGCCTCAAGGCTTATGCTAAGAGGTATTACAAGGTATTCAACCGAATACCAGGATGCAACCAAGAGTTAGCGGTCGTGTCTTTTAAGAACGGCCTGGAGGATGACTGCATGCTGCGAAAGTCACTGGCAAAGACTCTGCCAAAGAGTATGAAGGAACTCATGGCAAGGATCGAGGCCGAGGTTATATAAATTTTACTAGACAAGAAACAGGACTGAAGGCTGCACAAGAAATCACCATTGTGTTCCGGATGTCGATTTATAAAGTTCTGGAAAGGATCAAGAACAAGCCGTATTATAGAGCACCAGAGAAGATTCCTAGCAAATTTATGGGAAGAAGCCTTGGGAAGCACTGTGCCTACCACAATGAGGATGGGCACCTGACTCAGGGGTGCAGAGTCCTGAAGACGCATTTGGAAGATCTGGTTAGACAAGGTTACTTAAGGGACCTAGTAAATGAGGTCAGAACGAGGGAAGAGCAGACAAGGCCGCCCTAGGCACTGGCAGCACCACCTCCACCAGCACCACAACCATAAGCAGATGGACCTCAAGTGATGAATGTGATTCACTTAAGGGTCAATGAGAACGAGGTGCATGGAGAGACTCAGAGGGTGAAACACTTGCAACATGTGTATCAGGTCCAGTAAAAGAGGCCTAAAACAGACGAGTACCAAGGACCAATGGTATCCTTTACTGAAGCAGACCTAGACATGGTGCAGTATCCACACAACGATACTCTGGTAGTGACCCTCAAGATTGGAGCATGCCAGGTAAGCCTTATTCTAATTGACCAAGGAAGCTCTTGTGACATCATGTATGTCAGATGTTACAAGGAACTCGGCCTCCACTGAGATGATTTAGAGCAATCCGACAGCCTGATGGTCGGATTCAATGAAACGCCGACATGGCCCCTGAGAGCAATAAATTTAGAGGTGTAAGTAGGCACCAAGAAGGTAAGCACAGAGCTCACGGTAATTGACACCCTCTCCCCTTATAATGTTATCTTGGAGAGGCCATGCTTGCACGCAATAAGGGTTGTTCCCTCAACACTGCACCAGCTGTTACAGTTCCCAACAGAGCATGGAATTGAAGAGATCAAAGGGGATCAAATGTAGGCAAAGAATTGCTCCATGGCAACAATGAAATCCACCTGCAACGTGCAAGAAGCAGCAACAGTAGAGATTGAGGATGAGGACATGGAGGTTCTAGATGACGTCGACAAGGAGCTGGCCGACAAAAGCGAGAAAGCCTTAAAGAAGATCCTGGTCCAACAAGGGAATAAAGAGCGTTTCATCCTTCTTGGCTCAGGCTTGGCCGAGGAAGAGGAGAAGGAGTTAGATTCATTCTTGCGAGCAAACATAGAAGTGTTTGCTTGGACACCATACAAGATGCTTGACATTGATCACGAAGTCACTTGCCATAAACTAAATGTAAACAGGTCGGCTAAACCTGTCATTTAGTGAGCAAGGAGGCCGACGTTGGTTGGCTAAACCTGTCAAAAAATTTAATCTCAAAAGGATAATAATTCATCATTAAAAGTTCAATTACACTTTTGATACTGTTATTCATCAATATATTTAGCTGATATTATTTGATATTCGATCATAGATATTGATATATATCTCGATACCTTTATTTAAAAAGAAATGACAAATTCATTTACAATGATTTGATAAAGAAGTTGGGTTTATATATTTAAGTGTATAACAAATCAAAAATCGACTAATTCCATATCATTGAGATTTTCCAAATATTTTGCATTTAAAACCATGAAGACACCTAGAGAAAGAGAGAGAGGATGGATAGTGGAAGAGGAGGGTGTGCAGGGAGGGAGCATATATAGCAGTGTATCTACCATTCAATAAGAGTTGGTAGTAGTTGTCACTAAAGTTTAGGTGAACTCATTTTGTCTAACAACATATATATTGGTTTCTGATGTCTTAAAGTTCTTCTGCTGCAATCAAATTTGCACTACTGTTCCCCTCAAAAGTCATTTTAACATCAGTTTTTCATAGGATGACTTTTACATATATGAATTTATTAAAGACGCACAAAGCCAGTGGAGAAGACACATGATGTACTAACACTACAACAAAATTGAATTTTTACGACTCGCAATGCATGTGGTAAAAGCTCTTTTACGGCATGCATACAAATGTTGTTATATGACATGTCGCGGAAAGTTGAGTGTTATTTACGGCATACAGGTAAAGTTGTAAAAAGTAATAAATTAAACATTAATGACATACTCTGTATGTCGTATATAATTTTTTACGACATTTTTTTTATGCCATAAATTATTATATTTTTCATGACATAATTTTGCATGCCGTAGAAGGTTATTTTGAATATATTTATGACATACTTTGTATGCCATATATAATATTTTACGACATTTTCTTGTATGTTATAAATCATCACACTTTTTATGACATAATTTTGTATGACGTAGAAGGTCATTTTTAATATATTTATGACATACTTTTGTACGCCGTACATAATCTTTTACGGTATTTTCTTGCATGTCATAAATCATTACACTTTTTATGACATAATGTCTTGTGGGAGCTCCAATCTCTCAATCTAAATTTTTTGATTTTTTTAAAAAAAATTAACATTTATTAACTTCTCTCAACTCTCAAATCTTACCCTCATAATAACACTTTAATGCATTAACAACAAGCATAAAAAAAATTTCTTTAAAATCCAACACATATGAATTTCTTGAAAAGTCTCAACACATATGATTATTATCTCTCATAATAACACTTTACTGCATTAAGAACAAGTATAAAAAAAAATTCTTGAAAAGTCTAACACATATGATTATTATCAAAATATTAAACTTTAATATAATATAATAAAAAAAAAAGACATTTAATTCCTTAAAAAATCCAACACATATGATTATTATCAAAATATTAAACTTTAATATAATATAAAAAAGGAAAAAAAAAAGACATTTTAAAAAAATATATATTTAAAAATCACAATTCAAATATATAGATAATTGTAAACACAATCCGTGCATAGCACGGGTGATATGCTAGTATATATATGAATATAACCTTGCCTAATAGTATGCAAGCAGTAGCTTAAAAAATACAACCTGTGAACAAACCAAACAGAAGCAACAACTATGAAATAAGTAAAAAAATCTAATATCCATACATCAAATAACTTGCATACTAACTTCCATCCTCAACTTCTATCATATCAAACTGATAACAAACTCAAACATACAAACCAAGAAAAGTATCCAAATCATAAGATTCACTAATCTCTAAAATACAACTTTAAACAAGCTAATAACACCCTCAAACATACAAACCAAGAAAGTGATACATCATCAAGCTATTCAAATCCCTATCATCCATGAAGGGTACAATTTTGGAGACAAAATTGCATTCCCTAAGATAATATTGAGATGTCTAATTATTATTTTTTTTAATAATTTACATATTTTTGAATAAAATCTCAAACTTTCATCCTAACTTGACAGCTTGTCGCTTGGTAATGTAATTGGTAGACTGCAACAGCTTTGAGTTATACTCGGCAAAAATTGGGGACAACAACACTAACTTAATGGAAAATAAGCATAATAGATGATTACGACACAAGAATAGGAAAAGTGGCGGGTTTGAGTATAAATGTGCCAATACGAAAAGTGGTCCAATTTATAGTTTCCTTCTGAAATTTGATCAGTTTTGAACTGGGAAATTGCTTGAAAATGACTATTTATTCACAGAATTAACAAAATGAAATTACCTCAAAATCCCAGAAAATGCACGCAGACCCATAAAAATGGTTAAACCAAACCATATTCCAACAAAACCGTGGCTTTTCCAGAGAAGGAATGAAGACGCAATTCTCACTACAGATACCAGAACCTGATGATACAATAAAATTATTAGTTAAAAAGGAGTTTATATAGACAATATAAAAATAAAAAATGTTTTTGTTCTTTGTCTAGAGGAAACACTAGTATACTTACCATGGAGTATGCAAAATAAATAAAATCTGATGCTCCAAAGTTTACACCATCAAAAACAAAGGCCAATGAATTGATTGGTTGCGTAGCTGCTACAAACTAATGGGAGTATATCATAAATTTCAGTTTAGACTCACGAAATAAGTAAAAATACTGACATATGAAAACAAATATTTTTTTGCTTAATTTTTTTTTAGCAAAAAAAAAAAAAAAAAGAAGTCATTTTGCCAATAGATGGAATTACCGGAATGCCTATACTAATGAGGTGAACAACATTTTTGTCCTTTGTAAATATTCCAGATCCAAATTGCAAACGGAGTCCAACAACTACAGCGAGCCTCAGACCCAAATGCCATCTGCAAAATAAAACCTCTCAAACATATTTAGGCTTTGTATAATGAAAATTGAAGAGGGTATCAAAACAATTGCGTTTGTTGGGAGAACGATTTGTACACTAAGAATTGGAAAATGGTTTACCTGCAACACTCGGGCTGCAACAACTTTTGCTTTCTCATAATCCTTCTCAGCAAATGCACAAGCAATGGTAGCCTGGACGAATGAGATAGAGAAAAAAAATAATTGATTGATCAATTTATGTTACAATTGGAAAAAAAACAAAAATAGGAAGTTTCGTTGTTATTTGGTTAGGCTCTCTTTGGTTCTCAGAAATTGGAGAGAGAGAGACACACACAAAAAAGAGTTTCTCACATTGTCTTCCCTGATTAAATAGAAGAATTTCTCCCAAATATTCGAAAGGGGAAAAATTAAAAAGAACAGCACGTGGACATACCTGTCCAGCAATAGCCATACCATCAGAAAGAAGCGATGAGGTCATCCAGACCTGTAAGCAAATCGGAAATGCAGCCATAGGTATTGCACCGAGTCTTGCAGCCAATGATGTTGCTAAGGTTACACAGAATGTCACAGCTATTACCCTTGCCATTAATAGAAAACCTGTGCACAAGCACAAAAAAATAAAAAAATAAAAAAATAAAAAAATAAAAAAAATGAAGACAAAGTTAAAAGACAACTAAACTTGAAGCTTATAGGAATTATTATTCATCAAGTAAAGAATAAGAAACAGAGTCAATAGGGAGGTTGGATCCTTATTATAAAGTGACATGTTCATTTTAGAAAAATAAATTTGGATAAGAAGCCATTCGTAAATTTTATGACATTTTCTCACTTACAGTATTTAATAGTTGAGATGATATTTTTGCTCATAAGAAGTATATCACTGCTTAATCTTTTTAATTAGCGATCACATGCAAAAGGTGCCATTTTTGGAGACAATTGGAAAAGTAGGAAAATTGAATTTGTAAACTGAATGCCATAGACAACATAGAAGGCTATGGAGTTCTGAATATTTCATCAATGAACCTTTTGAGACTTGTTCCTTAATATGATGGTGTATTTATTCCATCTAGGCTGCAATTAACAACAAAGAACTTCTGACAGTGGATGCATTAAACTCCTTACCGTTTTTAAAAAACCGATTGAACTGCAAATCTTTGACACTTGGAGGTAAGAGATCAACTTTTGTCATCAATTTACACAAGAGGATCAATGAATTTAAATATCTGCAAAAAAAATTACAAGTATAAATAGTCAGAGAGATCCTTTGGAAGATCAAGACATTAAAATTGGAAAACTACATTTAAATATGCACTATCTGGTGGAAAGTCTTTGACTATAACCTACTGAAAGAATGTGTGCAATGGCTGCACCACTGACTCCCAAATGCTGAGAAAGCAATAATAACCAAAGATCATAATATATTCAATAAGCAAACACACAATCAACACAACAAAAAAATGCCTTATTTGACTTGATTCTCTCCTAACTACTTGTTCACCAAAAATCGATACACAATTCTCTCTACATCTGACACAGATGCACCTATTCAAATCAAAATCAAGACCAAAATTGCAGCTACATCCAGAGATCTAATCAATAAACAAAAGCATCAAATTTCAACAGCGATACAATATATCATTGATTCTGAAATCAATCAACTCACAGTATTGCCGAGAGCAACGACATTGAGGAAAGTGGAAGGGCGGTGCAAGGACGATGAGTTTTCGTCGACATCTTCGTCGGCAAGCAAAGCAGATGCTTGGCGCATCGAATCGGCGAGCTGAGCCAATTCGTCGATCGCATCCATTGACTCGATGAATCAAAGAACTCGATGAGAGAGAGAGAGAGAGAGAGAGAGAGATGATCAGATCGAAGGAGGAGGAGGGATCGAGACGTATGTAGAGAGAGAAAGGAACCCTAGGTTGATCCAAGATGAAAATGATGATGGAGAGAGATCCACCAATGATATTTGTGTTGTTGAGTCAGTAGTAGATAGTAATTTACTAGAAAAAAAAAATTATGTGAGAAAAAAAAAAACAAACAAACAAACAAACATGTGAGATAAAGTTAATGTTAAAATTTATTAATTAAAAATAATTTTTTTTAAATAAAATTAATGCCGCAAAAAATAGTTCGTATTTGCGTGTAATTTTTTAGTAATATATTTTAGACCAGTTTTAAAGTTGATTTTTTTTTTATAAAATTATAAATATACCTAAATAAGTCTAAAAAAATTATAACAAAATTGGGGTGGGGGGGGGGGGGGGGGGGGGGGGGGGAACTTGTATACATAGAATCATAGAATGAGAGGAAGAGTGATGAAGGGGCCTTAAAATAATATTTTTGAGTTTTTTCCTTTTATAGTAATTGTAAGTTTTTAAATATTTTAAATAATTTTTTTTTTTACATTTTAAATTCAAAAAATTTACATATACTTAGAAGAAAAATATTTTTTAATTTTCTAAAAAAATACTAAATTCAAAAAAATATAAAATTTAATACATTTCTTATGTATTATATTTTTTTATAAATATTTTACTTTTTAACTATATCCAGATTAGGTACATTTAAAAAGTAAAATATAAATAAATTATTAAAAAAAGAGAAAATATCAAATCAAGGTAATTTAAAAAACAATAATTACAAATTAGTGAGAAGCAATATAAATATTAATAATTAAAATTATAAATTTTTTTTATGAATATGTAATTTTTTTTCCAAAATTTCACTAGGTGCAATTATCCCTTAAAAGAAAACATGTATGAATTATTTTTCATGTTGTCTTAGGAAAATTTAAAGTGAAAAGCTTAGTTAGAAATTGTTAGTTATTTTAAATCCCAAAAAAAAATGGATTGAAATTTTTTTTAATAAAAGTTTTCACGACATGCTAATGCATGCCGCGTAAAGTTATAAAATTTTACGACATGAAATGTATGTCGTCTTAAGTGTAAATATTTTACGACATATTTCTGTATGCTGTAAAAATATGCATTTTTACGACATGCTTTTGCATGTCATAAAAAAATCAGATTGAATTTTTTTTTTTTTTTTTTTTTTTTGTAGAAGTTTTCACGACATGTTAATGCATGTCGTATAAAGTTATAATATTTTACAACATAAAATGTATGTCGTCTTAAAGACAAATATTTTACGACATATTTTTTAAGTCGTGAAAATATACATTTTTTACGGCATACTTTTGTATGCCACAAATATATGAATTAACGACTTGCATGGCATGTATGTCGTTATTGAAAAATCATTAACGGCTTGTAAAAAAAAAATATTATAGAATGTACTAATTACAACATGCATTTGATGTATACCGTAAAATTGAAGCCATAAATAGTTAGTTTTGTTGTAGCGTGATTATAATGATCGCACAGACTAACAGCCAAATTCATAGAAAAAGCTTTTCTTTTTTCCTTTTTTTCTTTTTTCTTTTTTCTTTTTTTAAGGAGACCCAAAACCAAGTTTAAATATATATAAAGACACCAAAACCAAGTTTTATTTAGAGCTACTGGACTATATATAAACCTACAAAAGCCCCAAAACCATGAAAATTAAAAGCAACAGTGAAGGGTGTTGGAGTCTTAACACACCCTACCCAAAACAGTCCTTAAATTAAAAAAAAAGTACAGTTAAATTAAACCACAGAGAACTCTCCTACTACTACAATTAAATTAATTTGAACGCCTACGATTTGCGGGTTCCTTGTGGGCGTTGAAATAGACGGTGGCAACAGGCATGCCCAAGTCGAGGTGATGAGCGAAAGCGCGGGTGTTGAAGTTAGCCCTGGCCATGGGTTGCTCTACTTGTCCCAGAAAACCTACCTTTTGTTGGAAAAGTACTAGGATGTACCCCACCGATGGCAGCGGCCCCATATATGCCACCACTTCTTTCCCTGCATCCTCCTCCAAACCAAATATTCATTCATGTCAAGTTGAGTAACTGAGTATTATATATTAACAACATTATATGCTTGCTTCAATAATCAAAATCCTACATAAGGAATCTAAAATATTGCATTAATTTTCAACAATGCTTAATGGTACACAATTCGGGCACACTATATGATCAAATCAAATAAGCATAATTATTTAATTAATTTTTTTTTATTTTATCTTATACACTGACTTAAAAATTAAACAAAATAACTCCTCAAAAAAATAGGCCTTCCAGTGGGTCTACAATACAAGTCCTGGATTGGACTGTTCATTTTCTCATTCTATGAATGGATGGATAATCGTGAGATAACTTTTGAATTGGTTATCACCAAAACATTAAGCTACTTTATAACACGAGATAGTATGTTGAATTGTCAACTACCCGTTCAATTAAAGGAATAAGCTGTCAGAAAGAAATAAAATTTTATTACTTATATTATATCCTCGATCAAACAGTCATAAGTCTCTGTATATTTTCTCTCCTTTTCTATCCCAATTTATATAATCATTATAACTTTTATTTGCAATAGTTATAATAATAATAATAATAATATATTTAAACACATTAATAGTAAAATTCACATTAATAAACTCATGTAAAACTCATACTTTTGTGTTTAATCGTAAAAATAAAAATAAAAATAAAAATTTAAAAAAATCTTAGTTTCTGTCTCTCTATTCTCTTCATTCTGATTCTCTCACTCAGTTTCTGAGTAGAATATACCTGAAATAACTTTTCATTTTAGCAGTGACTTGTTGTGATACAGAATAGAGCCACATGGGGCAACATTAGCGTGCCATGTGTGTTAACAAAGAGCTCTAAGAGCTACTATGCTTTGGGAAGTGGGAGACCAAGCCAAGTGGCGAGGACGTGTCACTATACAGTATATACTCGATGCCAGGATAAATCAGGTGTCATCTAAATCCATGCATGAAGAAGTAACAGTGCCACATACACGTGTATGTGAGTCCATATATATGTGACGTTATATATGCATGACGATATGAATTCCCTACATGCTTGACACGTGCCCTGTCCCAATCAAGGGAAGGGTCATTTATGTCCTTTTTTTTTTTTTTGTACCGAGGTCATTTATGTCCTATGATAAGATTTTTAAGCTGCGCACACGTGTCAAATTACTATTGGGTTTAGTATGAGGTCTAACTCAGCAAATATCAGAGTTTGATTTCAATTATATGAATTCAATTTTTTTTTAAATTGAATTTTTTATTTTTCATATTTTTATTTATTTTTAATGAATATTTTTAAAATTTTAAATAATTTTTTTTTTACTTTTTTAAATACACCTTACTTAGATGTATTTAAGTAGTAAAATATTTATAAAAAAAATATTTTAAAAAATTAATAAATATACAAAAAAATAAATAAAAAAAACGAAGTATATTTTTTTATATATATCTTTTTAGTATTTAGTGAATTTTTTTAAAAGAAATTCACAAATATTATACTTTTTAAGTGTATTTTATGTTAGGTGTGTCTAAAATTTTTTTAAAAAAACATGCTTAAAATATTAAAAAAAATCATTGAAAACAAAAAAATACGAAAAATAAAAAAATAAACTTTTCTGAAAAGTGTTTTCTAGAAACCAAAACCAAACAAACTGTAATATTTCATAAGCTAAATTGCAAACACAGATTTATTTAAAATAGAGATTGTCCCCTGTAATTTGAAAAATCACATAATTTTTTTTTATTTAAGAGAATTAACTAAAAAAATAAAAATTTTAATTACTCTCCTATACAATAATAAAATTGCTTAAACTATTAATTGAAATAAATTTCTAACATCATTAAAAACTGTTTATTAACTTGGTAATTTATTGATAAAAGGATCATTTGTTACGAAATTATAAATTTTGATGAACAAATGTAATTTCCATAATCACATGAAATAAATCATATTTTAAACAAATTTTAAGGATGTATTTATAATTGACCCTATTTCATATCAAGAAACCATACACATAAAATATGAAGAAAAATAATACGTAATATAAATTTAATTATTATATAATAAAAATTATATTTTGAATGAATCTGAATCTGATAATTTGCCTATGTACTTTTTCTATGTTTGTGTTCTTGTTCGGAATTATTGCATGGAAAATAGTACTTGTAGAAATACAAGACACACTAAATATAATATCTTATAAAAAAAAATTGTTATATAATTCTTCATGACTATTGAATAATTATTGCTTACTCATTTGGGTATTATGCAACTTTTGTATATAAAAATTCTGATGTAATTTTAGTGACATTTTATTTTAAAATAATATATCATAATATTAAATTGGTCCAAATATCCGATTATTAAAAACAATTACTCTATATAATTTTTTATATTTATATATCATTTTGCAAAATTTTAAAGAATCGCCATGCACATAATTTCTACATGCATCACCACCTGCCTCGTAATGAATATTTTCAAAAATAAATTTTTTTATAAACATTAATATGTAAAATTATAATCTTTTCTATGATTTTGTTGTTAAGTTTTGAAGGCAACACTAATAGGTTATTTTTCCACAAAATAATGAGAACTCATATATTTGGATTTGGATTTATAAACAATAATTACAATTATCAAGGCAGCAAATAGCAGCAGATGGTTGAGCTGGCTCCTCAGTGTCAACCTAATCAAGGTTGAATTTGTTTGGCTATAATGCTCTTTGCACCTACTTCCTACCTCTATTATTATTACTTGATTATTATTAATAAAGTGGTTTCTTTTGCTGTTTCAAAAAAATCAAGGCAGCAAATAGAACAGATATATAGCATATTACCCAACAAAAAAAATGTACTGGAATATACATGTATATAGATACCTAATCAAAAAAAAATATATGTATATACATATATATATATATATATAACTTTTTTTTTTCTTTCTAATTCATATGATGAGGAAGAAGCAACTTAGATTACCTTGAGTAGGACCGGTACCACCAGGAATATCTGTCACAATCCTGATAAATTTACAAAATTCTACACAAATTAATAATGAATCCATCTACATTAGCCATATAAATCAAACAAAATAACTAATTCATGGGGAGAAACTAAAAAGAAAAATTTAATTATTTAATATTAGGATGATCAAAGTTTGGGCATGTTTCGCAATGCCAACCTAGTTGGAATGGCTTAACGTTGCTATAATACCTCTTGCATCCACTCCTTTTTATTGATATAGGTTTGTATGCATGTTCATATTTTATTCATGCCGATAAAAATAAAAATAAAAATAAATAAAATAAAAAAATTGATCGAAGTTTGCTCATTATGACATGGAAGTTTATGTCTCAACATTATGGGAGTGAGACCTATTATATTAATACAGTAATGACAAGTCAAAATGATAGTATAAAATTTAATTTGTTCATAACAATATTATTCCCAAAAAAGAAAAAAGCACTAACCAATGCACCCATTCACGCATGGAGGGTTCACTGGGACTTGGTGAATCAGGATCAGTCATCACCTGCATGCATGATCAAACTTGATTAGTTTGTCAAAAAAATAAAATTAGAAATGAATTAATGAAGACTGAAACACTTGAAACCAAAATAAGAAACTAGATGAGAGAGGAGGGGGGGGGGGGGGAGAATGGAAAACAAACCAGAGTGTAGAGTTGATGGGGTTGACCAGAGATGGTGACTCTAGGAGGATTAGAGGCAATAGAAGGCTTGATGTCACAACCATTAGTGACATGTTTGGAACCAAAGTAGACATTCATAGTGACACTTGGTACAAACATGTCTACCACATCCCCTATTACTCTCCCTACCGCCAATGGATCAATTGAGGCCGCCATGATCTCTGATCAACAAAACTCACTTTTATATCTATATCTATATATATATATATATAGATATATGGAGGATTGATGAAATGTATAGCTTTTCTCAAACCATGACACCAATGTCAATGTGGTTTGTATCCTAAAAATGTACTAGCTAGTAGCTATAGTTTATATATGGGGCAAAATTTACTTTAACTTTGTTGTTTGAGATCGAAACATTTTTTTTTACCTCTTTATGGCTTAAAATGTAATCGTTAACCTGTTAAATATTATAATATCCTTAAATTTTATATCTTTTTTTTTATATACATAATTTTTAATTTCTAATATTAATTCAATTAAATCACAATTAATCATATTCTCATCAATAAAGTTTCTTCGATGCAACCTAGTTCGGATTGTTAAGTCTTGCTTTGATGCTCTCTGTACTGTAACAACCCAGATTTTTAATTGTTATGTAGAATTTATACTAATATTATTTAATCTCAGTTCGGAAAATATATAATTTATTGTATATTATTATGTGTAATTTTATAAAATAATATAATTATTAAAAGTTTAGGGGTCAAAATATAAATAATAATAATATAGATAATATAAATAATAATAATAATGGGTGTGGAAGTAAAATAAATAATTAATTTTATGTTGATAAATAATAAAGTGTAATTTAATTAAAAAATTAAATTATTTATATAATTATATTAAAATATTAGGTCAAAGAGTAATTATCTTAAATATCTATTAAGGATAAGAACGAATCTATATAATTAATTATCGAATCTGAGATGAGGGACACGCGTTGGCCGAATAACGCGTTCACCTCTCTATAAAGAGAGAGAGGTGATCTGCAGTAACGAAAGAAGAAAGGAAAGAAAAGAAAGAAGAAAGAGAGAAGGAAATGAGAGAAAGGAAAGGAAAGAATAGTAGAAGCTAAAAGGGTCTTTGATGGTGAAAAGAAAGAGTAAGGTATTAAAGTTAAGGTGAGTTATATTATACCTTGAGTTACCAAAATGTATTTTACTTATATTTTGACTTACCAAAATCTATTTTATAAAAGTTATGTTTTATTAGTATATTTATAAAAGTTATGTTTTATAAAGGTTTCAGTCACGTGGTTTTATTTCTGAACCCTATTTGTTTAAAAGGAAACTCATGGATATGTCTGTTTATATTTTAAAGAATATTTAGCTATGACCTTATATGAAAATACGTTTTGTAAGTACCACCACGGGAGTCCCATGCCTTGGGGGACTTAAATAACCATTGGCTTAGTGAGTCCTATGCCTTGGGGGACTGAAATAACCATTGGCTTAGTGAGTCCTATGCCTTGGCGGACTGAAATAACCATAGGCTTAGTGATTGACCACTTTGTGGGCCAGTGTTTGTCGTGGATCCATTGACCAGTGTGGTGCTTGGCACTTAGTGATGTACCGTGGTTATGGTTGTATAGTGATTTTCATATTATATGATCTGAAGTATATATCAAATGATTTTCGTATTATATGTATCAAGCTCTTTTGGCCTAACTAATTATCCATGGAGAATTTTATGCCTTATATTCTTAGTATAATATTTCTCACTCTGCCATGAGCTTATAGTTTTTTACCATTTTCAGGTGACATGTCGGGGCCAGCGTGTGGAGTAGGCACAAAGCACTTCTATTGATGTATTTTTTTGTATGTAAAAATCGGCCTTTTTGGTCAATACCTTTTGTAATAAAAATAGACGCTCCAATGATTATTTTAGTACCCTTATTTAAATATTTCTTCCGCTTGCGTTTATTAAATTGTTTAAGGATTTGGCCGGAGGTAACCTCGGTTACTGGCCATCACGATGCCTAACCCTTGGGTACGGGGAGCGGGTCGTGACAAATGGTATCAGAGCAATGGTTTAAAAAAAAAAAAAAAAATCATCATTGGAGCATAGGACACACGCACGTTTAAGAAGTGGGATAACGGGTAATTAGTACCGAATTATTATATTTTGTTCGTCAATTTAATTATATTATAATTTTATATGATTATATGTATATAATAATTTTTTTTTTTTGTGTGCCTAATTTGTGAAGGATATTAGACATAATTTATATTTGTGATAGTAAAAGAAGGACAAGAAAAGAAGGATGTCAGGCTTAAGCACCACTAAAATTATAATATAATTAAATATATATAATTTTCAGTTCAGTATTCAAAAAAAAAAAATTTATTTTGATGTTTTTTTAAAGTGGATTCAAATTTTAAAGATACTAGTTTTAAAATTATTGCCCATCAATGAAAAGTTCATCTCAAATTTTTCAAATCTTGCATATCATTCTGTCATTGTGTTCTCATTTTTATCTATTTTTATCATAAACAATACGAATGAAAAGTTTTTAACGTCGCCTATTATTTCTCATTTTTGCCCAAACCAATTTTTGACAACTAGACAGTGAGTTATTTTTGGTAAAATTTTTTTTTGAGGTACTATTTTCTATCAGATTAATCATCTAATATATATACATATATATCAGAGTGCGCAGCGGATAACTTACACCTGTGACAAATTTCGAGGACGAAATTTTAAAAGAGGGGAAGATTGTAACAACCCAGATTTTTAATTGTTATGTAGAATTTATACTAATATTATTTAATCTCAGTTCGGAAAATATATAATTTATTGTATATTATTATGTGTAATTTTATAAAATAATATAATTATTAAAAGTTTAGGGGTCAAAATATAAATAATAATAACATAGATAATATAAATAATAATAATAATGGGTGTGGAAGTAAAATAAATAATTAATTTTATGTTGATAAATAATAAAGTGTAATTTAATTAAAAAATTAAATTATTTATATAATTATATTAAAATATTGGGTCAAAGAGTAATTATCTTAAATATCTATTAAGGATAAGAACGAATCTATATAATTAATTATCGAATCTGAGATGAGGGACACGCGTTGGCCGAATAACGCGTTCACCTCTCTATAAGAGAGAGAGAGGTGATCTGCAGTAACGAAAGAAGAAAGGGCGAAAGGATCCTCTAGGGTAACTCTCTAGAGTGATCCTCTAGAGTGGATGATCCGACGGCTGTGGTTAAGCCTCACCAAAACGACGTCGTTTTGGTGAGGACTTTCAAAAAAAAAAAAAAAAAAAAAAAAAAAAACACAGATTCGGGGATTTCAAACTTCCCCCCACATATTGAAGAACTATACAGACAGACGGCGGGAAGAAGCGAGCGAAACAAGAGAGTGAAGAAGAGTTTGTTTGAGGCCGATACCTGCATCCCCGTTGCCCCGCCGTCGTGCCGCCGTGCCATCGCCCCTGCTCCCTGCTCTGCTCCAACCGATTGAAACGCATATAGGTATAGTTCGATTTTGTTTTTTTTTTAAATTTGTGGGTTTGGTCTGTGGGTTTGGTCTGGTTTTGTGGGTTTGGTCTGTTTTTTTTTTTAAATTTGTGGGTTTGGTCTGTGGGTTCGATTTTGTTCTAAACAATCCTTTTTTTAAATTTACAGATTCATGTTTTAGAAGAGATTCATGTTTTAAAAACATGAATCTGTTTTAAGGATTGTTTAAATTTACAGATTCATTGTTTTTAAATTTACAGATTCATGTTTTAGAAGAGACCAAACCCACAGATTCATGTCAGACATCAATTTTAGTGTCTGAACAAGGATTGTAGGAATATAATTATAGGTAGTGAATCATCTGTTAGGAGGTGAACCACCTGTTGGGCCTAAGTAGTATAGGTAGTGAATCATGTATGAAGCTGTACACGAACGAATTGATGCTCTTTACAGATTCAGACATCAATTTTAGTATCTGAACAATGATTGTTTTTTTAGAAGGGATTGTGTGAATCGAAGTTTCTCTTAGGCTAGAATTCATGTCTGTAAATTTAACAATCAATTCCATGTTTGATAATTGAACCCTGAAAGAATCATTAGTATATGGAACTTAAACTTTGAAGCCCAAAAGAAACACAACTGAACTCTCAAACTGATTTTAATAAGAGGCACACTCAGAATTTTATTGAAAGTATTAGTGAAGTAGTTATAAAAAAAAAAAAAAAAAGGGAACAAAACTACAAAAGAAATACATTGATCCTTAAAGGAGGCATGGCCAAACAGTTTGCAGTGGCTTATGTACTAGTAGAATTTAAACTTTAAGTCAAAATTGAATCCACCAGGAGTATGCAGCACTGTTTATTGACTGAAGCAACATAAATAGTTTAGGTAACATATTTTTAATTATATATTTGGAACAATAGTTTAGATATATATATATATATTTGAATTTGATTCTCTTTCAGTGTGTTCAGTATGTTGCAGAGACTGCTCTCTTTGAACTTTGTAATCCAATCAACAATAAAAATGAATAACATGAGACATGCCCTCTCTCATTTTTTTTCCATGCACTGTTAATTGCATTTTCTAAACCATTTCTTGATCTATAATGTTCCTTGTTTCTTTATATATATTCAAGTGGTACATTTGTTATTCGTTGATTATCTTATTCAGTTTGTATACAGTTTTTATGCTAATATGGAGCACTTCTTAATTTTTTAAGTGACTTGGCACATTCAAATGGAACCTAACAATCATGAGAATGACGGGGGTGAGTGTGATTGGAAGCCTAGAGTTCGCATGACGTTTGATACAGAACAAGAAGCATATGATTTCTATAATACTTATGGAGGAAGGTTGGGCTTTAGTATTAGAAGGGGTTATGTAAACAAGAGCAAAGACGGGCAAATCACTTCAAGGCAATTTGTTTGTAATAAGGAAGGATTTCGGGTTGTCGACAAGCGAGATTCATTAACAAAAAATCCTAGGCAGGAAGTGAGGACTGGTTGTCAAGCCCGAGTTGTCATTAAGTGGGATAGGAATATTCAGAAATTTTTTGTTAGTGATTTTGTTGAACAACATAATCATATCTTCGTACCAGCAGAATGTACGCATATGTTACCATCCCAAAGGAAGATATCTGCATCACAGGCAACCGAAATAGATTTAGCCGAAAGATCTGGAATCCGTCTTAATGCTGCATTTGAGCTCATGGGTAATGAAGTTGGTGGAAGGGAGTCGCTTGGGTTTACAAAACTTGACCAAAAAAATTATTTGAGAACGAAGAGGCAAAACAGTTTAGCATATGGGGAGGCAGGTAGCATTTTGCAATATTTTCGTGACAAATCATTGGAGAATCCATCTTTTTTTTACTCGGTCCAATTAGATAACGAGGAGCAGATTACGAACATATTTTGGGCCGATGCTCAGATGATCATGGATTATGGGCAATTTGGTGATGTTGTCACTTTCGACACTACTTACAAGTTAAATAGTGCACATAGACCATTTGCGTCTTTTGTTGGATTAAACCATCATAGGGAAACTGTGGTATTTGGTGCAGCTTTGATGTATGATGAGACCGCCGATTCTTTCGTATGGCTGTTTAGAAGATTCTTGGAGGCAATGTCAAGTAAGGCTCCAAAAACAATTTTTACGGATCAGGATGCTGCAATGGCTAAGGCCATACCTATTGTCATGCCTAACACAACCCACCGCCTTTGCACTTGGCATTTGATGCAAAATGCATTAAGGCATGCAAATTCTATCTTCAAGGATAAGGCGATGAAGGATAAGGGGATGAAGAGTGTTTTATACACGTTTATGTACGACATTGAGGATGAGGAAGAGTTTATGTTAAAATGGGAGGAAATGCTTGACAAGTATGAAGTAACAGATAATCATTGGTTGAAGTTAACATTTGGGGTCAAGGAAAAATGGGGTTGGCCATATGTTAGAAATGCATGGGGTGCGGGCATGAGTAGCACCCAACTTAGTGAATCCTTTAATGCTTTCTTGAAGGATTTCATTCGGTCTGATCATAACTTAATGCAATTTTTCATGCATTTTGATCGAGTTCTATCTGAGAAAAGGTACAAAGAGTTACAAGCTGAATATGCTCTATGCCAAAAGTTGCCCAGGGTGAATATTAAAGTGAAGATTATGGAGCAAGCTGCAGCTGTTTACACAAATAAAATTTTTGAAGAATTTCAGGATGAGTATGTCAAGTCCCTTGAAGTCAACATTGAAGAAATTGAACACCATGGTGAGAGTACCGTTTATACGGTTCTTGATAGTGATGGTATAAAGGTGAGGAAGGTGAGGCAGGAGTGTGATGATTCGGTCACTTGCAATTGTAGGAAGTTTGAAATGAAGGGCATTTTGTGTAGTCATTGTTTGAAGATCCTTAGAGAAAGACTCAATTTGAAAGAGATTCATTCACAATATATTCTGAAGAGATGGACTAAAAAAGCAAGATCTGAAAATGTGAAAGATAGGTGTGGGCATGATATTCAGGTTGATGTAAGGTTGCATCAAACTTCACGTTATAGGTCATTGATGGCAATATTCAGATCAGTAGCGTGTAGAGCTTCTGAAAGTGAGGAAACATATAATTTGACGGTAGAGAAAGCGGATGAATTAATTGCAGACATTGAAACCATGTTAACCGCAAAATTCAATATGCCTTGTTCAGATACTATTCAAGAAGAAAGCCCCCCCAACACATGCCCCGAAAGCTTTGAAGTGGATGGTGTAGCGGATAAAAATGTAGTCCAAGCAAAAGGACTCAAGAGAAAAGAGTGCACTAGCAAGGGACGGAGGCGGACAAAAGGTGGTTTGGAGCTTGCTTTGGCAAAGAAAAATAAAACAAGTTCACATAATGCTTCTCAAACTTCCATGTCTGTTACTCCTCAAAGTCCTCCCTTATTTCCGGCAAGTGCTCCTGAAGCACCTCCCTTAATTCCTCAGTCGGCTCCTTTATTTTCAAGTGTTCCTCAACTTCCTCCATTCTCGCCGAGTGTTCCTCAAGTTAGAGCTTCTCCATCTCAATTTATGTATCCCGCCTATGATGTAAGTTAGTTTAATAAAAAGTGTTAGTACGGATTTGTAGGTGACTATTATCATTTTAGATTGATATGTGTTTGCTATTGTTGCAGCCAAGTTTTCTTCATCACAATATGCATTTTTCAATGCCATCGATGTATTCCGTCCATGGAACCTATCAAGCATTGCTTAACAATGCAAGTAGTTATCACTCGCAAGCTTCAAATAGTCCCGCCTGTAGTGAAGTAATTTAGTTTTCACCTTTCCTCATTGATTTTGTCATTAATTCATTTAAAGTTCCATTTTAATTTATGGTTCCTCTTCTGTAATATTAATATCTTCTTTTTTGTAGGTACTATACGGTCGTGGTCGTGGTCGTGGCTGTGTCCGTGGGCATGGGGATGTCGATCACAAGCGAACATCTTAGTGTTATTTTGTTTTCAGAATTTTTGTGAAGGGCATTTTGTTGGATATGTAATATTCAAAACCTGAAATGTTGATGAACTTTTGATTAGTTTTTGCTTCATTTTTGTTGAATTTTCTGTGCAAATGTTGCTGAAACTTTGGAGAATGAGCTTCATACATAACTACGATAAGGATGGTCGTACTGTGTTAGAGATTAGGAATTAGGCGAATAAGCTTCATATATATGCATTAGTAAGATAATGTTGCTGGTACTGTGTTGGGCAGCAGCATATGTAATCTGTTGAAGCATATCTCTTAGTTATGCATATATCTTAGTTATGCATATATATGAAGCATACAAACAGCATGGATTCAACAGCCACTGGTGTAAGGTTGTTCCTGGTGTAAGGCCACAACAGATGCAGCTGCTGGTGTAAGGCCACAACAGATGCAGCTGCTGGTGTAAGGGCACAACAGCAGCATAGGTTCACATGGGTGTGTTATTCACATCCCATATCTCCATTTCCGGAAGGAGGATGATCTGTTGCTTTTGAAGCACTGTGTTGAGGACTACATTGAATTATTGACATCTTGTGCAACCTCATGTTCATTCTTGCAGTTAAGTATGAAGCTCGGCTTGAGGATGGAACACTTGTGTCAAAATCTGATGGGGTGGAATTCACTGTTGGAAATGGTTTGTATTGTTGAAATTAGTTTTAATATCGTTTTTCTTTTATCTTCTTGGTTTATAGGTTATTTTCAAGTATTTCTTGACATGGTGATCCTTTGTGCAGGGTATTTCTGTCCTGCCTTGTCAAAAGCTGTGAAAACAATGAAAAAGGGTGAAAAGGTCCATCTGACAGTGAAGCCACAATGTAAGTTCACTTAACATATCGCTTGAACCTCTGCTATGATAAGTAATATGGTGTTAAATTTTCATTAATCTTTGTAATTTGCCACAGATGCATTTGGGGAGAAGGGCAGACCAGCAACTGGTGAGGAATGTGCCGTGCCACCAAATGCCACTCTTCAGATAAATCTTGAATTGGTTTCATGGAAAGTTGTTTCAGAAATTACCAATGATAAGAAGGTTTTAAAGAAAATATTGAAGGAAGGAGAGGGATATGAGCGTCCAAATGATGGAGCAGTTGTTCAAGGTAACTAATTTATGTGGACAAAAAACATAATAAAATAATTTATTATTTACTTCATGTTAGAGATTGGGCAGTCCTATAATTTTATATTCTACCTTTCTGTTGTGGGACAGTAAAATTGATTGGGAAGCTGCAAGACGGGACTGTCTTTCTGAAGAAGGGACATGATGAGGAGCCATTTGAATTCAAAATAGATGAAGGTAATTAGCATAATCTTGGCTATATTATCATTTTTTTGAAGATTTTTGAGTTTCTTGTTTTCTAAATCATTCTAAGCTTGACTTGGGATTGAATTTTGAACAGAACAAGTTATTGATGGACTTGATAAATCTGTCAAAACAATGAAGAAGGGAGAGATTGCGCTTGTAACAATTCATCCAGATTATGCTTTTGGTTCATCCGCATCACACCATGAATTAGCTGTTATACCTGCCATTTCCGGAAGGAGGATGATCTGTTGCTTTTGAAGCACTGTGTTGAGGACTACAATGTACCTCCTGAGCTACAATGTACCTCCTGAGCACAGGTTCTCCTTGCTAACCAGAATCAGATATGCTCATGCCTTTCGTTCTCCTAGAGTATGCAGGTTGTACAGTCGGGTCTGTCTTCCTGCATTCATTGTGCTCGTGCAGTCTAGTGATGCTCATGATGCACTAGTATCCTTTTTTGCTAATGAGGCAGAGCATAAATTTCAAGTTATAAATTTCTTTTTGTAATTATTTTCTTTACTTCTTCTATTAATTCTGTTAAAAATGGTATGCAGGTTGATGACATGAACACCACTTCCCATTGGATTTTCCCAAGTTCAAATCCCAACACTTGGCATGGTTCTGCACGTAATGCCAGATTTGAAATGGTAAAGTATTGTATTTATTAGTTTTTTGCAAAATTAGCTTAGTTTGATTTCTAGTTTTCCATAAACAAGTCTCAACATTGCTAGATTCTAATGTAACCAGCTGCATCACTATCATTCAATCTGATAGCAATCTTCTTTAGAGCTCAGATATGATTGCATGACATCACACGTGTCAATGTAATTAATAGATTCAGCATCAGAGCGACGCCGAGGAGGATGGAGACTGGGTTCTTCAGCAAGATCCCTCCTAAACTCTTTCATCACATCCTCAAATTCCTCTCTTCTGAGGTACGAGTCTGTATGTATATTATTGGGCCAATTTTTTTTTTTTTCTGTATATTAGGGAAAAAATATTGTTTCTTTCCCCCATGAATCAAATCAATTTTTATAAATGCTTATTCATCATAATTCGAAAGTTTAGAAGGGAAAGTTTGCTTTTAAGAAAATGTTTTTTATTTTTTCTTTGTTAAATGATACCTCCAACTACCTTGTTGACAAACTTGGCTTATTTCAATCATTTGTGGTAAATGTCCAGCTGTTTGTGATGTCTCTCTACAGTTTGAACTAGAGCCTAGACTAGCGACTACATAAAGGATGCATGTGAAATTATGTAGTATTTTCTTGTAGTATTTGGTTTTAGCGGTTATCTTAAATGTCTTAGTATATCTTATTGGATTCTCAAATGTTGGTTCTGCTCATTTGACTTGCATCTGTATTGTGCTTGCATGTAATGCTTATGGTTGTTAGATGATATCCCCTAGTATTTGTTGTCGATTGTCTTGAGTTGGATGATAATGGGCTTCACTCAAAAAATTCATATTCCACAAGTATTCACGAGCTTTCATCTGGATCTGATATAATGGTTCTCCTCCCCCCCCCCACCAAACTGTTAATTTCTATTGATGAATGGCTGTGCAGATCACTCCGCCACCCATCTCAAAAACCGATTTTGATAAGGTTGTTGCCCGACAGAGGCCAACTGTGAGCAAAGGTGACCTTCACGTGCATGAGAGATTCACAAGAGAGTTTGGAGAGGAAGGCTGATCAAATATTGACTCAATGTTATCCATTTGTGGAATTGCTGCCATTTGTATTTTATAAATATATAAATATATGTCGCAGCTGGATTTGGGGATGTATTTATTAATCTATTTTAAAGCTTCTTCCATTTCTAAAGGTGATACAACAGCTTAGGCTTTTCTTCTGTATTGAGGTGTTATTACTTTTTAAATTTGTTAATTGATGTAAAAAACAGATTCTGTAGTATTGCTTCACTAAAAAGCCTAGCCTTGCTATTTGCCAACTTGTGAGCCTCTTTTACTGGCATAGTTATGCTTGTGAAAACTCTTAGGTAGTGTTTGGGATTTTCATTTTGATAATGCATTTTTTTTAATAAATTTTTTTTTTTTACTGAATCAAATGTTAGAGTAGACATCTTTGATAGAATGAACCAATCATTCCAATGAAATAAACATAGTATCCAAATTTAGTGAAAATACCATTCAATGGTAAATTACAAAAACAATCAGTTTGGTTAAAACAAATCTGTTCAACTCAAACATGTTATTGAACAATCAGTTCAAATCTGTTTCATTGAACATGTTATTCAATTCAACATGTTCAACTCAAACAAATCTGTTATACACTCAATAGATTTCACAAACCAATAATTCAACAGATTTCATCTCAAACGTTCAACCTGTTATACATTTCCACCTGTTTGGCAGCATACATTTCAACTTTAGCATACAGATTTCACAAACCAATAATTCAACAGATTTCATCTCAAACAAACCTGTTATACACTTGTTTTTGCAAGCCATAAGATTTTTAAGCACCAAAAAAATATTACAAAACAAGAACAAAAGTACATTACATTCATAGCATGTTCGAAAACCTAAAATACAAAAGTACATTGTTCTTGAATACACAAAATACACAAAGTAGCTTACATTGAGTCATTTACAAGATAAAGTACAAAAATACACAAAATACAATGACATAAGTCATTGCCTTGAACATCTTCTCCATCCTTTCAAGCCTTCTATCATGCTCACCAAGCGTTGTCCTCAGATCATTAATTTCTTCTGTTGTTGACCGAGGTCCAGCATTGGTTGAAGTTGATGCGGTAATGTCGTCGTCGTCGTTGTCGTCGTCGTCTGCGAACCACCTGAAGTAATTGCAGTGGTTGTTCGTAGACTACAATGGACAATAATTAGTTAATCAATAAAGGACAAACGAAATTTGTAAAACTAACAAATTCATTTATAAAACAGGTACTTACATATTTTCTTGGGCAAACAAAATAGACACGTCCTTTATTTCCATTTGCATTGGTTCGCACAATACGCACGGAAGCTATTCTTCCACAATTACAAAACCTTGGCTTTAATGTCAAGTTCGTATTATTAGTAGAAGATGAAGTCATTTGTTTATCTGCATAAAAAATACCAACAGATTCATCTTTAATTTTATTTTATGTTTGGGTGTGGAAATATGTAGTGTAACAGATATTGATGTGAAGCATATACTTCCGACAAATCAAGTAATTATAGTGTTGAAAAACACATACTGATTAGGAGTGTCCAACTTCAGTTGCTGGTGCATTCAAGCCAAGTTGAAATGAAAAGAGAACTATTAATTCGCAAGCCCAAGTCAACAAGACAGTTCACAGAACTAATAATGTCAGATATTATCAATGAAGATTATATTAAGGTGGAACTTCCCACTACCAACTTTAAAGCAACCCTATGAATTGAATGACAAGTAAACTATGAATTAAAAAGCTCGAGTATACATGACATATTCAAAACACAATCACACAACTCTGCAACATCCCAACCAACCAACCAGAACAGTTGAAGTGACATCTAACCTTTCCCATGTGACATAAGCTAAAACCCTATTTCAGTCCTAATGTGGATCGTGCATCACAGATCAGCAAGGGAGTTCTTCCAAGTCACTAGTTACATCACTGCTCAGATGTGGTGAAAAATAAGCAAGGGTTCCCACACTTTAAAAAGAGAACTAATATTATTTGTTTACAAGAAACTAAATGGGTAAGAAAAAATCTAACGAATGGAGTTCTTCAATGTTTTAAATTACATAATACTTAGACCTCTTTTCATCGATCATTCACTAGTTATGCGAATGAAAAAATTGATATTATTATCTTTTTTATATTGAAATGTATACTTTATCTTATTATCCTTATATTTTCACAATATTTGCATTACATATGATCCATTTGACTTTATTAAAAGAGAATTCAATGTCTACAAATTTAGACTTGTTATATTTTTTTTTTTCCAAACCTTAAAGAAGATCAATGTAATTTACCTTCTAATATAAAGACTTGGGGTCACTACTGTACATTGTGCAAAATAGTAATTGTTGTGTAGCTTGTGAGACATATTTCAAGTCCTATTTTGATAAACCTTTCATTTTTTTAAAAAAAAAATATTGAGTAACCAGAGAAATACTGTCTTCCAAACTCTTACATTCTCTTACATTCCTCTGTCTTCCAAACTCAGAATGCCTATTTTATGATCAACCAGAGAAATACTATATTTAAATTACACACAGATTAAATTATACAAATAGAGGGTCATTTTAAATTACATACAGATGCCCATGTTTGGAATTTAAATACTACAGCTTTGTGTCGTTAATTTAAATTACACACAGATTAAATGTCCATTTCAGGCCCATTACACACAGATGCATATATATATATATATATATATAAATATATTCATAAATTTCTTTGATGATTCCAATCATCTACAGTTCGGTTCCTCTAAGCATAGATCTGAAATAAATCATGTAAAAAGGTCTCAAATCAAAACCGTAAGATCATATTTTTTGATTTTTTCCCTAATTTTTTGAATCAAAGCCCTAAATTTTTTGAAGTTTAGAGGATGAAACGAACCTGTGGTTTTTTCTTTCAATCTGTTGAGTATGGTGACCCAGCGGTGTGGCGAGCGGCAGCGGCGACGGTGCCCTTCTCTCTCTCTCTCTCTAATTTCAGATTTGCATTCAACAGGAACCCTCGTTCGTTGTTTTGAAATCGGGCAAAAAGTTTTTTTTTTTTTTTTTTTTTTTTGTCCTCACCAAAACGACATCGTTTTGGTGAGGACGATTCTGAACCGTCGGATCATCCACTCTAGAGGATCACTCTAGAGAGTTACTCTAGAGGATCCGGACGCGAAGAAAGGAAAGAAAAGAAAGAAGAAAGAGAGAAGGAAATGAGAGAAAGGAAAGGAAAGGAAAGAATAGTAGAAACTAAAAGGGTCTTTGATGGTGAAAAGAAAGAGTAAGGTATTAAAGTTAAGGTGAGTTATATTATACCTTGAGTTACTAAAATGTATTTTACTTATATTTTGACTTACCAAAATCTATTTTATAAAAGTTATGTTTTATTAGTATATTTATAAAAGTTATGTTTTATAAAGGTTTCAGTCACGTGGTTTTATTTCTGAACCCTATTTGTTTAAAAGGAAACTCATGGATATGTCTGTTTATATTTTAAAGAATATTTAGCTATGGCCTTATATGAAAATACGTTTTGTAAGTACCACCACGGGAGTCCCATGCCTTGGGGGACTTAAATAACCATTGGCTTAGTGAGTCCCATGTCTTGGGGGACTGAAATAACCATTGGCTTAGTGAGTCCTATGCCTTGGGGGACTGAAATAACCATGGGCTTAGTGATTGACCACTTTGTGGTCCAGTGTTTGTCGTGGATCCATTGACCAGTGTGGTGCTTGGCACTTAGTGATGTACCGTGGTTATGGTTGTATAGTGATTTTCATATTATATGATCTGAAGTATATATCAAATGATTTTCGTATTATATGTATCAAGCTCTTTTGGCCTAACTAATTATCCATGGAGAATTTTATGCCTTATACTCTTAGTATAATATTTCTCACTCTGCCATGAGCTTATAGTTTTTTACCATTTTCAGGTGACATGTCGGGGCCAGCGTGTGGAGTAGGCACAAAGCACTTCTATTGATGTATTTTTTTGTATGTATAAATCGGCCTTTTTGGTCAATACCTTTTGTAATAAAAATAGATGCTCCAATGATTATTTTAGTACCCTTATTTAAATATTTCTTCCGCTTGCGTTTATTAAATTGTTTAAGGATTTGGCCGGAGGTAACCTCGGTTACTGGCCATCACGATGCCTAACCCTTGGGTACGGGGAGCGGGTCGTGACATGTACTTGCCTCTTTATTGATGCTTGTATCAGTCATTTTGTACTCTTATTTTCATTAATAAAGTTTTTTTTGCCAATAAAAAAAATCACAATTAATCATAAATTTTATAATAACTAAAATTTTAATCTAATTTCAATTTAATTATATTTAAATTATAATTAATCCTAAATCTTTAATTATTTCTTCCAATTATCAACTTTTTAATCTATTATATTTTATATCATAATTAATCATAAAATTTTAATTATTTATTGTAATTCTTAACATCTTAATATAATTTTAATATAATTATATTTTAGATAAATTCTTAATTCTTAATTATTTTATATTTTAAATCACTTCTTAATTATATTTTAATTAATATCTTAATTTAATTTGGGGAAATTACACATCAGGCTATTTTTATAAAAATAATTATAGATTAATGAAAAACTTTATCAATATTAATAATTAAAATTGTGAGTTTTTCAATAATTTTGTAGTTATTTTTCTGACTATCCACTTGTAATTTTCCCATTTAATTTTAGGTTTGGAAAAGTTGGGAATAAAATTATCTTTTTGTTATGTTAATTTGCCTTTATTTTTAGAAAAAATCAAGTTCACTCTAAAAAATGATGGGAGCGTGATATACTTTTCCAAACTAACAATAAGATTTTAATTCAAAATCATATTAATACTTTTTAATTATATTTGACTAAAAGGAAGTGAAGTGCTTCGATCTCAAACCAAGGGTAAAATGATTTTGCGTGCACATATATATGTATATATATATATATAAGAGTGTGCGCGGTGCGGTTCAGACGGTTTTGAGAGTAAAATTATAAACCGAAAGGCGGGTTAGCGGATTGGCGAATTGACAAATTGCGATTTGGGCGGTTTTTGGCAGATTGGCGGATTGAAGAATATTCTAATTAATTATCATACATTTGCATAATATATAACACTAATTTATATAATATTTTTTAGATATATAACACAAAGTAATTTTACATAATATGTTTTATATATATAATCACTAATTTGTAATAAATTTCATATTTTAAATCTTTTTCACACTCATTTTTACATTGATATTTTATTAAAATTTAAAAAATTTATATGTATTAACTTTAGCGGAGCGGAGCGGTTCAGTTGACGGATTATAAATTTTAAAGTTTAAACTGCGGCTAGCAATTAAAACGGTGTGAATTGATGCAGATCGGTGCAGTTTTAGCGGATTGAGCGATATTTTGCACAGTCCTATATATATATATATATATATATATATTAGAAGTGTATGAACAGTGACGCATGCTGAAAATGGGGCATATGAGAGAGAAGTGTATGAACAGTAACGTACGCTGAAAAAGGGGCATATGAGGGAGAGAAGTGTATGGAGAGAGAGAGAGAATTGATTTCAAAATTTCATATATTTTCCCAAATATTGATATAGTATGAGGACATTAGTGAAAGGAAAACAAATGTGACAAGGTGTATGCTTTATAAAATAAATAAATAGCAATAATTTAAATTCAAAATAATGTAATTGCATTAAATTTTAAACATCCATTTAAATGATAACTAATTATAGTAATGTCACTATCACTTATAAAAATTTGGCTTATACATTTTTGGTCTCAAATATTTAGTTCATTTATGTCATTTTAATTTTTAATATTTAAATTGTACCAATTTAGTCTCTAATTAATAAAAGTGTTTTAGTGGTTTAGTTTGATCCTTAATGTTTAAATTGTGTCAATAGTCTGTATTCTATAAAAAGTATTCAATTTAATTATCCAGTTGTGTCCATTAATAGAGTTATTGGAGGATTAAATTGAAACACTCTTTGTATATTAGAAACTAAACTGATACAATTTAAACATTTGGGTTGAAATTAAAATATTTTTATATATTGAAAATTAAATTGATACACTATATATTAAAGATCAAAACACACAACAGTAATATTTTGGAGATTAAAGATATAATTAATCCAACATTTTTCTTGCATAAATATAATATATATATATATATATATATTGCATATTATTATTCTAAATAGATGGTGTTTTATAAGTGTCTAATTTATTTTAAAAAAAATAAAAATAAAAATAAAAATAAAAATAAAAATAGCGAGGGAGGGAGGGTAAGGTGCCCAGCATGCATAAGGCAATAAAAAACGTAGAGATCAGGGAGGACAGTGTGCACCACGTGCGACCTCACCCCCTGAATCTATACCCCCCACTTGCTAATTCATTTTGACACGTGGCTGAAGAGATAGCGTCCCTTACCTCCAAATCCCCACCACGGTAATTGATTGTGATGATGGAAAAAGGCGTTTTTTTCTTCGGGATGACCATCTATCTCCCTCCGTGGACTTTGTTTGAGAGAGCATCCACATCAAATTTAACAATTTTTAAGTTAAATTATAATTTAAAAAAATATTTATACATAAATTTTAATTTTTATATTCCATTAAATCTTAATTAAATTTTTATATTCCATTAAATCTTAATTAAATTTATTTAGATGTTTAAGTACAATTAAATTTTTAATAATTGAAATTTCTTTTCAAATAATAATTGTTCATCATTATGATTATCTATAAAGAAACATGATAATTTGACATTTATTTTGATTTTCAAAATTTTAAAATATCAACTTTCAAATTGAAAAAATTTTAAAAAAATTATGCAAAAAAAAAAACTAGTCGGCTTGTTTGGTTTTGGTCTCCAGAAAACACTTTTCAGGAAATTTTATTTTTTTTATTTTTTGTATTTTTTTGTTTTCAATGAATTTTTTAATATTTTAATCAATTTTTTTTAATTTTTAGACTCACCTAACATAAATACATATAGAAAGTATAATATTTGTGAATTTTTAAAAAAAAATCACTAAATACCAAAAATATAAAAAAAATACGAAAATTCAATACATTTTTAGTATTTTTGTGTACTTATTAATTTTTTAAAATGTTTTTCACAAATATTTTACTATTTAGATACATTTAAGTAAGGTGCATCTAAAAAAGTAAAAAAAAAAAAATTCCTTAAAATTTTTAAAATATTCATTAAAAATAAAAAAAATGCGAAAAATAAAAAATCAATTTTTCAAAAAACTGAATTCAGAAAACTAAAACTAAACATACTAAATGTTTATTTTTTTGAAAAAATTAAAAAAATTAAATTATTTTGTTGTGCAAAACTAAAAATTTTGTGTATATAAAAGAGTATGATGATGGAATATTAATGTGCAAAACTGGTAAAAAAAAATTTAAATGAAAAAATTACTAATGCTCTCAGTTTTAAAATTGAAAAAAATTGATAATATTCTCGGTTTTATTAGATAGTTGAATTAAACTAATAAGTTGAAGGGCAAAAATGTTTAATCCTATTTTCTTTTTTTTTTATCAGTTAGTGAAACAATTATATGTAATGCAAAATTGATAATATTCTTAATTTTAAAAAATGAGAAAAACTGATAATATTCTCAGTTTTATTAAATATGATTTATTGGTTCAAAAAATCTTAGATAGAACCTGAACTCCTATAACATTTGTAAATATAAGAATTTTTAGGTAACTAACTCATTAAAAAATTATTTTTTTTATTTTATCTAATACTTTTATATATACACTTCTATTTAGTGTTGTGTAAAATATAGCACAATTAGCTAAAACTGTATCAATTCGCATTAATCTGCACTGTTCTATTCATTAATCGCGGTTTAAACGTTAAAATTTATAATCTACCTTCGAAATCACTTCACTCCCCTATAGTTTATACATATATATTTTTTAACATATAATAAAATATTAAAGTAAAAATGAGTGTGAGAGAGATTATATAAATTTTTTTACAAATTAGTAGTTATATATATGAAAAATATTATGTAAAATTAGTTTCTGTTATATATTTGAAAAATATTATACATATTAGTATTATATATTATGCAAAGGTTTGATAATTGGTTAAAAAATTATTTAATCCATCCCAAATCGCTCAAATCATAATTTATGAATATGTTAATTCACCATTCAATTTATAATTTTATTTTTAAACCACTTAAATCGCATCTCTCACACCCCTACTTCCATTAGATTCTTTATTTTAAAATTTATTTTTATAAAATATTTATTTTTTATAATACAAATAAGAAACCCAAACATCTTCTACAAACTTCTAGGAAAATTTGTTACAATATTCCTCAAAAAAAAAAATAAATAAATAAAAATTTGATGCACAGCCGGTGTCCGGCTTAGATGTCCGGTAGTAAATAATAAAATATCCTATTTCATATTCTTAAAAGAAATTTAATTGTTAGCAGTTAGTCGTTTCACAGAATGTCTAATCGGATAGTCAACAAAATGTCTAATCACTAATAAATATTACTCTATGTAGCAATTTATTATATTAATTTCAAATTTAATTTTGGTATAACGAGGGTAATGGATGTATGATTTTGAATCTTTTCTTATTAATATAACTCAAAAACTATCGTGACAAGTTTGATGTGGATGTTTTAAATTATTTCATTTGTTTTGATTCGGATCGATTCATTTGTAAATAGTAGATTAAAAAATTTTAAAATTTATAATTCATTTTCAAAATTACTTTGTTTTATTATAGTTAATAGATATATTTTTTAAAATTTTTAATAAAATATTACAATAAAAATGTGTGTGAGAAACATTTAAAATGTGAATTTTTTTTTGCAAATTAGGAATTGTTTGTGAATGATCTAAATAAATACAATTATTTGATAAGTGCACGCACTTATTTGGGTTAAATCACTTTTTTACTTTCCTGTACATATTTTCATAAAAATTTAAAAAGTATACTAAATAAGTAACCCAAACAATCTTTTAATAGTTATATATATGAAAAATATTATGTAAAATTAGTTTGTGTTTTATATATATATATATAATATTGTGTAAATTAGTGTTATACATTATATAAATACTTAATAATTGTTTAAGAATATTCTTTTATCAACTAACAAATTGAAACTATCTCAAACTATCCAATTCACGATTTGATTATTTGTCAATACGTCATTTATCATTTGGTTTATAATTTTATTCTCAAACTGTTCAAATCGTACCGTACACCCTCTAGTTTACATTATGGCAAAAACAAATAATAAAAAAAATTCTTTGCAAATTTCACTAAATTCAAAAATATTATAAAAAATTAGTATATTTTTATATATTTTTTGAATTTTTTCATAAACATTGTACTTTTATTTATGAAATTCATAAAAGCAAATATTTGTCTCCTGGTCCTGAAGGCTTCAATATGAAATTCACCAAAAAATGTTGGGTCTTCATAAAAGCAGATATTTGTCTCTTTCTCAATGAATTCCATCTAAATAGCGGGATCAAGAAAGGCCTGAATTCTACCTTCTTAACCCTTGTTCCAAAAATTCCAAACCCATCTTCTTTATTTGACTACAGACCCATCAGTTTGATAGGCTATATTTATAAGGTTCTAGCTAAGGTTTTATCAAGAAGATTGAAATCTGTTATGCAAAAATTGATAGATGAAACTCAATCAGCTTTTGTAAAAGGGAGGCAAATATTGGATGGTATTCTCATTGCCAATGAAGTTCTTGATTTGTGGAAGCGCAATTCTTCAGAAGGACTTATTCTTAAATTGGATTTTCAGAAGGCCTTCGACAGTGTCAATTGGAACTTTCTTTTTCATATTCTTCAAAAATTCAGTTTTGGTGAAAAATGGATCTCATGGATTAAGGATTGTGTTTCTTCCCCTCATATTTCTGTATTGGTGAATGGATCCCCTTCTCAAGAATTTCCTCCGGAGGTTTAAGGCAAGGTGACCCTCTCTCCTCCTTTCTCTTTAATCTTGTTGT
This sequence comes from Camellia sinensis, assembly GCF_055761805.1. Classification (NCBI taxonomy): domain Eukaryota; kingdom Viridiplantae; phylum Streptophyta; class Magnoliopsida; order Ericales; family Theaceae; genus Camellia; species Camellia sinensis. The sequence goes on from NC_138964.1 coordinate 163,363,308, forward strand.
TGAAGGGCTAAATATTCTCATCCAAAGGGCCAAAAACCTCAATCTTATCAAGGGAGTAGATATTGGTGGCTCAGTGTTGAACCTATCGCATCTGTAATTCGCAGATAATACCCTTATGTTTTGCAATCCAGATTGGGATGAGATAATAAATCTGAAAAGAATTCTCAGTTGCTTTGAGTTAATTTCCGGACTGAAGACTAATTACCAAAAGTCTATAATTTGTGGAGTTGGGATAAACAGGGATTTCACCTCACAAGTAGCTGAATTCTTCAACTGCAGGGTGAGTTCGCTACCAATCAATTATCTTGGAATGCCTCTTGGGGCCAACCCAAAAAGAGTGTCTACTTGGGAGCCTATTGTAGACGTCCCCGAACGCCCCGTGAGGGTGAGTCCCGTTCTGTTCATTTGTGGGGTCACTACAGCTCGGACTCTCAAATTGTCACGGTTCTTAATCGGAACCAAAGAGTCCAAATCCGGCAAATCGTTTTGAGAAATAGATTTTTGAAAAGTTGTGCCAAAAATGGACTGCTTTGCCAGATACAGAGTCGCCACCTAAATATTTTTAAAATGGGAAAATTTAGGAAACCCTGACTCGGTGCCGAAGGCCACATGTCCGTCATCACCGGAGTTGTCTCGGCTCGGGAACTTGGATACGATCGGGGAAGGTCAGCTATGAGCACCCCCTTTCGCCCGGTCCGAAGACCAGCCTCTACTAACCATGATATCTGATTTTGAAAACGTTATGTGTTCTTATTCCATTTATTAGCCTAGAATTACTATGTTATGCGCGCAGCAAACAAGTATAGACTAGATTGCCTAATTTGGAAAGAAACATTGCATATCCGTTCGTTTTGAAAATGCTTTGGAATTTGCTACTCGCAAGTAGGCTAAAACACAGATTTCAATGAGTTTTTCCAACTCAAACAATCCAACCTTCACCCACAGACATTCAAACAGTTTAACACATAAGCATTTAGCCGCATGGCTAGCATACTGTCATGTTAACATTCACACACATGCGAGATGCTAAAGCATAAATACTTACATCGTACTCCGTGCCAAAACAGTAAACTAGTTAGCAAAACATGCGTGTCCTAGTTCACGCTAAATTGCCTAATGCAACACATACAGGATGCAATTAGATAGGCTCGGCTAATCTAAGCATGGCATATGAAATGCGATCAACTATCACATATTCAATTTTTGAATTGAAGTACAAATGCAGTTAGCATGATGTACCGAGCCTAATGCATGCAATACAAATGGATGCACACATGCATAGCATAAGGTATGCTAATTTAAACGTGCCCTAATCTACCATCGTAAGCAGGTAAATAAAAGAGAAGAAAGACGTGAGGTTGGAAGACATACACACACTCACGCACGCTTATTACAGATTTGCCCTGACTCGGAGGGACCAAATAAATATTACAAATTAATTAACTACGCAAGCTAATTAAATATTACAAATTAATTAATTTAATTAACAAATTAAATTAAGCTAAGAAAACAGATAAACCGCCTCGGGAAACGCGCCGCCATGCATAGGCTGCCTCTGTTTTCCTTCCTTCACTCCTCTGGAGGCTGTCAAAACCTCAGGACTGCATCCCTGGACACTAGGGAGTGCCACCGGCTGAGTGGAATTACCACCGGCAGTGGTGTGTGGCCATCGGCACAAAATGAAGCTGTCGGCAGAGGAATTATTGCCGGTCGGCACCTTACACTGCCGGTCGGCAGAGTGTTCCTGCAGAATCTGCAAATGACAACAACAGAGGGCAAGGCAAAGCATGGCAGCACAATTCAAGGCATATATGCACCAACCATGTCCCTTATCATGATAATGACTCAAAGGGGCATGTGCCTCGATTCTCGGACCACCAATCACGCATTTCCATGCATGATGGTCCAAAGAACCAAGTATGCAACTTTGATTTCAAATGAAATGCAAACCAAATCAAACCAAAGTCCTAATCCCTATCACCAAATCAAGGGGCAAGGAATGCATGCAAAATGCAATGCAACCTAAGCATACAAGCTAAGGATGCAACATGGCATGGCAACTAACTTATGCAAGCATACAAGCATACATATGGCAATGCAAATGGATGCAAAGATGGACTTAAACATGAATTAGGCAACTCTAAATAGGCCTAAAACAGTAGCCATAATGCTAAAATGAGGGGCCAAATACATATGCACACATACACATGTTGAAAGGCCAACACTTGGGCACAAGTTGAACAACCCTCAAACACATTTGAAAAAGGGGAACATGGACTAATTAGCATGCAACATGAGCTCTAAAAATGCATGTTAGGATGGTGCCAAACCAAGCAACAAAATCAAGCCAAACATGCAACAAATAGTCCAAGTGTTCAAAACAAACCAATGGGGCATTGAACTACACTTAGTAAGACCAAACATGGCATGGACTAAATGACTAAAAACAGAGTTTTAGCGCATAACATAAGGCCCAAAAGACCACTTAGATGGCATCTAAATGGCTCAAAACAAAGGCATGCACAAATGGTCAAAACATGGAGCATCACTACACATGCTTCCAAAGCATCAAAAGGGCATGCAAGGCAATCAAGCAAGCATGAAAATGGGACTGAAATAGCTTGTAGGGTGGCCCCAAATCACCAAAACAATGCAAAGATGCCATGCTATACATTCATATGCTCAAGGCCAACAAGCCTAAATACAAAGGAGCTATATGATGTATACCAAATTCGACCCAAACAACCTAGGATAGACCTAGAACATGGCAAAACATGCACAAAATCTTCACAAGACTAAGCCTAAAACATGCTCCAACAAAGGCTAACAACCTAAGACATGTTAAGGCATAACAAGGCATTACAAGGCAACTATGCTAAGCATGCATGGAGTACCAAAACCAATTTAAAATCATGTTATATTATGGATATATAAGCATGAAAAACAGCCTAAACATGCTCAACACACACTCAAGCATAGGCTCTCTTAAGAGGCCAAAACATGCCCTTTTCAAGGACAACAAGGAGAGGGGGTGGCTCTCTCCTTCTTGGGACTTCAAGGCATCATCTTCACCACTGAAATCCCTCAAGATTTCAGTGGTGAAGAGACCCCAACACCAAAATCCCGGAGCTAGCACAAAAGGGCACAAAATGAGGCCTTTCAAGGCCTAAGGGGGGTCAACCACCCTCAAACAATAAAACACTCTTAATAAACAATAAAGAGGGTCTAAAAACAGAACTTTTTTATGTTATACAATAAGCACAAAAACAGCTCTAAGACAGGTAGAAAATCAATGCAAAAATGGAGAATAAAGGTGTAAGTTTCTTACCCTTGATGATCCCTTCACAAATGGTGCTCCAATGGCCTTCTTTAGCTTGAATCCAACACCCAAACTTCAAAACCAGTCCCTTAGAACCTCAAGAGCCAAAGGAAGGTGAAACACTATGTGTTTGTGTGCAATAGTATGGACTAAACACACTAAAACACACACAAGAGGGAAAAAGAGAGAGATAAGGTGTAACAAACCCTAACCCTAGGTCTCAAACCCTAACAATGGCTGTCTAAGCTCTCAAAATATCTCAAAATGTCTCACCCCCTCCAGCCAAGAGACCTCTCTCTCTATATATGGCACTTCTTGTCTTGTAAAGCTTACAAGACAAGCTTCATAAGAGGGAGATCCCTCCATACACGTGTATGGAGGGGAGCAAAAGCAAGACAGCTGTCTTAAAATATCTGAAAAAGCAGATGCACAGTAATCGGCCGGCCAAAAATGCCATCTTGGCCAAAAAGAGTGCCGGCCGGCACTAAAAAGTGCTGACCGGCAACAAATAGTGCCGGCCGGCAATATACATTGCCGGTGGCAGCAAAAACCAGCCGGTGGCCTCTAGCCACTGCCGGTGATGGGTGGGGATGGTCCACAAGCCCTACCCTGCCCTTCCAAGGCAAAACATAAGTGTTTGGTGCAAAACCAGACACTAAACGGTCGAGTTCGGAGATCCTGAGGCAAGGCATGCGAGCCGAGGCCTCCGGGAACTCCAAACGAACACAAACATGGATAATCACCGAGTGTTCAAACGGTGACGTCCAAGTCTTGAGGACGGTCAAAAATGGGGTGTCTACACCTATCATAAACAAAGTGAAGAAAAGACTAGCCTCATGGAAGAGGAGGTATCTTTCTCTTGGAGGATGAATTACTTTGATTAAATCTGTACTTTCTTCTCTTCCAAGCTATTATATGTCCCTTTTCAAAACTCCTACCCAAGTGGCAAACTTAATTGATAAATATCAGAGATCCTTTTTATAGGGGAATAGTGATGATAAAAGGAAATTGCATCTTCTCAATTGTGAGGCATGTTCAGTTAGCAAACACTTTGGAGGTTTGGGCTTCAGAAAGACTAAGGAAGGTAATGATACTCTACTATGCAAATGGTAGTGGAGATTTGCCACCGAACAAAATTCCTTGTGGAGGAAAGTTCTATGTGCCAAAAATAATGTGAATGAAGATTGTTGGTTACTAAATGGCTCAAGCTTCAGATATTCATCTGCAGTGTGGAAAAGTATCTCATTTATGGAAAGGTATGGATCTAGAGCAATTGCATTATTTTTAGAAAACATTCAGTTCAAGCTAGGCGATGGTAAAAGAATTAAATTTTGATTGGATGCATGGGTCTCATGTATTCCTTTGTCCAACCTTTATCCTAGACTTTACTCTCTAGCAACAAGCAAAGATTCATTTGTCCATCAATATTTGTATCAGACTGTGGATAATCAAACTCATTGGAATATCATATACAGGAGAACTTTGAGAGCATGGGAAGATGATTTGCATCTTGAGCTGATCAGTAGATTGTCGCAACCTCTCAACGTTAATAATAATTGTGTGGATCATCTGCTATGGGCTCCTATCCCATCCGGCTCCTTTATAGTTAAATCTCTTTATGAAATATTTGAAAATTCTCTCCGTTTAACCCATTTTCCAATTATGAAGATGTGGAAATCAGTAACAACTCTCAAAGTTAAAGCCTTTAGTTGGCTTGTTTGGTGGAATCAGATTGCCTCTTCGGATCTCCTTGCTCGTAGGTTCATTATCCCTACAATCAATCATTGTGCATTCTGCGGTATTAATAACAAATCTGCATTACACTTGCTCTTGCATTGTAATTTTGCTTAGAAGGTTTGGCTGAAATTATTTGTTGGTGGGGCTCCCAATGGGTCTCCCCTAGCTCCTTACAAGACCTGCTCTTATGGTGGTATGGTCAAAAATTAAAAAACCTGGGTAAACTCATCTGGGAAGCAATTCCATTCGCCGTGCTTTGGAGTTTATGGACTGCAAGAAACAACATGGTATTCAACTCTAAAGTTCTTGTTTGGGGAAATGTTGTGGATAGCATCAAGATCAAAGTGGCCACATGGGTGAAGTTTTCTAGTCATTTGCCTAATTACACAATCCATGATTTCATGCACTGTTTGGATGGATTCAAGGACCATAAATTGTAGATCCCAGCTGGATGTCGACCTCTCTTGTTTTTGTTTTCTTCATTTCCAGATTTGGTTGAGGTCTCATCAACCTTTTGTATCGGCCTTGGCATGCATATGATTGGGCTCAATTATAGATGCCAACCTAGTTGGGATGTATTCTTGAGCTATGATGCAATTAGTCAAGTCCTTATTTTCTCTCTTATTATCAATAAAATCCTTTCTTTGCTGATCAAAAAAAAAAATGAATACTGTACTTTTTTAGTATATATAGATTAAGTGAACCTGAAAAGTAAAGAAAATTAATTAAAATATTCCAAAGGTTCACTAAAAATTAAAAAAATATGAACTCAAAATTTAAAAAAAAAAATTATTTTTGAAAATTCAAACCAAACATAATAAATCAAATTTTTAACTATTAAAAAAGTTTAAAAAAAATAAAAAAAAAATAAACCCCAATCAATTATTTAATTTTTTTTGACTTAAATCTCGTTTGACAATGTCACATTTTAGCTTAAAAGTCAAAAAATTATTTAAAAAATAAAAAATTTAACAAATTATACAAAAAATGTCAAAAGTTCTATTTTCTCTCTATTTTTTGCACATCTTTTAATAAAAAATTAAAAAATATCTCAAATATACTAATTTTTTTATCTCATATTTTAATTAAAAAATCAAAAATTATTAAAATAATATATTTTCAAATGAGACCTTAATAATCAAGAAGTCAATAATCCACCCTCACTCCAAATAATTCTCAAGGGTAGTGGATAACTAGGACTTAGGCGGGTGGATTGGGGTTAGTGGTGACACGATCATAGGTGATGGTTGTTATGACAGTGGTGGTCAAAGTGAAAAAATGGTAAGGAAAAGGGGTTGCATGATAGTGCAAAGAAAAAGGATAAAGTTGAGAATATGGTGTAGCACTTTTAAAAGATAGGGATTCAATAGAGGTTGTGTGTCCAAGTAAAACATTGGTGTATTTGTTTTTGGTACATGAAAAAAGGGTTAAGTATCAAAGCTTTGATATTTAACAATGAACACCACCTTTTAAATGTAACTATCCACTTATGTCATTTTCATAACTTCTATATAATTTTCATGTTATCACGATGGGGTTAAGATTTATACATAATTTGCAAATGATAAGATCTTATAAGTTTGTGATATCACGTATGTACAATGATGGACCTAGAGGGGGACAATCGAACCTTTACGACTTCAAAAAAAAATTTATTTTTATTTTTATAATAGTATTAATTACAATCATCTACATATTATAAAGATTCTCCCCCCTCTAAATTTTTCTTTTAAAAATTTTAAGGGGTTGTCACTCTATATTTATAAAATAGACATCAAAATATAACATTAAAAAAAAAAGACAAAATATACTAAAAGAAATTAGGGTTCATTACACTTTAACTCCTTGTAGTTTGGTCAAAAAATACCCTACCTCCCTAAAATTCAATTTGTAACCCTTCACCTCCGTATAGTAAAAACACTAAAATGCAAAATTGGATAGAAGTAACGAAAATATAAAAAGACAAAAATAACCCTATTATATTTCCTCTTTGTCTCTCTCTTCGTCCCCATTACACCCTCCACTGCTCCATCTACACTAACACCACCCATTACCCTTTTCATGGTGCCAACAAAACATAGCAGACGATTGTAGACGTCCTCGAACGCCGGGAGGGATGAGCTCCCGTTCTGTTCATTTGGGGTCACTACAGCTCAGGACTCTCAAATTGTCACGATTCTTAATCTGAACCAAAAAGTCCAAATCCGGCAAATCGTTTTGAGAAAACAGATTTTTGAAAAAAGTGCCAAACATGGACTGCTTTGCCAGATACAAAGTCGCCATCTAAATATTTTATTTTGGGGGAAATTTAGGAAACCCTGACTCGTTTGCCTAAGGCCACGTGTCCGTCATCACCAAAGTTGCCTCGGCTCGGGAACTTGGGTACGATTGGGGAAGGTCACTTCGTGAGCACCCCCGCTCGCCCGATCAAAGATCGGCCTCTACTAACCATGATATCTAGTTTTGAAAACATTGTGTGTTCTTATTCCGGTTATTAGCCTAGGTTTACTATGTGATGCGCACAGTATACAAGTATAGACTAGATCGCCTGAATTGGAACAAAACATTTCATGTTTGTTTGTTTGAAAATGGTTTGATGGTGCTACTCGCAAGTAGGCTAAGACGTGGATTTGCCACCCTCGGGTGGGCTTAGAAAAGAAGTTTTGCCACTATCTAGTGGGCTTAAAACTCATAGTTGATGATTTGTTCCAATCCAAATAACCCAACCTTCACCCACAGGCATTCAGGCAGTTATATCACATAAGCAAATAGCCTCATGGTAAGCATGCTATTCATGGCAGTCACTCACACGCATGCAAGGATGCTAAAGCATAAAACTTACCGAGTACTCCAAGCCAAAAAAGAAGCTAATTAGAAATCCATGCATGATCCTAATTATACAGAAATGCCTAATGCAACACATGCAGAAATGCAATTATAGCAGGCTCGGCTATTCTAAACATGGCATATGAGATGCAACAGCTAACAAGTACTCAACTTGGAAATTGAAATACAAATACAGTTAGTATGATGCGCCGAGCCTGGTGCATGCAAAACAGATGAATGATGCAAACATGCTGTCACACTGTATGCTAATTGAAATATGCCCTAATCTAACCATCATAAGCAGGTAAATAAAAGGGAGAAAGACGCGGGGTTGGAAGACATACAACACACACACGCACACTTATTACAGTTGTGCCCTCGCACAGAGGGTCCGAATAAATAGTACAGTCCAAATAATACAGTCCAAATATATACAAATTTCTAATTAATTTACAAATTAACTAAGAAAAATAATAAACTAGCATGCAAGCCAGGGACTGCCTTGACTCTTCTTCAGATGATGGATGATGCATGTCTGGGCTGCCTTGCGCGGAAATCCACTGGGATGCCCCAATTAGCCTCTGTTTTACAATTATTCTTGAAAAGCGAGCCAAGCTCCGGAAGGTTGCTAATTCTTGATTTGCCGCAACAGAGAGCAGGAAAGGGACATAGCAATGTATTTTCACAAATGTATGCATGCCTCGATCTTCGTGCCACCAATCACGCATCTCGATGCATGATGGCCGAAGAGTCGAATTGTGCAACTTAATGTAGAATGAATGCACAGATAAACACAACAAGACCTAACTCCATCATGGATAGTCCGGAGTGTCGGTGACTGGGGAATTAGGATACGTTCCGTCACTCGGAGTACGAAACGTACCTCGTTTCCCGTGCTCGGGCTAACTCCTATCCCAAGCACAATGCAATATGCATGATATGCATGAAATGCAACTAAGATACAACCTAGCATACACAATGCTATGAAATGGCATACACGATGCACGAGGTAACATGGCATACACAATGCGCTAACACACGGCCTAGCATACGCAATGCTATGAAATGAAATGGCATACACAATGCACAATGGACTTACACCAACACAAGTGGACCTCAGCCACACTCGCATAAGAGGCCATGAGATGAAAATGAGACACTTGAGATGCGTGCACGCATGCACGCAAACCGAGGACCGACCCTAAGGCACCAAATGCCACTCTAACAAGACATGGCAAGGCATGAAATATGATATGAAAACATGCAAATTTCAGCGCTAAAATATGCCCCAAAACAGCCCCGAATCATAAAAGCATGGCTCCCGATGCATGAAATGAAACTGAAATGCAAGATTAAGCACATGAAATGACTTGTAGCTACCTCAAGCATGCATTATTTGATGATGACATCTGAAGAAAGATTCAAGGCAGTCCCAAAATAAGCATGTTTACAGTTTTAATCAAGGCTAAACAGAAAACACAAATAGGGCAAAACTAGCATGCAAAAATGGCCCTAAATGTGAGATAAAGAAGCAACTCACAGCTGCTGACCCCAAACAGATTATGGCCCTTCAACAATGTTGGATAGGGGCCCAAAATATGATGTTTTACAGTTTATGACAAACCACAAAAACCAACACAGGTATAGCTAAACCCTCATGCAAGAAATGGACCAAAAGATGGACAAAGAAGCAAGTAGTGGTTGATGGCCTTAAACACAAAGGGGCCCTTCATCAATGTTGAAGAGGGGCCAAAAATAATGTATTTTACAGTTGATGGCCGGACCCAAAACAGTATGAAAATATGTTCAAAATGTTATGCAAAATGAGGCCAAAAAGAGAGATATAACACAAAGTATATAAAAGATGCCTCAAACCATGAAAGACCCTTAATGAAACATGTATATGGGGTCAAAATAAGGCTGTTTTAAGTTCGAACCAGAGCCGAAAAACAGAAGCTCAAGAGGCTAATGAATCATGCAAAAATGGAGCCAAAATAGAGATATAAAGGCAAGTGATGAATGGAGGCCCCAAAAAGCAATGAGCCCTTCAACAATGTTGAAGAAGGGCTCAAAATAAGCAACTCTTTAGTTTATGACATGCCTCAAAACAGATTATACATAAGCCAAAAATACTACACAAGATAATGGCATACAAGAGGGGTAATGAAGCAAGTGCAACAAGGAGGCCTCAAACAGTGAGAGGCCCTAAAACAAAAGTGAAAAGAAGCTCAAAAAAATGCCACTTTCAGTTAGGGCCGGAGCTCAAAACACTAAGCATGTATGGCTAAGAAATGATACAAGAATAAGCTCAAAAGAGTGAGAATGGTACTCACCCTTGAAGACCAAACTTTGGTAGCTTCTTGGACCAAAATGCAGCACTCCTAAGCTCTGGAGAACACCCTCAAACTGCTGGAATGGAGGATGGAAGGGTAGGGCTTTGGGTTGGTGAAGAAATGGTGTAGGGCTAAGGGTGTTTTAGCTTGGAAAATATAGAAGGAGAGAGATATAATGCAAGGGCCTTAGAGGGAAATTTTGTAACCCTAATATCAGAGTTGGAGCCTCTGATATATAGGCAAAAAGGGGGGAAAAAGGGGGGGGGAAAGGGGGGAAAAATGGAGGGAAAACCATCAAGTTTTCCCCCAAAAAGCAGCCCCCCGGATACAGAATCTGGGGGGAAAATGAATGCATTTCTGCACTGTAGATGATGTGAGGAAACTGGCCGGCCAGTTATCCAGGTTGCAGGTGGCCGGCCGGCTACTTCCCATGGCCGGCCGGCTAGGGGTCAAAAGGTTCAAGTGAGATTAATGGCCGGCCACCCCAAAAAGAGAGCCTCTGATGTGTGCACAACACAATCCTGTGGTTGAACACTGGAAAAAGTGAACCAGGAGAGAGAACAACCCACTTTTCAAAGGGGTTCAAAAGGGTCAACAACAATTACTGGCCGGCCACCAAATATTGGTGGCCTCCCAGGTGTGTACATCACAAATATGTGGTTTAGGGTTCAAGAAAATAGCCCAAGGGTGTTCAACATTGGCTTTGAAGTGAGGAAAATCGGACGACGGAGGGCGATGAAGGGATAAAGTTGGCTGACAGAACAATTACTGGCCTCCCACCCTTCTGCGGCCTTCTTACCAATAAAACAGAGGTCCCTGCCAAAAATAAACCAAAACCAATGCAGAATGAAGGTTCGGGGGCCGAAACACGCAGTTCGGGGCCCCGAAAACGGGCTGTTAAGCACCGGGAGTGGTGTTCGACCACGAAGTCGGTCTCTCGGACCACAGTGTCCCTCAAAAGGGAGCAAATAAGAAGTATGCCAAAAACCAGAGCAAATGGAGGTGGTTAAGCGGTCCCAAACCGAGGCACACGGCCAACAATTCTGAAAAACTGAGAACCAGACTCCAAACGGGCAAAAATGGCCTACGACCACAAAACGTAGCCTACGGCCACTGAGAGATGATCCACGGGACCTCTCCCTCCCTTCGCGAAGAGAAAACAGAGACAACAGAGCCTGGTTCGCAAACCGAGGCAAAGCATGAAAGAGTCTGGAAGTCCGGAGGCAAGGCTCGCAGCCGAGACTCTGAAACCTCTGAACGAGCATGATATGCAACATCACCAAGAGCTCAATCGGTGACATCTGAGTCTTATGGTCGGTCAAAAATGGGGTGTCTACAGTTGCCCCTCTTTGACAGAACTCGAAAGTCATAAGTGACGGGAGTGAATGTCAAAGCCCAGAGACGACCCATTTTTGACAAGGCCGAAGACTTAGACAAACAGGCGTGATAAACAGAGATGTGCCCGCAGGCATGCCCGCAGGCAGGGGTAAAATGCAACTGACAATGCAAGAAGACGAAAGTAACTTGATGAACGTGCAAGTGCAGCAAGCTGTAATGAAGCAAGTATTCGCAAATAGATGCAACAGTTTTAAGCAAGAATGCAAAGTAACGACTACATTTCATGCAGTTAAGAATGCAGAGAATTATTCAATTCTCGTCGCGTCTCACACGGAGAAGATACGATACCTGCGCGATTCGTCTGGTCGCACCAGCCTCAAATGAACCGTACATACAATATCGTGCCTGCAAAATAAAGAAACTCAACAAGCACAACATATCTAACAGCATGCGTTTAATGTGATATCGAATGCAGACAATTGCGGTGTTGACAGAAAAGTGCATCGCAATGCGGGAAGAACGCGCGTTTCGGTGAGGGTGACTTGATAGCAGCCTCCGGTCCACCTCCCGGAGAGGTTACAACATGTTCAAAAGGAAATACCTCACCTTCGATGAGTAAACGATGAGACATGCATCGGAAGTTGAAGCTGAAGTTCCGGCGGGGCGATTTCGCGCCAGAAAGTGCACTTCTCTTGTACTTTTCCAGGTCTCGGGGACTCCAATCTTCCTCAAAATTTGCAGGGACCTTGGGGGGCATGTGGGGAACATGGCCGGCTAGTTTTATTGGGAGAGGGAGGCCACCGGCCATTTTTTGAAAAGTAAATGGCCGGCCTGCTAGAAAAAGTGGCCGGCCGGCCACTTTGCCTAATCCGGGGGCAGTTTTGTCTTTTCGGCCTCTTTTCTTTAAATACATCCACCCAAACACTTTGAGCTCACTTTTGCAGCTCCGAAATCCTCCTCTCTACCTTCCCAAACCATTTTCTCCCTCAGATCCGGGCTCTATACGCGTTTTCCAACGCCCTACGCAAGTTGTTTTCGCGAAATCTTTCAGTTTCAAACACTTTGAACCGATTAAATTTTGGTTTCGGGGCTTCTTTTCTCATTTTCGCCACTTGAGGTGAGTTTGTCTCAATATTTGGAAGATTTTCACGGGAGTTGACTTTTGTTGACTTTTTTCATTTCCCGAGAGTTGACTTTTGTTGACTTTTTCCAATTTTGGCTCATTTTTGCCCCTTTTTGCAGATTTGTTGAAATGACGGGCCAATTTTCCCACGACGGAGGTTCTCCAGGTGCCGAAGGCGAGCCTGACATCATGTCTCTGCCTCCGAGGGTCCGCCCCTTCATCCCCGAGAGGTATGATCCACCAGTACATGTTCTCCCGCGGCTGTTTTTTATCATTTCACCGAGTTCGACAGGCGAGCACCCGGGGATCTCCTCCTACGGGAGCCTGAGTATCATCTCTCCCATGAGGCACGAGAGGTATTTACTTCATTCCTACCTTTTCCGTAACGTATTACGAATTTTTCTTGCATTCTGCTTGCGTTTTGAACACACGGTCTTATCACTAGAATTCCTGAGCACTCAGCCTATAAATTGATTGTGAACACATGGCACACATCGGTTGAGAGTTGAACACGCAGCCCAAACACTGATTTTTTAGGACACACAGCCCAAATTGACGGTGAACACGCAGCACACACTGATTGAGAGTTGAACACGCAGCCCAAACACTGATTTCTTAGGACACACAGTCCAAATTGATTTTCTGAACACACAGCCCAGATTGATTGAACACGCAGCCCAAACATTGATTTTTTAGGACACACAGCCCAAATTAAAGGTGAACACGCAGTACACACCGATCGAGAGTTGATCACGCAGCCCAAACACTGATTTTTTTAGGACACACAGCCCAAATTGAAGGTGAACACGCAGCCCACACTGATTTTTAAAGCACACAGCTCAAGTTGATTTTCTGAACACACAGCTCAAATTGATTTTCTGGACACACAGCCCAGATTGATTTTCTGAACACACAGCTCAAATTGATTTTCTGAACACACAACCCAGACTAATTTTCTGAACACGCAGCTCAAATTGATATTCTGAACACACAGCCCAGATTGAAAATGAACACACAGCTCAAATTGATTTTCTGAACACACAGCCCAGTTTGATTTTCTGAACACACAGCTCAAATTGATTTTCTGAATACACAGCCCAGTCTGATTTTCTGAACACACAGCTCAAATTGATATTCTGAACACACAACCCAGATTGAAGGTGAACACACAGCTCAAATTGATATTCTGAACACACAACCCAGTTGATTTTCTGAACACACAGCTCAAATTGATTTTCTGAACACACAGCCCAGACCGATTTTCTGAACACACAGCTCAAATTGATTTTCTGAACACACAGCCCAGTTGATTTTCTGAACACACAGCTCAAATTGATTTTCTGAACATACAGCCCAGTCTGATTTTCTGAACACACAGCTCAAATTGATTTTCTGAACACACAGCCCAGTCTGATTTTCTGAACACATAGTTCAAATTGATTTTCTGAACACACAGCCCAGTCTGATTTTCTGAACACACAGCCCAGTCTGATTTTCTGAACACACAGTTCAAATTGATTTTCTGAACACACAGCTCAAATTGATTGAGATTTGAACACACAGCCCAAAACACTGATATTATGAGCTCACAGCCCAACTGATGGTGAACACACAGCCCACTTACTTTGCTTTGCACGCAGCCTATTCATTTTATTCGCACGCAGCTTTATTCATTTCATGCTGAAACATGTGTTCATTCTGAATGCAGGTGACTTCTCGCAACGTGCGAGGGTATGGCTCCACCGCGGCTAGAGACTGGTATGCCGAGCTCCCGGAGGCCGTTCGGGATTTGGTCGACTTGACAGGGTTTGGGCCCTTCTGTGCTGGACTGTCCCGTTGTCCTGCCAGGAGGACGCTGATGGCCGCCCTGGTGGAGAGATGGTAGGACACCACCAACTCTTTCCATTTCTCTGCCACTGGGGATATGACTATGACCCCCTTTGACTTTGCTGTGTTGACCGGCCTTGATGTGGGAGGCTGGGCGATCCCATATGATGAGGACATGGGCGAGTGGGAGGCCGCTTGGATATATCTGCTAGGGACTCGCCCACCTGTTGACAGAGCTTCGGGGAGAGTCCGATATACCTGGTTCTCTTCCCATTTCCGACGGGTGGAGATGGAGCCCGCGACTCCTAATGAGGCGGCATAGTATGTTCGCGGCTTTTTGATGTTCCTCTTCGGGACCACCTTGTTTGCTGATAGAGGGAACACCATTGGGCTCTATCTGCTGAGCGCCTTGGTGGCCCTATCACAGGTCAGGCGATACGACTGGGGTGGTGCCGGCTTGGCCACCCTTTACTGCTATATGAGCGCGACTTCCAGCGGACGGGGGGACTTACTCGGCGGCTACTGGAGAGCCTGGGAGGTACTTTCTGCCCTTTTAATTTACATTTCTGTTCCTCATTACTTGCACATTGCACACACAGCGCACTTTATACTCTGTATCATGCATTTTGCCCTTAGCATTTCACATCCTGCTTTGTTTTCTACAGTTGTGGGTCTACGTATATTTCCCAACATTGGCCCCAGAGATGATGGTAGCGGGACCTCTCATGACCCCGTACTCACTTGTGTTCGAAGGCCGGCACCGGCCAAGACCTCGGGAGTCTCTCCTTTACCTGCGACAGTATTTTGACACAGTGCGCCCATCGGAGGTACTTCAGAACTCTCAGTTCTTTCTGTTTTCATCTTTGATTTATCCTGTACATCTCCAATTCCTGCTTGGTTTATGCACCTGTTATCTGCAGATTACATGGCAGCCCTGGGCGCCCTTAGGTGAGGGTCTCCGCTTCCAGTTTGCCGGAGGGTGGGGTGCCTCCCGGTACAGGCTCCTATTCGAAAGGCCGGTTGGTAGGGCCTTTTTTCTGGGGGAGCGGTTCTTGCGTCAGGTCTAGGGGTACACTTCTCAGGATCCTCCCTCAGCACCTCCAGCTGACATGCGGATTGCTGATATACTCATTTCCCGGGATATCGTCAATGCTATGCTGGGCACTGGTGCTTTGCTATATATTGAGGAGGGGGACTACGCCACTTACCGTCATACATACCTGATGCCTCCATTGACGGGAGTTCGCACTCCAATGAGGAGGTCTGCTGGTATGCCATCCTCGAGCCAGGCCCAGGCTCGGGCTGCAGACGGCCCTTCCACCAGCAGGGCTGGTACATCTAGAGGTGGGGGTAGATCAGTTCCCCCGATTCCTCCAACTCTTCCTTATCCTGGGTGGCCGGATACGCCGACTGAGCTGATGGGGTGGCAGTTTGGGACTACCTCTCCGATTCCTATCCCGATAGAGCCTCCGATGCCCGGTCATCGATATGTCATTGATCCAGACTCACCGCCGGTACGTTCTACTGCTTTTCATCTATCATTCAAATTCTTAGACACTCCTTTATTCGTTGATGATTTGAGCTTGTATTTGCAGCCACCCAGAGAGTACATGGAGGAGGTGATCGGATGGTGGCCTCACTCGAGGGCATGGTCTTGCGGAGGGAGGCACAGTTGTCTATCATGGGCTTCCAGGTACCCTTTAGTTTTCTGGCATTTATCATACTTCTGATGACATGCTAATTTCTACTGCATTGATAGGCTATTTGTGTAGAGCACATCTAACACACACCCCGCTTGTACACTGTGTTTTCATGCACCCACTTCATGTAGTTTTTACTTGCATCTGCATCTGACGTACATGTTTGGACTGATGTACTTAATTTGAACTCTTTGTTCTCAGATGCCTCCGGTATATGCTCAGTCGCAGGCCGGGCCACCTGGGCCTTCTCGGGGAGCTGGGCCATCTGGGCCTTTTCACGGAGCTGGGCCATCCAAGCCTTCCCGAGGAGCTGGGCCATCCAGGCTTTCTCGAGGGGAGGGGTCATCTCGCAGACGTAGAGCACATGTTGTGGAGAAGGAGGAGGTTGCAGACCGTCAGTCGGAGACATCTGCTGATGGAGATGATGGCTCCGGCCTTGGTTCCGGGAGTGGAGGCGAGGCTGAGGGGGATCCCAAGGATGACGGCTCCGATTCAAATGATGGCGATGGCGATGGTGGCGGAGAGTCTATTCCGCAGAAGAAGACGAAGAGGGCCTCTTATCACTGCTCTTGAGAGCACAGATGCAGCTGTTTCCTGTTTTACTTATCTTTTTTGCTAGTAGTTGTAGCACATTGTACATTATCGGGCAGTTTTATTTTCTGTAAAACTTGTGCCTTAGTCTGTAAAATGTTGTAACAAGCGAGACATGATGGGATGAAACAGCTTTTGAAAAAAGTATTGTATTTAAAACACTTAGCATCATATCGCATCATTCTGCATGAGATTGGATGGAAATGTGTGTTGTGCATTTTGCCTAGTCAGGTAGTGAACCGACGCAACAACTTAACTTTCAAAGATATAACAAAACCTTAGCAAGTTTGCAACTCGATAAACAAAATGCAATAATGTTGACAATTCGATAAACAAGATTTAAACAAAAAAAGCTTAAACATAGAGTAACAACTTGAAAACACGAAATACGACAGCTCGACAAACAACTCGATAAGCAAAACGACAACTCGATAAACAAAACAACAACTCGATAAGCAAAACAACAACTCGATAAACAAGACTTAACAAAACGAAGTGTACTTCGGACGATCTGGGCAACGGAACGCATCCAAAACAGAGGGAAATAGAGGCCTTCGGCACATCTGTTGCATGGAAATGCTTGAAACTTTCCCTCGGAGGGTAAAACAGGGCCAAAGGCATACATTGGAGCATGGTCGGCCACTTTTGGGAGCCGGCCGGCCAGTTTTTTTGCAGAGAGGGGGCCACCGGCCATTTTTGTAACAAGAAGTGGCCGGCCTGCCAGAAAAAGTGGCCGGCCGGCCACTTAACCCTGCAGCCGCCCAATTTTTGACACTTGTCCCCCTGAATAGTGTTTTTTCCTCTTTAAAAGCCTTAGCTCCGTGTTTTGATTCAATTCATCTTAGTTTTGCACAAAAATGGAGGCGTTTCTCGTTGAAAATCTTACAGCTTGGGTTGCTTCTCTAGATGGCTTGGAAAAGTTGAACTTCCGGGGTTTCGGCTTGAATGCACTATTCACACTGAGCCGCACTCCGCTACATCTCCCTTTCCTTCATGCCGCGGCGAGGTTTTGGAACCTGGTGACGCACGTCTTTAGCTTCGGCGGTCAAGAGGTATGTCCAACTTTTGAAGATTTTCAGGTTTTGATGGAGTCTGAATGTCATGAAGAGATCTTGCCCCAGCTCTACTTTGGCCATGCCCAGGCTTTAGGGCGGATGTGTGGACTCACCGCGCGTGATGCTCGGTCTCTGATCTGTAATGGGGAACTGGACATCCTTGGTTTGATTCATCGCTTTTCTGACGCCAGTGACCGCAGTGACCATTATTGGCAAGGTTTCCGGCAACACACCCTTTGCTTGTGCCTGTTGTTTCACTTTCTGCTTTCCCCGGGCTTCGGCGGAGCTAGCATTCGTCTGATTGAAGTTGCTCAAGGCTTGAGAGAAGGAAAGAGCTGCATCGCCATGACCTTGGCCGAGACGCTGATGGGCTTGGATTCTGTGTATCGCCGGGAGACGACTAGATTTGCTGGGAGTCCACTGCTGCAGCAGGTAATGTTTCCCACCCAATCTTATATATGTATTTGCTCACATCACTCGGCCCTCAGGCTCGGTTTTTCTCACAAAACCCTTTTCTCACTTTTCTCTCACCGTACATCTCTCTATTCTTTATTCTCTCATTTTTCATCCCTCCCTAGGTATGGTTAATGGACAAATTGCAGGTTGTGGACTCTTGCCCGGCCTACTCAGCTCGAGGCTATTTCTTTCGACAGCGCCTAGTCAATGCCCCTGATGAAAGATGGTGGTTTGACTGGATGTGCAATTTGTCCGCAGATCGCATTGCTTGGCGTTGTCCTTGGCTCAATCTCCTGGCTGATCGAGATCCAGTTGATTGGTCTAACCCACTGTGTATTCTACTTTCCGTTCCAATTCCTGTGCCAGTTCAGTCATGATCAGATTTGCCCACCAGAGGGGATTGAGTACCCGGCTGCTTTCCCGGTCCGAGGTGCACAGCTTGCCCGATATGCCACAGCATGGAGGACTAGAGAGCTCCTGGCTCCTGCTCCCACTTTCAGTTGCACTCTGTCTGACAAGTGCTTGGATTGGCTCAACGAGGAGGCATAGGTTGGGCCTAGTTTGGCGTCAGAGGCTTCGACCAGCTCTGGGAGGGGGCGCAGGGATACTTGACTTGACTATGCCCCGAATTTATTGCTTTATTAGTACTTTCAAGTTTTCTTTATGAATGTAATAAAAAACAACTTCGATTATATGCAAGAGTAGGAGAACTCTGCTTTGAAATCAATGAAATTGAAGGTTGTGGTACCGAAAATTTTCCGCTTTGGTCCAAAAATGATCTTAGTTGTAAAGAGATTAACTTGAACAAAGTCAACTTTTATTAAAACTTTTCAAAACCATTTTCGATATGGATCAGAACTGGACACGCCTAAGATCT
The DNA here is from genome assembly GCF_055761805.1 of Camellia sinensis. NCBI lineage: Eukaryota > Viridiplantae > Streptophyta > Magnoliopsida > Ericales > Theaceae > Camellia > Camellia sinensis. Next base: position 163,382,490 of record NC_138964.1, read on the forward strand.
GTCACTGAGATACACAACCCCAGATCCCTGCAACTGGAAAGTTGCCCCTAGTTTGAAGAGTACCGTGGCACTGCATGGCAACGAAAAGTTGTCCCTAGTTTGAATAGCGCTGCACCGTCGTGGCAATGGAAAGTTGCCCCTAGTCTGAATAGCACTGTACCGGAGATCGCAATAAATATTGATGGATAAAGATGACCGAGATGGTCAAAATGGACAAAGTTGATCGGGAAAAAGTTTATGGCTGAACTTCAAGGTGAAGTTGCCTACGTATCCCAAGATGGGAATCAAGCCTTACGTAGTTTAGGCTTAGGTTCACTCGGGTATTTTCACTCTCCTTTTACGCCCTAACTTTTACCAAGGCCGCCCTTTGCGGGTTTTCAACCTTGCGAGCTCAGTTTTTATATTTTCTAATTTTTTGTGCTCTAACTTTTGCCTAGGTCGCCCTTTCGGGTTTTCGGCCTAGCAAGCCTCTCAAGGGTAATATTTCTTCAACTTGTCCATATTGATCGGTTGGGAGAACTCTAGGCCATCTAGATCCATCAGAACCACAACTCCACCTGACCAGATAGCTTTGATGATGTAAGGACCAGTCCAATTGGGTTTGAACTTGCCCCTTGGGTCATGGATGGGAGCTCGGTTGTCCTTGAGCACCAAATCTCCTTCCTTTAGATTCCTGGACTTAACCTTCTTGTTGAAAGCCCGGGCAATTCTGCGCTGATAGCCTTGAATATGGTACAGTGCTTTCAGTCTTCTCTCGTCAAAAAGCATGAGTTCCTTAAATCTGCTCTGCTGCCAATCTGCCTCGGCTATTTGACACTCGGCTAATACTCGTAATGACGGAACCTCAATCTCGATAGGTAGAACGGCCTCCATCCCATAAACCAATGAATACGAAGTCGCTCTGGTAGAAGTTCTGATTGAAGTCCTGTAGCCCCACAGAGCAAACGACAGCTTATCTGGCCAATCCCGGTAGGTTTCCACCATCTTCTGCAGTATGTGTTTGATATTCTTGTTGGCGGCCTCGACTGCTCCGTTGGTTTACGGCCGGTATGTAGATGACTTATGGAAAGCCACGTTGTATTTCTCCAACAAGTCTATCACTTCCTTCTTGAAGTGGGAACCATGATCTGAAATTATCTCGTTCGGGACCCCATAGCGACAAATGATGTTGTTTCTGATAAACTTTGCAACGTGTGACGCCTTCAACACCGCATACGATTGGGCCTCAACCCACTTCGTGAAATAATCTATCGCAACCAGGATGAACTCATGCCCATTCGACCCCTTCGGAGTGACAGCCCCGATCACATCGATTCCCCAAACTGAAAATGGCCATGGCGAAGTCATGTTGTACAGCTTCGACGGCGGGATGTTCATGCGGTTCGCATGAATCTGACACTTGTGGCACCGCCGAACAAAACTAATACAATCCTCTACCATGGTGGACCAGTAATAACCCTGTCTGAGGATCTTTCGTGCTAGCATTACTCCGTTCATATGCGCACCGCATTCTCCTCCATGGATGGCCTCCATCAGGCGCTTTGACTCTTCGGCTTCAACACACAGCTTGTGCATTCCCAGATGACCTCTTTTATACAGTTTACCCCCACAGATGATGAACTGGACGGCCATTCTTCTGATTGCCCTCTTATCCTTGGCATTTACCCCTGGCGGGTATGCTTCCTTTTCCAAGAAATTCCAAATGTCAAAATACCAGGGGTTTTCATCCTGAACCTCATCTATAGCAGCAATCGACTCATATGTTGGCGCAAATTTCTGGCCAATGACGACTGGACGCATCCGGATTCCAAATGGGATGTCTATCATGGAAGATAGAGTTGCTAACGAATCTGCGAACCTGTTGCTTTCTCTTAGAAGATGAGCAAAGTTTAGCTTTTCAAACCGAGGGATTAGCAAGTCCAAGGTCTGATGGTACATCATCATCTTTTCTTCTTTGACTTTCCAGTCTCCGTTTGTTTGAGAAACAACAAGGTTCGAATCCTCGATGACGCCCAAACGTCTTGCCCCTAGTTCCAAGGCCGCTTCTAGGCCGGCAATGCACGCCTCATATTCTGCTTCGTTGTTTGAGACTTTGAACCGGAGTTTGAAGGCTAGAGGGATACGGGAATTGTCGGGTGCTATTAGCAACACCCCTATCCCATACCCGTATTGATTTGATGCTCCGTCAAAGTACATCGTCCAATATTCATCGTCGATGTGCAAAATGGCTTCATCTGGGAATGAGTACTCCACTGCTTCACCTTCTTCGACTAGATGATCGGCCAAGAACTCTGCCACCGCTCTTCCTTTGACTGACTTGCGTGTCACATATTTCAGATCGAATTCGGAGAGCAACAGCAGCCAACGAGCTAGCCTACCCGTAAGTGCTGGTTTCTCGAAAAGGTATTTGATGGGATCTAGTCGCGAAACCAACATTACGGAGTGAGCTAACAAGTAGTGCCGCAGCTTCCTGGTAGCCCATACCAAAGCTAAGCAAGCCTTCTCGAGCGGAGTGTAGCGGGTCTCGTAGTCCAACATCTTTTTGCTCAGATAGTAGATGGCCCTCTCCACCTTATCCTCCGATTCTTGTGCGAGCATGCAGCCCATCGTAGTCTCAATCACCGAAAGGTACAAAATCAACGGTTTCCCCGGCTCTGGTGGCGACAACACGGGCGGGTTCTGTAGATATTCTTTGATCTGTTCAAAAGTAGCTTGGCATCGGCCGTCCCATTGGAACTTCTTGCCTTTCTTCAGGAGACCAAAAAGTGGTTCACAAGTCAAGGTTAGTTTTGAGATAAACCGTCTTATGAATTGCACTTTACCCAGAAAGCCTCGCACCTCCTTTTCAGTCCTTGGTGGTGGTATTTCTAAGATGGCCTTGATTTTTGAAGGGTCGACCTCGATGCCCCTTTGTGTAATCAGAAACCCCAGCATTTTTCCCGTTGTAACACCAAACGTACACTTCTGAGGATTTAGCCGCAACCGGAATTCCCTGATCCTTTGAAAGAACTTTTGCAAGGCGGTGTAGTGGCCTTCTCTTTCCTTGGACTTGACAATCATGTCGTCGACGTACACCTCAACCTCTTTGTGGATCATGTCGTGCAATATTGTGGTCGCGGCCCGTTGATAAGTAGCTCCGGCATTCTTCAATCCAAATGGCATTACTCTATAGCAGTATGTTCCCCACGGGGTGGCGAATGCAGTCTTTTCTCTGTTTTCTAGTGCCATTACTATCTGATTGTACCCTGAGAAGCCATCCATGAATGAGAGCAAAGCATGCCCTGCTGTGAAGTCCACCAACTCATCAATATGCGGTAAGGGAAAGTCGTCCTTCGGACTAGCTCTGTTCAAATCCCTGAAATCTACGCATACCCGGATCCTGCCATCCTTCTTTGGTACTGGAACGATGTTGGCCAACCAAGTCGGGTATTCGGATACCAACAGGAAGCCTGCGTCGATCTGCTTGGTGACATCTTCCTTAATCTTGAGAGCCCAGTCCGGGCGGATCCTTCTGAGTTTCTGCTTGACAGGTCGGGCCTTGGGGTCAAGGGGGATCCGGTGCTGTACAATCTCAGGATCGATCCCAGGCATGTCTTCGTAGGACCACGCGAAAACATCTTTGAAATCTTTTAATAAAGCGACTAAGCGCTCGCGTTCCTCCGAAGACAGCGTGGACCCGACCTGGACCAGCCGCGGGTCCTCTTTAGTACCAATGTTCACGGTAATGATTTCATCCGTTAAGGGTTTGACAAATCTCTCCTGCTCCTGCTCAATTAAACGTTGCAAAACCGGAGGAATTTCGTCATCGTCGTTTTCATCAAAATTTTGAAAGTCTGAGTTTATGCAATAAATTAAGGGCACAGAAAAGTACTCAGAAACCACAGTTACTTGATTCTCATTAAGCTCATCCAAATCGTCCGAGTTTTCGGTTACAACAGACTCAAATGAGAAAGAAAAAGACGACCTGGACATAACTGTGGCATCCGGGTTATTATCCCCAGGATTACCAGACTCCGACTCAGTCGAGCTGGAACCTGATTCTGACTCACAGGACTCGGTGGGATCAGATTCCGACTCACTACCTGACCCGGTGTTGCTGGACAAAAATCCCTCCTCGTACTGCCAAGTGAGAGAGGGTGCGATAGATGCATCCAAGATAGTCGCTGGAAGGCCCGCAGCTGTTTCATCTCCAATCATGGAAACCGAGGAGTTATCCCCCAAGCACTTTTGATCGATCGAAGGATCTGAAAGTAGACATGCCAGCGCTACCCTCATCTCAAGTTCGGTGCTCTCAGAATCCACTGTCTTACACTGCTCAACCTCAACTGATGGGTCTGTCTGCTCTTCGGCAACGTCATCCCCGAGTAGTTGCCAGTCGAAGAAGATCTCGAAACCAGGCACGCGCTTCTTCTCCGCGTTCAGCCATGGCTCTGGGAAGCCGCAAAATGGAAAGTCTTCCCCCTCCCGGATGAAGCGTCCGTTTAGGGTACCCTGAATGGGTCGATGCATTAATTCAAAAGGCTTCCCAGCCTTCTTTGCTCTGGCTCTTCCGGCCATCTCTTTACCCTTCCTCACCCAGTCCTCTTTGGTGGGTAGACAACCCAATCCAAAGGTGTGAGGGTTGTGTGACACTTCGGCCAATGCCGCGACGCCTTTCCGGCCGCTTCTTCCCAATCCCATTCCGGGGATGTGTTGTAATTTGTTCATGAGGTAGACGGATTGAGCACTAACGTACACCCCCTCATTCACAGCCATAACATTCTGTACCACTTGAGCCTCAGCCAAAGTGAACCCTGATAAGAACACATCCTCAGTGCCATGCTCGATTCCCAAGACAAGTGTGGACACTTCCGGCGGCGGATGGATTGATGAATTCCCAAAAACAATTGCTACCCCCTTCCCGTGAGGGTACTTCAACATTTGATGTAGAGTGGAAGAGACTGCCCTGACCTGGTGCAACCACGGTCGCCCCAAGAGTAGGTTGAAGGTTGCGGGAACGTCCAAGACATGGAATTCAATGTTGTGTTGTCCTGGACCAACCTGGGTCTAAATTTTGACAGTCCCCATCACTTCCCTGCTAGTGTTGTCGTATGCTCTGATCACTTGAGTAGTCGGCACGAAGTCCGCAGGCTTCAACCCGATTGCATACGCTGTTCTGGTCGGGCAGACATTGATAGCAGACCCGGTATCAATAAGTACCACCGGTATCCACTTGTCTCTACATTCCACGGAAATGTAGAGGGGTTTGTTGTGATTTGTGCCCTCAGGCGGTAGTTCTTTGTCTGAAAAGGTTAATGCCGGGGAACCTCCTCCCGGAAAAACCAGCCCAACCAGCTGCTCTGGTGTAGTATCTATAGAGAGTTTGGACTTGTCCATGGCAGATAAGACAGCTTGTCTATGCACTCGCGATGCCATAAGCAGTCCCCAGATGGAGATGTCTGCTTGTATCTTCTTTAGCTATTTCAGCACAACTTCCTCTTCAATCTGCTTCTCCTTCTGTTTCTCCGCTTCTTTATCCTTCCCGGATGCCTCGGGTTGGTCTAGGTGCGGGGGCTTGAAGTACCGCCCGCTTCTTGTCATGTGATCAACCTCATCGAGGTACCAAGTGTCATCCGGTTGATTGTTTCCCCAGTCTTCGTCTGTGTGGGCAAGACATAAGTCATCGTCTTCCCACCACATTCCGCTGGCATTCAAAAGGCACCCGTCTGGTTCGGGCATGTTTGTGCTCACAGCACTTTCAGTCTGCATGCCCACAGCATCCTCTGTCCTTGTGCCCGCAGCACTTTCGATCCCTTCATGGATCTTGGCTTTTCCGGTTCTCTCAGAACCCTGTTGTTCCATCTGCGTCGGTGCAGTTTGTTGTTCAACCTTCACAATGCTTGTGTCCTGAGCGAAATTCTTCGTACCGGCGCTCTCCGGCAATATAACTTGACTTCCGGCCCTTCCGGCCACAGCTGATACTCTCGCCCCTGCCGGGCCCTGTTCTGGTTGGGATTCTCCCACTACATCTGGTTGATCATCGAGCCATCCAGTGGCCTCTGCCGATTCCTCATAGTCGAACCAGTTGATTACTGCGTCTCCTGATTCTTGGTCATCGAAAAATTGCAGGTTGGCAAAGTCCTCCTCCACAGCTGTCAGATCATCTACCCCTTGCCCAAATCCATCCCCCCGGATCACACACAGCTCTCCTGTCTCTGGTAATTCTATACCCAGCCCAATCTGGCTTGTTGATAAGATGTACTCACTTGGATCATAGGCTCCCCCAGCAAAACTCTGTTCAATTCCAGACTCAACAATCCCATTCTCTCCTGAAGTCTACCCTTCCCCATCTTCGATGGTCACCACGGTCGGCTCTGGTTGGGTTGTGGAGATGTCCAACATGCACAAGAAGTCAGTGCAGTCGGGGAGGAACACCTCCGGCTTGGGTAGATGGGTAGGAGTAATATAGATGCTAGGATCGTAAGACACGACCCCAGTCTGGATAAGGTTGACTCTTTTGGGAGGTGGAGTTTGGTTGTGTGTAGGGAGGGGGTTGGTTGTGACGTTGGGTTTTTCTGGTGGCAAAATCACATTTTTGTCGACGAGGTCTTGAATCTCGTGACGCAGCCTGAAACATTGGTCGGTATCATGACCATGATGCTGGTGATATGCACAGTACTTGGCTGGGTTGTGAGAGGGAGGGAGTGGATTCGGCAATGACCTCGGCTCTAGGGGTTTCAGATGCCCCTTTCTGATCAAGACCCCCAGAGCCTTAGACAAAGGCATGTATAGTGGGGTGAAGGTTCTTTGGCCTCTGGGGGGGTATTTGGAGGTTTGAGTATTGCTTCCGGATGCACCGGAGAAGGGTGTAGCTGCCATGGGCCTTGGAAGGGGAGGGGGAATGGTGGTGACCATACTGACCTCCGAAGCTCTTGCAGTTGCAGCGCCACTCGGGCCTGCATTGTTGTTACGGTTGAAAGTCCTCCTTGGTGGCTCCCTATCCTGGTCAATCATACCTTGTTTCATCGCGTCTTCGATTTGTACCCCCATCTCGTGTAAATATGAGAAAGTGGGAAAGGGGAGTACAATCATTTTCTGCATCAACTTTGGTTGGAGATTGCGCACAATTATCCAGATTTGGTCCTTATCAGTGGGCCTCAAAGTCATCATTGACGCCTTCGCCCTCCACCGGGTTACAAAATCTGAGAAAGTTTCCTTGGGCTCCTGCCTTGTCGTTTCGAGATCACGAGTTGTAATCTCGATCTGGGTGTTGTACGAATACTGTGCGACAAAGGCCTCAGCCATTTCATCCCAGTTTCTTTTTACCTCATCCTCTAACTTCGTGTACCAGATGGCGGCCACACCCGACATGGTTCGACCGAACAGTGAAAGTTTTTGTGGTCGGGTTAGGCCCATTGGCCGCAGGATGTCTGAGAATAGCCGAAGATGGACCATGGGGTCGCCGGACCCGTCGAAACAGTCAATTTGCGGCATCTTGAACCTATCAGGCAATGTCACGGCCACATCGGTATATCCGTCCTCGATATCCGGAATAGCCTTTACCCCTTGCGATTTCTTGAAGAGCTTTTCAAGCTTGCTCAGTTTCAGAGCTGTATGGTCAATCTCGAACTCGAAGGGAGAGTCCGGGTGGTTGGGTGTATGGGTCTTGGACAGTTGAGGCGGAAGCGGGGGCGGAGCTGGCCCCGTTGGAAGGTTCGTGTGCTCTTGTAGGTTCTGGATATTTGGCACAGTGTTCTGGGTGTTTGGCAGAGCGTTCTGGACGGTAGGTGCCTGCTCGGGTAATGGAGCCCCTGGCGGAGGAGGAACCTGATGTGAAGCAAATGCCGCATTCTGCTGTTGCAGTCTGGTAATCAGTTCGGCCTGTTGGGCCATGATCGCAGCCTGCTGTTTGGAGATTTCTGCTTGACGGGCGGCATTCTCTTGCATTTGTCTCATGCTCTCCTGCATCTGGCGCATTAGGGCTTCTATCCCTGATGTATTTTGCTGATCCATCCGACTAACTGGTATGTCTATTTCTATAGCAACAATCGAGACCTCAGCCCTATTGTCCTTTGATGGAGTAACCCACTGTTCTGACAACCTCTGTTCTGACACACTGCGCTTTCTCGGCTTTCTTCTGACAACGGGGGGTAGAGAATGAAACACTGGCTGTCCGTCGATTAGATCCTTGGATCGATTGAGTCGGCGACCTCGGGCCCAAAGTGCTTGGGGAATATCTACTGGGTTGGAAGCAATTGTGCTAGAACTGCCCCTAGTAAAAAGATAAATAAAGTAATAAGGAAATAAATAAACAGATAAACGGACAGCATAACAGCTTAAAATAAATGCATGACACACAGCCGAGCATAACAACACACGGTCGACAAGCTGAATACACACTGTCCTCAATCACTGATTATTATCCCCGAATCACTGTCCCCAAAGACTGAATCTGATAGCCGCAGATAACTGATTCTCAAATACTGACTGATGCCCGCAGGCCTGATACCCACAATACTGAACTGACGCCCGCAGGCCTGATGCCCAAACCCGGTAAACTGATACATGCATTCGTATGGAGACGCACCCCAAAAGCACATAACAAGTAAGTGAGAGCCAAAACACCCCTATGTTGGGGTAGGGTTTCCCTGTCCTATTTTGTCAGGAGCTAGGGTTTCACTACGCACGCAGCGGTTTCAAACAACCTATAAACAGGTAAGCAACCTGTCCTAGTTTGGAATGGTCACTATGGATCCGAATATGCACTAGGTCGAATGGTCAAAAAGGGTGCCCCGGTAAAACCGGGGTTTGTGTTCCCATACTGGCAGAGCCCACAACCGGTCAGCCTTATGGTCATGCCTTGACAAGACAAGCCTCCGGCAAACCGTTCAGGAATAGCAGAGAGCAAACACGGTGTCCTAGGCGCACCAATGCAAATGCAATGCAAAGAAACACACAAGTGTAGTCAAAAACAGATATCATGAGTTCGAGTCAAGTTCTCTAAATCCCCAGCAGAGTCGCCAGAAACTGTAGACGTCCCCGAACGCCCCGGGAGGGATGAGCTCCCGTTCTGTTCATTTGGGGTCACTACAGCTCAGGACTCTCAAATTGTCACGGTTCTTAATCTAAACCAAAGAGTCCAAATCCGGCAAATCGTTTTGAGAAAACAGATTTTTGAAAGAAGTGCCAAACATGGACTGTTTTGCCAGATACAGAGTCGCCACCTAACTATTTTATTTTGAGGGAAATTTAGGAAACCCTGACTCGTTTGCCTAAGGCCACGTGTCCGTCATCACCAAAGTTGCCTCGGCTCGGGAACTTGGGTACGATTGGGGAAGGTCACTTCGTGAGCACCCCCGCTCGCCCGATCAAAGATCGGCCTCTACTAACCATGATATCTAGTTTTGAAAACATTGTGTGTTCTTATTCCGGTTATTAGCCTAGGTTTACTATGTGATGCGCACAGTATACAAGTATAGACTGGATCGCCTGAATTGGAACAAAACATTTCATGTTTGTTTGTTTGAAAATGGTTTGATGGTGCTACTCGCAAGTAGGCTAAGACGTGGATTTGCCACCCTCGGGTGGGCTTAGAAAAGAAGTTTTGCCACTATCTAGTGGGCTTAAAACTCATAGTTGATGATTTGTTCCAATCCAAATAACCCAACCTTCACCCACAGGCATTCAGGCAGTTATATCACATAAGCAAATAGCCTCATGGTAAGCATACTATTCATGGCAGTCACTCACACGCATGCAAGGATGCTAAAGCATAAAACTTACCGAGTACTCCAAGCCAAAAAAGAAGCTAATTAGAAATCCATGCATGATCCTAATTATACAGAAATGCCTAATGCAACACATGCAGAAATGCAATTATAGCAGGCTCGACTATTCTAAACATGGCATATGAGATGCAACAGCTAACAAGTACTCAACTTGGAAATTGAAATACAAATACAGTTAGTATGATGCGCCGAGCCCGGTGCATGCAAAACAGATGAATGATGCAAACATGCTGTCACACTGTATGCTAATTGAAATATGCCCTAATCTAACCATCATAAGCAGGTAAATAAAAGGGAGAAAGACGCGGGGTTGGAAGACATACAACACACACACGCACACTTATTACAGTTGTGCCCTCGCACAGAGGGTCCGAATAAATAGTACAGTCCAAATAATACAGTCCAAATATATACAAATTTCTAATTAATTTACAAATTAACTAAGAAAAATAATAAACTGGCATGCAAGCCAGGGACTGCCTTGACTCTTCTTCAGATGATGGATGATGCATGTCTGGGCTGCCTTGCCCGGAAATCCACTGGGATGCCCCAATTAGCCTCTGTTTTACAATTATTCTTGAAAAGCGCGCCAAGCTCCGGAAGGTTGCTAATTCTTGATTTGCTGCAACAGAGAGCAGGAAAGGGGCATAGCAATGTATTTTCAAAAATGTATGCATGCCTCGATCTTCGTGCCACCAATCACGCATCTCGATGCATGATGGCTGAAGAGTCGAATTGTGCAACTCAATGTAGAATGAATGCACAGATAAACACAACAAGACCTAACTCCATCATGGATAGTCCGGAGTGTCGGTGACTGGGGAATTAGGACACGTTCCGTCACTCGGAGTACGAAACGTACCTCGTTTCCCGTGCTCGGGCTAACTCCTATCCCAAGCACAAAGCAATATGCATGATATGCATGAAATGAAACTAAGATACAACCTAGCATACACAATGCTATGAAATGGCATACACGATGCACGAGGTAACATGGCATACACAATGCGCTAACACACGGCCTAGCATACGCAATGCTATGAAATGAAATGGCATACACAATGCACAATGGACTTACACCAACACAAGTGGACCTCAGCCACACTCGCATAAGAGGCCATGAGATGAAAATGAGACACTCGAGATGCGTGCACGCATGCACGCAAACCGAGGACCGACCCTAAGGCACCAAATGCCACTCTAACAAGACATGGCAAGGCATGAAATATGATATGCAAACATGCAAATTTCAGCGCTAAAATATGCCCCAAAACAGCCCCGAATCATAAAAGCATGGCTCCCGATGCATGAAATGAAACCGAAATGCAAGATTAAGCACATGAAATGACTTGTAGCTACCTCAAGCATGCATTATTTGATGATGACATGTGAAGAAAGATTCAAGGAAGTCCCAAAATAAGCATGTTTACAGTTTTAAGCAAGGCTAAACAGCAAACACAAATAGGGCAAAACTAGCATGCAAAAATGGCCCTAAATGTGAGATAAAGAAGCAACTCACAGCTGCTGACTCCAAACAGATTAGGGCCCTTCAACAATGTTGGAGAGGGGCCCAAAATATGATGTTTTACAGTTTATGACAAACCACAAAAACCAACACAGGTATGGCTAAACCCTCATGCAAGAAATGGACCAAAAGATGGACAAAGAAGCAAGTAGTGGTTGCTGGCCTTAAACACAAAGGGCCCCTTCATCAATGTTGAAGAGGGGCCAAAAATAATTCTTTTACAGTTGATGGCCGGACCCAAAACAGTATGCAAATATGTTCAAAATGTTATGCAAAATGAGGCCAAAAAGAGAGATATAACACAAAGTATATAAAAGATGCCTCAAACCATGAAATACTCTTAATGAAACATGTAGATGGGGTCAAAATAAGGCTGTTTTAAGTTCGAACCAGAGCCGAAAAACAGAAGCTCAAGAGTCTAATGAATCATGCAAAAATGGAGCCAAAATAGAGATATAAAGGCAAGTGATGAATGGAGGCCCCAAACAGTAATGAGCCCTTCAACAATGTTGAAGAAGGGCTCAAAATAAGAAACTCTTCAGTTTATGACATGCCTCAAAACAGATTATACATAAGCCAAAAATACTACACAAGATAATGGCATACAAGAGGGGTAATTAAGCAAGTGAAACAAGGAGGCCTCAAACAGTGAGAGGCCCTTAAACAAAAGTGAAAAGGAGCTCAAAAAAATGCCACTTTCAGTTAGGGACGGAGCTCAAAACACTAAGCATGTATGGCTAAGAAATGATACAAGAATAAGCTCAAAAGAGTGGGAATGGTACTCACCCTTGAAGACCAATCTTTGGTAACTTCTTGGACCAAAATGCAGCACTCCTAAGCTCTGGAGAACACCCTCAAACTACTGGAATGGAGGATGGAAGGGTAGGGCTATGGGTTGGTGAAGAAATGGTGTAGGGCTAAGGGTGTTTTAGCTTGGAAAATATAGAGGGAGAGTGATATAATGCAAGGGCCTTAGAGGGAAATTTTGTAACCCTAATATCAGAGCTGGAGCCTTTGATATATAGGCAAAAAGGGGGGGAAAATGGGGGGAAAAAATGGCGGGAAAACCATCAAGTTTTCCCCCAAAAAGCAGCCCTCCGGATACAGAATTTGGGGGGAAAATGAATGCATTTCTGCACTGTAGATGATGTGAGGAAACTGGCCGGCCAGTTATCCAGGTTGCAGGTGGCCGGCCGGCTACTTCCCATGGCCGGCCGGCTAGGGGTCAAAAGGTTCAAGTGAGATCAATGGTCGGCCACCCCAAAAAGAGAGCCTCTGATGTGTGCACAACACAATCCTGTGGTTGAACACTGGAAAAAGTGAACCAAGAGAGAGAACAACCCACTTTTCAAAGGGGTTCAAAAGGGTCAACAACAATTACTGGCCGGCCACCAAATATTGGTGGCCTCCCAGGTGTGTACATCACAAATATGTGGTTTAGGGTTCAAGAAAATGGCCCAAGGGTATTCAACATTGGCTTTGAAGTGAGGAAAATCGGGCGACGGAGGGCGATGAAGGGATAAAGTTGGCTGACAGAAAAATTACTGGCCTCCCACCCTTCTACGGCCTTCTTACCAATAAAACAGAGGTCCCTGCCAAAAATAAACCAAAACCAATGCAGAATGAAGGTTCGGGGGCCGAAACGCGTAGTTCGGGGCCCCGAAAACGGGCTGTAAAGCACCGGGAATGGTGTTCGACCACGAAGTCGGTCTTTCAGACCACAGTGTCCCTCAAAAGGGAGCAAATAAGAAGTATGCCAAAAACCAGAGCAAATGGAGGTGGTTAAGCGGTCCCGAACCGAGGCACACGGCCAACGATTCCGAAAAACCGGGAACCGAACTCCAAACGGGCAAAAATGGCCTACGACCACAAAACGTAGCCTACGGCCACTGAGAGATGATCCACGGGACCTCTCCCTCCCTTCGCGAAGAGAAAACAGAGACAACAGAGCCTGGTTCGCAAGCCGAAGCAAAGCATGAAAGAGTCCGGAAGTCCGGAGGCAAGGCTCGCAGCCGAGACTCTGAAACCTCTGAACGAGCACGATATGCAACATCACCAAGCGCTCAATCGGTAACGTCTGAGTCTTAAGGTCGGTCAAAAATGGGGTGTCTACAACGATCAATCTCAAAGACAAAAACAATTAATAAATTCAAATAAATCCAATTTAGTGAATCATATAAATATTTAATTTTAAAAAAAAAAGAAGTGATATATATATATATATATATAGAGAGAGAGAGAGAGAGAGAGAAATGATGTTTCTGCAATTATATACACACCCAATGCAAAATGATGCCATGATGTTTCTGCAAATCATATTGACTAGAGCAAGTTCCATATCTTGAGAGTAATGGGAGATTGCAAACCCTCCAGGCTCCATCATTTCGTCTCTCCGCCATTCTCCTCCGCCTCCCGTCACAGCCCCCGTTTCTTTTCTTCACCTCCCCCTCCGCCTTAATCCGCTACTTCATGATGACTCATATCCTTTAAACCTTCTCTTTCTACTCAAATTCAGTAAATTTTTTTCTTCAAATTCCGTTTCTGATGGACAATTTTTTTATTTTTCCGATTCAAATTCTTTATTCGTTTCACATTCTAATTCATCAAATCGATTTTCAATTCTCAATTTTGATTGTATATAAATATGTGCATGTATATGTATATACTAGGGTGTAAGCCCACACGATGGATGTGCTATTAAATTTATAAAATATAAAATTTGATTTTGAGTTAGAAATATATTTAGTGTTTGTTGATCAAGTGGTAAGGATGTTATCCTTCAAACTCAAGATCTTAGGTTCAAATCTTAAGCACTTCACTTTATAATTTTTTTTTTCTTTTTTGATATAAAAAAAATCTACTTGACAAAAGAAGAGAGTAGGTTTTAAAAGATTAAAGTGAGTTGTTCACATATATAATAGTGTAGATGTTTCAATTTGATATGGGTTTAACGCTATAACTACAAGGATCGTGATTGCAAAAGAGCTCAGGCTCGAGGCACCGCCCTCAGTTCAATCTAAGCCACTCTAACACCGTCGTCGTCCTTTCTTCTCTACCTAAGACCACCACAGAACACCTTTATTCCTCCCTATTTTTCTCCACCATTGTTAGTCCAAGAGGAAAGAAGAAATAATAAATAAGAAACATAAAATTAAGGGGTAGTTTGAGATAATCTATATAAGTGTACTTTTTAATTAAAAAAGTGGAGAAAAAATATATGTTTAGGATAATTTTTTAACTTTTTACGCAAAGATGTGTAATAAAATATTATAGTAAAATCAAAGTGATCATTCTATCCTTACTGACTTTTTGATTTTTAACTTTTTGACTTTTGGGTATTTGAATTCTATTTTGCCCTCTAAGCTTCTCTCACAAACTTCTTCCAAATAATATGAATTTTTTTTTTTTAATAATTTTTAAACTTTTAAACTTTTATAGGTTATCCCAAATATCTATTAAGAGTATTAAAATCATTTTAAAATTTTAATAATTTAATTTTTAATTAAAAAAATGATTTTTTATACATGTCATGTACGCACCGTTAATTTTGACTGAAAACATCACTTTTTCATTTTGGTATTAATCGTGGGGGGTTTAATGTCACAAATGAAAGTCTAAGGGGCCATTGTGTTTTTTAGTCAAAGTAAGAGGGGGTAAAATGTAATTTACATAATTAGTGTTAATTACAAACTCTAATTTTTAATGAATTGAATAAAATATCAGCTAGTTATTTGATATGTTCGTTGAAAAAAATATTGTACAATATTTTAATATCAATTTCATCATAGACATTTTTAATGACATAAAAAAGTATCAAAAAAAATAACTCAAGATATCTTACTTTAATATATAAATTATTCTATAATTGTTATCCTTTTTAACTAAATGTCGATACAAAAAATATGCTATTTGTGTGGGCCTATTTTGTGAATGACAGCATGTGACCAAAATGATGCTGAAGTGTTAGCCGAGGTGCCACGTGGCATGGTCCTGACGCCGAGGTTATCTGCGGAGATGTCGGAATCCGGAGTAAGCAAATAAGGGACAAGAGTCCTAGAACAGGAGAGGATCTCAGTCTGATAAAGATAAAACTCTTAGGAAATTTATCTCTATCTAGTTGGGAATCCAAGATGAGCATTAAGTCAAAGTCCATTAAAACTAGGTTTCTACAAGGATCAGATTAGTGCTGGCTATAAAAATAACGCACCCTTGTGGGTTTAAGGTATGCTTTTTATACTCTGTCTAGTGAGTTAAGCACTATTGGCTATCTTTGAGAGATAATTACTGACTTGATCGTCGAAGTGCCTCCGTGTAGACGAACCACCGCCGGATTCTTATCTTTCTGTAAACAGGTTGTTCAGGCTTAATTTATTCTGCCAGTGTTCTTCTGTTGAGTTTCCCTGTTTAGTTGTGTGGTCAAAAATCAACACCTATAATTTGGCGCCGTCTGTGGGAATGTAAGGAGAATAGATAGCCAACGACGGGCAGAAAGAAAAGATCAACATCCCTAGTGGGAGTGGTAAGCATGACGATCTAAACATGGAGGAAGAAAACCATAATGAAGGAACGTGAAATCAGAATCTTGAGGAGAAAAACGTCAGCCAAGAGGGAGACCTACCAAAGAAAGAAGGCCGAGACGAGTACTATAACAAAAACGACCTCCAGGTATGGAAAGATAGATGTTTGAGGAGGGACGGCGAGATAAAAGGAATGGAAAACAAGTTGGCAGACCTACAATCGGTTGTCAACTTCATAATGCAGAACAACGTCATGCAACCACCATTTCCATTGAAGGACACGCCGATTCTAGCAGCCAAGAACGACGCCTAGAAAGGGGGGCAGAGAGCAGTCCCAGCGGCCCCTCAGCATGACAAGACAAAGGAGCATTCACATTGACCTTCCAGGGAAGTCGGGCGAGGAAAGTCAGTAAGAGAAGAGTCTCAGAAGACACCTCGTACAAAAGGAACCTATGTCAGGGAACATCGGCATGTTCAGGGAAATAAACTTTGTTTTGACATGGCTAATAAAGAGAAGTCCAAGAGGATTCATAACAACGTCGGGAGCAGCGCACCAAAAAGGCTGAAATCCATTGATAGTCGAGCTCCTGGTCAGACCAAGGAGGATTTGAAGGACTACCCCCAGAAGAAGTGGCAGAATGCCGGGGTCACATCTTCAGTCAAGAACACCATTCTCGATGGAGTTGGATAAATTTGAGGCCCTAAAAAGGTTCCATATGTCGAGGTTCCAGATATACGATGGTAAGTCTGACCTAAACTTTCACTTCGGCTTATATTTGAATTCGATGGCACTGTATACCGAAAACGAACCGTTGCTCTGCAAGGTGTACCTCTCATCCTTTAGAGAAATTGCATCGGATTGGTTTTACAAGTGGTCGAAAAAAACTGTGAAGAGTTGGGAAGGCCTGGCCGAGATGTTTGTGGTCCGGTTTGTTACAAATAAATTGCAGTCGTTGAGGGTGGACTCCCTAATGGCTCTGAAAATTGGCGAGCGTGAAAGCCTCAAGGCTTATGCTAAGAGGTATTACGAGGTATTCAACCGAATACCAGGATGCAACCAAGAGTTAGCGGTCGTGTCTATTAAGAACGGCCTGGAGGATGACTGCATGCTGCGAAAGTCACTGGCAAAGACTTTACCAAAGAGTATGAAGGAGCTCATGGCAAGGATCAAGGCCGAGGTAATATAAATTTTACTAGACAAGAAACATGACTGAAGGCTGCACAGGCAATCACCATTGTGTTTCGGATCTCGATTTATAAATTTCTAGAAAGGATTAGGAACAAACCGTATTATAGAGCACTAGAGAAGATTCCTCGCGAATTTATGGGAAGAAGCCTTGGGAAGCACTATGCCTACCACAATGAGGATGGGCACCTGACTCAGGGGTGCAGAGCCCTGAAGACGTATTCGGAAGATCTGGTTAGACAAGGTTACTTAAGGGACCTAGTAGATGAGGTCAGAACGAGGGAAGAGCAGGCAAGGCCGCCCCAAACACTGGCAGCACCACCTCCACCAGCACCACAACCATAAGCAGATGGACCTTGAGTGATCAATATGATTCACTCAAGGGTCAATGAGAAGGAGGTGCATGGAGAGACTCAGAGGGTGAAACACTTACAACATGTGTATCAGGTCTAATAAAAGAGGCCTAAAACAGACGAGTACCAAGGACTAATGGTATCCTTTATTGAAGCAGACCTAGACATGGTGCAGTATCCACACAACGATACTCTGGTAGTAACCCTTAAGATTGGAGAATGCCAGGTAAGACGCATTCTAATTGACCAAGGAAGCTCTTGTGACATCATGTATGTCAGATGTTACAAGGAGCTCGGCCTCCACTGAGATGATTTGGAGCAGTTCGACACCCCGATGGTCGGGTTCAATGGAACGCCGACATGGCCCCTGAGAGTAATAAATTTGAAGGTGTAGGTAGGCACCAAGAAGGTAAGCACAGAGCTCACAGTAATTGACACCATCTCCCCTTACAATGTTATCTTAGAGAGGCCATGCTTGCACGCAGTAAAGGCTGTTCCCTCAACCTGCACCAGCTGTTGCAGTTCCCAACAGAGCATGAAATTGAAGAGATCAGAGGGGATCAAGTGTAGGCAAAGAATTGCTTCATGGCAGCAATGAAATCCACCTGCAACGTGCGACAAGCAGAAACAGTAGAGATTGAGGATGAGGACATAGAGATCCTGGATGACGTCGGCAAAGAGTCGACCGACAAAAGCGAGGAAGCCTTAAAGAAGATCCTGGTCCAACAAGGGATGAAGAGCGTTTCTTCCTTCTTGGCTCAGGCTTGGCCGAGGAAGAGAAGAATGAGTTAGATTCATTCTTGCGAGCAAATATAGAACTGTTTGCCTGGACGCCATACGAGATGCTTGGCATTGATCCCAAGGTCACTTGCATAAACTAAAAGTAGACAGGTCGACTAAACCTGTCATTCAGTGAGCAATGAGGCTAACGTTGGTTCATGTGAAGACAACAGAGGAGGAAATGAACAAATTATTGGAGGCCAGAGCCATTCGGGAGGTAAACTACCCAACTTGGTTTTCAAACACAGTTGTTGTAAAAAAGAAAAATGAGAAGTAGAGGGTCTGCGTGGACTTCACCAGCCTGAATAAGGCTTGTCCCAAAGACAATTTCCCACTTCCCAAGATCGGTCAATTAGTGGATGCCACTTCAGGGCATGGAAGGATGAGCTTTCTGGACGCTTACAAGGGATACCATCAGATAGCAATGTACCCCCCTAATGAGTAGAAGACTGCATTTATCACTCCAAAAGGGTTGTATTACTACAGAATGATGCATTTCGGGTTGAAAAATGCAGGAGCAACCTACCAGAGGTTGGTAACCAAGATGTTCAGACACCTGATTGGCAAAATAGTAGAAGTGTACATTGATGACATGGTCGTGAAAACCAAAGAACCTGATAATCACCTGGCCAACTTAAAAACAGCGTTTGATATCCTTAGAACATATCAGCTCCGACTCAATGCTTCGAAATGCGTATTTGGAGTTGGGTCTAGAGTAAGTTCTTGGGATACTTGATTACCAGAAGGGGCATTGAAGCAAACCCAGATCAAATCAAGGCTATCCTGGACTTGAAAAGCCCAACGTCGGCAAAACAAGTGCAGATGTTAACAAGAAGGGCCATAACCCTGAATGGGTTTATAAGCAGAAGCTCAGATAAATGTAAACTATTTTTCAGTTTATTGAAGAAGGCCACAGATTTTTTATAGACAGAGAAATGCGAAGTCGCCTTGGCCGACTTGAAGAAATACCTGACTACAGCTCCAGTTCTGTCAAATCCAGTACCTAGAAAGGAGTTATTTTTATACTTGGTCGTTTTAGAGCATGTAGTAAGTGCAGTGATAATCAAAGAAGAGAAAGGAGATCAAAGGGCAGTGTACTATGTAAGTAAAACCTTAGCAAGTGCAGAGGCCAAGTACTTATCCTTAGAAAATTTAACACTAGCCTTGGTGATGGCTTTAAAAAAACTGAATCATTACTTCCAAGCCCACAAGATTGTGGAATTGACTGAGCACCCCTTGAAGTCCCTGCTGCAACAAGGAGATCTGACAAGCAGGGTAGCCAGATGGGTAGTAGTGTTGGGCCAATATGATTTAGAGTTTAAATCCAGAACGCAATCAAAGGCCAGGTTCTAGCCAACTTTGTGGCCGAGTTCACACTCGGTGCCATCCCACGTCGAGCTCCGGTGAGCCGCTGCTTAGGATGTCCAGTGGAACAAGAAGAGACCTAGCTAGGAATGAAAAATCCCACAATAGAGCAAAAGAAAGAAGAAAAACCCAAGCCCTGTGATATTTACATCGGCAACTCCTTCTGCCTGTTTGTTGATGGAAGTTCAAATCGTCAAAGGAGCGGGGACAGAAGTGGTGTTGGTATCACCAGATGAGCAAATGTTAGAACAGTCTATTCATTTGGGGTTCAAGGCCTCAAACAATGAAGCAGAATATGAGGTACTAATCGCAAGGTTGAAGTTAGCAGCAGTAATGGAAGCTGACGAAGTGGTAGTCTTTTGTGACTCCTAACTTATTGTGAACTAGGCAACAGACGAATATGTAGCCCGAGATAAAAGAATGATAGCCTATGTCAAAAGAAGTTGTTAGGCTGCTAGCCTTGTTTCAGAATTGCCGACTACAGTAGGTCAGTCGAGATGACAACAACCATGCCGACGCCTTGGCTAACTTGGCTAGTGCCATGAAATCAGGAGAGGTAAGGACAATAATGGTTGATTATTTGTCAGGCCAAGGGTGGAATCACTAATCATAGAGTATGAAGCAATGTGTGTGGAGATGAGTCCAAGTTGGATGGATGCAATAGTGATATTCCTTAGGGACGGCAAGTTATCGAATAATTGCAAAGAGGCGCACAAGATCAGACTGAAGTCGGCAAGGTTTAGCTTAACAGTAGAAGGACATCTCTACAGAATGTCTTTTACTGGCCCCCTTTTGAGGTGTGTGCACCCCTCCCAGGTTGAAGACTTCTTGTATGAAATACATGAAGGGGTATGTGGCTGCCATGCTGAGAGTGGATCACTTGCTCATAGGGCCATTACTTAGGGGTACTGGTAGCCCTACATGCAGAAGGATGCTGAAGCCTACGTCAAAAAGTGCGAAAAGTGTCAGAAGTTTGCACCTTTGATACATCAACCAGTAGCAGATTTGAACCCAGTGTCCAGCTCTTGCCCATTTGCCCAGTGAAGCATGGATCTTGTTGGATAATTGCCTTAAGCAACTGGGCAAAGAAAGTTTCTGCTGGTAGCAACTGATTATTTCACAAAGTGGGTAGAAGTTGAACCCCTTACGAAGATTCAAGCTATTGATGTAAAGAACTTTATATGGAAGAACATCATTACCAAGTTTGGGATCCCAAGAGCAATAATAGCAGACAATGGTACACAATTTGACAGTAAACTAATCAAAAGTTTCTGTGCAAAGTACAAAATTAAGAACTACTACTTTACTCCAAGTTTCCCTCAAAGTAATGGTCAGGCAGAAGCATCCAATAAGACTATCTTGGATGGGATCAAAAAGAGACTGAAAGTAGCAAAGAAAAAATGAGTGGAGGAGTTGCCCAATGTACTCTGGACATATCAGACTACGCCAAGAAGATCAATTGGGGAATCTCGGTTTGCCATGGCTTGTGACACTGAAGCGGTTATCTCACTAGAAGTCGGCATTACAGGGATCAGAACCCATGGAGTGGAAAATGGTACTAATGAGGCATTTCTAGCCTGAGATCTATTAGAGGAAAAGAAAAAGAAAGCAGCAATTCGGCTTGGGGCATACCAGCAACAACTTGCAAATGCTTACAACAAGAAAGTCAACCTAAAAGAGTTCAAAGTGGGGGACCTTGTGCTGAGGAAAGTGATCGACAACAAGAAGGATTCTAGGGAGGGTAAGTTAAGCCCAAATTGGGAGGGGCCTTATAGAATCATCTCAGTCGCCGACAATGGGGAATATCGGCTTGAGGACAGTGATGGCAAAAAGTTGCCAAGACCCTAGAACACTTGCAACTTGAGGTTTTTCTATCATTAGATTTTTGTTTTTTCAAAGTTTATGTCATAATTTTATCAGCCGAGGTAGTAACAAAATTTTAGTTTGATGAATTTGAAATTTGTGTGAAAGGACTAACCGACCTCATGGCGATGTTTCTAAATGAAACATGACGAATAACTTAGACTTATTATATGACAGAGTTGAATTATACTTGCATATAATAGAGTTGAACTAAGTTGGCGATGTTTCTAAGTGAAACATGACGAATAACTTAGACTTATTATCTGGCAGAGTTGAATTATACTTGCATGTAATAGAGTTGAACTAAGTTGACGATGTTTCTAAGTGAAACATGACGAATAACTTAGACTTATTATATGGCAGAGTTGAATTATACTTGCATATAATAGAGTTAAACTAAGTTAGCGATGTTTATGAGTGAAACATGACGAATAACTTAGACTTATTATATGTCAGAGTTGAATTATACTTGCATATAATAGAATTGAACTAAGTTGGCAATGTTTCTGAATGAAACATTAAGAATAACTTAGACTCATTACATGGCAGAGTTGAATTATACTTGCATATAATGGCGTTGAACTAAGTTGAAATTAACCTGGACTTGCCATATCGGCAAAGTCAAACTCAAAAGAGAACTAAGTTTATTAACAGAGAAACCAAGGTTGAAACACCTCAGGAAATCTTTGTTTGAATTTGACTCCGACAAAAGACCATAGACACATGCTTAATGTGAACTTAAGTGGAACTTAGGTTCACATTAGGGGGCAGGGAGTAGGAATGATAAATAAACCTGAGAGCTTGGCACTTGTTGGAATTTTTAGAATGGGCTTAACACTTGTTGAAGTTTCAAAAAAAATTACAAGTTGGAGTTGGCCGAGGTAATTATGAATGGAGTATTCAAGATACGTATTACCCAAGGTAATCAACCGGGTTATCAAAGCTCGGAAAGGGTGAAGTCTTAATAGAAGACAGCATATGGAAGTAAACAAACAGTGCTTGACTGAATAACACTTGTAAAAATATTTTTATGTTTTTAAATGCTATCCAAGGCATTCCAATTATTGGCTAAGGCAAACAGTCAAGGATTGTATTCGAGGTATTATACCTCGGAGTTATTATACAGCTAAGGTATACTTTGAAGAAATGAAAAAATATTCTAAGTATGGAAGCAGTAAACACGCATAGAAGAAAGGAAGGCATATATTCAACACTTGGAAGAAAGACTTGCATTCAGAAGATGGAACTTGTTCACAGGCAAAAAGGCACTTCAGCCTGGCAAAAAGACTACTTGTTCGGATACAAAAGAAGACACATCAGCCAAATTGAAACTTACAATTGTTCAGACAAAAAGTACAATTAAAAGAAAAAAAGTTCAGATGAAAAGAAAAAGAAAATTCTAAGTATTGGAGACATGGGCACTGGTTTCTGATTGCTCAACCTCTTCCTTCTCAACCGTTATCTCGACATCATTTTCCAGCAAGGTCTGGTCCAAGCTCTTCTCGGCCGCTTGGACCTTGGCCTCAGAAGTTGTTTGTTTGGGGGAGGGTGCCTTGGAAACCAACTCCTCCTCTTCATCATGAATCAAGTCTATGACTTGATCGTTTAAAGTTGAGGACTTGACCCCAGTAGCAATTTCCTCATTGTCAGCATCATTAGCCTCGAATTACTCATCGTCGGCCTTATCCTCTGAATCCTTGGGAGTTTGAGGGAACGGCAGCTTGAGTTGATTAGTATCACGGAAAGGAGAGTCCACAGGGACAGACAGTTTGTCTAGGGCCGCTGACCAGCCGAGAAGAAAGCCTCGGTTACAGGCTTGGGTAACTTGGGCCTTGTATGCATCACGAACAGCAGCCTACCCCTCCAAGAAAGCCTTCTCATCGGCGGCTTTGATTTCGGCCTCCTTCGTGGCCAAGGCATCCTGAAGCTCTGATTTGGCTTTGGCGATTTTTGCTTCAGCCTCCTTGGCCTAGGCTTTGAGAACCTCAACCATGGCCTCGGCAGCCTCCGCATTCTCCTCGGCTTGATCTTGAGTCTGTCTGGCAACCTTGGCTTGATCCAGCAACATCTTCATTTTTGCCTTAGTGTTATTAAGGGAGGCGAGGAAGCTAGCAGCCTCTTTAGTCTTGCGGACCAATTCTTTCTTCATGTCCTCGGCTTTCACTGTAAAGGAATGAGCGTGTGTAAATGTCCTCGAACGTCCCGGGAGGAAATCCCCCCCGTTTTGTTCATTGGGCTCACTACAGTTCAGGACTCGAAGTCACGGTCCTGTATCTAATCTCGCAGAGTGCAATGCAAGACCGATGAATCATCAAAGAGTCCAAATCCGGCAAATCATTTTTGAAAATAGATATTTTGAAAGAAGTACCAAGCATGGACTGCTTTGCTAGATACAGAGTCGCCACCTAAATATTTTATTTTGAAAAATTTAGGAAACCTTGACTCGTTGCCTAAGGCCACGTGTCCGTCATCACCAAAGTTACCTCGGCTCGGGAACTTGGGTATGATTGGGGAAGGTCACTTCGTGAGCACCCCTGCTCGCCCGATCAAAGATCAGCCTCTACTAACCATGATATCTGGTTTTGAGAACATTATGCGTTCTTATTCCGGTTATTAGCCTAGATTTACTATGTGATGCGCACAGCATACAAGTATAGACTGGATCGCCTGAATCGGAATGAAACATCTCATGTTTATTTTTTAAAGCAGTTTGCTACTTGCAAGTAGGCTAAAATGTGAATTTGCCACCCTCAGGTGGGCTTAGAAAACAAGGTGATTTGTCACTATCTAGTGGGCTTAAAACTCACAATTGATGAATTGTTTCAATCCAAATAACCCAACCTTCACCTACAGGCATTCAGGCAGTTATATCACATAAGCACATAGCCTCATGGTAAGCATGCAATCATGGCAGTCACTCACATGCATGTAAGGATGCTAAAGCATAAAACTTACCGAGTACTCCAAGCCAAAACAAAAACTATGTTAGAAATCCTGCATGATCCTCGATATACAGAAATGCTTAATGCAACACATGCGAAATGCAACTATAGTAGGCTCAGCTATTCTAAGAATGGCATGTGAAATGCTACAACTAACAAGTATTCAACTTGGAATTGAAATACAAATGCAGTTAGTATGATTCGCCGAGCCCGGTGCATGCAAGACAGATGAATGATGCAAACATGCAAGCATAAGTATGCTAATTGAAACATGCCCTAATCTAACCATCATAAGCAGGTAAATAAAAGGGAGAAAGACGTGGGGTTGGAAGACATACATCACCCACACACACACTTATTACAGTTGTGCCCTCGCTCGGAGGGTCCGAATAAATAATACAGTCCGAAATGAATAATGAATTATAGCTAATTATTACACATCCACTAACTAACTAACAAATTAGCTAAGTAAGCTATAAACTGGCATGCAAATGGACTGCCCCGGCTCTGTTTTGGATGACAATGAATGCATGCATGCTCGATGCGCTTTGTCGGTAAATTCCATCGCGATGCCTTGTCATGCCATTGTTTGCAGCTGATTTCAGAAACTTACACAAAGCTCCAGGAGGCTGAAACTCCACCTGGGGAAGGCTGCCGACCAGCTCTTGGCTTGGGAAACACCTGCTAACCACCCCTCATGGTGAAAACCAAAAAAGGTGGTCGGCCTACCAGAAAACCTGGTCGGCCGACCACTTTTTGCCCCTGGACTCTGGTTTTTCTGCAACAAAGGCAAGAAAGAGAGAAAACAATGTATTTTCAACATATGTGTGCGCGACCACTCCTCCCCGTCCTTGCACAAGCTCTAGGGAGTGTGGCCCTTGATTCTCGAGCCACCAATCACGCATCTCGATACATGATGGTCGAGAGACAAAATTGCACGTTTTAATATGACATGAATGCGGGTATGAACATATGAAGCCAATAATTCTATCATAGATAATCAAGAACGTCGGAGACCGGGAATCGAGACACGTTTCGTCACTTGGAGTACGAAACGCCCCTCGCTTCCCGTGCTTGAACTAAACCCTATTCCAAGCACCATGCAAATGGAATGGCATGCACAATGCAACTAACATGCAACCTAGCATACGCAATGCTCTGTACTAAAATGACATACACAATGCGCGTGATGTAACATGGCATACACAATACTCTAAGATGCAACCTAGCATACGCAATGTTATGGATTGAAATGGCATACACAATGCATGATGGACTTACACCAACATGAGTGGACCTCAGCCACACTCACATCAGTGGCCATTTGATGAAAATGAGACGATCGAAATGTATGTACGCATACCGAGGACCAAACCTAAGACATCAAATGCCACTCTACCAAAGTATGGAAAGGGATGAAAGATGGCCTATGAACATGTAATTTCCAGCACTAAAACATATGCTAAATGGTCCCAAAACATGGAAATATGGCACCTGATGCATGGAATAAGCCCCGAAACTCAAAACTAGGTACATGTATTGAACCACAAGTATACAAAGCAAGCATTATTTGATCATGAAGTCAAAAGACAGAGCCAAGGCAGTCTCAAAACATGCACATTTCTAGTTTAGAGCATGGCCAAAAGATGCTAACATGATGGACTAAAATAGCATGCAACATTGGCTAGCAAACATGGTTTACATGGCATGTATATGAAGCAAATGAGAACTCATCAAACCAGCCAAAAATAGTGAATAAAACATCTTAAAATATGCCCAAATAATCACTGAAATGCAGCCAATGCATGCAAAAATGATGGGCTTCTTTGGACGGCCTTGCAAGGGGTTGTTAAGCACATACAAGAGAGACACTTAGCATGGAAAAACCAACTCTGGAAATAGATTATGACAGCCCTAAAACTCACCAAATAGGCCCTGAAATCAGTTTAGGAAACATACAAAGAAAGGCTCCTTTGAAGAGCCTTGGATGGGATTGCTCTACACATACATTGTAGGTATAAAATATGGCCAAAAGGGCCTTGGACAGAGCCAAGGCAGACCCCAAAACTCATAGAATGAGGCCTGAAACAAGACTTTGATGCATGCAAAATAGGGTCCCTTTGGAAGGCCCAAAAGACCACCAAACAAGACAAGGAGAGAGGGGGTCACCCCCCTCTAATTTTGGCCCTAAAAAATACATCTAAGCCACTAAAAATCCACTGGATTTCAGTGGCTAAGAGGCCAAACCATGGCCAATGCAAGTGCTCTAATGCATAGCCTTAATCATGAAGAGATGAAGCATGCATAGGGGGAAGATGACCCCAAAAAGAAATGGGACCTTAACCAAACTTGAATAGGATGTCAAAAAAAGACTTTTTCCAATTTATAGAAAATCTCGAAAATGCTCACAAGTAAGGCTAAAATAGGATGCAAAAATAGTCCTAAAAGAGAGATTGAACAAACAAGGAAGTAAATGACTTCAAACAGTAAAGTACCCTTAAACAAAGTTGAAGAGGGGCTCAAAATAAGTCACTTTAAAGTTTATAGAAAATCTTGAAAGTGCTCACAAGTAGGACTAAGATATGATGCAAAATAGGCCTACAAAGAGGGGTAAAGCATGCAAGGGTATAGGAGGCCTCAAACAGAAAAGTGTCCTTATACAATCTTCAATAGGAGCTCAAAATATGACACTTTTCAATTTATGACAAAGTCCAGAAATGCTTTCAAGTATGGCAAAAATAAGGAGCAAAATGAAGACCAAAAGAGGGAAAGAGTATGTTACCCTTGTAGCCAAGAACTCCAGCAGCAAAAGGGGTCCAAACTCTGAGCTAAAACCAGATTTTGGAGCTCAAAATGATCCTCAACGAACCTCATCCCAATGGTAGTTGAGTTTGATCAAGGGTGCTTAGGCAAAGGAGAGGTATATCTCCAAGTATAGCTCTTGCTATGCACACAAGGGCAAGAGAATGAGAGAGAGGCAGAGGTTTTAGGTCTAGAAGTTGTAGAGAGAGAGAGACTTTTTTTAGAGTGAGAAGCTCCCAAGCTTCTCCAAGAAGTTCCTTTTTTGAAAAATGGGAGATATAACATCATATATAGCAAAAAGGAGAGTTGGCTCGAAAATATCTGATTATAGGACAGCTGGAGGGTGTGGAAGACAGCTGGAGGGAAAATATCTATCAATTTTGAGCTTTCTGGGCATAAGTGGTCGGCCGGCCGCCTTTCCTGGTTGGCCTGCTACTTTTCCTGGTCGGCCGACCACTTTTTCAGGAGAGGGTGGTCGGCCAGCCACCTTTTCTGGTCGGCCTGCTACTTTAGAAAAATTCTGCTTTCCAGGTCCAACTTCAAATAGCTATAAATCCTCCTTATGAACTCCTTTTTAGGTCATTATTATGTCCAAATTGAAGCCCTGGAAGTTATCTTTCCAATGGCGCCAACCTTGCATCAAAATTCATCTTGTGCAAAAAGTTATGCCTTTTTTGGTGAAGCCGCGCAGATTCGGTTCAACCAGATTCATGCCGAACTTTCTTTTAAACTAGTTTTCTTATCTCCTTTCCTCTTTTCTTCAACTCCAAACCCCTAAGCAAAGTGTTTTGAAATATTTTTCAAAGATTTCATCTCTCTTTCATTCATTTCTACTTTGTCCTTGCTCGGTTTATTGAAAAGCGCAACATTTGACAAAATGCGAGCCTCGGAACATCGTAAAAATTTTATTTCAAAAACGTTTTGAAAGAGAGGATTTTAAGGTCTAAAATATTTTGATCAAGATTGTTTTGGTCCAAAAAAGGGTATGAAGTTGAGATTGACTCTCTCCTTACCGAAGAAACTGAACCTTTCCTCTACACACCTTTCTCCACCATGTAAACCATTAGTCACGTCCAACTCTTAAGGGCGGTCAAAAATGCGGTGTCTACAGCGTGCTAGATCACTTGAGAAGAAAATGAATGAACAATTTAGTAGACCTTTGAAGTATAGAACAAAACTTGAAGTAAACAACTAAGAGTTTCAAGTGTTGAGAACTTAACAGGACAGAGTGTTGCATTATCAAAGCAAAGTTTTTCGTACCCCGAGATCTCAGCCATATGATTTAGATCAGTTGGGAGAAGAACGACGGTGGAAAGAGCGACGCCGACGTCAATATTATCAATAGCACTGTCACCAGCCTTGACTGGTTGGTCCCCAATCGTGATGTCAGGAGCCCAAGGATCATCGATTTTAAAGGCACTTGGGCTTGCGGCCGACTGGGACTTCAACTTTGTCACGACCCAAACCCGCCTCTATGGTTAAGGCCATAACCGGCCAGTAATCACGAGATTACCTACGGCCTCAAACCAAATAAAACAAAACTCACCAGAGTGAAGGGGCCAAACGGAAACAAATTTAAAACTTTGTCCATAGAGCCGTGCTTATATGCACATCATAACATTCCATACATACATATGTTAATAACTCACAACAGAAAGTATAGTAACATTATACAGACAGGATCATTCAAATCTAAGTCAGCCAAAACAAAGCTATATACAGACGTACACCAAAGTCCTCGCCAACATGACAAAATAACATAGAATAGCAGAAGGGCGAAGACGTGTCTCGTGCGTGAGACGCAAGGGCTGACTCTTCAAAACCTTAGTTGTTCCACACAGACTTCACTGGGGCTGGGTTTGGACTTCTCTTGGCTCACCTACAAACACATGAATGAGCGTGAGCGAAAGCCCAGTGAATAATATCAAATAAAGAATACACATTGGAACAATATACATCAAACGGCCTTGGGCCCAATTTATATTTCTACTAATACATACATACACAGACATATGTAAGTTAAGTAACTGCGATTCCAAACACATCATATGGCCTTGGGCCCAATTCATTAGTGTTAAACGGTTATTCGTGTCAAATTGTTATTCGTGTCAAACTGGCCTTTGGCCTTTTCAAACTTCCATCTCAAACTGGCCTTTAGGCATACAAACTTTCATTTATGTCAATCTGGCCTCTGGCCCATTCATGCATGTCAAACTGGCCTTTGGCCCATTCATGCATGTCAAATTTTCATTTGTGTCAAAACGGCCTTTGGCCCAACCATTTATGTCAATCGGCCTCCGGCCCAATCATTCATATCAATCAGCCTCCGGCCCAATCATTCATATCAATCGGCCTTCGACCCAATCATTCATGTTAATCGGCCTTCGGCCCAATCATTTATTCTTGTCAAAACGGCCTTCGGCCCATTCATTCATGTCAAAACGACCTTTGGCCCATTCATTAATGTCAAAACAGCCTTCGGCCCATTCATTCATTCTTATCAAAACGGCCTCTGGCCCATGCATTTATTCTTATCAAAACGGCCTCTGGCCTATACATTTATTCTTATCAAAACGGCCTTTGGCCCATTCATTTATTCTAACAATCATTGTCCACCAAACGAATCAATGAACTTATAAGACTTACATAAAAGTAAGCAATTTGGACAACAACATAATTCAGATATCTTTGTTAAGATATTACTCACAGTGATCGGCTCGTGGATTTGCCCTGGAGCTTGACCCTACACATCATATAACATATATGGGTCACAAACGATTCAATCCGTTCTTTAATTCACATATTCCTCTTTAGGCTTCATTCTTATCTCTTTAACTCAATTACAATGCTTAATGCATGCCTAAGAGTGCTTGCAAGTGAAAGAGAACGGAAAACGAAACACAGAACGATCACACAGAATTTTCAGAAGCAGGGTCCCCGCTCGAGCGGACCCATGAGGTTTGCAAAAGTACTGGTTATGTTATTTTTACACTCGAGCGTGGAACTTGGACGCTCGAGCGGAAGTCCATCTTACATAGCTCCCCGCTCGAGCGGATATCATGGTCTGTAGAAAATACTAGGAGCACGAAATTCACACTCGAGCGGCGGTTTCCCTGCTCGAGCAGACATCAAACTTTCTGGAAATTCCAGAACTGTTCTTGGAGTTCAATTTTGATGTTCAAGGGTCTCATCTCATGATTTCAGTCCCAAAAACATATAAACACATTATATTACAACATATTGAAGCTCAATTCCCATGAATCAATCACATGCAAACCCAAATTATACCAAACTTACTTCCAATACATTAAATTCATGCATTTAAGCTTCATATTCTCATCAATCATGCATGCATGTCAATTCTTGACTCCATTTCTATTTCAAATGGTACAAATGGTGCTTATAACCATGAAACTCAACAAAACTATGCTTGCATGTATGATTCAACACTCATATTTCCATATTCAACTTAATACATGCTTGGTTATGTAAAAATCATGGTGATCCTATACATGCATGTGCACATTAACTTCAAATTCATCAATTATAGCACAACTCTTGTTCTTGATCACCAATTAATCTTTAATTCACAAAATCACAAGTTCAAACTCATGAATTTACTCACCCAGGAGCTTTATCTTCTAAGCTTATGCTTAATTCTTGAGTGTAGCTTCAAAATTACCAACTTCCTTAGCAAATCTCTACCTTGAGCCTCTTCTCTCACTAAAATTCGGCCCCTCCCTCTCTTTAGAGCATAATGGCAGACGTTGGTCTCAAAAGGAAACAAAATGAGAGTGTAATGGTCTTAAGAAGAGCTCCCTTGGTTACATTATTTTAATATAAAGTAATTGAGCACTAATTCATCAAATTCAATCTGATTAATTTGATCCAAATCAATTTCTAATTAAAGTTCACCGCAAGCTCTAAAAATTAAGCTAATCACAATGGCGTAATCAATTTCGGGTTTTGTGGCCGATAAGGCCGTCAATTTAATTCCCAAAGCAGATAAGCAAACAGATATTCCTACGGTGAACAGATAGAAATTCAAAATCTCTCATTTTTACATAATGGCACACAAAATCATATTAAACATATAATCAAACTCATAATAAGGACCCATTAGCATGATACCGAACAGGGTTATCACAGGCTTCTTCGATCGCGAGGTGTTGGTTGGCTGGTCCTTAGCAGGCCTCTTCTTGCCGTTAGAGGCACTTTTTCAACCTCGGCCAATTTTGAGATTGACACTGTATCATCAATATCAACTTGGGTAACTGGGGCCTTTGACTTAGCCCTTTTTACCTTTTTTGGTTTTTGCTTAGACTGGGATTCTAATAGAGAAGACTGAACGGAAACAACTCCTGGAAGATCGGCCAAGAGATCCTCCACAACGACTTTGCTATGGCCCATTTCTTCAGCGATTGCGACAATGGTAATTTTGGTACCAAAATGAATTACTGGTAGAGCAATTTGTGGGTTTGCTGGGTCAAGTGCTGATTCTTCAGAATCTCGTCATATGCGGCTTTGGGTTCTGCCAGCAGGGACATTTGGTAGAGCTCGACGTCGGTGTCGGCGTTAGCATTGTGATATCGGGATGAGTTGGGGGGCAGAGATTGATGACAGCTCAACAAGATCAGAAGAGGGAGCCTGATCAATTCTTGGTGAGGAAGTGACTGGAGCGGTTGAGGCAGATGGTGGAGTTAAACATCTGCGAGTTAGACATCTGCAAGCGATGTCGGGCAAAGCTGACTTGTACATTGGGATGTAATTGAGTAGTAAAGGGGCTTTGCACTTGTTGATGGGCAGACCAAGAAGCATTTTCAAGTCCTTACTGGGAAAAAAGTTTGCCAGAAGTCCTTCGCTAGCTGAAGAAGAGCTGCAAAAAAGAACAAAAAAGGCAAAAGTATTCAGACGAAGATATATAAGTTGACAAGTCCTAACATAAATGTGATTAAAAGAATGACTCAGTTCTTACCATCAGCCTCTTTAAACACCGTTCGGCGTAGAGGGAAGAGATGAAGATCATCATCAGGAGCAAACTCTAAGTTGCCCGAGATGATGAGACTTTAGGCCACACATGGTGTAACAATACTGAATGTCGGCTAATGTTATCCTAGCGTTTTCTCGGCGAGCTAGGGCAATTATACCATTAATAACCTTGTAGGAACTGATGGCTAGCTGTATCGGGTTGAGTTTATAGTAATGAAGGATTTCCTTGAAGAGAATATCTAAGGGAAGCCAAAGTCTGCATTCTATGAAGGCCACAACGGGGAAGGGCATGAAGTCTCCATCTGGCATGATTGAGTCCTCCTTCCCGGCTAACCTAATCTAGACGTCGGCGGGGATAGAAAACTCTCTCTTAAAATATTCGAGTTTTTCTGGGTTGTCAACCCTCCATCTGAACATACCCATTATCTCGGGGTAAAGGGTTTGATCGATAGGGTAATGGTTATAGGTTTGAACACTCCATCTGGCATGATGGAGTCCTCCTTCCCGGCTAACCTAATCTGGACGTCGGCGGGGTAGAAAACTCTCTCTTAAAATATTCGAGTTTTTCTGGGTTGTCAACCCTTCATCTGAACATACCCATTATCTCGGGGTAAAGGGTTTGATTGATAGGGTAATGGTTATAGGTTTGAACACCTCAGCTAAAGCCTAAATTTGCACTGGAGCTATGGTTTTCTCAGATCTAAGGGGAGTTTGTTTCAGTTTCTTCTAAGTGTTTGCTTTCAAGGCAAATCCCAAACCTACAAGCTAAGCACGAAAACAAAGGTGTAAGGGCAAAAATCTGGAAATACAACAAGAAAAACAGAAAAAAGAACATAATTCAAAAATCAAGAAAGCGGCCAAGATTCAAGAATAAGGAAAGTCACCAATTTGCAGAACACTAAGTAAAGTGTGTGTGAAATGCAAAGACCAGAAGCAATATGCACACATTTGAAATCAGGAACAAGTTGTGATGCGATTCACGAAGGTCAAAACATGGAGATAGAGATAGAATAACAACAAATAATATGCACAAATGGCAGCTTTAAAGCAAAATCAAGAATGAGAGGCTGAAATTTGAAAAGACAAAAGTTAAGAACTTACCAAATAAAACCGAGGAACCGTGGCCGGAGTAATGACCGCTGGAGTAAGATGACAGAAAATGCTGGAGCGAAACAATGAAAAGAGTGTCGGAGGAGACGATCGGGGCAGTTGCAGAAAGTTCAGAGAAGCGGCAATGGTGGTTTGGGAGTTTTTCTTTTGCTTTAGAGAAAGAAAATTTGCGAAACAAGGGAGATTGTTTTTTGCAAAAGTGAAGAGACGGAGAGAGAGAGAAGTTTTGTCAAAATCCCGAAAAGGCGGCAAACCATAATAATATGTCTTGGACGATGTGTCTGCCAGGCGGCGTGCGTAGAAGCGACGTGTCTTGATAGCGCGTGTCAGGTACAAACTAATGAGAGAAGGACGCATGGCGGAAACTGTTAGGAAAATTGTGCGTGACAGCTCATGAGCAAATAAAACTCTTGGAGATCTTGATTTAATGAAGCAGAAATATCAGCCAGAGGAACGATCTCAGTTAAGATACTTAAAGAACTTGGTTCTAGGTTCTTGGTTCTTGATCCTTGATAAGATACTTAAAGAACTTGGTTCTAGGTTCTTGGTTCTTGATCCTTGATAAAAATAGATAGTTAAGTACTAGGTACTTAAAGTCGATGAGTAATTATCTCAATCGAAGGAAAGAATGAATTTTGGCCGACATAATGTATGAATAGCAGTGTAGGTTCCATCACCTCAGGTTACCGAGGTAATAAAACCTAGGGGGCAGTTGCGGAGGCATATTTTGTAAATGACAGCATATGGCCAAGGTGACACTGAAGTGTCAGCCGAGGTGCCACGTAGCATGGTCCTGACGCCGAGGTGATCTCGGCCACGCCGAGGTTACCTACAGAGATGCCGGAATCCGGGGTAAGCAAATAAGGGACAAGAGTCCTAGAACAGGGGAGGATCTCAGTTTGGATAAAGATAAAGCTCTTAGGGAGTTTATATCTATCTAATTGGGAATCCACGATAAGCATTGAGCCAAAGTTCATTAAAGTTAGGTTTTTACAGGGATCAAGTTAGTGCTGGCTATAAAAGTAAGACAAACTCGTGGGTCTAAAGTATGCTTTTTATGCTCTGTCTAGTGAGTTAAGCACTATTGGTTATCTTTGAGAGATAATTACTAACTTGATCGTCGAAGTGCCCCCGAGTGAACGAACCACTGCCGGATTCTTATCTTTCTGTAAACAGGTTGTTCATGCTTAATCTATTCTACCGGTGTTTTCTTGCTGAGTTTTCCTGTTTGGTTGTGTTGTCAAAAATCAACACCCACACAATTTATATGCATTTTTATTTTATTTCTGCTTCTTACAAAAACTTGTATATATATATATAATTACCAATATGTCCTAATTATTAAACTTAATTCTCATCAAATCCTATTGAAAATAAGTCGTAGTAAAATAGTTGCCAAAATAATTTTTTATAACAATTTTTTACACGTCACTAAAAATTGACAATTTGTAATTTTTTTATCATGATTTTTATAAATTATCTCTAAAACTTACAATTAGTGACGTTTTTCTGTGACAAAATTTTCAAACTATCTGAAAGTTGAAAATTAGTAGGAGTGTAAAAATAGCCTGCGGTCCGAATCCCACCCACAGCCCGATTTGGGCCCCGTCTGAGTCCCTAAACTTGGGCCTAGGCTAACCCATCAGCCCGCTTAAAGGCCCGACCCACTCAAGACCCAGTGCTTTTTAGTGAAAAATAATAAAATTTTAGTAAAAAAAAATTGGTCAAGCCCGGCCCAAGCTCGAGACCAGGCCCATGCCCATCAGATCGGCCCTGCTCAAGACCCGAATACCCTTGGAGTTGGGCCTGGGCCTACTTTTTTGACCCGATCTGGCTCGAATTTTAGCGGGAGCCCGTGAGGCCCAACATGGGCCAGGCTGGGCCAGATTTACACTCCTAAAAATTAGTAACTTTTTGTGGCATTTTTTTAAACTATTATTAAAATTTATAACCAGTAACATTTTTTATAACAAAATTTTTAAACT
Source organism: Camellia sinensis (assembly GCF_055761805.1). NCBI lineage: Eukaryota > Viridiplantae > Streptophyta > Magnoliopsida > Ericales > Theaceae > Camellia > Camellia sinensis. Next base: position 163,417,674 of record NC_138964.1, read on the forward strand.
ATCACTGAAATTAATAATTAATGACTTTTTAATAATATTAAATAAAAACGTTATTGATTATCATCAGACGTACTGAATGAGGACGTGGTATCGATGTATTGAATTTCTTTAGCACCAAGGATCCTCTAGAGTGAAATTTTCCTAAAATTTTCTAGAGTGCTACATTGTGTGGTTGAAATTTACTGGCAAGTCACATCAAAAAAATTGATATGACTTGCCATTAAATCTCAACCATACAATGTAACACTTTAATAAACTTTAGAAAAAAATCGCTTACGAGGATCCTTGCTCTTTCTTTAGACCCTCCCCGCCAAAACCCAACTGTTCGTTTGAACCGTTAGAAATGTTGTCCGACTGATGTGATTTATGCCATGCGCCTTGCACAGCGCCTCAGGCTGTTCCACAGCACCTGCTTGTCCTCCCGGCAAACTCAACCCACCGTTACCGAAACTAGAACCTCCAACCCATCTCCTTCAGCAAAACTATCTTCCAAACAACCACCCAATCAATCATCATCATCCTCATCATCTTCCATTACAGAGTCGGACATAGTGAAATGGAACATCGCGATCACCAACCACATGCGCAATGGCCAATGCGAATCCGCTCTCCGCGTCTTCAACACCATGCCTCGCCGGAGTTCTGTTTCTTGGAACGCGATGATATCTGGGTACTTATCAAATGGCCAGTTTGATCTTGCTCGAGAGGTGTTTGAGAAAATGCCCGTAAGGGACTTGGTTTCTTGGAACGTGATGATCAGCGGCTGTGTTCGGAATAGGAATCTTGGGGCTGCCCGGTTGTTATTTGATCAAATGCCCGAAAAGGATGTTGTTTCATGGAATGCTATGTTGTCGGGTTATGCACAGAATGGGTATGTTGACGAGGCGAGGATGATTTTCGACAAGATGCCCAACAAGAATTCAATCTCGTGGAATGGGATACTAGCTGCATATGTGCAGAATGGGCGAATAGAAGATGCTCATCGGTTGTTTGAATCGAAGTCAGATTGGGAGGTGGTTTCTTGGAATTGTTTGATGGGTGGATATGTGAGGAAGAAGAGGTTAGTCGATGGGAGGCGGGTTTTTGATAGAATGCCCGTTAGAGATGAAGTTTCATGGAACACCATGATTTCTGGCTATGCCCAGAATGGCGAATTGTCCGAAGCGCAGAGATTGTTTGATGAGTCTCCAATTCGGGATGTGTTTACATGGACTGCAATGGTCTCTGGGTACGTGCAAAATGGTATGCTGGATGAAGCTAGAAATTTTTTCAATGAAATGCCAGAAAAGAATTCTGTTTCATGGAATGCAATGATTGCAGGATATTCACAGTGCAAGAGAATGAATATGGCAAGAGAACTTTTTGAGGCAATGCCTCGTCGGAATGTTAGTTCTTGGAATACAATGATTACTGGCTATGCTCAAAATGGCGAAATGGCTCACGCTAGGAATTTATTTGATAGAATGCCGCAACGTGATTGCATTTCTTGGGCAGCAATAATTGCAGGGTATGCTCATACTGGTCTCAGTGAAGAGGCTTTGCACCTATTTGTAGAGATGAAGAGAGATGGGGAAAAGTTGAATAGGTCAACCTTTACCTGTGTTTTGAGCACATGTGCTGATATTGCTGCTTTAGAGTTCGGGATGCAAGTGCATGGGCGGCTTGTTAAGACAGGTTATGAGAGCGGGTGCTTTGTGGGGAATGCACTTCTTGCAATGTATTGCAAGTGTGGAAGCATAGATGAAGCATACGAAGTATTTGAGGATATTGCAGAGAAGGATGTTGTTTCATGGAACACAATGATTGCTGGTTATGCAAGGCATGGATTTGGCAAAGAGGCTCTAATGGTTTTTGAGTCAATGAAGAAAGTGGGTATCAGACCTGATGATGTCACAATGGTAATTTGCAATTATCTATTTATTTTCGTGGGTTTCGTTTTATATGATATTAGGCATTATATAAGAACATAGGATCCTACTTTATCCCATCAAGCTGCGATGCTGCAGTGACAAAAGATGTGAATTTAATTAATTTAACTGAGCATATAGCCCTTTGTAGAGAACAATGGCAAAAAAAGACCCATGTAACCGAACTCACTTGATTGGAACACAAGGCTTGGTTTGGTTTGGTAGGTTGCAGCATCGGTGGACAAAATAGATCAATAAACTGAGGAACCATTTGATAAGATTTCCCAAGTATAGTTACTCTAAGATTTATTTTTTTATATTACTTCATCAGATGTAGATTCAGTGGGTGATAATAACATAGGACAATACACTCTCTCTCTCTCTTCCATTTGAGGGTTGATAAGTTGTTATTTTGTTATTAATTTTTACTTTATATGTGCATATCTTCTCTTCAGCTAATGGTTTTTAGTTTTCCACTTTCAATTATGTTTGTGTTTATTTTAGGTTGGTGTGTTGTCCGCATGTAGTCATACCGGCTTAGTGGACAGAGGGACAGAATATTTCTATTCAATGTATCAGGATTATGGCATTACTGCAAACTCAAAGCACTATACATGCATGATAGATCTACTTGGTCGAGCTGGGCGCCTAGATGACGCCCAAAACCTAATGAATAGCATGCCTTTTGAACCAGATGCTGCAACATGGGGTGCTCTCCTCGGTGCAAGCAGGATTCATGGCAATACTGAATTGGGAGAAAAGGCTGCAGAAATAATTTTCAGGATGGAGCCTGATAATGCTGGTATGTATGTTCTTCTCTCAAATTTATATGCAGCTTCAGGTAGATGGGGCGACGTTGGTAAGATGAGAGTGAAAATGAGGGACACAGGTGTAAGGAAAGTGCCGGGGTATAGTTGGGTTGAAGTGCAAAACAAGATTCATACATTTTCTGTTGGGGATTCGACCCACCCAGACAAAGGTAGAATATATGCCTACTTAGAGGAGTTGGATTTACGGATGAAGCAGGATGGCTATGTTTGTTCTACAAAATTTGTTTTACATGATGTGGATGAGGAGGAAAAGGAGCATATGCTCAAATATCATAGTGAAAAATTAGCTGTTGCTTTTGGGATCTTGAATATACCAGCTGGGCGACCAATCCGTGTTATAAAAAACTTGCGGGTGTGTGCAGACTGCCACACTGCAATCAAACACATATCTAAGATTGTGGGAAGGCTGATAATCTTAAGAGATTCCAACCGCTTTCACCACTTCAATGGTGGAGTGTGTTCTTGTGGGGATTACTGGTGAGAGCAAATAGATAAATGAGATGATCAAAATTTAACTATCATCTAATGAAATGCATTCAAGTGAGACTACTCTTTGACTAGTTATCCAAGCTGTGGTTAGGAACCATTTTATGAAGATTCCTCTTCCAGGATGTGACTCGGGGAAACTTCAATCATGAATTTGTTGTAAAAAAGAGAAGGGTGGAAAAAAATTCAGTTGATTAGAAAGAGGTGCAGAGGTCTTGAAATCCTTTGTAAATCCAGTTGAAGCAACGGTGTTTATTCCAATCTTCTCTTCATCAATTAACAGCCATTTCTGTTCTCGATTGTCACCTAAGAGAGTTGTTGATTTGATGTTTTGGGATTGACTCGGCTTGTTCAGTGGCCTGTTTTATAGTGGTGCCATCTCTCAAATTTTTTGGATTCTCTGTCTCAGTGTCTCGCACTCTGTAATATTTTGGAAGATCTAAAGGCCAGTCTGCCAGCAATTGATGGTGGGTCTGATTATATCACATTTTGGGGACAACTTCTCACCTAACATGTTTGGGTTTATGTCTTTCATTCTATAACGATGTACATTTTTGGTGTTGCAGCAATTCTATGCTCCTTTTGAGACCTGGCACTTGGAAGCACAATCAAGTTCTACCTATAAGCTATAAGCTGATTCTTGGAATTTTATTTTTCGTGTAAAAAATAATTTTGATAGTACTGTTAACTGTATTTCATTTATAATTACCAATTTATTACTTCAAATTCCTCTGCAGTTGCTGCGGTTATGAATTGAGTTGCACTTTAGTTATATTTGGAGTTTCCAATTGAATTTAGAGAAAAGTGAAGTGAGGTGGTTATGGCCACTGGGAAGAACCAAATCTTGAATTTTTGCTTTCATATTTGGATATTGAACCTTGTAATTCTTAATTTTTCATATTGTTTACAATTGTTATATAGAACATTCGAAACAGGTCCATTTATTTGGAACTTCAATTTATAGAGGAATTTGTGAAAATAAATGAAAAATGAAAGAAGAGGATAAAAAAATATATATTAATAAACTTCTACTTCATTTCTAACAAATTAGAGATCAAATTTCCATTTGGAAACTAAATTTGTTTCTTAAATTATTTGGGTTGCCAATTTTAATTTATCAAGAAACATTGTTTTGTGGGGCAAAAAATAAAAAATATATTAAAAAAAACAAAAAAACTTATTTGGTACACACTTTCCATTCCAAAAATTTTGGAAAAATTTTAACCAAATTCTAATTTTCCCTAAACAAAAAAATACACTGCACAAATTTTGTAACCGGTTTCCAAAGAAATGAAAAGAAGAAATGAAAATGTTACCAAACAAGAAATCAGAGAGATGATTTCATTACCGCCGTTACGCATTCTGAAGTGCAAAGTAAATGAAAGTAATTCTTTTGGAAGCAAAGGGGTGTATGTCATCACAAAGATAACCAGATCAGCATCATACATCAATCAAAACATGAAATGGGTTTTACCAGACCTTTAAAATCTTGTATATGTGGGTAAAAGGTATAGATTTGGCCATTCTTTCTCACCATATCAATTTGGTCATCACCATCATTTTGAATAAAAATACAATAATTTTGCATCTCCAAACCATAAATAGAGGGCTAATTGGAGAGCATTTCTTCTTCCTAGTATTGTTATAAATATAACACAAACAAATGGTAACAACAATAAGGGTCCTACTGTTGGCTTCTACCTGAAACAAAGAAAAGAAATTTGATGGTGGGTCATCATGAATCTTCGATGAATGAACATAACAGGAAAACTTGGAGTCGTGCACAACATTGATCCAACTGATCCTATTCAAGTTATAAAAGTGAAGTTTGAAATCAGGCACAGAGAGCTGCTACTTTTTGCGACGAGGCATCAACCTCCTCGTTTTGCTCAGCAATTTGTTCTCCCTGTAATGAAAAATAAATAGATACATAATTTGAAGGAAAAAAAATGGTAAAATAAAATAAATTGTAGATCAAAATATCAAAAGTTGCTAAAAACAAAAGATAATTGCACTTGCACAGCTACATGCAATTACAAAAAAGACAACTTAATCCTGAATTTTCTCTTTTATTACTCTGCTAATCCTGAATTCACCAATTTTCTCTTCTATTACTCTGTTAGTGTCGTTACAATTTTCATTTATTTTCTTTTAATAAGTAAATAAAAATTTTATAAACAAAAAGATGGTAACGGGGTCAATTTCTACAAACATTCTGATTTTCCTTGTGAGGAAGTGTATTTTATCAGTGAACATCAAAACATCAATTTCAATGAATGATGATTGCAAAATGAACAAACAACAGCAAACATTTGATGCAACTGCATACCTCTGAATCTTTTCTCCCTTTGGCACCTATACACTTGGAAGCACTGATACTAGCACTCTTTAATAGGCTACGAGCGCTGTAGTTTGGCTTGCTTGGTCCATTTTGAGCATCTGTATTTGCATTTTCTGATGGAGGACTCTTAAGAGTGGTAGCAACAGATGCCGTAGTTCGCACTTCAAAATCATTATTTTGGGAAGTAGCTTCATCCTTGGGAACACAAACACGTTCTCTGAAGACAGGAAAGCAGAATCTTACACCTCAAGCCAAATATGCAGGCTAGCTTAATAGTAATCAGAATTGCATAAATCGGGTTCAGCAAACACAAATCTTATGGGTTGTCTGGAAAATCATTGAAAAAAACAAACTTATATGACAGAGAGAGAGAGAGCTGGATTATAGTCAAATGGCAACAAATATTTGGACCAGTGGAACCAATTTTGTAAACTACCAAACAGCCAACTAACAATACTTGTAAGAAAATTGCACATTTATGTTCGACACATTACCTAGGCAATGAAGCATGCTGCCTTTGGAGAGGAGAACTCCTTTCACCTTTACCATAATGCTCCTCGAGATGGGCAAACTGTCTCTTGAATCGATCAACGCCACTGGAAGGACATACCAATTAAGATGGGTAAGAACTCAGCAAATTTTAGATAGGGAAAACTTCCCTTTACCCTCCTGTGATTTCTGGACCAAAGCGCACCATCAACTTTTCTATCTAAATTAACGGAATGTGAGGCTCACGCGTCTAGAAGGAGAGTAAGTGAATTTTTAAGACTAAATTACCCCTCATTCATCTTCAAATTTACAAAAAATACCATTCTTCTTCATTTTTTCTCTACCGTTTCTCTCTCTATTCACCCCCCCTTGCCTTCCCCATACCAACGTCCCTTTCCTCTTCCTCTTACCTTGCCAAACCCACCTCCCCATCCCAAACCACTGATCCACACAAACTTTCCATCAAGAGTAACGTATATATACAATCAGTATATATATATTCTTGGGCTAAACCTGTAAATGCATATATATATATAATCTGTATTTTTATTTTCACATAATTTTTTAACATAATCTCATTTTAACTAATTAAATTACATATTAATTCAAATATCCCTAATTTATAATCTAATGTATTTAACATTGTTACTTGTTTAATTTCATTTCTAATTATACATATATATTTACAGTATCCATACATATATACATGTTATATATCACACTCGAACAAATGGTGGGGATTAAAAAAATATATAAACATATACGTAATAGATAGGACCATCAATGAGATTGTTTCTGGGTTGTCCATGTATAAACATATCTGAACATAATTTTGTTTCCTAGTTTCCATAGTTTGATTGTTATCAATGGGATTGAACAGATTGGGTTTTCTACTGCTCGGGAAGGAGGTGGTAGGGGGTGCTATAGGAAGGAAGAAGAGGCAGCAACCCTCATCAGATCAGACCTTTTCCGGCAAAGCAAACCGACAGTAACAAAGGCGGATGAACAGCAAGAACGAAAGCAAGAATGGCGGAGGCACACGGCAGCGGCGGCAAGTCAGGCCTGCCACAGGTGCATAAACGTCAGTAACAAAGGCGGATGAACAGCAAGAACGAAAGCAAGCATGGCGGAGGCACACGGCAGCGGCAGCAAGTCAGGCCTGCCACAGGTGCATAAACATCGAAGAATCGTGGATACGAAGACGCCAGAGAAGGGGGGCAAGCTCTAGTGCTGATGGGCCAAACTTCAAAACCGGCAAAGTTTCGCCAACGCCGGAGATGGCAACGCAAAGAAACAACAAGAGAACAATCACGCCGTGAGGAGTGACATGCGGACGGATTGTCTCAAGTAGAAGATGATCAGAGGGGGTGTGGGCTGTAAGGGTGATTGGGATGCAGTGTGTATATATATATTTGCAGGTTCAATTCAAAATCCAGAAGAGGAAGAAGACAAAGGCTTATTTACATATTCTATTAATAGAAGTTAGCATGCATTTTGGTCCAGAAACCACAAAGGGGTTATGTGGTTATTTCCAACCGTCAGGGGGGTAAACCACACCCGGCCCAAACCACAAGGGATAAAGTGAAGTTTGCCCTTTTAGATAAACGAAGTTCAATAAAAATAGGCAAACTGAATTTATATATATCAGTGAAAGCAGTGGAAGCAACCAAAATGTGAAATTGTAACAACATTTGAAGCACCAATGCCATGACTAAAATTTGGTATGGAAGAACAGAGGGACATGAATTTCTCATGCAATGGAAGCTCTAGTCCAGTGCAAGAAATTGTGGTCCAGAGTTAAACAAACAGAACACCAACATTGATATGGCAGTAAATAGATGCAGGTTGAGAAAAGAACAGGACAATAAGCATAAGATACATCAGAGTATACATTGATAATGGGGTATCAACACTAACAGAAACGACTTAACTAAAAGAAAATAAAAGAACAGACCTTCGGCATAAGTAGTTAACTAATTTCTTTGTTGTGTTGCGTGGGTTCGCACATTATTTTGGACCTAGTAATCCCTGATTGGTTATTGATGAAATTAAACTGATTTCTGTGGGCTGCTAAGCTCAGAAAGATTGGAGCTTTTGCATGAGAGAAGTACTGACATGAGTCACTGTGATCTTATTCCTCTTAGAAACCCAGGGAGACAGTAAAAGTGCAGAAGATAAACACAGTAATCAAATAATACAAATACAAAAATAGCACAAAGGTCTATGACTAAGGCCCCGTTTGGTAGCACTTTATTTAGCTTATTTGCTATAGAAAAAAATTGACTAAAGGTGTTTCTTTGCAATTTTAAAATATAACTTATTTAACTTTATCAGCTTATTTGATCAAAAAAAGAGAGATTTCTTAAGCTACGATTTGTAGCCTTTTCTAGCTTATTGAAACTCTTAAATACATATGGACGAAAGAGCCCACTTCTTTTTGTCTTAATCACTAGTGTAACAAGATTTTGAGGGCATTCTAGAAATATGCACGACAAAAAAGATATGTGAGAGCTTATTTAACCAAACAGATTGAACTTTTTCTACATATAAACAAAAGCTGCACCAAACAAATATACAATTCTTTTAAACTAATAATCTAAAAAGCTAAAATCATAAAAGCTAACTTACAACAAGTGATACCAAACGGGGTGTAAGTATCCTGAAGGAGAATTGTTTTACTCAATTACTGACAAAATATAATAATTAATCGTTTGAATATCCCGACCAAAAAAAAAAATCAATCGTTTGAGTACTTTCTGTTTTCTAAACACCAGTAAATATCAGAAGCAAACTAACATATGGTACCCAAAAAAATTTGTTTGAATAACAAAAATAAGTGCGAACCTTGGGTACATGAAGCTAGTCTGATCTCCACCACGAAGATACTCCTGGTGCATCTGAGGATGATATTCTAAAATCTGTTCACACAAGACAAGATCCAAATATAAGTTTAGCGATCGAACAAAAGCCACACGTTTATACCAAAGCAACAAGCATCGTGTTAAAAGACCATACCTCTCGATAAATCAACTCTCTAACATCATCTTTTGCCAATTTTCTCCTTTCAAACTCAAACTCAAGTTTTGATATGGGCTGAGTGGCTGGTTCACGGTCCACATTTGCCAAACCATGAAAGTAAGGATCAGCTAATGCCTGCAGAAGCAAGCACAGAATATAACAATATATTTGGAGCAGAATATGAAGATTTTTCTGACATGGATAATATTAATTCGGAACAGTACAAGTGGTAAAATATTTGAGTTGTGAAACACCACCTCTTCGGCAGATGGTCGATCTTTAGGATCAAATGCTAGCAACCGTTCCAAAAGGCAAAGAGCTAATGGATCTACACTGGGGAACTTATGTGTAAATGGAACTGGCGGTTTTCTACGCATGCTACTTAGGTATCTTCTTGCTTTTTGATTTCTTATCTGCCATTGTGAAGGAAACAACAGAAAAAGTAAAATAAACTAAAGCTCCTCATCATATCAATGCAATGTGGTAAAAATCACAACAGCAAAAATATTTCAAGTTCCTGAAAGCATTTAAGAGATAATATGGAGCTGTGGTTTTTGCAACACAAAGAATAAGAAATCAAACAAACTAGTTTAAAAGGCAATAATTAACTTTAATTTAATTGGTTTTTGCAACACAAAATAAGAAATCAAACAAACTAGTTTAAAAGGCAATAATTAACTTTAATTTAATTATAGAAAACAACAATACAGCAACATGACAACTAACCCTAGCAGTGGATTCTGGAGAAGGAGTGCCAAGCAAATCAGTCATGAGATCTAACTGGTGCACCACATTTTTCCCAGGAAACAATGGTTTTCCTGTAAGCATTTCTGCAAATATGCATCCAATGCTCCATATATCAATTGCGGGTGTATACTGCAACAAGAAAAATATCTTGGGTCATGAATTTATAATTTAACAAAAATCGATAAATAAAAATCTTGTAAATTAAAGAAATATTGTATTGTAGTGCCCACTCTTCAATCAATCACAGAGATAATTGAATTGAGCAAAAGAATTACTTTATCACACATCAAAAGGATTATGATGCACAGACCAGTGCTCAGAAACATTAATACCAATTCTATAAAATTTTGGGCCATTACAACAATTGGAAATTGAAGGATACGAGAATAGAATAGATTGTTATGGTACAATAATTAAGCCAGCTTACTTTGGAGAAAAAAGAGCCGCAGAGTTCAGGAGCACGATACCATCGGGTAGCAACATAGTCCTTTGACATATTTGAAAAGATAAAAATAAAAGTTAATTACATAATCTCAGATAAGAAGTCTACATAATCAAGAATTAAAAGACAAAGAAGTAAAGAATGTCATATGTTTTAAAACGTACAGTCCAGAAAATAGCTGATGGAGCATCGTTGAAGGAGACACGAGCAAGCCCAAAATCACAAATCTTCAACTTGCAATCCGCATTAGCAAGTATATTTTTTGGTTTTAAATCTCGATGAAACACATTCGCTGAAAGAGATCAAAGTGTATGGCAATGATCAAAGAGAACATAGACTACAATGATATCATGACTATGACATCACTGAGATGTTAGCAAAAAGGGAAGACCACAATGACTAAAATATCAGTGAAAGGTACAAACCTGTGTGTATATATTTTAGGCCACGAAGAAGCTGATACAAGAAAAACTGATAATGTTCAGGAGTAAGATCATCATTTGCCTTAATCACTTGGTGAAGGTCAGATTCCATTAACTCAAATACAACATATATATCTTTAAATTCTCTTCGAGAAGGAGGAAGCATGATATGCTTTATTTCTACAATATCCGGATGACGGAGCAGTCGAAGGAGCTTGATTTCTCTGAGGATCCTTGTGGCATCAGAGACATGCTCAAAGACATCATTGATCTTCTTGATTGCCACCCTCTCCCCAGTGTGAGTATCAATAGCAGAACCAACAACACCATAACTTCCTTTGCCAACAACTTCCTGAATTTGATATCTGCTTGCTTCCCCATACTCTGTGAAGAATTCTGTGTCCAGAGTACTCTGAGTAAAAATGAAAAATTAGAGGGGGGAGAAATAACTGTTAATTACACATGAAGGTTGAACTGAAAATGATGAAGTACAATAAAATATAGAATATTAAAATAAATAAAAAGAGAAAAGAAAATTACATGACTTAGTTTTATTTTCGTGTTTAATTATTCAATCCTAAACATATTACCAAGAGGTTTTGGTCTCTGTAGCACATATAATGGATAAAAACACTATTCTTTGATGCTTGGTTGGGAAGGGGAGCCAAATCCCCGAGACCAGGTTCTCAATAGCTGAAAATTCCATAATGTTGATGTTCTCTTGAGCATGATTCATAACTGCCAAAGAGAAAGTACTACTACACTTGGGAGACCAGTGCAAGGAAAATAGGACAACTAGCAGTATCTCATTTGTTTCACATGATGTCAATATTTCAACATAGGATATGCGGGAGGCATTTTTTCTCGATCACACTGCTCAGCATAACCAAGAGTTTAAATGGCCAAGTAGAACATGCAGTCAACTATCCAGTGGATGGATAGCTCAGACAGTCAAGACCCGGGCATGGAGCGGAACTGGTCAAGAAATAGTCTACAACCGTTTGGGTCATGCTTTCTAGTTCCTTGATCGCGGGACAAATGGGGTACAATCTCGCTTATAAAGGATCAATGTGTACAAGTATACATATCTCTCAATGTAACACAAGCTGGTATAAGAACTGTGAGAATAATATTAGTATAGTATATATTATGTAAATATTGTTTCCCATTTAGGATTGATTTAGGTTTATTTGTTTCCTATTTAAGATTGGTTTAGGTTTATTCTTGTTTTCTATTTAGGATTAGTTCAGATTTATTCTTGTTTCCTATTTAGGATTAGGTCTAGAATTGCTATATATATCAGATGTACATATTGCATTAAAACACAATTGAATATACAGTTTTATTCAGAAAATTAACATGGTATCAGAGCTTGGTTCGAAACCAGAAGCACTCAAAACCCTAGCAGCCATCTCTGATTCTGATCTCTGGTCTCACGAAGTCGACCTATCTGAGTTGGGTACTTCGTCTAGTCGTTTCGTCTGGTTCGTCTAGTCATCGCAGTTCATCATCGCAATTTGTCTAGATCTTTAGTGTTTGTTTCGCTGCCATTGGGTGTTCATCGAAGTCATATTTGTCACCAAAATTGCAATCCGACAACACGTTGACCCATCTGGTTTTGCGAGGGATCTTTCTCTCTCTCGTTTTGGTTCGCGAAGGTCTCTCCCTCTCCCTCTCTCTCTCGCACCTCTGTCTAACCTTGTTCTTCTTGCTTGACTTCTAGTTCTCTCTCTCTGGCTGTGTCGATCGAAGCTCTTCGTCATTGATCTCTGGGTCTCTGCTTCGCTAGACTTTACTCCAACTTCTGGTTTTCTGGTTGGTTCACTCTTCCTCAGTTTTGCTTCACGATTAAGCTCCCTTTTGCGACGATTTGCTTTCTCTCTCTCGCCGGTTCTAAGTCAGATTGCGTGACCCATCTGAGGTATTATCTCTCTTGGTTGACCCATCTCTTCTCTGGTTCGCTATATTTGTTTTAGGGAATTACGCAACTCCTTTTCTAGTTCTGTTTGGACATGTTTGACCCATCTAGTATTGGTTTATTAGACTTTTCCCTATCAGATTTCTATTTATTATCCTTTAACCCCTGGTTTGGCTATTTAGGGTTTATTACACTTGAACTTCTTAGCTTTCTGGTTATTATGATGTCTCTAGCTCCGGATAAGTGTGCCTTCTGCCATCAGAGGGGCCATTGGAAGTATTACTGTCCTAAGAAAGGACGTCTGTTTGGCTCGTATTCTCAACAGTCTCAGACCCAGTTTTGCCCTTCTTCTCCGAGTAATTTTCAGACTATTGTCGGTTCGATTGCATCTGCTCCAGCTCCTGATCCTAACTTGGCTTTCTTGAGTGCTCAGATTAGTCAGTTTCAGCATGCACTGTCTACCTCCCAACGATCCCTGTCTGCCTCTATTATTTCCTTTCTTCATTCAGGTTTGCTTGGGTCTTCTTCAAGTATCTCTTCGTCTGTCTGGATTTTTGACGCTGGTGCCTCTCATTATATGACTCCCCATCTCTTTTTACTTCAAAACTGTACTCTCCCTCCTTTTCATATTACTGTTAATAATGCTAATGGGTCTGGTATGTTTGTTATATCTGTTGGGTCTGTCTTACCGTCTGCTCTGTCTGTTGTCTCTATTCCATCTGTCCTTTATGTTCCTCAGTTATCTATTAGTTTATTATCTATCAATCAACTTGATGCCTCCAGTTTTGATGTTATCTTTTCTTCTTCTATTTGTTCTGTGGAGGATCGGATGTCCAAGTAGTAGAGTTGGAGACCTCTATGTGGTGGAGAGCTTGCATCTGGCTATGACAACTTTTCCAACTGCTTTTTCCCCTTTTTAGTTAGATTCTCTGTCCACTCCTTTCTACTTGTGGCATTCTAGATTAGGACATTTGTCTGTTGACCGCTTACGGTCTTTAACACAGTCGAGTATATTAGGTAAAGTTTCTCCTAGTGAACTTACTGAATGTCGGGGATGTAAACTTGCCAAAATAACAACCTTACCTTTTCGTAAATGTACTTCTATATCTGATATACCATTTTCTTTAGTTCATACTGATGTTTGGGACCCTTCTCCTGTTCTCACCAAAGGGAGTTCTACATACTATGTGTCATTTATTGATGACTGCACCCGTTACACTTGAGTTTATCTGATGACTCATAAGTTCAATTTTTATCAGATATATCGTACCTTTCAGTCTATGATTACTACTCAATTTGGGTCTACAATTAAAGTGTTACGGTCTGACTTGGGTGGAGAATATTTTAAAAATGAGTTCTGTGAGTATTTGGCCAATTTGGGTACCATTCACCAAACTATCTGTACAGATACACTTGCCCAAAATGGTCGAGCCGAGCGTAAATACCGTTATCTCCTTGAGACAGCTAGGTCTCTTCTTCTGTCTGTCTCAAATCCGACTCCACTCTGGGGGAAGGCAATTCTTACTGCTGCTTTTCTTCTTAACCGCATGCCTACTCCCCTTCTTTCTGGCCGGTCTCCTTATGAGGCTTTGTTTTCTCAAATTCCTAACTACTCCCTCCTTCGTGTTTTTGGGTCTGGCTGTTTTGTCCTTCTTTTCCGCAAAGATAAGACCAAATTTAGTACCCGGTCTGTCCTCTGTGTCTTTTTGGGTTATAGTCCTACTCAGAAAGGCTATCGATGTTACGACCTTATTTCCCGTCGTCTTTATGTCTCCCGTCATGTTTCTTTTCTCGAATGCCTATCTTACTTTCAGCTTCCTCCTCTCACCGCCCCAGTTTCCAAAGAGGATTTGGTTCATATTGATATGTTTCCTTCTGAAGTCCCGTCTGATGAATACATTTCCACAGTTCCTCATGAGCTTGTTCCATCTTCTCCTCCCACTTCTCCTCCAGTTGCTTCTCCTCCTTCGTTGTTAGTTTATTCTCGTCGCAAGGCTCCTCCTCCATCGGTTGTCTCTACCCCTGCTGTTGATCATCCTCCTGCTGACAACTCTGATCTTGCTGCACACCAATATCCTACTCGAGCGCATCATCCTCCAAACAGGTTGGGTTGGTCTGATACATGTTTTTCTACTTCCTATCGTACTTTTTTGTCTGCTATTCACTCTTTTTCAGAACCTTAGTCTTACAAGGAGGCCTGTCAGGATCCTCATTGGGTTCAAGCTATGGAGGATGAGTTGTTTGCTTTACAGAAAACTAGTACTTGAGAGTTGGTTCCTTTGCCTACTGGTAAGAATCTGGTTGGTTGCAAATGGGTCTACAAAGTCAAGACTCATTCTGATCAGTATTTTAAAAGGCTCCAAGCGCACCGAGGCGATAAGGTCTCCTGTAGCCTAAGCGCGAGGCGCGAGGCGAGGCGCACATAATAAAAGAAAAGCAAAATTATAAAATAGGCAAAATTTTTAACATAACAAATATATATAGTATATTAAAAAGTATAATATCCAACAAATGGTATAAAGTTTGACATTCACATCCATCAAAAACCTTATGTACTAAAATTATCATCCACATTAACTTCAATGCAACTAAGCTTCTAACTTGTGGTTCAAAAAAGAAATTAAAATACATAAGTCCCATAGTTGCATAATTGTACTTAAAACTTAATAGACATCATCATCAGCGTGAAGAACTTCATCTCCTCCATCATCATCATTGGATTTGTATCCATCCACATCCTCCTCTTCAGCCTCATCTTCATCTTCCCATTCATCTTCTTCATCTACAAGTTGGTGTGTTGTCCTAATTGTGCTTGATCTAGTTCTTTGGTTACTCTCCTCAACTCCAGCAGCTACAGCAACATCATCCCACCCCAAAGAATCATCATCAAACACAAGCTAATTCTCCATCCTCCCAATCAACCATTCCTTGCTCTCATCAATATCTTTCAAAGAGATGGGATCAATATTGGCACATTTCATGTATTGACGCTTCAATGCTCTATTATACTTCACAAATACCAAATCATTGAGACGTTTTTGAGCCAACCTATTTCTTTTTTTGCTGTGAAGTTACAACAATAAATAAAAAAGCATTTAAATTTGTATATAACTGAATTTGTTTTTGGAATTCACTACTAGATTTGACAACGGGTACTCACATGTTCAAACACACTCCAATTTCTCTCATAGCCAAATGAACTACAAGTAAGACTAAGTACTTTGATGGCAAATTTTTGCAAATCAGGAGTTTCATGACCAAAAGAACTCCACCAATCAGCTGATCATGATAATTAGTTAGCACTTAGCAAACATTTCGAAGTAAAAGGTATTGACTACTAGAATAGAACATTGTAAATGATTACTCGGTACCCTTGTACTTCTTTGTCTAATTGCCATAGGAATCTGAAAAAGTCCTTCAGCCTTCTCATACTTAGCTAATTCTACACAAACTTTATCTTAGACCTCTAGTGTTGGGATCAACCTTGATATACATTGATATAGGCTTGTCATGATTTCTTTGTCCTTTGCAGCATTTGGATCTTTGTAAAACAAACTAGGATTTAAATAAAACCCAGCAGCATGCAAAGAGCGATGTAATTGAATGTCCCACCTTTGATCAATGATTTCATTCTCTTTCTTTCCATCGAATGTATTTGCAATAGCTTCTTTAGCCCTATCCATAGCCTCGTAAATATATCCCATTGGAGGCTTTTCTTCACTATCAACCATTCTTAGTACATGAACAAGAGGACATGAAAACTGAAGGGCAAGGTGAACATGATTCCAAAATGAAGGCATTAGCATTATTTGAGCTGTCTTCTTACCCTGCGGCTCCTTCGCCTATTTGCTTTTGGTCCACTCCTCCGAAGTAAACATCTTCCTCAAGTTGTTCCTTTGTTGATAAAGTTTTTGCAAAGTTAAGAAAGCTGTTGCAAATTGGGTTTTAGCAGGCTTCACTAACTCCTTCAATTGAGTGAAACTCCTCATCATATTCAACAAAGATGGACGATTATAAATATAACCGTGTACCCCAATTGCCCTTTCAAATGTCTTCTTAAAATTGGGTAATTTGAAAATGTCTTCCAACATTAAATCCAAGCAATGGGCTACACAAGGTGTCCAATACAAGTGGGGTCTCTTTGCCTCCAAAAACTTCCCTATAAGATTACAAGTTGCAAGTTTATAACATACCAGTTTAAACAATTAGAACCAAAACAAAAGCACACTATTTGCAATAGAGCTAGAGGATTTTACCTACCAATACATTTGCTGCAGCACTGTCGGTGACAATTTGGACCACATTAGCTTCTCCAATTTTGTCAACAAACTTGTCAAGCAAGTTAAAAATCTTGTTTGCATCCTTTGAGTAACTAGATGCATCAATAGACTCAAGAAACATGGTTCTTTTAGGACAATTCACCAAGAAATTAATCAAAGTTCTATGCTTCCTATCCGTCCACCCATCACACATTATAGAACATCCATACTTTGCCCAATCCTCTTTGTGCTCCTTCATCAACTTATGGACATGATTCACTTCTTTCTTGAGATAAGGAATCCGTATCATGTGGTAACTTGGTGGTTTCAAACCTGGACCAAATTGTCCTATGGCTTCAATCATTGGTGCAAAACTTTCATTATTGACTACATTAAACGGAATTCCAGTATCATATATCCATCTTGCAATTCTGACATTGGACCTCTCTATTAACTCTTTCCTATAAGGATCATTTTCATTAATTTTACTTTGCTCTCCCTTGCTTTTTTTTTTTTTTTTTGCACCACTAACTCTACCTCAGGTGTGAAGAAACAATCCATGAACCCTATCTTTCTAGGCTTTTTAGGTTTCAATTGAATAGAAGCAGAGGTAGTTTTTCAAGTAAAAGCTTGAATAGGAACAGGGTGTTTACCATGTGGAGAGATTTCTACAACATCATCCTCATCCTCAAAATCTTTTTCGTTGACCATTTCATCGAAGTTAGGCATCAAGTTCAATTGATCATTCAGTGGCTTTTTTTTTGCCACATAATCAGCCACCTCATTACTAACCTCAGTTAGGCATTTAGGACATTTAATTACATTCCTATACCCTCCAACAAGATGTTGCTTAACTCGGTAAACACCCCCATTCATCTCTTTCCCACAAAAATTACACTTGAACTTGCTTAGATTTTCAGGATTTACCATCGTTGCATACTTCCATGCCAGATTTTTTTTCCACCCTCGGGTGTTGTCATTTATTATGTATGTACCTATTGTGACTATAAGCACTGATTTAGTGTTCATTTTATTATTATTATTATTATTATTTTTTTGACAGGGAAAAAAAACAGAGTAGAACATAGGAGGAAAAAAAAAGAGAGCACGAGAAGAAGAACAGATAAGAGCAGAGCAGAGAATAGGAGAAGAAGACGAGAAGAGAAGAAGACCAAAAAAGTAAAGCAAAAAAAAAAGTAGAATAAAGGCAGAGAAAAGAACCAGAGAAGAGAAGAGAAGAACAGTCAAACCAGAAGACAAGAATGAAGCAAAAAAAATAGACTAGCACAAAGGCAGAGAAGTGAACTAGAGAAGAGAAGAAGAGGAGAAGAGAGAGAAGAGAAGAACAATCGAATCAAAAGAGAAGAATGAAGCAAAAAAAAAAAAAACAGAGTATAACAGAGGCAGAGAAGAGAACCAGAGAAGTGAAGAAGAGAAGAAGAGGAGAAGAGAGAGAAGAGAAGAACAGTCGAACCAAAAGAAAAGAGAACCAGAGAAGAGAGAAGAGAAGAAAAGGAGAAGAGAACCTGTGTATTTGGCGTGTCGTATACTCTTCACAACGTCACTTCTTCTTCTTCTTCTTCTTCTTCTTCTTCTTCTTCTCCACTAGGGCTTTTTAAATGTTTTTGCTCTTTTGACCCACGCTTGTATCATTTTATAATGTAAATGAGATGTCATCCCATGTGGGTATCCACACAGTAAACAAATGGGGCTGTTGGAGTGAAATAAATTTGAAGCACACGAAGCGCATGCCTTGAGCTTCATAATAAAGCGCGCGCTTCGTCGCCTCATCTGCGCCTCGCCCATGTCGCCTCACCTAGCCATGCTTGAGGCGCAAAGTTGCGCTTTGTCTCGCTTTTGGCTTAGGCACACGCCTAAGCGCGCTTTTCAAAACACTGATTCTGATTGTTCTCTTGAGCGTTACAAAGCTCGTTTAGTTGCCAAAGGTTTTTCACAAGAGTATAGTATTGATTATGAGGAGACCTTTGCTCCTGTTGCCAAGATGACTACTGTCCGTACTTTAATCTCTGTCGCTGCTGTTCGTTCTTGGCCTCTTTATCAGATGGATATTAAGAATGCTTTTCTTAATGGTCATCTCACTGATGAGGATTACATGAGTCTTCCCCTTGGCCTTCACCATTCCTCTAGACAGGTCACCTTTGGCGTGCTCTGTATGGTCTGAAGCAGTCTCTTTGTGCTTAGTATAACCGCTTTCAGACTGCTGTTCCTGAGCTTAGGTTTCATCCTTGTGCCCAGGACTTTGCTTTATTTCTTCTCCACACCTCTACTAGATTTGTTGCGTTATTACTGTATATGGATGATATGATCATCACTGGTTCTGGACTCTTCTGTTATATCTAAGGTCAAGCAGCAACTTTTTGGCACCTTTGAAATGAAGGATCTGGACCTATTGCGGTATTTTCTTGGTATTGAGGTAACTTCTTCTCCCAAGGGCTACTTTCTCTCTCAGGCCAAGTATGCCAATGAGGTTATTCATCGTGCCGGTCCCACTGACACTAAGATTTCTGGTATCCCCATTGAGCTTAATGTAAAGCACAACACTACTGATGGTGTTCTTCTGGATGATCCTACCCTATATCGAAAGCTCGTATGTTACTTAGTCTATCTAACAGTTACTCGTCCTATCTTGCCTACGTTATTCATGTGGTTAGCCAGTTTGTCTCTACGCCTCATTCCACACATTAGGCTGCAGTGGTTCGAATTCTTCACTATCTCCGAGGTACTATATTTCAGGATTTACTATTGTCATCTACTTCCTCTCTGGATTTGGTGGCCTATGCTGATTTTGATTGGACTAGTGATGTTATTAATCGCAAGTCCACGTCTGGTTTCTGTATGTTTCTTGACGATTCCATGATCTCTGAAAAAAGTAAGAAACAAACTGTTGTTGCTCGCTCTACTGCCGAAGCTGAGTATCGTGCTATGGCTCATGTGATTGCTGAAGTTGTCTGGCTTCGTTGTCTTGTCTCTGACTTGGGCGTCCCTCAGTCTTCTCCGACCTCCCTCTATTGTGACAACCGCAGTGTTATTCAGATTGCACATAACACTATCTTCCATGAGCGGACCAAGCACATTGAGATTGACTGTCACTTTGTTTGTCAGCATCTACAGTTTGGCTCTATCTCGCTTCCTTTCGTCTCTTCGGCTCTGCAACTTGCTGATTTCTTTACCAAGATTCACACCATTACTCAGTTTCATTTTCTTCTCGGCAAACTCTCAGTATTTTCTGCCCAAACACCTTAAGTTTGAGCAGAGGTGTGAGAATAATATTAGTATAGTATATATTATGTGAATATTGTTTTTTTATTTAGGATTGGTTTAGGTTTATTTGTTTCCTATTTAGGATTGGTTTAGGTTTATTCTTGTTTCCTATTTAGGATTAGTTTAGGTTTATTCTTATTTTCTATTTAGGATTAGGTCTAGAATTGTTATATATATCAGATGTATATGTTATACTAAAACACAGTTGAATATACAGTTTTATTCAAAAAATTAACAAGAACAACCAACAACCAAGGTTCAGGTACATGTTCACCAACACTCAAAAAAAGTATAGTGATATCGTGAGAGCTGCTTACAGCTACTGAGTTAAGCATCGGAGTGCCCCGGGCTGAACACTCCAGCCGGCAAGTACTCATTGTTCTCGTGGTTGCCGACAGCTTTAGCAACACCAGAGTTCGTACTCATCAACCTCAAGCACTGTGATCAAATTTTTCCCCACACAAGATACAACGTTGTAATCATAGTGCCGCATGTCCCATTTTATCCAAAAGGGCAGGTGCCCATCTTTTACATGAGTTTTCTTTACTTGGACAAACATAGAGTATGATAAGTTGGTATACTAGTTAGACAGCACACTAGCAAAGGGAGATAACATGATTCACTATTTATCGGCTAGATGCACTTCAAAACTCTCCAATGTACGGGCTGCAGAAAGCAAAAGTACCTATGTCATCATAATTAAATATGTTGTAGATGCAATTAAGAAACATATACATACAAATATATTTTTAAGATCAAGTAGACACCAGTAAACTATATAAAGGAAATTAAGCAAATAAATGGCTCTCAGTCATATCATAAGGGACATAAAGAAAATGCCGTTCAAAAGAATAACATCAGATCAATAGATTGTACTGGAATATTAAACCATTAATTTAATCAACAAAACTACTTTCAAAGCAAGAAATAACAAATCAATTAGATTAAAAAGAGTAAAATTGGGAAAGAAAACCCAACACAGAGGGGATCTGGAGAGAGAGACAGAGAGAGAGAGAGACTTTTTTGTGAGGATCCATGGAGGTGGGAGGGAAATGGAGTCGGTTGGGCACTTTGATTAGCTTCAAACCCAAGTCCTCGTGTTCTTCAAATTGGTTGGGCAGTACTTGGTTATCATTGTTTTTGAGCTTAGGAATATCGTTAATACTATTATTAACAAAGACCGTCGATGATGATGATGATGACGATGATGAAGATCGACGTTGAAACCAGCGACGAACACCGTCCACGAATGTTCCACTCCCCATACATACACACGCGCGACACGAATACCCTAAACTTTCTCTCCCGATGGATTAATCGCTCAATCACAACCAATCGATCCCGGCGTTGCCCGCTTCTCTCTCTCTACACTTTCTCTGTCTATATAGATCTATATATATATATGTATATGTAATTCCTATTTTCTCTGTCTCTACAGTTTTGTATATATGTCGAGTTATGGTAGGATACCAAATAATTTATTAAAATTTTTACCAACTTTCTTATACGAGTGTAAAATTCACGCACATCTAAGTTTGTGTTGCTAAAGGTTTTCCTTGTTTTCTCTCTGAATGTAAATCGCTTTGAATTATTTCCATTATTGGAGCTGCTGTTTTAGGACTTAATCCTCGAGAGTACACGGAAGTGATGTACTCGCTAGCTAGAGGCAGCAGTAGATGTAAGAGCATGTACAGTGAAATTGTTAAGGGTGTGTTTGGTAACGTTTACGTTTTCAGTTTATATTTATAAAAATTTTATAAATTGATTTTTTTTATTTTTTGTTTATTTTTAGAAAAACATAAACTACAAAAGCGTTTGGTAATTGAAAAAATGTTTTAAAAAATTTTAAAAAATAAAAAAAAGTGAGAAATGACAAGTGGTGGCAAATGGCGGTGGAAGATGGTGGTGGAAAGTGGTGACGGTGGGTGGTGGGTGGGTGGGTGACGGTGGCGGGTGGTGGGTGGTAGCGAGTGGGTGGTGAGTGGTGATGGTGGATAAGTGGGTGACGGTGGCGGGTGGTGGGTGGTAGCGAGTGGGTGGTGGTGGTGGCAGGCGGGTGGTGGCGGGTGGGTGGTGGGTGGTGGCGGGTGGGTGACGGTGGCGGGTGGTAGCGAGTGAGTGGTGGTGGTGGCGGCGGCGGGTGGTGAGTGGTAGTGGCATATGGGTGGCGGATGGCAGGTGGTGGTGGGTGGTGGCAGGTAGGTGGCGGGTGGTGGTGGCGGCGGGTGGGTGGGTGACAGTGGCGGATGGTAGGTGATAGCAAGTGGGTGGTGGTGGCAAGTAGGTGGCGGGTGAGTGGTGGGTGATGGTGGTGATGGGTGGTAGGTGGTGGTGGTGGCGGGTGGGTGGCAGGTGATTGGTGGGGGTGGGTGGCAAGTAGGTGGCGGGCGGTGGATGGTAGTGGTGGATGGTGGGTGGTGGCGGGTGGATGGCAAGTGGGTGGTGGTTGGTGTTGGTGGTGGTGGTGGTAGCGGCGGCGAGGGATGGGTGGTGGTGGCGAGTGGGTGGCAGATGGGTGGTGGTTGGCGGTTGGTGGTGGCGGGTGGTGGCAGGTGGGTGGTGAGTGGTAGTGGCAGGTGGGTGGTGAGTGGTGGTGGTAGGTGGTGGTGGGGGGTGGGTGGTGGGTGGTGGTGGCAGAAGACGGTGGTGGAAAATGGTGGCGGGTGGTGGCTAGTGTTGGGTGGTAAAAAAAAAAAAAAACTCAAAACTCAAAACGGAAACACATTTTTTGTGTTTTCATTTTTTGACCAAATTTATAAACTGAGACCACTAATTTATAAATCAAAAATTTTACCAAACAAGGTTTTATTTGAGTTTTTTAAATTTTCGTAAATATAAACAGAAAACGGAAAATGTAAGTGTTACCAAACGGCACCTAAGGGTGTGTTAATGTCAACTGTTAACATTTTAGTTAGTGAAAAGCTTAAATGATGTTTAAGGGGTGTGTTAGTATCAACTAGGGTCAGCTGTTAATTTATTTGATAATTGTAACGAGGTTTCTAACCAGCGAGAGAGAGAAAAGAGAAAAAGAAATAAAGAGAGGGAGGGGAAAGTGTAATGAGGTCGTCTGGCCAGATGTCTGGTCGGACGTCCGAATCCTTGCTATTCTGTATCAATTTGAGAGAGAGAGATAGAGCTCCAAATCTTGTGAGAAATTATTGAAACATGGTCATATATATGTATATATATATTCTCAACTGAGAAGAAGAGCTATAGACATATCTTGGCTCATTTATTTATTTTATTTATTATTTATATATATATATATATACATACACTTAATACACATCTTAACATATTCATTGCATCACCAATCACTCTTTAAAATTAACAAATTTTTAACACACCTTAATACATATTTTTAGCCTGCACTTGTTGTTATATAATACACTTTAATAAATAATTTTAACCATCTCTAAGGGCGGTGGACAAATCATGAGCTGGGCTTGAAGTTCAGCATTAATTATGTTGGCTAAATTGGCGAATAAAGATAAGATAAATTAAATTAAATTAATTAATAAGATATAATATTATATTTAAATTATAATAATTTTATTTTTTATTTTACAAATATTAAATAAATTAAAGAAAAAGTCAAAATTTATGTCAAACACAATTTTTTTAGTCACGTTTAGTCTCTTTTGACAATAAAAAAAAAATCACCTCTTTTTTTGAATTTTTTTTGTCTTTAGTATTTTTTTTTTCAAAATTATGTTAAAATTTTTAACTTTTCTGACTCATCATATATTGAGAGGAATCTAAAAAGTATATTTTTTGAAAAATTTCAAAAAACAATTTGAAAAAGCCAAAATAAACAAAAACAAATTGCTTATTTTTGTCTTTTTTGATTTTTTTTTTAAATTAAAAATTTTAATTTTTCAATTCATCTTGTCAAGTTGAATATAAAAATCTAAATTTTTTCCAATTTTTTTTTTTAAAAAGCTCACTAAAGACAAAATTAGCACAAAAAAAAATAAGTCAAAAAAATATGCAAATCCAAAAACAACCCTAAAATAAAAAATAAAAAATAAATAAAAAGAAGAAGAAGAAGAAGTCATACTAAATTAGCTCATCCCAAACGAGCATTAAGAAAGTTAGCTTATTGCCTTATTGGCTTATATAAGTCATATTATCTCTCTATATTTTTACACATCTTTCTAATAAGCAAAAAAAATAGCTTATAAGTCATACCTAAAGCAACTTATATAATAAGACAATGGCCATGTTTACTATAAATTATTAAAAGTTAGAAAACTGATAATTAAAAAGTATAAGTTAAAAGCACCTATTCCTCAACTTCTAAATAATCAAATTATTTAAGTTATTTTTGCTTAATAAGTTATAAGCAAAAATTACACTAAACAATCTGAAACAAACTCTTAAATTAAAATAAATTATAATTACCTCTATTAAGTTGTAACAAACACCCCAAATATGTGTCATCTCAAGCCACGATCAAGTATGACATTGGGCATAATCTAGCCATTCCAAATTTGGTGTTAAAAAAATTCAAACCCTAACGGACCCACTTAGTTATTAATTTTTTATTTTTGTCTTTAATGAATATTAAATTATTTTATTTATTCATTTGATTTTGAATCGTTAATAAAATTTAATGATAATTTTTAACAAATATTTTATTTAAGTCATAGAAATAAGTGTATATATTTTTTTTTGTTTTTTTGTCTTTTATATATTATTTTACTTTATTTTATAACAAAAATAATAAAAAATTATAATTAATATTCTGAAAATATTAAGCTAGAGTGGGCAAGTTAGGCAAATTATCAATGTCATCCCTAAGTAGATGGCAATGAGATGGATTTGTGGTATTTTGAATCATATGATAGAGATAGTGGAATGGGCTAATTTTATAATCTCAAAAATTATAATATTAATAAAAATTAGAGATGTTTTGATATACTATGAATAATAATTTACAACTAATAATACTTAAAAAATGTAACATGATAAACAAATAAGAAAAAATAAATGTTTAATCTTTTAGTATTTCGCTCTTATCATATTTAAGAAAATTAAATTATGTATATTCTATGCATATAAATATATTAATAAATATAATTGGCACTGAGCACAATAAAATGTGGTGTGTATGGGTGTAATTTTGGCATGGCCTGACCCATCCGTGCTAGGACTGGGTCAGGCCCATGCCGGGCCTTGCGAGCTCCTGCCAAAAATTCGGGACGAGCCGGCCCACGAGCCAGAAAACTAGGCCCAGACCCAAGCCCAAGCCTAGGGATATTCGAACTTTGGGCGGGTCTCGGATTGGGCTTGGGCTCAGGCCTTAACGGGCCAAGCCCACCTCGGGCCACGGGCGGGCTTCGAGCCGCCAGCAGGCTACATGCCAAAATTACACCCCTAGTGGTATGGAGAGGAAAATTCATTCTCACCTTGCTTTTACATTAAGGCAAGAAAAAAACGTGCAGAGCGAGATAGGGTGGGGATGAAATGAGTCAATGAGAAATTGTCATTCCTATCCTAATATACATATATATATATATATATATGGGGCTACATTATTATTATTGTTGTTATTGTTATTGTTATTATTATTATTATATATTTTAGGGAGAGAATGTCAATTAATAAATAATTAATAAGAATATAAAAATTACAAGCTACCATTTAAGTATGACTAACTCCACCATATATCTATATATAGACTAGCCACTGGATACATGCGATATGTGCATAATTCAAGTAAATAAATATAAAATATATAAAAATATATATTAATATCACAATATGCAAAATAAATAAATAAGGCAAATGCTAATAAGTGCTCCACGAACATTGTTTAATGTTGGAAAGTGTTTAAAAAGTCTCTTCAAAAATATATTAAAATGTTTAAAAAATGTATTGATTTTAATAAAAATATATTGAATTTGGTGAAAAGTGTTTTGTGTTGTTCACAATTTTTATCTTTTACTTATATCCTAAGAGCACTTGTTAGCAAGATCCAACAAATAAACAAGTAAATACATAAATAAAAAGACAATGAAATTCAATATAAGAAACAGTGTGTGCATTGTGCATTTG
This sequence comes from Camellia sinensis, assembly GCF_055761805.1. Lineage (NCBI taxonomy): Eukaryota > Viridiplantae > Streptophyta > Magnoliopsida > Ericales > Theaceae > Camellia > Camellia sinensis. The sequence continues at coordinate 163,443,875 of NC_138964.1, forward strand.
AACATTCAACAATACAAATTTCTTGTAAATTTTTAAAAATAAAAAATAAAAATCAAACAAATTTTTGTTTACAATTCTAAAATCTTAATAAATATAAATAAAAAATTATAATTATAATTATAAATTTTGGGGCACTCGGTCTGTAACGCTCCGAAATAATTACAATAAAACGAGAGTAATGATCAATTAAACAACATCATAATCCGAGAATAAAGTCATTTGATTCATATACTTCAAGTGTACAAAAGAGTAACACGTGCATTCATACATTCATAAGTCCTAACCCTGAATCTTTAAACAAAATATATGAAATAAAAGTTAAATAAATATATAATTGCCTTAGTGGCTACAACTTTCCAAAACAGTGCTTGGTTACAACAAAAAATGAGTTTGAAACTCAATACAAATAATACCTTAGGCTTATACAAAATAAATACAACAATAACATAATCCCAAGCTACTGCCTTGGCAGAGGCATATCATCAACACCTGAAAATAGTTTTCCATATAGGGTGAGCCAAAGCTCAGTAAAGATACTCTAACACAGTGTATGAATCTTAACAGAGTTATAAAGTGAATGCATATGCAATGCTCATGTCAAAACATTTGGTGTCTCTTTCCAAAATCATGCAATGCCAGGTTATATCACAATTTATGAAATCATTTCCTTTACAACAAAAAACAGGACAATGGATACAACACTAGGAATCTCTAGGATGTGTCTACAAGTAAGCTATAAGAACTACAAATTGCCATTTTTACTGGTACTAATCGAAAGGCCTAGCACCTATCTGTGCCAGTTTCTGGACTTTTACAAAGGACACATTGGCCAACTTAATACCACAATCACACTCCCTACCCAGATTCACCAAGGTATTTACCCATTTTTCTCAAAACAATAAACATTTTCAATGTGTTAAATATGTTACAGTGCTCAATGCAAATGGATGAGAAATTATTTTTAATTCACCTAATTCTCATGCAATTTCTACAACAATCATAACTATTCTCCACCGATAGCCCAAAACAAATATCTCTAAGCAAATAAATAATTTTCAATATAGATACACTTTCCAACATTTCCAAATAGGAGTGATAATTCATATCTAACTCCACAACCATCATCATCATCGTTCTAATTTCATAAAACCAACGTCAATTCTGTTTTTCTCTTTACAAAAAATCAAATGTTCACAAATAAGGGCAAAATTCCTTTTTTTTAAAGATCAACCCCAAACTCAGTAACATTTACAAATCCATATACAAATTTAAGAACCCATTTTGAAAACCTCTTTTGATTTTTAACCAAAACCTTAGATTTTTATCAAAATCCCTAAATCACCATATCGTTTTTAAAAGACAAATAACTAAGTTAAAAATCATAAAAAGAGTAAAAAATAATCACTACCTCAAAGAAGAAGACCCAAAGGAAAGATGGGTAGAACTTGACGGAGCCAAAAACACGAACTTCTCCGATTAGAACAAAGCCCTCAACGTGCTCTCTCTTTTTATTAAAGAGACTAGGGTGTACAGATCGATAGATCAAAGTGTATTTTGTAATGTCCCAACCCTTCACATGTCATCGATATTATCTATTTTGGGCCACGCCCGCATGGATTTGTTCTTCCCGGTGGGTCATCTATCCCAAAATTACTCCGGCCTAAGCATACTTAATTGGGGAGTTTTACTAGGGATCTCACCACCCGGGAAAAGGTCTCGATACTATATAAGAATCTAGATTTTTACTTTTATAGCCTAGGAACTCCCCCTTCATTCCCGATGTGGGATATCGGGACCTTACAATCCACCTCCCTTAGGGATGCATGTCCCCGTGTAGTAGCCTGCCAGCTCACAAGCTCGTCCACATGCACCGAGAGACACCAAAGGCCCACACTCGGTATTCTAGAGAGTCGGCTCTAATACCAAACTGTGACACCCTTACTTTTGGGCATCATATATTAATATAAATAATTCAACATGGTTAAGTACTAAGTTCTAATATAATAGTTAAAGGAGTACATTCCAAAGCTTAATCTTAATACAACCCCAAATGTTTGATTTCTTACACCAATCTCCAGACATTATTACGTTAATACATAAAATTTCATCAAAATAGATAAGAAGGTGAGCAAGACAGTCCTTAATGGCCAAGCTAAGATGGTTCTAAGTGAACCATATCTGAACTTCAGCATCTTCGATAAAATCTTCCCCAAGATTTTCTCTTTCTTCTTCACCTGGTATGAAACGTCGTGAGCTGCAAAGCCCAATAGGACAACAGTTTGAAAACTTATGCAATAATAACACAGTGGAGTTAATTAACAACATTTTAAAAATATACAATCATCACGAAAAAGATAATAGCTCAATGAAAACAACATATATATATAGACATGATCTATCATGAATATATTCACAATGCAAATGTCAAGTTATCATAGAGTTCATAACGTAATCTCATTTAATTGTAAATTTGGTGAGCCTACGGTGACTTCCTGTGGAGTGTCGTCTTACCCAACCATTGACCATGGCCAGGGACTATTCTGCACCTCCTCTTGATCGTGAGGCACTGGATCTAAAGATGCTACGTGCTGAGTTAAATACTCAGGGCGTATCATTAGTAGTCCGTCTCAAGAGAACTGACCTTCCAGAGATACTCCCCCTGTGTGAGACCCTCACTACCACCCTTATCCTAAAACCAAATCTGTGAGGTCAGAATATGATCCAAGCCATGTTAAGGCTTCGCAAGCTAAATAATCATTTTCTTAGAACTAGGGCGCACTTTGCACTAACAAAACATCAATATACCTTTTCCTTTTATACATCCACATGCGCATGGTCCAAAACCACTCATTTCATTTTCCCCATATTATGGTTATAATAGCTCTTGATGAAAATACACATATCATGATTCATTTCAACTGATCAAGCATATTTAAGTGCATACAAGACAAAATATGTAAGAACGAGGCAATACAGAAAGGTTTTAAGCCATTACTAACTTGATTCCAGATTCTGAACGGTTTCCAGCAAACTGTCTCCTCAAATAAAAATATAGAAATGATAGTAAATAATATTTAAAAATTTTGATTTTTGGTGAAATTATAGATTATTAAGTTGGGAACATTTTTGAAGGGGACTTGAAGTCGTTTGGCCACTAGAAGATGTCCGAATAAATTAAAAACAGTAGGTAGCTCCAGATTCGTCGCATTTTTGAAAAATAGACATATCTCACCCCATACTTAATGAAATGAGTTAAAACCTATGACATTGGAAAGATAACTTAAAAACCTCACATCGCCAATTTGAATCACTCAAAATTTCATTATGTGGAAGAAACGGTGGTCGTGTAAAATATGCCTTACTGCTGTCTTAACAGCAGAGGTGAACATAAAGCATATTTTTGGCTATAAAATAGTGTCAGATAATTTTCGCAGAATTCCCACATATAAATAAGACCCTAAAATAATTCCAGTAGCTTCATATTTTCAAAATAATAAATAAGTGATTTATTTCATGGTTTTGAAGTGAAAACTGATTCTGCACAGTGCAGTTTCTGTTCAAATGAGCAATGGATTGTCTTCCTTAGTTCCCTACTTAGGCATGCTAGGCTACATTATTTATGGAGAGGGGTACTACAGGTTATGACAATAGAGCAAAGAGAATATAAAAATAATAACAAGAGATAAGATAAGTGAGTTCATCTAAGGCATGCAAGAGAGACCTCTCCTATTGAGTTTGTTCTTGCTTCCTTCATGTATTATAAGACATATCAGACTGTTTTGCATACATCTTCCAAAACTTAAAGAAGTGGAGTATTTCTAAGTATTCTACCTTAGTGAAGCTTTGAAGACCTTTCAAGTGATGAGTCCTTTTTCTCCTTCCTTCCTCATTTTTCCTCTCTTTCTCTCATTTCTCTCATTTCTTTTTCTCAATCTCTACTCTCTAGCTCTAGCCGAAAGTTGTAAATGAGGAGTTGGGGGAGCTTGTGTTTCATATATAGACTAAAATGAGAGGGAGAGTTTGGAGAAAATATTTGGTAAAAGAATCCATGCATGTATAGCCATTAGAGAGTTGTCTACCCAACAAGCACACTTATGACAACCCATCTCTTCACTCAAAAGTAAGAAAAAGGCTGGTTAAGCATGCTAAGAGGGCTGCACTTTTGAGATGAATCTTCATATAAGACAAAATCAACCCTTTTCCATGAGAGTTGACTTAGCCGGCCTCCCCTCTCCCTATTTTCTTTCCCTTATTTTATTTTATTCACTACGCCAAAATTGGGCTTTAACGGCAGTTTTTTACCGCCGTTGAAGAATGTAAAACCGCTGTTAAAGCCTTTAACGGTGGTAATTTAGGACCGCCATTTATACTTGTGTCGGAAAAGGTAAACCGTCGTAAAAGGGTAAATTACCGTTGTTAAAAGTCGACCAAAAACGGCAGTAATATAGGACCAAAAACGACGGTTCTTTATCGCCGTAAATAGGTTCAAATTTTTAAAAAAGTAATTCTCTCTTCTTGCACCCCCCAGGTCTCAAACCCTTGACCTGTAATCCAAGCACGCCAACCACTCCACCACAGCCACTCTATATGAAATATATTCCCTAAATAAATATTTAAACATTACTTTTGCTTTATTGGAGATGGTCATGTTTAACCTTTGGTCGCGCATGGTCACCACTCGCCGGAGTTCCGCTGGAGCTCTGCCGGCAAAGACCGCCGTCATTAACGGCGGTAATGAAAGGGCTTTAACGGCGGTTTCGTTACCGCCGTTAAAGAGGGCTTTAGTGGCAGTTTTTTTAACGGTGGTTTCATTACCACCGTTAAAGATACTTTAGTGGCGGTTTTTTTAACAGCGGTAACAAAACCGCCGTTAAAGATACATTAACGACGGTATTAACGGTAGTTTCGTTACCGCCGCTACTAGTATCTTTAACGACGGTAACGAAAACCGCCGTTAATGCCCTGTTTTGGCGTAGTGATTTTTATATATACACGTTCATGAATAAGACAATCGAGTGAGGACAAAATTCTAGATTGCCTTTAGAAGATTCCTTAATTTGATTGTGAGGATTAGTGTTAATTAGGATTTAGTTTAATCAAGGCCTCTAAACAATGATTAATTTAAAGTGTGCCAAACTTTTATATTTTATGCATCAAATTAGAATAACTCTTCAAGAAAAAGATAATTTTTTTATTTAATAAATTTGTTACAAATTTCCCGAGCCTTACAACCTATCCCCCCCTAAAAATAATTTCGTCCTCGAAATTACATTCTTCTTACTTGAATAGTTGAGGATGGCGTATAACATCCCCTCTCTCCCATGTTGATTCCTCTATTTCCCGATGTCGCAAAAGTACTCAAACTAGTGGAATTACCTTTCCTTGTAATATTTTGTCTTTCCGATCCAGAATCTCCACTGGCTTTTCTTCAAATGTCGCATCAGCATCTAGGTTGATCTTCTTCCAATCGATGATGTGTGACGTGTGAGGCTCATACTTTCGTAGCATCGAGACGTGGAAAACGTTGTGCACTTCGGCAAACTGGGGAGACAGCGCCAACCGATAGGCTACAGTTCTCATTTTACCTAAGATCTCAAAGGGTCCTACTTAACGAGGTACTAATTTGTCTTTCTTCCCAAAACAGAATGTTCCCCGACGTGGCTTGACCTTTAAAAACATGTGGTTGCTTACTTCAAACTCCAACGACCTTTTTCGTTGGTCGGCGTAACTCTTCTGAGCTGTTAGGATTCTCTGTTGTATTAACTTCACTTTCTCAGTGGTTTCCTAAACTATCTCTGGACCTAATAAAGCTGTTTCTCCTACCTTTGTCTAGCATAATGGCGATCTGCAAGGTCGTCCATAAAGAGCTTCATATGGTGTCGTACCGATACTGGCCTGAAAACTATTGTTATAGGCAAATACTACCAAAGGCAATGTTTCTCCGAAATTCCTTTAAAATCCATCACATAGGCTTTCAACATATCTTCTAGTGTTTTAATGGTCCTCTCAGACTATCCATAGTTCTGTGCCCATGGCTTTTTGTAGGCTCTGCCAAAAGTGAGATGTGAAACGGGGATCTCAGTCCGATACAATAGAAACTGACACCCCATGCAATCTGATGATTTCCTTGATAAATAACCGACTTAACGCCTCCAACTTATCGGTTGTCCTTATGGGTAAAAAATGGGCGGTCTTGGTCAGTCGGTTCACAATTACCCAAACACATTCGTGTCCTAGAGGGGTTCTTGACAATCCGGACACAAAGTCTATCGTGATGTGCTCCTATTTCCACTATGGGATTGGAAGCGGCTGAAATGTTCTTACTGATTTTTGGTGCTTAGCTTTTATTTGCTGGCAGGTGAGGCATCTTGACACATATATTGCTACATCCTTTTTTAGGCCATTCCACCAATACTGGCGTTTTAGATCCTAGTACATCTTTGTTCCCCCTAGGTGTACTGCAAAAGCTGACTGATGAAATTCATTTAGCGACTATTCTCTCAAGGGCTCGATGTCAGGCATGAACATCTGACATTGAAATCTTAAGCCATCATCCTTAGAGATGTCCCAACCAGGTAACAGCTCGCCTGATGTAAGTCGTGCCTTGAGGAAAATTGCCTCATGGTCATACTTTTGGGCTTTTAGGACCTTATGGAGTAACTTGGGAGTAGAGGCTAAGGCATACAAACAGGTCCTCTGGTCTTGTAGTTCCAATCGGACTCCAAACTTGTTGAGAGTCTCCACCATTCTTTTACTGCAATACTAGCCATGACTTCCCTTGCCTTGCGACTTAATGCATCGGTTACCACATTAGCTTTCCCTAGGTGATAAGACAATGTGAAATGATAATCTTCGAGGTACTCTATTCATCGTCTCTACCTCATGTTTAAACCCCTTTGGGTGAACAGGTATTTCAGGCTTTTGTGGTCTGTAAAAACTTTGAATTTTTCACCGTACAGATAGTGCCTCCAAGACTTGAGCACGTGTACTACGAATGCCAACTCTAGGTCGTGAGTGGGGTAATTCTTTTAATGGTTTTTCAATTGTCTGGACCTATAGGCTATGACCTTCATTTCTTGTATTAATACACTTCCCAATCCTTCATTCGAGGCATCATAGTAGACACTGTACCCAACAACATGCTTGGGGATGATCAAAATTGGGGCACATGTTAACCTTTTCTTCAACTCCTAAAAGAACCTTTTACAAGCGTCACTCCGTTCGAACTTTACCCTTTTTGGGTCAGTCGAGTCATCGGTTTGGCTGGTTTGGAAATATCCTAGATGAATCTTCTATAATAGCCAGCTAGTCCTAGGAAGCTTCTACTTTCAAAAACTGTCTTGGGTTGTTTCTATTCAGTTACTGCTTCAACCTTTGTTGGGTCCACTGAGATTCTATTCTCGGAGACAACATGACCCAGGAATTTCACCTCCTTTAGCCAGAACTCGCACTTACTGGCCTTGGCATACAATTGATTCTCTCTTAAAACTTGTAGTACAATCCTTAAGTGTTTCTCATGCTCCTCTTCGGCATGCGAGTAAATTAATATGTCATCAATAAATACTACCACAAGCAGGTCTAGGTATGGTGTGAATATTTTATTCATCAGGCACATGTACACTCTAGGCGCGTTAGTTAACCCAAAAGGCATGACTACAAACTTATAATAACCATACCAGGTTCGAAATGTGGTCTTGGAGACGTCCTCATCTCGAATTCTAAGTTGATGGTATCCAAACTGAAGATCGATCTTAGAAAAATACTTGGACCCTCGAAGTTGGTCGAAAAGGTCATCGATCTTGGGCAACGGGTATCTATTCTTGATTGTAACTCTATTGATTTGACGGTAGTCGATACACAATCTAAGGGTGTTGTCTTTCTTCTTGGCGAATAATTCCAACGCTCTCCATGGTGAAGTGCTTAGTCTGACGAATGGTGCCATACGGTGGGGTGCCATGGATATGGGTGACGTCTTGGGTTGTAATTCAATTATGAAGTCCAATTCCTGTTTCAGGGGTAATCCTGGTAATTTATTTGGGAAGACGTCTTCATATTCACACACCACTCTAGGTAGGCCTAGGTCCATCTGGTCTTCATCTACCAAGGTTAGACTAACTAACCAGCCCACCAACTGGCTGTGCCATCGTGATCTTCGGAGAAATGGTAACAAGAACTCTTGTCTATCCCCTTTAAATTGAAAGCAGATGCCATCCATTGAACGGGCGGTTACTGTTTTCTTATGGCAATCAATAATTGCCTTTTGGGCAGATAACCAGTCCATCCCTAAAATGACATCGAAGTCTGTCATCTTCATAACCCGTAAGTCACAGGTTAAACGTAAATTCGAGTCTCCTAGCTCACAAGACTTGCATACTAGATCTACTCGAGTATGTCCTCCAAGGGGTGATGCCATACTTATCGGGTTTTCTAACTATTCTGGTTCTAAACCCAAGGCTTTTACACATGTAACAGATATGAAGGAGTGGAAAACTCTAGAATCAAATAGTACTTTTACGCAAGAATTCATAAGAATCAGAGTACCTTGAATTGTTGACAGGTTCTCTTCCTCATTCAGTGAGTACACTCTTCTGGTAGTTCTTGGGTTAGCTTTCCAGTGTTCCCTGCTGCTTGAACTTGCATCCCAGCTGGTTGAGAGTTGTAAGCCGGCTTGGCCCCGGCGTTAGGTTGGTACTTGTTCTGTTGGGTGGTCCTTTCTTGCCCTGAACCATAACCTCCTGTCAGAGGGCATTCGATTCTTTGATGCCCACATGTCCACAGCCAAAACATTTGTCGGACCATTCTTTCCCTTGGTGATTTTGTTGCTGCCATTGTGATTGTTGGGATCCTTTGTTGTAAGGGATAGAGGTGTTCTGCGAATGGTTGTTTTGAATCGGTCCAGCCCCTCTTGACTAACTACAGTTCTTAACAGCGTTTGCTTTCTCCCGCTTCATCATCAGAGCTCGGTCCACCACTTGGGTGTAGGTGGCCAGTTGGACGACCATCAACCTTTATCAGATTTCTAGATCCAAGTCCCACTCAAACTTCCTCACCTTATCTTCTTCTTCTGCCACCAGGGCTGTGGCATGCCTTGATAAGGTTTCAAATCGAGTGGCATATTGGGCCACAATCATCTTTCCTTGCTTGAGGTGCAGGAATTCCTGAATCATTTCTTGCTTGATAGATTTTAGGAAGTACTTTTCCAGGAAAAACCTTTCAAATTGTTCCCAAGTTATCTGAGCTATAGGACGTGAGTCAGCCACCATAGACCACCAATAGTCCACCACTCCCTCAAATTGGAAAGAGGCTAAGGTTACCTTGCCTCTGTCCCCTGTGACCACCAGGGTTGTCAGGATTTTCTTCGGCTGCCTCATCTAAGACTCGGCCACTAGAGGGTTAGAATCACCGAAAATTTTTGGTGGATTTAACTTACAAAATTTTGCTATCAATTCTGATCTCTCTCTCTTTCTCTCTCTCTCTCTCTCTCTCTCTCTCTCTCTCTCTCTCATCTAGACAGGCCTCGAACACCATCAGTGATTGCCCTCAGTAAATTATTTACTATAAGGTTTACATCTTCAGGGTCCTGTCGTCACTCAGCATTCCTGGTCCTTCTTGACATTTTATAAGGGTATTAATTTATACTATTATTATTATGTAAGTATTTATCTAATTATTTATTTTGTGTGGACAAGTATTCAATAGGTTCAATTGGAACTGAAATTCTTCATTGCATTAAAAGATCGATTACATGACTGGAAATTACAACTACTACATAACCAAGGGAATTCTCTTACTGTAGACGTCCCCGAACGTCCCGGGAGGGAATCCCGTTTTGTTCATTGGGTTCACTACAGTTTCGGACTCAATGTCACGGTCCTGTATCTAATCTCGCAGAGTGCAATGCAAGACTGATGAATCATCAAAGAGTCCAAATCCGACAAATCATTTTGAAAAACTAATTTTTAGAAAGAAGTGCCAAACATGGACTGCTTTGCCAGATACAGAGTCGCCACCTAAATATTTTGTTTTGAAAAATTTAGGAAACCCTGACTCGTGCCTAAGGCCACGTGTCTGTCATCACCAAAGTTGCCTCGGCTCGGGAACTTGGGTACGATTGGGGAAGGTCACTTCGTGAGCACCCCCGCTCGCCTGATCAAAGATCGGTCTCTACTAACCATGATATCAAGTTTTTGAAAACACATGTGCTCTTATTCCGATTTATTAGCCTAGAATTACTATGTGATGCGAACAGTAAAACAAGTATAGACTGGATTGCCTAAGTTGGAACGAAGCATCACATATCCGTTTGTTTCGAAAATGGATTGAAGTTGGCTACTCGCAAGTAGGCTAAAACACGAGTTTCGACGAATTATTCCAACTCAAGCAACCCAACCTTCACCCACAGGCATTCAGGCAGGTATATCACATAAGGACAAAGCCTCATGGTAAACATGCTATCATGGCATCACTCACACACATGCAAGGATGCTAAAGCATAAATACTTACCGAGTACTCCAAGCCAAAACATAAACTAGTTAGTAATCAATGCATGATCCTAGTTCATGTTAAGATGGCTAATGCAACACATGCAAAAATGCAACTAGGATAGGCTCGGCTATTCTAAACATGGCATATGAAATACAACAGATAACATGTATTCAACTTGGAATTGAAATACAATGCAGTTAGCATGATGAGCCGAGCCCGGTGCATGCAAGACTGATGAATAGATGCAAACATGCAAATATATAGATGCTAATTGAAACATGCCCTAAAACTAACCATCATAAGCAGGTAAATAAAAGGGAGAAAGACGTGGGGTTGGAAGACATACATCACACGCACGCACATTTATTACAACGTTGCCCTCCTTGGAGGGTCCGAATAATGCAAAACCAGATGAATAATGAACTACAGCTAATTATTACACGACATTAACTAATTAACAAACTAGCTAAGTAAGCATGTAAACTAAATGAATGTGACTGCCTCGGCTCTGTTTTGGATGATAATGGATACATGCATGCTCGAGTCGCCCCGTCGGGAAATCCATCGCGATGCTTCATCTTGCCTTTGTGTGCAATTTATTTTAGAAACTTGCACGAAGCTCCAAGAGGATGAAACTCCACTCTGGGAAGTTGTGGGAGGGCTGCCAACCAGCCAATGACATGGGAGACCACTGCCGACCACCCCTTTGTGGTGGAGACCAAAAAGGGTGGTCGGCCTGCCAGAAAACCTGGTCGGCCGACCACTTTCTGCCCCTGGATTCTGGTTTTCTGCAACACAAAGCAATAGGGAAGCATGGCAAGGTATTTTCAACAAGTGTGTGCTCAACCACTCTCCCCGTCATAGCATAGGCTCTAGGGAGTGTAACCCTCAATCCTCGGACCACCAATCACGCATCTCGATGCATGATGGCCGAGGAGTCAGATTGCACGACTTAATGTGACATGAATGCACAAATAAACATCTAAAACCAATAACTCTATCATGGATATTCAAGAGTGTCGACGATCGGGAATCGAGGCAAGTTTCATCACTTGGAGTATGAAATGGTCCTTGTTTCCCGTGTTTGGGCTAACCCCTATCCCAAACATGATGAAACAAGAATGGCATGCTCAATGCAACTTCTAGCATGCAATCCTAATGTAATGCGACTAAATGATACAAAGATGCAAGGAATGACATGCAAGCATGCAAATGGCATACACAATGCTATGAACTACACACGGCATACTCAATGCACATGGACTAAACTATGGCATACGGAATGCACATGTGGAGACTAATAATGAAATGATTAAGGCATACACAATGCAATGGTCAATCATGTAACAACATGGACTAATATGGCATATGCAATGCAAGATGGACTTAAACCAAGATGGATGGACCTCAGCCACATCCAAATCAGTGGCCAAATGAGATGAGAACAAGGCCCAAGATTCATGCAAACATGCACAATGCGAGGGCTCCAAGCTTAAGGCACAAAATGCAACTCTCCAAGAGCAATGCAAGGATGAAACATGACATACAATGGCATACATTCCAGCTCTAAAATGGCATACTAAATGATTCTAAAATGACTCCGAAGCATGCAAACACTCATGCTATACATGCTAAAAGGCTCAAATACCGAAACTAGTGAAGCACACTTCACTATAGGTATACAAAGCAACGCTCAAATGGAAAACCAGCCCCAAACAGATCCTAGGCAGGTCCAAGACAGTAGCAAAATGGCCTAAAATGATGGCACGGAATGCACAAAGATGAAGCTCATGCAATGGCTCATGAATAGGGCATACGAGCACAACTCTCAAGGGCACTCAAAGCATGGAAAATATGGAATTATAGCAACCCTATAAACTCTGAAATGTCAGGCTCAATGATGCCAATACATGCAAATACTTCAAGTTAGGCATGCAAGAGTGCTCAAAACTCAAAGCTAGTCGAAGCTATTACACAACAAGTATGCATGGCAAGCATTTTTCGACCATGAGGCATAAAAATAGAGCTAAGGCAGTCCAAAACATGCACAAAATCAGTTTAAGGCATGGTCAAAAAGTGCTAGAATCAAGGACCAAAATAGCATGCAACACAAGTTAGTAAAGGGGATTTGCACTACAAGTATGTGAGGCAATAAAGAGGCTATCAAACCAACAAAATTTAGGGGTATGACATGCCAAATAAACCCCAAAAATCCACTGAAACATGGTCTGTGCATGCAAGAATGATAGGCTCCTTTGAAAGGCCATGAAGAGGGTTACTCTACACATGCAAAAGGAACACCTAATATGGAAAAACCATCTCTAGAAAAAGGTCATGCAGGTCCTAAAACCCACCAAAAATGGCCTGAAACATGCTCAAGAAGTGTGTAAATATAGGCCCCTTTGTTAGGCCAACAATGCTAGTAAACAAGACAAGGGGTGAGAGGGTCACCCCTCTCTGATTTTGGGGCTCAAAACAGTATGCTAGCCACTAAAAATCCACTGGATTTCAGTGGCTAGAGGTCCAAACAAAGCTCATTTCAAAGGCCTAGATGCATGGCTCAAAACAAGGTGAAAACAAGCATGCAAGGGGGTAGATGACCCCCAACAGAAAAATAACCTTAAACAAACTTCAAGAGGAGCTCAAAATAAGACTTTTTTCAGTTTATGACAAAGCCCAAATATACTTGAAAATAGAGCTAAGATATGAAACAAAATAAGGACCTAAAAAAGGAACTAGTGTGTTACCCTTGTAGCACAGCAAGACAGCAAGCTCTAGACCAAGAAACCAACTCCTCAAGCTCTGTAAACAAGCTCCAAGGACCTCCAAGCAATGGTGGAAGTGTGTGGTTGTGAGATGGTGTGTGAAGGGCCAAGAACAAGGCTCTATTGACCCTAAAAGAGAGAGATATAGAAGGAGATATGTGTATGTATGCTCCAGCAACTTCTAAACCCTTGCAAAGGAAGGGAGGCCCTTCTTTTATAGAGAAGAGAGGCCAAAGCTTCTCTTGGAAGCTAAAAACCAAAAATAAGCATCCTCCATACACGTATATGGAGAATGCAGCAAATGCCTCCCAGCTGGCACAACTGGAAGCAACTTAGTGAGACAAAGCTGCAGAGAGCTGGCCGACCAGTTCAGGTGGTCGGCCGACCACTTGCCCTGGTCAGCCAACCAGGTTCAAAAGGGTTAGCTGGTCGGTGGCCTCCTAGGGTGGTCTCCAAAGTGAAAGCAAGCTAGTGGTACGGTGGGAGACCAGTAATTGTGGCTCAAAAGTCAAGGAGACCAACTATTTGACAGGAAAAATCGACCAGCGGGAAAAAGTGGTCTCCAAGAAGAAAATGTGGTCTCCCATCCTTGCACCACTTTACAAACAATGAAAATAGGATCCATGCCAAAAATGAACCAAGACGGATGCAAAACGAGGGTTCGGGGGCCAAAACGTGCGGCCGGAGGTCCCGAAAACTGACTGTTAAGCATTGAAAGTGGCGTGCAACCACGAAGGTGGTCTCCCGGGCCACAGTGTCCCTCTAGAGAGAGGAAACAAGGTATGTACCAAAAATCGGAGCAAACGGAGAAAGTTAAGCGGTCCCGAACCGAGGCGCACGGCCGACGGCTTAGAAAACCAGAAACTGGTCTCCAAACGGGAACAGTGGTCTACGACCACGAAAAGTAGCCTACGGCCATTGAGAGATGGTCTACGAGACCTCTCCATCCCTTCGGAAAGAGAAAATAGAATCTAGTTCGCAAATCGAGGCAAAACACAAAAGAGTCTCGAAGTCGGGAGGTAAGGCTCTCAGCCGACACTCTGTAACCTCAGAACGAGCACAGCATGCGTCATCACCGAGCGCTCAATCGATGACGTCTGAGTCTTAAGGTCGGTCAAAAATGGGGTGTCTACAGTTGCCCCTCTTTGACAGAACTCAGAAGTCATAAGTGACGGGAGTGAATGTCAAAGCCCAGAGACGACCCATTTTTGACAAGGCCGAAGACTTAGACAAACAGGCGAGATAAACAAAGAGATGTGCCCACAGGCAGGGGCAAAAATGCAAAAGACATGCACAAAGCCGGACATAACTTATGATCATGCAAAGAAAGCTGTAATGAAGCAAGTCATGCAACAGTTTTAAGCAAGCATATACAAATCTAACTACATTTCATGCAGAAAGGTTGTAAGAAAATTATTCAATTCTCGCTACGTTTCACCCGGAGAATACAATACCTGTCCGGTTTGTCTGGTCGCGCCAGCCTCAAATGAACCGTACATACAATATCGTGCCTGTAAAAGAAAGAAACTTAACAGGTACAATACTATTAGACACATGCATAGCAATGCAAGTGAAAAGTGCGTGACCACGCAAGTAGAGTGTGGATGTATGACAATGCAACCTAAGTGTGCCGTATAACAATGCGGATAAAAGATGCAAAATGATATGCAATATTACAAAACAATGTAATAATATAAAATGTATTGAAACAATGCAAATGATATGCAATGTATTTGAGATGATCAAGCCACAAACAGTACAAAACCTCATAAATATCATGAAAAGGATGGAGATACAACAATAAAACTCCGTTTACCATAAAAAAGGTGCCGACACCCTCAAACCACAATCCAATCAGTGGAATATGCGCGTACACATGCAGAACTATGTGTGTGTAGACGGAACACAAAATACAAGTAATTGGGTGGCATGATATAAGTGATGAATGATCTGCTGAGAAAAGGTCATGATCCTAAATACTGGATGCAACACACTACACTACAATGCAATGAATGCAATGGATAAGGCGCGCGGCCAAACCGTATCTTGCCTAGATAAGGCATGGACACAAACACACCATGTTTAACAAGGAAACGGTGCCGTCACCCTCAACACTAGGTGCGTACACATAATATCATAATCGTGCTTCAACGTGAAAAGTATGGGCACGTACTAGACCAAGCTCAACATGGAAAGGCGCAAGTGATAGATGGAGGTGATGCAGTGAATGCATGCAATATGTGCTATGTACAATGCAATATACATACTAGCTAAAATGCAATGGATGCAGTGGATAAGGCACGCGGCCAAACCAAATTTTGCCTACGAAAGGCATGGACACAAACAAACCACGTTTAACACGGAAACGGTGTTGTCACCCTCAACACTAGGTGCGTACACATAATATCATAACCATGTTTCAACGCGAAAAGTATGGGCACATAACAGACCAAGCTCAATATGGAAAGACGCAAGTCATAGATGAATAATGCAGTAAATGCATGCAAACTACAATGCAATGTACAATGCAAGTAAAGGCGAAACATGCGTGTCGACGCAAGTGAAGAATGCATGACAATGCAGGTGAAAGCGAAACATGCGTATCAACGCAAGTGAAGAGTGCATGACAATGCAGGTGGAAGCGAAACATGCGTGTCGACGGAAGTGAAGAAAGCATGACAATGCAAGTGGAAGCGAAACATGCGTGTCAACGCAAGTGAAGAATGCACGACAATGCAGGTGGAAGTGCACTACAATGCAATATATATTCTATATGCAATGAATGCATGTAATGCATGCTATGTACAATGTAATATACATACTAGATGATGTAGTAGTTAGGAAGTGAAGATACCTTACAGAGGCAATTGGCAATGACCTACCTCATGCTGCTGGGGATCTTTTGCTTCTTCTTGGTTGAACCACAGTACTACTTTTCTCCCTAGCTATGGTCGCAGCTTTCCCTATTCTCCAATAGGGTGACAGACTAGGTTGATTCGGTATCCAGAATTGAGGCGCATATACATGCTATCTCAATCTATAGGGCTGCCATACAGATTTCAAGTCGAAGATATACCCCTGGGTATTTAAACTAGACTTTAGTCTTGGAAATCCCGAACCTTTGCGTTCTAGGCGTAAGCCATTCAAACTCTAGTTTCCACCGTCTCAGTTGGTCCCCTAAGAACTCACCACAAACACAGGCAGGTGGCTATACCAGACCAC
The DNA here is from genome assembly GCF_055761805.1 of Camellia sinensis. Classification (NCBI taxonomy): domain Eukaryota; kingdom Viridiplantae; phylum Streptophyta; class Magnoliopsida; order Ericales; family Theaceae; genus Camellia; species Camellia sinensis. The sequence goes on from NC_138964.1 coordinate 163,460,348, forward strand.
TGGGAGTTGTTTGGGCACGACAAACACCAAAGGAATTGCACCTTTAGAGGATTTAAGGTCTCCTAGACCAGAATAAAACAGATATGATGCAATGGATGTAACAGATAGAGCAATAGATGCAAATGGGGTAACGCACTCCAACCACGCTGGAATCGTGAGAGGAGGAAGAACAAAGAAAACCAATCAGGAGCGCATTCCACGCAACCGGAGATAAATTCCAAACACGCTGAAATCATGTGAGGAAGGGGACACTCTAACCATGTTGAAATCGTGAGAAAAGGCCTGAAAACAACCGCCTAGGTACATACACAACGCAACCTGAGATGAATTCCACACACGCTGAAATCGTGTGAGGAAAGGGACACTCAAACCACGCTGAAATCGTGAGAGGAGGTCTAACAACCCGCCCAGTGCGCCTATAACGCAACCTGAGATGAATTCCAAACATGCTGAAATCGTGTGAGAAACGGGACACTCAAACCACGCTGAAATCGTGAGAGGAGGTCCAACACAACTGCCCAGGTGCGTACACAACACAACCTGAGATGAATTCCAAACATGTCACACCCCAAACTCGCCCCTAAAAGTTCGGGCATGACCCATACAGAAACGGACACTTAACCTGATATACATATCATATGGGGCCTGAACGGAAGCATTTAACATAATAAAATAACACAGAAAAGCATCCATTGAGCTAAACCTAACATGCCAGGATCACATTCGTGAGAGTCATTTATTTTAGACATACCCATACGCATACATGACCGCATAAACAAACATTGGTATAAAAAGGGGTCATATACATACATTTTAACCTTAGGTAAATAATTAAAGTGCAAGCCAAAATCTTAACAAAACTTGACATAAATGCATAGACTTGGTCTAGGAGCCTGGGCATACTGAGGTAGACAACTGAAGGGTGAGCTTCAAGGGTTAAGACGGACTCCCAAAGTGATTACCTACAGAATAGACATAATATAAAGTGAGCGAAGCTCAGTGAATAATAGTACATAAACGATTCAATGCTCAACTTGAATTATAATATATATCAATGCATACATAAATAATGAGGCATAAGGTTAATTGATTCTGTATTAATTCTTGTACGGCCTAAGGCCCAGTCTTGAAACATAGTGACTTGAAACATAATATCTTGGAACATAATGGCTTTAAGCCCTTGAACAAAGTGGCGATAGCCCTTGAACATATTTAGCATTAAACTTTTAAACATGTTGGCATATAACCCTTGTACATATGGCATGAAGCCCTTGAACATATGTGTATAAATTCAAGAGGTGTCTCACACGGACTCTAGAGGTGACTCACATCGTAGCACTTAGTTCCGTGTAGCACTTTGTTTCATATTATAATAACTTATCCGGAATGGCCATAGGCCTCATAACTTGCACATATGTATGGACTCAAAAGGTGGCTCGTGTACGGATTCTAGAGGTGACTCGCATTGCAGCACTTAGTTCCGTACAGCACTTTGTTCCGTACAACACTTTGTTCCATACCGAAAATACAGAATGGCCTCTGGCCTCATAGATCATATAGAATGGCCATAGGCCCAGATTGGCTATAAGCCTCATTCATATATGTATGGACTCAAGAGGTGGCTCACATGGATTCTAAAGGTGGCTCACAATGTAGCACTTAGTTCCAAGTAGCACTTAGTTCCAGACCAACTATACATATCATGTCATATCATAAACGGAAACAAATTCATACATATGCATTATGCTTAATTCATAAACAAAAATCAGAATTCAAGCTTAATTATACCTAGCACTTCAATAGTGCTAACAAGTCAATGTAAAGCATTCTTGTTCCTCGGTACTAAGAACTTGTAATATCCTTGAACTTATAACATACGTGAACTTGTAACAGACTTAAACTTATAACATACATAAACTTGTAACAGACTTAAACTTGTAAACTTGTAACATACGTAAACTTGTATATACTTGAACTTGTGACATATGTAACGTTGTACCATACTTGAACTTGTAACATGCGTATACTTGTAACATAGTTGAATTGGTAACATACTTGAAAACATACTTGAACTTGTAACATACTTGAAAACACGGTATTATTACCCCCGGATAAGGGTCGTGTGCTACGGATGTCATGAATACCTTACATATATGGCCAACTGTTCATTACTTCAACACGTAACATAACATTTCTTGTTATATCATGTCATTACAGTACACTTAGCAAAGACAGAACAGGTTACATCATAATGTGGGTTACATGACAAGGTCATCGATATTTAATTTTGTCTTTGGGTTGAGCCATCCGTAAGTCAATCCGTTGTTTATCATAATACTTAGCAGGTATTAACGTATAAAACAATCCGTGGTCTTAGCTAATTATTCGTTAAGAAATAGCGTAGTTCACTTGATCTATTAATAGCATATAGAAGCATACACCTTTGTTTGCTCGTTCATATATGTTACCATATTTGACTTGTACTTAGCAGAGTACTACTGGTAGCCGTTACCTCATTCACATGAGATAACTTAAGTTTAACAGGACGTTCCTGATAATTACCAATGAGAGATAAGCACATTTACAAATTGAATGATTTCAGGGATACGTGAATACCATGATTCCATAGTGCTTATACGTTCCCTTGGTTCGTCATGAATCACTATAGATATCTTGCACATAATGTTAGTATTCTTTGTCAACAATAATAAAATGTATTGCGCAATAATGCCTTTAGATTTTCCAATCAACATACTTGCAAGAAATAGAATGTTAACAATAAGAATCATTAACGATCATTGAATGTACGACTACCGTACTACTACTCACAGTGTTCAGATGCTTGGTCCGCCCCTGTAGCTGACCCTACACAATTCATAATACGCATAGAAATCGGGTCACATATAATTATTCCGTTCTTAACTTGTTTAATTTTCTCTATACCAATTACACAGCAATTTGCAATTCAACATAATTCAAACTAAATCCTTGAATCCCATTTCAACATTCCACAACCAAGTTCATGTCATCCATATCCTTAATAAATTATTTCCCCAATTTTTCCTTTACATTAAAGCATGAATTACAACGTTCATAACAAAGTTTATTCGCAAATTTTAAACATAATTTTCAAATATTTCCAAATTCCAATTAAACTTGTACATATATAATTCAATATCTCAATTTCATTATTCTACTTTCAATTTGGGCCAAATCATTGGTTATCATCATTAATCAACCTAGGGTTTCAAGAAAATATTGAAATTTCAAGACAAATTCAAACTTATTAACCCATTACTTTTTTATTCCCATTTTCCCATTGATTAAACACCTAGGATTCATTATTCACCATTTAAACCCATCAATTTAACTCCCAAGATTCCATACCTCAAGAATCAAGCAAGTTTGATGAGATTCCTCCAAAATTTCGAAACCAAATCGGTAGAAAATGTTGATCTTCTCTTGTTCTTCATCCTTGATGCAAGAACCATGGTGGATTGTTGATAAAAGTAGAGGAAATCAAGGTTTTGGGGGCTAGGGTTTCGGACATGGAGGAGGGGAGAAGAAAAGAGGAAAAGAAAATGTAAGAAATGGTCCAAAAATCACGTTTTTGAGCTGCTGTCCCGCACAGTCCCGCACGTGCGCCCCTATCCCCGCACGTGCGGACTTGCTTCCAACACAGATGTGAAAACTTCAAACGGGTATAACTCTCTCATCCGGACTCCGTTTTAGGTCATTCTTGCGGTCAAATTGAAGCCCCGGAGATAAGCTTTCCAATGGTTCTAACCTCACATCCAAATTCAAAGTGTGGAAAAAGAAAAAGGCAAAAGAGTGTCGGCTGATCGTAGACGAATTATTCGAATTAAAGTTTTTGGTCCAATCTTACTTTACCATCATATTACCACCTCAAGCAACACCCCAAAATAAAATGAGGAGGTTCCAAACATACCAATAAAAATGTCAAAAACGAACCCACGTGTCTCCTTATTCAACAGATATGAATCCATAGTCATAAGGTTCACTTACTTAAACTTAATTCCACGTGACATTTCATAATAAGCATATAAATACGCATAATGAGGGACTGAAAATATATAGGGAACACATGCGAGGGTTGGGTTATTACGAAACACACTGAAAATATATAGGGAACATAACCGCCCAGGTGCGTACACAACACAACCTGAGATGAATTCCAAACACGCTGAAATCGTGTGAGAAAAGGGACACTCAAACCACGCTGAAATCGTGAAAGGAGGTCCAAAACAACCGCCCAGGTGTTTACAACGCAACCTGAGATAAATTTCAAACACGCTGAAATCGCGTAAGGAACGGGACACTCAAGCCACGCTGAAATCGTGAGAGGAGGTTTAAAAACAAACCGCCCAGGTGCGTACACGACGCAACTTGAGATAAATTCCAAACACGTTGAAATCGTGTGAGGAAACGGACACTCAAACCACGCTGAAATCGTGAAAGGAGGTCTAATAACAAACCGCCCAAGCGCGTACACGACGCAACCTAAGATGAATTCCAAACATGCTGAAATCGTGTGAGGAGACAAACACTCAAACCACGCTGAAATCGTGAGAAGAGGTCTGAAACAAAGTATTAGGTGCGTGCTCAGCGCAACCTGAGAAAGTCCCGAAGGACAACGATCCTAAACGCAGCTTGGTGTAAAAGGATAAATGGTACAAGATAACACAAGATGAAAATAAACACAATAAGTGCGATGCTACAGTACATGTTACAAGCAATGTAGAGCATGATGTTTAGAGAATGCAATAAACAGACAAAGCGGCACTTTAGAAAGCACCTTATGGAGTGAGTGGCGGTAAACCGCTTTACTCTGACGGGGATCTTCCCTCCATTGTGTTCTTCGAACACTTACCTTCAACTCACAGTATAAAGGTCTTGAAATGCTGACAAGGGGTAGCTTCTGCATATAGAAACCACAAATGCCGTTTTCCTTCCTGATCATATTCATAACTTTCCCTTATTGCAAACATAGCCAAGATAACTTTGACGAGAAATGGTACTCAGGGAGAGCACTTCTGATCTCCATTCTGGCCTGAAACAGTGAAACAGTCAACACAGTATTCTGTTCACTTTGAACACACAGCTTGGATCAGCACACTGCTCATTCTGAACACGCAGCTCATAACACAATATTCGGTTTATTCGGCATACAGCTCAAAACACAATACTTTGTTTGTTTGGCACGCGGCTCACAACACAATATTCTGTTCATTCGACACGCAGCTTGAAACACAGCACTCTGTTTATCTGGGCACACAGCTCATTTCGGGCACGCAGCTCATTTTGGGCACACAGCACATTTCGGGCACACAGCACGTTTTGCGAGCACACAGCTCATTTTGGGGGCGCACAGCTCATTTTTCGGGCCCACAGCTCATTTTAGGGCGCACAGCACATTTCGGGCACACAGCTCATTTTTCGAGCACACAGCTCATTTTGGGGGCACACAGCTCATGCCGAGCACACAGCAGATCTTGGGCACACAGCTCATCTTGGGGGCACACAGCTCATTTTTTGAGGCACACGGCTCATTTCGATTCTGAACCCACAGCTCATACACATCATGTTGAACACGCAGCTCACATATTTCAATTCTGAACACACAGCTCATACACTTCATGTTGAACACGCAACTCGCACATTTCAATTTTGAACACACAGCTCATATGTTTGAACATGCAGCTCACACTTTTCAATTCTGAACACACAGCTCATATATTGAACACGCAACTCACACTTTTCAATTCTGAACACACAGCTCAAATACTTCATGTTGAACACGCAGCTCACACATTTCAATTCTGAACCCACAGCTCATATGTTGAACACGCAGCTCACACTTTTCGATTCTGAACACACAGCTCATATACTTCATTTTGAACACGCAGCTCACACATTTCAATTCTGAACACACAGCTCATATACTTCATTCTGAACACGCAGCTCACAAATTTCACTTTGAACACGCAGCTCATACATTTTCATTTGCACGCGGCTCATTCTTAATTCTGAATACGCAGCTCATGAATTTGCATTTCTGAACATACAGCTCATTCACTTCATTTTGAACGCGCAGCTCACGAATTTCACTTTGAACACTCAGCTCATACATTTTCATTTTTGAACACGTAGCTCACAACACAACACTACTCGATCTGAACACACGGCTCATAACACAGTATTCTTTTAATTTTGAACACACAGCGCCTTCTGAACATACAGGATGCGAGAATGGAACTTGCAGAAGTTGAAACAAACTCAGATGCCCGACATTTTCCCATTTTTTTTTTTTTTGCTTTGAAGTCTGGAACCTATATGGTTTCAGATTGGTCCTGGTTTTATTGCTCCCACATGACCCGGGTTGAACCCTGTGGTTTTTGAAAGAACAAAATCTCGTTTTGCACAAATGTGGAGAACGACACGGCACTCTGAGCACAAAACGATTTTTTTTTTTTTTAAATTGAGAGTGAGAATAAATTCTCAACTGGGTATTGAGCCTACGACTGAACACAACACACCACGACTCAACAACAAAGAGAAAGACAAGGTAAGACAACCTAAACACATTTATAGACACCTGACACGACTTAAAATAAGAATCGAGATAGTCAAAACGACTGACACGACACACAGACGTGTTCCAATGGCAAGAGACCTCTCAGTGCACGAGGAGCTAGTTTCTTCGGGTATTATTCCCACCCTTTCTTATTTGTGATTCTCAAATCACTCGGCCCTCAAGCTCAGTTTTTCTCTTGAAACCCTTTTCTCGCTTTTCCTCTCAGCGCACATCTCTCTATTTTTCAATCTCTCATTTTTTATCCCTCCCCCTGGGTGATTAATGGATAAACAAGATAGTTGTGGGTTTATACCCAACATTATCAGCTCGCGGCTACTTCTTTCGGTGATGTCTAGTCGGTGCCTTGGATGAGGGAGTGGAATGCATTGATCCATTCCAATTCGTGCTTCGCACTTGGCTTGATACCTCACTGTTTGAAGGATGAGAGAGCTTTTAGCCCATCATTGTTATCCTCAGTTGTGCCCTTTTCTAGTAGATAGAATGCCCTTCTTGGCAAGTAGAGTGCCCTTTCTGGCAAGTATGTTGACAATGGGAAAAAGACAGAACACTTGACTCAACTGTGTCCCTAGTTCATTATTTTGACCATTTTTTGTTTTTTTTTTCTATTAAAACAATTTTGACCAACATGAGAGTTCGATTAACACGTTTGTTCGATTTTCTGATTTAAAATCATGCAAGTTAGGTTATGAGCACTGAAAATTTTCCTTTTTTGGGTCCAAGAAATGGTCCAGTTTTGAAAAATGAAATACTTTTCGAGAAAATTAGTCAACCTCAGTAAAAATTCTCAAAAACTGTTTTTTGCAAACGGCCACTGCTCAACGAGCACGGAACCTACTCTCGAGATGCACAACCTCAGATCCGAAGGAGAATTGCCCCTTGTCTGAACGGCACTGCATGGCAACAAAAAGTTGCCCCTTTGTTTGAATGGCACCACAGCGCGCTGTATGGCAATGGAAAGTTGCACATTGTTTGAATAGCACCGCAGCACACTGTAACCAGTTTTCAAGGTGACGATCACAACCGAGCTCTCGGATACAGAGAAGATAAAGATGACCAGAACCATCACATGAATACAGTTGAATTTGAAGTGTTTTACGACTGGACTTCAGAACAAAGTTGCCTACGTATCCCAAACATGGGAATCAAGCCTTACGTAGTTCGGGGGGTTAAGGTACACTCGGGTATTAACCTTTCCTTTTGCGCTCTAACTTTTGCCAAGGCCGCCCTTTCTGGGTTTTCAACCTTGTGAGCTTTGTTCTTCTTTTCTTTTCACTATTTTCTTTTTATTTTCTACTTTTTTTTTTCTTTTTCATCTTTTCTTTTCATTTTCTTCATTTTTCTTCTTTTCATTTTTTCATTCTTTGCATTTTTCTATTTTTTTCTTTTTCTTCTCTTTTTTGTTGCTCTAACTTTTGCCTGGGTCGCCTTTCCGGGTTTTCGGCCCAGCGAGTCTCTCAAGGGTAAAAGTTTAGCTTTGTCCATATTGAATGGTTTTAGAATCTCGAAGCCATCTGAATCCAGGAGAATGCCTGTTGTTCGCTGATGATGTAGAAGTCCATCCAATGGGGGTTGAATTTGCCCCTGGCGTTGCGGATAGAAGCTCAATTGTCCTGTAGCAATACTTTCTTCTTTCTTCCCTTCTGGGATTTGGCAGTCTTGCCGATCTTCATTATCTTGAGCAATGATCCATCTTTGGCTCTTCGAGCACATTTGATATTTTTTGCCCCTAGTCCGAGGGGTGCTTCTGATCTAGCTTCTCAAGCTTCTTTTGACAACATCTGATCTTCTTGATCTGACTTTCTTGTCCCTAGTTCGAGGGCTGCTTCAAATCTGGCCACACAGGCCTCACATCATGATTGACCTTTGAACATTCTGAATTAAGGTCCAAGGTTTGAAAGCAAGGGGGTCGAGTCTCGAGGCTGAGAGCGATCCTAGGCTGCACAATCTCAAGAGTGATTCCACATAGGTCTTCGCATGACTGCGCAAAACATTTTTTGAAATTTTTTTAAAAAGTGACAAATCGCTCGCGCTGAAGACAGTGTAGAACCAATCTGGATCAAGCCAGGGTCCTTCTCAGTACTCACATTAACAAACATGATTTCATTCATTAAAGGCTTAGTATGCCTCTCTTTCTCTCAATCGATCAAATTTTGCAAAACCCAAGGAATTCCTCACTCTTCATTTTCATCACAGTGTTTGAAAAGTTTTGGAAAACTTAGGTCAATGCAATGAGTTCGAGGCATAGAAAAGTAGGTAAAAAGTACTGCCGTTTCATTCAAACTTGTTGGCACAACTGGCTTGAAGCAGAAATAAACACAAAACATGAAAACCACTGCTGTTTTATTCAGATCTTCTGGTGTAACTGGCTTCACGGCAGAAACAGACTAAAAAAGAAAGTAAAAAAACAAACACAAAACAAAATAGTGATGTCCGAGGTAACACTCCCGGAATCACCCGACTCCTATACAACAGGACTAACTCGATACAACAAGACAGCCCTTAACAAAAAGACTGACTCAAAACAAAGAGACAGACTCAAAACAACACAACTGAACTGACCTAAATACCCAAGTCAGAAACCACAAAAACTAGCATTCGCAAATGCTCAAAACAGTGCGTGCCATACGCCATATCTGAAGTAAACCGAGTGCCGCCCGCAGGTGGTTCACCCCCTGATCACATCACATTATCCTTCAGATCCACTAATCCAGTGACGATAGACTTTGCTGAGCTTGGTGGGAGGACGACCCCGTTGTCAAACAAATCCTGTACTTCGTGGCGAAGACAGAAGCAATTGTCAGTGGTATGACCAGTCTGTTGATGGTACGCACAGTACTGGATAGCATCATGACCCGGTGGAAGATGAGCAGGGAGAGGCCGAGGCTCAAGGGGTTTAAGATGCCCTTTTTCAGCAAGGATTTGAAGCGCCTTAGACAAAGGCATAAAGAGGGCATGAAAGACCCTGCGACCTCGGGGTGGGTACTTTGAGGTTTGTGGATTTTTGCTGGGCACACTAACGAAAGGGTCAGCAGGTGCTGGCTTAGTTTGTCGATCTTTTCCGAGTGCAAGATTAGAGCTCAAATGATCGTTTTTGGTACGACGGCCCTTCTCTCGGTTTTCCCCTTGGCTTGAACTGCTCTCACTCTGAGTGGGGAAAGCGTCATCTACAGTTTTTACAGTAACAGTGAGCACCTGCTGTTTATTCAGTCCTCCGGCTTTCAAAGCCTCAACAGCCCACAAGAGTTGTTCGTAGGGATCAGTGTCCACCTTCACCTTGTTCTTACCACTCGCCTCGGCTTGGTAGAAGGTTTGAGTTGCTACATCAGAGTGGAGCCCCGTTGTTGTCAACATGCCATTGCCGGAACTTGGGATGGCTTCAGGTTGGCTGAGTTCGATTACAATTCACTCAAGTAGCGGGCGCTTCTCTGGTATGATGTTTCTGGCATATGCTGCGGTTGGTGGCGGGACTGACATTCCATAGGCTAGATTAGCCATGGATCTCTGGAGGTCGCCAATCATTTCCATCTGCTCAAAGGTGGTGGGCTCACGGGTTTGAAATAACTAAGGTTCCCAGATGGGATGTGCGGCAGGTGACCTGGGTGGGTGCGGTACCTCAACATCGGTCTCGTCCTGCAGGATGATTCCTTGGTTCAGTGCGGCTGCCATAACCATAATTTCCTCTGAATTCTGGGTCGTCATAAGTCTACTGAACTGGACAGAGTTGATGTAACTGGTGACTGACGGATCTGATGAATCGGTGAGTCTTTTCCTGCTTTGCCTCAGCAGAGGAAAACACCGGTTGCTCTGAACTGAGTCTCTGAACCTTGAAAGAGAAAACAGACAGCATCTCAGCCTAATTTTCACCAGAACAAACATAAGCATAGCTGAATAACTGTATTCGACCACTGATCATTGTTTCCCAAATTACTGCCCCAATACTGAATCTGATACCCGCGGATATAACCAATTCCCAAATACTGATACTAGTGTCCACAGGCCTGATACCCAGACTTTCAAACTGATACATGCATTCCTGTAGAGACGCACTCTAAAAGCACATAGCAAGTAAGTGAGAGCCAAAAACACGCCTATGTTGGGGTAGGGTTTCCCTATCCTATTTTGTCAAGAGCTAGGATTTCACTACGCACGCAGCGGTTTCAAACAACCTATAATCGGGTGAGCAACCTGTCCTAGTTTGGGATAGTCATTATGGATTCTGAATATGCACTAGGTCGAATGGTCAAAAAGGGTGCCCCAGTAAAACTGGGGTTTGCGTTCCCATCGTGCAGAGCCCGCAACCGGTCAGCCTTATGGCACGCTTCTCGAAGCGAACCTTCGACAAACCGTTCAGGAATAGCAGACGGCAAACACTGTGACTTAGGCGCACCAATACAAATGCAATGCAAAGAAACACATAAGTGTAGTCAAAACAAGATATCATAAGTTCGAGTCAAGTTCTCTAAATCCCCAGCGGAGTCGCTAGAAACTGTAGACGTCCCCGAACGTCCCGGGAGGGAATCCCGTTTTGTTCATTGGACTCACTACAGTTTCGGACTCAATGTCACGGTCCTGTATCTAATCTCACAGAGTGCAATGCAAGACCGATAAATCATCAAAGAGTCCAAATCCGGCAAATCGTTTTGAAAAACTAATTTTTAGAAAGAAGTGCCAAACATGGACTACTTTGTCAGATACATAGTCGCCACCTAAATATTTTGTTTTGGAAAATTTAGGAAACCCTGACTCGTGCCTAAGGCCACGTGTCCGTCATCACCAAAGTTGCCTCGGCTCGAGAACTTGGGTACGATTGGGGAAGGTCACTTCGTGAGCACCCCCGCTAGCCCGATCAAAGATCGGCCTCTACTAACCATGATATCAAGTTTTTGAAAACACATGTGTTCTTATTCCGGTTTATTAGCCTAGAATTACTATGTGATGCACACAGCAAAACAAGTATAGAGTGGATTGCCTAAGTTGGAACGAAGCATTGCATATCCGTTTGTTTCGAAAATGGATTGAAGTTTGCTACTCGTAAGTAGGCTAAAACACGGGTTTCAACGAATTATTCCAACTTAAGCAACCCAACCTTCACCCACAGGCATTCAGGCAGGTATATCACATAAGCACATAGCCTCATGGTAAGCATGCTACCATGGCAATTACTCACACACATGCAATGATGCTAAAGCATTAATACTTACCGAGTACTCCTAGCCAAAACATAAACTAGTTAGTAATCAATGCATGATCCTAGTTCATATTAAGATGGCTAATGCAACACATGCAAAAATGCAACTAGGATAGGCTCGGCTATTCTAAACACGGCATATGAAATGCAACAGATAACATGTATTCAACTTGGAATTGAAATACAATGCAGTTAGCATGATGCGCCGAGCCCGGTGCATGCAAGACAGATGAATGGATGCAAACATGCGAATATATAGATGCTAATTGAAACATGCCCTAAAACTAACCATCATAAGTAGGTAAATAAAATGGAGAAAGACGTGGGGTTGGAAGACATACATCACACGCACGCACACTTATTACAACATTGCCCTCCTCGGAGGATCCAAATAATACAAAACTAGATGAATAATGAACTACAGCTAATTATTACACGACATTAACTAATTAACAAACTAGCTAAGTAAGCATGTAAACTAAATGAATGTGACTACCTCGGCTCTGTTTTGGATGATAATGGATGCATGCATGCTCGAGTCGCCTCGTCGGGAAATCCATCGCGATGCTTCATCTTGCCTTTGTGTGCAATTTATTTCAGAAACTTACACGAAGCTCCAAGAGGCTGAAACTCCACTCTGGGAAGTTGTGGGAGGGCTGTCGACTAGCCAATGGCATGGGAGACCACTGCCGACCACCCCTTTGTGGTGGAGACCAAAAAGGGTGGTCGGCCTACTAGAAAACCTAGTCGGCCGACCACTTTCTGCCCCTGGATTTTGGTTTTCTGCAACACAAAGCAATAGGGAAGCATGGCAAGGTATTTTCAACAAGTGTGTGCTCGACCACTCTTCCCGTCATAGCATAGGCTCTAGGGAGTGTAACCCTCAATCTTCGGACCACCAATCACGCATCTCGATGCATGATGGTTGAGGAGTCGGATTGCACGACTTAATGTGACATGAATGCATAAATAAACATCTAAAGCCAACAACTCTATCATGGATAGTCAAGAGTGTCGGCGACCGGGAATCGAGGCACGTTTCATCACTTGGAGTATGAAACGCTCTTCGTTTCCCGTGTTTGGGCTAACCCCTATCCCAAACATGATGAAACAAGAATGGCATGCTCAATGCAACTTCTAGCATGCAATCCTAATGTAATGCGACTAAATGATACAAAGATGTAAGGAATGACATGCAAGCATGCAAATGACATACACAATGCTATGAACTACACATGGCATACTCAATGCACATGGACTAAACTATGGCATACGAAATGCACATGTGGAGACTAATAATGAAATGATCAAGGCATACACGATGCAATGGTCAATCATGTAACAACATGGACTAATATGGCATATGCAATGCAACATGGACTTAAACCAAAATGGATGGACCTTAGCCACATCCAAATCAGTGGCCAAATGAGATGAGAACAAGGCCCAAGATTTATGCAAACATGCACAATGCGAGGGCTCCAAGCTTAAGGCACAAAATGCAACTCTCCAAGAGCAATGCAAGGATGAAACATGACATACAATGGCATACATTCCAGCTCTAAAATGGCATACTAAATGATTCCAAAATGACTCCGAAGCCGCAAACACTCATGCTATGCATGCTAGAAGGCTCAAATACCGAAACTAGTGAAGCACACTTCACTATAGGTATACAAAGCAATGCTCAAATAGAAAAACTAGCCCCAAACAGATTCTAGGCAGGTCTAAGATAGTAGCAAAATAGCCTAAAATGATGGCTCGGAATGCACAAAGATGAAGCTCATGCAATGGCTCATGAATAGGGCATACGAGCACTCCTCTCAAGGGCACTCAAAGCATGGAAAATATGGAATTATAGTAACCCTATAAGCTCTGAAATGTCATGCTCAATGATGCCAATACATGCAAATACTTCAAGTTAGGCATGCAAGAGTGCTCAAAACTCAAAGCTAGTCGAAGCTATTACACAACAAGTATGCATGGAAAGTATTTTTCGACCATGAGGTATAAAAATAGAGCTAAGGCAGTCCAAAACATGCACAAAATCAGTTTAAGGCATGGTCAAAAAGTGCTAGAATCAAGGACCAAAATAGCATGCAACACAAGCTAGTAAAGGGGATTTGCACTACAAGTATGTGAGGCAATAAAGAGGCCATCAAACCAGAAAAATTTAGGGGTATGACATGCCAAATAAACCCCAAAAACCCACTGAAACATGGTCTGTGCTTGCAAGAATGATAGGCTCCTTTGAAAGGCCATGAAGATGGTTACCCTACACATGCAAGAGGGACACCTAATATAGAAAAACCACCTCTAGAAAGAGGTCATGAAGGTCCTAAAACCTACCAAAAATGGCCTGAAACATGCTCAAGAAGTGTGTAAATATAGGCCCCTTTGTTAGTCCAACAATGCTAGTAAACAAGACAAAGGGTGAAAGGGTCACCCCTCTCTGATTTTGGGGCTCAAAACAGTATGCTAGCCACTGAAAATCCACTGGATTTCAATGGCTAGAGGGCCAAACAAAGCTCACTTCAAAGGCCTAGATGCATGGCTCAAAACAAGGTGAAAACAAGCATGCAAGGGGGTAGATGACCCTCAACAGAAAAATGACCTTAAACAAACTTCAAGAGGAGCTCAAAATAAGATTTTTTTTAGTTTATGAAAAAACCCAAATATGCTTGCAAATAAAGCTCAGATATGAAACAAAATAAAGAACAAAAAAGGGAACTAGTGTGTTACCCTTGTAGCACAGCAAGACAGCAAGCTCTGGACCAAGAAACCAGCTTCTCAAGCTCTACAAACAAGCTCCAAGGACCTCCAAGCAATGGTGGAAGTGTGTGGTTGTGAGATGGTTTGTGAAGGGCCAAGAACAAGGCTCTATTGACTCTAAAAGAGAGAGATATAGAAGGAGATATGTGTATGTATGCTCCAGCAACTTTTGAACCCGTGGAAAGGAAGGGAGGCCCTTCCTTTATAGAGAAGAGAGGCCAAAACTTCTCTTAGAAGCTAAAAACCAAAAATAAACATCCTCCATACGTGTATGGAGGATGCAGCAAATGCCTCCCAACTGGCACAACTGGAAGCAACTCAGTGAGAGAAAGTTGCAGAGAGCTGGCCGACCAGTTCAGGTGGTCGGCCGACCACTTGCCCTGGTCGACCGACCAGGTTCAAAAGGGCTAGCTGGTCGGTGGTCTCCTAGGGTGGTCTCCAAGGTGAAAGTAAGCTAGTGGTATGATGGGAGACCAGTAATTGTGGCTCAAAAGTCAGGGAGACCAGCTACCTGACAAGAAAAATTGAGCGATGGGAAAAAGTGGTCTCCAAGAAGAAAAGATGGTCTCCCACCCTTGCACCACCTTCCAAAACAATGAAAATAGGATCCATGCCAAAAATGAACCAAGACGGATGCAAAACGAGAGTTCGGAGGCCAAAACGCGCGGCCGGAGGCCCCGAAAACTTACTGTTAAGCATCGAAAGTGACATGCGACCACGAAGGTGGTCTCCTGGGCCACAGTGTCCCTCTAGAGAGAGGAAACAAGGTATGTGCCAAAAACCGGAGCAAACGGAGAAAGTTAAGCGTTCCCGAGCCGAGGCGCACGGCCGACGGCTTCGAAAACCAGAAACTGGTCTCCAAACGGGAACAGTGGTCTACGACCATGAAAAGTAGCCTACGGCCACTGAGAGATGGTCTACGAGACCTCTCCCTCCCTTCGGGAAGAGAAAACAGAACCTGATTCGCAAACCGAGACAAAGCACAAAAGAGTTCCGAAGTCCGAAGGCAAGGCTATCAGCCGAGACTCTGTAACCTCAGAATGAGCACAACATGCATCATCACCGAGCGCTCAATCGATGACGTCTGAGTCTTAAGGTCGGTAAAAAATGGGGTGTCTACACTCACCCTATTACTAATAACTATAAGACTAGGCTTTTACAATGAGATCACAACAAAATTATTAAGTAGCCTAGTCTGCTCCTCCTTCAATCCCTCTTAATTGAAGAGCCACGGATAGTGTTGATGTACTTTCCAGGCATACTTCCATCTTTCATCGTAAAGTTCGTAGCACCTCTAACGGACTAACAGCCTAGGTCCTTTCAATCCTACGTGCTGGCCCAGAATCCTCACAAGAACCTCTTTGTAAGTGAGTGGGTCGTGGAAGTTTACCATCCCATCCGTAGGGATAATCTTTTCGGCCGGTGGGGCCGCTAAGAAAATGTCCTGTTAGTGGAAGGAGTTGGTGTAATTGTTGGCTAAGGTTGGGGATAAAGGGTCGACCTCGTACATGGTCCCAGCAAATTCCTGGACGACTCTTACAGGTCTTGTGTATTTGTTGTCCTCCCTTCGATGCTTCCACTCACAAGACATTATTGGTTCTAGCCTAACATACACCCTTAGACCAAATGGGAATGCCACCTCCTACGCCACATTTCCCGAGTCCGCATCGCCTTCTTCGAAGGCATATTCTATGGAGGAGATGAGGTTTGACTCTGTGTTGCTTTCTTCTCCTTCAGACTCTTCAGGAGGAAGGACGGCTAAGGGTTCCACAGAGTTTATTTCCACATCAACCTCCTCGTTCACCTCTTCCATCACTTCTTCTTCCGGATCCTCTTCCTCTAGTTCAGACACTCTGAAGTCTCCGCCCTTATTTCTGGATTGCTTAGTAATGGCTTATTTTCTGGCTCAAATTCTGGATCCATGTGCCAATCATCGTTATGGGGTGGACTCGACATCCTACAGAGAAAATACGGTACTATTATACTATTGGTAAGGTTTTAGATTATAAAATGTTTTTAATTAAAGCGTACTAAGAGACTTGTGCTTAAGTTTACCCAAGGTCTCAAGGGTTTCTAAACCTAAGCTCTGATACAAACTGTGATGCCCTAACCCTTCATATATCATCGATATTGTCCACTTTAGGCCACGTCCGCATGGATTTGTTCTTTCCAGTGGGTCAGCCATTCTAAAACTACTCCAGCCTAAGCACGCTTAACTGGAGAGTTTTGCTAGGGATCTCACCACTTGGGAAAAGGCCTTGATACTATATAAGGATCTAGTTTTTTACTTTTATAGCCCAGGAACTCCCCTTTCATTCTCGATGTGGGACACCGAGACCTTACATATTTGAAGTTTATAAATGGTGTCTAGAGAGAGAGTGTGTCTGTATATATGAGATTTAGAGAGAGAGAGAGAGAGAGAGAGAGAGAAGTGAAAAAGTGATCCAAAAAGTGACTTCCTCGAACTGATATATACACAGATCGCTCGAGTGTAAGAATGATCGCTCAAGCAACCAGACACAACGAAAACACCGCTCGAGTGCAAAAAAGGTCGCTCGAGCGCACAATGCACCCCTCCCAGTAGTTCAGACCTGTAAAAGTTCGCTTAAGCGCAAGAATGACTGCTTGAGCAAAGAACTCAAACTCCCAATAGTTTTACATATTGCAAAAGACTGCTCGAGCGCATGAATGGTCGCTCAAGCAAACAAGCAAATTTCTAGGCAACAACACTTCAAAAAACTAACCTCCAAACCTATTTCAAACTCAACCAAAACTTTGAATAACCAAACCCAACAAACAATAAAATGAAAAGGAGTTGAACAACCAATAAAACAAGGGAATTCCAAATCCAAAACAATAAACGGGCCAAGTCTAAACTAGAGTCGTTATCCATAATTCAATTTTGAATTTTTGTTATTCAAAGATCTACACTCTAAAATAGTTTGTCTATAAGGACAAGTTCCTACAAAATGACCAAACTATCCATATATATATAAATTTTTTCCAAACCCTAACCAAACTAAATCAAAACATTTCACTCTCTCTTTCTTTGCTTTCCTCTCTCTCTCTCTCTCTATTTACTTTTCATTGTCATCATTCCTCCATCATCATCGTCATCTATTCATCGTCGTCGCGTCATCTTTGATATTATTTTTTCACCGCCGCCATCACTTTAACATTTTTTGTTACGGCTTCGTCTTCATTTTCTTCGAACAGATTTAGTTAACCGAAAGAACTCCGGCGTCGACTTTATTTACGTCGCCTCCTTGCTAGCTTCACTGGTTTGCCTCACTATCGTTGTTTTGCCATAGAGCTTACACACCTCCGTCGAGCTTTCGTCGCAAGCTAGCTGATCAACCACCCATCAACTACCGTTGTCGTCTATATAAGCCTCCAAAGCATCTACATCTATAACATTCTTTTCACTGTTCGTCGCCACCATTAGCGGTGGCTTCGATGACAAGTCCAACGTCTTTTGCTCATTCTCTGGTAGATGTGCCTTATCGAAGTCTATCTCAAGTAACATATTGCAAATCTGTTGGGTTTTTGTAACCCTAACTATGTTCTTAGTCCCATTAATAACAAATTTGTGTATATGAGGTCAAAAATGATGATTTGTGTGTTTGCAACAGATTTGTGTATATGAGGTACAACTCTTAAATTCACTTCAAGAACTCGTCAATCTCACTCTTCTCTACTGATACATATGTGTGTGTGTATATATATATATATATATATATAAATTTGTATATTTTCTCAGATAAAAGATAGTAAAGTTGTGTTTGTTTGGTTGTTTAGGGTTTTGAGGTCAGACCAGTGTTGGTTGCTGTTTCTCTCACTCTTTTTTTTTTATTCCTACAGATAAAGAGAGAGAGAGAGAGAGAGAGAGAGAGAGAGAGATGTTGTTGTTGTTGTTAATGATGGTGCTGATGATTGCCATTGCAATATATAGATTTTTTTTTCAACAGATAGATTTTCAATAGATAGAGAGAGAAAAGAGAAGTAGAGAGACAGAGAGAATACAAGTGGAGAGAGAAACAAATAGAGAGAGAAAAGTTTTAAAATTGTGTGAATTTGAACAGATAGGAAAAATATGTTATAAAGATTAAACAGATAAAAAAATGTGAACAGATAGTCAAAAAATTGAACAAATAGATATAAATTTGAACATATAGTTAAAAAGTCAACAGATAAATTAAGCGGTAAAATTAGAAATAAAATGTCTTCCAAAACCAATAAAAGGATTTCTTACAAAACTATTTCATAAAAGTGAACCTCTTATTAATAAAAAAATAACCACTAAACTTAGGCCTGGTTTGCAAAGACTAAATAAGTCCACACTTTTTATCTTTTTATCTTTTTTGTGTCACATCAATTAATATCTCTTCTCTACTTTTTTACACATCTTTTTATAAAAAGTAAAAAAATACACTTATTTAGAACATCCCAAACAACCTTTTAATATCTTATACCTTTTTTACTTCGAATTTTTTTACAATTTTCTCTAAATTTTATAGAACAGTCCCTCAACATTGTGTATAATTAGGCCAAGTTTGGCATTCTCAAAAAAATTCAAAAAGCCAAAAAGTCACTATACTAATTTAATCACATCATCTTATTTAAGTCACATCACCTCTCTAATACATCACTTCAAACCCAACCCAAATTCAACCTATATTTCATAAAAAGTTAAAAGTGTACTTATTTAGCTCATCCCAAACAATCTCTTAATATATATCTTTTTAATTTTGTGGAAACAATAATTGCAAAAGTGAAAATAAATAAGGGATATAAATGAAAATTTGGAGAAAGACAAGGGCGAAAAGTGGGTGAAACCAATAAATTATCTACATATATAAATTAAATAAATAAAAAAATAGGAAAAAAAACAAGAAAAATTGAGATCTACATCCTCAACGGTCCGATCACACATATACCCACACAACCACAGCACAGCGCTTCTCTCTCATCCTAATCTCGTTTTCAATACAATAAAGCGTAAAGACTACCTAACCCTTTTACCGAATCCCCAACCCCCTCTCTTTCTCTCTCATTTCAGCCCTTATTTTTCTCTCTCTAAAATCCCCTCTCTCTCTCTCTACCCCCAATGGAACCCTGGTCGTTCGATCCACCGCCACCGCCACCGCCACCGCCACCGCTACCGCTGGCGGTAGAACCACCAGTCCACATAGCTCACGCCGCCAACCCCACTCCCCCCCTTGCCCCAAACAACATCCATAGCCACCCACCTTACGCCGAGGTATACAGAATAATTTAATTTATATATATATCTATGTATGTGTATAGTTTGTGTGTTTAGAAATGAAATTGGTTGATTTTTGTGTGATTTACAGATGATAACAGCTGCGATAACGGCGTTAAAGGAGAAGAACGGGTCGAGCAGGCAGGCCATAGCGAAGTACATCGAGAAGGCTTACACGAACCTCCCATCGACTCACTCGGCCTTGTTGACTCACCATCTCAAGCGATTGAAGAACAACGGACACCTAGTTATGGTCAAGTACTCTTACATGCTTCCTAGATCTGTTCCTATTTCATCATCTCCTCCTCCTCCCCCTCCTCCTCCTCCTACTACTGCTACTACTACTACCACTGTTACTGCTAACGGCAATGACTCTTCTCCTGGGCCCAGAAGAGGGCCTGGTCGTCCTCCCAAGCCCAAGTTTTTGGCCCAGTCCAATCCTGTTGTTGTTGGGTCGGAACCTCTGTTGGTGTTTTCCGGGGTTGTTGATGGGCCTAAAAAGGGCCCAGGGAGGCCGCCTAGGCTGAATAGTGGAGTGGAGGAGTTTGGTGGGCCTGTGGTGGGTAAGAGGGGCCGTGGACGGCCTCCGAGGCCCAAATCGATGTCTGTTTTGATGGGCCAGAATGGCCTGAAGAAGGGACGTGGGCGCCCACCTAGAGCTCGGCCCATTGGGCCGGCTGGGTTGCCACGGCTGAAGAAGGCTGTTTCCGGAATGAAGGCGTCCGGCCGGCCACGTGGGCGGCCGCCGAAGAACGCGGTGGCTGGTGCGGCGGGTGGTGGTGGATCGTTGGTTGCCGCCGTTGGTGGTGGAGTGTTGCCAGGGAAGCGGCGGGGTCGACCGCCTAAGGCTGGTGGTGCGGTTAAGAAGCCCAGAAAACTTTCTGGGAAACCTTTGGGCCGGCCCAAGAAGGTAAATATTAGATTAAATTAAATTAAATTGAGAATACTAATCAAATTTATATAGTATATTTTATAAAAAAGCCAAAGCCAACTTTTTACTATATTCCAAGGCACTGTCAGTTTTGGTTTTGGCTTTATTGCTAGAAATTAACAATCTTTCTAACACTGGTTATAGCATGACAGGAATTAAGTTAAATCTTTAAACACCTTTTGCCAAATAAAGCTTTCAGTAGGAGAAATGCAATAATTTGATGTTGTAATTTGCAAATAAATTTGAGATGGGTTCACAAATTGCTTCTAAAAGCCATTTTAATCCACTTTTGAACTAAACTCATGAAGTTGTCAACCGGGTTAGCTCTATTGGCCACTCTGCACACTCTCAACTGAGAGGTCTGCAATTAGGGAAATTCTATAGTATGTAATATTTGGTTATGAGCTAATGTGGTGTTTATTATTACTTGGTTATGACTTGATTGTAGGTTAGTTATGACTCATTATTATGTTGGTTATAACTTATTGTGATTATTATTTTGGTTACAATAATCGAAAAAATATTTGTTATATTATACCCAGGGCCCTAGGCGAGCTTATAAATTTGGGCCCCTTGTACATACGCCCCCAAAAAAATATATATTTGCTAGTGGCCATTCAAGTTTGCTTGAGTAAATTTGGGCCCTTTGTTTTCAATTGGACTAATTTTTTTATTTGTTTTTAATATAGGCCTGCAACATGTTTTTATTTGGGCCTTTTATAGTGGGCTGTTTTATTTTGGAGGGCTTCTATTTTAGTGGGTTGTTTTGTTTTTGAGGGCTTCTAACAATAATTGGACTTTATTTAAAGCTTGATAGTATAATGGATCTTCAAAATTTGGAGCCCTACTTTGGGCCAAATTTTGGGGGCCCTAGGCACAGGCCTTACTCGCCTTAGCCCAGGGCCGGCCCTGATTATACCTTAAGTGATGGTTGGTTATGTGATTGTAGGTTAGTTTTGATTTATGTTGGTTATGAATTATTGTGGGATAGAAAAAGTATTTGTTATATTATACCTTTTGTAATGGTTGGTTATGACTTCTTTTTTAGTTATGATTAAAAAAGATTTTGTGACATTTGTGGTCACTCCAAAAGGGATGTGTATACTAACATGACCCCTGTAATTAGGAGGTATTTAATTGTTTATTTCTTCCCTATTAAATGGCTATTTATTGTATTTATGTGATATTGGGCTTGCGGACTTGTCTTGACCTTTTTATATAGTTGATTTTTTAGTTTAATGTAATTATCTTCATATTTGTAAATTACTTCATTACAATTGACAAAAAAATTGCCTTCGGTTTTGTTGAAAAAGATGCTTGCTATTTCTTCTTCTTCTTAATTTTTTTTCTCTTTAGATCCCTTTTTTCTGGATTATTTGATTCTTATTGAGTAGCCTCATTTTGGGATATATTAGAATGGATCAATGACTGCAATTCAACAATCGGTGGCATATGAAGATCTCAAGAACAAAATTGCACATTTTGTAAGTTAAATAGTAGTTGCTAGTAACAATATCTTTGAGTTTCACCATGCTTTCCAAATGACTTAAAGGTAGATAACGTGTCATATGTATTTGTATTACTTGTAGCAATCGAGAGTCAAGCAGGCCATCAGCATGGTGAAGCCACACTTAAACAATGAAACTGCTGTGAGTGCAATCGCGGCATTGCAAGAGTTGGAAGAACTAGCAACTATGGATATGAATGCACCACTGAATGTTCAAGTTCAAGTTCAACTGCAAGAACCGCTTCACCAGTATTGACAACAATTGCAGCAAGGACAATAACTGCACAGCTTGTTTCGTTTTGAGGACTGACATTTGGGAGGAGGAGTGCTTGCAAGGATCTGTGGAGGGAGCGACAAAGTGCGTTGAAAAGCTAGATGTGATTGATTGATGGTGGAGGTGAAAATTGAATGTGGTGTTTGTGCAACTTTCCTGCCGGCCAAGAATTTGTAATTTGTATTTATAGTTTTATGCTTTTATCTGAGTAGGAATATTTGAATACATTTGAAGTAGCCTTGAATCATATTTCGTGTTTGTGCTAATATGGGTTTTACCCATACTTTTCAAATGTGGAAATTAGTTTCAGCTGAATTCATTACTTTTAACTGAATCTGGGTGAAATTTTAGCTGGAGATATGGAAAAGTTCCAGGGTTGAACTGTCTATCAGATTTTTGGGTGCAATTCAAATGCTTTTGTTGTACAGATCGGCTTAGACAGATCAGTACTTTTGCTCTAGGCTATTGTTCTACAAATAGAGATCTGGTGCAACATTTACATACAAAATGGTGGTAAATTTGTGTTCTATTGCCTTAGATTCGTAGTTTTGAAAACCAAGATGTTACACATTTATTTTGGATCTGTTGAATAATCTCTTACCACCACAGTATTCTTTATCAAATAATCTTATGCGTGATGCTTGAGTTTTTCATTTTGGCCAATGTTTTTATACCCGACTCATTTGATACTCTGCTTTTTGGATAGATTACACTAACTTTCCTACATCGTATTTCTTTTAAGTTTTAATTCATGTACCACGTCTATACTATTAAAAGAGCGATGTCATGATGTGATAATTTTGGCTTAGGTCATAATGTCAGTTACTTTAAAATACTTAATTTACCTTTATTAAGGGAGCTTCGAGTGTTCTTCCTGAAAGCTCTCCTCCTTTCACTTCCCCTTTCATTATGGCTATTCTCTCTCCAGTCTTCCCATTATTGAAATTCATTGTCATTGTCATTGTTTGTCACCACTCCTCCCCCTCACTCTCTCTTTCACCTCCCCCTTTTCATTACATTTCTTCTCTCTTCTCTCCCCTTATTTCTTAAAGTTCATCACCATGGTCCACCACCACTCCCTCTCTCTCTCTTTCTCATCTACGCGGATACCTTCTTCTTTTATTTTCTTATGGATAGGTTGGCTTGGCTGTATTAGAATATGAGATATAATCAAACATTTCACCATTTGTCTAAGAATTTTTTAATTTTTTTTATGATTAAAGTGTTGGAATCAATTTACGCACAGCTTAGACTAATTTTGAACTAACTTTCATTATTTGTCTATGAATTGATCCTCGCTTGACACATGGCCTCATCAAAATTTGAATGCTGTCTTTTATCTTATGTTGCCACTTGTTTACTCTCCAACACACACATATATATCTAGGCATATTTATCTAGGACTACAAGGTCGATGAGTTAAAACTTTGTTTTGTTTGAGCTTAGTTAGAATCTTGAGTTTTATTTAAGGAGATTTGGTTCAATCTATCTGACTAGTATAACAAAGAAAATTCGATTGGACTAAAAAGTCCTCCATCATCCCTTTCAGCCAGGGCATCCAACGTCTGCAACGTCACTCACCACATTTCATAATAGGACAAGAGAGAGAGAGAGAGTATCAATCTCTCTTGTTGCCGTTGTTATTATCCTCATGCCTGAGTTACCCTTTTTTATTTTGGTCCCAAATTTTGGATAAAAAGATGACATCAACGTTAACCTAAATGGGTTTTCTAGATAAGTCCTGTTCACACCATTTTTTATACCATTTTGTGAGAAATATTTTATGTAATTGGTATATTACGCAATATGATATGGTGTATCCTTTGGAAAATTATTAAATATTCTCGAAATATTACATGTTTGTATTTGTTATTTAATTATCATTAAATATGTTCATCATATTTTTGAATCACTCAATATAATATCTTATCTATCCACTTTTTTCACCCATTATAATACTATAAATATTACGTGCCCATATTTCGAAATTACTGAATAATTATTCATATTTTTTTATTTATTGTTAGTCACGTGTTAAAAAGTGAAATTCAATAACTAGTTTTGTGTTTAGTTTCAAAGTAATTATTGGATGTCGGTCACATTAAATTTCAATCTCATTTTTTAAGATAAACAATTAATAATGAGTAACGCACATCATGTTAGTGCTTTTATATGTTAAACTTATATAAAATATTTTCTCTTATTATGCTATATGCAGTGGCGACTCTAGGAATTTTTGTTAGTGGTGTCAATTAAAAACTTAAATACCATATATCTTACAGAAAATTCACATTAATCATTTTATCACCTATGGAGAAAAAAATCAACAAATTAATTTAAATTCGAAAATTACAAACAAAAATATTTCAATATATTGATACTATTGTTTAAGTAAAAAGACATGCTAATACACGAGTTAAAAAGTAAACTTTTTTTATTGGTGTGTTCAAAAGAGTAAGACTTAAAACTATGGGTTCAAAATTATATTTTAGTGGGTTCAATTACTAATTTTTTTTTCTAAAATCTAATATTTATATAATAAATAAATAAAAAAATTTAATCAGGAGGTTCAGATGACACCCATGACCAAGCCTTGGAGCCGCCCCTGGCCATATGCCACTTGTTTATAATATGGACTTAGAGTATACAATGTAAATGGTATAAAATATTATTTAAAAAGATAATGGTGTCTCCCTAATTTTATTATTTTGTTGATTACAAGAAAGTTTGCGGAAAATTTCTATCATTTTTTGTGAACCATAAGAAGCAAACCTTTGAAAAGTGAAGGTTAAGTCATTGTCACTAATTTATGAGGGCAGCTGGACATTTCCAGCCATACATTTGCTAGTTCACCAAAACCCATTTCTCATGCCCAAATAAAGTATCTTTTCATTGAAGTCCTCTCTTTTGACCACCCAAAAAATTAAATATAATATAATATCCCAAAATACTTAGGTTACAGCTATTTTTAATACTCTATTTTATCTTCATCTCAACAAAGTTGGCCCCACCAAAAACAAAAACAAAAGCAAAAATAAAAAGTTTTTGAATTAAAACCAAAAATTCCATTACAGAATTAATAATTAACTAAAAGGTTTTGAAAATGGTTAAGTGGCACGGAATTTCTTAACTAAATTCCAATAAAATCTATAATAAAATGTTGTGAACTTGAGTCATGGGAATCAGTTTCACCGCAAAGAAAGTATGGATAAGATTGTCTTTTTTTATTTTATTTTTTTTATTTATAGTAATTTCCTTTTCTTTTGTTTAAGTAATTGATTGGTAGAGTAACTTTTTAACTTGTAGATGGAACTTCTACTAGGTTTTTTATAAAGCAAAAGTGGACTTTAAGTTGTGTCCAAATTAAAAAGAAAATGTCTCGTAACTTAAATTTTGTGGCTCAAAAGTGGTTTAAATGGCCAAAACGACGTTGTTTTGGTCATTTTTATGTTGTTCTGTACTCAAAACGACGTCGTTTTGGCCATTTGAGCCACTTTTGAGCCACAAAATTTGAGCTACGTAGCATTGTCGAAATTAAAATTAAGAATTGTTTGATAAATTAAAAATTAAATGTTAAAATTTTTATCATGTAAGTTGTTTGATATGTTAAAACATTTAAAATTTTAAATTTTGATTAAGATATTTGTTATGCATTAGAAGATGATGTTTGAAATTTATTTATTTTTCTTTCACTCGGCCTGGTTTGGGAACATGTTATTTTAGTAATTTTTTGATTTTTTAACTAAAATATGAGATAAAAAAAATTAGTTTATTTGGAATGACTATTTGATTTTTTACTAAAAGATATACAAAAAATAAAGATAAAGAAGAATCTTTGATTTTTTAGTATAAATTATAGATTTTTTGATTTTTTTAATAATTTTTTGACTTTTAGACTAAAATATACATATGTCAAAGAAGGCAATATTGTTTTGTTGTGTTGATAGCAACATGATAGTAGTGGCCATGTGATAGTAAATGTGTTGTGGTTAGTAGGAGGAGGTGGCAAAAGTGGAGATGATAGTGGAAAGATGGTTGTAATGAGGAAATGGTGGGAAATAAGGTGGTTGTTGACTGAAAATAACTGCTGGAATTACAACAAAGGACAAGAAGATGAAAAGAAATGAGTGAGAAAAGGAGCAAAATTGTATTCGAAATAATTTTCGTATGTGTTTAGTTATTTTGATCTCCTCCACTTATGTTATAATTTTAGAAAACTTCTCACTCAAATAAAATTATTTTGCCACCTTTCCCCACTTCCTTCGCAACTACCATTTCAGCCTTTGTTAATTTTTTTTTTTTTTTAAGACTTAATTGCTTGTTTCTACTTTTCAAAAAAATACTTTTAGGAAAATTCTATTTTCTTATTTTCTGTATTTTTTTGTTTTTATTGAATTTTTTTAATATTTTAAGTAAATTTTTTTTTTATTTTTTACACACCTAACATAAATGCACTTAAAAAGTGAAAAAAATTGTAAAAAAAATCTTTTAAAAATTCACTTAATACCAAAAATATAAAAAAAATACAAGAATTCAGTACATTTTTTGTATTTTTATGTATTTATTAATTTTTTAAAATATTTTTTTACTTTTTAGATACATTTAAGTAAGATGCATCTAAAAAAGTAAAAAAATATTTAAAATTTAAAAAACATTCACTAAAAACAAAAAAACATGAAAATCAAAAAAGTCAAATTTCAAAAAATTTAATTTAAAAAATTCAAATCAAACACACTGATGTATTCATCTCTTATCTTCTTTTTCTTGATGAGGGCCACAGTGGCCCCGTTTAGTGTAGCTGTTAAAACAGCTTATAGATTATAGCTTAACAGATTATAGATTATGACTTTAATCAGAAGTTGTTAATCTGTTTGGTGTAACTGTTGGATTATAGATTTAAGTTGCTGAGTAGTGTTTGTTAAATAAGCTGTGAAATAGCTTTTTCAATTAATTTTTATTTTTTATTTGTCTATATTTCTCATAAAAAAAAAAATAATAATCTATAGTCTATTTGAGTCTTTTTTTATTTTTAAAAAAATAAAAAATAAAAAAAATTAAGAGTATAACCATAAATTAACATGTCCATAGCAGAAGCTGATAATCAGAAGCAAGGGGCGAGCAGCTTCTCAGAATCAGTTTTTTTGAGTTAAAATAAGCTGTTAGAATCAGAAGTTGTTTGAAATAAGTTTAACCAAACAGTCTAAAATAACTTTTTTCAAAACTAAAAGTCATAAGTTTGTACTGAAAAGTTAAAACAAACACCCCCAATATTGGGACGGGATTCGTGATATTGAGGCTTAATGAGATGGCGGTGACAGTAGCAACAATTCGAGTTTCGCAATAACAGAAGATCGTAATCGACAATGGTGGAATTAGGAAGAATATTTGTACATTTTGTCTTGAATAATAATTTGCTTGGGAGATAGAGGTGTAAGTGAAAAAAAAATTAAAAATATAGTGTGAACTGAGAGAAATTATGGATACAAATAAAACTACCTTGAATTTTATAAATACATGTTATCTTAGACATTGCTAATCAAATCTAACTGTAGAAGAATATATTGCGTTTGATAGAATTTTCTAAATATGATTTGAGAATAGAGTTGTATTTTAAATTTGTGAGTTTTGAAATTATGATTTGAGTATAAAAAATTTGTTTGGTGAATGAGTTTTGAAAAGAGTTTTAAATTGAGTGGGAAATTTTTGATGTGACATATGATATTTGATATAAAAACTTACAACTTATAACCAAAAACACAACCCAAAATTCTATTAAATCTCATAAAAAATTTTAAAAAATTCGAAAAATATTTTTTTTATTGAATATATAAAAATTAACATGTGTCAATTACCAAAAAAAAAAAAAAAAAATTACACTATCCCGATCAATAGGCCAGACGACGGGTGGCTAGACATCCGGTGGAACGATCGATTAGCATAAATTCTCTCGCCTTCAACCGCATTTTTAAAAGTCAATGTAAAATTAATTTTTAAAAATCTTAAATAAACATTATATTCAAATCAAATTCTGAAACTAACGTTTTAAAACTCCACCAAACGGCGCCTGAATTTCACTACTTCCTAATACACCACTTCCTCTGTCTTCTAGTGACGTAAATGGATACGACAAAACTGATTCAATTAAAATAGCAAAAGTAGAGCTGGAAGTAGCGTTACCCCAACTTGTTAATTCATCAATAGCCCCCACAACTTTCCAACTCAGTTGACACTTTGGATTTTGGGCTCCCAGTCGCCATCCAGTTGGCAAGTGAGTTTGGATAGAGAGAGAGAGAGAGAGAGAGAGAGAGAGACAGACAGTGCAAGTTGGTTCTGTTTTTTCCCACCAATTTAACCTTCTTTTTTCTTTTTCTGAGACCTTGAAATGAAATCCAAAAAAAAAAAAAAAAAAACTTTGAAGTAGGGTCATCTTTGTCAAGGTCCCACTCTCCCACTTGCTGGTCTTTGCTCTCTCTGCCTATACCCTTTTCCAAGCTCTTCCCCTGTTACTCCCTCCTCTCTTTTCTAATTTAATGACTCTATTCTTTCCTACCTCCTTACAAAGATCCATCTCTCTCTCTCTCTCTCTCTCTCTTCACGCCATCCCATACTGTATCATTTCTTTTTACTCGTGTATTGATTCGTTGTTCTCAATTTGCTTAATCTAATAGTATATTCTTGTGTTCTCTCATTTGAATTTTTCTTTATTATGTTCATCTTCAAGATTGGGTCTGAGTATTTTCTTCTTCTTTTAAGTTGGGCATATGGATATTGTTGTATATAAACAATCTTTACTGGGTATTGCTTTGAAATGGTTGTGGTGGTTCTTGGATTTTGATGTGTCGTGTTTGGTTGCTTGAACTTTGCACTTTCTGTTGCTGTGATTGAGATTTCAATTTCAAGCAATGGAGAGGTTTATGGCTAGTTTTTTTTCTCCTTTAGCATTGAATACTTTAGGTTGTTGAAAATAGTATGAAGAACCTTTTAAAGAAACTTCACATCATGTCTAACCAATCTAAAGATTCTCAAGGGTCCGCTTCATCCAAGGGCAATAAATTGAATGATGGGTTAAAAACCCCCGACCCTGAGAGGTTTTCACAGTCTCGTTCCCATCATAATTCTGAGCATAAACCCTTTTCTGTTTCAGGATGGTTGAATTCAGTTACAAATAGAAACAATCCTAATCCTAGTCCTAGCACTAGTCCCCCATCATCTTCGAATGCGATGAGAGGGGAGAGAATGGAAACCCTTGATTCAGTTAGTAGTGGTGGATTGGATGCTGTTTTGGAAGCTGCAAGGTGTGATTCAGGTTCTAACAACCCGAAGGATAATCCAGATATAGAGGAATATCAAATACAATTGGCCTTGGAATTGAGTGCAAAGGAGGACCCTGAAGCAGTTCAGATTGAAGCTGTCAAGCAGATCAGTTTGGGATCATGTCCTCCTGAGAATACTCCGGCAGAAGTTGTTGCATATCGATACTGGGTAAGTTTGTGATTCTCAGCTGCCTTGTTGGGTTCAGTTTAGTTGACTTGATTGATGATATTTGTTCCATGCTCAGAATCATGATAGGGTTGTATGAGTGGTTCTCCATGGTTGCATGCTACCATGCCAATGGATGACATTATTAAATTAAGTTTAAATTAATTGTGGTGATTGAGTCAACTTCAATGTCACGAGACGCAAATAATGTGGTGCCTCTTGATGGAGGGTTTTTAGAGGTGTACTTTAATGCATGAATTAGCTTCAATTTAATTAATTGCTTCGACCTTCAGAAACCAGACATAATTCCAAGGTCAGTTAAGTGGCTAGTTTTTAAGGATGTATGTCATTCCCAAGGCGAAGTTTGGGTTATGCTTGTGCTGATTTTTCAGCTCAGCTATGGTAGTAACACCAACAAAGAAATATGGTTGAAGAAATTTAAAAAAAAAGAAAAAAAGGCTTAGGACTCGGGAGGAGTTAGTGGTTCTCAGGTTATGGGAAATCATACTAACTATGAAAAAGTACTCTTTATCCTGAATACCATATTTGATAGTATAATAATGTCTAGAGTACCCATGAGAATCACTATGTATGACTTCTTCCCACTAGCAGATGGCTGAAAAAAAACTTTGCTTATTAATCCTTGCAATGCCCAAAATCTAGATATAATGATATACTCAGGTCATTTTACTTTTCAAGGGGAATGGAACTTTTCAGAATTGAGTCGTTGAAAGTGCATGGAACACTTGCATTGGGAGTATGTATGAACTGTCAATCTATATGGAGTCGTATGGTAAAAGACAGTCACAAAAATGGAAATTGTTCTTGCATCTCAATGTGTATTCCATTACTTGCTTCTCATTAGTAATTGCACTGATCTTCTTTGATGTTTTACTACTGGGTTTGTTTGTATATTTGTGATCTTATTGTACTTTTATATTGGATATAACCATTATTTATTTTTGAAAGGACTGAATGAAGTAAATTTTTTTCTCCTCTGCTGATTTCTCTCTGTCCCTTTGCTTTGCTTCCCAAGAAACATTTTACATTGAATGAATAAAATAGAGTTTGTATAGCTCATTAATCAGTTTGCATAAATTACCCTGGACATTTCTAGGTCATATGATTCAGTTACAATACTTTGCTTTCTTGTAACAATATTTCTTTGTCATATGTTTATTCCTTTCTAACCTATCTCATATCGTAGATTTATGTGTGCTTCACAGAATTACAATGCTCTTGGTTATGATGACAAGATATTGGATGGGTTTTACGACCTATATGGCATCTTGACGGAGTCCACTTCATCACGGATGCCATCCCTTGTTGATCTGCAAGGAGTGCCGATGTCAGATAACATCAGCTGGGAAGCAATTATGGTCAATAGGGCTGCTGATGCTAACCTATTAAAACTTGAACAGAAGGCACTAGAGATGGCAGTCAAATCAAGGTCAGAATCTCTAAATGTTGTAGGCAGTGATGTGGTAAGAAAGCTAGCTGCCTTGGTTTCTGACTACATGGGGGGTTCAGTTGGGGATCCAGACACCATGTTGAGAGCATGGAAAAGTCTTAGTTATAGTTTGAAGGCAACACTTGGGAGCATGGTTTTGCCTCTTGGTTCTTTGACAATTGGATTGCCCCGTCATCGTGCATTGTTGTTCAAGGTACTTCACATTCTTTTAGTTATTTAAGTATTTAGAAATAACTAAAAAAACATGCATCTGATATTTTGTTTGCTATTAGTGAGCCATTTACTGCATCATTTATATCTCCTAGTGAATGGTAAGAAATTTGTCAAGAGACATTGTTATCTTATAGTTTCGTATGAGAGATATAGTCCTTGCACTTTCCTGCTTATGCATTTATACATTTGCAATTTTCTTTTTTTCATTCACTGTTTTCGAAATTGACAATTGTTTGATAATTCTCTAAATCAATTAGTTATGATGACCATTGTGGGGAAAAACCTGAGAAACAATTTAGCAAGTGCATAAATACGTTTCCTTCCTGAACCCTCACTCTTTCCAATGCCTCTTTTGATGAGAAGAAACCAACCTTCTGCCATCTGAGGGGTCAAGGGTCTAAAATGTTTGTTCATCTGATTTAAGTAATTTAGTTATCTGACCCCTATACTTGTACCTCTTCCTTCCAGCCCCTCAATAAGAAAATTGTACAATTTTTTCATCTTCTTCGCAGAATCAAAAGATGATTGCGCATAAAGACTTTCAGTGAATAAAAACTGTGCTCCTGATAAGTCCTTCCTTTTTAGATTTAAGTGTCTTTCTAAGCTGTGAACTTCCGATCAACCTACTCTTTTTGCCGACAGAGCCAAGCTAACATTGGAAGTTGGTGAATATTGTAGTCCCACAAGACAAATCGCAATATTTCCTCCTTTCTAATCGCTCTTTTTCTCTGCAATGAGATTTTAACTTCAGTTTTATTTTGACACTATAATGGATTTTGATCTCCTCAAATTGAACCTTACATACTTCTTGAGTTCCCTATTGGTAAATGTGAGCTTTTATTTTATCCAATTCGTTCTTTTAACCATTGCAATGGCTCGTTATTGGCCCGCCAATTTTTCCTGATAGTTTAAGATGAAACCCTCACTAAACCTCCTTGTATCATA
Organism: Camellia sinensis; assembly: GCF_055761805.1. Taxonomy (NCBI): domain Eukaryota; kingdom Viridiplantae; phylum Streptophyta; class Magnoliopsida; order Ericales; family Theaceae; genus Camellia; species Camellia sinensis. Next base: position 163,493,007 of record NC_138964.1, read on the forward strand.
CTTCATTTTGAAATTCATTTCAGTAGTAGGTGATACAAGAAAGCTCTTCCCCTTTTCTCTTTGGACTATTGCAGATCACATCCACTTCACTGTCCTTGCATCTGCAATTGGTAATCCAACTGCATTTGCTATTCACCTTACACAGAAAAAGGTATTCTACTGACAAGAGATAGAGGTATGCATAGCTCTCCGGAGCATGAAGGGGCTTGTGGTAATTTTTGTCTGCCCTTTGAAACCAATAAATTGGGAGTTTCAGATGAAGGAAATGGAATTTTTACAGTAGCCCAATGCATTGCTTACTCTAAACCTTCCTCACTTTCTTTACAATTCCCTCTTTGGATGCTCTCCGCATCTCATTTATAAAATGAAAATTTCCCAAAGGCCAGCTTGTTTTGGCGTTAGAGGGTGGTTTGAACATTAGAAGGTTAGAAATATGTAATGACATTACAGGTTTGTAAGGGGATGTGGGGACGAGGATGGGGATGGGGATGGGGCGGGGGTGGGCCAAATTGCCATCCGTACCCTTGGTTGGGATTAGATTCCTTTTCGTAAAAACTTCCAATTCCTATGACCAAAAAAATAAAGTTGCCTTTTTTTCACCAGTAATGCAGTGGTCGTGGATTTCTTGATGGATGCACTTCATTCCACACGATTTTACAGCTTTTTCTTGCTACATGTTCTTGTATGTTTCTTAGATCCTGCATTTCCTCATTTAACGATCTTTGTTAGTTGTATCTTTTTGTTTTTGGGGTGTTTGTTGTAGACATGAACGTTATTTTGAATGGCAATGCAGGTTTTGGCTGACAGTGTGGGCATCCCTTGCCGGTTAGTGAAAGGACAGCAATATACTGGTTCTGATGATGCAGCAATGAATTTTGTAAAGATTGATGATGGAAGGTTATTGCTATTTTTATTTTATTTTATTTTTCCAATTTCTAGCAAGTCAACAAGATGATTAAGGCCTGTAAGGTTGTAACCATCTCGTTGAAGGGCAATGTTTTATTTCTTCAATTTCATTTTGCTTAGCTGGATATAGAATCCTTTTGTGTTATTATGTAGTAAGGCCATTAACACATGAAGTGACTGAAGAACTTCATCAATGATATCTCTAAAATATGAATCTTTGGGCTTTGCTGTGAGCAGATTATATAAATGTCTTTGTGGAGGGAAGGGTACTGGTATTTAGAATTCAAAGATACACATTTTCTTTTCTATTAACTGTCGATGTAGTTGTTGCAGATGTGTATTTGCTGAAGATCTTTATTGAATGGTCTTGAAGTGGATAATGCGTCTTCAGAGTATATTATTAATCTGTTATTTTAAACAAATGATAATGGGAATTTCAGGGAGTACATTGTTGATCTAATGGCGGACCCTGGCACGCTGATTCCATCTGATGCAGCAGAATCACATGTAGAATATGACGGATCTTTCTTTTCCACTAGTCCTTTGTCCAGAGATGTTGACTCATCTCATGTAGCTTCCTCTAGTAGTGGGTTTGCTAGTTCATTTGAAGACCATTCAGACTCTGGGACATTGGAGAGGAGATACAAGTCTAGAAATCTTACCGTGGCAGGAAATGAATCTGATGACAGAGGTGAATACCTTCCTTCTGCAAATTTAATCATACCAATTAAAGGTGAGGGAGGATGTGAGATGTCAGATGATTTCAGAAATCTGTTAAGTGTAAAGAAAGAGCTGGCTCGGGAAATTCTGAGCAGGCCTATTTATCCTTACATGCATGCAAGATTTCCTTCCTGGACCGAAGGTGTTAGCTCCCCGGATGTACGCAGAATGAAGGTGAAGGATGTTTCACAATACATGATTGATGCCGCCAAAGAAAATCCACAGTTAGCTCAGAAACTTCATGATGTGTTACTTGAAAGTGGTGTTGTTGCTCCTCCAAACTTGTTTAGTGAAATTTGTTCTGAGCAGTTAGATGTCTCAATGGTTGAGGCCAAGCCCCCAACTGAAGGTAAAGAGGAAAACAGAAGGAATGATGAAACCCAAAAAGTTACGGGTCGTGATGATCTTAATCAACCTCAATTTTTGCCACCTTTGCCTTATCATGGTATGCACTATAAAGGCAGTCTTTGTGGTCAACTGGAGCATCAGCTAGATTTAAGAGAAGTAACCGGAAAACCTGTTTCATCACAACATGAAGTAACTCCCCCAAATTATGTAAAAAATGTTCCTGTTGCAGCTGCCGCTGCAGCAGCGGCAGTTGTTGCATCGTCAATGGTAGTTGCTGTGGCGAAGAATAATGCTGATTCAAGCCTTGAACTTCCTGTAGCAGCTGCTGCCACTGCTACAGCTGCAGCTGTGGTAGCAACAACTGCAGCTGTCAGTAAGCAGTGTGAAAACTTGGAGACTCGTGCTCATTTGCCAAGTGGAGCTGCTGTGTTCATTAGCCCAATGGATGGCACAAGTGCTGGAGAAGCAAATGCAGCAGTTTATGAGTCACGAGGTAGTGGTGACAAGGAGCATGATTCTTCAGGGGCAAATTTGGAGGGTGAGAGAGTATCAGATAGATCAGAAGGTAATGATAGAGCAAAATCTGATGTCACACTTGACAATGTTGCAGACTGTGAGATTCCATGGGAGGATATCACCTTGGGTGAGCGTATCGGACTTGGTACTTACCTGTGCTCTATATTGTGTCAATATATGTACTTCATGTCATCTAGCCATTCCTAACTATGTGTTGTTAAGTGTTTTCATTTTTAATATAAATTGTTTTGCCTTTTTTATGTTTGCAGGATCATATGGAGAGGTATATCGTGGAGATTGGCATGGAACTGTGAGTTTCTCATGGAAACCTTGATGCTTCCAACTTTAGTTTTTTTTTTTTTCTTTCTCCCCCCTTCTTCTGAGTCTTTTGGTAATTTTTGTTTGCTCTATGAGTTCTTATTACTGTCTCAACTTTGCATTCTTTGGAAAGTAATTATTTAACCTTATTTCCACTCTCTGATTTTTTAGGAGGTTGCTGTCAAGAAATTCCTCGACCAATCTATATGTGGTGAATCCCTTCAAGAAATCAAAAGTGAGGTACAAGCACTCTCTTGTGACGTATTGTCACCGTCAAAAGCCTCTTGACCAAAGCCTAATATATCTATATTTGGGTGTGTGGACGGGGTTAACTTAAGCAGTTTGCACCTAGTTCAATTTTTCCAGTGCACAAAACTGTTTGATTTATTGAAATGCTCATGTGGAGTTATTATTCTACTAGTTTCTACATTATTAAATAGACACGGGTGTTAGAATTTTTAAGAGCAAAGTGTTTCCTGAGAAATTTAGACGACGACTTTAAGTTGAATACCGACTTTTTTCCATCCTACAACCCACTGAATAACCCTCACCATCCTATAGATTTCTATGTTGATGCTACTTTCATTAACTAATTTTAGTGTGTTGGATATGAATTTGCATAAATGATTTAGCTTGTGGTTTGGCTCTGCCAGGTCCGAATCATGAAAAGGCTCAGGCATCCTAATGTTGTTCTTTTCATGGGAGCCGTTACTCGTGCTCCAAATCTCTCAATTATTACTGAATTTCTTCCAAGGTATGTTGAAACCATATATCTTTATTAAATTTTTAACAATAGAATAAAGATTTCTGAAAAAAATGAATTTTACAGTGTTTAATGTTAACTATTTATGTACTTCTTTTCTATATTGTTTATCTCTGTCTAAACTATTTATCAGTCTAGGGGAATTGTAGGGGCTTTGTTCATTAGTTTCATGAGATTAAACTAAATGATCAATAGGGTTGCTTTTGTTACCTGCCATCGACTGTTAACCAATGTTTTTTTCCCCCCGATCTCAGCACAATTTCCTGCACCATAACATTAAACCCCTCAAATTTTCTTCGTTGACTCCTTTTTTCCGTATTAAGATTCTAGGTTGCATTCTCAGGGAGAAATTATTCTTTGTATGTTTGAAGATATGTTGTGTTATTATGAAATCTCAATTCACGAATGGCCATAGTCATTAAAGAACTCCCAAATTCAATTTTGATTTTATTAGGATAATTCAGTTTTTTTTGTGAATCATTCCTGCTTTTAATTTAGAATTTAGAAGTATACTTTATGGTTTGCAGAGGAAGTTTGTATAGGTTGATTCACCGGCCTAACAATCAATTAGATGAACGGAGGCGTTTGAGGATGGCCCTTGATGCTGTATGATATTTACCTTTCATTTGAATATAAATCAGTGATTTTTTTAGTTTACTGGTGACTTCACTGGGAATAATTTGTCTTGCTTAAATAATTGCACTTTCAGGCTCGCGGAATGAATTATTTGCACAACTGCACACCAGTGATAGTTCATCGCGATTTGAAATCTCCAAATCTTCTCGTTGATAGGAATTGGGTTGTGAAGGTGGCTTCTTTATCTCATGGCTGAGAAGTTTGGTGAAATATTACAATCTTCTAAAGCTAATCCATCCTTGCTTGAATTTTCTGCCTTCATTAGGTTTGCGATTTTGGGTTATCCCGAATGAAACATAGCACATTTCTTTCCTCAAGGTCAACTGCGGGGACGGTAAGCAGAACGTACTGATTTGTACATGATTTGGTTTGACTTTTGTACTGGATGTTTACATTTTGATCTTACTTTTAGTTCTATGGTTTTCTCTGCCTTGCTAGATTTATTTTACTATTTTATTTTTCCCAGTTTCTAATCCATCTTTCATATACCGCCAACAATAGGCATTAGGCATGCTTCTTCGGTTCTCTTGTTTCACCTTTATATAAATTTAATTTGGTTTGGTTGATTTCTTGTGTGCGAGTGTCTTTCGGTTGCATATTATCTTGATGCCTTACCTTATGGAATACAGTAATGCTGCGATACTGGAAATCGGCAAATCTTTGTTACATCATTTTATTATCAGCCGTTTTGGTGAAGATACCCCAGTGCTGTTGGTCCTAGTACTCCGGCCTTTGGAGATGATTTGATTACCAACTTTTTTCCTTCAAAAAAGGTTGTTGCTGTGATCTATAGTTAAACATACCATCAAATTTGCAATATGTTCTTATGAGAAAATTCAGTTGAGATTGATATCTCATTGGCCTAGTTTTTGTGCCTTCTCTTTGAAATTGCGTTGTCATGCTTCATTTTCTTTGCTGTGAAATTTTCTATGCATGTGATTCAAGTGTCTAGTAGGAAAAAGACTTACTGGAAAGAAAAGAAAATTTGTTAGACATTTTTAGGTGTTCAAGGTATTTTTTGTGTCTGGAAATCTGCAGAATGAAAGAAGCATAAAATTCATGAAAATTGACATGCCCAGAATTGGGGCTTTACATGAAAACATATCCATGCAAGATAAAAATTAGCGGATGGTTTATGACTGTTACGGAAATGTGTGACTAAATTGTAATACTAAAACTCCATGTTATTTTGAAATAAGAAAAATGATATGGTCAACATTTGTCTATACATGGATGTGTATGCATTTCAAAGAGGTAGCATCTATCTTTGGTCTCCCACTACATTAATTTAAAACAATACAATGGACTTGCTATGTGTTGCTTCAGCATCAATGACGGTCAATTGGAAGAACAGGAATTTCTCCCTCCTGTAAGATCATACACACTGAATTGACTTGAACGTGTAATCTGGTGGTTGGTAAATTATATATTTATGGACTTTCATTACAAGGGGGAAAAACTCAGTGCCATTTGATATTTGTTAGGATGCCTAACCCAGGATTAGAGCTTCTTGTTGGGATGCAAAGCATTTGGAGGCAGTTTGGTGGGAGAATGGCGTGGTAAATGGTGTATAGCTTTATATATATTTTTGGGCTCATTTTCTTATAGCTTAAGCTTTTGGGTCAATTGGTGAGTTAAGTTGGTATCAGAGCTCGAGTAGTGGAACGTCTTGGGTTCAAGTCGCTCTGTTTGCATTTGGTCCTCATTTGCATTCTTTGTCTCTTCATTGACATTCTTTCTTCTCTCTATGGGACAATTGGTGACTTTACAGTAATATGATATGATGTTTCTATGCAACATTAACTAATTGGATACTCTGAAGGAATGGAAGCTTTCACTGTAATTATTTTGGAGTAGCGGTTTGGTTTCATTAATTAACTTCATTAAATGTTGAGTTTTTACGTAAGAAACTTAAATAACAGAACATTTGGGGCACATCAAATACTATTGTTGCATCCTCCAATCTCTTTACTTTTCTTTTTTCCCCTTTCTTTTGTTTATTTCGAGTGTTCTAGTTACGTTCCCTTCTTATGCATGTGTTTATTCATGATTGGAATGAATTATTTGGCATTAGATAATTACTTTGTTGTATTTTATGCTATGGTGCTGTACTCTTCTTCAGGCAGAGTGGATGGCGCCGGAAGTTCTGAGAAATGAACCTTCAGATGAAAAGTATGTTTTTCTTTTGTCTTTTTTCTGCATGAATCATTCCTAGTTTTTAGTTATTTTCTTCTTCTTCTTCTTATTATTGTTATTTATCTTTGTGAATCGTGCACTGATGTCTACTTATTACTTGATGCAATGAAGATGTGATGTTTATAGCTTTGGCGTCATATTATGGGAGCTCTGTACTTCGCAGCAGCCATGGGGGGGAATGAACCCAATGCAAGTTGTTGGTGCTGTTGGTTTTCAGCATCGCCGTCTTGACATACCAGATGACATGGATCCTGCTATTGCAGATATTATTCAGAAATGCTGGCAAACGTGAGTATATTCTGATTTTCAGCCTTCCTGTCACTGTTCTTACGTGTCTTGTGAAATTTTGTTTTTGCTTATGTACCCATTCATTGGCTTAGAGAATTTCACGCTTCTTGCAATTTTGCTCGGCTTCATTACTAATTAGAGTAGTAGTAGTTGTCTTTCATTGAAGTAGTAGTTTCCTTTCTCAATTACAAAATGACCACACTATATTTGGGGGAACTCAATTGCTTGTATGGGTGTTTGTGAACTTTTCGTTGTTTTTGTTTTCGAAAGTCCAAAAAAGTAAAACAAAAACTTTGAAAACGATACCAAAACTGTCTTTATGTCTTGAAACAAACCTAGACTTGAGGGAGATCTTCATCTTTCTATTGAGATCTAAGCTTCCGTGAGAGATCTTTGAGTAGGAAGCAGACAAAGTAGTAGAAGAGGGCATATATCAGTACAAAAAAAAAGAACAGAAAATAAAAGAAAAAAAGACATATATGATGATGTGCAGTTTCATTGGTATAGTTGTTTTCCTTTCCTCAATTACAAATGAGTAGGCCCACATTATATTTGGGACATCTCTCTCTCCATCACATGTCTTTGTTTTTACATGTTGCAGTGAGTTGCCTCGCTCTACTCAACTTTGATTTGGTGAATTAAGGTTTACTAGAAATGCATTTGCAAGTGCAATTGGCCTACTAACATGGACATGCATCTAATGTTTTCTCTCTTTTTACATTTTAGAGATCCAAAATTGAGGCCTTCATTTGCTGAGATAATGGCTGCTCTGAAGCCTCTACAAAAGACTTTAACCACTGCACAAGTGCCAAAATCACGTGGGCCAATGAGTAGCCGCCAGAAGTCGACCCCATCACACACGCCTTAGAAAGAAGACCCAACAGGCCGAGAAAGAGTCAATGAAGAAGCAAAGCCTAATCAAGACTCTTGGAAACACCTAATAATTAGAGGCAGGTCCTGGATTGCTCTTACAGGGTCATGTAAGAAGAGAGATCAGCTATAAGTTCCTGACACCCAATATATACTTCCAATTTGAGATAAACGCAATTCTTTTGCCACGTTTGCTTCCCCCCCCTTCTTTTTTTTTTTATTTGGTTGTATTTTGGGCTTGGCAAAGCAGCCGTCCTCGCACTTGTGCATGTGTTGTAAATTTTCGTTAAATTTGTTGTAATTAAGGTCTAATTTTTTATATTTCTTTTATTTTTTTATTATCTTCGAGTCATTTTAGGGGACAGCATAAATTGAAAGGGTGAAACAATAATTGTAGAGCATATGGTCATGCAAGATGTGCTACTGCTGACACTGCAATTTTGTTGTAATGGAGTGCATTAGTGTTTAGATTCTAGGACATATTTGATAAATCAAAATTGGAAAAACTAAATGCAATTGATAATTATGCCTTGTGCCCGGTTCGACTAATTGCAAAGTTTCAATTGATATGCAATTAGTTTTTCCAATTTTCATGTATATGATATTTTATTTTTTCCTTTTTTGTGGCCAAAAGCAAAAATTAAGAATTCCATTCGTTTAGAAAAGCCAGCACACTGGGTTACATGTACAAGATAATACCAAACAAACTTTGCAAGTAAATCAATTAATTTAGAAAAAGAAAGAAGAAAATAAAAAAATCTCCACATGAAAAAGGAACTTAGCTACAATGTAAAAGAGTAATATTGTTACATTTGTTTCTGTAATGACCAAAACTGTATTATTGTCCCTTCTAACACTACTAGAGGAAAAAAGAAATACTCATTTTGGTGCCAAACTTGTCTCTCATAATATGACAATAATAATTTAATCCAAAATCATACGAGTAGTTTATTAATTTTATAATTCATGTAAAGTATTTCGAGACCATATTATAAGGACAAATTGTTTCCTATTTTTTTTTCTTCTTCCTTCAAATATGAAAATTTCACTAGTCATTAACGTCAATGGAAGCAACTCAATCCCATAGGTGGGAAGGGGCACTCCTATCTATACCGATGACCAATATTAAGCTCCCAAAGGCCAGCTTTCAATTACTTATTGGGTATATATGTGATAATTTCTTGCTTTTTAAAAATAAATATTTGCATTTAAACTAGGCAGGCGAAACAAAAGCAAACGGTCAGACTAATCAAATTCTCCTGATGGCCCAGGCAGAGAAAGAACACTACCAATTTGAATATGAAAATGCATTCTTAACTACCAATTTGAATATGAAAATGCATTCTTAACTAAAATAGTTGTATTATGACTTATTCCCTCGTTAGCATTGATAAGTAAATAATACATTTCTGTGCATCATCATCCATTGTGTTGTTATTGGACTGGGAAAAAAACTGCGTAATTACACCCCCCAGGTAACATTTAAGTACCCCATAAAACAATATATATATATACTTGGTAAAACCAATAGGCAACAACACAAACAAATCATAAAAATAAATCAGACACCTCCAGTGTTATTGATATTCTCCAAGGAAATAACAGCACCTGACCTGGCCTCATCTGATACCGGAGAGTGCGACATTAGAATGTATACCACCCAGAAATGAAGGCATACAAGGTAAACAAAAGACCACAGCCTTGCAGTGGAATTTCTTCTTAGAAACACCGCACCCGCGCAAAAGATAGAGTCCAACTGCCGAACCAATGATCCTAGATGTTGCCGGCCAGATTGCATTCTCTCTTTGAACAACGGCCTCAGCTTTGAGTTGGAGAACTCCCAAATCCCCGATTCAATATCTGTGGCATTCAGCTTTGATTTGTTTTCGTCCAATAACCTTGAAACTGCCTGCAAAAATAATGGAGACAAAAATTTACAAAGGTCTTGTTATTATATGCCCTAGGGGCACATGTTAAGAATGAGTAAAAGATTGTACATTATTTATTACACTTACTTTCATGTAGAATGTACAATTTTTTTTAAGCCTCTTAACATGTAACAAAATCCAATTTATAAATATAGTTAGCAATAGTACAAGTAAAGATGATGCACCTCAATTCTAAGCAAATGTGTGGCTTTCTCAGAAGACAACGCCTCAACCTGATAGAACAAACGGAGTTAGAACGGGGGTGTACTTCATTTGTAATCAGCCAACCATTCAATTCTTGTAATTACACAAAACTAAGATTTAGCAGTTAAAACTCTGAATTCATTATTACAGGAAATGATATAGAATATCTGTTTAATATTTAAGAACCATGGCTGAGGAGAAAAGGAATAAAAGGGGTTGGAATTAACAAGACTTAATTGAGGGTCAAGGCTACACGTTAGCAGTGTTTAGTTACACTGAATCCCATACAAATATTATAACATCTTTCATTGAGAATAAATGACGAGTTTCCAACGCTTACTGTTGGAAATAAGCTTTCTCTTGAACCCTAAGAAGATAAATGCCCTTCTCCTTGCAAGAGACTTAGAGTAGTAAAATCACATTTCTCCTTGTCATTTTTGAAGTCTCCATAAATTATGATTCTTCCTCTAAATTTCACTTATGTCATACGTTGGTGAGTGGCCCTAACATATCTACAGTCTTTGTACCCTTTTAAGTACTTTTCCACCTTCATGTACTATTCAGATCCTTTTAAACCTTGATTAATAATTTCCTGACTTACTGTCACGCAAAACTATGCTTGCACATCCTTGTATGCATAATATTCAAAGCAAGTGAATTTGACCTTTAAAAGCAAACAATTTTAAGCTTCCTTACAACTGGAATTCAACTTTCAAATCAAGTCGGTGCATGAAAAACAAACCTGGGCTTGTTTCTGAATCAAATGGTCAGTCAACTGACCAAGCCTCCGTTTTAGCTCAACTTCCACTTCAGTTGGATTCTCTATATCTTTTCGGGTCATTTCAATATTTGTTTCCAGAGTCTTTGCCTGTGTCAAACAAGAAAATGAGGTTTCAGAGATCAAATAAATGTGAATATCTGTTACTAAACAAATGCGAAACTAATGGTAAATTATTGTAAATGAGACAGTGACCCCATATGGAACTAACGGGGCTGCGGTGGGATGATAAATCAAAGGGCTCATATAATTTGGTACACCAATTATAGGATGATACATCATTTTGTTCATTTTACCATCACAACATCCACGAGTAAGTTTAATATAGCCAAACTTCATCTGAAAGGTATGTAATTTAAACCTATGTATGTCATTGACTCAAATAACAATGCATTTAAAAAAATCCCATTATTCCTGTCTTTCTCTATTGCACAACACCATGGTCCATGGCAACACCCATAACTACACCACCAACACCAATATGTCCGCCATCCCATGCTGCCATCACACCTTTCCAACCTCACAACAGTAAAATACGCAAACATCTATAGAAACATTTATACAATTCGTATACATAACTACTTCCATCCATCTCATACATACCTACTCAAATATATAACTGAAGCTTGAGTAACAGCTTAGGGTATGATGAGCTATCATCCCTTATTTATAAATAAAGATTAGGGTTTACAAGGTAGACAATTACAATCCCTGAGTGCTTAAAAAAAATGATTACAGACTCTTTCGGCTAATATAATATGCTAAGTGACTTTCGGTGATTATAATATGCCAACACTCCCCCTCAAGCTGGTGCGAAGATATCTCTCATGCCCAGCTTGCCTAATATGTCGTGAAACGGTTTATTCCCAACTCCCTTGGTGAGAATGTCAGCAAGTTGGTCACCAGACTGAACAAAAGGAGTACAAATGGTACCACTAGTGAGTTTCTCCTTAATGAAGTGGCGATCAATCTCAACATGTTTTGTCCTGTCATGTTGAACTGGATTGTGAGCAATGTTGATGGCGGCCTTATTATCACAGTATAACCGCATGGAGTCCGTCTGAGCAATACCTAGATCACTCAACAATAATTTGATCCATAAAAGTTCACACACACCTTGTGCCATAGCTCTAAACTCAGCTTCTGCACTTGACCTGGCAACCACATTCTGTTTCTTACTCCTCCAAGTAACTAGGTTGCCGCCGACAAATGTACAATACCCTGAAGTTGATCTCCTATCAGTTACTGACCCAGCCCAGTCAGCATCTGTATAGGCTTCTACACGAAGATGATCATACTTTGAAAAATACAGACCCTTACCAGGAGCAGACTTCAAATACCTCAAGATTCTCATGACAGCCTCAAGGTGAATCTGATGAGGAGCATGCATAAACTGACTAACTACACTGACAGAAACAGCAATATCAGGACGGGTGTGAGATAGGTAAATGAGCTTACCCACTAAACGTTGATAGCTCCCCCTATCTACAACTTCGCCTCCTTCATCATCCCCCAATTTCTGATTAGGTTCCAGTGGGGTGGCACATGCCTTGCAGCCAAGCATCCCAGTTTCCTTCAACAGGTCAAGCACATATTTTCTCTGTGAGATAAATATCCCATCCTTAGAGCGCTCAACTTCAATTCCCAGAAAATACTTCAAGCTTCCCAAGTCTTTGATTTCAAATTCTTTGGCTAAATATTTCTTCAACAGAGGTATTTCCCAACTATCATTGCCTGTAAGAACTATGTCATCTACATATACAATAAGTGCTGTAGTCTTACCGCATGAGGAATGTTTCACAAATAATGTGTGATCTGCCTGACTTTGTTTGAAGCCATATTTAAACATAGCCTGAGTGAATCTCTCGAACCAAGCCCTTGGAGACTGTTTGAGACCATATAATGACTTCCGAAGTTTGCATACTTTCCCTTCTGTTTGATGATCCTCAAAACCCGGAGGAATGTCCATATATACTTCTTCTTCGAGGTCACCATGGAGAAAAGCATTCTTGACATCAAACTGATAAAGTGGCCAATCTAGATTAGCTGCTAGAGAGAGAAGTACTCTGACTGAATTCATTTTAGCCACGGGTGCGAAGGTCTCCTGATAATCAATGCCATATGTCTGAGTAAACCCTTTTGCCACAAGTCTTGCCTTGTAACGCTCAATAGACCCATCTGCTTTGTGTTTCACAGTATATACCCATTTACAGCCCACAGGTCGTTTGCCCGTAGGTAACTCAGTCAATTCCCAAGTGCCATTCTTCCTAAGTGCTTTCATTTCCTCAATCATGGCTAGTTTCCACTCAGAGATAGCAAGAGCATCCTGAAAATGGTTAGGAATGCTAACAGAGGAAATATTGGACACAAACGCTCTATATGAGGATGACAAATGAGAGTATGATACAAACTGGGAGATAGGATGTTGAGTACAAGATCTCACACCCTTCCTTTTGGCAATAGGAACATCAAGGTCAATGGACTCACGAGATTCAAAGTTACCTAGACTCTCATCAGAAGCAGGAGATGGCAGTGGAGTAGCAGAAATGGTCCCGTGTATCCAATTAACTTGTTTTCTGTCGATGTCCCGGACATAAACATGGCCATCCTTATTCTTGGTGACAGTGGGTTCTATAGTTCCAGTAGAAGAGGGAGTTCCAGTAGAAGATGGGGGTGCAAGAACAACTGGTTCTATCATAGGAGGCACAGGACTTACTTCTACCATAGGAGGCACAGGACTCACTTCACACCAAGGCTCCCCCGGAAATGAGGACGGTGACACCGGAGAAGACAAGAAATAGGACTGGGACTCAAAGAAAGTGACATCCATGGACACAAACCACTTACGAGAAGGAGGGTGGTAACATTTATACCCCTTTTGAGTAGGAGAATAACCAAGGAAAACACACTTGAGGGAGCGAGGGTCCAACTTACCACGAGAGGGAGAGTGATTATGGACAAAACAGACACAACCAAATATTTTGGGAGGAATAGAAAACAAGGACTGAGAACCGAGGAGGACGTGAAGTGGAGCCTGTTTGTCCAAGACCTGGGTAGGGAGACGATTAATAAGATGGGCAGCGGTGAGAACGGCATCGCCCCAATAGGGTCGAGGCACGTTCATAAAAAAACACATGCACCGAGCTATGTCAAGAAGATGCCGATTCTTGCGTTCAGCCACCCCATTTTGTTGAGGGGTATTGGTACAAGAGGTCTGATGGATAATGCCATGAGTAGAGAAATATTGCCCTAACCCAGAATCTATGTATTCCCCGCCATTATCAGAACGAAATATTTTGATAGTGGCCCCAAACTGAGTACAAATCATCTTATGAAAAGTGCGAAACACAGAGAAAACTTCACTCTTATCTTTCATGAGATACACCCAAGTAGCACGAGAAAAATCATCAATAAATGTAACAAACCAGCGATGACCTTTCACAGACAGAACACGAGAGGGACCCCAAACATCAGAATGTATTAATGAAAAAGGAACTAAGCTTTTATTCAAACTGGGAGCAAAAGAAGCTCTATGTTGTTTTCCAAGTTGACAAGACTCACAAAGAAAGTCAGACACATGATGATTTGCAAAACTAGAAGGAAATAAATGCTTAAGTAAATGAAATGAGGGATGCCCAAGACGCCGATGCCACAGCCATACATCAGCGGGAGTAGTAGAAGACGTGGTGGAAGAATAAGCAAGTTTGTCCGGTTGATCTAGGAAGTAGAGACCATTTTCTGCACTACCACTGCCAATCGTCCTCCCCGTGACAAGGTCCTGAAAAAGACAATGATCAGGAAAAAACGTCACACAACAATTCAAATCCTGGGTAAGACGACTTAAGGATAACAGATTAACAGAAAACTTGGGAACATGGAGAACAGAAGATAGATGCATGGTAGGAGTGACTTGGACTAAACCTTTTCCAGAAATGGAAGAAACAGTTCCATCGGCAATCCTAACTTTGTCCTGACCTGAAGAGGGCTTATAGGCAGAGAAAAGATCAGAGGAGCCAGACATATGATCTGAGGCACCAGAATCAATAATCCAAGGCAAAGATGTATGACACAGGAAAGTACAAGGAGAAGATGCTAAGTTACCTGAGCGGGCAAAGGACGAGGAAGCGGTACTGAGAGTAGTAGAAGATCGACGGTCCAACAATTGGCGCAAAGCATCCTCCAGCTCAGTATCAGAAGCCTGGGTAACAGAAGTGGAATTAGAATCAAGGGTATCAACGGCACTAGACTGATGAGCCCGGGAATAGGAACCACGTCCTCGAGAGTGGCCTGACCGACCTCCTCGCGAACCAGACCGATCACCTCGACTCCCAGATGGGGTCCCATGAAGCTTCCAACATGTCTCACGAGTATGCCGCGGCTTCTTGCAATAATCACAGAATACAGACTCCTTAGCAGCAGATGGAGGAGGCAGGCTGAGACCATCTCGAGGAGTAGACAGTAATGCGGAACGGTCAGTAGAGACAGGGGACATCATAGCAGACCGACGACTCTCCTCATTTTGTACATAAGCAAATGCCTCCTGTAGTGAAGGAAGAGTGTCCATACTCAGAACTCGACCCCTAACTGGATCATACTCCATATTTAGGCCGGCCAAAAATTTAAAGACCCGTTCCCGTGCGATGAACTTCTTGTACCCGACAGAATCAGTAGGGCAAACGGGCTTATAGTCTTCCAGGTGGTCAAGGCGTTTCCAGCCGTTGGTGAGGAAAGTGAAGTACTGAAGAACAGTCTGCTCCCCCTGAAGTGTGCTTTCAATAGAGCGACGCAACTCAAATGCCTGTGAAAAATTTCCTTTGCAGGAATAGGTAACAGCCACAGCCTCCCAAATGTCCTGGGCAGTCTCCATAGACAAGTAGCCCTCACCAAGTTCTGGAACCATCGAATGGATAAGCCAACTCATAATCAAAGAGTTAGTAATCTCCCATTGGTCATAACCTGAGTCAGTGGTACTAGGTGCCTGTATCCTGCCATCAACATACCCCATCTTCCCTCTGCTTTTCAAAAATAAAGTCAAACTTTGAGACCATGCTAGGTAGTTCTGACCATTAAATAGAGAGGTGGTGAATTTCAGACTAGGGTTGGAGTTCTCAGTCATGGTAGTAGGTAGAATGAGACTCTCACTTTTTGGTGTTTGAGACGAAGAGGACACACTAGTGGAATCTGTCATGGATACAATACTACCAAACCCGCAACAAACTAGTGGAAATCACAAACCCAGAAGGTGGAAGTGAGATATCAGGTACAATGACCACTATAAAGACATAACAAAATTACGAAACCATTTTATTTTATTTTATTTTTGTTTTTTTTTTTTTTTTGTTTTTTTTTTTTTTTTGTTTTTTTTTTGTTTTTTTTTTTTGAATTAATTAATTAATTAATTAATTAATTATTATTATTTTTTTTTTTTTTAAATTGAGTTATTTATGGATACATGTCTGTATATATATAAATATCTCTATATCAGGCTATATTTATATAAATATTAGGATATATATGTATATATATATATATTTATATATACCACAGTGAGTGACGAAGAAGACTGAGTTGCGGAGGAGATCGACTGAGTTGCGGAGGAGATCGACTGAGACGAGATCGACTGAGGCGAGGGACGAAATGGCTGGAGGAGATCGCCGAGATGGCTGGAGGAGATGACGGCTGAGTGATGATCGACAGAGGAAGGCGAGGAGGTCGACTGAGGAAGACGGCTGAGGAAGACGATCCACCCAGGTAAGCTTCGAACCCTAGAGTGTTGTTGGTGAAGAAGGTCTACCAACGAGGGTGAACCGAAACCCTATAGGTTCGGCTCTGATACCATGAAGCTTGAGTAACAGCTTAGGGTATGATGAGCTATCATCCCTTATTTATAAATAAAGATTAGGGTTTACAAGGTAGACAATTACAATCCCTGAGTGCTTAAAAAAAATGATTACAGACTCTTTCGGCTAATATAATATGCTAAGTGACTTTCGGTGATTATAATATGCCAACAATAACTACTGTGACATAATATCATTAAGTTGGAAGAAGAAGGAAGCTCACCTTCTCTTCTAATCGTCCGATTTTCTCAGTTACAAAAGAATACTCTGCCTCAAGTATCTCACGCTCCAATTCAACTCCTTTTGGAGCAACGAACTAAAAAATTTCCAACAGAACAAATAATTAGTCAACAAGCTGGATAGGAAGATCCAGTTAATCAAATATGGATCAGACTATAGCTATGAATGACAAGCAGCACCCTTCATAACACATGGTTATGCACTGCAATCCTCATAATCACAAAAGATTACTCACTTGGTTTCCAGTATCATGAATAGTGGAGATCTTCCTCCTGAGTTCTGCAAGAAGCAAAAAAAAGAGTTTTTAGTAATTTATATTGACAACCTAAAATAAGCTGATAAGTAGTTAGTATCCTCACACTGAAAATTTTATGCTCTGTATGTACTCTCAATTGAAAGTTTACAATGACATTTAATACAAGATGCATCAATCCAAGTGGGATCAACTTTCTAAGGAACAACAACTGGAATCATTAAATGGGAGTGCGCGGCATGGCATTTACATTTTCACATGTGGGTTCTGTTAAAATTTCTTTATTGAACACCTAGATCTCTGAGAAGAATATTTGTTGAAACATATAAATCTAGAAACTATCAACAACAACCAAAAAGGGAAGAATGGTTAAAAAGGGGAAAAGAAAAGGGTTTTTTGAAAAAATTTAAACTTCTAAAGATCCATTGGCATACCTTCATGGTTTGCTTCTTTCAAATCAATTTGTTGTCGAAGTTCTGCCACACGATTAACCTAGTCCACAAAAGCAGGAAAAAAAAAAATAAGAATCTAATTGATGTGATGAAGAAATTTCATAAGCTCATAGAACAAAGTCGAGATTTTTGGGTTTGGGCTAGGATGGACAAGGCCAACTAGAATTAAAATAAAAATAACAAACAAGTTATTTGCCAAAGGCGGTTTAACAACTATAACATTTTTCAAAGCTCAATCATCTTTCACTCTACAAATTTCACATCCGAGAAGGCAAAAGTTGAAATTAGAGGAAAATTTGGTTCACAACAGAAACTAGAAAAAAAAAAAATTTGTGAATAATCATACAATTGATCCAACTCTTAAAATTAGAATCTCATCATACCTCTACTTCAAGATTCCATTGTGCAGCAGCAAGCGATCGTGCAAGATCAGCATTTGTAGTCTGCAAAATAGTATAAATAGATTAAAATTCGTGCCACTGCACAACCCCAACAAGATAAAAAGAGAAAACTAGTGAAGGGATAAGAATACTGAAAATCAAAGCAGGCGCTCTAATCGCAGCAGGAATACCTCAAGTTTAGCCAGTCTGCCAAGGGCTTCCATTCTAGTATTATTATGTTTTTGCTTCTCCAAATCGACAGCCTCCATCGTTTCCATCATAGTGTTCTGCAGCTCTGAAGCCTGAAGCCAATTTTTTATTTTTTTTTTGAAGTTACCATATAATCAATATCAGATACTATATCAGTACTCAGTAATATTGAAACAGAGGTAGTGTCTGCAAACAGGAAGTCTCAGTATCAGATATGGGAAATAAAAAAACAAAGAAACACACTTTCACTATTAACTAGTGAATAAGTGAATTTCTAGTAATATACAATTAAAATCTAGTTCATCTTTGTTCTGGTTCACTAGTGTTACTATGAATCAAAGAAAATTGCGTAGCATGGGAGAACTTATAGCCTAGTGGACTTTTAGAGGTGGTTACAAAAAAATTTATCATTGTAGGCCATCCTAGATTTTGGGCTCAACTCGCTAGATTTTTTTTTTTGATAACTAAAGAGTAAAAAGTTTTATTACAGAAAGCATCAAGATGATGCTAACAAATACAACCAGCACCACAACTATACCTAAACATATAAAGAATCAATCAAATCCACAAAAGAAAACAAATCCAGATCCACTATCTCCAAAACCCAACTAGACAAAACTACCAAAAACTTATTCTTCAAACAAGGCACCAAAATCGTTAACCCTTAGAAAGTCCGCTGATTACACTCTAACCAAACCATCCACATTAAGCACAAAGGCACCAAGAGCCAAGCCTTCCGATGCATCTTCACCACCCGACCCCCCCTCCAACTACACAACACCACCTTCGCAGTCCTTTGCCGCACCCAATTCAGACCAAGCATCACAAAAATCAAACCCCAAATCTGAAATGTAACACAACAATGAAGAAGAAGATCGCATCCTGACAACTCAAACAACATCAATTGACCAGGATCTGACCACGATGAATCAGATTATCCAAAGTCCAAATCCGATCATGCACAGCCGTCCACACAAAAATGCCACATTGGATAGCACAGTAGCAACCCACACACCATACTAAGGAAAAGAAACATCCCAGAGTCCCACCTGGGCCCGATAAAAAGATGGCACCGAGAAAATCCCTTTAGCCCCCTTACAACACCACACCAACCCACCCTCCCCCAACCCAAGCCCCTGAAGACCATACAACAAAGCCATAAGATCTACCAACTGGCCAACCTCCCAATCAAACACCACCCTACAAAACCTAACATCCCACACCACCCTTCCATCTATCAAAGTCAAGTAAGAAGCCACCTCCGCATCCTTTTGAGTGGCAAGCGGAAACATCAACGAAAAACATGGGTTTTATTATTATTATTATTATTATTATTATTATTATTAATTAACTCTTTGAGGGCCATAGTGCAATTACAATTATTTAGTGATTCAATTGTAATTAACTGGAAGTCTCGATCCTTGCAAGATAAGGAATAAGGAAGCAATTGAATACACCTTATAGAGGCCCAACAAGCCTACATGGGAAAAGGTCAAGTGCTTATAGAAGCGCTAGGCCAGCTAGCCAAGGTGGGGGTGACATACTCATACTGATTCTTCAACCATTTTGAGAGTAGGAAAAGATAATAGGATGCCACTATCCTCCTTTGGCTCAAAATCCCAAAGGATAGTGGATTGAAGTGTCCTACACAAAATACAAGAAAATTCAAAGCTTCTTCTAGTTTATCATATTCAAGTGTTTTAGAATATCAAATCCTTAAATTTTGAAGTAAATATGTGCAAGCCTTCATCGTTCAATTGCAAGTTTGAAACTATATTGCAATTTGGTATGCAACCGAAGCCACACAAGTATAATTCACTTTATACTTCAACTAGAATTATGAATACATGAGTTAAGATATGAATATATAAATTTTATATGCTTCAACACGATTTTCAAAGCCAAAAACAAAAGTCTCATGAAATGAAGTGGGCAAAATTGTGGTCACCTACCACAGGTGTTTGACAAGCATCTCCCACTCACACATGTTAGGTAGGGCCACAAACTAGTCTCCTCTCAATCTTGCATTCTCATCATACAGAAAATAGAGCGTGTACCTTAAGATAATAGTTCTATATGTTTGACAATACCAGATCACTCATCTCTTGCAAGTGGGAGATGTTAGTTAGACACCCATATGGCAGAAAACTATCCTACTTTACCTACACTCCATTTCAAGAGCCTTTAGTCCCATCTCAACTATTTGCATGTCTCTTCTCTTTTTGGGTCAAATGCCATCATCCTTGCATGATGTTTTTGTCTTATTATATTAGCCTTTTAGAGACAATGAGGTCTTTTACCTGTACACGAAGAAAGGTGAATGGAAAGTGTGCAAGAGAGATGTATGTAGGAAGAAGAGAGTTTAGCTAGGAAAAGTAAGATCCTTACCCTAGTGTACTTCTCCCTCTTGGTCTCTTTCTAAGGCCACCATTTAGGTGCAAAGTGAGGTTTTAGTAGTTTCACCATTGAAGAGTTGGTGTTGGATTGTATGCGTGAAGGGTCATAATCAAGCAAAACAATTTTTGTAAGTATTCATCCCTTATTTCATAGGTTAATTAGCATAGGGATGAATACCATGACATTCATGTAAATGTAATATGAAATATGTTTGTGTTATAGAACCCATAAGGACCCAGGACCACAAATTACATTATTAAATATTGTAAACTGTAATTAGATGTTTGTCAATGTTGTTTACTCAGATATTTCCATGGATTTAGTGGCTTTTTTTTTTTTTTTTTTTTTTCTGCAGAAGCTCAATGTTACAAAGAGTTATTAGAGCAAAGAAGACATGGTTCCATCAACGCTGTTACTGACCAAAATAATGACAATGAAAAGATGATGATATCAGCAAAAACTGTAAAGTACTACCTACCTCTTGTGCTTGCTGTTTGGCCCGTTCTTCAAGTATTTTCTCTAAGCTCTGTTTCTCCCCCTCCAATCTAGCAACCATATTTTCTCGCTCTTTGATAGCCTCTATGGCCCTTGCTGCTGCTTTCTCAACTAGGATCTGCGCTGCCCTCCTTTTCCTTTCTTCCCTTTCGCGTTCACTTTCTGAATCAGACGTGGATGTTGACTCTGTCTCTGAATCAGACCCTCTATTGCTTATTGAAGGAGAATCCCTCTTCAGAGTAGGCGACCTCCTCGGCCCTGCACTGCGTTCATTAATTCCCCCAATAGAACTCCTGAATCTGTTGTGATCATCATTGCCATTTCCCATCTTCAAATCAGAAACCCCATCAGCAGTCTCTGATGCCATTTCCACCAGAGAGTCCCTATCCGTAGACTGTGGAACTGTGTCCACAGAAGTAACCTCCTTTGAGTGCAAATGACCCATATCCCCATGTGTTTCTTCTGACACACCATTTCTTTCTTCATTTGCCTTGTACTTATTCTCCACAACAAGGCTCGGACTTGCATCCTTCCGATCCGATTCTCTTACTTCCGATTCATTACCACCACTTCCCAATTCAGCTCTAGAAATTCCCTGAACAATCCTAGAATCTTCTCCATCTCTCCGCCTCCCACCATTTACTTTATTTTCAGACAAAACACCTGGTTTTTTCAACGTCCTCAAACCACTATTCTTGCCCTTCTGGTTCCTCTTCCCCTCCAATGCTGACAAATTCGAACCCGACCTGCCCTGCGTCTGACCATCTTTCCGCAACCCGTGAATCCCAGTCACTCCATTGCCGCTAGTCACAACCGGAGATGTTGGCTGGCTCGGTGCACTAAGTAGCTGGGTCCAATCACTGTCGGTAAGCCCAGACTTAGGAGGAGGGTTTACAGCCAATGCCCCAACTTCCTCAACCCTATCTCGATTAACACTAATTTTATTACTACTAATTTCAATTGAATTACGATCATTACGAGATTTGCCAATTAAATCATTCGTTTGTGTAGTTTTATCCTTATTCTTCTTCTTCTTCAGCTGATCCTTCAATGGCACTACTTCAGTGCTTTTCCGTGAGGTCTCAATACTCAAATCATCAGATCGCGGCTTGTCGTTTTTCCCTAATGACTCCGCCGCTTGATGATCGATCTAAATAATATAATAATCGAAAAAACTTGTTTCAAGATCTTAAAAAAATAAAAATAAAATAAGAATCTATTCTAAATCATAATAACAAGCAACGTTAAATTGAACGAGCAGAGAGAAGAGATGCGCTCTGATTGGTTGCCGAGGAAAAAAAAAACATTAAAGTTTTCTGGGCAACCAAACGGAGCATGACTTGCCTGTTGGAGGAGGGTTTCAGCGACTTTGAGTTTGGAGGAGATCCAACCGGCCATGGCTGTACGATTGAGGTGCGTTTTGATCGGGATCAGTGGCGCATTCTAGCGGAATGCTCGTTGTTGGTTTCGAATGAATTCTTCAGTTTTGCAGGTGAGCGAGAGAGAGAGAGAAGAGGGGGGGGGGGGAATAGAAATGTAGATGGAGAGGAGGAGAGAATTGAGAACTGAAATGCTAAAGTAACAGGGAGAGGAGTGGAGATTGGTTATTACAGACGGTTTAAAGACCGTGTTTGTTTGTTGGGTAGACCCTCGGTTACAAGTTGAGCGGGCCCAACCTGTCTAATCCGAGTTCAGGTCGAATTTTTTAGAGTCTGGATAAAATATTTTTAAATTTAGTATAAATTTAAATAAAAATTTAGAAGTTCAATTTGGATGGATTTAGACAAAGATATCAAATAATTCGAATAATTTGAAATTTGAATTATACATATAGATATATAAAAATATTAAATATACATATAAATTATTTAGTCATTTTATGATATTAAAGTAATTTATATTATTAAATTATTTTAAATATATATTATATATACAAATAATATAAAATCTTACTATTTTTTCTTTTTATTTTTACTCATAAATTGTAAGGACTACTATAGTGGTATCTCTCTTACATTATATAAATTATTTGTTTTGATGGTATTAATAATTTTTTATAAAATAAAAAAAAATTGTAAATAGAGTCAAATTTTAATAATTTAATAATGTAGCTGCAAAAAAAAAAAAAAATGAAATTCATTTACAATTCGGGCAATTCAGGTTTAACTTGGATCGGACTTGGACAGACATCCTCAGGTTACAATTCGGACTTAGGCGGGCTTGGGCAAATCTCAGCATAACTTGGGTTAGGCTTGGACAACCTCCTAACTGAACCAAACCTGCTTGAGTTGCACCCCCCTAGTACACGCTCTCGAAGGGGAAATTATTTAATAATTCTGGAATACTACGTCGTCATACTTTAAGTTAATTATCAATTACTTAATTTTCATGTTGTTCTCTACTTTCAATATAAATCGTGAACTCTTACCTCTCTCTACCAATCAAAACCTTATGAAATACCATGTGTCCATACTCTGGAAATAGTGAATGATCACCCCTCTCGAAGTATGTAATATATACATCTTATAACTAATATATATATACAATATAATTTTATATTTTTTGAATCATAATTAAAAAAAAATTATAGTCAAACATAAAAAAATTATAACTAAATATCTTAAAATAATATATGCTGAATTTTTTGACTTTCGAAGGTTAAAAATGTAATTAGAGTGTGCCAGTAAGGATCAATAAGTTCTTACAGAAATAGTAAATGCCAACCAATTAATCAAGCAATTGTTTCGAAGTTCTTTTAGCCTCAATGAAAAGAATTTTTACTAGTGACTTATTTTAGAAGAAAATTCAAAAGCATTAATCAAAAAGTACAAGATGGAAGGAGAGAACAGTATCAGAATTCAATTTCATTAAATAAATAAATGTTTATAATAGTATCTTCACACTTCCACAGTTTCAAAAGGGATTACAACAATGACCAGACTAACTTAGAGCTACTTTTAAGAAACTAAAATGTAGTGGGGGAAAGTAAGAACTGGAAAGTAAATAACTGGAAAAGTAAATAACTGGGAAAATAAAGAATTGGAAGAGTAAAGTAAAATAAACTGGTTTCTAGATGTGGTTTCGGTCCTATAAATGTAGTCATCAATGGTTATTTATAAGGAAAAAAACTTCCAGCAATAACTACCCAACAACCACCTAAAATTACCCACTCTTCCACCTTCATTCTTATAATGCCACATATCCTTCCATATCTTCCATTAAGTCACTTTGTCCATCATATTCTTCACATGTGCTTTAACTTTTTCCACCTTGTCTTCCATGTTTCACCATGCAAGACCATTAACTTTGTAACTTTTCTTAACTCCTGATGAATCAAGAAAATGCCACGTGTCTTACAATAATAATAATAGTAATACTAATAATATTATTATTTATGGTGTCAACATTACCTCCCACGGCTCTTTAAAAATAATGTTTATTTGAATTTTTGAAAAGCTGAACTAAGCACAGAACTGATATGAGTAATAAAGTGCTTTGAATACCACAATAGCACCAAAGAAATGCTTTGAAGGGACATCACACTAAAAGCATATGCTTCGAAGTCAATATGAGTGCTTCAAAGTGATTAATTCGAATCAAGAAGTGCTAAGTTGATTTGGACACAATACATGCTAATCATGTTTGGTATGAGTCATAAGTAGAAGTTTTGTACTTTCTTAGGTGGCAAGTTCAAAATTTCAACACACTAATTTGTAATCAATGAATGTATGCACTCAATGTATACGGTGTCCAAAAATCATGACTAATATTTCAATGACATGGTAAAACTACTATGTTCATTATAAAAAAAACTTATTTGAAACTCTTTCGGAATCCTTCAAAGCTTCTCTAGCACCATTCGAAGCTTACTTGAAGGTTCATTATAAAGAATGACATATTAAAGCCTCATTAGAGCTACTTCGAAACTAATTCAAAATGCTTGGAAGCCACTCCGAAATGATTCAAAGTTTACCGCCATGTAAAAGTAGCAAATGTCTCACTTGACAGTAGCCAATATCATGGTAAAAAATTATAAGACATCTCGAATTCTTGAAGAGTTGTAATTCAAATGATGAAAGCCATCGTGTAAAGGTATTACTAGAGGGCCAAAATCATTCTTCGAAGGTTAAAGGGATCGACAATTGACTAATTACATTCTTAGAAATACTCGGCAAAACTTCGGAAGTTCACAACCACCATTATTTTTTTCTTTGAAGTTGTTGATGCAAGATGGAGTGTTTCGAAACTAAAAAATTATGGCAAAAAGGGCTTTCGAAGCACACACGTTGACCAACAACAAAGCCAAAATGATAGTTGTTTACATATCCACTTCGAAGACAATCTGGAGTATAAAAATGTCATGTCTAATACATAGCAAAAACCAGCTTTTGTCAAGAATGATGGTTTTCACATTGCATGGTAGAAAACAACAAACATGTGAACTTATTGTGTTTTCTACATAGCTTCTTCTTCCTTAACCAACTGTAAATTTGTATTAGCCACTATTTCATATATACCCATGAAAATAGCCAAGACCAATATTATTGGTCATTTCCATGCTACCCATTGTGAAAATATAAGAAAAAACTCAACAAATATATTTTCTAGATTTTGATATTTTGTTAACCATTTCATCAAAATTAAATTTTGATGTGAACCACAAATCCAAAATGGATTTTGAACAATGAAGATAGTGGTATATGGTGGTTTTGGAAATTCAAATATTTTGAGATTTTTCACATCATTAAAAATTTTAAATCCATTAACTGTGGGTTGCTCATCATTTTTAACCAAACTTGGTTTAAAAACATGCCTCCTAGCAAGCTTTTCATGACTTGGCTCTCTACAAATGGATGTATGAACCCCCCAAGCCATATATGGAACATCATTCTTAGCAATGTTTGACTCAAGAACATGCTCTTTCATTATTTTAATTTCATAAGTTGGCTCTTCAAAAATGGGTTTTTTTAACTCCTGAGCCATTGATGAAATCAACTCTTTCCTTTTCCCATTTTCAACAATGAAACTTCCGAAAAAATTCACTAATTCTAGCCATTAAAGTCTCGGTTAAAGACTCGGTAGTGAGAGTTGACAACTCATTATTCCATTGGTGAATTTTCTTATCAAGTTCATGAATTTATCCAATTAAATCGCGTCTTTTTTCTTAATAGATGGAAGTTTGTTTTATCAAAAAAATGGATCTCTTCTTGAAGATCCAAAATTTTTTGTTTATGCCAAAAGATTTCATCTAAGCTATATGGAATGGACGAATCCAATTTATTTTTCATTTTTTACACTTGACGTCCCACCGGGCATGCCAAAATTATATGTTGACTTTTTTGGCTTTCGAAGGTTAAAAATGTAATTAGAGTGTGCTAGCAAGGCTCAATAAGTCCTTACAGAAATAGTAGATTCCAACCAATTAATCAGACAATTGCTTCGAAATTCTTTTAGCCTCAATGAATAGGACTTTTACAGGTGACTTGTTTTAGGAGAAAATTTAGAAGCATTAATAAAAAAGTAAAAAAATGAGGGAGAGAACAATGCCATAATTTATATTTCATTAAGGAAACAAATGTTTACAATAGTACCTTCACAATTCCATAACTTCGAAGGGGATTACAGCAAAGAACAGACTAACCTAGAATTACTCCTAAGAAACTGAACTGCAGTGCGGGAAAGTAAAGAACTGGAAAGTAAATGACTGGAAAAGTAAAGTAAAATAAACTGGTTTCGGGATCTGGTTTTGGTCCTGTAAATGTAGCCATCAATAGCTATTTATAGGGAAAAACTTCCAGCAATAACTATCCAATAACCACCTAAAACTACCCCCTTTCCACCTTTATCCCCACAATGCCACATATCCCTTCATGTCTTCCGCCAAGTCACTTTGTCCATCATATTCTTCACATGTGCTTTAACTTTTTCCACTTTGTCTTCCATGTTCCACCATGCAAGACCACTAACTTTGTAACTAGGGATGGTAATCTGAAACCGGCCCGACGGTGACCCGACTCCCCGACCCCGAATTCAGTGGTTATTCATCGAAAAATATCCCTTACGGGCCGGGGATGGTATTCAAAAATTCATCCCCGATGATATCCGGGCCGGGGACGGGGATAGGTGTTTCAGACCCGGCCCCAGCCCGGCCCCGACCCCAACCCTCGACCCCGGCCCGCCTCGCTTAATCCCCGAGGTGAAATTACCGTTTTATCCCTGGTTATATATATGCTTGTTTTGTTTAGGGTTTGACACAGAGACACAAACACACACACACTCAGCCTCTGCCTCTCACTCACACGGCGCTCCTCTCTCTCTCTCTCGCCACTGGTCTCTCCCTCTCTCTTTCATCAGTCACCGTCGCGCCTCCCTTCTCACCGGCGATCCTCCGTCACCACCGAGCCTCTCACTCACACACGACGCTTCTCTCTCTCTCTCGCTTGCCACTGGTCTCTTCCTCTCTCTTTCATCTGCCACCGCCGCGCCTCCCTCCTCACCGGCGATCCTCCGATCCTCCATCACCGACGCTCCTCCGTCGCTGCTCTCTCTGTTTAGGTATCTCTCTCTCTCTAGGGATTTGGATCTAGGGTTTACATATATGTATATTATATATATATATATATATATGAGTATATAGATCTGTTTATTTTAGATCTGTATATCTGAGACTGAGTATATCTAAATTTTTTTTTCTCTATGCGCAGGCGATTAATCTCGACCCTAAAAGCGCTGATCTCTTCGCTAACCGCGCTCAGGCCAATAACAAGCTCAACAACTTCACCGGTACTGCAAATCCCCTTCTCTCTCTCTCTCTCTCTCTCTCTCTCTCTCTTCATATATGTATGTGATGAATTGCGAGATTTCATCTTCGTCTCTGTTTGTGGTTTAATTTGAATGTCTTATTGTTAAATTGGAATTTGCAATTCGGTTAATTGTGTTTATCTCTATATTGTAATTTACTTGCATGTATATTGTATTATATATGGTTCATACTTGTTACTTGGAGCTTGTGATATGAAATTCTTGATAGTTTATGACAGTTTGTTTGTGGATTTTATGTTAATTATACTACATCTGCTTGGTTCATACTTGTTACTCCGAGTTTATCCAAATTTGTTGAAAGTTGAAATTTGTTAGTCATAACCTGTTAGCCATAATTTGTTAGTCATAACCTGTTAGTCATTTGTTGAAATTTGTTGAAATTAATTTGTTAGTCATAATCTGTTAGTCATAATTTTGAAGATTAATTTGTTGAAATTTGTTAATTTGTTAATTTTGAAGATTAATTTGTTAATTTGTTAATTTTGAAATTAATTTTGAAGATTAATTTGTTAATTTGTTTATGAGATTTTTTTTCAATTTTAAATTTACATCATTCACTTCTTTTAAGAAATAAATTTCAAAGTTGAAATTTGTTAATTTGTTAATTTCATTCAAATAATTCTCAAACTTCATTCTCTAACTTCAAACTGATAATTGTCTAACTCCATTCAAATAATTTGCTGCAACAAGTTAAAAAAATCAAAATGCTTCATTTCTTGTTTAATGGGTTAGTGGTTAGACAAAACTACTAAGTTTAAACCTGTTAAAATACATCACTCACTCACATTCTTCTCCACTGGTGTTTACTTGGACAAAGACTTTCAAAGGATTTCTTTCTATGTTTGCCACCACACGGTTAAGTTGATTTGCAATCTACAAAAACACAAAGCAAAAGGCAAAAATTTAAACAATCACTTATGAAATTAGAAGGCTGAAGAGATAATAGTAATCCACTTAAACCACCTTTTCAGCAAGTTCATCTTTTACATTCATCATTTTCAGCAAGTTCATCTTTAACATTCTAAAAGCAAAATAATCTATGGAACAGAAACACTTTGCTCTCACTTGATGTTTAGTTAATTTGTTTCTCAGTTCCATTAATTCAACCCGTGTTATTAGTTATTATTAATTTGTTTCTTAGTTTCAATAATCTACTTTTATGTTACCTCTGTTAATATTAATTCAATCCATATTATTTTTATAAAGGTTTAAAATGTCAGATGTTAACTCTGAAGCACCAGTTAACTCTGAAGTACCTGTTAACTCTCAAGTACCATTTGAGAGTGACGCGTCACAACATTCATCGCCAGCAACAAACGCACCTACTCACTCACCGTCTCCCCTCTCTAATCAACATGTTATTGATTTAGAAGAAGAGTCTAATACTACTTGTGGAGGAACTAAAAGAAAACCTAGTGTTGTGTGGGAACATTTTAAAAAACAACAAGTCAATGGGGTGTGGAAAGCAATATGTAATTATTGTAATAAGCATCTTGGAGGTGATTCAAAAAATGGAACTAGGCATTTGCATGATCACCATAAGAGTTGTACTAGGAAAAAAGTGATGGACATGAGGCAAAAAGTGTTAACTAACAACTTTAGTAGAGAGAGTCCAAAAATGAATTCTTATATTTTTGATCAAGATTTTGCTAGGAAAGAGTTGTCACATGCCATAATCTTGCATGAATATCCCCTCTCTATCGTAGACCATGTTGGTTTTAAACGATATTCAGCAGCACTTCAACCATTGTTTAAAGTGCCTTCTCGAAATACGATAAAGAGTGATATTTTAAAGATTTATGATTATGAGAGGGTGAAGACATTGAGTTTGGTGGAGCATAATAAAAGTAAGGTGGCAATCACAACTGATATGTGGACTGCTAGCAATCAAAAGAAAGGATTCATGACTGTCACCGCACACTTTATTGATGATTCATGGACATTGCAAAGTCACATTTTGAGGTATATTTTTGTAAATTTGCAAATCATTTAAAAATTGTATCTTATTCAATTCAATTTGCATGTTACTATACTTGTTTATGAATATCATATTTTAGATTTATTTATGTTCCATGTCCACACACAAAAGAAGTTCTTTGTGATACTTTGCTTGAGTGTATGATGGACTGGAATATTGATAGGAAAATCTCGACTGTTACTGTTGATAATTGCTCCACAAATGATGCCATGATTACCATGTTGATGGACAAGTTAAGTAATTCATCGCTTTTGTTGGGTGGTACGTTGTTTCATATGCATTGCTGTGTGCATATTTTGAATTTGATAATGAAAGATGGATTGGATGTCATACGAGTTGGTTTGGAGAAAATTCGAGAGAGTGTAGTTTATTAGACAGCAACACCAAAAAGACTAGAAAAATTTGAAGAAACAGTCAACCAATTGCGTATTCCACATACTAAGAAATTAGGACTTGATTGTGCAACTAGGTGGAGTTCAACCTACTTGATGCTTCAGACAGCCTTATTGTATAAGGATGTCTTTTCTAGGTTGAAAATTAGAGAGCCCTAATATAAGACTGTGCCAACTGAGCAAGAATGGGAGTTTGCTAGAGAGATTAGTGGGAGGTTTAAGATTTTTTTTGCTATCACTGAGTTGTTTTCTGGTACAAAGTATCCCATAGCCAATGTTTGTTTCCTAGTTTTATGTGAGATTAAGATGACATTGTCTCAATGGCTCTCTTGTGAAATTGAAGTGATCAGAACAATGGCATCAAAAATGGTGGAAAAATTTGATAAATATTGGTTAGTGATACATGGTGTTATTGGAGTTGTAGTTGTACTTGATCCTAGGTATAAGATGAGTGTATTGGAGTTTTATTTTGAAAAACTTTATGGAGACAAAGCTGAAGATGAAGTTGATAGGGTTCGTCATATTTGTTATGATTTGTTGCAAGATTATCAGCACCGAGTTAATATGGAGACCGATGTTGTTGGTGACTCTTCTAGTCATCCAGAAATTGTTACAAAGACCCTTTCAGAATTTGATTTGTTTATTAGTAGAAAGAGAAGTAAAAAAATGAAGAATGTAAGATCAGAGTTGGACCATTATCTAGAAGATGATGTTTTGCCAAAAACTTCAGGTTTTGATGTTTTGAATTGGTGGAAAGCTAGTGGACCAAAGTATCCGATCTTACAGGCAATAGCTAGGGACATTTTAGCTATTCCTGTATCCACTGTTGCTTCTGAGTCAGCATTTAGTACTAGTGGAAGGTTGGTGAGTCCACATCGTAGTAGACTTCATCCAAACACATTAGAAGCATTAATGTGTGCACAAAGTTGGTTGTGGGGTGCAGAGATGAAACGTATTATTTCATCTAGTCTACATATTATTATTTCAAATTTTATTATTTATATTACCATGGAATAATTTCAATACTGAATTTATATTCTTTACTTTTTAGGAAATTCAACATTGGAATCGGTGGGCTATGCAACTATATATAATGATGATGAGATCGAGTTGGATCAGTCATGTGCCACTTTTGTGTTAGTTGTCATCTTTTTTGTTTTAATTGTTAACATTTTTTACATTTTATTATTAGTATTAATTATTTGTTTTTTTCCTTTTGTTATTTAACAGGAATTCAAGTTAAAGGAGATGATGGAAGTTGTGTGGTTTGTATGGGTATTGGACAAACAATGGATTTGATTTTTTATGTTGTAATGGATATTTTTTTTTTATTTTTAATTTCAATTTTTGGGTAACCTATCCCTTACGGGTTGTGCTTGGGATTAATTATTATCTTTGCTACTTGTTGAATTTTCTTGTGTGTGTGGGCTGCTGGACAGATGTTTTGTTTGTTATTTTGTTGCTACAGGATGTTTTGTGTTTGGGTTGTGTATTTGACAGATGTTATATTTGACAGATGCTGCTAGATAGATTTATTGAATTTGTTGACATATATTGGCAGATTATGTTGAATTTTTGGCAGATTGTATATATTGGCAGATTATATTGAATTTTTTAAGTTCTTTGTGATAGCATGAAAGTTGTGTGTGATAGGATTTTTTTAACTGGGCAGATTTATTGAATTTGTTGACATATATTGGTAGATTATATATTGGTAGATTATGTTGAATTTTTGGCAGATTGTATATATTGGTAGATTGTATATATTGGCAGATGCTGCTGGACAGATTGTGTATTTTGACAGATTATGTTGAATTTTTTAAGTTCTTTGTGATAGGATGAAAGTTGTGTGTGATAGGATTTTTTTAAACATGTACAGATTATGTTGAATTTTTTAAGTTCTTTGTGATAGGATGAAAGTTCTTTTAATTTTAAAACATGTACAGATTCTTAATAGGATGTTTAAAATTGTTTTTCGAAAAAAAAAAAAATAATCGGGGAATTTGCGGGGTCGGGGATACCCGATCCCCGATCGGGAGCGGGGACGGGGGGGATATGGGGTCCCCGTCGGGGATCGGCGACGGGGACGGGGAATTTCTCACTATCGGGGATCGGGGACGGGGAGTATTGTCCCCGGCCCCACCCTGCTCCGTTGCCATTCCTATTTGTAACTTCTCTTAACTCATGATTAATGAAGAAAGTGCCACGTGTCCTGTAATAATAATAATAGTAGTAATAATAATAATATTACTATTTACGGTGTCAACAATATCATAATTAAAAAAAAATTATTAATATAATTAAAGATGCATGTAATATGTGGGGGTGTTTAATAAAATTTTCTTGGTTTGATACAGAAACATAGATTACGATTACGGGTTAGTTGGCGGTGGGCGTGAAATCCAGACTACGACCGATCGACAAACGGTATTCCTAATCCAAGGCCCTACGATCCAGCTAGCCCAAGCTCTTACCAGCGTGGTCCATTATATTATTTGAATCCAAAAATCATCTCATTACGCCAATTTAAATTTTTAATTTTTAATTCCTATTATACTTAATATGAATTTACTAATAAAGATATTGCATATTAAATATTAATATAAAATATATTTTTTTTCTCATGGTACACCCTAGTCAATTATATGTCTTTTTATTCAAATCTCTTAATCTTCTCCTCCAAGTTTTAATTATTTTATTTTTTTCTCTTCTTCTTTTTCACTCCAAAATTTCAATCCACTCCACCAAAACATACCATTATTATTAAGATCATTATTTTTTATTATATTATTAGTTGCACTTAAAAAATCCGCAAGGGAAAGTCTATAGTACATTTTGTTCAAAAAATGTACGGTATATAGAAAATCAATGGCTAAGATTGAGCCATGTCATAAAAAGTGACCTGTTAAACAGGTCCCTTTTTATTGTTATGAGCCAAAATCATATATCTTCATAACTATAATCAAATTGATCATAACTTAGTCATAACCACATCTCATAACCAACACTATTTTGTTCATAATTAATATCACATATTTCATAACCAACACCACTTTGATCATAACAAATATCACATATCTCATAACCATTGATCACATATCTCATAACTACTACCCACATGAATCATAACCACATCGCATAACCAACTCCTTTGAGTCATAACCAACATCAGATATCTCATAACCACGAGTCACATATTTTATAACCAACACCTTTTTGTCATAACCAACATCACATATCTCATAACCACTAGTCACATATCTCATAACTAACACCTTTCTACTCATAACTACACCACTTTGATCATAACCAATATCACATATCTCATAACTAGTGATCACATATTTCATAACTACTACCCACATGAATCATAACCACATCTCATAACCAACTCCTTTAAGTCATAACCAACATCACATATCTCATAATCACTAGTCATATAACCAATATCTCATATCTCATAACCATTACCCACATATCTAATAACCACTAACACATATAGCATAACCAAACACCCTTTGACACCACTTTGCTCATAACCATTACCCACATATCTCGTAACCAACATCACATAGATTGTCACGATCCAAACCCGCCCTTAAAAGTTTGGCATTGTAACCGGCCAGTAATCCAAGATTACCACAGGCCTTCCTGTACAAAACGTAAATAATCGGGGCTAGCGGAAGCAAAGACAAAATACGATAAGTCCAAAGAGCTGTGCATATATATGAACAAATATTTACATGCCAAAAATGTTAATTTACCCACTTACATTACATAACACATAACGAAATATCAAACACAAAACAAAGCTTGCTAACGGCCTTCCAAGCCTAACCCTAACTCGGAGGCACCCAAAACATTTGGTAGGCTTCCAAAACGGCGGCTCGGTTCAAGACTCCGCCTAGGCTTGACTCCCAGAACGCTCACCTATAAATACATATATAAAAACAGTGAGCTAAAGCCTAGTGAATAACATTAAAGTAAAGGGGTAGTGGAATTCCACATATAACGTATTCATAAAACAAATCATTCATATCAGAACATAACATAATGGTACATCTCACAGAATATAACACATGTCGTCTTCCGACTAGAGCATCGGTTCCGGATACCGATTAACACATATCACCACAATGAAGTGGCTAACGAGATCTCATATCACATATTTGTCATGGGCCCGCATTTTTATGCCGTCCCCCATGACTTGGGACTATCTGTGGATGCCATACTAGATTCACAAATAGGACATTCGTTCATAGAATCAAAATCACATTTCAAAAACATAACTTAACGTATCACATTTGGAACATAGTTCATATTAACATATCTTTACAGAAATGTTACTTACCGTGGGTTTCCAAAACCGGTTGCGCGGTCTTCGAGGTTTGACCTACAAATACCGACATTATAACACTTCCTTAACACATATTGCCATCGAATCAATTAGTTAATGCCATTCTATTCTTTCTTTACTTTATTTCATGCTTGAGATGCTAAATGATGCAAATGACCTGTGAAAATCAGGTAAATGAAGGCTCGGAAATCAGAAAACGTCAAAAGAGCAAAATTGGAAAAAACACTGTTTGGCCGCACGTGCGGTGGCCCAGGCCGCACGAGCGGTGGAACTACAGTAGCCAAAACACTGTTTGGCCGCTCGAGCGATAGCCCAGGCCGCTCGAGCGGTCTGGGTGAAAAACCAGTCCCATTTTTTGCTAATCCGTGGGTCTCCCTCCTTTGCAAAAACAACATCAAATTTATGAAAACAAGGCCCAAGCACTTGAAAACAACTCAACTTAAACATCAAAACTTCTAAACAAAACCCAAATGCATCATTTCTTAAGTCCATGGAGTTTCCTCCCCAAATATGACAAGTATAAACATGAATCATAATAATATGCCATGTATGCTAAAAAATGCATCCTAGGTTAAATGCAACACAATACTATAAATTATACATAATTTCCCATTCATTCCATTTACTTACCATAAGATCATGGGTGAATCAACCTTATTTCAATAAATTAGAAAGAGATTCTTACCTTAATTAATTAATTGGAGAAGTTTAGGCTTGATTCCCCTTTCTTTCCTCTTCTTCCCTTTGGTTCCCCCTTTCTCACGACCTCTCTCTCTCTTTCTCAGATATTTTCCACTTTTGTTAAGTCAAACAAGGGTCCTTATCTTTATCTATACATCATATATATAATTGTGCCAAAAACTTGAGCCAAACATGGCTTAGCGAAACAGACGAAAATTAGTTCTCAATTAAATTTCCCAAATGGCTCTAAAAATTCCCGGTAACATATAGGCGTGTTCAATTTCGTTTTCCGAACCCATTATGGTCGTCAATTTCAGCCCCGAAGTTGTAGCCTCAACAGATATTTTTTCAATTCAAACAGATAGTCCCCAATTAATTCATATTAGCGCATAATTAATTACGGATAATTCTGACATGTGTTTTGGGCCGTTACATAGATCATAACCACTAATCACATATCTCATAACCACACCACTTTGATCATAACCAACATTACATATCTCCTAACTACTAATCATATATCTCATAACCAAACACCCTTTGACTTATAACTACACCACTCTACTCATAACCAAAATCACATATTTCATAATCACTAATCATATATCTCATTACCTTTACCTACATATGTCATAATCACATCTCATAACCAACACCCTTTGTTTCATAACCAACATCACATATATCATAACCACTAATCACATATCTCATAACCACTACCCATATATAGGGGTGTAAATTTGGCCCACAAGCTTGCGACATACCCAAGTCTGCTCACGCCCTGCGTAGGCCTAACCAGGCCCGAGCCTAAGCCCAACCTAAGACCCTGGACCATGTGTTCTAGAGCCCAGCCCGGTCTTGGTGTGCTATGGAGTGTGACTCATCCTGTGAGCTCGGCACAAAATTTTCTTCCCCATTTGGTTCGACCTGACCCCAACGGCTCCCTGTTCTCCCTGTCAGTGCAATGGTCAAAAATTTAAAACAAAAAAAAATTTAAAACAGCCATATAACCATTAATTCCACCAACAACCAATTATATATATATATATATATAAATTAACCTCTCCCTCCTAAGTCCTATAAATACCACCCCTCTCACATTTTATTTCTCACAAACAAATCTGTCTCTCAAACTCTCATTCACTCTGAACTCTTAACTCTCTCAATTAATTTTGAAGTGTCATCCCTAAGTGACAATTACAATTGATCACCTATCTATATTTTAAATTTATTTTTAGTCATAGTATCTTCATTAAATATAATAGAAATAATATACAAACGATATACTTTTTAAAATATCTATATACACTTATAGACACACACACACACACACACACGCACACACACACACATATATATAATTTAACTAAATTTTAATAAAAAATATGTTGAAAAAAATTATCTATGACGTGATTTATTTTGTTCTACTAAATAATTTTTCTCCTAAATTCTTTTCCTAACTTTTCTTCATTTTTTTCTCCACTCAATTTTCTTTCCCTTGATTTGTCCTTGTTGTGCCTGAGCACTCTCTATTTCTTAATCAGACTTTTCTATTTCGCTCAAATCATCGAACGACCATTGTTGATAGTTCTTCCTCACTGGATTCTTTTTATCTCTACTTCTGTGTCTTTGCAATAGATCCTTGGACTCGTCACTGCTCTCTCTGTATATTTCAACACTATTCATTCTGGTGATATTTCTCTATCTAGTAAATGCATTTATCTCGAAACTCTAGCTCTTTCACATTAATATGTCATACATATACAAACCTTTGGCCGTAGTTATGATTTGAAAGGTTCTGTTATTATCAATTTTTACATGTGTTATAGAACTGTTGAAAAATGAATATTACATATTTTGTTGTACTGTTTTGCCATCTCAATCCTCTTCCTCCATCAAGCATCTCTTTTATTCCTTACTGTCACTGTAGATATCTGTAGACACCCTATTTTTGGCCATCCTCAAGACTTGGACGTCATCATTTGAACACTCAATGGTTTTGTATGCTCGTGTTCATTTTGGGTGCCTGAAGTTCTCGGCCAAGCGCCTTGCCTTTGAACCTTCAAACTTGTCTGTTTTGTGCTTGGTTGTGGACCAAGAGCTTTTTGTCTCAAGTCTGGAGGAGAGGGTGGCCTATCGGCCATCCCATAGTCCATCAGCCATGGCTTGTGCCTGCCGGCCATCAGTGGTGGCCGGTCGGCCACTAGTGGTGGCCGACGGCCATTTTTTTCCTTTTTTAGATATTTGTTTGCCAATTGTGCCAACTGTTGTTCACTGAAGTGCATCTCCATACACGTGTATGGAGGGATGAATTCAAGCTTTAATCTTGATTTTTTATATATAGGGGGTGTCCTCCCCCATTTTGGAGGGTTAGAAAATTTGGATCAAATTTTTCTCTCTCTCTTTAGAATTCTCTCTCTCTCTTCTTGTTTTGTGCTTTAAAGCCTTGTTTCTCTACACCTTTGTACATCAAACCTTAATCAAACACTCTCACCTTTGAGATGAGGTTCTTTGGGGTCTAATTTGACCTTTGGAAGGAGGTTTAAGCCTGAAATTGTGGCTGTTTAGTGCTGTGTTTCAAGAGGTATAAGACTCACCTTGTAAGCTTTGTTTTGACTACTTGTTTTGCCATCTTTTTACACTATTTTTGAGTTGGTTTTCAACTACCAAAAACTTTGTTTTTATGGTTTAAAAATGGTGGTTTAAGGCTATTTTGTGTTAAGGGATAGTCCACCATTCTTGTTGTTTAATTATGTAAGCTTTTGTTCCATCTTTTAGCATACTCAAATCAAACTTTTGGGCCTTTAAACCACCAAAATTCAGAGTTATTTCAGTAGTGGAAAACATGTTTTGAAGTTCAAAATTAGAGGGGTTAGCCTCCCCTTCTTGTGTCTTACTTGCATGCCTAGTTAGCTTTACATGGTAGCATGTTTTTGTAGCTTAACTTAGCTTATTTCCAGCATATTTTTGCCTCTAATTTGGACTGTTTTAGCTCTTTTTTGGGCTGTTTTGGTCATATGAGTCTTGTTTTGCATAGTTGTAGTGCAAATGGCTTCACTAGTTTGGTGTTTTAGGCCTTTAAACATGAATTGCATGAGTTGCTTGCATGTTTTAGTGTCATTTTGCACTCCATTTCAGCACTAAAGTCTCTACAATTTCCCTCTATGCTTCACTCTTTCATTTATTTTGAAAAGGGCTTTGAACCCCATGTTGGCTTAAGTGTGAAATTGAGACACTTGTGCTTAATGGTTTTTGTCCTCTTTTGAGGGTTTCTACTAACCAACGACATGAGGTCTCTTTCATGCTCAAGACACTTGTGGTTTAAGCCCTCTTTCCATTAGAGGACACTCACCTTTTGGACTAATCAATTAAAGAATGGATTGGTAATCTAAAATGAGTAAATAAAACATAACAAGTAAAAGAGACAAGATAAACATTTTTCATGTTGTATTGCATGTGTTCGGATCGAACGTTAATTCGAACGCGATAAGAATGGGACGTTTCATACTCAAAGTGATGAAACGTGCTACTTTTCTTAGTCACCATCACCCTTGATCATACATGATAGGGTTGTGGTTTTGATTGAGTCTTGTTTTGCACTCATTAAGCTTGTACAAGCTTGGTTCTTTGGCCATCATGCATGAAAATGCTTGGTTAATGGCTTGAGAGCCAAGAGCCACACTCCTTTGAGCTTGTGTGATGATAAGGAGGGTAGCAGTACATGCTCTGCCTCTGTTTGCTCTCTGTTGCAGCAAAAAAGGGAAGTTCAGGGAAGGGGTGGCTGACCGGCCACCAGTAGTGGCTGACCGGCCACTAGTAGCAGCCGACCGACCACCAATGGTAGCAGACAACCACCATTGGTAGCTGACCGGCCAGAAATGAAATTTTGCACAAGTGTGTTCCTGAGTTGGAGCAGAGATGTTCTGGAAGTTGGCAGCACTGTTGGTGTTCAAGCAAGTGCAAACAGAGGCTACAAAGGCAAGGCGGTGCATTTTCGGAAGGAAATCAACCAAGCATGCATGCGTCTTTCGCCCTCGAGGCCATTTAATTGCTTTAATTAGTTAGCGTAGCTAATTATTCAATTCAAGTGTTGTACTTAATTAGTTAGTGTAACTAGTTATTCAATTCTGATTTGTTGTAATTAATTAGCTTAGAATAAGTTAGTTAATTAGTTTCAATTGTGTTATAATAGTTAGCTTAATTAGTGTAGCTAGTTAGTTAGCTTTATTCATTCAGATCCTCCATCGCGAGGGCATAATGTTGTAATAAGTGTGCTTGCGTGCGTGCGTGCATGTCTTCCAACCCCACGTCTTTCTCCTTTTTATTTATCTGCTTTTGATGGTTAGATTAGGATCATGTTTCGATTAGCATACCTTATGCTTGTATCCATTCATTTGTCTTACATGCACCGAGGCTCGGCGCATCATTCAAACGGCATTGTTATTTCAAATACCTTTTTGAATACGTGTTTCAAAGCATGCTATCAAAGTGTTGCAAATGCCATATTAGTAGCTGAGCCTATTAATTTCATATTGCATATGTTGCATTAGGCATCTTGTATAGTTAGGATCATGCATTTTTCTAACTAGTTTTTATTTTGGCTTGGAGTACTTGGTGAGTTTTATGCTTTAGCATACTTGCATCAGTGCGATTGTCATATTACCATGTTTAACATGCTTGCCATGAGGCTGTTTGCTTAAATGCTAAGCTGTATGAATGCCTGTGGATAAAGGCTTGTTGCTCGAATTGGAACAATTCAACGAGTGTGAGTTTTAAGCCCACTTTGCGAAGTGGCAAATCGTGTTTTAAGCCCACTTGAGGTGGCAAATCTGCATTTTTAAGCCCATTTGAGGGTGGCAAATTCAAACCATTTTTAAAACAGGCATGACTTGAAATGTTCCAATTCTTGCGATTTTAGTCTATACTTGCTTGTGTGCCCCGCATAGTAAAGTTAGCTAATAACCGGAATAAGAACACATGAGGTTTATAAAACAACGTATCATGATTAGTAGAGGCCGATCTTTGATCGGGCGAGCGGGGGTGCTCATTTCAGGACTTTCCCTTCTCGTACCCAAGTTTCCGAGCCGAGGCAACTTTGGTGATGACGGACATGTGGCCTTTGGCACGAGTCAGGGTTTCCTAAATTTTTCCAAAATAAAATATTTAGGTGGCGACTCTGTAATCTGGCAAAGCAGTCCAGTTTTGGCATTATTTGATCTATAATCAATTTTCCAAAATGATTTGCCGGATTGGACTCTTTAGTGTTTATCAGTTTCACATTACACTTGTGCGACTAGATTCAGAACCACAGGTAGAGTCCGAACTGTGAGGCTTTCTTTTCAAACCCTTTTTCGAAAGGCAGGGGTGCGAAAAAAGGCGAGCCCACAATATCTCCGATGTTCCTTATCGAAAATGACACCACCCTTGACGTCATTTTCACAGGCGATAAGTTCGTTCAGTCTCTCTTTCTCATATTCCTTTTCCTCTCGCTCTACTGGTTAATCTTCACTAACTCTCATTTTCTGTTCCATGGCTTTAAGTTGTTGATTAAATTATTTAATGATTGTCATTACATTTTGTTTTCTCTGTATCATTAGAGATTCTGATAGGTGATTCTACGATTTTTAGTGATTTGTTACTCATTTTATGATAATTTTATGAAACTTTGTTGCTTGATTACGATATTTGTGGTTTATAAAAAATTTGGATATTTTTGCTACATCAATTAGTTGTGTTGTTATGCATTTTGTAATTGATGTTATGAAATTTTATTGGTTGGTTATGACATTGGTGATTTGTAAAAATTTTGATTATTTTTATTATGCCAATTAGTGGTGCAATTACGTATTTTGTAGTTGATGTTATTAAATTTTGTGAGTTATGACATTTGTGGTTTTTAAAAATTTTAGATGTTTTTGTTACACCAATTAGTGGATAGTTACATAATTTTTGGTTAATGTTACGAAATTTTGGGAATTATTTACGACATTTGTGATTTTCTATAATTTTAAACAATTTTGTTACACCAATTAGTGATGCAGTTATGTATTTTGTATTTTATATTATAAAACTTTGTGACTTAATTACGATATTTGTAGTTTCTAAAATTTTAAATATTTTTATTACGCCAATTAATGGTGTGATTATACATTTTGTAGTTGATGAGTAAAATACTATTTTTTATTAATTTTACTTAATA
This sequence comes from Camellia sinensis, assembly GCF_055761805.1. Classification (NCBI taxonomy): domain Eukaryota; kingdom Viridiplantae; phylum Streptophyta; class Magnoliopsida; order Ericales; family Theaceae; genus Camellia; species Camellia sinensis. Next base: position 163,534,174 of record NC_138964.1, read on the forward strand.
AAAATAGATGAAGGATTTAAATTAAAAAAAAAATTGAGTATAAATTGAGAAAATAATATATTAATAATTTATTTTATTATAAGACTCTAAATGTTTTAATTTTTTTATAATGATTATTACATAATTCCCCCCAAACAATTTTCTCCAAAATTTTGGAACAAACACCCAAATTTTGTCAAAATCAAAATTCCTTCCTTAATTGTTTTTGGCAAATCCCTAGACCCTTTCTTCATCCCAAACGCTACTCTCTCTCTCTCTCTCTCTCTGTCGGTCATCACCGCCGCCCTTGCCACTGCTGAGACCTATTCTGCTTTCGCTGCCGTATCCTCCGCCACGGAGAAAAGTTTCCAAAGTTGTTGATGAGGATCTTTGCAGGATCTCGCCGGAGCTCCTCCGCGCCAAGCACCGAAGAGTGAGTTTATTCCTCTGCCCTTTTCTTTTCCTCCTCGTTTTGGCAAGCTACATGCCTTAATGTATGTCTCTCTCTCTCTCTCTCTCTGCAACTTGTTTCTCTTCCTTTCTCCATCTCCATTCTATGAAACCCTAGACCGAAATCCCCTTCTTCGAAGCTGCCCCTTTCACCTTTGTGAACTCATTGGGTTGGTTTATAAAATTAGGAAAATATGATTTGAATAGGTTTAGGTTTTTTATGTTTGTTAGTTGTGTTGATTCCATATATATATACACTTGAAATTTGGTATGTGTGTGAAATATGATGTGTGGGTAATTGAATTTTGTACTCATGTAACTGATATGAGACTGTAATTTTTTATTAGCTGATTGAAATCTGTTTATGTTTCTAACAATTACTCTTGTGGTGGCTTGATTTCGTATGAGAAAGAAAATTAAAGTGATTTGGGATGTATTACCTTTAGCAATTTTCTGGGAATTGTATAAACTGATAAACAAATGGATATTTTGATGTTACTGTATAAGCCCATTAAGGTTTTATAGTTCACAAGCGTATAGACAAACAATTGGATATTGTAAGTTCATGAAGATGCATTGATAATTCTTTGTCACATTTCCTTTCCTAAATCCCTCCTAAAATACTAGATCCAAACACAACCTTAGTCGATCAAACAACAGATATTGGCAATAGTAGTATACCTGTAATCCCCTAGTAAGATGGGTATAATTTTCTGAACTGGCCAAGTAATAGAATCTTCAATAGCATTTCGTATCGTGTCCTACATAAATAAAAACGACAGCTTCATGTTACGACACACCGAAGAATCCAAAAACCCTACATCCATAATTGTAAAGAATACATAACCCGTCTAAAGATAAGTTATTCAGTTACACATGAGTGTGAAAGAAATAATAAATAAACAAAAATATAAAATTTCTCAAACCTTAATAGTATCAGAACTTCTGGGAATTGCTGATAATTCCACACCTACAGCTTTGAGTGTAAAGTCCATGTTTTTCTGTGGCAGAATCATAGGGGGAATTGTAGTTTCAAAAATCAAGTGAATAGTAATTTTTCAAAATTTTATATAATTCTTTTTATGATGACATGATAAATATATGAATATTTGCACAAATTTGCGTCATTTATCATGAAGATGACTTCCAAAATGTTGGAAACTAGACTAATAAGTTAAAAGAGTGACAAAGATACAAAGTACTCACCTTTTCCATCAAAGAATAACAAACAGCCCCAAAACATGGAAACTCGTCAACTAGTGGTTTGAAAATTAATCTGAAAACTCCCGTGAATAAAATATTTTTGACCTAGATGAAAATATATAAGAAAAAATATTAAAGTGGCATCTTATGGTAAAATTCCAATAACCGAACATTTTTTACTTTATATCATGATGTCCAAATTTTCAGTCACCTATTATTCTTTAGAGAAAGTGAAAAAGAACACATTGATTATCTATAAAATAAGTATTAAAAGTACTATACATAAAATAAATAAATAAATAAATAAATAAATAATAGAAAAAATAAAAAGTGAAAATAAAATAAAATTCAGAGTAGTTTTGTAATAGTTTTGCTACTAGGAAAAAGCTCTGTTGATATGAGAAATAAGTTGAAGATCACTTGTATAGGTAATCCAATGCCGACTCTAGTTTTAACATCAAGTATGATACTAGGGTTTCCATCCCATTGCATTTTTTTATTCCATCGTGATTCCCTTAGCATCGCCTTCAATAATTGAAACTCCTAAAAAGATCAAAAATTTTCTATCAATACCTTAAAAAAGATTAAAAATAAAATAAAATTGATGGTCCAAATAAATTTAAATTATTTCCTTCAATTCTTGTGTCTATTCTTGAAGATGATTGGCTCTACCTCTGGCCATAATAATTCCATAAAGTAAAAAATAAAAAATATATATATTTTTAAAGATTAAAGAAACAGAAGTTGTGAAGTGAATTCCGACTTGTTAATGTGCAATAACTTTAGACCAATCCAATCTGATAGGCCATTCTTTTCTCACTTGATTTTCTCAGAAGAATGTAATTGTAAATTGAGAAGTACAATTCTTTTCTCATTAGCTAATGTGCACCTCATTAAATGTACATATCATGTACACCTTACTTTCAAACCATTAGATATCTATAAATTAATCTGAACCATAATTTAATTAAAAAAAATTGAATAGCTTCTCAACTGGATACTTCTTTTTTTCTTTCCTTTTTACTGATTGTGCTTCCCCTCTCCCCACAAAGGCTCATGTTGTTTTGCCAAAACCCTCATGTTATTTGGTCTGAAACCCTTCCGTTTTCTAACACAACTTCGGCAATCTTGTCCGCCCTAGAAGACCATCCTCCGAAGTGCATCTTTTTTTTACTAATTGTTCCATATCTATTTTCTGTATGTAAAAACTTTGCCTAAAGATATGAATCTCTCACTATGTCTCTCTTTGCAACTGGTTTCTCTTGCCTTTCTTCAACCGTATTCTATGAAACCCTAGTCCAAAATCCCCTTTTGTTAACCCTATTTCCTTTCCCGATTCTTGTTTCCCCTTCTTCAAAACTGCCTCACTTGGAGTGGTTGGTTTCTAGATTTAGGAAAATATGATATGAATAGCTTTTGTTTTTCATGTTTGTTTCATTTGATAGTTGTTTTGATTCCATATATATATAGATACATATACTTGAAATTTGGCTTGGGTTTGTGAAATCTGATGTGTGGTTAATTGAATTTTGTACTCATGTAACTGATATGAGATTGCAATTTCTTATTTATTTGTTGAAATCTGTTTATGTTTATAATTTTTCATTTCTTGTTATGTTATGCTTCTAATATTGGTGCTTTTGGGTTATGGTTGAATGTAATATTCCCCCTCTGGATTAATAGTCGCATATTTTACCTCTGCATTTGAAGATTTTTATTTGATTGATATACAATTCTTCTCATGATTGGATGTTGTTGGTGCATTATCTATGCACATATTATTTTAATACTAATTTTATATTTGTTTGGAATTCCATCAGATTGAGTAGGGGTCTGCTTAACATTCAACTCAATGTAATACATAATGAATGGGAAAACCAATGACTTTCTATATAAATTTAGAAAAAAAAAATTATTTATTATACCAACCTGCGCAACACACCCAATGTATAATATAAAAAAATCCAATGGCTTTCTATTGTCCCAAATGAAGAGTAAGAGATGAAAAAATTATAGAATAGTGATAAAATGTAAATCACATTACCGAAGAAGAGAAAATTGAATACATAACAACAAAAAATAGTTTCAAAATATATTTTGCAAAATATTAGAATTTAACAATTTTAGTAGTTATCATTATTAGCATCATCAATGATCTTCATAATAAGATTCTGGAATTTTATAAGAATATGATTTCTATGATGCTCAAATCAAAATATCCGATTTCCAAAAAGTCTTTATGAAGATCAAAAAATCCAATAACAACAATCACATAGTCAACCTAATTAAAAGCAACTCATCTTCCTCTTTGACATAGAAAATTACTAAGAATGAAACTAAGTCATGCTTTTTAAGTAAACAACAATTCTACATAACCAGAAAAAATACTTAGAAAAATGTATAGAATTTTAAATGGGTGGATCAGATTGATATAGGGTGTGGTCCACATCACATCAAGTTAAATCTATACCAAGCATTCAAATTCTAGGAAATTTTCTATATACAAGTAATTTATGTTAAGCAAGAATTATAACCAAAGCCATAGTTGCTGTCATTTATAATTACTCACTTTATGATATATAACTTCATGTAACTATGACATATGGACTGATGTTGGCTCAAATCATTTGGAAAATACACTCCCACATTTTTATTTTATTTTAATTTTTTTTGGAAAATAATAAACTAGCACAAAAGAAGAAGAAAATTATGTGAATGTGCTTCGCTTTCTATGATTCTGAAACCATCATATTTCCTTAATGTTATGTTTGGATCATGGATTTAGCTAGGGATTTGGAAAAGAAAAGGGAAAAGGTGTGTCAAATGTAATTATAGTTCATTGACATTTCACCTACATTTTTCCATTTCCTTTTCAAATCTCTACTCATATCCATGATCCAAACACAACATAAAGGTTCTATCAAGATCAGATAATCCAATAAAAATGATCCAAATCCAATAGTCCAATAGTTCAATAGGCTGGATACGAAGTTTTCAGAAAAAATAATGCAATAATCCATCCATTTAGAAGCTACTCAGCTTCCCCTTTGACATAGGAAACTACTAGGAAATTAACCAAGTTGTGATCTATCAAATAATCCAATAGTTCATCCAATCAAATAACCTTTTTTTTTTGTATATATTTTTATTTAATTTTTTGTTGAAGTGGTCAAATGGTTGGCTGTGGTATATTTGTTTAAGTGTTTATTTATGTAATGATTATTGAGACTTTGAACAAAGGTAGTAGACTTTCATCTCTGTTATTGCTTATGCAGTTTGTTAATGTCAAAAGATGTGCAAAATAATATTTTTCGTAGATAGATTCTTTCTTTTCTCCCTCATAATCATTAATTTCCTTAAGTATTGTCTCCTCCTTAGTGGTTGCATTAGGAGGTGTGTTTTTTTAATTTATTTGCTTTTAATTAATAGCAGGGCACTGGCGGGTGTGTAATTTTTTTTTATTTTTTTATTTTAATTTATAGTAGGATACTTGCAAGTGTACTATCTTTTTTTTTTTGTTTTTGAATTAATAGCAGGGCACTGGTGGGTGTGCCATTTTATTTATTTGTTTATTTTAATTGATAGTAAGATATTTGTGGGTGTGCTGTCTTTTTTTTTTTTTTTGCAATTAATAGCAGGGCATTGGCGGGTGTGTTTTTTTTTTATTTGTTTATTTTAATTGATAGCAGGGCACTGGTGAGCTTACTTTTTTATTTATTTGTTTATTTTAATTGATAGTAGAATACTTGCGGGTGTGCTGTCTTTTTTTTTTTAACCAACAAATGTGGGCCAACATTATCCCACATGTAAAATATTTTGTTATGTCGTTCATTAGGAGCATCACATACTAATTGAAGCATAAATCTTAACAGTACTAATTGTTCTTGCTTTCTGGTGCTTGAATTGAAGTTTGAAAGCTTAAATTTTGTTTTAAAAGCTATAGTAATCAATGTCTTTAAAATGTTTGAACTTATGTTTAGAAACAAATGATTTCTTTGAGTGCTGAAGTTGATGCATAATTGATAGAATTGAAGTTAAAACATAGCAAACCCAATTCAAATAGCTGAATGTTGATGAATCAATTTGTCGACATTAACATGAATGAATCGGTTTACAGAAACTAATGGTCTGAAATGTTGATGTTTTATTGATAGTAACAAAAATCAAGGTAGTTCTCAAAAACAAAGATCAACAACCTTGACAGTTTCCATGTACTTTGTTTTATTTTTTATTTTTTAGATTTTTCGTGCAAAGGATCTTGGGCATTCTTCATATCCCTTTGATTTTTTAAAGTTCTTGAAGTAGTATTTTTTTTTTACCTAATTTTATTGTTTAAACCTTCATTTTTGTATATTTTGTTGACATTTGAAAATGAGTATTGACACTAGATTACCATATTGAAGTTTTCACATTGCTTAAACTTCGGGGGTTCAGTGATTGGATCGGGTATTGAGTTTAAGTTGGGGATAGATTATGTGTTTGCTACAAAACTATGATGGTATATGTATTTTGGTAAATTGTCAATACTATGATTTTGATTCTATTATTTATTTATTTTTGTTGTTCACAATTTGTTTCTGCAATATGGTGAATGTCTTCTAGGCCTTGCTGTTACTTTTAGCTTTATTTGTCATAGTCTACCTAAATATGGGATTTATATTCATTTATTTTATTTAAGGGAAGTGTTTTCTGGTTTGAAACCACATGAAGACTAGTCGTGGAATGTTGGTAACAGAATATAACTGATTATACTTTAGAAAATTGAGTCTCTTTATTTATTTATTTTTCATTAGTAGCTATTGTTTGTTTAATGAATATTTTTCTCTCTAAGATAATGGATAAAGGAAAATAGTGAGTTGATTTTTTCCTGGTTTTAGAACATTGGAAGGCATGATAGCATGAATGTTTATAATGTTTATTGAACAATTAATTAGTGTTGTCCAATCCATCCAATCGATTGATTAGAACCTATGCATCATCTCCAATTCATGTATCATTACTTAACTAAGGTATATATTATGCCTTTCAAGCAGATTTTTATGAAAATTGTTAATCACAATTTACTAATTACCCAAGTGTTAATGTTGTTTAATTATTGATTTGTCTTAAATGTAATAAGCATTAATTGTTAAATATAAACTATTAGGAAATAATTCAATGGTTAAATTAGTGTTAGTTATCAAATATTAATATAATTTGTGTTAGTTTGAGAATTTTGGTTGTTCATTATATGCTATTATTTTAGCTTCCAATTACAGTAGAGTGCGAGCGAGCTATTGAAGTTTCATTGTAGGGGAGATAATGTGAATCCATGAAGCTCCTGGGCTCTCTTCTTGTTACATTTCTCATGATTAATAAATTAAATTGCATGTTTGTAATGTAATCATTGTTTTAAAAGATAATTATTGAATTTAAAAAAATAATTCATTAGTTAAATTAGTGTTAGTTATCAAATATTAATATAATTTGTGTTAGTTTCAGAATTTTGATTGTTCATTATATGCTATTATTTTAGCTTCCAATTACAGTAGAGAGCAAGCAAGCTATTGAAGTTTCATTGTAGGGGAGATAATGTGAATCCATGAAGCTCCTGGGTTCTCTTGTTTTTACATTTCTCATGAATAATAAATTAAATTGCATGTTTGGGATGCAAAGGATTTAATTAAATTGCATCTGGTTTAGACCCTGTATAGATTGCTTAGGAGTCATTCTAGATGGCAAAGAAGTCAACTAAGTATTGTTTGATAGGGCAAGGAATTGATTTCTTCTTAGTACTTGGTTTTACACCTATTTGTTGTGTGTTTTTGGTATTTATTAAAAAGTAAAATTCATCTTGTGCATTTTTGATGATTTTGATTTCGAACAACAGGTTGGTACCTGGCGTGAGGAATTACATCGATGCCAAAAAATAGAAGGTCAGTTATTTAATGATGGAATTTTAGATTTATTTGTTATTTAAAATTTGTATTGGGACTTCGATGCTTATTTGATTTGAAAATCAAAGGAAGTAGTTTATTGACAATAAAAAACTAAGACCAAATATGAGGAAATGATGATTGTGTATTAGAATTTAACATGAACTTTATTCAACTGGATTAGTATTAAATGCCATGTGTCGGTGTTGAATTGATGGGGAACTTTAGCATGAACTTTTTTTTTTTAATCGATAGATCTGATAGATTTGTAGTATTCAATGGTATATCTAACAATATTTGAAGGTTTCAATGGTAGTTTTGGTAAGGCTCGAATTGTTCAATGTTATATTTGGTAAGATTCGAATTTTAAATCGATGATGTTAATAATCTGGCATTGGTTTCTTATATGCAATGTGTACCTTGTAATTGAAAGTCTTCCTTCTTCTTCTTCTTCTTCTTCTTCTTCTTCTTCTTCTTTTTTTTTTCCACCCTATTTTTTTGTGGTTTATGGATTAATTTTGTGATAACCATGATTCTTAGCATTTCTATTTTTATTTTTTGTGGTTCATGTAGATATTACTTGGTTGAGAAGGCAAAAGAACTCTTGGTGTAAGGTAAGTTCATGTATATTTAATTGCAAATCATTGATTTAATGGAATCTCTCCATTACAAATTTGCAATAGAGAGGATTACAATCTTCAAATGTTGTTCATTTATCATCAAAGAAATTTGTGAAATATAATGGCTGGTTTTAAGGCTAAGTTGGTGTTGGAACTTGGTGCTAATGGGTTTCTACTAAAGCAATAAAGGGGTTATAGATTGGAGCTTCAGAACATGGTGTTGCATTTGTTGCTTTTTAACTGTAGAAATAGAAATTTGGTTTGAATTTTAAGGTTTGTTAGATGGTGTTTAAAATACAGATGACAGAAATTTATAAATTGGAGCTTCTAAGGTATATTTGTTTTTTTTAAAAGCTTTTTTTTAAGGGTTTATCTGTTAATGACTTTTATTTGGAAAGAAAACAAAATACTTGTGTTGGTTGGTTGGTTTCTAATGTTGCAAGTCATATTGCCTGTGGGTGTTGATTTTCGACCACATAACCAAAAGGGAAACTCAGCTGGAGAGCACCGGCAGAATAGATTAAGCCTAACAACCTGCACAAGAAGATGAGAATCCGGCGGTGGTTCGTTCACCAGGGGGCATTCCAATGATCAAGTCAGTAATCAATATCTCTCAAAGATAGCAAATTGTGCTTAAACTCACAAGAAAAGAGCTTACCTCAAACCCACGAGGGTGCCTTGCTTTTATAACCAACAGTGATCTGATTCTATTGGAAGCCTCACTTTAATGGACTCAAGCTTAATGCTCATCTTGGACTTTTATCTAGATAGAGATAAACTCCTCTTGAGTCTTATCTTTATCCAGATTGAGATCCTTCCTTGTTCTAGGACTCTTGTCCCTTATCCACTAATCTTGGATTCCGGTATCTCCACAGATAACTCGGCCTAGTCGAGATCACCTCGGCGCATGACCAAGCCACGTGGCACCTCGGCTAATACTTCGGTGTCACCTTAGCCACATGTTGTCATTCACAAAATACGTCCCCATAACTGCCTCCTAGGTTTTATTATCTTGGCAACCTGAGGTAATGGAACCTACATCGTTTGCCCATATAGCATGTCGGCTAACATTTCATTTCTTTTTCACGACCGAAATCATTTTGTCGGCTTCAAGTACCCAGGACTCAAATGTCTACTTTACCAAGGGTCAAGAACCAAGAATCAAGTTCTTTAAGCATCTTCAACCGTCGCTTCTCTAGTCGAGGTTATGGCCTCTTTACTTCAAGAATTTTAAGAGTTCTAATTGCGCATGAGCTGTCACGCATGGTTTTTTCAACAATTTCCTCCACGCGTCCCCTACTTACTAGTTCGTACTTGACACGCGCTATCAGGTTATGTCGCATCTACTCATGTCGCCTGACAGGCACATCGTCCAACACACCTCATTATGTTTTGCTGCCTTTTCGTATATTTGACAAAACTCTTTCTTCTCTTTCCGTCTTTTCACTTTTGCCGTCCACATTTTCTCTCGACTCTCAGACTTTCTCTCTCTAAAGCTTCATAATCCGTCATTGTTGTTTCTTCAAGCTCTATAACTGTTCCGTTCACCTCTTTCGGCGAGCTCCTCATTTGTTCATTTTCAATCATTTAAGTCATTTGAGTCCGGCGAACCTCACATCGGTGCCCGTAATCTCGGCCCCAATATGTGAGTTCATAATTTCTTTCAATTCCAGTCATCCATTGTTCTATTTTCATGAATTTGCCATATGTTTGTTCTGCATCTGTGGCCATTGAATTTGTTTTATTGTTGTATTTTGTGTCTAGCTTCATGTTTTGGTCATCATTTCTTGTTCTTGAATCTATTATATGCACCTTATTGCTTATGGTTCTTGCATACTGCCTTGCACACATTCACTCAGTGTTTTGTGTAATTTTTCATATTCTTGAATCTCTGTTGCTTTCTTGATTCTAAATCATGCTTCTTCTTCTTCTTTTTTTTTTTTTTTTGCTTTTCTTGCTTGTTTCCAGATTTTTGCCTCTGCTTCTTGTTCATCTTTGTAGGTTTAGGTTTGGGATTTGCCTTAGAACTCATATCTTTTAGAGAAACTGAAGCAAATTCCCTTTAGATCTTCCAAAATCCTTACCCTAGTGCTCCCTAGGGTTTAGCCGAGGTCTTCAGGCTTACACCAATTTCCTTCGCCTGAATCCAATACCAATTTTCTCAAGCCGATATAATGGGCATGTTTAGGTAGATGGTAGACTTCCCAGCCAAACTAGAGTATTTTCAACAAGAGTTCTCCATCCCAGCCGACATTTAAATCAGGTTGGCTAGGGAGGAGGACTCTATCATGCCTAATGGAGATTCCATGCCTTTTCCTGTAGTCGCAATCATAAAATATGGACTTCGGCTTCCACTAGACACTCTCTTTCGAGAAATCCTTCACTATTACAAGCTTAACCCTATGCAGCTTCCCATTAACTCATATAGGGTTATCAATGGCATAATCGAACTAGCACGCTGAGAAAAGGCTAAGATCACATTAGCTGACATCCAGTATTGTTACGCTATGTGTTGCCTTTAGTTTGACAAAGGCTACATATATTACCTCAAACCCAGATCCACCGCCTTCAAACTTATAGCCGATCTCCCAGATTCAAACAAGGTTACAGGAGATGACTATCTGATTGTCTCGGGCAACAGGGAGTTTGCACCAGATGACGATCTTCATCTCTTCCCACTGCGCTGAGGAGTCTTTAGGGAAGATGAGGGTAAGGACCTAGTCGCCCTGTAATTCCATTCAAGATTTGTAAATTCATTTACCTTGCTTGTGCTAATGTTTTCTTCTTATCTTTTGTAGTTTTTCCTTAACCCTCAGAGGATTTTCGCCAATCATTCTTCCCAAGTGCCGATCTCAAAAGGCTCCTGGGTTTGGCCGTTAAGAAGCACAAAGCACCGTTGCTGCTTAACTACGTGCCAACCTACAGGTCTGCCCTGCCCGACATTCCTCGCCTAAGTAAGATCCCTTCATTTGCAACAACTCCACCAACTACTTCATCCCCAAGGCCAAACCATACCTCATCTTCAGACCCAGTAGAGCAACCATCTACATCTACTCCTCAATTGATTCCACCATCCCAGCAACGATGCCGACGCCGATGTCATACTCTACCAAACGCACCAGCTGGTAGCACTCAGAGCTGCAAATGTCAAGAATCTGAGTCATCGGCTTATGATCCAGTGAACCCACCAATTGCTCTTCCTGCGATTCATTTTGGCACAAGAGTTACCATCACTGCAACTGCTGACGAAATGGGTCATAGTCAAACCGTGATCGAAGATCTCCTAGCTGACTTGCTAGATGTGATGGCAATCCAGTCCTTCCCCTCTCAGTCCCAACCAAAACCCAAGCCAAAAAGAGTAAAAAGAGCCAAGGCAAAGGCCTTTGCTACCTATGTGGACTCTGAAGATACCGTTCCGATCTCTAAGTTGGTCAAGATCGAGAAAAGCGCTACTGATGTTGAGAAGAGGCCTGTTGAAGCTGAGCCGTCCGACACTTCACGGTCGAAGAAGCCGAGGTCTGAGGGTGTAGTAGGAATAGGCTTTTTCAAAGCCGATAAGAACTGGGCCCCTGCGATCATGGTTGGGGACCAACCAATGAAGGTTAGCGATAATGCCATAGACAGAATTGAGGTCGGCGCCGCTGTCTCTACCGCTATTCTCCTACCTACGGATCTGAATTGTATGGCCGAGATTAGCGAATATGAAAACTTTGCTTTGATGATGCAACACTCCGTACTGGTAAGTCCATAACATTTGCACTTTTTGGTTTTTCAAGTATTTCATACTTTTGCAATTTTACTAACTTGGTTCATTCCTTTGTTCCAGGCCATCTAGCATACCCATTCCTTTACAACGAAAGTCGAGGCTTTTTAAGAAGGAGTTGGTCCACAAGACCTAAGAGGCGGCTGGCTTCCTTACCTCTCTCAACAATGTTAAGGCCAAGATGAAGGTTCTGCTGGACTAGGCCAAAGTTGCTAAACGAGCGCAAGATCGGACCAAGGAGAAGGTGGAGCCAGCCGAAGTGGTGGCCGATGTTCTCAGGGCCGAAGCCAAAGAGGCTGAGGTTGAAATTGCCAAGGCCAAGGCTGAACTTCATAAGGCCTTGGCGTCAAAAGAGGTTGAAATCAAAGCTGCTGATAAAAGGTCTACGCCGAAGGCCAAGCCGGTGTCCGCGATGCCTATAAAGCCCAGGTCAATCAATCTTGCAATCGAGGCTACTACCTTGGCTGGACAGTAGCCCTGAACCAGCTGTCTGTCCCAATAGACTCTCTACTACGAGACATTAATCGGCTTAGCGTGCATTTCCCACCAACTTCTAAGGGATCAGATGACGAGGCCGAGGAGGACGACGCCGAGGATGATGATAACGAAGAGAGGGAGACTGCTGCTGGGGCCAAGTCCTCCACTTTGAATGAGCAAGTTCTAGACTTGACTCAGGATGAGGAGGAAGACGAGGTTTCTAAGAGAGCCTCTCCTAAAAGGACAACCCCTGATGCCGAGGTCTTGGTAGCCGCGAAAATCTTGGACCAAACATTGCTTGAAATAGATGCCGAGATAACAGTAGAGAATGAGATAGAACTGCCAGCAGAGGCCGATACAACTGCAATAGCCGAGGTTGAGCAATCCCAGATCAACGCCAATGTTTCTAGTACTTAGGATATTTTTTCTTTACTTTGAACTTTTTATCTTCAGTAGTTGTAACAGTGTTTGCTTTTTGTCAGGCTGAAGTGCCTCTTTTTGTAACTGAACAAGCTGTCTTTTATGCTAGGCTGAAGTGCCTTTTTCTCTATATTTTAAACAAGTTCTCTCTATTGAATGCATGTTCCACTTTTCCTTCTAAGTGTTGAATGGTTATGCTTGTCTTCCCTGCCTTTTATGCTTCTGTACTTAGAATATTTTTGCAGTTTTTCTAAGTATACCTTAACTGTGTGATCACTTCAAGTTGGAACACATCTGACATTTTTCACCTCGGATCCACTTCTTTTCGGGTGCACCACTTTATTTAACAAGTATTGTTTCCTTACTTGTACTTGTTGTCTATTAAAACTCCATCCTTCTAACCCCTCCAAGTTTAACAACCTGGTTGGTTATTTCGGCTAACAAATACCTCGGGTATCCTTTTATCTGGTTCCCTCGGCTGACTTCAACTTGTAAATTATTGTCAAAAATTTCAACAAGTATCAAGCCTATTCCTCATTCCTGTTTCTTGCCCCCTAATGTGAACCTAAGTACCACTTATGTTCACATTAAGCATGCAACCCTTATTCCGACCGAGGTTTGATTCAAACAAAGATTAGCTGAGGTTTTCTACCTCGGTTTCTTTGTTAATCTAACTAGATCAAACTTAGTTCAACTCTATCATATGGTAAGTATAATTCAACTCTACCATATGATGAGTCTAAGTTATTTGTCATATTTCAATCGGAAACATCGCAAACTTAGTTCAACTCTATCATATGGAAAGTATAATTCAACTCTACCACATGATAAGTCTAAGTTATTCGTCATGTTCACCATGAGAACATCGCAAACTTAGTTCAACTCTCTTATATGGAAAGTGTAATTCAACTCTACCATATGAAGTCTAAGTTATTCGTCATGTTCACTATGGGAACATCGTCATAAGACTCTTTCAGTCCTATCGCACAAGTGTCAACAGTATATGAAAACAAAATCAAGCTAGTTGTTTTATTAAAACTTCGGCTAATATTGCATAATTCTCAAAAAATAAAAACTAATGATAAAAAAAACTATAGATTGCAAGTGTTCCAGGGTCGTGGCAACTCTTTGCCATCAGTGTCTTCAAGCCAATCTGCCCCATTGCCAGCAACCGAGATGGTTCTATAAGGCCCCTCCTAGTTTGGGCCAAGTTTGCCCTCCCTAGGATCCTTCTTATTGCCAACAACTTTCCTCAAGACGAGGTCCCCAACTTTGAACTCTCTTGGGTTGACCTTTTTGTTGTAAGCCCTAGCAAGCTGCTGTTGGTATGCTTCCAGCCGAATTGCTGCTCTCTCTTTTTTTTCTTCTAATAGGTCCAGATCTCGAGTCAAGAATGCCTCGTTAGTTCCGTTCTCTACTTCCTGGGTTCTGATTCCAGGGATGCTGACTTCTAGTTGGATGATTGCTTCAGTGCCATATGCTATAGCAAACGGAGACTCTCCAGTTGATCTTCTCGACGTAGTCCGATATGCCCACAATACATTGGGCAACTCTTCCACCAATTTTTCTTTTGCTGCTTCCAGCCTCTTCTTGATCCCATCCAAGATAGTCTTGTTAGATGCTTCTGCCTGACCATTACTTTGGGGAAAACTAGGAGTAGAGTAATAGTTCTTAATTTTGTACCTGGCACAAAAGCTCTTGATCAATTTACTATCAAATTGGGTGCCATTGTCTGCCATAATGGCTCTTGGAATCCCAAACTTGGTGATTATGTTCTTCCAGATGAAATTCCTTACATCCACTTCTTTGATTTTGCCCAAGGGTTCTGTCTCTACCCACTTTGTGAATTAGTCTGTGGCTACTAACAAGGACTTTTTTTGTCCGGTTGCCTGTGGCAGTGGTCCTACTAGGTCCATGCCCTACTGGGAAAATGACCATGGTTTGGACACTAGGTTCAGATCTGCTGCTGGTTGATGTATCAAAGGTACGAACCTTTGACACTTCTCACACTTTCTGACATAGGCTTCAACATCCTTTTGCATGTAAAGCCACCAGTATCCCTGGGTTATGGCTCTATGGGTAAGTGACCTGCCCCCAGCATGGTTTCCACATACTCCTTCATATATTTCTTACAAGAAATCCTCGACCTGGGATGGATGCACACATCTTAGAAAGGGCCCAATAAAGGATCTTCTATAGAGATGGCCATCTACTGACAAGCAGAACCTGGTCGACTTAAATCTGGTCTTATGCACCTCTTTTCAGTCATCCGGCAGCTTGTCATCTCTTAGGAACATTACTATTACATCCATCCAGCTTGGACCCATCTCCACACACATTGCTTCGTACTCTGTGATCAGTGGTTCTACGCTTGGGCCTAACAAATAATCAACCATTATTCTCCTTGCCTCTCTTGATTTCATAGCACTAGCCAGGTTAGCCAAGGCATCGGCATGACTATTATCATCTCGGCTAACCTGTTACAGCCGGCAATCCTGGAACAATGCTAGCAGTCAAACAACTTCTTTTAACATAGGCTATCATTCGTTTATCTCGGACTGCATACTCTCCCGTTGCCTTATTCACAATAAGTTGGGAGTCATAGAAAACCACCACCTCATCGACTTCCGTTATTGCTACTAACTTCAACCCTACAATCAGTACCTTATACTCTGCTTCATTATTTGAGGCCTTAAATCCCAAACGAATAGACTGCTTTATCATCCTCCCATCTGGTGACACTAACACTACTCCTGCCTCCGCTCCTTAACAAATTGAACTTCTATCAACGAACAGGCGGAAGGAGTCGCCGATGTAGATGTCGTAGGGCTTTGGTTTCTCTTCTTTCTTCTGTTTTGCTGGAGTGGAGTTCTTGGGGCCCAATTGGGTTTCTTCTTGCTCCTCTGGGCATCCCAAGTTGTGGCTCACCGGAATCCGATGCGGGATGGCACCAAAGGTGAACTCGACCACAAAGTCAGCCAAAACCTGGCCTTTAATTACTATTCTGGGTTAAACTGCAAGTCATATTGGCCCAAAACTACTGCCTATCTGGCTACCCTACCTGTCAGATCTCCTTGTTGCAACAAGGACTTCAAAGGATGCTCAGTTAGCACCACAATCTTGTGGGCTTGAAAGTACTGATTCAGTTTTTTAGAAGCCATCATCAGGGCTAGTGTTAATTTCTCTAAGGGCAGGTGCCTGGTTTCTGCATTTGCTAGGGTCTTACTTACATAGTATACCACCTTTTGTTTTCCGTCCTCTTCTCGGATTACTGTCGTACTTACTGCGTGTTCTGAAACTGCCAAGTATGGGAACAATTCTTTTCTAGGTATTGGATTTGACAGAACTGGAGCTGTTGTCAGGTACTTTTTTAAGTTGGCTAAAGCGATTTCGCACTCCTTTGTCCACAAAAAATCTATGGCCTTCTTTAACAAACTACAAAATGATTTGCATTTATCAGAACTTCGGCTGATAAATCTATTAAAGGTTACTACTTTCCCAGTCAGAATTTGGACCTGCTTAACCGACATCGGGCTCTTCAAGTCAATGATGGCCTTGATTTGATCTGGGCTTGCCTTAATGCCCCTTCTGGTGACCAAGCATCCCGGGAACTTACCAGACCTGACTCTAAATGCACATTTCGAAGCATTGAGTCAGAGACGATATGTTCTTAGGATATCTAAAACTATCTTTAAGTCGGTCAGGTGATTCCCAGGTTCTTTCGTCTTCACGACTATGTCATCAATGTACACTTCTATTGTCTTGCCAATCAGATGTCTGAACATCTTGGTCACTAACCTTTGGTAGGTTGCTCCTACATTTTTCAACCCGAAAGGCATCACTCTATAA
Source organism: Camellia sinensis (assembly GCF_055761805.1). Lineage (NCBI taxonomy): Eukaryota > Viridiplantae > Streptophyta > Magnoliopsida > Ericales > Theaceae > Camellia > Camellia sinensis. The sequence goes on from NC_138964.1 coordinate 163,550,850, forward strand.
CAGTAGAGCCCTTTTGGGATGATGAATACAGTCTTCTCCTCGTCAAGGAGATACATTGCTATTTGGTGGTATCCCTTGTAAGCATCTAGGAAGTTCATCCTCCCATGTCCTGAAGTGGCATCCACCAGCTGATCAATTTTAGGTAGAGGGAAGCTGTCTTTGGGACATGTCTTATTCAGGCTAGTGAAGTCCACGCAGACCCTCCACTTCCCATTCTTCTTTTTTACAACTACTGTGTTAGACAGCCAGGTCGGGTAGTTCACCTCCCGAATAGCCTTGGCTTCTAATAGTTTGTCCACTTCCTCCTCTACTGCCTCTACATGAATTAATGTCGGCTTCCTTGCCCGCTGAATGATAGGTTTTGTCAACCTACCTACATTGAACCTGTGGCAGGTGACCTCGGAGTTAATGCCTGGCATCTCATAGGACGTCCAGGCGAACACTTCTATGTTTGGTCACAAGAAAGCTTCCAACTCCTTTTCTTCCTTTTCGGCTAAATTTGAGCCAAGAAGAAAGAAGCTTTCTTCGTCACCTTTTTTTACCAAAACCTTTTTCAAAGCTTCCTCACTTTTGTCGACTGGCTCTTTGCCGACGTAATCCAGGACCTTCATGTCTTCGTCTTCAATTTCTACTGTTTTTGTCTCTCACACGTTGTAGGTGGATCTCATTGCTGCCATGGAGTAATTTTTTGCCTGTACCTGATCCGCTCTAACCTTTTCACTTCTATGCTCCATTGGGAACCGCAACAGCTGGTGTAGCATTGAGGAAACAACCCGCATTGCGTGCAACCAAGGCCTTCCCAAGATAACATTGTAAGGGGAAGGAGTGTCAATAACTGTCAACTCTGTGCTTACCTTCTTCGTGCCTGCCTGCACCTCAAAATTCGTGGCTCCTAGTGGCCACGTTGGCATTCTGTTGAATCTAACCATCAAGCAGTTGGATTCTTCCAGATCATCTGGGTGAAGGCCAAGCTCCTTATAATATCTAACATGCATGATGTGACAAGAACTACCTTGATCAACCAGTATGTGCCTCACTTGGCACTTTTCAATCTTCAGGGTTATCACCAGGGCGTCGTTGTATGGATGCTGTACCATATCCAGGTCTGCCTCAGTAAATGAAACCATTTGGTCCCTGGTACTCATTTGTCCTAAGCCTCTTTTGCTGGACTTGATACACATGTTGTAGGTGCCTCACTCTCTGAGTTTTTCCTCGTACATTGTCCTAATTCACCTTCGAATGAATCACATTGATCACCCGAGGTCCCTCTGCTTGCTGTTGTGGCGGTGGTAGATGTGGTGCTACTGGTGCCTGGGGTAGCCTCGCTTGCTCTTCCCTCATCTTGGTCTTATCTACTAGGTCTCTCAGGTGACCTTGTCTGACCAAATCCTCCAAGTGTGTCTTCAGAGCCCTACATCCCTGAGTCAAGTGCCCATCCTCATTATGGTAGGCATAGTGCTTCTTAAGGCTCCTTCCCATAACCTCGCTAGTGATCTTCTTTGGCACTCTATAATATGGCTGGTTCCTGTGTAGCCCTCAAGCCTGTCTCCTGCCTATTAAAACCAGTGTTACCTCAGCCGCGCTTTGGTGAGCCATTTTTCTTCTCCTGTTTTGGGGCCTTTGCTCTGTGCGTATCTTCCTCCACTCTATCATATTTCTTAATTCGTGCCATGAGCTCCTCCATACTCTTTGGTAGAGTTTTTGCAAGTGACTTTCAAAGCGATTATTCATCCTCCAGGCCATTTTTGAAAGATACGACCGCAAGCTCCTGGTTACATGCCGGTATTCGGTTGAACACCTCGTAATACCTTTTGGCATAAGCTCTAAGGCTTTCACCCTCACCAATATTCAAAGCCAATAGGGGGTCTACTATTAGTGGTTGCAACTTGTTTGTAACAAACCTGGCCACAAACATCTCGGCCAGGCCTTCCCATCTCTTTACAGTTCCTTTCAGCAACTTGTGAAACCAATCCGATGTGATTTCCCTAAAGGATGAGGGGAACACCTTGCACAACAACTGCTCGTTCCCGCTATACAAAGCCATTGAATTCAAATATAAGCCGACATGAAAGTTCGGATTAAACTTACAGTCATAAATCTGGAACCTCGGCATATGAAACCTTTTTGGGGCCTCAAACCTATCCAATTTCACTGAGAACGGTGTTCTCAGCTTCACGGGAGATGTGACCTCAGTATTCTGCCGCTTCCTCTGGAGGTAGTCCCTCAAATTCTCATTCATTCGACCAGGAGCTCGGCTATCAACAGATTTTAGCCTCTTTGGTATGCTATTCCCGGTATTGTTATGTGTTCTCTTGGACTTTTTTTTATTCACCATGTCAAACACAGGCCCTTCCTCTAGATATGCCGGGGTTCTTTGACATAAGCTCCCCTAGTATGAGGCGTCCTCTACGACTCATCTTTTACCCACTTTGTTCGCCTGATATCCCGTGAAAGCCGATTCGAGTGCTCCTTTTCCTTGCCATGCTACGGGGCTGCTGCGATTGCTTTCTGCCCCCCTTTCTGGGCATCATTCTTGGCCGCTGGCATCAGCGTGTCCTGCAATGGGAACGATGGTTGCATCATGTTGTTCTGCATCATGAAGTTGACAACTGATTGTAGGTCTGCCAACTTGTTTGCCATTTCATCTCGCCTTCCCTCCTCAGGCATCTATCCTTCTATACCTGGAGATTGCTCTCATTGTAATACTCATCTTGGCCTGCTTTCTTTGAGGCGTCTCCCTTTTTGTCGACGTCCTTCTCCCCAGGATTTGATCCCGTGCTCCTTCATTATGGTTTTCTTTCTCGATGTTAGGATCGACATGTTTACCACTTCCACCTGGGATGTCATCCCCGATCTTTTCTCCCTGCTCGTTGTTGGTCATCTATTCTCCTTAAGTTCCCACAGACGGCGCCAAATTGTGGGTGTTGATTTCCGACCACATAACCAAAAAGGGAACTTAGCTAGAGAGCATTGGCAGAATAGATTAAGCCTAACAACCTGTACAAGAAGATGAGAATCCGATGATGGTTCATCCACCCGGGGGTACTCCTACGATCAAGTCAGTAATCAATATCTCTTAAAGATAGCAAATTGTGCTTAAACTCACAAGAAAAGAACTTATCGCAGACCCACGAGGGTACCTTGCTTTTATAACCAGCAGTGATCTGATCCCATTAGAAGCCTCACTTCAATGGACTCAAGCTTAATGCTTATCCTGGACCTTCATCTAGATAGAGATAAACTCCTCTTGAGCCTTATCTTTATCCAGACTGAGATCCTCCCCTGTTCTAGGACTCTTGTCCCTTATCCGCTCGCCTTGGATTCAAATATCTCCGCAGATAACCTTGGCCTAGCCGAGATCACCTCGACACATGATGAAGCCACATGGCTCCTCGGCTGACACTTTGGCGTCACCTTAGCCACGTGCTATCATTTACAAAATACGTCCCCATATTGTCCATCTGAATATCACATATGAACTGCTTCTTTACAGTTATTAATACTTTGTGGAATCATGAGGAGTGGGTGAGAGAATTTCTTCTTCTTTTTCCTATCAATTCAATTTTATTAAATTGTTCATATAGTTAACTAGGTGAGATTATTGCTAATTTTTTTTTTGTTCAAAAAGATAGAAATACAAAATTAGAAACAGAATAACTTCAGTAAAAAGGAAGTCTTGTTCGATATGGATTTTTGATATTAGCTAGTTCAGGTAATGATTTTTTTTTAAAACTTTAATAAGTTTTGCACTTGGCCTACCATTTCTATACTTGACTAATTTCATCGAAAAAATTAGACTACAAGCATGAGAACACACATTCAAGTCAGAGAGAAACCATTTTGTTCCTCCCCTGTTTCTCTGATCTCTACTAGTATGAATGAACCACTTGGATTATTTTCTTTCCTTTGTTTTGATTGCTAGATTTCTATAAATCAGTTTCTAATATGTCATTTCCTCTTGCTGCAGCTCATAGGTCTTTGCTGCAAGTGGTGTCTTGACATGACTGGATAGCAAGTGGTGTCTTGATATGAACTGCATCATGTGGACAACAAACATTAGTGGCATAGTAGATTGTCCACAAATGTTGAGCTCAAAACTTGTATTCTTAGTAGTGAACAAGCAATGTTGTTAAATTGAGTGGGTTTGTGGCTTGGAATCAGTTTGAGGGAGTATTTGAATTCAATAGAGTTAATAATAAATTGTGATTAGTTTGGTTTGGGTTAGATTTTTTCATTTTTTTGTAAGCTGAATAAATGATAAATAAGTAAAAGTTAAAAATACTTCTGTCCACTTTGAAGATAATTTATTTACTTCCAATTTAATGGATTTATTATTTTGTAATAAGTTGTAAGTAAAATTGCACTAAACAGTTGAAACATAGATTTGAAAATAAAGAATAATAAATTGCACCAAATAGTCTTTATATTGAGAAGTGCCATTATTAGCTAGTTTTCTATAAATTAGCCTTATATCTTTTTTCCTATTCGATGATTTTTTTTTTTTTTTTTGGAACTTAATGCATATTTGCTTTTGATACCTAGAGGGTATTACTTTTGGATTGGCCACCTGGCCAAATCTGCATAACTTGAATCAGAGTAACTTCAATAGTTCTGTCAAATGCCTTGCCAAAGCCAAAAAATTGGCTTCAGTTCACAAAATCACTCCTCTAATGGTGAGTCAAATGCCTTTTCAAAAAATGTCAGCCAAATCTTGAACCAAATTTGGATAAAAGTTTGGTAAAGGTATATGTTGCCAAATCAGTTTTCCTACCAAAATTTAATTATTTTTTTTTTACCAAAACATTGTTGGCGGGCACATGAGGATCACAGTTTTGTTGGCGAGTAAGGTACCTTTAGGTTCTGTCATTGTATTTAAAGTTCTCTTATTTCCTGCTACTACAATTTTTTTTTTCTTTGGGAATAATTTCCTCTTGTGGATCATCCTTCAAATTAGTTGACCAACCACAACGAATAAAGAAGATTATTTAGATAACATTGTGCATAATGCTTTAGATTAAATGAACTCAATCATCTGTGTTGTATAATTACAAAATGATAACTTAGACTGAACCCAAGTTTTGCAATATCGTTTTGCAACATTTTAACAATTTTGCCAAAAGGGCAACAACATTCATAACCAGATTTTTTTTTCCCTCAGAAACATTATCCTTTTGATCTGCACCAACAACATGAAAAAAAAAAAAAATTCTATCAAATTGACAGCGACCCCAAATAATAATTAATACACCACTGGAGGCATGATTTATCGTCTTGTGGTTCCCTGACAATCTAGATCTCTTGTATTCTGCAAGTCTCTAGATAGGGATCTACAAACAAATCAAAATTTAAAACAAAATCATTGCCATTTAAAAAATTGCATAGCTTAGTTCGAATAGCAATTTAATCTACACAATTCAACAAAAAAATTGAAAGGTAGGTAACAGTCATAAAGTAAAGAAAATTCAAGTTTCTTTCTAACAAATTCAAAATTTTATATGATGTTAATTCATATGAATAAATTTAAGATGAGCAGAACATTTTCACATCCATCTTGAGCAAACGAGCAAACAGTGTATAAAGAACTAATTTTGATACATATTTGAACACACTCACATACTAAACTTGAAGAACTCTGTTCATTCTATTCCTCTTACCACCATGGTTGCCTCTTTTTTCTAAAAACACACACACACACACACACACTCACACTCTCATTCCTTTGATTTCTTAAAATATAGCTCAAACCCTGAAATCATTATCATCTAACTCATTAACACCAACACATCCACCATGTATACACTTGGAAGATACAGGTAAAAACTCACAATTCAACAACCACATAATAGAAAAAGAATTAGAACGTCGTAGCCCTCAATATATATGGCAACTATTAGAAATGATTTATAAAAAAACAAATTCATAATTAAAATTGGAACAAGAATGATTTTTCTTTTAATAATTAAAGGATACACACAATTAAAAAGAATGGGAATTTATCTTGACAAGGTTAACAAGGTTCTTGCAAAAATAGAATTAAAAGGATTCCTAGTAATCTTAAACCACATTTAACTAATCCAACAGGCTTCAATCAGAATTCCTGGTGAAGAAAGACAAGAAACAATAACTTCTAATATCTTTGATTAGGGAAAAAACAAACAAACAAAAATCTTAAAGGTTACAGCACATTCATCAATTGACATATATACTTAATGTGGGAATTGAAATTATCCTAAGACATCTAGGTTGTACAATACATTCATCAATTGCACCACATGCAAACATGAATGGATTTGTTTAATAATAATCTAGTTAACAAACACTTGGACTAAGTTTCCAATGTAAAAAAGAAAAACACTAAAAAAAAAAAAATCTAATAATAAGCAAAAAATGGTGCCCCGGCTACTTAGGTCGCATTACCCTAATAAACGGACTAAAGTTTGAGTCTCTCTACCTTACCTGACAAAAACATGAAAAAGGAAAAGAAAATACTATCAAAACATTTTATTAAAAAAAAAAATTTGAAGCAAGAAGAGAATAGAGACAGATGACAATATATCATGCAACACTAAACTCAAGCTGCTATCTAGATCAATTTCCCCAAGGTTTAGTTTGGAAAGCAAAGAGTGTAGACACCCCATTTTTTACTGTCCTTTTAGACTTTGGCGCCACTGATTGTTTACTTGGTGATTAAAGGTGTGCAGTGCAAAGATTCGATTTCTTCGGCAAGAGGAGCTTCAAATCCCAACTTCATAGCCCTTTTGGACCAAAAATATTTTGACCAAAGATTTTAGACCTTAAAACCCTCTCTTTTAAAATGTTTTTGAAAAAAGTTCCTACAATGTTCCGACGCTCGCATTTTGTTAAATGTCGCGCTTTTCAGTAAACCAAGCAAGGACAAAGTAGAAATGAATGAAAGAGAGGTGAACTCTTTGAAAAAAATATTCAAAACACCTTATTTAGGGGTTTGGAGTTGAAGAAAATGGGAGAGGAGAGAAGAAACCAAGTTGGAGAAGAAGTTGGGCATGAACTGTTAAGAAAGAGTCGAGCAACCCTTGCTAAATCAAGCCTATCCTTTTGTACACTTGGATTTAATCTATGAATCCACCACCATTGGAAAGGGGACTTCCGGGGCTTCATTTTACACTCAAGAATCTCCTAAAGCCGAGTCCGGATGGGGGAGATATGGTTGGTTGAAGTTAGGCATCAATCCGATTGAGCTGGAAATGAGCAGTCTTCACTAAAAGAGGAATATCTCTTAGCACACTTGAATTTTTGATGTGAGGCCACCACCATTCGAAAGGGAACTTCCGGGGCTTCAATTTAGACACAAGAATGACCTGCAAAAGAGCCTAGATGAAGAAGTTATGCCTATTTGAAGTTGGACTTGGAAAGCAGAATTTTCTGCCGATCACTGGTGAATGGTGCCGGCCATCAATGATCCCCTGCTGGCCACAAGTGATGGCCGGCCAGCCAACGATGTCAAAAATCAGGTATTTTGCAGATCTTTTCCCTCCAGCTGTTCTACACAAGCTCCAGCTCAGATATTTTGACCAAGCTCTTGTTTTTGCTATATATGAAGGCCATATCTATCATTTTGCAAGGTTAACAAGTTTGGGAGCTTCTCACACTGAAATCCCTCTCTCTTTACAAATTTTCAGAGCTGAAAATTCTCTATCTCTCTAGAATTCTCTCTCTCTCTCTCTCTCTCTCTCTTTCTCTTTCTCTCTCTATTGTGCTATATTGTGCTTGAAAGTGATTTTGCTTCACATATTTGCATACAACCCCTTAACCAAACACCCCTATCTTGGAGCTGAGGTTTCTTAAGGCTTGTTTGGAGTTCTTTAAGGTTGGTTTTGGCTTAGAAAGTTGCCATCTTGCTGCTGTGCTTCAAGGGTAAGCTTCTTCCCCTTTTAAGCTTATTTTTGTACATTCTCTTGGCCACATTTGCATGCTGTTTTAGGCCTACTTATCAACTACAAAAACCTCTATTTTGAAGCGTTTAACATGGTGGTTTGAGGTCCTTTTGGAGTTAGGGGCGGTCCACCATCTTTTGTAGCTTATTTGCTAAGTTTTGTGCCATCTTTCAAAGCTTTTGAAACCATCTCTTTTTGGCCTTTTAACCACTGAAATTCATTCTAGAGGAATTTCAGTGGTGGAAAGGTGGTTTTGAGGTCTAAAATGGGAGGGGTGGTCCCCTCTCCTCTTGTCTTGTTTGCATGTGTTGATAGCCTACCAAATGAGCATGTATTTCTACTTTTTTGAAGTTTAGTTCGAGCATATTTTAGGCTATATTTTGACCTGCTTTAACTCTATTTTTAGCTGGTTGGGTTACTTGTGGCTTGATTTTGGTACTTGTAGTGCAACCATGCTTACCAGCCTAGCATATTTGATGATTTAGCCTATCGATCTAGCTTGTGTGGCTTAGCTCCAGCACAATTTTACTAATATTTAGGCATGCTTAAGCTCTATTTTGAGCCGGTTTGATCACTCGAGCTTTGCTTTGTATGCTTGTAGTGCAATTGTGCTAAATTGCCTAACATGTGCTATTATTTTGGCCTCTAATTCTAGCCTTTCTTGACTTGTTTCAAGCATGTTTTAGAACTCCATTTAGGCTGTTTTAGGACTGTTTTGGGTTGTTTTGGTCATATGGCTCATGTATTGCATAGCTATAGTGCAAGTGCCTTAACTAGCTTTAAGTTTTAGGGCCTCTAGCATGCTTTGCTTGTGATGTTTGCATGATATAGTATCATTTCTCATGTGATTTTAGAGCATATATCACTGTCATACTCTCGCATGTATCACTCTTTAATTGTGTTTGAGAGTTGAGTCTTATGCCTTGTTTATGAGCCAATACATGAGCATGTTTTTCTTGCTTTTCATGCTACCATCTCAGCACATTTCAGCCACTGTTTTGGCATGCTTAAGCTCTGTCCAGAGTTGGTTTGCACTTCACTAGTTTTTGATGCTTAAGTCTCCTAACATGTTGTGCATTTGTTGATTGCATGCTTTAATGTCTTTAGCATGCCATATCAGCACTAAATATCTGTAATCTTCCTCTATGCTTCACTTTTGAATTTGATTTTGAAAGTGGTCTTAAGCCCCTTGTTGGCTTAAGCATGGAATTAAGGCTCTCATGCCTAATGGTTTTAACCTTCTCTTGAGGGTTTCTACTAACCAACAGCATGGAGCTTCTTTCATGCTTAAGGTGCCTGTGGCTGAGGCCATCTTTCCAATTAGAGGACTTTTCACATTGGACTTAACTGATTAAAGGACTAATTGGTAATGTAAAATGTGTAAACAAGAATTGAATCAAGTAAAACATGCCAAGATAAGCATGTTGCATGTGTGCATTGCATTGTGTTCAATCGGACGTTATATTGAACACAAGGTGAATTGGTCAATTTCATACTCAAAGTGATGAAAATGAGTCAATTCCCTTTGTTTCCATTGCCTTTGATCTTCCATGATAAGGTAGTGGTCCTAGAGTCTTGTTTGTCTTGCATTTATTGAAATGCGTGCAAGTTGGATCTTTGGCCATCATGCATTGCATGCTTGACTGATGGTTTTGGATCCAATAGTGCCTTTCCCTTGATGTTTTGAAATGATAAGGAGTGGCACAGTACATACATGCTCTAGGGAGACCCTCAATTTCCTCTGTTTTGTGCTCTGTTGCAGTTTGGTGTCACAGCACACCAGTGGCCGGCAGTGCCATGCTGATGGCCGACACCCTTGCATTGTTGGCTGGCAGATGGCCGACAGCAACTCCTTATGGGCGGCAGGCCACTGGTACACTCTCCAGCATTGGTTTGGTAAGTTTCAGCAGCAAGTTCTTGAAGACACCCTGCGAACAGAGCCTCTCAAGAGCAAACCGAAAAGTGTTTCGGGGCGGCAACCGAGAGCATGCATTCTTCATTACTCAAGGCAGAGCTGAGGCAGCCTAGCTTACATGTTTTGCATGCTTAGTTGGTTTTGTAACTTAATTAATTAATTTGTTAATTAGTTAATTGTTGTAATAATTAGTAAGTAGTTTGCTAGTTATTCAATTTGGTTTGTAATAATTAGTCTAATTAGTTTAATTAGATTAGTTGATTAGCTTAGCTTAGATTAACTTAGCTCTAATTCATTCGGACTCTCCTGCGAGAGGGCACATTGTTGTAATAAGGGTGCGGGTGCGTGCGTGTGTGTGTGTGTGTGTGTGTGTGTGTGTGTGCGTGTGCATGTGCATGTCTTCCAACGCCACGTCTTTCTCTCTTTTACTTAACCGCTTTTGATGCTTAGTTTTAGGGCACGTTTTGATTAGCATACCTTATGCTTGCATGTTTGCATAATTCATTTGTACTGCATGCACCGGCCTCGGCGCATCATTCAAACTGCATCGTATTCCAATACCTATTTGAATGCGTGTATCAAATAGTTGCATTCATATGCCATTTTAGATAGCCGAGCCTATTTAGTTATATTACTGCATGTGTTGCATTAGGCATCTTGTATAGTTAGGATCATGTATTGTTTTCTAACTAGCGTTTGTTTTAGCTCAGAGTACGCTGTAAGTGTTACACTTTAGCATACTTGCATGAGTGTGAGTGTTGCCATGATAGCATGCATGCCATGAGGCTATTTGCTTAAGTGCTTAACTGTTTGAATGCCTGTGGATGAAGGCTCGATTACTTGAATTGGAACAATTCGACGATTATGAGTTTTAAGCCCACTTGAAGTGGCAAAATCATGTTGTTTTAAGCCCACTTGAGGGTGGTAAATCCGCGCTTTAGCCTACTTGCGAGTAACACTTTCAAACCATTTTCAAAAGACAAACATAAGTTGTTTTGTTCAAACTTGAGCGATTGAGTCTATACTTGTATGCTGTGCGCATCACATAATAACGTTAGATTAACAACAGGAATAAGAACACATGAGGTTTATAAAACAACATATTATGGTAGTAGAGGCCGATCTTTGATCGGGCGAGCGGGGGTACTCATTTCAGGACCTTCCCCTCTCGTACCAAAGTTCCCGAACCGACGCAACTTTGGTGATGACGGACACGTGGCCTTTGGCACGAGTCAAGGTTTCCTAAATATTTCAAAAATAAAATATTTAGGTGGCGACTCTGTAATCTGGCAAAGCAGTCCATGTTTGGTGCTTTTTATTCAAAATCGATTTTCCAAAACGATTTGTCGGATTGGACTCTTTAGTGTTTGTCAGTCTCATATTGCACTTTGTGAGATTAGATTCAGAACCGTGACAGGAGTTCGAACTGTAGTAAGACAAATTTGCGCCTTCTCCGAAAGGGGGGCATGTGAAGAAAGTCGGGTCTACAAAGAGCATGCAGGTCGGGCCTTCACCAAGAAAACACACAGCCACTATAGCACTTGCTTATCTATCCTAATAGATGTACTTATCAAAAAATTAAATAAAATTGAATTTCATTAAGGCAGTGTCATCTTACTAAGTGAACAACCTCAACCTCATCATAGGGCACAATCAATGATAGAAACTATCAAATTGATAAGCTAACTTACAAGAAAAATGAAGCCCTTTTTCACTAAGTTTGTCCCATCTACTTCTTTTTATTCTCCTTTGATATTTGAACTTGCATTTAACAAGGAAAAAAAAAAAAACAAGTAACATGAAGTCCTTGATCTCAATAAACTTTCCATTCAATGATTTTCACATTGCTTTTTCAACGTGTCACCCACCATAATTATCATTGACTTCTGAGCATTACCTTGGATTATTGTATTGATTAATTCACATTTCACATTACTATCCTCACAGAAGATGAGGTCAAAAAAATAAATTTTTGAATCAATTTTTTAAAATCCAAAACTCAAAACCCATAACTTGTTTGGTTTAGGGTGTTCACAAACTCGATCTTGTTTGGTTTTCACAAATTGGCCAAATAATTGTTTACATTTAATAAATACATAAAATATTAAAATTTTATTAATTTTTAAACTAGGTTAATTTTTATTTATTTATTTCTTGTAAATTTTTCATTATTCAGTAATTTTATAAAAAGTTACATTTAAATATGAAACGTTTTAAATGTATGTAGATAAGTGGATATAAAACTAGAAAAAAGTGTTAAAATTTTTAAAAGGTTCATAAAAAATAAAAATATATGGAGTGAAACTTTGCTCTATAAATTAGATTACATGCATCTAAATAGTAAAAGGCTAGATACATGAAATAACTAAAAAAATTCAACTATAGTATTGCAAAAAAGTTTTGACTACATGACAAAAAAACAAAAGACCCAAAAAAACTCAAAAACTAGTTTTGAAAACTCATAACCAAACAAGTTTTGAATTTAATTTTCCAAAAACTACTTTCAAAACTCATAACCAATCAAATATTCAATTTTCAAAACCCAAAACTGATTTCAAAACTAAACCAAACGCAATGGAAATCATTTCAACTCTACAAATCAATATGAACTGATAGTAATGAAAATATAGTGAGTGCTATAAGTACGAGAAAATTATATACCTTTTCACACTACATAGACAAAAGGCTTTACAAAAAGAATGTGTTCTTTATGACAAAAAAGAAAAGAAAAAAAAAAAAAAAAAGAAGCGAGAGTTGAAGCTCACATCAAATGTGTTTAAAAAGGTTGTCACAACACAACTAGTGTGTGTTTTATAAAAAATGTGGTTGGGTATGTGTGTGTGCAAAGAGAGAGAGAGAGAGAGAGAGAGAGAGAGAGAGAGAAAGAGAGAGAGAGAGAATCATTACAAAATAGTTCCATCGATCTGTAATGGTCTTCTAAATCAAAGAAGCATACAAATAGCACCTTGAAAGAAAATCAAAAAACATAATCAAATCTTTGTTCAAATGGAAAGGGATTTGCTTTTTTCAAAGGGAATGGGATTGTTCAAAAATTGTCCAATAAAACTTCTTTAGCCATTGTAGCAAAATATATTATAATATTTCAACCAAAATTACAACAGTTTTGAACCTCGATCTTTTACCTCAGAAATCCTATGTAACTCCTTTAAGACCACGATCATGATCTATCGAATTGAATGAAATGATTTAAAGTAGAACTTTTTTTGCTATTAGACTAAAATATGACATAAAATTAAAAATTTTGTTTTATTTACAACCAAACAGGGTTAAGAAGTCAAACTTGTGAAACTATATAACATTTATTATTATCATATGTAGCGATCCTGATTTTGACCCGTCTCTTTGTGGTGTTCCGGGCTCAGGTTGGTATGGTTTTGAACGGTGTTACGTATCTTAGTTTTCCTTGTATTCTCCTTATTTTTGGTTATCGGGTTATAGTGGTGTGTTTGGAACAGGTAATGTCTCCAAACCTTTAGATGCGAATCCAACCCGAATTGTGCATTATACAGTTGTATCGGAAGTTAATTCTTTCATGTTTTGCCACTTCGCTAAGTATGTCGGGGGTCGAACTACCCGGTCAGCTTGCTGAAGCAAAAATGCAAAATGCATTCGAAGTTGCTTGTCCACTCGAGCGGCCGTTTATGCGCTCGAGCGGAGAATGATTGGTTCTAGAAGTTTGACCTGTCTGCAAAAGTACTGGGGAAGTGTATTTGACGCTCGAGCGGGGCTTTTCACACTCGAGCGGACCATGTTATATCAGTCCGTAAGGGGAGATTTCAGATCACTTTTTCAGTTCTCTCTCTCTCTAAAACTTTCCAAAATTTCCAGATCTAGAACTTCTCTCTTTAGAAGTCATCTTCTCTCTTTGATTTCTCCAAATCCGTTGGGAGTTAGACTGAAGTTCTTCATCAAAGCTGTGTAACTTCTCGAGGGCTTCATTGTGTGCGGTGGAGATCGAGTTTCGACATCGTAAATTTTGGAGTTTCATCTCTATTCTTCTTCAATACTTGAGGTAGGGATTTTTTTAGAGTTATATATATATATTTGCAAGATCTAGATGATTTTCCAAATCATCCTTCGATAGCTTTGAAAATTGATTGTTGATTCAAGAAGTTGAGTGATTTTGAAAGTGGGTTTGTCTCTTGTTCTTTTAAAATGATCGTATGGATTTTGATCTTCGTTGATTGAAGAAAAGATGATTTTGGAAAGTTTTCTTTCAAAAGATTTGAGTTGTACAGTTTTGGTGAGAAAACCTAGAAATTGGAGATTTTTAAAAGAGATTGGAAATCCATAAATGATATTGTTAGATTTATTTTGTGTGTCAAAATAAATAGATGTTTGGAAAATTTCTTATTTATATTTATATGAATGATAATTTCATGGAATATGAGAATTGTTGTTCATTTTGGAAATTATTGTTTAAAACGTTGAAATAGTCTTGAAATGACTAATTGTTGAGGATACTTGAGAAGAGGGAATTGTGTTATTCCTTGGATGATGAATTGGAATAAAAGTATTTATATTTATCTTGTGAAATTGCATTGAAATGAGAAATGAAAATTTTGATCACAATGGAAATATTATGTGGAAGAATTGGAAATAGAAGAATTGTTACATTGTATTGATTGTTGTTGCATTGACATATCAATTCATTTGATTACATTAAATTTTGAAAGTCGATTTGAAAACTTGCATTGAAAAAGGAATGTTGAGAAAACAAGTTTTCATCGAATGGTTTTGGGGTAAATACGTTGGTAAGTCTTGATAGGTGGTGAAGATGAAATTGAATAAGTTGGCTTGAGGATCCGGGTGAAAGAATGAAAACCCGTGCGGATAGGTATCGAGCCTTCCGGTTAATACCAGTAAAAATAACAATTTGGTAGTACTCATATAGTCTACTTGCAGACATTGACCTAGGGATTACCAGAGTTGTATTTACCGCCCCTTGAATTAAATTGTTAAGTTTTGAACAATGGGCATTTCATGGCATCATTGAGCATGATGGTTTTCAAAAGATGAAGATATGATTTATTTGCAAAAAGACATAGCATGGCATGTGCATTCATCTCTTGAGACTTGTATAAAATGTATATACTTTGTTAAGGATTTCCTACTGGGCTTTATGCTCACCCTACGAGATCTTTGTGCAGGAAAAGATGTGATGATTCCACCTAACTAAAGGCGAGGAAATATGCGTTGAGAGTACAAGGCTCTCATTTTGTTTTGCTGTAACTCTGTTTATAAGCCAAGAACTGTATTTGTGTGCGTTTGAATAACCATTTTGTGTAATCAGGCCTAAGCCTTAGAAACTTGTAAACCCTTGGGGGTATATATTTGTTTATGTTATTTTGATTTGAAGTGAATGTATTATCGCCGGAAGACTATTTGTATCATGTAATGCAAGTGTGGAGATTTATTTTCAGTTGTACTTTAAAGAACCATGGTTATCGTATTATCATTTGGGTATAAAAATTGGGGCGTTACATCATGAGACCTAAAAATCACTGAAGTTCTAAATTGACACCTTGACCTCGTGAACCAAGAACTTCTTAGTGAAACATTGACCCTTTGAATTTCCTAAAATTCGGTTCACTACTTGTCACCATGAAACATTATTTATCAAAAAGCAAATATATCAAATGTATCATACTCACTCAAGATTCTTCCAAATAGAGCAATCAAATCAAACAAAAGTAAAAGAACCAACAAAAGATCCAACAATCACCAAACACCTAATAACTAATAGACTTAAAATATTATAAATTTGTTCAAATATTTATGAGTAATCAAACAAATGAAATAAAGAAAAACATTTTGTGAGAAAAACAATTTATACATTTGATTATATGAAAAACCCAACAACTGATGACATATAGTAACAAAGATGTCAAAAATTGTGTATCTACAATACCCAAACAATTTTTGTAAGTAATATGAAATTACGTCATGTGTTGTTAAATTAACACAATAAATAACCCAAAATAAACATATTGTGTTAAACAAAAGTACCAATCAAAGCTACAATGTCAAGCAATTTTAAACCTATGTTTCAAATTTCCTTACCAAATGTAATCAAAAATTTGTTGTAGCTTATATAAATCCAATACATTTCTGGAGAAATTAAACAGAAGATTGTATAATTTTTTACTAGGAAACCATCAAACACTAAGAATAGTCCATACAAGAACTTGGTGTCTTCTTTTCATTCACATTCTACTGTCTGTAGTGTTTGGTTAAGACTCATATTTTTTTTCTTTAGTTATGACTCATATTTAGTTATGACATTTGTGGTCATAATTCACATATGACCCATACATACCATACATAAACCCATACAGACTCTAGTTTGGAATGAATCAAGAAATCAAAGACCCCAAAAACAGAAGAACAAGAATTTTTTAAAGGCAATACTTTGTTTCAAGTATCTTCATTCTCTTGTCGAAAAACCAATAAACAACAACAATTATTTAATATAATTTCCAAGAAAAAAAAAATAATACATTCAAAGTTAGAAGAACAGAGACTAATTTTAGTCCAAAAAAGCCTTCAAGTGTATTTACAAATTGAATAACAAAAAGAATCAATCAAGAATAGATTTAAAAAAAAAAAGAAAAAGAAGTCAACTCTGCAAATGCAATATGTTTAATTAGTAACGGCTTGACTAATAGGCCATTAAGACATTTGTCGAAGGCCTTAAGCATTGAAGTGGTCCCAAATATTTTTCTATTTTAATGCGCTATATAATTACTTTTCTCATTTACTATTAGTTTTTACCTTTTTCTAGTAACGGATAAAAATGCAAAGAGTTCTCGTGTTTACATATATATATATATATATATATATTTTAACTGCAAAATGATTAGAAAATTGACTTTCGCTTTTCTCTCTCTAACTTTCTCTATTATCCTGTTCAATTATAAAAGGTTCAACTTGTAAAAGCCTACTTGTCTAATTTCTCTCTATCTTCTTGCTGCAAGAGTAATAAACCATTAGAAAATCCAAATTTCACTTTTTTTTCTCTCTTTTGTAGATGCAAAAATAATTCAGGTAAAGAAACAAGCAACAACGAACAATCTAAAGATCTCAATATACAGTGATAGATACGGGAAAGTCTATTATGCAAACTAAGTTAAATATTATGAACTTATATGTATATTATATATATTGAGAGGGTGATTTATGATCCGGTGTTGGGCCGAGGTATCGACCGAGCAAGTTGAGAGCCCAGCAGTGCATTGGGCCGAGATGATCGACTGTTCACCCAGAGATGGGCTACCAGAACTTGGGCCGGGCAGAGTTTGGACCGAGTGTGTGCCGCCCCGGACCGTACGGAAGCTGCTCGGCCAGGAAGTGACCGGTCAGACCAGGATGCTCGGTCCGAGGATGGTCGAAACCAGACAGACCGAGAGACCGGCGCCCGGAAAGGCGCGGTCAGCCGAGGTAGTTGATTGACCGGCGAGAAGGCCAACCAAAGGAGGAGCCCGGGCTAGGCTTTGCCGAGATGCCGCCTAGCCCGGTCCTTCACGTGTTTGTCCGGCTAGGCGCATGGGTTTGAAGCATGACATGGCCGAGGTAGAACAGCTCGGCTGCCGAGCTCCAGCTGTGAAGTCAAGCAGTTGAGGTTAGGTGGTGAATGGCATGGTTTATGCTGACAGATGGGATAGCAGAGTCACGTGTCAGGAGATGACTGGGAGTGGATATGGGGTTCAGAAGGTATAAAAGCATGCCTGCGCCCCCCATACGCGAGACACGAACATATCTGTAAGGATTTCTTACACTCATACACTCTCTCCCTTCTCTCTATTCCCTCTAAGGTGTGTGCTAACTTGACCGTCGGAGGGTTTTTCCGGCCACACACCGCCGGGTAGCTCACCGTTATTTGCTTACAGGTGATCGGATATCGACGGAGCTCGGAAGAAAGGAATACGGGCACGCCGGAATATTTGCTCCCCGTACATATATCAAGCTTTAATTTTGACTGATTTCGGCTAATATCCATTACATTGGTTATCTGAAAAAAACAATGTGTATTAGATTAATAAAAAAACAAGTCACTAATCTTAAGCTCAAAAGAAAAGTTTTTCAAAATTAATTTGAATTTTTAAATTTATTTTATTTGAGTGTATTTCAAAAGGGTAACTTGGAGAGAAAAAAAAATATTGAAATTAAATTATAACCTTAAATAATTTAACAGAATATATTAAAAAATTATATTCACTTAAATAATTTTTTGAGTGAAAATAGAATTCCCCTACCAGCTTGAATGAGATTTGGGCCGCATTTACATCTAACACCCGAGCCGGCAAAAAAAAAAAAAAAAATATATATATATATATATATATGATTTTTTAAAAGAAAAACAAAAAACTTGAATCTCGGACGGGTCCTCAGTTGGCCCATGAGAAGTGGCCGGTGTGACCTTGTTTGGGCCAAATCTATGAGGTGAGATTTGGAACTTTGGTTTCGGCTCGCGATCTAACCCAACAAACAAACCTATTGGGCTTAGCTTGTGAGCGAGCTTGGCCACCATTTCGGCGAGTCGAGCAAACCTGATACCGACCTTTACTTGTTACTTGGAGCAGATAATAAGAACCTAAGCTAACGTGGGTTATATTTGGTTTGATTTTCAGAAATTTATTGTAAAATATAAAAAAAAATTTAGTGAAAAAATAAAAAAAATCATCATTTCTATATAATTTTATTTTTTGAGATGTCAGAGATAATTTTTAAAAATTTAAAATAATATTTTTTTTATACTAATTTTTATCAAACTAGTTTCTATTTTTTCAAGAAAGATTTTGATTTTTTTTTTTTTGAAACACAAACCAAACAAGGTCATCCCTTTTTTCTTTTATTTTCATTTTTGTTTTTGTGTTTATGAACTAAACCTTTTTAATAAATTATATTTGCACCCTTAAAATTTAGAGTAAATTGTTGAAAAATCCAAGATAAGGAGATTATAAAACATTAGGTCCCATGAATATTTTTTTTATTGGTGAGAGATTCATCATTTGTGAAATAATTTGGTAAGAAATCTTTTTGTTATTTTAAAAAGACATTTTATTTTTAATTTTACCCATAAATTTATATATTGCTTTTTTTTTTTATTTGTGACTGTCTGTTCAAATGTATATCTATCTATTCAAATCTTTTTATCTATTTGTTCAATTTTTTTAATCTATATGTTAATTTTTTTATCTGTTGAATTTTTATAACTTACTTTTTCTATCTGTTCAAATTCACACCATTTTGAAACTTTCTCTCTTTATTTGTTCCTCTTCAATTCTCTTCTCTCTCTGGATCTATTGAATTTTACCTCTTTCTCTCTCTCTATTGAATTTTTATATCTCTCTTTTCTCTCTCTTGAATTTAATCTGTTCAAATTTTATTATCTGTTTAAATTTTTGAACAAATCTGTCCAATTTTTTTAATCTATTGCAATCTGTTTCTTCTTCATCAACAACATTCATCATCATCATCATCATCATCATCATCATCAACAATAAATAAAAAAAATTAAAAAATGAGAACTCAACATGAATTTGATGTTATTACAGATCTGTTGGATCAGTGACTCATGGAAGAATGAGAGGAACAAGATCTGATAGATTTGTTCAATCTTCATATGAAAACCAAAAGCATAACATGTTTTTGGATCACCAAAATCAAAATCAAAATCATAATCTAGATCTAGTGCATGTGTTTGTGTGTGTATATTCGAGATCACAGATCAGTGAACCTAATCTAATCACTTTGACACCCTCTGATGTTTTCTCTAATTTCCTCTTCGGTTACAAGAGTGGTTCCGCGCCGTCTCCTCCGCCTACTACCACGGCGCCATTAGTGCCTTAATCAGAGGGGAGAGAGAAAGAAAGAGAGAGAGAGAGCAAAAATTCATTTTCGAATTTCCCTGTTTTCTCAGTAACCAAACACCAACACATACATATATATATATATATATATATATATCTATATATTCATACATTTCGCATTCATCCCCATAGATATGTTTCGATCTCACTGGTAGTGCTCGAAACCCTCGGATTTAAGGAGTAATGCCACCAAAACTCAGTACTGTGAGTTCGGTGGTGAGCTGCCCTGGATCGATAATGGAGGTCATCGCCGCCGTGTTGAAGAGAGAGAAAGAAAGAAAGGTGTGGATCTGCAATCTAGAGAATCAGTTGAGACCCATTGACCCACAGCGAGGTCTGGTGGAGGAACCGAAATCGCTCTGTGCAGATTTGGAAGGAGAGAGGGCGCGGGTGGCAACAGTGGTGGTCGAGAGGAGAGAGAGAGTATGACTGTGAGTGTTGTTAGGATTTAGACTATGCAAAAATGCTTTAGAGCTCTAATATAAGAGCTCTAATAGCTCTAATGGGAAGGTGAGACTCACCCTAATGTAATGTTTGTGTCTTGTTTTGTTTTGTTTTGTTTTTTTTTTTTTACTTTGACACATCACTAGAGCTCAAATTAGAGCTCTAGATTTAGAGCTCTCTAGCATTTTTTTTAAGTTTTTTTAGTTGTAGGATATTATTGAAGAATTTTTTTTTTTATGTTTGGGAAGATAGTTGGTTTTTTTGTTGTTGAATGTGATGTTTGTGAGAGAAAAAGTGAAATGATTATGGGGTTTGATGAGATATTTTGTTTGGATTTGTTTCTTTTTTGGTTTTGTAACCAATTTGTCTTTTAGTGGAAAAAAAAAAACCCCAAAAAATTTGTTCCCAAACAGCGCCTATATATAAGAAAGGGTAGTTTGATCATTTTATTTAAGTCTGTTATTATGAATAAAGAAAGAGTGCTGCTATTAGCACCTGTCCAAATTCTTTGGACTCCCCATTTTATAATTTTTTTTATTACAATTATACCCTAAAGTAAAATTATATTAAAAGACATTATGAAATGGAACACCCACCTATCAATAATAACTAATACTCTATAATATTGGACACCCACCCACACCCCCACCCCCACCCCAACCTCCAACTCCTACTATACGTATTTCATGTTTGTAAACCCTAAACCTATTACTTTTCATAACCAATTAACATAAACCCTAAATCTATTATTTTTCATAATCATCTTAAATCCTGAATGTGTCAACTTCATCACCATTATCAACGCCATTGAACTTGAAAGTTTTGCTTCAAGTATAGCGTATACTTCATCACTTATTTCACAGTGTAGAGCAATGGAGGACGAGGACAACATTCTTGGTCGTTTATCTGTCTTGTATTAACATTCTCGGTCGTTTTCGGTCGTTTTCGGTCGTTCTTGTTTCGTTCAAGCTGTTCAGTACTGGTTTGCTGACTGTTACAATTATGTTCGGTAACACAGTACTGAACATAATCCTTTCGTTCAATACATAAGTTCCGAACATTAATGCAGATAGTCAGTTATGTAATTTTCTTTGTTAAACTAACTTAGAATGGAAAAGAATGAATTGGAATGGATTTAAGTTATCTATTTTGAATGGATTTAATTCATGTTATTTTACGTTGTGAATTAGAATGGATTCAAGTTACACAGTGATGAACAAATTTTGTTCAGACATACAACACTGACAGGATCATTATTGTTCGACAAAACAGTTCTGAACAAAATACATTTTTTCGGCTACACAGTGGTGAACAAATTGGGTGAGTGTGCTTTTCATTGTGAAAATATAGAGATTAGTTTTCTATTCTGAAAATATTATGGAAATATTATGGAGATTAGTTTTCCATATATATATATATATATATATTGTTTTCTATTCCTACAATTCGCATCGATCTTCACTTTCTCATCTGAATTTCCCAATCAATGGCAAATTCCAAAGAGACCCACGTCGTCGAAATCCTAATCGACGAAGAACACCAACCTCACAAGTAAATGCATTGTGTTTTCAGGAACCACTTTTTAGATGTGGTTAATGTCGGAGAGAGAAGAGAGAGAAAAAACTAGGGTTTTGAAGGGGTTTTGAGAGAGAGAGTGAGAGAGAGAGAGAGAGAGAGAAAAGAGAGAGAAGAGAGAGAAAAATCTTCACTTTCTCATATAAACAAAAGGGGTTTTGAGAGAGTAAGAGAAAAGAGAGAGAAGAGACATCACTGATGAGGAGAGAGAGAGAGAGAAGAGAGGGAATTGGAATGGATTCAGGTGGGTGTGCACTTCATTGTGAATATGGGTAGATTTGGTAATAAGTGGGGTGTCTAAAAAAATATTATTAAAATTTAGGGTTTAGGGTTGGGGTCCAAAGAAATAGGGGGTCCAAAGAATTTTAGTAAGTGCTAATAGCAGCACTCTAAAGAAAATAAGCGTCGGGACTGTTTGATAGAAAAAAATCTAATCTTGTATTTTTGAACTGAGCGCCCTAAAATTTACCAATAATACATTTCTTCTTTAGGTTTTAAAAATATATCTCCCCCTTAAGTTTGAAATCATATTATAATTTCTCTAATCTTCTAGTCCATCGTCAAGTTAGTTAGGGATTAGAGTGTTTATAACTTTTTTCTTTTCTCTTGTTAGTTTTGAAAATCATATAAATTATTTTTAAAATTTTAAATTATGTCCTTCTGTGCTCATAATGTTTTAGATGAAAAGTAAGATAAATTAGACCTTTATAGCTCTAGTTGCAAGGCAAATTATGAGATAGAGTTCAATTTTGAATTCATACACGAAGGCTTGCATGTTCTTATTTCAAAATTGAATTTACATTTTTAAGAACACTTGATGAACTAGAATAAAGCTTGAATATGAACTTGAAAAAATACTTCAATTTAATTTTTTTGATAAATTAAATTGAGTAGGACAGTGAGATTTTTATCTCTCCCTCTACTCACAATATGGTAAAAGAACTGTACAAGTGCTTCATTAGCTTTCCTTAGTCGGCTTGGCCTTCATAATTGATAATTTTACAGTGGTGATTTGTTTCTTTGTGATGATTTGTGATGGGTTAAAGGCAAGGGAGGAAATAATAGCAATAGGAAAGGAGACGGGGTGGCGGTTAAAGGATAGGAAGGCGGTGGCAACTAATTGTGAGCTGAATGCATGGTGTGTGTGTTAATTTCTAACTACATTGCTAAACAGGTACTCAGCTGGAGAACACCGGCAGAATAGATGACGCCCGAACGACCTGTCACAGAAGATAAGACTCCGACGGTGGTTCGACCACTCGGGGGCACTCCGACGATCAAGTCAGTACTCAATTATCTCTTAAAGATAGCAAACAGTGCTTTAACTCACTAGCCAGAATATAAAAAGCGTACCTTAGACCTACAAGGGTGCCTTACTTTTATAGCCTGCACTAACTTGATCCCTGTAGAAGCCTAGTTTCAATGGACTCTAACTCAATGCTTATCCTGGACTCTCAAACCGGTAGAGATAAACTCCCTAAGAGCTTTATCCTTATCCGGGCTGAGGTCCTCCCCCATCTAGGATTCTTATAGCTTATCTGCTCACATCGAATTCTGGTATCTCTACAGCTAACCTCGGCCCAGCCGAGATTATCTCGCCACCAAGACCAGAACACGTGGCACATCGGCTGGCGCTTCGGTGCCACCTTGGCCACGTGTTGTTATTCACAAAAATATGCCCCCATAGCTGCTCCCTAGGTTCTATTACCTCGGCATCTTGAGGTGATGGAACCTATATCTTTTGTCCACATAGCACGTTGGCTAAACCTGCTCTATCTTTCATTTTCGAGGCCATCATTCGTCGGCTTCATAAGACCAAGACTTGTAGTCTGTTGTGTCAATGCCTTAGAACCAAGAACCAAGTTTTTCAAGTTCTTTAGCCGAGATCATCCCCATAGCCGAGGTCTCTGCTTCATTAAATCAAAAACTCCAATAGTTCTACATGCGTATGAGCTGTCACGCATGACTTCTCAACCGTTTTGTTGCGCGTCTTTTCCTTATTGATTCGTACCTGACACGCGCCATCAGGTCGTGTCGTTTCTGCGTGCGCTGCCTGACAGACACGTCATCCTAGGCACACTAATTGTGATTTTGCCACCTTTTCATGTTTTAATCAAAAACACCTCTCTCTCTCTCTCTCTCCGTCTTTTCACCTTTGCATCTTCATTTTCTCCCAAGCTTTCTCTCTCTAAAGTTTCTTGTCTCCAAATCGCCATTGTTTCAAGTTCTCAAGCTCTGCAACTTGCTCCGTTCATCCCTTTCAGTGAAGCATTCACCGCTTCGCTCCATTCACCATCGTCGTCTGACTTCGGCGAACCTCATGCCGGTGCCATTTTCTTTGGTAAGTCACTGTTCCCCTCATTTCAGTTTTTAACTTACTTCGAACTTTGTTACGTTTTGCACACTGCTATTGCGAATCTATTCACGTTCTTGAATATATTTGTTTGTGTTTTGAATTCCATCACTTTGAGTACCAGACATGCTTTGTTTGGGATTTTTAGTTGTTCAATCTACTTTTGATTCATGGCCCCTATGCACACATATGCACTGTTTCACATGTCTCGATGTTTTTGATAATTTATCACTGTTCTTGATTTTTAATCTGTGTTCTTGAATTTCTGCTACCTTCTTGAGTCTGAATCATACTCTGTGCCCTGTTTTCTTGTTGCATTTTCCAAATTCCTGCCTTCAATTCTTGTTTCCATAGTCTTAGGCTTGAGATTTGCCCTAGAACTCTTATTCTCGGGAAAAATTGAAACGAATTCCTCCTAGATGTTCAAAAACTCTCACCCCAGTACCTGTTTAGGTTGTAGCTGAGGTCTCCAAAACCCACACAAACCTCTTTTTTCTGAATTCTCACACCTTGTCCCTGTAGCCGACGTCATGGGTATGTTTAGGGGGAGTGTAGATACCCCAGAGAAGCTTGAATACTTTAGGCAAAAGTTCTCCTTCCCTGCTGACGTTCATCTTAGGTTGGCTGGAGAGGAGGACTCCATCATGCCCACAGACAATTCCACGCCCTTCATAGTGGTAGCTTTTATCGAGTGCAGACTTAGGTTCTCTCTTGACATCCTCTTCCGCCAAGTCCTTCATTATTACAAATTAAACCCAATGCAGCTAGCCATTAACTCATACAGAGTCATCAACGGTATAATTGCCCTAGCTAGCCGAGAGAATGCTAGGATCACTCTAGCCGACATCCAATACTGCTATACCATGTGTGGCCTTACATCAGAAAAAGGCTACATCTATTACCTTAAGCCGAGGTCAACCGAATACAAGCTTATTATCGACCTCCTAGACTCCAACAAAGGTGCTGGAGATGATTATTTCATCGTCTCGGGCAACTGGGAGTTCCCACCAGATGATGACCTCCGTCTCTACCCTTTGAGCCGATCAGTCTTTAAAGAGGGTAATGGTAAGAACAAAGTGTCACTTTACTTGCTTTCAAGTCTTTTATTACTTTGATACTTTTGTATGTTCTAATGTCTGTTTTTTACTTGCAGTTATTCCTCAGCCACTGAAAGACTTCTGTAAAACCTTCTATCCTAGCAAAGATTTCAGGAAGCCGCTGGACTTGCCTGTTAATTAGCGCAAGGCTCCTCTGTTGCTGAACTACATCCTAACTTACAAATCCATCCTTCTCGATGTCCCTAAGAAGAGCAAGTCTCCACCTTCTACGACAACTCCCCCAACTACTTCATTGCCAAGGCCTAATCAAGCCTCAACATCTGACCCAGCAGAGCAGCAATCAACATTTGCTTCGCAACCAATTCCTCCAGCCCAGTGTCAACATCGACGTTAAGCTCCACTGCTCGCCCCCGCAGGCAGAACTTATAGCCGAAAATGCCGAAATGCTGAGGCGTCGGCTTACGATCCAACCAACCCTCCAATTGCACTTCTAGCGATCCACTTTGGCACTAGAGTCACTGTCGCTATCGCCACTGACGAGATAGGGAGCAAAAAGGCCGTTGTCAAAGACCTTTCAGCCAACATCTCCAATGTTGTCACAGTCTAATCTTCACCATTTCAGTCCTAGCCCAAACCAAAGCAAAAAAAGGTAAAGAGGGCTAAGGCAAAAGCCTCTTTTACCCAGGTTGAGTC
Source organism: Camellia sinensis (assembly GCF_055761805.1). NCBI lineage: Eukaryota > Viridiplantae > Streptophyta > Magnoliopsida > Ericales > Theaceae > Camellia > Camellia sinensis. The sequence continues at coordinate 163,576,694 of NC_138964.1, forward strand.
TGAAGACACCGTTTTAATCTTGAAACTTGCCGAGGTTAAGAAAACAAGCTCTGTCGTCGAGAAGAGGCTAGCAAAGGCTGACCTTTCTGAAACCACAAAGTCAAAGAAGCCGAGGTCAGACTTTGCAGCCACCTCAGGTTCACTTGAAGCTGATAACCCTTGGGCCCCATCTATCATGATTGCGGACAAGCCAGTCAGAGCAGGCAATAGTGCTTTTGATATCGAGGTCAGCGTTGCCCTCTCTACTGCTTTGCTCCTCTCCAATGACCTCAATCGTATGGCCGAGGTCAGCGAATACAAAAATTTCGCTCTGATGGTGCAACACTTAGTACTGGTAAACTCCTACACTTGGTACCCTTCATTCTCTGTTTTCATACTTAAAGAATTTACTCACTTTGCTCTTTGCATTTCTTCTAGGCGATCCAGTACGCCCACTCCTTTGCGATGCAAGCAGAAGAAATGAAGAAGGAGCTGGTCCACAAGACTAAGGAGGCTGCTAGTTTGCTCAAATCTTTAAATAACGCCGAGGCCAAGATAAAAGTCCTTATAGATCAGGCCAAGGCTGCCAAACAAGCCCAAGACGAGGTCGATGAGAAGGCAGGTGCTGCAGAGGCTATTGCTGAGGTTCTCAAAGTTGAGAAAAAAGAGGCCGAAGCAAAAACTGCTGAAGCCCAAGTCGAGCTCCGAGTTGCCTTGGCCACAAAAGACACTGAGATCAAAACGGCGGACGAGAAGGCCTATGCTGAGGGGGCAACCGACGTCCGTGAGGAATACAAGAAACAAGTCAGACAGACATGCAACAAGGGTTACACCCTTAGTTGGATGGCTGCTCTGAAAGAGTTGGTTGTCCCCGAGGACTGTTCTCTCAAAGATGAAGGCCGACTTACGCTGCCATTCCCTCCTACTTCAAACTAATCTGAGGCTAAGGCTGGGGGGAAAGAAGAAGAAGAAAAAGAAGAAGAAGACGAAGACGAAGACGAAGACGAAGACGAAGACGCCAAGGTGGCAGCTGATATTGAAGTTTCTGCTAGGGCCAAATCCCCAACTCTGAATGAGTAAGTCCTAGACTTGACTCAAGATGAGAAGGACGAAGTCTCAAAAGGTGCCTCTTCCAAGAAGACTACATCCGAGGTGTCTATCGCCGAAAAGAGCCTTGATCAGACTTTACAAGAGATCGACGCTGAGCTCGAGGCTGAGAAGGCTGCTAAGAAGATTTCCCAGATGTCTTATGGGGCCGAGACACAGCCTACCACCGACGCCAAGTAGTCTGACTATAAGCTTTTTCTTTGTACTTAGTACTTTTTACATTCTGAATAATGTTTTAGTTTTCATATTTGGCCGATGTGCCGCTTTTGTAATTTGAACAAGTAATCCTTCTGTAGGTCGAAGTGTCATTTTTCTTCTTTTGAATGTAAGTATAACTTCTCCTTTCAAGTGTTTGTATGTTTGTATGCTTCACTGTTTCTATACTTAGAATATTTTGCATGTCTTTAGTTTTATTCTTTTAGCTGTAAAGTCTCATCGGGTTGAAATACCTCGGACATAACTTCCCATTTGTTCATCTTGGCCTTATCTTGCAACTTGAGAACATTTGTAAAAATATTTTCGCAAGTGTTGTCTAACTCTTGCCGCTTTACTTAATGTCTTCTATCAAGACTTCAGTCTTCCATATTTTCCAAGTTTGGTAATCTCGGCAAGTTTGTATGTACTTCTTTTAAATTTACCTCGGCTTGACTTTAACTTGTAAATTTTGCTAAAAGTTTCAACAAGTACTAAGCCAACTCTAGCTTGTAAATTTTTCTATAAAAATTTCAACAAGTCCCAAAGCACTTTGAACTCATCATTCTCCAACTCTCTGCCCTTTAATGCGAACTTAAGTTTCACTTAGGTTCTCATTAAGCATGTGGCTGTGACCTTGTTGCCGAAGTTTAGATTCAAACAGAGACTAGCCGAGGTTCTCAACCTTGGTTACTCTGTCAATTTTACTCAAATTCACTTAGTTCCAATCTGAGTTTGACTATGCCAACTTAGTTCAACTTCATTATATGCAAGTATAATTTAACTCTGCCATATAATGAGTGAGTTACTCATCATGTTTCATTTAGGAATATCACCAACTTTGTTCAACTCTATTATATGCAAGTATAATTCAACTCTGCCATATAGTAAGTCTAAGTTATTAGTCATGTTTCAATCAGAAACATCGCCAACTTAGTTCAACTCTATTATATGCAAGTATAATTCAACTTTGACATATAATAAGTCAAAGTTATTCGTCATGTTTTACTTAGAAACACCGCCAACTTAGTTCAACTCTATTATATGCAAGTATAATTCAACTCTGCTATACAATAAGTCTAAGTCATTCGTCATGTTTCACTTAGAAACATCGCCAAGGGACTGGTTAGTCGTTTTACACAAGTTTGAAAAAAATGGAGCGAAAACTTTATTATTACTTCGGCTAATAACAAAAAACTTTAATTAAAAAACTAAAAACCTAATAATAAAAAAACTTCAAGTTGCAAGTATTCCAAGGTCTTGGCAACTCTTTGCCTTCGCTGTCTTCAAGCCTGTATGCTCAATTGCCGGCGACTGAGATGATTCTATAAGGTCTATCCCAATTTGGGCCAAGCTTTCCTTCTTTGGGATCCTTCTTGTTGCCGACGACTTTTCTTAGGACGAGATTCCTAACTTGAAACTCTCGTGGGTTGACCTTCTTATTGTAAACCCTAGCAAGCTACTGCTGGTATACCCCTAGCCAAATGGATGCTTTCTCCCTTCTTTCCTCCAATAGGTCTAGATCTGGGGCCAAAAATGCCTCATTAGTCTCATTCTCCACTCACTAGGTTCTGATCCCTGGGATGCCGACTTCCAATAAGATTACTGCCTCTGTAGCCATAAGCTATGGCATATGAGGATTCCCCAGTTGATCTTCTCTACGTAGTCCGATATGCCTAAAGTACATTGGGCAACTCTTCCACCCACTTCCCTTTTGCTGCTTCTAGTCTTTTCTTAATCCCATCCAAGATAGTTTTGTTGGATGCTTCAGCTTGACCATTGCTTTGAGGGAAGCTTGGAGTGGAGTAATAGTTCTTGATTTTGTATTTTGCACATAAGCCCTTAATTAGCTTACTGTTAAACTGCATACCATTGTCTGCTATTATTGCCCTTAGGATCCCAAACCTGGTGATAATGTTCTTCCATATGAAGTTCTTTACATCAATGTCCCGAATCTTTGCAAGGGGTTCAACTTCTACCCACTTGGTGAAGTAATCTGTTGCCACTAGCAGGAACTTCCTTTGCCCAGTTGCTTGAGGTAGTTGTCCAACAAGATCCATGCCCCACTGGGCAAATGGCCAAGGGCTGGACACTGGGTTTAAATCTGCTGTTGGTTGATATATCAAAGGTGCAAACCTCTAACACTTCTCACACTTTCTGACATAAGCTTCATCATCTTTCTGTATATAGGGCCACCAGTACCCCTGAGTAATGGCCCTGTGAACAAGTGACCTACCCCCTGCGTGGCTTCCGCGTACTCCTTCTGTATTTCATACAGGAAGTTTTCAACTTGTAAAGGATGTACACATCTCAAAAGGGGACCAGTAAAAGATCTTTTGTAGAGATGTCGTTCTGCTGTCAGTTTGAACCTTGCTGACTTCAGTCTTGTTTTGTGTGCTTCTTTGTGATCATCTGGTAACTTCTCATCTCTAAGGAACACTACTATCGTATCCATCCAACTTGGTCCTATCCCCACACATATTGCTTCATACTCTGTGTTCAGTGGTTCTATGCTTGGGCTTAACAAATAGTCAGCCATTATTGTCCTTGGCTCTCTTGATTTCATTGCACTAGCCAGGTTTTCTAAGGCATCAACATGGCTATTATCATCTCGGCTAACTTGTTGTAGTCGGCAATCCTGGAATAAGGCTACCAGTCTGACAACCTCTTTTACATAGGCCATCATTCTTTCATCTCGGGGTGCGTATTCGTCTGTTGCCTGGTTGATGATAAGCTGAGAGTCACTGAAGACCATCACCTTGTCAGCTTCTATTGCTGCTGCCAACTTCAATCCTGCGATCAGTGCTTCATATTCTGCTTCATTGTTTGAGGCTTTAAACCCCAAACGAATAGATTGTTCCAGTATCCACCCATCTGGTGATACTAGCATTACTCCTGCCCTCGCTCCTTGACGATTTGAACTCCTATTAACAAATAGGGGAAAGGAGTTGCCGATGTAAATATCGCAGGGCCTGAGTTTCTCTTCTTTCTTCTGTTATGCTATCCCCAGTTGGGTTTCTTTTTGTTCTCCTGGCCGTCCTAAATTGTGACTCAACGGAGCCCGATGTGGAATGGCCCCATGTGTGAACTCAACCACGAAGTCGGCCAAAACCTGACCTTTGATTGCTGTATTGGGTCTGAATTCCAGGTCATATTGGCCCAACACCACTGCCCATCTGGCTATCTTGTCTGTCAGATCTCCTTACTGCAATAGGTACTTCAAAGGATGCTCAGTTAATACCACAATCTTGTGGGCTTGAAAGTAATGATTTAGCTTCTTGGAAGCCATCACCAAGGCCAGTATCAGTTTCTCTAAGGGTAAGTACCTGGTCTCTGCATCTGCTAGGGTTTTACTCACATAGTAAACTGCTTTTTGTTCTCCCTCTTCTTCTCTGATTACTACTGCACTCACTGCATGCCTTGAAAGCGCCAAGTATAAGAACAACTCCTCTCCAGGTACTGGATTTGAGAAAACTGGAGCTGTGGTCAAGTATTTTTTCAAGTCGGCCAAGGCGACTTCGCACTTTTCTGTCCATAAGAAGTTTGTGGCTTTCTTCACTAAACTAAAGAAAGATTTGCATTTGTCAGAACTTCTGCTTATGAACCTATTCAGGGCTGCAGCCCTTCCAGTCAACATCTGCACTTGTTTTGCCGATGCTGGGCTCTTTAAGTCCAAGATGGCCTTGATCTGATCTGGGCTTGCCTTAATACCCTTTTTGGTAACCAAGTATCCCAGGAACTTTCCTGACCCAACTCCAAATGCGCACTTTGACGCATTGAGTTGGAGCCGAAATGTCCTTAGGATATCAAAGACTGTTTTCAGGTTGGCCAAATGATCCTTAGGTTCCTTGGTCTTCACGACCATATGATCAATGTATACCTCCACTATTTTGCCTATTAGATGTCTGAACATCTTAGTCATCAATCTCTGGTAAGTTGCTCCTGCATTTTTCAACCCGAAAGGCATCACTCTGTAGCAACATAGCCCTTTTAGGGTGATAAATACAGTCTTCTCTTCATCTGGGGGGTACATGGCTATCTGATGGTAACCCTTGTGAGCGTTCAGGAAGCTCATCATCCCATGTCCTGAGGTGGCATCCACCAATTGGTCAATTTTGGGGAGTGAGAAACTGTCTTTGGGATAAGCCTTGTTTAGGCTGGTGAAGTCCACATAGACTCTCCACTTCCCATTCTTCTTCTTCACAACAACTGTGTTTGATAACCATGTTGGGTAGTTTACCTCTCGAATGGCTTTAGCCTCCAGAAGTTTATCCATCTCTTCTTCTATTGCCTCAACATGCATCAACGTAGGCCTCCTTGCTCGTTGGATGACAGGTTTGGCCGACCTGTCATATTCAGTCTATGTCAAGTGACCTCGGGGTCAATGCCAGGCATCTCGTATGGTGTCCAGGCAAACACCTCAATGTTTGCTCTGAAGAATGCCTCTAATTCTTTTTCCACTTCCTCGGCCAAGCCTGAGCCGAGAAGGAAGAAACACTCTTCATCCATTTGCTGGACTAAGATCTTCTTTAGCGCTTCCTCACTTTTCTCGGCTGGTTCTTTGCCGACGTCCTCAAGGACCTCCATGTCCTCATTCTCAATTTCTACTGTTTCTGCTTCTCGTATGTTGTAGGTGGATTTCATTGCTGCCATGAAGCAATTCTTTTCTTGCACCTGATCTCCTCTGACCTCCTTAATTCCATGTTCTGTTGGGAACCGCAACAGCTGGTGCAGTGTTGAGGGAACAGCCCCCATTGCATGCAGCCATGGCCTTCTCAGGATAACATTGTAAGAGGGGGTGTCAATTATTGTGAACTCCATATTTACCTTCTTGGTGCCAGCCTGCACCTCCAAACTTATTGCTCCTAGGGCCCACAGCAGCATTCCGTTGAACCCAACCATTGAACCATTGGATTGTTCCAGATCATCTTCGTGAAGGCCAAGCTCCTTGTAACACCTGACATACATGATGTCACAAGAGTTGCCCTAGTCGATTAGAATGCGCTTTACCTGGCACTCTCCAATCTTGAGGGATATTACCAAGGCATCGTTGTGTGGATGTTGCACCATCTCTAGGTCGTCTTCAATAAAGGACACCATTGGTCCCTGGCACTCGTCTGCCCTAGGTCTCTTCTGTTGGACCTGATACACATGCTGTAAGTGTCTCACTGTAGACACCCCATTTTTGACCGTCCTCAAGACTTGGACGTCACCGTTTGAACACTCGGTGATCATCCATGTATGTGTTCGTTTAGAGTTCCCGGAGGTCTCGGCTCGCGTGCCTTGCCTCAGGATCTCCGAACTCAACCGTTTAGTGTCTGGTTTTGCACCAAACACTTGCATCTTGCCTTTGAGAGGCAGGGAATGCCTTATGAGGCATCCCCACACACCACCGGCAGTGGCTGGAGGCCACCGGCTGGTATTTTTCTTCCATCAGCACCTTTGTTTGCCGGTCGGCACACTTTATTGCCGGTCGGCATAGTTTGTTGCCGGTCGGCACTGTTTTTTGTCGAAATGACATTTTTGGGCAGCCGACCACTGTTCATCCACTTTATGGAGATATTTTGTGCCAGCTGTGATAGCTGGCACCAACTCTTCCCCCCTCCATACACGTGTATGGAGGGATCTCCCTCTAAGCAAGCTTGTTGAATAAGCTTTGCAAGAGGGAGTCTTATAAGAGGGGGGTCTTCCTCTTTGATCTAGGTTAGCTTCTTGCAACCAAAAACCAGACCTTTGAGATATAGATACATATTATCTCTATACCTCCCCCTCTCTCCTCCTTTGTGTGTGTTTCTTAGCTCAAAAGGTGGTTTTTACCTTACTTTTGCACCATTACACACACCATTACACCTTACTCCGAGATTGAGGGACTTGGGGGGTTGTTTCTTGAGTTTTTGGACTGGTTTTGATCCAAAGAAGGTGGCTAGACCATTTGTTCTTCAAAGGTTCTTCAAGGGTGAGCATTTTGATTTATATTCCCCAAACTTGCAATAGTTTTTTACCTATCTAGCTTGCTGTTTTAGCTCTTGTGTATAACATAAAAAGGGCTTGTATTTTCCTGCTCTAGCACTTTCATTAAGGTCATTTTGTGGTTTGGGTGCAAACTCCCCCTTCCAAGCCTTGTTTGATCCATTTTGGTGCCTCTTTCATAAGGTTTTGTCCACTTCAGTGTTTTGGTCCTTTGACCACTGAAAATCAGTGTATTTTAGTGTCAAAAAGAGATGGTTTGAAGTCTTGCATAGGGGAGGGACACCCCTCTCCCTTCATGGTTTGTTTCCATGCTTTTTGGGCCCAAAAAGGTAGCATGTGTGCTTGATGATCCTTGGCCTCATTTCAGAATTTTTTTAGGTATTTTAGGTCATATGTAACCTCTGTTTTTGGTCGGATTTGTGCCTCCTTGTATGCTTGTAATACTTGTTTTGTATTGCTCCATTTTGCTTAGAAGTATATCTCATGATTAGGCCATGATTCTTGTGTATGTTGGCTTAGTTCCATGAAGCTTTTAGTATTGTTTTTCCATGCTTAAAGTTTGTTGGTTATCCATTTGATCATGCTTGACATGTTTGTTAGGGTTGCTTTGTATTTTGGCTTGAAAGCTTTGAGCATGTTGACTTCTAGCATGCATGTTTGTGATCACCCTCATGATTCTAACATCACCAAGGACCACATTTTAGCCCAAGAATCATGTTTGTATGTGTGAATGCATAACCTCTTTCATGCCTTGAGGGGGTGTCCTCTTATGCCTAGGAGTGAGCCTTAGTGCATTTGTTTCATGGGAGGTACTTTAGCTGTCATATTAGGAGGTTTTGGGGTCCCATTTTGCATGTAAAAATTCTGTTTTTACTTGTTTTAATCATGCCATGAGTAGTCATGTCGATGAAAGTGAAATGTTTCCCTTTTGTGCCTTAACCATAGGACTTTTGGCTTGCATGTTGGCATGAACATTAGCCCATCTATCGGACACTTTTGGCCATTGTTTTGAGGAGGGTGAGGGTCTGCCTCCTTGCCATTTTAAGCCATCTTTGCATGATTGCTTCATGATTGATGCATGGTTGCTTCATATGTTGTTGTAGCATGATAATTCTATTGCTCAAAGTGTCCGTGTTTACATCACATTTGTGTCTTGTATGTCTAATATTGCATGCTTGCCATACTAGTTGCATGATTCTTGGCATACCTTGCACATTGATATCATGTTGCATTTTGAGCCATGTTTTGCATAACATGCATTGCATTACTTGGTTTGGGGTGTCAAACCAAGTGTGAGAGTTGAGGGGCGTTCATACCACAAGTGATGTAACGCGTCTTAACTTTCGGTCCCCGAGGCCTTTGACTTCGCCATGATAAGGTTTCGGAGTTCATTGTGTTTGTTGCATACATCCTTACATTAAATGGCAAATTTGATCCCTTGAGTCATCATGCACCATTGATGGCTCAAAGATTGAAGGTCATGCTTCTTTGAGTTCAAAACATGATAGGAAGTATGACCATGCTTACATGTGTCCAAAAACTCCATGCCATGCACTGTCTGTTCTCTGTTTGCTGTCAAATTGTCTTCTGCAGGAAGTTTCTGCTGACCGGCAGAATTTAGTGCCGACCGGCACTATCTGGAGTGCCGAGGAATCCAACAAATGCCGATGGGAATTGTGAAGTGCCGGTGGTAATTCTGTCCGGCCGGTGGTGCTCTGCAGGATGCAAGGAACTTGCTCCAGTACTTTGGCAATTTTCAGAAAGACAAGGCAGTACAAACAGAGGCGGCAGGAGTACAGTACGGGTTTTTCGGGCGAGACGGATTCGAGCATGCACCATTCGCGCATCCCGAGGCAGAGGCTGCGGCTGCCCTCTTCTTTTCTTTGCCATCTTTTCTTTTAAATTAAATTAGAAATCTTGTAATAATTTTATTCGTTTATTATTTTGGGACTGTAATATTTATTTGATCCCTCCGAGTGAGGGTAAAGATGTAATAAGTGTGTGTGGGTGGTGTGTATGTCTTCCAATCCCCATTTCTTTCTTCCCTTTTATTTACCTGCTTATGATGGTAGATTAGGGCATTTTTTGAAATTAGCATACCTTATGCCATGCATGCGTGCATCCATGCATTTGTATTGCATACATTAGGCTCGGTACATCACGCTAACCGCATTTGTATTTCAAATTCCAAACTGAATATGTGATAGTTGTGCATTTCTCACATACCATGTTTAGGATAGCCAAGCCTATTCTAACAAACACTTTGTATGCGATACATTAGGCACTTAACATGGACTTGGATCATGCATGTTTGCTAACAAGTTCTTTGTTTTGGCACGGAGTACGATGTAAGTATTTCCGCTTTAGCATATCGCATGAGTGTGAATGTTGCCATGTCAGCATGCTTAACATGTGGCTAGATGCTTATGTGTTAAAATGTTTTGAATGCCTGTGGGTGAAGGTTGGATTGTTTGAGTTGGAAAAAACTCATTGAAATCCGTGTTTTTAGCCTACTTGCGAGTAGCAAATTTCAAAGCATTTTCAAAACAAACGGATATGCAATGATTCTTTCCAAATTAGGCAATCTAGTCTATACTTGTTTGCTGCGCGCATAACATAGTAATTCTAGGCTAATAATTGGTTTAAGAACACATAGCGTTTTCAAAATTGGATATCACGGTTAGTAGAGGCCGGTCTTCGGTCCGGGCGAAAGGGGGTGCTCATAGCTGACCTTCCCCGATCGTACCCAAGCTCCTGAGCCGAGACAACTCCGGTGATGACGGACATGTGGCCTTCGGCACCGAGTCAGGGTTTCCTAAATTCTCCCATAAAAAATATTTAGGTGGCGACTCTGTATCTGGCAAAGCAGTCCATGTTTGGCACTACTTTTTCAAAAATCTGTTTCTCAAAACGATTTGCCAGATTTGGACTCTTTGGTTCAGATTAAGAACCGTGACACAAATCGAGTCCGAACTGTAGCATGAGGCCCACGCGGGCGCTGTTACACTCACCTTATGAGTTTCCCCATATCTCTCATTTTCTCATTGACCTTCGAGTGAATCACATTGATCACTCGAGGTTCGCCTGCTTGCGGTTGTGATGCTGGTGGAGGTAGTCCTGCTGGTGCCTGAGGCAGTCTCGTTTGCTCTTCTGTTGTCCTGGCCTCATCGACCAGGTCCCTTAAATGACCTTGTCTTACCAGGTCTTCCATATGTGCCTTTAGAGCTCTGCACTCTTGAGTTAGATGCCTATCCTCATTGTGGTAAGCATAGTGCTTCCCCAGACTTCTTTCCATAAATTCACCAAGAATCTTCTCTGGTGCTCTGATTTCGGATTCTTTCCAAGACTTTGTAAACCGGAATTCAGAATATGGTAGTGACTGCCTGTACAGCCCTTAGTCCTGTCTCTTGCTTGTTGTATCCAGTATTACCTCAGCCTTACTTCGGTGAACCGTTTCTCTTCTCTTGTTTCGACGCCTTTGTTCTTGGCGTGTCTTCCTCTGCTCTCGTATATTTCTCGATCTTGGCCATGAGTTCCTCGATACTTTTTGGCAGTGTCTTTGCCAGTGATTTTTGAAACAGATAGTCATCGTTCAGGCCGTTCTTAACAGATACGACCGCCACCTCTTGGTTGCACCCTAGTATTCGGTTAAACACTTCATAATACCTTTTGGCATAAGCCCTGAGGCTTTCATCCTCACCAATTCTCAGAGCTATCAGGGAGTCCACCCTCAACGGCTGTAGTTTGTTTGTCACAAACCTGGTCACGAACATCTCGACCAGGCCTTCCCAGCTTTTCACAGTTCCTTTTGGCAACTTATGAAACCAATTTGATGCGATTTCCCCAAAGGATGAGGGGAACACCTTGCAGAGCAACGGCTCGTTCCGGGTGTACAGTGCCATTGAGTTCAGGTACAAGCCGACGTGAAAGTTAGGGTCAGACTTTTCGTCGTATATCTGGAATCTCGACATGTGGAACCTTTTCGGGGACTCAAATTTGTCCAATTCTACCGAAAATGACATTCTCGGCTTGACCGAAGAGGTTACCTCGGTATCTTACCGCTTCCTCTGGAGGTAATCTCTTAAATCCTCTTTGGTCCATCCAGGAGCTCGGCTGTCAACAGATTTCAGCCTTTTTGGTGCATTACTCTCGGTGTCGTTATGAGTCATCTTGGACCTCCCATCATTAGTCATGTCGAAACAGAGTTGCTTTCTTTGAACATGCTGATGTTCTTTGGTGTAAGCTTCTTTGGTACGATCTGTCTTCCGAGACTCTCCCTTCATTGACTCTCCTCGCCCGATCTCCCGTGAAGGCCGGTGAGAGTGTTCCTTGGTCCTGGTGTGCTGAGGGATTGCAGAAACTGTTTTTTGCCCTCCTTTCTGGGCATTGTTCTTGGTCGCTGGAATCGGCGTGTCTTGTAACGGAAACGGTAGCTGCATGATGTTGTTCTGTATTATGAAATTGACGGCCGATTGCAGGTCTGCCAATTTGTTTGCCATTCCCTTCATCTCTCCGCCCTCCACAGGCATTTATCTTTCCACACTTGGAGGTCGTTTTCGTTATAATACCCGCCTCGGTTCGCCTTCTTTGGTACATCTCCCCCCTGGTTGGCGTCTTCCTCTCCAGGATTCTTATCCTGAGGTTCTTCGTTGCAGTTATTCTCCTCTACGTTAGGGTCGATGTGTCTGCCACTCCTAGTAGGGATGTCGTCCCCAATCTTCTCTTTCTATTCGTCGTTGGCCATCTATTCTCATTTCTTTTCCACAGACGGCACCAAATTGTGTGTATTAATTTCTGACCACACTGCTAAACAGGTACTCAGTTGGAGAACACCGGCAGAATAGATGGCGCCCGAACGACCTATCATAGAAAATAAGACTCCGGCGGTGGTTCGTCCACCCGGGGGCACTTCGACGATCAAGTCAGTACTCAATTATCTCTCAAAGATAGCAAACAGTGCTTTCACTCACTAGCCAGAATACAAAAAGCGTACTTTAGACCCACGAGGGTGCCTCACTTTTACGGCCTGCACTAACCTGATCCCTGTAGAAGCCTAGCTTCAATAGACTTTGGCTCAATGCTTATCCTGGACTCTCAAATAGGTAGAGATAAACTCTCTAAGAGTTTTATCCTTATCCGGGCTGAGGTCCTCCCCCATCTAGGATTCTTATAGCTTTTCCGCTCACCTCGGATTCCGGTATCTCCGCAACTAACCTCAGCCTAGCCGAGATTACCTCGGCGCCAAGACCAGGGCACGTGGCACCTCGGTTGGCGCTTCGGTATCACCTTGGCCACGTGTTGTCATTCACAAAAATATGCCCCCACATATGACAATCTTCTTTTTTCTCTGTTTCAACTATTTTTTTCTTTTTTGTTTTTTTTAATCTAAGGTATCTCCTACCCAACTCAATTGGACCTGAGTTATCTCAGGTTTGGACGGTTGAAAACTAATCTTTCAAAGTTTTGAAATTAACGATTGAACAAATCTCTGATAATCCTTTAAGTTTCGTTTGATTAGAAAGAAAATTTGATAAAAAGTGAAAGAAAATAAAGTAAAAGGAAAAAAAATAAAAAAGAAAATATATTTTCTTGCAAACATTTAATTAGGATGAAAATTTTGTACGAAAAAGATAGAAAAATTTGAAAATTTTGTATGAAAAAGATAGAAAAATTTAAAAATTTAAGTTATAGATAACTCATAATGTTAATATAGGTTGTACAAAAAAATTAGTTTTCTTATATTTTTCATCACTTTCAAACTAAACATACTAATGAAAGTTAAATTTTTTCTCTTTATTTCACTTTCTATCTATTTTATTCTAAAAAAAACTCAAACTCAACATTTTAAATTTTATTTTTAAATATTTAATGCTTGGCCAGCTTTACTTGATATAACTTTTTTTCCTCTTTGTTTTCGTTCGCTTGATTTCCACACCTCATCGTGCCAACACGAATTAAAGAGATATATTTCCACTAATTGATTCACATGATTTGTTGCTTTAATTTCACGTTGTTTGATTGGATGAAAAGAAAAGTTTATGATGAAAACAACTAACTCCATATTTCTCAGTGGAAATACTATTGCCAAAAGGTTTGGCTACAACTTTTAAGACATTCAAATCTTGTTAGTTTGCTTTTCCTTGCTAAAATGGTTTCTAGCTGTTTGTACTTGATGAAACCGGAAAATAAATTGAAAAAAAATAAAATAAAAAAGAAAACTAATCAATATGTTTGGTTTTAATTTTTTGAATTCAATCTTTTAAAAATTGAGTTTTTTATTTTTCAAATTTTTTTTTATTCTTAGTGAATATTTTTTAAATTTTAAGTAATTTGTTTTACTTTTTTAGATGCACCTTATTTAGATATATTTGAAAAGTAAAATATTTATAAAAAAAATAATAAATACACAAGAATATAAAAAATGGACTGAATTGTAGCATTTTTTTGTATTTTTTTATATTTAGTGAATTTTCTAAAGATTTTTTTCACAAATATTTTACTTTTTAAATGTATTTATGTTAGGTGTATTTAAAAATTTTAAAAATTACTTAAAATATTAAAAAAATCAGTAAAAATAAAAAAAATATGAAAAATAAAAAATTTCAATTTTTTAAAAATTGAATCATAAAAATCCAAACCAAACAAGCTTATTGCATTGGGTTTTCTCTCAAAGTTAAACAAACTCTCCATAACTTGTAATTAGTGACTTTCGTTTTCTTTTGCTTCAAATTTTTTCATTTTCAAAAAGAAAAAAAATTATTATTAAAAGTGGAATATAAAAGTACGATATTCATTGATCTCTTCTCTTTTCTCCTCATGTCCGTGTCATTAGATTATACTTAAATCATCAATTTATAAATAAAAATATAAAAATAAAGTATGAAAATAAGATTGTTGGTTGTGTCACTACTCTCCCTCCAAAAAGTAGTCATTTTTCACTCTGTCATCCACATCAATTCCTTCTCGGATGGATAGTGTAAATTCCTTCGCAATTTGTTTGGATAGAATAATTTCGAGAGAAATGTTAAAAAATGGAAAGAGATATCTTTTTTCAGGTTTAATTTATAAATTAGGTGAGAAGTTATGAAAAGAAAAACTTTCTTATTTCATTTTTCACTGAGAGTTGTGAGCAGGGCGGCAAAATGAACTAAGCTGTTCATGAACAAACTCGGCTTAACTTGTTAAGGGCTCGGTCCGGCTCAACTCGTTTAGAAAACAAGCCGAACTCGAGTTTGAATATGAGGTTCATTTAGTGTACGAGTCGAGCTCGAGCTCAAATAAGCTCGACTCGTCAAGCTCGGCTGTTTATTTTTATTTAAATTATATAATAAATATATTAAATTATATATAAATATATATAAATAATGGAAAAAAATACATTATTTATATATTAAATAATATTGATAATAATTTTATTTAAATAATATTAAAAAAAATCTTCTCGAGCCGAGTTGAGCTCGAGCTCGAGCACATTTACTTATCAAGCCAAACTCGAACTCGAGCTCAATAAATGAGCTCAATAAGCAAACGAGCTCGAGTTCAGCAAAACTCAGCTCATCTCGTTTACAGCCCTAGTTGTAAGTTTCGGTGAGAAATAAATTGAATTATAATATAATTATAATAATTAAATTGCCCAAAAAATATAAAGAAAAAAATTTGCACTCGTATTTCTCTAACATATTTTATTTTCCTATTTATTCAAATATAATGGTGAAAAAATACAATTATTTTTTCTCTCACCTATAAAAAATAACAATCACCTCATACAAACGGATTGTTAGAGCATCACCCAAGTGCCACCAAATAATTTTTGAAAAAAAATTAAAATTCAGTAGTAATTTTACAAAATAGTTACATATTTAAAAAATTAAAATTAAAATTATTAATATTTATAAAATTTGTTGCTAATTAATTTTTCTAAATATGCATGGAATTAATTATTTATCATAAATTTTCTCTCTTACTTGCTCGAAAAGAAAACCACATAAAAGAGGATCATTTCATCCAAACAAAATCAAATTAGAATTTAACCATCTAACTAATCCAACTCACATTCTTGCTATCTCCTTTTGGAAGGAGCTCCTTGCTTTGCATTAGGTCTCACAAAGGTCTTTAGTCACTGGGAAGGGGCCGATGGTACCTCCGAGATGGATCCCCCCACCTCAAGGGCAGTTCAAGATCAATTGCGATGCTAGTTTTGTGAAGGACAATTCTAGAACTTCCATAGCATTTGTTTTTCAAGATTAGAGAGGAAATCTGAGAGATGAGATTACTTCCATTGTTCAATCGTCCTCAATAACTCAAGGGAAAGCATGTGTAATAACCCCGACCCATGATTAACGTTAATCTATGATTTAATATGTCTAATAAGTTATTGAGATCAAACTCTGAATTAATTGCATGTGTGATGCATTATTTGTACTTTTATCTGTCTCTCGTACAAAGATCTGTTCATGTTTTTGTTTCGGTTTGCGAATTGAAAGCCTCATCGGCATTCGATTCAGAAATTGACTTGATTTGTGTGTTATTTGAGATTTATAGAATTTTGTGGTAAGTTTAATTGAAATTCGATTCCGAACGATTAAATTAGAATAAATTAATGCCCAATTGATTAATTAATCAACAATGTAATTAGGCCATTAACCAAGCCTATATAAGGCCACCTCAACACCTTATATACACTTTTTGCACTCTCATTTCCTCTTAATTGAGTTCAAACGTGTAGAGAGAGAGAAAGGCTAAGAGGAGAATGGCTTCAACATAGGAGTTGATTGAGAATTTGGAGATTTGGCTAGGAATTTCAACCAAATAACTCAAGAGAGACTGTAGTTGAGTATTTAAGGTAAGAAATCTAACCCTTAGTTGTGTAATTGAGTTAGTTTTGGTAAGAATTCAAGTAAAGGAGGTGGACTAACATGAGAATGAGCTAGGATTAAAGAATTGTAGCTCAAATCATACATGCATGTACATATCATGAAGTTTTGAAGATGTTTTTACAAGAATTCTCACATGTATGTTCATATCTTAATTTTGTTCAAAGAATTCAACTTGTTTTTGAGTTTAATGATTCATTTGCTCATGTTTTGGAAGGTTGGAATTCATGACATTACATGCAAGTTATGTTATCTAAGTTTCAAGTTTTGTTTACTACAATTGGCATAGCTTTTGGACTTAAGTTTGCAAGATGGTTTGTAATTCATCATGTACTACGAGTTTCTCAATGTTTTACTAAGTTTTGGTCCAAAAGGATGTGTTTTGAAGGTTTTGAAATTGAGTTTTGAGCTTGGGAGCAAATCTGGAAATTCCAGAATTCTGCTCCTACGCTCGAGCGAAGGAATCTACGCTCGAGCAACCACTTTGAGTGCGTGTACTTTCGCTCAAGTGACCAGAAGTCCACTTGAGCGTGAAATCCATGCTTCCAGAAGTTCTTTTGTTTTGTAGGCAGCTCGAGCGACAAAAGTAACGCTCGACCGAGGGCGTGAGTCTTACGCTCGAGCGAGCATCAAGCGAGTATCGGGTGGAAAAATCAAACGACTAGCACTTTTGCAAAAGTTTACAGACTGCTCGAGCGACAGATCTTGCGCTCGAGCAACCACTCACATTTTGCATGTCTGCTCGAGCGTAGGAAGTTGTGCTCGAGCGAGGATCCTGTTTTCAGCAAGTTTTGTTAAGTGTTTTTAAGTACATTTTTGTATCCTCATTCTATCATAGGCATTACTAGGCCATGATTAAGGCACAATAATGAGGATAAAAGTAGTGACACATCAAGATAAGAAAGAACAAGGTAAATGTTTCTGGGTGTGTAATTCAGTACATATTCGTTTTGTACCTGTATAGGTCACACGCCGCAAGATATCTGAATTACCTAATCTATTCGTCTGTTTGGAGCCATCTGTTATTTGTGAGTAATAATTCTGTAAAGTTATGTTAGACTTGATTATTTTTTGATGATACGACATGATTAGTTTTCTGAAATGCTATGTTTTGTGAGAATGAATGATCGTCCAAGTTTCTAAAATATACTCGTGGCATCTATAGCATCATGTGATGTTTTGCGTCCCTTTATGGGTCATCAGGTCCATTTATGGGTTATCAAAATGCCTTTACAGCCGTCCCTTTATGGGTCATCGGAAATGTCTTTGTGCACACAAGTCATCGGAATGTCTTATGGCTGTCTCTTTATGGGTTATCCGAATGCTTTGACGGCTGTCCCTTTTATGGGTCATTAGATTTGTTAACGCTAATGGATGTGCCACGTACTATGATATGAAATGTATGAATTTTGAGAATGGAAATGATCAAGTATATGAATCTGTTTCTGATTTGAAATCTGAATATATATAAGACTATGATTTCTAACTTTATGACGGACATCATTCATTAAAACCCTTTACTTTGTTATTATTCACAGGGCTCCTACTCACTATTTATATTTTATATTTAGGTGACCAGGTGCGCGACCAAGCTTAAGATGATGCCTGAAGAGTTTTGTGTTTGTCAGCCACTTTTTGTGCCTCCCGAGGAAGTTCCAGATCATGTCAAATCCCGTGGCTATGTTTTTGTATTTAAGACTTTGGTTCTTTTGTTTTAATTATGGACAATTTCTGCTTATATGTACAGTACTTGGAGTGACGTGTATCAACTGTATCTTTTGACGTCACACGTATCTTTATTAAAGTTAAAGAATATCTGTCTCATGTATGTCTTCACAGTTCAATGGACCATGTATACTTCTGTTTATTGCTTCCGCAGCCCCTAATTTCATGTTATTTTGTTAAGAGGCCTTTGGTAATCCGTCGGTTATGACGCTAAACCTATAGGGGCAGGTTTGGGTCGTGACAGAGTGGTATTAGAGCACGAGTACTACCGCACACAGGAGTCCATATGAGCTTAGGATGTCCTAGTAAGAAGTAGGGGCATTCCATCTACATGTGTAAGTGTGTGTTTGTTGAAAGTGAAAACTAAATCTGATTATAATAACAAGATATGGAAACAAACGATCTGAATGTTGTAAAAGGACTATTTGCCTATGTTCATAATGTTCCGTTTACCTATAGCAAATGAAAAATACAAGAAGTGATGGAATAGCTGAATCATCTGAAGCCCGAATGAATAAAATAGAACAGATGCTTGCAGCTCTGATCGAGGCAATAACGCAACAACAGAGGCAACAACCGTTACCTTCTCCGCCTTCGCTGATACAAGTTGAGTCGGACAATACTGACATTATCAACTTGACTCAGAAGTTCATGAAAATGAAGCCACCCACTTTCCTAGGTGGCATTAAGCCGTTGAAGGCAGAAACATGGCTACTTGAAATGGAAAAATTATTCGAGGTCTTTGCTTGCTCTGAGATTCAAAAGGTTCTTTTGGCCACCTATACCTTAAAGGATGAAACCCGTAGATGGTGGATGCTAGTCTGGAGTAGTAATGAGAACATGACGTGGGCTCAATTTAATACAATTTTCTATGACAAGTACTTTCTGCAGTGCTTTCGGGATCGAAAGGTTTCAGAATTTCAAGAACTCAAGTAAGGAAAAATGTCTGTAGCTGAGTACGAGGCTAAGTTTATTGAGTTAGCAAGATTTGCTCCTCACATGGTGGACACAGACTATAAGAAAGCCTGCAAATTTGTGGGTGGATTGGATTTAGATATACTAGATCGGGTAAGAGTACTCAACTTACCTACGTATGTGAATGTATTGGATAGAGCATTGATGGCGGAAACCATTTTGGCAGCAAAGAAACAAACTCTTGTTCCAACAAGTGAATATAGGGGCAAAAGATCGGGGTCTAATTTCAAAAGAAGTCGGTCATTCTCAAAAAAGCAAAATACAGGATCTTACAGTAGCTCAAGCCAAAGTAGTGGATCTGTACCGACTTGCTCAGAATGTGGTAGGAAACACAAGTGGGTTTGTTATCGAGCATCAGGTGCCTGCTTCAGGTGTGGTAAAAATGGCCATATAATGAGAGATTGTCCTGTCAGACTCAAAAATACCAATCACTCCGCAACGAGTTCAGCCGGATCCACATCGGCATCAAGAATGAACACAAAAGCTAACACCGGGAAGGAAACCCTAAGACAGGGTCGAGTATTTACTCTTGTGCCTGGTGATGTATAGAACACCGAATCTGTGGTGTCAGGTATAATTCCTATCTGTGCTCAGAATGCTTTTATGTTGATTGATTCTGGTTCCACGCATTCATTTGTATTGCATGTTTTTTCTCGAAAATTAACTAGACCGTTAGAACCTATGAATTGTTTACTATATGTGTCTACACCGACTGGGAGTTCTACGATATGTGCTTATGTTTATCTAGCATGTGATATTGTAATTGGTGAAATTACATTGTATGTTGATTTGTTGCCCCTGAGCATTGATCATTTTGATTGTATTCTAGGTATAGATTGGATGACTAAATACTATGCCACCATTGACTGTGCAAGTGAATATGTTGTGTTTAGACCACCTGGTATGCTTGAATTTGTTTTTACTGGAAACAGGGTAGTTCCTCCACCGTACTTGATTTCATTTATGAACGCCAAAAAATGGTTAAGAAAGGGTTGTCGGGGCTACTTGTGTTGTGTGTTGGCAGAGTCTTCGGATGGTACTAAAGTGGAAACAATACCCATAGTCCGTGAATTTCCTGATGTATTTCCTACTGACCTACCCGGGGACTTGATTGATAGGGAAATTGAGTTTACTATTGATGTAATACTTTGAACACAACCTATCTCCAAGACTCCTTATAGAATGTCCACTTTTGAACTGAAAGAATTAAAAACTCCACTCCAAGAACTGCTGGACAAAAAGTTTATTCGTCCAAGCACTTCACCTTGGGGTACTCCAGTGTTATTTGTCAAAAAGAAAGACGGGTCTTAAGGTTATGTATTGATTACTGTGAGTTAAATAAAGTAATTGTCAAGAACAAGTACCCATTACCCCGAATAGATGACATGTTTGATCAACTTCAAGAAGCCCAAGTGTTTTCTAAAATTGACCTCAGATCTGGGTATCATCAGTTAAAAGTTAAGGCATAAGATGTAGAGAAAACTGTATTTAGAACTAGATATGGGCATTATGAATTCCTAGTCATGCCATTTGGGGTAACTAATGCACCTACAACATTCATGGACTTAATGAACAGAGTGTTCAAACAATTTCTTGATGAGTTTATTGTTGTATTTATCGATGATACATTGATTTATTCTAAAAACAAGGAAGAACATGAAAATCATCTAAGAATTGTTTTGCTGTCACGCCCCAAAATTTAGACAATTAAATATTAAATTAGAAGTAAACCCCAATCAATATTCCATCATCCAAATCCTAGGGGTGAAACAATATCTAAACATTCTCATCTCTAAAAGGTTTAAGTAAATTTCCATCCTCAAAAAAATTACAAGGGATAAAAAAAAAACTAACAAAACGCCAACCAAACCATCCACCATAATTTTATATCTAACCAATACCTCCAACATTAAAGTAACAATAATTAGTCAAAATAACTTAAATAATGTAAGGTTACAAATCATGCCAAATTATCCAAATACTAACGTCATAAAAAAATAATAATAAATATACAAACTAATATCAACCCTATGCTCAAGAAAACAAAAGAAGTCCAAACGACATGTCCAACAATTATAGTTATTCCACGTCACCACCGTAACCCTAACTAATCCTACAAAGAAAGCTCGGCTACGCTCAAACAGAACGCACCCGAGTTACCAAGGGACAAAACATGTCAGTATACAGGTATACTGGTATGAGTACAAGATTTAACACCCACGTGTCCACCAGACACAAATAAAAATACATTTAATTCTTGTTACGGGACAAGACAAATAGTTCCATCCGCACCGAGACGAATGGGTAGTTTCTTGAGATACGGTGGCATTTAGTTTCTTGCCCGTACACAACGAAATATAAATTGAGTATAAAATAAACAAAATAAAAATAAAAATATGGTGAGTCAGCCCTGCATAAAAAGTTATTAAGACTCACCATCCTGCAAAAAAATAAAGTTAGTAGAATTTAATCATAAGTAACTTGCTGAAGAAGTATAAAAGTGCACCGTTTCATACTTAACTAATTTGAATTGATTAAAACTTAAAGAATAAAAGTTGTACAAAATCAAATTTCCTAAAAAGAAATGTGAACAAATTTAGTAGAAACTGAACAGGTTGAGAGAAAAACTTGATAGAAGAACTAGACGGAATTCAACTGAAAAATCTAATTTGAAAACGAAAAGAAACTTGCCTAAGATGATTTTTTTCGGAAAAGTTCAAAATACAAAAAGTGTTCAGAATAATGTTTTACTTCAGTTTTCACGAAACCAATAAAAATGAGCTCGTTTCATAGGTTAAAACAACATCTAAAATCTGCAATATTAAAATAAATAAAAACTATTGAAACAAAGATCATCCGATTACAAGTTCTAATCGATTTTTCTAGAAAAAAGTTAAAATACAAAAGTTGTCTAGAATCACGTATACATGCCTCTACTCAAATTTCATAATTTATCGAGATCGTTTACTATTTTTCAAGATGTACAAAACAATACAATTCACATTATATATTTAATTCTTTGTACCTTAACTCCGCCACTTCGGCCTTTCACTTCTGGCCTACACATATATCCCATGTGCCTCCCGTATACCTAACACCGCTCTGAAGCCAATCTTGCACAGAGATATCGTCTCAAGTTTGAACCCCACTCCTTGGACGGTTAACAAATACGTACGCGCGTAAATCAAAGCACTCGTCTACTCATGAGAACGAGGTAACAATATATATACAAAACATCTCACTCATGAGAACAAACATAACAATGCCAAGCCTAAGGCATTCAAATAAATCTCATAATCCTCATTTTTTTTCTTATACACTCTTTCTCACCATCACTCAAATAAAACAACAATCCATGGAGTTATGGTGGAGTATAAGGAATTTATTTATGGGTTCCAAATTTATTTTAATTTCATATATCCATGAGTGTGATTATAACCATAAAATAAATCCATATAAAAACCCTAAACCTTGCATACACAACTAATCAAAATAATTAAAATCAATCAATCATCTAAAAATCCTAAACCTTACATACACAATTAATCAAAATAATTAAAATTGATCAATCATCTACATGCAAATACGAAATCAATTCAACATTAAATAAATAAAAATAAATAAATAAAAACAACGAATTAAACATAAATTAAGAGAAGTTGGTTTTACACTCACACTTATTTTTCGAAGATCAAATAATCACTTGAACAATTAATGAAGCCACCAAAATAAAGCCCTAATCTTTTTTTTCTTCCCTCTCTTCTTTCTTTGGCCGTCTCTTGCTCTCTCTCTAGGCTTTCTCAAATTGATCACAAAGTCTCTCTTTCTCTCTCTTTCTGCTTTTTTTTTTCTTCTTCTTCTTCTCTTTTAATCTCTCCGTAGTTGCTGCTAACTTGAATATTCTTCCACACACCTTTTTGTGATAAAACCTAGGTCTAAGTATATTATACCTAATGAACTATTATATTATATTTTACAATTACCACATAAATATACATAAATATAATATATATTTTATCAATATATAAAACACTTTATATATATATATATAAATATAAATATTCAAATTAATTATATATAATTAAATATCACATTAAATTAATTAAATACCACATTAAATTCTCATGTAACCACACAATTAATGAAGTCCCAAAATAAAATAAAGTAATAATAAATAATAATGACTTACGAAAAATCAAGGTCGCTACATTTACAGACCCTAAGAGAAAAGAAATTATATGCAAAATTCTCCAAATGTGAATTTTGGCTTGACATGTGGCATTCTTGGGACATGTAATCAACAAGGACGGTATCTCCGTTGACCCACAGAAAATTGAAGCTATTGTGGACTGGCCCAGACTGACAAATGTAATAGAAGTTCGAAGTTTTCTAGGACTTGTAGGCTATTATTGCAGATTTGTAAAAGATTTTTCCAAACTTGCTCTACCGCTCACTCAATTGACACAGAAAGCTACATCATTTGATTGGACTGATAAAAGAGAAACTACTTTCCAAGAGTTAAAGATCAGGTTAGTAATTGTGCCAATTTTGACTTTACCTAATGGTACTGATGGGTTTTAGATTTACAGTGATGTTTCCTACAAAGGTTTGTGATGTGTATTAATGCAAAATGGAAAGGTAATTGCCTATGCTTCTTAGCAACTCCGACCATATGAAAAGGATTACCCGACTTATGATCTTGAACTGGCAGCTGTAGTGTTTGCTTTGAAAATTTGGCGACATTATCTGTATGGTGCAACTTGTGAAGTGTACACGGACCATAAAAGTCTCAAATATTTCTTCACTCAGAAAGAATTGAACATGAGACAGAGAAGATGGTTAGAGTTGATTAAAGACTATGATTTGCAGATTATGTATCATCCGGGAAAAGCTAACACTGTGCCAGATGCCTTGAGCTGAAAGTCAATGGGAAATTTGTCATGTTTGCTCACCGGTCAGAAAGAATTACTGTGTGATTTTGAGAGGAATGAGATTGACATTGTATTGCGAGAACAAGGTGAAATTTTAGCTGTTATCTCCGTCCAGCCCGAAATCATTAAAGAAGTAACAGAGAAACAACTGCAAGATGAATTTTTGAAAAAGATCGTGGATGAGATTGACTTAAAACCAAGGTTTGAGTTTGTACTTAAGAACAATGTATTGAAATTTCAAGGTCGCCTTTGTGTGCCGGACTATGATGATTTGAGGAAACATGTTCTGACTGAAGCCCATAATTCCAAATTTGCTATGCATCGGGGAAACACAAAGATGTATTATGACTTGAAACAAAACTTCTGGTGGCTGGCAATGAAGAAGTGTATTGCAGACTTTGTAGCTAGATGTTTGTATTGCCAACAAGTTAAAGCTGAACATCAACGACCCGCCGGATTACTTCAGCCGCTCCCAATATCGAAATGGAAATGAGAGCACATCACGATGGACTTTATCGTCGGTCTACCTTGCTCTTCTCCACGTATGGATTCTATCTGGGTTATAGTTGATCGTTTGACTAAATCTGCCCATTTTCTGCTTGTAAAAACTATTTATAATGCGGACAAGTTAGCTAATATGTATGTGAAAGAAATTGTGAGATTACATGGTGTACTAATATCTATTATATCTGATAGAGATTCAAAGTTTACATCAAGATTTTGGCAGAGTTTGCAATAGGCTTTGGGAACCGAATTGCGATTGAGTATTGCCTATCATCCACAGATAGACGGTCAATCCGAAAGAACCAATAAGACTTTAGAAGATATGCTGCAGATATGCGTGTTAGACTTCCAAGGGAGTTGGGAGACTTATCTTCCTTCAGCTGAGTTTGTATATAATAGCAGCTATCATTCAAGTATTAGGATGGCTCCTTATGAAGCTTTGTATGGAAGAAAATGTCATTCTCTTATTTGTTGGGCTGAAGTAGGTGACAGACCATTATTGGGCCCAGAACTTGTGTAGGAAACCACTGAAAACGTGAAATTGATTCGACAGAGATTGAAAATCGCATAAAGCCGCCAAAAGAGTTATGCAGATGCCCACAGTAGAGACAAAGAATATGAAGTCGAGGATCATATATTCATAAAAGTAACTCCTATGAAAGGGCAAACGCGGTTTGGGATGAAAGACAAGTTGGCACCGAGATACATCGGGCCATATGAAATTCTTGAGAAGATTAATTCAGTAACATACCTAGTAGCCTTACCTCCAGTGATGGAAAATATGCACAACGTTTTTTGTGTTTCAATGCTTCAAGATTACTTACAAGATCCGCTCCATGTGATAGAGCCGACTCATGTGCTTCTGAAAGATGACTATACATACAAAGATAGGCCAATACAGATTGTTAACCGAGGAATCAAGAGATTGAGAAACAAGAAATTCCATTGGTGAAAGTTGATTGGTAGAATCATGAAGGAACCTATGCAACTTGGAAGACAGAGGAAGATATGATGAAAAGATACCCTGAACTGTTTCTTTTGGACTCGGTATTCTTCCAAAATGAAGATAACTCGAGTTTGGAGGACCAAACTCTTCAAAGGGGGAAGACTGTAACAACCCCGACCCATGATTAACATTAATCCATGATTTAATATGTCCAATAAGTTATTAAGATCAAATCCTGAATTAATTGCATGTGTGATGCATTATTTGTACTTTTATCTGTCTCTCGTACGAAGATCTGTTTATGTTTCTGTTTCAGTTTGCGAATTGAAAGCCTCATCGGCATTCAATTCAGAATTGACATGATTTATGTGTTATTTGAGATTTATAGAATTTTGTGGTAAGTTTAATTGAAATTCTATTCGGAACGATTAAATTAGAATAAATTAATGCCCAATTGATTAATTAATCAACAATGTAATTAGACCATTAGCCAAGCCTATATAAGGCCACCTCAACACCTCATATACACTTTTTGCACTCCCATTTCCTCGTAATTGAGTTCAAACGTGTAGAGAGAGAGAAAGGCTAAGAGGAGAATGGCTTCAACATATGAGTTGATTGAGAATTTGGAGATTTGGCTAGGAATTTCAACCAAATAACTCAAGAGAGACCGTTGTTGAGCATTTAAGGTAAGAAATCTAACCCTTAGTTGTGTAATTGAGTTAGTTTTGGAAAGAATTCAAGTAAAAGAGGTGGACTAACATGAGAAAGAGCTAGGATTAAAGAATTGTAGCTCGAATCATACATGCATGTACATATCATGAAGTTTTGAAGATGTTTTTACAAGAATTCTCAGATGCATGTTCATATCTTAATTTTGTTCAAAGAATTCAACTTGTTTTTGAGTTTAATGACTCATTTGCTCATGTTTTGGAAGGTTGGAATTCATGACATTACATGCAAGTTATGTTATCTAAGTTTTAAGTTTTGTTTACTACAATTGGCATAGCTTTTGGACTTAATTTTGCAAAATGTTTTGTAATTCATCATGTACTATGAGTTTCTTAATGTTTTACTAATTTTTGGTCCAAAAGGATGTGTTTCGAAGGTTTTGAAATTGAGTTTTGAGCTAGGGAGCAAATCTGGAAATACCAAAATTCTGCTCCTACGCTCGAGCAAAGGAATCTACACTCGAGCGACCACTTTGAGTTCGTATACTTCCGCTCGAGCGAGCAGAAGTCCGCTAGAGTGTAAAATGCGTGTTCTTAGAAGTTCTTTTGTTTTGCAGGCCACTCGAGTGACAAAAGTTACGCTCAAACGAGGACATGAGTCTCACGCTCGAGCGAGCGTCGAGCGAGCATCGGACGGAAAAATCAAGGAACTAGTACTTTTGCAAAAGTTTACAGACCGCTCGAGTGACAGATCTTGCGTTCGAGCGACCACTCATATTTTTCATGTCCGCTCGAGGGAGGACCCTGTTTTCAAAAAGTTTTGTTAAGTGTTTTCAAGTACATTTTTGCATCCTCATTCCATCCTAGACATTCATAGGCCATGATTAAGGCACAATAATGAGGATAAAAGTAGTGACACACCAAGATAAGAAAGAACAAGGTAAATGTTTTCGGGTGTGTAATTCAATATATATTTGTTTTGTATCTATATAGGTCACGCGGTGCAAAATATCTGAATTGCCTAATCTATTTGTCTGTTTGGAGCCATCTGTTATTTGTGAGTAATAACTCTGTAAAGTTATGTTAGACTTGATTATTTTCTGATGATACGACATGTTTAGTTTTCTAAAATGCTATGTTTTGTGAGAATGAATGATTGTTCAAGTTTTTGAAATATACTCATTGCATCCATAGCATCATGTGACATTTTGCGTCCCTTTATGGGTCATCAGGTCCATTTATAGGTCATCGGAATGCCTTTACGGTCGTCTCTTTATGGGTCATCGGTAATGTCTCTGTGCACATGAGTCATCGGAATGCTTTATAGCTGTCTCTTTATGGGTTATCCGAATGCCTTTACGACTGTCCCTTTTATGGGTAATCGGATTTGTTAACGCTAATGGATGTGCCACGTACTATGATGTGAAATGTATGAATTTTGAGAATGGAAATGATCAAGTATATGAATCTGTTTTTGATATGAAATCTGAATATACATAAGACTATGATTTCTAACTTTATGACAGACATCATTTATTAAAACCCTTTACTTTGTTATTATTCACAGGGCTCCTACTCACTATTTATATTTTATATGTAGGTGACCAGGTGCGCGACCAAGCTTAAGATGATGCCTGAAGAGTTTTGTGTTTGTTAGCCACTTTTTGTGCCTCCCGAGGAAATTCCACATCATGTCAAATCCCGTGGCTATGTTTTTGTATTTAAGACTTTGGTTCTTTTGTTTTAATTATGGACAATTTCTGCTTATATGTACAATACTTGGAGTGACGTGTATCAACTGTATCTTTTGACGTCACACGTATCTTTATTAAAGTTTAAGAATATCTGTCTCGTGTATGTGTTCGCAGTTCAATGGACTATGTATATTTCTGTTTATTGCTTCCGCAGCCCCTAATTGCATGTTATTTTGTTAAGAGGGCTTCTGTAATCCAAGGGTTACTAACTGATTACGACGCTAAACCTATAGGAGCGGGTTTGGGTCGTGACAACATGAGCGGTTCGACTAGCTTGCAATAACAAGACTGTTATTGAGCTGAGTGTATCTAAGTTGGTTCTCCAGTGGGATTGCCAAGCCATCATCCATGACATTCTCCATGCTAGGGTGCGCAACAAAATTACTCTTCACTGGTCCTCTATAGAATCCAATAGAATAGCTCATTGGGTTGCTTCCATGAACTTGAAGGGCTTGTTCCCCTTAGATTGGGTTGTTAATCCCCCTATGAGCTCTCTGCTTTCTTGTCTTCAGATTTTATTGTTGAATTATACTGATACCTACAGAGATTTTTATTTAATAAAGATCTCTCCTTACATTTGAAAAATTACACTTACCCCCTATCAAATTAAAATAACATATTTGCCCCTTAGCGTTTATACATATAAAATAATAAAATAATGACGATATTTTATTCATGTCATTTCAAAAGAAATAACAATTATCTTCTTTGATTTAACTCACACAAAATACTAATTTTTTTTTATTTTTTATGAATTTTTAAAATATTTTAAGCAAATTTTTATTTTTATTTTTTAGATACATCTAATCTAGATATACTTAAGAAGTATAATATTTTGTGTTAAAAATTCATCAAATAAAAAAATATAAAATACAAAAATTCAGTAATACTGTAATAAATGTGAATGGCGATATTTGGTAATACTTTAATAAATGTGAGTGAATAGACAAGAAAGAAAAATGATGGTGGAAATAAAAATGAAAAATTCTATTCATATTTAAAAATTTATACAAAAAATATCATAAAAATATTGTGATAGTGATGTTGTAAATATAAATCATGTTTATAGGTGTTTTGTTTTAAAGTGAAAGGTCACCATTAAGGTATATTATTGTGTTTGAAAATTTTATATAAAATTTATATTTGTATAAGAATATGTTCAGGTATAATTTAACAATAAAAAGTTATAAAATTTAATCACGATGATAGAAAAAAAAATGATAAAAGAAAGGGTAAAATAGTCATTTAAAAAATTTTAAAGTATGATATCAATAATTCAAAAGTCAATTTATAATAAAATTATAAATTTTAAGAAGAAAAATATAATTTTTTAAATCTGAAAAAAAAATCTATATTAAATAAAAACTTGAGAGATGTGAATGTAATTTAAAAAAAAATTAAAATTAAAATCAAAATCAAAATCAAATTAAAACTTAACCATCAAATTTAGGCCTTGTTTGGAAAGACCAAAAATAAGTTCATGTTTTTTGTCTTTTTATTTTTTTAAGTCACATCAATTAATACCTCTTCTCTATTTTTTTACGTATTTTTCTTATATAAATTAAAAAAAATCATTTATTTAAAACATTTTCAAACAATCTCTTGGCCCAACCCAAACCAACCCCACTTTGCTAAAGGCAACTCGCTAAAAAAAGTCAGAACACATAACTCTTGACATGTGCAACATGGCCCACCACAGACAGGAATCATTTAATGCATCTTTGTTAATTTCGCACAATTTTTCAAGTCCAAAAATTGCTTTTCAAAATCGTGAAGTGGGCGTTGTTATTGACCCGGAAAAATTATTTAGTTTTTTGGTTCTGATTTTTAGAAAATATATTTTTAAAAATTTTATTTTTTTATTTTTTATTTTTTAATATTTTAATATATTTTTTTAATATTTTAATTAATTTTTTAATTTTTAAACACATCTAACATAAATATATTTAAAAAATATAATATTTGTGAATTTTTTTTAAAATACATTAAATACCAAAAATATAAAAAAAACGAAATACATTACATATTTTTTAATATTTTTTTGTGTATTTATTAATTTTTAAAAATATTTTCTCACAAATATTTTATTATTTAGATATATTTAAGTAAGTTATATCTAAAAAAATAAAAAATTACTTAAAATTTAATAAATATTTACTAAAAATACAAAAATATGAAAAATAAAAAACTCAATTTTTAAAAAACTAAAATTAAATACACTAATTCATTTTCTTATTTTTTTGTAGCGTTTTATTTATTTTCAAAACGTAACTCCATTTTAAATATACAATATATTAATTAAATATATTTTTAAAATACAATTTAAAATAACTTTTAAAACTTTTCTCTTCTATTTTATTATTGTTAATCAATCTATCAATCACTTTTTTTTTTTTTTTTTCTCATCTCTCCTCTCTTCTATCATATTCTATACATTTTCAATTAAAATAAAAAATTAAAATCTGTGATTTTTTCACGTTAAAATCGTTGTGTCGATTTGTCTTTGATTGTTTGATGGAGACTGCTATTTACTAATCACAAATCAATATTTAAGAGATTTCTAGTATTTTTCAATTAGAATATAAGATAGAATTACCAACAGTGGTAAACAATTTGTTGATGTCAACTAGAAAATAAAATAAAGAGTAAATTATAAGTACACTTTTTCAGATTTGTTTAAAATATGCATTGTCCCTTGTAATTTGGAAAACTACAATTACTAGGGGTGGGTGCGGGTCAGTTGCGGCTACGGAACTTCCAATCCGCCATCCGTCCGCCAGATTGGCAGATTGGAGAAAATCAATCCGCATCCGTCCGCTAATTCGGCGGATATGGATTGAGCGGTTTGGCGGTTTGGCGGATGGATGCGAATTGGTTTGGCGGTTTAAAATTTTATAAATTTTCAACATAATTCAATTTGTGCACTTCCTCAAAAAAAATAAAATAAAATAAAAGAAAGTATTACAATTAATGACTTAAAAAATATTACAATCACTGTATGCATCATCTAAAGTAAGAAAGTTTGAAACTTTAGAATATCACAATCATTGCATGTCTCATCCACATACTACAATCACAGCATGCCTCATCTACATAAAATATTACAATTTGTGGTTGTTAAAGTATAAAAACAATTTAAACCACAAAAACCATGAGCAGAGTAGTAGTAGAGATTGTATGTTTCTGTATTGTTACATTTATATCTATTTTTGAAAACAAAAACCAACTAGCATATATCATATTTTCTAATTATTATTTTTAGAGATAGATTTAAAAATCAAAAAATATAGATAAATAATACGTTTATTTTTTTCAATTCAAAAAAGATATTCAAGTTGAAAACTTTTTTTCAACAGAATATTTCAACTCTTTTTTAATTGAAAATACAAACATAATATTTAAATAAGCTGAAAACACAAAGTCTTATAAATTACTAGGAGTGTTCACGGTTTGGCGGTTCAGTTGCGGCCAAAGGAATTTCAAATCCGCCATCTGTTCGCTAGATTGGCGGATTGGAGAAAATCAATCCGCAACCGTCCGCTCGTCATTACGCATCCGTTCAAAATGCGGCGGTTCGGTTCGGTTCGGTCGGTTTTGGCGGATCAGTATATCCGCTATTCACCCATAACAATTACCCTCTTATCAAAATTTTTTATTTAACAGAATTAATTGAAAAAATAAAATTTCTAACTACTCTTTTATACAATAATAAAATTACATGAATTATTAATTAAAATATATTTTTAATATCGTTAAAAATTGTTATTTGACTTAATGATTTATTAAAAGAATGGGTCATCTGTAATTAAATTAAAAAACTCAAAATGGTGGAATGGAATGTGTTTGGTTTCAATTTTCTGGATTCATGCATATTGAGTTTTTTGTTTTTCATTTTTTATTTTTGTTTTTTGTGAATATTTTTAAAATTTTAAGCATTTTTTTTTTACTTTTTAGATACAACTTACGTAGATGTATTTAAAAAATAAAATATTTGTAACAAAATATTTTAAAAAATCAATAAATACACAAGAATACAAAAAGTATACTGAATTCTCGAATTTTTTTTATTTATATTTTTGGTATTTATTGAATTTTTTAAAGATTTTTTTCACAAATATTATACTTTTTTTAAGTGTATTTATGTTAGATATATCTAAAAATTAAAAAAAATTATTTAAAATATTAAAAAAATTCAATGAAAAAAAAAACAAAAAATACAAAAACAAAAAATCTCAATTTTTTTTAAAAAAATGAACCTTGAAAATTCAAACCAAACAAGCTGATTAGTATTTTAAGGCTATGTTTGGGAAGCAACTTTGGGCTAAAATAGTCATAGAGGACAAAATATGTTGTTTTAGCTAATAGGACAAAATGTCATATCAAACCCATAATCATTTCATTTTTTCTCTCACAAAAATAAAAAAAGTCAAAGAACATATCCCAAATGAGGTTTTTTAGTCCCAGGCTAAAATAGTTAAAAAACTAAAAAGTCAAAAAGTCAACCCACATTCCAAACGAAGGTTAAGTAAATCTAGAGGATAAATTTGTAATTTACTCAAAATAAATAAATAAAATAACGGAGAACAAAAATAGTAGAGATTTAGGGGTGTAAATTTGGCCCGGCTCGGCCCATGTTGGGCTTTGCGGGCTCCCACCAAAACTTGGGCAGGCCCGGGCCAGAAAATTAGGCCCAGGGGTATTCGGGCCTTGGGCGCGGCGGGGCGGGCCTGGCCTGAACAAATTTTTTTAATTTTTTCTGCCAAAATTTTATTATTTTTCACTAAAAAAAAACACTGGGCCTTGGGTGGGCTGGACTTCGGGCCCAGCCTTGAGCGGGCCCAAACCAAGTCTAGGGTTTTGGACTGGGCTTGGGCCCGGGCTCAAACATGCCTAAATGGGCCGGGCCCACCTCAAGTTGCGAGCGGTCTTCGAGTTGCTCAGCGGGCCATTTTTACACTCCTGTAGAGATCTAAGAGGGGCTAGTCTACTATGCATTTGGGTGATGATGTCACAGTAATGAAGCTTTTTTTTTTTTTTTGAACAAAGCAGTAACGAAGCTTACTCATTTTGGCGATGTAATAGCGCTGTCTGGGAAGCAAAAATCGACCGCAGTTGAAATGGAAAACTAAAAGGGCATTTTTGTCTACTTACATCTCGTTTGTGAATTTATTATTTCAATAAATTTTAAGTTTTTTTTATAAAGAGATGTAAGAAAATAAAAAGAATTATATGTCATTTATAATTTTTTTTTGATTACAATAGTCTATTAACAAATGAGACTTTACATTTTGCTACGTGGATACATGTTAGATAGAATATAGCAAGAGTAAAAATTATTAGGTATCCTCAGAGTATCACATGACCATATCATCTCACCAATCACCACTCATTATGTCCTATCATGTTTTTCAATTGCCTAACATAAATAATTAATACTTTATCTTCTACGTCAATCATACTATTATGGAAAAATCACTTGAGAGATAGAGAGAGGAATGATGAAGAGTGAGAAGTGAAATTCATTTTACTTCTTTAAAAATAAATTAAGAATATTCAATTAAAATTTCCAAATATTTTTCTTTGATTAATTTTTATACAAATTTTATGGACAAATAGTGTGTAACATAGTGACACATCAAACGCAGCCAAACAGTTTTGTATATCACAATCACACGTGACTAACGTGGATTTTACTAATGCTTTTTTGTTATTGTTGTTGTTGTGTATGTAAAAACATGGTCCACCAATTTGTTTCAAGTTTATTAGTATATATCATCAATTATTTTATCTATACTACTAGAAAAGAGGCTTTAGACACGAAATTTTTTTGCGACAGTAAAAATACCTCGCACCTGGTAACAAATTCCCTCTTGTCAGATTTGTTTATTTAACAAAATTAGCCGACAAATTAGAAAATTATAATTGGTCTCATACACAATGATAAAATTACTTGGACCACCTAGTGATTGCAAAAAAATTATGATATTACGATAAAGTAAACGAGACAAATCGTATTTTAAACAAACTTTAATGGATTCATTGGTAAATGATCCAAATCACATTCGAGTTGTTGAACGAGTTGATTTATACGTATACTTCCTATTGCTGTTAAGAAAATACTATTTTCATCGTGCAAGAAAATACTATTTGGTTGATTGCGGTTATAGCAACAAAATAGACTATATAGCCCCATACAAGTGGTATAGATATCACCAAAATGCCCATCAGAATCGAATAAGACAGAAAGATTTCAAACGGTTCAACGAGGCATATTCGTCATTGCGCAATTGTATCGAGCTGACATTCGGTGCCTGGAAGTCAAGGTAGAGGGCTTTGTTGAATATGTCCAAGTTGTGTTTTTCTGATCAAGTGTCCTTTGTATGTGCGTCAATGGCATTACATAACTTCATACACAGGAACAGTGAAACTGATGAGGCCACGTTGACTATACTAGACGATGACGATTATGTGGCGCCGCAAATGCTCGGCCACCACGAATACATACGGGTTGCTGATATGATGGAGCTAGGTGACTCAAATCCAGAAATGGGCGCTTTAAGAGCGAATATCACATACGCTCTGGGACGGCAAGCACGCGTGTAGGGGCGAAGTATTTGTTGGTGTGGTGGGTGTTATCTTCGATGTATGTTGTATAATATTTCGAATTCTACAAAATGAAGTACTGTTCATAATTTCTTATTTTAGCTATCTTGTTATTTTTTATAATTTTCATTCGAATATGTTTAATTGAAAATTCATATTATAACATGTGGGAGCCAGAAAAATATAGGTTCTCTAGCGTATTGGGCCTAACCCAAACAAAGCCTACAATGGGTCCAACCCAAACAAATATCACATTCCCTATCTATATAAAGGGGGGGCATCCCATGTGTAGGGTATGTTTCATCTCTCTCTACAGAACACACACCCTGAGAGGGAGATTTATGAGCTGAATTGGGCCGTGGTAATGGCCGGGCAAATTGTGGGCCGAGCACAATTGGGCCGTGGTAGCTTGGGCCTGTCCGGAAGGGTTTTGCTTGGTTAAGGCACAGGGCATGTGGGACCGAGCTACTTGGCTTGTTTGTGCGGAAGCCGGTCTACTGGGAGTTCGACCGAGATGTCTGCCTGTCTCCATGGGTTCCACGGTTCATGCGTTAGCTCAACAGGAAGACCGACGGCTAACCGGCTCCACCTACCTCGAGCTTGGCTTGCCGGAATGCTGCCGAGTTCGGTTGTACAGGAGCTCGGCGAATGGTTCATTAAGGTATGCCGCGCAGTGCGGTCAGGAGAAATCGAGGAGGTTCCGCCAGTCTGCCGAGCTTCGCCGAGGTATCCTAACAGTTTGGTTAGGTGGTGGTTGTTGGATTTGTGCTGACAGATGGGATAGTAGCACCACGTGTCGAGAGACTAATGGGAGTAGATTTGGGGCGCAGAAGGTATATAAGCGAGTCTGCGCCCCCCATGCCTTGACAGATGAACATTTGGTAAGAGAAACACGAACACCCTCCTCTCTCTCTCTCTCTATCCCTGTGTGTGTCTAACTTGATCGTCGGAGGGATTTTCCGGCCACACACCGCCGGGTAGCTCACCGCCGTTGTGCTCGCAGGTGATCGGACAGAAACGGAGCTTGGAAGAAAGGAATACGGGCTTGCCTGAATATTTGCTCCCCGTACACACCCCTTCAAATATATACTATTTATTTCCTTGATTTAATAACTAACATCATCATCGGAGTGTCCTTGGCCGGCAACCCCGGTTGGGTGACACCGACTATGTTCATCATTGCAGATCTATAGGGGTGAAGCTCTTCTCTTCGTTCGATCTCTTCAACAATCCATGTGAGAGGATTTTTCTAGGTCTCACAATTGGCGCCGTCTGTGGGAAACGTTTGACAGAATTCAATGAAGAAGACAACAAATACCATACTCAAGATACTCAAATCATTGTTACACGTTACTATAAACAAAACCTACAATTGATCCTGTCTTTTTACTCTTTGTTTAAATTGATCTTTGAAATTCAATCTTACTATTTATATGCATATACATATATATAGATATATATATATATGTGTGTGTGTATATATTTATGCTCATAGGTTTGGTCCAAACATTTATTCAATATAATCAGCACATACTAAATCCATTAAAATGCCTTTAGTTGGATTTACTTTTGCATTTTTATTCTCTCTCTAAAAATGGGTTTCACACTCTTGTTTTTGCGAGTTTCTTTTCGGCATTATTTAATGGATTCACACTCTTTGATTCTTGAGATATACTTGCACCCATGAGTTACTAATCTAATTTTTGTGGTAGTTGGCTACTTATAAAGTTCAAAAATTCGGTAGTCGGCTAATCAAGAAGTTATTCGACAACCATATGAAGATGCATACAAAAAGTTGTGGACATGAAAATTTGGTTTTTGGCTTTTGAAAATTCCCATTATTTCCCACATTATTTAGCAACCGTATATCTTATTCGGCAATGTGAATATTTCATAGGCAAATTTTATTCGGCAAATATTTCATTACCTTACGTTATTATATTTTCAAGTTCAATTTTATTCGGCAAATAATTCATTACCTTACGTCATTATATTTTCAAGTTCAATTTTATTCGGCAAATATTTCTTTACCTTGCGTCATTACGTCATTATATTTTGAAGTTCAATTTTATTTGGCAAATATTTCATTACCTTATGTCATATTTTCAAGTTTAATATACGGTTCACATTATTCGGTCACAGGAAAATTGTCATAGTTTCATATCATGTATTTATTCGGCAACCATATTCGGCAACATCACTTCCTTAGCCACATTACTCGGCAACATTACTATTGGCTTGTCAACAATCCGTTGAAGCTTATCCATTAAGTCACTCGGCGACTTCCTACAGGAACTACCAACTTGCCGAATTCCTACACATTAGCTCGGACACGTCATTACAATTTCGTCGACGTATAATCCACCTACATTGCCGAGAACCAAGTTCCTATCATGTCCGCCATCCCAGTTTCATCCTACATTGCTGACTTGCCGACCAAGTTTTTCGGCCAGCAAAAGCTTTGCCGACTATGTTTACATAGCCATTTTCTTCCTAAAATTAGGTCTACACTCTCCTTTATTGGAATCATTTTTTGGCAATACAACATGCATTACTTGGCCAATCAAAAGGTTCATGTCGACTAGATGAGTCCAAACCCACCAAACCAAAGAGCCAAAAAGTAACCAAAGTCCGCTGAAAGTTGCAATACGGACCACATTTTTCGACAACTGAAATTTCTGACGTAGTCAAACCCAAGTTTTGACTATACCAACATGAAGTACTCATTGAGACGAGTCCAACACAACAAACCACGTCAAAATCGATTCTCAAACAAAGCGGTACGAGCCAGTCGAAGTTTGCTCGAAAATTCACTCATTTTTGCCGGAGAAGACAACCAAGTTGGCATGGCCAAATAGAAGAAATCATTCGATGCATCGTGGCTAAGTTACATCCCATAATAGCCGAACAATCACATTCAAATATATACTTTGCCAAATACCAACACAAGGCTCTCTCTTGGTACAGTGGCTTGTGCTCTTTTTTCCTTCCAAAACCAAAGGCAAGGGTTCAAGTCTTATTGGCACCATTTCTTTCCTTATTTTTTATTTTTTGCCAAAACCAAGCTGAGAAATTGTTTAGTGCTTCGTGGAGCTCAATTATTCACCGATCTGAGCCGTCCAGTGCTTCGTGGAGCTCAATTTGGCTGCAGTTACGCCCTTAGGAGTCCAATTCCAACGATCCGATAGTCATTTCCAACTATTTTGAGCCTTCTGAACACATCCGTACAGTCTGATTTTGCAAATGCCATACCAAAAAATTGTATATTTTATGTGAAATGCCACATCTCGCAGCTCAAACAATATTTTTGTCACCAAGTCTGAAGTTTGATCGACGCCGACTTCAACAACTTCTTGTCATCTTTCTCGGTGTAACTCAACACTCTTGGCAAGACTCCTCTGCAATGAGGCGAGGAATCCGCTTCAATAATTCGTTCTCAATTTTCTTGGTTTAACTCCTCGGCACTTTTGGCAAGACACCGTTCTGATTTCCTTTGAGAGCAATGGAGCAAATCTACGTTGGACAAGAAACTCAACTTCAACAAATCGAAAATCTACTTTGATCTGCTCCCAAAATCTACTCGACGATTCCTTACAATGCCTCAATGATATTTTTTAATGCTCTACCATTGGTGTACTTTTTTCCACTTTCCACTTATTTGTGATTAACAAGTCTACCTCATTCGGTACAGGTCATCACTGACACAGAATGCATTATTCAAAATTCTTGCAATATTGGCACTTGATCGCCACTTAACATCAAAAAAAAAAAAAAGTCACCGAATATAGCGCAATCTTCGCACTTAGCACGGAGTGCCATCAGCAAAGGCCTACATCCATGCCTAGGGGTTAGAATACCGTGACCTACACCCATGCCTGGGGTTAGAATACCGCGGCCTACACCTACGCCGGGGGTTAAAATACCGCGGCCTACACCCTCGCCCGGGGGTAATACTACCGCGACCAAAGACCCTTTCCCAAGGGTAATAATACCGGGGCCCATCATTCATTTATTCAAAATGTTCTTTATCATGAAATTAACATTTATTTGAACAGTGTAACTCGGCAATAAAAACTCTCATTCCTTCTACCGTAGACAATGAAATTTTTGGGGCAATGGTAATCCAATGTTACATGTTCACGGCAATGGAAGCAAAATCGAGGCAATTTTGCAACTAAATTGCAACTAATTCCATGACAGTTCAATATGGTGATGGTACAATTTACTCGGCTTAAAGTTCATCGCCGAACTCACTGAACAAAACTCTTACACTCACTCGGTGCTTTCACTTTGGCAACTTTGCATTTCAATCTCCGTTCAGCCACATCAAAACCTACTGGCAAAACCTATGCGCTATTCATACACCTATAATTGGATCACTACTATTCTCGGCAATCCATTAACTTGGCCAAACGTTATGCCGCCAATTAATTTTCACTGAACAACCCAACTCAATTTTGCTGATCCGCGAACTTGGCAATATCCGCATTCACAAATCAAATCCCGAGTACTCAACATATTTCCTGCATTCCTAAATAATCCCATCGGCCGAGTATCAACAACAATTCCGAAATCACACAATCCATTTTTGGAGTCCAATTCTACGAATTCCACGCCTAATATTAGGATCAACGACCTGGAAAGTTTGGGCGCTACAAGATTGCTCAACGATCACACCACATCCGATCGGCATACAATTTCAACAACAGGATCGTGGGGCTAGGAAAAATCCTCCGTCCTCCTCAATCATTCATTTCATTACCTTGGCCATTTGTTGCCAACTGAGACATGTTAGTCAATTTCCTGTTTTCCATTTGGGGCATAACAGTCAATTATCATCTCGGCACCTCTGCTATGCATGCATACTCGGCCACCTTGGTCCAAGCATTACAAAGAAAATTACTTACGTTACAAACTCCCGCTCCTTTTCACATACCTCCAAGCAAGCACCAGTGTTAGAGCAATACACTCATACTACACATTTGGCAGTTCTTCACATAATTTTGCGCGCCGTCCTTTTTATAGCTTTGACAGCTTTCAGTTTTTTTGTGACTAATATATCTACATTATTTGGTACAGGCAATTATTGACATAGATTATTATCTTTGCAATGTCTGCAATTGATCGCCGCTTGACACCAACAAAAGTTTCTATATTTTGGAGCAATCATCGTGTTCGGCATGGTGCGCCACAACAAAGCCTCCATATTTTGGAGCAATCTTCGTGCTTGGCACGTCGAGCGCCAAGACTTCGAATTTGGAGCAAGCATACATTCACTATATATACATTCATACACGCATTCATACATACATTTGTTCATTTGTTTTGTTCACGTATATATGTATCAACAACGCTTTTTCTAGAGGATTTAATATTTTTTCAAGTAACATCACTCAACAATGTGGTCCGGGAGTAAGACCTATATCAACTACGTATTATCCATCAAAGATTTGGCATCTGTTTATGCCGCGAACTCAGAACAAAAAAGAAAAAAAACTTCCACTTCTTTTGTCAAACAAAGCGAAAGTTTTGGGGCAATTGTGGGAGCTAGAAAAATATAGGTTCTCTAGCTTATTGGGTCTAACCCAAACAAAGCCTACAATGGGTCTAGCACAAACAAATATCACACCCCCTATCTATATAAAGGGGGGGCATCCCAAGTGTACGGTATGTCTCATCGCTCTTTACAAAACACACACCCCTTCAAATATATACTATTTATTTCCTTGATTCAATAACTAACTTCATCATCGGAGTGTCCCCGACCGGCAATCTCGGTTGGGTGGCACCGACTATGCTCATCATTACAGATCTACAGGGGTGAAGCTCTTCCTTTCGTTGGTTCTCTTCGACAATCCATGTAAGAGGATTTTTCTGGGTCTCACATAAAAAATTAAAAAAATGAACATAAATACGAATAAGTGAAGATAACGTAAAATTCGAATTTATTAATTTGTTTAATAGAATCCACTATCCCGCACATACACTAAAAAAAAGTATTCATTTTCAACATATTTCTGTATGTTCCTGAAAAACATTATTGGGCCATTTACATACAAGTCCCATTTTGTGAACTTATAATCCATTAAGTCCTAGGTAAAATTATTTGCTCCTTCAAGTCCCATTAATTTTTAATAGACCAATCTACCATTCCAACAAACTCCAAGCAAGCTGTCTCGATGTCATCTTCCTTCTCCCTTCCGTTCTCTTTTCATTCTACTCTCCATTCAGTTCGTAAGATTCTAGCGAAGCTGTGGAAGAAACCCATCGCTCCACCGACACCGCCAAACCCGCCGGGTCAGTCGACTTTGGTTTGTTTTCATTTTCCTTTTTCTAAAGCCATTGGTCAGACTCATTTATGGCTTTTTCTACGTATGGGTGTGGAGCAAGGTTTTAGGCAGCTGGAGCTTAGAAGGACTTGCAGGCTTCCCGCTGGCTTTTCACTCTAATTCCGTGGAATCAAGTTGGAAGCCTCCTTTGAGATCAACGTGCTCCTGGAGTCTTCCGATGAGTCCATTGATTGTGAGATCTCGGTTTTCATTGAGTTCACAGATGCCACTGCCATTAGAAAGAGAGAAAGAGAGAGAGATTTAGGGTTTTTGAAATTGAGAACCTTCTCAGTTTATAATATTCTCAATTTTAATCATGAAAAAAATTGAGAAATTCCTCAAAATTGATAATTATAAATTTCTTAATTTTGATAGTTTTGATAATATTCTTAGTTCATACTAGAAAAAAAAAATTGAGAAATTTCTTAGTTTTGATAATTATAAATTGAGAATATTCTCAGTTTTGAAATTGAGAACATTATCAATTTTGGCATTAAAAGGGCAAAACGTCTTTTTACCTGTAAAAGAGACTTATTGGTTCAAAAACTTTTTGACAGGACCTAAGCTACCACCAAATATGTAGATAGGACTTTTAGGTAATTAATCCAAAATTATATTACATCATCATAGCTTAGAAGGGCATAATTTGTTTTAGAAAATTATAAACAACCAAAAATAATAAAAAATATAAATAATTTGCCTAACATAGAGAGTATACTAATCTTCACATGTGTATTTCAAATAAATTAGACCAATAATATTATGATACATTAGTAAACATGTGAGTTTTTTTAATATTGTAATTGTATTTTGTAAAAATTAAGATTTATTAAAAAGAATTAAAAAAAGACTTTTGAAATTAAAATTTTAATTTTTATCTTGTAATTTTGGGAAATTTGTTTCACTGCCATTAGTAATATTATTAAAATAATTTACAAACTTACCATGTTATTATGACACGTATTACCAAAAATTAATATAAAAAATATGAAATATGAGTATATTTCATGTGATAGCTACGCTAATGCCTTTGTGACGTAAAGTCTCATCTCTACCAAATACAAAAAAGAGGACAAAAAAAAAAAAAAACATATTTTGACCAAAAAATTATGAACCGTTGAAAACATTGATAAAATTGCAACGGATGTATGCAAAAGCTAAATTACTATTTTTTAAAAAAGAGGACAAAAAAAAAAAAAAAACATATTTTAACCAAAAAATTATGAACTGTTGAAAACATTGATAAAATTGCAACGGATGTATGCAAAAGCTAAATTACTATTTTTTATCAAAAAAATAATTAGCCACAGTGAAATTCAAAAAAATGTACATTTATTGACTAACAACAGCACATCACTCATTTTTTCAAAAAAAATTGTAGCTTTTTTTTTTATATTTTATTATTTTAAATATTGCAGTCCAATAATTGTACAATTTTGTTGCCTTAATTATGCTCTCGTTGAATTCAACAACAAATGCCAAAGCTATCAATACACAGATATGGCACTCCTCGCCGACACAGAAATTTGTAGCTCCAAATGTCTAAAAAAAAAAAAAAAAAAAATTATTTATTACAATATTTTATAACATTGGCTGGCGATGCTGTCGTGTCGGACGTCCTTCAAGGGTAAAAATATAATTTGACTATTTATTATAATATTTTATAATATATTTTTTTGATAAAAAATTAAAAATTATTTCAATTCTACAATTTTTTTAGGAAAATATTTGGTAGCTCAAAATTTTGTGACTCAAATAGCTCAAATCTGTCAAAACGACGTCGTTTTACACTCAAAATCTATCCAAACGACGTCGTTTTGAGTGATTTGAGTCATTTGAGCCATAAAATTTTGAGCTACCTAGCATTGTTGATTTTTTTAATACTTTTTTAGTAAAATATAAAAAAATTCAAAAATACATTAGGCCAAGTTTGACCTGTCTAGAAAAAGCTAAAAAGTTACTTAAAAAGTTAAAAAGTTAACACTATTCACAAAAAATCAACAATTACGGCTGCACAACTTCTAATTCTAATTTTCTCTTACAAACTAATTTTTACAATTTTTTATTACACATTTTTTCATAAAAAGTTAAAAAATTAACCTAAATATCTATATTTTCTTCCTCAATTTTTTAATCTAAAAAAATAAAAAATACACTTACTTAAAACACCCTTAATAACCCTTTATTTAAATTATCTTCAACAACTTCTAAATTCAACAAAAGTTAAAAAGAAGTCAAAAAAACATCTATGTATGGAATGGTAGTAGTGCTCTTCTTTGTAGA
This sequence comes from Camellia sinensis, assembly GCF_055761805.1. Taxonomy (NCBI): domain Eukaryota; kingdom Viridiplantae; phylum Streptophyta; class Magnoliopsida; order Ericales; family Theaceae; genus Camellia; species Camellia sinensis. Next base: position 163,619,536 of record NC_138964.1, read on the forward strand.
GCAGACCACACAGCCGCCTTAATTATGGAGTTTGTTGTTGTGCCTCCCTCACCAATGGCCGGTCGCGAGCGGAAGCTCCACATAGTTATGTTCCCATGGCTAGCCTTTGGCCATATGATCCCATACTTATACCTCGCCAAATTCATTGCCCAAAAGGGTCACAAGATTTCCTTTGTATCCACACCCAGAAACATCCAACGCTTGCCAAAGCTGCCTCCTAATTTATCTCCTTCCATACATTTTGTTGAGCTCCCGTTGCCCCGCGTCGACGACCACCTCCCCGAAAACGCAGAGGCCACCATGGACGTTCCCTCCGACCATATTCCTTACCTGAAGAAAGCCTTCGACGGACTCGAGACTGGATTGGCTGGCTTCCTTCAAGCTTCCTCACCTGATTGGATCATTTACGACTTTGCTCCTCACTGGTTGCCCCCTATCGCCACCAAACTCGGCATTTCTCGGGCCTTCTTCCTCATCATCAACGCCTGGTTTGCAGCTTTCTTTGGTCCTGCGTCGGCTTTGATCGACGGTTCCGATGATACCCCGATGGAGCCGGAGCAGCTCACTGTCCCACCTAAGTGGGTCCAATTTCCAACCAACGTAGCCTTTCGCCTCTATGAGATAAAGCGAATCCTATCCGGTGCAACAAATAATGCTTCTGGGGTTTCCGACTTGTATCGATTTGGATCGGCGGTGTTGGGGTGCGACGTCTACGCCATACGACACTGCCGAGAGTTTGAGCCCCAATGGTTGACTCTCCTCCAAGATCTTCAACCCAAACCTGTAATTCCACTCGGTTTAATGCCTCCGGCGGTGGTTGAAGACAGCGGTGTCAACGAGACGTGGCTTTCAATCAGTGAGCGACTCAACAACCAAAACAACGGTTCTGTGGTTTACGTAGCATTGGGGAGCGAAGCCATGCCGAGTCAAGAAGAAGTCACCGAGTTGGCTTTTGGGTTGGAGCTCTCTGGTGTGCCCTTTTTCTGGGCATTAAGGAAGCCGCCTGGTTCGAACAAGTCCGAATCTGTGGAGCTGCCCGATGGGTTCGAGGAGCGAACCAGAAGTCGAGGGGTAGTGTGGAAGAGTTGGGCGCCTCAACTGAAGATATTGAGTCATGAATCAGTGGGAGGTTTCTTGACTCACTGTGGATGGAGTTCCGTGATAGAGGGACTCCAGTTTGGGAAACCACTTATTATGTTGCCGTTCATGCTAGACCAAGGTTTAAATGCAAGGGTACTCCATGAGAAGAAGGTTGGGATTGAGATACCCAGAGATGAAGAAGATGGGTCCTTCACAAGGAACTCAGTGGCCGACTCAATCAGATTGGTTATGGTAGACAAAAACGAGGGATTAATTTATAGGAAGAAAGCCAGAGAAATGAGTGCCCTATTTGGTGACAAGGTCCTGCATGATCGGTACATGCACAATTTTGTTGAGTATCTCTCCAAAAACAGTAGATGCGTTCATGAAGGTTGAGTTTTAAGTTGAAAATATGGTTTTAAATTCCGGTATTGGAACATGTAAAAGGGATGAAATAATTGTGATTTATTTTTATTATATTTGGATAATCAATAAATAAATAATAAAAAGACAATGTGGGTGTTTGGGAAGCTGCTATTTTAGTAGGTTATTTTAGTTTTTAGCTATTTTAGTAGGTTAAATTTTTTGTGTTTTGGCAGATGATTGATTTTTTTTTTGTAATTGGATGTGATGTTTGTGAGAGAAAAAGTGAAATAATTATGGATTTGATGTGACATTTTGTCTTATTAACTATTTTAATCTATTTTGTCTTTTTGTAAATTTTGACCTAAAAAATGCTAAAATTTTTCTTGCCAAACACCACCAATGTGTCATTTTATTTTTGATATTTTGTGTCTAGATGAACAATTTGATAGTTAAATCTATATAACAATGAAAGACTCTTTGAATTCTAGTTGGTACATTTGTTCATGCCACCATGGTAAGTCAGGATTAGTTCAATTAATGGAGTTACTAGAAATTTATATAAGAATAAAGAGTGGGACTCCTTTCCCCACCCCCTTTTGACCCATTTTCTTTTTTGATTGGTCACTTTTTTTTTTTTTCTCCTCCTCCAATCACCACCCGCCACGTGTGTGTGGGATGGTGGGGGTTGAAGTTTGAGGGAGTCTAAATCTCTGCTGTTTATATAATAAGGGAAAGAGTAAATTTATGTAGACAAAAATTAAATACGATGTGCATAGAATTTAAATGTAAAATTAAATACAATTCTCTCACAAGGACTAGAGTCTCAGTTTCTGGATTTCTAACATTACTTCTAGGGAAAGGTAGTTTTTGAAACTTGATGGGATAGATGTCATATGTGTACATTTGATGTATGGTGAGGATTGTTTTTCCTCCTAATTCAACGGTCCAAAAATATCTCTATCTAAGAAATATCAAAATAGATAAGATGATTTTAATTTTTAATTCAACGGTCAAAAACATGAGGTTGAGATTTGTGTTGTGTCCAATGGCTCTCAAATTTTGAACTACATCCTTATTGTGCAATTTCAATGGTGAGACAAGAAGGACTTGAGTGGGGGCTTAGTTTTTCAACAAGTGCTGATGATTTCATTGATTTTGAAGATTGGTTCCTAGCTCTTAAAGAACACCATTAATCTCTCTATTTCTTTGTTTGAATTAGGTACGGGGAAATGCCTCAATATATATAATTGTTATTTGATTTTGTTTTTTTAATAGTTTTTGATTCTCTATTTCTAGAGTTTGTTATGTTAGTTGCTTTTCAATTCTCTATTTGCTTTGGAGATAAAATTTATTTGATGGGTTTAAGTATTGTAGAGAGATATAAAAGAGTCTTAACTATTCATATCGTCTTACTATTCATATCACTTGTATCTCATATACATTTTTAGGCCGTTAGAACACAGATTGAGAAATAATCTCAATTGTCTAAAAGTTTTTGTAAGACATATATCTCTAAGGATCCGTGCCATTTCTTAATTTATATTAAAGAATCACTCGTGCCTAAAAGTATTCGTAACCAATTTGAATCCAATCAAAACAAACGACTACATTGAGATGAAATACAAATAAATAACAAACATATGAAAATTCCAATGATTCATCAATTGTATATTCTTCCTTTCTGAAGTACCAAAAAAAAAAAAAAATCAATTGTATATTCCAGTTGTTGAGACAAATAGCATATAAAACTTTTGCCTTGTGTTGTTGCCCCACATTGGAAGAGGAACAAAAGTTTCTACAGTTTATTTATGAAAACGTCCTCTTATTAATTAGTTTGGGTTAAAAGAAATCCATTGGCCCAATAGTGTGAACTAAGCCTAGATTGTGCAAATGACCCATAATGCACAATGCGCACCACGCTTAATTATTCGCACTCACCTTTGCAAGCCTGCTAAACCCACAGATAACTAACCCAAAAAAGAAAAAAGAAAAAAAAAGAAAAAAAAAAAAAGCATGGAATAGAAATCCATGCGAATATATGACAACATTTTACAAAGTAAGGCCAAGTTTGGGTACTTCTAAAAAAGTTACTCAAAAAATTAAAAAGTTAACACTATTCACCAAAAGTCAACAATTACGGCTGCACAACTCCCAATTCAAATTTTTCCCTACAAATCAATTTTTACAATTTTTTATTACACATTTTTCAATAAAAAGTCAAAAAGTTAACCCAAACATCCATATTTTCAACCTCAATTTTTTAGTCCAAAAAGACAAAAAGTACACTTTTTTAGTCTTCCCAAACTTGGCCTAAGGCTTACCCAATTATGTAAATGTACACAAAAAAGAGGTGTTTAAAAATTCAGATATCACAACACTCAATTCAAAACACACACACACATAATTTGAAAAAAATAAAATAAAAATTACTCAATGCAAACACTAAAAAAACAAATATATTGCTGTTACGCATCTGTTAGCAAAAATTCGGTTTAGGCTCAATCGACAGTGATTGATCGACAAGCTTCAACTGATTTTAAATAAACACAAAAATTATCTGACTTATTAGTTAAGTTCTATGCCTTAAATAGATTAAAGACTTTCCTGTAAGTAATTAAGTAAAGAATGGATTGGAACAGAACAAAATATGTATTAGTTTGAATAAATTGTCACTTGTCACTAGTTACAAGAACTTAAACATGAATAAAAAATTGAATAAATACAACAATCGACAGAAAAAAGAGAAGTAGGGTTTAGAAAAATTACTAATTTAATCTATTTCTAAAATGACTAATTTAGAACTACTCCTAAATAACTCTTCAAGAGTGATTGGTGGTTGTTGATATTATTGATTGATTATTCTTTGTATCTCTTTTAGCCTATTTATAGGCTCAGCAACATGAGAGAAAGAGATAACCTAAGCCTATGATTTTCTCAACAAGCTTATGATTTTCTTAACATTATTCATATCGCATGTGTTGATAGGAATCATTTTGCAAATTTGGTACTTAATTTGATATTAGCTCATTAATCTAGCAGCTAACTTTCAAATTGTTACAATTGCTAACTTTCTAACCTTTCATTTAATATGTCATCATACCATGTCCTTAACACATCTGTTATGCCATGTTAGCATGCCTGTTGACAAAAATAATAATAATGAAAACAAATGTGGTCAAGGTTATTATTTGAAAATAGTTTGTGATTTCAATCGACAGACCATAATCGAACTTGGCCATAATTAATAGGCCACAATTGGCAGAAAAATAAAATGTGGTGCAAACAATGTCCCCTTATTTAAATGGATTGAAGAATGAAATTCAATTAAATGATTTATAAAACGGTTTACCACAATCGACATAAAATATTTTATAGTACAAATAATTCAAATTCTTGAAGAATTAAATTACACCCATAGTAATTTTTAATATATTAGTGTCGATTGGCGAACACTCCATCTTTGGTTTTGTTGAGTGACATAACAAAAAGTCACATCCCTTATTTTTAAAATAATACAATTCTCTGTTAGTCACATTTTGGCTAATTAAAGAGAATTCACTACATACAGCATTTTTCAACCATTGTTGTTTTTCAAACCATGTTTTGAAAATTAATTTTTAGTGTGATCTAGAAATCCAAAGTGGATGTTGGATCCCAAAACTCACATAATTGAATGTTATGAAAAATTCATAAATTTAAACATTTTGAACAATACAAAAAAATTCACATTAATAAACATGGGTTCATAATTTTTAGCCATCTTTGGCTTAAAATCATGCCCCCCAAGTTTATAATTTTCAGCCATCTTTGACTTTAAATCATGCCCCTCAAGTGAATTTTTACCATCATTTTGTGATGTTTTTTAACATTTGTTGAGAGAAAATGTTGTTATTCTTTTTTAGCCATTAATGGTTTGTCACTTTTTGCCACGTTTGGCAAAACATCATGCCCCCCCAAGTGAACATTTATTATCAGAATTGTCAATTTTTTTTTGAGAGAAGGGGTTGTTTTTTAATTCTAACCATTAATGACCTATAAAAATTCTCTAAAGTCATATTTTCTTCATGACTTGGTGTGCTAACCCTTCGAGCCATATACCTTGGTTCTTTATGAATATTTGGTTCTTAAAAAATATGTGTATTAACCGTATTTTATATCTTAATTTTTTATTGGCCATTATACCTTCCAATTTTTGCTTCCAATATAGAATTTCTTCATCAATTAGAAAATTTTGGCCTTTAAGTTGATGAATTTTTCCATCACAATAATTTAAATCTATTTGCGTCAAATAATACGGAGATGATGAAATTATTTGAAATCTTTGCCTATAAAGAGAATTAATTTCTTTTTTTAGGGCTAAAATTTCACTATCACACCAATAAATTTCATCCGTATAACGCCAAATCATTCTTTTCACATCATTTGTCATGCCATTATGTTGATAATAAGTGGTAGAACCACCAATTTTCAGAATATGAGGCATTTCACTGATAATTTGTTTCTATGGAAACACTGTCACTCCATTGGCGGTTTGTATCCATGGGTGCACAAGATGTAGCAAACCTGTTGAAGACATGATTTCATAAGAATAAGTCTGCTTCTTTTTCATCATCATCATCACTCCAAGTTAGAATGGTCCCACTAGTCTTGCCAATTTACATTAGCAAAAATTCAGTTTAGGCCCAATCAACAGTGATTGATCAACAAGCTTCAACTAATTTTAAATAAACACAAAAATGATCAGACTTTGTGATTAAGTCCTATGCCTTAAACACATTAAGGATGTCACGCCCCAAAATTTGGAAAATTAAATATTAAATTAGGATTAAACCCCAATCAATATTCCATCATCCAAATCCTAGGGGTGAAACAAAATCTAAATATTCACGTCTCTAAAGGGTTTAAGTAAATTTCCATCCTCAAAAGATTACAAGGGATAAAAAAAAAAAAAAAAAAAAATTAACAAAACGCCAACCAAACCATCACTACAAGAATTTTCACTTTTGGCGATTAAATTTTTAGTCGCCAAAGGGTTTCAGCGACTAAATTATTTGGCCGCAGAAGTAGTTGTCAAAGAATTGACGATAAAGGTCATTAGCGACTAAAATTATTTTAGTCGCCAAATGTATTCAATTTTCGATTAAATTTTTAGTCGCCAAAAGGTTGGACATTAAATTAAATTAGTACATTTTCGGAGACCAAACTTTTAGTCGCCTAAAGTCCATATTTTTAGCTACTAAAATTTTAGTCGGCAAAGAGTTCTTATTTTGGCTACTAAAAATTTTGTCGCCTAAAGTCCTACATGTTTGGCTACTAAACTTTTAGTCGGCAAAGAGATCTTGTTTTGGCTACTAAATATTTGGTCACTTAAAGTCCCACATTTTTGGCTACTAAAATCTTAGTTGGCAAAGAGGTCTTGTTTTGGCTACTAAATATTTGGTCGCCTAAAGTCCCACATTTGTTGCTACTAAATATTTAGTCGGCAAAAGTGTTTTTATTCTTTAGTTTTTGTTTTTAGCTACGAAATATTTTAGTCGCTAAATGTTTGATTTTTCTTTTTGGCTACAAAACTTTTAGTCGCCAAATGTCTATTTTTTTTTTTTTTTGGCTACAAAATTTTTAGCCGCCCAAAGTATTTTTCCAATTTCTTTTTAGCTACTAATTGTTTAGTCGCCAAAAATATGATTTTATGTTTTATCACAAAATTATAATTTCTTCATAACCTGTCTATATTTCATGTAACCTGTAATACGCACATAAATAAAATAATACATACTATCAATCATTCCACAATCTGCATCCATATACAAAAAATAAATAACTTTAAATGTCAAAGTCCATACAAACCAACTATTGTCCAAACTAAAACAATAATTCCATACAAAATATATCACACAAAAATCAAAGTCCTCTGTATACAAAAAATACATTTACTACCAAGCGAAATTACCAGTTGGCATGGTACAAATTACCATCGTAATCTGTACCACGACAAAAGTTTTTCTATAGACCATGACAAAAGGTCATATATGTACGCCGACAAATGGTTATATGTATGTACCACGACATAAGGTGATCTACGTACCACGACAAAAGTTTTTCTATAAACCATGACAAAATGTCATATATGTATGCCGACAAATGGTCATATATGTACCACGACAGAAGGTGATCTATGTACCACAGTAGCCATTATCTGTTGATTTTCAAAAGTTTTCTGTATCAGTAATAGTGAACTACACAAAAGTTGAGGACGACAAAAGTATTATATTAGTTCTATACAAAAGTGAAAATTCTTCTCCATACACCAATATGGATTATCCACAAGTCCACGCAACAAAGCCATCTACAAAAAAAATAAAAAATAAAATAAAAATAATAAATAAATAAATAAAAAACAAAACATTAGAATTGTTTACAAAATATCAATTCAGTCAGCCATAGGGAACATGTTCTAACATGCATTTAAAGTAGAACAATTGAGAAATGTCTTCTTGGAAATGAAATAAAGTATATATATATATATATATATATATGTATCATTCAATATTTATTCCAACCAACTGCACAAACAATCTAATATGTGCTTTCTTCGTCCTATAAATATATAAAAGCAATTATTACAATATGTAGATCTTATTTTCATAAAGTTGTTGCTCTTCAAACTAAGTGTTGCGACTTTTTCGACTAAGTGTAAGGCGTTTTCGGCTCAAACCCCAAGCCTACGGGTCCTAATTACATTCCGTCAGTTATCACAGGTCGTAATTGTCATCGAAAAGTAGTCCGTGAGAGCCACACGATGGATTGGGGGCTCTTTTGAATTTCCACCCCCAAAATGCCGTTTTTCAAGTAAGCTTCAGGCATATTTGGCTCTAACTCCCAACCTACGAGTCGTAATTACTTTCTGTCAGTTGTCACAGGTCGTAATTGTCATGGAGGAGCAGTCCGTGAGAGACACATGGTGGTTCGGAGGTTGTTTTGAATTTTCTCCCCCGAAACGTCATTCGGCTCTAACTTCCAACCTACGGCTCCGGATTACATTCTGTCAGTTGTCACAAGTTCTATTTGTCATGGGGAAACTGTCCGTGAGAGCCACATGGTGGTTCGAGGGCTGTTATGAAGTTTCGCCCCCGGAACGCCCTTTTCTGGGTAAGTTTAGGGTGTATTTGGCTCTAACTCCCAACCTACGGGTCCGAATTACATTCCATCAGTTGTCATAACTCCTACTTGTCATGGAGAAGCAGCTCGTGAGAGCCACATGGAAGTTTGGGGACTGTTTTGAATTTTTGCCCCCGAAACACCCTTTTTCGACTAAGTTTAAGACATATTTGGCTCTAACTTGCAACCTATGGGTCTGGATTACATTCTGTCAGTTGTCACAACTCTTATTTATCATGGGGAAGCTGTCCGTGAGAGCCACAAGGTGGTTTGGAAGCTATTTAAATTTTTTGCCTTGAAACGCCCTTTTCGAGTAAGTTAAAGGCGTATTCGGCTCTAACTCCCAACCTATGGGTCCGAATTACATTCTATCAGTTGTCACAAGCCCTATTTGTCATGGGGAAACTGTCCGTGAGAGCCACATGGTGGTTCGGGGGTTGTTTTGAATTTTTGCCCCCGAAACGCCATTTTTCAACTAAGTTTAGAGCGTATTCGGCTCTAACTCCCAACCTACGTGTCTGAATTACATTCCATCAGTTGTCACAATTCCTATTTGTCATGGGGAAGCTGCCCGTGAGAGCCATCTGTGGTTCAGGGGCTGTTTTAAATTTTTGCCCTCGGGACGCCCTTTTTCGAGTAAGTTTAGGACGTATTCGGTTCTAACTCCCAACCAACGGCTCAGATTACATTCCGTAAGCTGTTATAAATCCTATTTTTCATGGGGAAGCTGTTCGTGAGAGCCACACTATGGTTCATGGGTTGTTTTGAATTTTTGCCACTGAAACGCTCTTTTTCGAGTAAGTTTAAGGCGTATTCGGCTCTAACTCCTAACCTACGAGTCTGAATTACATTCCGTTAGTTGTCACAAGTCCTATTTGTTATGGGGAAGTTGCCCATGAGAGCCACACGGTAGTTCGGTGGCTGTTTTGAATTTTTGCCCTCGGAATGCCATTTTTTGAGTAAGTTTAAGGCGTATTCGGCTCTAACTCCCAACCTACAGGTCCAGATTACATTCCGTTAGTTGTAACTTGTCCTATTTGTGAGGAAAAGCTGTCTATGAGAGTCACAGGATGGTTCAGGGGATGTTTTGAATTTTTGCCCCCAAAAATGCCTTTTTTTCCAATAAGTTTAAGCCGTATTTGGCTTTAACTCCCAGCCTACGGGTCCAGATTACATTCCATTAGTTGTCACAAGTCCTACTTGTCATGGGGAAGCTGTCTGTGTGAGCCACACAGTGGTTCAGGGGCTGTTTTGAATTTTCGCCCCCGAAATGCCTTTTTTTGAGTAAGCTTAAGGCATATTCAGCTCTAACTCCCAACCTACGGGTCCAGATTACATTCCGTCAGTTATCACGAGTCCTATTTGTGATGGGGAAGCTGTCTGTAAGAGTCACAAGGTGGTTTGGGGTATGTTTTGAATTTTTGCTCTCGAAACGCCATTTTTCGACTAAGTTTAGGGCTTATTCGGCTCTAACTTCCTACCTACGGGTTTGAATTACATTCCGTCAGTTGTCACAGGTCCTATTTGTGATGGGAAAATTGTTCGTGAGAGCCACATGGTGGTTCGGGGGCTGTTATACATTTTCGCCCTCGAAAGGCTCTTTTGAGAGTAAGTTTAAGGCGTATTCGGCTCTAACTCTCTACCTACTGGTCCGAATTACATTCCGTCAGCTGTCACAAGTTCTATTTGTCATGGGGAAGCTATCTGTGACAGTGACATGGTGGTTTTGGGGTGTTTTTGAATTTTCGTATGTGAAACGCCATTTTTCGACTAAGTTTATGGCATATTTGGCTCTAACTCCCTACCTATGGGTCTGAATTACATTCTGTCAGTTGTCACAAGTCTGATTTGTCATGGGAAAACTATTCATGAGAGCCACGGTTGGTTCAAGGGCTGTTATGAATTTTCGCCCACGGAAAGCTCTTTTTCAAGCAAGTTTAAGGCATATTCGGCTCTAACTCTCTACCTATAGCCCAAATTACATTCCGTTAGTTGTCATAAGTCCTGTTTGTCATGGAGAAACTGTTCATGTGAGCCAAACAGTGGTTCAGGGGCTGTTTTGAATTTTTGCCCCTGAAATGCCCTATTTCGAGTAAGTTTAAGGCATAGTCGGCTCTAACTCTCTACCTATGGGTTCGAATTACATTCCGTCAGTTGTCACAACTCCTATTTATGATGGGAAAACTGTACGTGTGAGTCACATAGTGGTTCGGGTACTGTTTTGAATTTTTACCCCCGAAACGCCATTTTTGACTAAGTTTGGGGTGTATTCACACCCTACCTACGGGTCCGAATTACATTCTATCAGTTGTCACAATTCCTATTTGTTATGGGAAAACTGCCTGTGAGAGCCACACGGTGGTTCGGGGGCTGTTATGAATTTTTTCTGCCAGAAAGCCATTTTATGAGTAATTTTAAGGCATATTCGGCTCTAACTCCTTACTTACGGGTTCGAATTACATTCGTTAGTTGTCAAAAGTCCTATTTATCATAGGGAAACTGTCTATATAAGTGACACGGTGGTTCGGGGGCTATTTGAATTTTTGCCCTCGAAATGCCCTTTTTCGACTAAATTTAGGTCGTATTCAGCTCTAACTACCAACCTGTGGGTGTAAATTACATTCCGTCAGTTGTCACAATTCTTATTTGTCATGAGAAAATTGTCCGTGAGAGCCATACGGTGGTTCAGGGGCTGTTATGAATTTTCTCATCCAGAAAGCTCTTTTTTGAGTAATTCTAAGGCGTATTCAGCTTTAACTCTCTACCTACGGGTCCAAATTACATTCTGTTAGTTGTCACAAGTTGTATTTATCACAAGAAAGCTGTCCGTGAGAGTCACACGGTGGTTCGGAGGCTGTTTTGAATTTTTATCCCCGAAACTCCCTTTTTCGAGTAAGTTTAAGGCGTATTCGGCTCTAATGCCGAACCTACGGGTCCGGATTAGATTTCATCAGGTTTCACAAATCCTAATTGTGGTGGGGAAGCTGTCCATGAGAGTCACACGGTGGTTTGGGAGCTGTTTTGAATTTTTGCCGCTGAAACGCCCTTTTTCGACTATGTTCAGGGCTTATTCGGCTCAAACTCTCTACCTACAGGTTCGAATTACATTCTGTCAGTTGTCACAAGTCCAATTTGTCATGGGGAAACTATTCGTGAGAGCTCATGAGAGCCACACGATGGTTCAGGGGCTGTTATGAAATTTTGCCCCCGGAAAGCTCTTTTTCGTGTAAGTTTAAGGCATAACTCTCTACCTACTACTCCGAATTACATTTTGTTAGTTGTCCCAAGTCCTATATGTCATGGAGAAGTTGTTTATGAGTGTGACATGGTGGTTTGGGGTTTTTTTTGAAGTTTTGCCCCCGAAACGCCTTTTTTCGAGTAAGTTTAAGGTGTATTCGGCTCTAACTCCCAACCTAAGGGTCCGGATTACATTCCGTCAGTTGTCACAAGTCCTATTTGTCATAGGGAAGCTGTCCATGAGAGTCACATGGTGGTTCGGGGGCTGTTTTGAATTTTTGCCCCCGAAACGCCCTTTTTCGACTAAGTTTAGGGCGTATCCAGCTTTAACTCCATACCTACGGGTCTGAATTACAATCCGCCAGTTGTCACAAGTCCTATTTGTCATGGGAAAATTGTTTGTGAGAGCCACACGATGGTTCAGGGGCAGTTATGAATTTTGCCGTTGGGAAGCTCTTTTTCGAGTAAGTTTAAGTCGTACTCGACTCTAACTCTCTACCTACGGGTCCGAATTATATTCCGTCAGTTGTCGCAAGTACTATTTGTCATGGGGAAACTGTCCATGTGAGCCACATGGTGGTTCAGGGGTTGTTTTAAATTTTCGCCCCCGAAACGCCCTATTTCGAGTAAGTTTAAGGCGTATTCGGCTCGAACTCTCTACCTGTGGTTTGAATTACATTTCTTCAGTTGTCACAAGTCCTATTTGTCATAGGGAAATGGTCTGTGTGAGTCACACAGTGGTTCGGGGGCTGTTTTGGATTTTCACCCCTAAAACGCCATTTTTCGACTAAGTTTGGGGCTTATTCGGCTCTAACTCCCTATCTATGGGTCCGAATTACATTACGTCAGTTGTCACAATTCCTTTTTGTCATGGGGAAGCTGTCCTTGAGAGCCACAAGGTTGTTCGGGGGCTGTTATGAGTTTTCGCCCCAGGAAAGCTATTTTTCGAGTAAGTTTAAGGCGTATTCGGCTCTAACTCTCTATCTATGGGTCCGAATTACATTCCGTCAGTTGTCACAAGTCCTATTTGTCATGAAAAACTGTCTTATTTGTCATGGGAAACTGTTCGTGTGAGCCACACATTGGTTAGGGGGCTATTTTGAATTTTCGCCCCTGAAACGCCCTATTTCGAGTAAGTTTAAGGCGTATTTGGCTCTAACTCTCTACATACGGGTCTGAATTACATTCCATCAATTGCCACAAGTCCTATTTGTCATAGGGAAACTGTCCGTGTGAGTCTCAAAGTGGTTTGGGGGTTGTTTTGAATTTTTGCCCTCAAAACGCCATTTTTTGACTAAGTTTAGGACGTATTCGGCTCTAACTCTCTACTTACCGGTCCCAATTACATTCCGTTAGTTGTCACAATTCCTATTTGTCATGGGGAAACTGTTTGAGAGAGCCACATGGTGGTTTAGGGGCTATTATGAATTTTTGCCAACAGAAAGCTCTTTTTCAAGTAATTTTAAGGCGTATTCGGCTCTAACTCTTTACCTACGGGTCCGAATTACATTCCGTCAGTTATGACAAGTCCTATTTGTCATGGGGAAGTTGTCTGTGCGATTCACATGGTGGTTCGGGGGCTGTTTTGAATTTTTGCCCCCGAAACGCCCTTTTCCAAGTAAGTTTAAGGCATATTTGTCTCTAACTCCGAACCTACGGGTCCGGATTACATTCTGTCAGTTTTCACAAGTCCTATTTGCGATGGGGAAGCTGTCCGTGAGAGTCACACGATGGTTTGAGGGCTGTTTTGAATTTTTACCCCCAAAACGCCCTTTTTCGACTAAGTTTAGGGCATATTTGGCACTAACTCCCTACCTACAGTTCCAAATTACATTCTGTCAGTTGTCACAAGTCTTATTTGTCATGGGGAAATTGTTCATGAGAACCACACAGTGGTTCGGGGGCTGTCATGAATTTTCGCCCCCGGAAAGCTCTTTTTCAAGTAAGTTTAAGACGTGTTCGGCTTTAACTCTCTACCTACGGGTCTGAATTACATTTTGATAGTTGTCAAAAGTCATATTTGTCATTAGGAAACTGTTCATATGAGTCATACGGTGGTTTGGGGCCTGTTTTGAATTTTTGCCCCTGAAACGCCCTTTTTCGACTAAGTTTAGGTCGTATTCAGCTCTGACTGCCTACCTACGGGTCCGAATTATATTCTGTCAATTGTCACAGTTCCTATTTGTTATGAGGAAACTATCCGTGAGAGCCACATAGTGGTTCAGGGGTTGTTATGAATTTTCGCCCCCGAAAGCTCTTTTTCGAGTAATTTTAAGGCGTATTCGGCTTTAACTCTTTACCTATCAGTCCGAATTACATTCCGTTAGTTGTCACAAGTCCTATTTGTCATGAGGAAGCTGTCCGTGAGAGTCATAGGGTGGTTTGGGGGTTGTTTTGAATTTTTTCCCTTGAAACTCCCTTTTACGAGTAAGTTTAAGGCATATTCATCTCTAACTCCTATCCTACGGGTCTGAATTACATTCTATTAGTTGTCACAATTCATAAGTGTGATGGGGAAGCTATCCATAAGAGTCACATGGTGGTTCAGGGGATGTTTTGAATTTTCGCCCCAGAAATGCCCTTTTTCGACTAAGTTTAGGGCGTATTTGGCTCTAACTCCCTACCTACGGGTCTGAATTACATTCTGCCAGTTGTCACAAGTCCTATTTTCATGGGGCAACTGTTCGTGAGAGCCACACGGTGGTTCGGGGGCTGTTATGAATTTTCGTCGCCAGAAAGCTCTTTTTCAAGTAAGTTTAAGGCGTATTCGGCTCTAACTCTCTACCTATGGGTCTGAATTACATTACGTTAGTTTTCACAAGTCCTATTTGTCATGGGGAAACTATCCGTGTGAGTCACATGGTGGGTCAGGGGTTGTTTTGAATTTTCACCCCCGAAATGCCTTATTTCGAGTAAGTTTAAGGCGTATTCAGCTTTAACTCTCTATCTACAGGTCCGAGTTACATTCTGTCAGCTGTCACAAGACCTATTTGTCATGGGGAAACTATCCGTGAGAGTCACATGGTGGTTTGGGGGTTGTTTGGAATTTTCACCCGCGAAACGCCATTTTTCGACTAAATTTATGGCGTATTCAGCTCTAACTCCCTATCTATGGGTCTGAATTACATTCCATCAGTTGTCACAATTCCTATTTGTCATGGGGAAACTATCCATAAGAGCCTCATGGTGGTTCGGGGGCTGTTATGAATTTTTGCCCCTGAAAAGTTCTTTTTCAAGTAATTTTAAGGCGTATTCGGCTCTAACTCTCTACCTACGGGCCCAAATTACATTCCGTCAGTTGTAACAAGTCCTATTTGTCCTGGGGAAGTTGTCCATGAGAGTTACACAATGGTTTAGGCGCTGTTTTGAATTTTTGCCCTCAAAATGCCCTTTTTCGACTAAGTTTAGGGCATTTTAAACAGGTTTCTCAAATTAAAAGCATGCTTCTGCTCCTTGAAGATACTGAGTATAGATATTTTAAATCTTCAATTGCATGATCTTAGCTTGTCCTCCTGCTTAACAATAAAGAGATAGTATTGTTTAGTGAATATGTAAATCTAAGTTTGTATAAGTTTTAGTATGATATGAATAAAATTCTTTTTACCAACTACGACGATGACCATCTGAACCCTCCAACAGTGTTGAGCGTCGTAAAACCATAGAGTTCAAATGATTAAGTTGTTCTTGTTGTGCCTCCCTTGTTTCTTTTTTTTCCCTTTCATCTATTTCTTTCATCAACTTCTCTCTCTCTCTCTCTCTCTCTCTTTCTCTTATCATCTCTTCACGATCTCTTTGGCGCTTTTCTTTCTCCTTCATCAAATCTTCATGAAGAACCTCCATCTCAGATCGCATTGCCTCTATTTTTTTGTCACAAGATGGTGCCGCACTATTAGATGGCGAATAGGGTCGTGGGTCAATCCGAAATCCACGCAAGTAATTCTTCCTCTGTCTAAGCACTTGCCGTGAGAGTTCCTCTTGTGTCAATGGGATCCCTGCATTCGTGGCTGTCGCTTATAGATTCACCATCGCATCTTGCCATTACCAAAAAAAGTAGACTATTCAACAAAGGCACAAAGAATGACATGCAATTTTCTGCTAAGATAGGAATTAATATTAAATACAATTGGAAAAAAAAGTTTACTCCTTACATGTAGTTGACCACATTTCGGATCAATCCATTTGTTTGTTTTCTTCGATTTGTGTGATTTGGAATAAAATTTTAGAAAATCCAACTCCCCATTTTCATCTACCTGTTATTTTCAAATAACAAAATTAATTCGTCACAATAGTAACCATGACTTTAATCTTACATGTATGAGTGATGAGAAATATGTTGCAAATGCATCTAGCTCACCATAAGCGAAATTGCTGTTGGAAAGGAGAGAGATCCACTGGTGTGATTATATGGTAGCAAACTCTTGTTTGCTTTACCATCTTTAGAGCATTTCTAAAAAAGGAATTATTCAAGAATTAGTACATATCAATGCATAATACACAAATAAAGTAATAGAGTCGTTTATATTTGTTTGTTACCAAATGAGATGCTTCCTTCCAAGCCACATCAATCATGTGTTTCCAATCATCCAAGCAAACTCCTGTAGGCAGATGACTATATGGGTCATCAACAGCCTCTTCTACAAGTTTTTCGAATTGTTGCTTCAGGGTGTACCTCCAATCCTTGTACAAGAGATACGCCTTTGTATCAACGATCTCTTGAGCTTGTTGATCAGTATGAAAATCCTTACCAATTTCAAACTTGTCCTGCAAGCATAACTATGTGACGTATTACAGAAATTGAATGCAGCAATTGCAACTTTACATAATGAAGACATTTAGTTTAAGGTTAGAAATTACGAGCATAGCTTGTACAATAGCATCTGTGATACTCTGATCAATTTTCTTCCATGACTTCACTTCCTTGAGAGGGCACAACCGCCTTATCTACAATCCCAATTCATTTGTTGCAGGGGTGGCATTCCCTCCAGTGAGTGCATTCAGCATGCGATTGACATTAACATGTAGTTTCTCTCCTTTTTTGACTCATTTTCCGAGTGTAGGACCATGTACACGAGTTGACATACTTTTCCCTAGTCAAGAAGGGGCAACAAGTATAAGGCCTTTAAATTGTAAATAGTGTCCTGGACATATAATCGACAATAATTAACATTAAATTTTAAATTTTATCAGCAAATTTTCTTGGGGATTATTATTTTTTTATACATGCAAGAAATTTTCTTTCTAGGTGAAGAAAAATCATTTGCTTAAGTTCAATAAATTGATCTTTAGGGGCCGAAACACACCTACAAAACTACCAAGAAGAAGAATAAACATTGTAGTCAGTCAGTTAACCCTGAAGATGCAACAAAAAAGTACAATACGCCGTCCGCCTGTGTCTCTTCCACAAATGTTTGTGTCATCTGGTGGTTGTATCTCATCGGATAAAGTTTGTGGTGTGGCAATGACATGTGCAGATGTTCCTAAGGGTGATGTTATGGGGTCAGTTGCTGTTTTCTTATGCCGCCCTGTCTTCGTCTTAGGAACCATGCTGGTAGCTGCAAAATAGTTGCAAACATGATATATTAAGTAAAAACATCACATGCATCATCGATATTATGACCAATATGGATTGTTTACAGAAGCTAAAGTATTCACAAAATTACAACAAGACAACAATAGGAAAATAATTGTTAATGATTGTCAAATAAAAGTGTTGTATATAAACCAATGTTAAGCATTAATGTCAAATGAGGAGGTTCATCAATTTAAGAGGTTCAACATTGCGAAAAAGTTTACAATATAACTCAAAATGATGACATGAAGAACAACAGAAACAAAAGGACTAAACTCTCATCTAATTACATAACACATAAAGAACACCAATCTCCTTCATCCATTTTCCCCATTACATCAACAAAAGGACAAAAAGACAAGACAACAATTACCAAGAACACACATCGAAATTTAGAACCCACACATCAACACTCTATGTCTATATCTGTATCAAAATCACTGTCAAGCTCATCTTCTTCTTCATTGTCACCCTCTATTGTCGGTTTATCTTCATCATCACATATGAAGTCATTATCCATACCAACCTTGGGTTGTCCACGGTTATCAGACTACAAAACTTCCATAGGAATAGTTTCAGCGTTAATATCATTTCGACGCAAAACCACATTGTCATCCATTGGCTCAGTTGGTACAACATTAGTGCTTTCATCTTGTTGGAACACATCATCAGGTTGTGGCACATCCACCTCGGGCACATCTCAAATTCTTCGATGTTGAAACTTTTCTACTGCTCTCCAATTGGCACCTGACGTCGTATCATGCATGTAGAAAACTTGTTGCACATGACTTGATAACACAAACGGGTCATCTTTATACCATTGGCTTCTTACATCAATAGTATTGAAATGTGGTTCGATATGCAAAGTTCTGTTACTACCGGTGTTATACTATTCACATTGGAATAAAACAACACGGTGCTTAAACAAATATGTCATTTCCCAAACTTTGCAAATATAGACGTAGAACTTTATGAATTGGCCTTCATGGGTTCCCTTCTACTACCAATCCACTATTTTGAGTTTTACGACGGTTGTCACGGTCACGAGCATGGAATCGGACGCCACTACAAAGGCATCCCGAATATGTGTTCACTAAGCTGTTAGAACCATTTGCCAGTGACCACATCTCATTGGTTGCTTCAGGTGAATTTTCGTGCTGTAATTGGTTCATCTGCATAAAAAAAAACTGTCATGTTATTTTTGACATAATTTAACTTCATGTGTAAACTACACTATAAGGAATTTTAGCATACGCTATCTTTGAACCATTTAGGAAATTCTTTGCATTGTATCTTCGCAATGTTGCATGCACTTCCATGTTGTTGTTGCAACATCTTATGTTCCCTACGTAGGACAATGTAATTCATAAGTAATTTGAAGAATAATTACTAAAAAAGGGCATATAGGTCACATATAGTGCGTCACAGGTTCGATTCATACTCTAGATATTCTTCCACTTTTAAGCTGTTGTGTAGGACAAACCAAGGAGCCCTTTCACGGTCAGCTACAGACACATTAGTTTCCCTTTTAGTAGACCAAACAGACGAACATTTTGAGTGAAAACCGCCCACCCCAGGCCATTGTCACCCCTGTCATAGTTCTTTTCTTCCTAATTAAACACCGTTTCAATGCTGTCTAAATATATTGAACAAAACATCGTACACTCTTTTGAAATGTAAGCCTGCGCAATGGAACCTTCTAGCCGAGCTTTATTATGAACAAATCCTTTCAAAATTCCGAGCATCCTACATGCCAATATGATTTGAATGTTAATATTTACATTATCTACTATATGTAAATAGGGATGCTTGGGAACTCGTGGTATTACCTCTCAATGGGATACATCTATCGATATTGCATAGGCCCTCCAAGCATAGCCGCATGAGACAAATGAATTGCCAAGTGTACCATGACATCAAAAAACGTAGTTGGAAAAATCTTCTCAAGATTACAAAGTATAAGTACGATTTGTTCCTCCATTTTCGCCAAATTAGTCACCCTCAATGTCTTTGAGCACAACTGTTCGAAAAAATTTCCCAACTCAAAAAGTGTGGTCCCAATCTCCTTGGAAAGGTATCCACGCATCCCAATTGGAAGTAGTCGTTGTAGAAGGACATGACAGTCATGAGTTTTGAGGCCAGCTAATTTTCCACCATAAGTAGTGACATAGTTGGATATATTTGTTGCATAGCCATCATGGTACTTAATCAATTTCAAGAAATCACAAAAACCTTGTAGCTCTACCGGGGACAATGTGTATGATGCCGGAGGCTTCTCAAATGAGCCATTGGAACGCCTCTTCGAGTGTAACTCCTTTTGTATCTGCATTTCTTCTAGATCCAAGCGAGGCTTTATCCGTGTCCTTATTCTTGCCATCAATGCTCAGTAGTGTCCCAACTAGACTGTCACATATATTCTTCTCTATGTGCATGACATCAAGGTTGTGTCAAAGCTTCAGCGTTTTCCAATAGGATAGGTCGAACATAATGCTTCTTTTTGTTCAATAGGAAGGTGGATTTTCATTTCGTTGCCTTTTTCAGTTGTTTGGATGCTTACCATATGGCCTGTATGTCCCCAAATCAATTTGCTGTAGTATTTGTTCTCTCGATAACTCTACAGGTTTGGACCGATGCTCATTTTGACCATTGAAGAGCTTACTTCTTCACCAAATATGGTTCTCGGGCAAGTGGCGGCGGGCACCCATATACCCTATCTTACTTCGTAGACGCTGAGATGATGCATTGATGATACAATTATGGCCAGCCAAGTAACCTTTTGTAGTCCAACCAGACATGGTACCATATGTGGAGAAGTCATTGATGGTCCACATGACTGTTGCATACATTTTAAATATTTGACCATTTGAGGTATCATATGTTTGCACACTATGCTCCCACAAATTCATTAACTCCTCCACTAATGGTTGCAAGTAAACATCGATGTCTCTTCAAGGGGTGGATGGACAAGGAATAAGCATTGACATCATCAGAAATGACTCTTTCATACACTTCCACGAGGGAAGATTGTAAGGCATTAAGAGTACGGGCCACATTCTGTATAAAGTGCTCATATTTCCAAATGGATTGAAACCATATGTGGCAAGCCCTAACCTTACAAGTCGGGGTTCCACAGAAAATGTAGGATGCTGCATATCAAAGTCCTTCCATGCCTGACCATCAGCTGGATGCCTTAACATTCCATCATACACGCTTCTCTTTGTGCCATCTCATATTTGCGACGGTTTTTTTCGACATGTACAATCTCTTCAACCTCAGTGTCAAAGGAAAGTACCTCAATATTTTGTGAGGAATCTTTTTACCACTCTAATTGTTGAACTTGTATATAGACTCCTTACATGTAGGGCAATTCTCCAGTTTTTCATTGTCCTTCCAAAACAAAATACAATCATTCTTGCATGCATGAATGGCCTTGTATCCCAAACCTAATTCATGTAAGAACTTTTTCGCTTCATAAAGGGTCCATGGAACAGTTTCATCACACTTTGGGAGAAAGTCTTTGAAAACTTGCATAACCATATCGAAAGATTTGTTGCTTCATTTATTGTAGACCTTAATATGAAGCATCTTAATAACGAAGGACAACACGGAAAACTTTTCACACTCCGGGTACACTTTGCATCGAGCATCATCAAACAACCTAATGAACTTCACTAAATTTTCTCTCTCCGAGCTTTTAGGTTTTTCGTCGATATGATCATCCATGAGGCCACTCATGTAAATCTCTTCCAACATAGTAGGCAACTTGCCCAAATTATTGTCAATGTCAAAAATTGCAGCTCCATATCTTTTACCATCATCATTTGACACACTAGGCTGATCATGACACAATGGAACATGTTCCCCATGGTGCACCCAAGTTCTATAAGAACACACGATTCCTCTTCGAATCAAGTGCAGCCACACAACTTGTCGACTATGTTTTGTGCCATTCAAGCAATTCACACACGGACAACAAATCTCAACGTGTGGGCCTAAATCCTTTGTAGGAAAGTCAATAAATGACTTAACACCTTGTTGGTACTCTTTACTTTTCAACCTGTCTTTTATCATCATCCAACTCTTGTTTATCTTTTGAACCCTACAAGTCAAGAAAACATTAACGTAGGAATGGACAACAAATAAACAAAAATACTCAACAATGGAATTGCATATCTTTTATCATCATCCAACTCTTGTACATTTTTTCTGAAAAAAGTTTAAGTTTTCACTTATTTGCAACATAGATTAAAATTTGGAAACACATGGTTTAGGGATTGTATTCAAAAGTTAGGGTGAAACAACTAACTATTTGGACTATACAAGTACAACGTAAACAAGAAGAGGTAAAAAAGAACGAAAAAATTCACGAAACACAACCATCATAAGTAGAAGAAACAACCAAGCTATCATCAAAGGTTACGAATTATAGTAAACAATCAAAGCTTAAATGCTTCTTCCACTGTGGGTGAAGTTGTACAATGTTCCTTAGGAGCAAATATGGTTTACTAGAAGCAAACTTACTTTGTTATAGAAGCAAACTTACAAAAGTGTGATGTTTGCAAGGGTTTGGTCTCATAAGCAAAAGACATTTCATCCTCCCTCTTATACACGCAATAGTGGACAGTGAAGAAGACTCAAACACAAAAGCCAACAATATAGAAAGTGGTGAAGAAAAAAAAGAGGAAAGCTGGTATGCACAAGGTCCTCCACCTCTTCTATATCTATTGTCTTTGAAATCCTCAAATCTTGTGAAATGGGAGTTTTAGGTAATAGGAAATTCACTTCTATGTAAGAGTTGCCATGCCAAAAGCATGTTTTAAATTATTCTCAAGGCACACCCAACAAGGATAAGAAAAAGGACTAGCAAAGAATCCACATTGTGATAAACTAAAAATTTATGTCATAACTCAAGCTAATGAAAGGCCGAGTAGGACTTTTGAGGATGGCCATAAAATATGGCAATTTGGGTGAAGTAGGAATATAAAGAAAATACAAACAATTTTTTTTTTTTTTAAAAAAAAATAACATAATGATGTATCTTATTTATATTATTTAATAAAAATTAAAATGTCTATCAATTTAGTTTATAATTATAAAAACAACATTATTTCATCAATTTTGCCTTTAATATCATTTTTGTTTTAATAATGGAGCATCAATCTCCTTGTATTTGCTTTCAAGTGTTAGATAAGACTTTTGTGCTATGTTTGGCAAAATTTATGAAAAGGATGATACATGACATGAGCAATGTGGAGACCAAATATCTCTATTTATTTATTACGTCTTTAACATAAATAACCAAACATATGCTCATTACTAAAAAGGTAATTGTTGACTTGGTTTATTACTTTTAAATCCTTGTAAATATAGAAGATTATTTTGAGATTCTAAGATTATTACAATATTGTAAGATTTAGTGAGATCGTTGGTGAGAGAAATAACCAAGTCATTGTAATCCCTAATTCATAATGAAACTTGATAGGTAGAGATTTATAACCAAACCACAAATAAGGGCAATAATTTCCCAAACTAGAAACCAGAAGAGGATAAAATATGTATATTTATACTTGGCCCAATACAAACAATGAAGAAAATGATAAGAGGGGTGGACAATATTTTCGGAATACATTTCATGTTCGGCTAGCACAATTTTTCTTTATGGCATAAATGTGAAAATTAGGTACACGAACTGATAAGAGACGAGCTACGGTAATCTAATGAACATGGGAGCTCAGAATGGCACATAACTTGAGAAGTATATTTGGCGATTGCAATAATTGTTGGTTATTCTTGAGGAAGCTAAGCTTGTGGCCATTTGCTCAGTTTACCTTTATGTGGTTTACATTGAATACTTTAGCTACTTTCCATATTATTTCATGCATCTTAGATTTGTTTTAAGACGACATATCAATTTTATCATCCATCACTTCCTTATGGGAACTCTCTTCTTTTTTAATATTTTATTTTTTATAATTATATTTAATTTTTACTTCCTATATATCACCAATCAACTTCCTATTTCTAAACTTTCTACATTGGAAAGTATTTCTTGAATACTCAGGTTGTCATTTGAAAAACTTAAGTTTTGGGAATGTACATGTACGGTTAAATGGATGGTGCTCCTTTTGTTGTTTTCGATTTTATAATTTATCCTTCTAGTGTTTCTTTTATCACTAGTGTTTAGTAGCGAGATTCTATATTCAAGAGGTAAAAACAGATATCTTTATGAACTATGACCAGGACCAGAGTAGGTTTCTAAGTATATCTCATCAAACTAGCTTCCCTAGTGAAGCACAAAAAGGGTTTGATTTCGCACAATGTTCAACCACAATTAGTTTCAAGGTGTTGATTTAGAAATTCATCGAACAATAATATTCTAAAGTTGAGGCATAAGGGAAATCTGTAGGGTGATGGGTGACAATAGGTTTTTAAATTCATTTCCTTGTACCACCTTCCCTGTTAAAGCACAATTAGAGATGGACTTGATGCAAAATTGGGACATACTGGGCTTCATGTTGTAGCTCACTATGATTTTATACAATAGTGGAAGTTTGAAGCTCGTATAATGATTGAGCCAAAACATAAGTAGCTCTTATGACGGGTTTTTGTGCAAACCATTTGATGAGGAAAACAGAAAACCTTTGCCTGAAGGGTTTTTTTTTTTTTTTTTCCTTCACGTTTTAATAAATATTATTAAAACACAATAATACCCACTTCATAAAAAATTTCAGGACACAAACTCGGTACCTTATGTAGTGTAGGTTGAATGATGCAGCTGCAGTTGAGTGACAATAAGTGTAGTGATTGAATCACCTGCATATGTAGATAGGGCATTATGTATAATCAATTTGGTTGCTGAGAAAATTGAGTAAAAGAAATGATAGATTCTTCAAAATCATTGTCTCACTGGTTCTAGAAAATATAAGGATGATAATAAAATTCACCCATATTTGTAGGAAATTACTAGAAAGTAGGATGTAATGATGGATTTGTTTAGTGTTTTCCATTTTTTCCCTCAGTTTTCTTGGTAGCCAAACAGAATCTAAAACGAAATTCACCCATATTTGTAGGAAGTAACTAGATAATAGGCATGTAATGCTGGATTTTTAGTTTCTTTCCATATTTTCACTTAATTTTCTTGGTAACCCAACGGAGTCTATTTCCGTTTATATGAGTAATGGATTCCAGAGAATGTGGAAGTAATAATTTGGTGTTTTGTTAATTTTTTGGGTTTTCAGTTGGAGTTGTTTATGCTCAACTAATTTTTTTTTTATTATCTATTAGGACTTAAGCAGACAAAATGATTGGATCATTTCTTACCAGAGGACTTGTGTATGTTGCTCATTAATTTAGGGCCACATACATTATATATTAAACATTTGCATATACCCACATTGCATTTTATATACACACACATTCACCTGCATGTATTACACATCATGTTTGAAATTTATCATAAATTACTACCCCAAACACTAAATTTTGAATAAACCCTAAAGCAACAATGTGAGAAAATGGGGAAATAGAGCAAGGGGGATAGAGAGAGAGAGAGAGATAGAGAGAGGGACAAAGAGAGAAAGAGACAAAGATAGAGACAAAGACAGTGAGAGATAGAGAGAGACTGTGCATGAGAGAGCCGAAAGAGAGAGAGAGAGAGAGAGAGAGAGAGAGACGCTTGCAATACGTGTACAAAGCATTATATACACACACACATATATTAAACATCATCTTTCAAATTTGAATAAACCCTAAAGTAACAATGTCAGAAGAGGGAAAAGTAGAGTAAAGAAGAGAGAGAGAGAGAGAGAGAGAGAGAGAGAGAGAGAGACTGTGTGAGAGAGCTCAAGTGACAGGGAGAGAGACGCACGGACAAACTGTGAGCGAAAGCGAGAGAGAGAGAGAGAGAGAGAGAGAGAGAGAGAGAGAGAGAGAGAAAACCTGCGATGTGCGGCTATGACGGTGGTGATTTGTGTGGGGGGCGATGGCCGTCGTAATGTCAACCGTACAGTAGGCTACGGTGAGGGGGATGGTTTTTGTGAGGTTTGGTGAAGGACGGTATGTGTGTGATACAAAGTGTAATATTATATAACAGAGAGAGGGGCATGCACGAAAATAAAGGAATTGGCAGGTTGAAAATTGAACCTTTAGCGACTAATTTCTGTATTTGTCAGCAAAGGGATAGATCTGCCGACTAAATTTTTTTGTAGCCAAAGGTTATTGAACAGCGACGAAAATATTAGTCGCCAAAAGTACTATTTGGCGACTAATTTTAATTTTAGTCGGGGAAAACCAATATTGCTGATTAATTTATTTTTTTGGGCCTAAAATTTGGACTAACAGCGACCAATCAATTTTTTAGTCGCTGAAAGTGGATTTTTTACTGACTAAATTTAAATTTAGCCGCCAATAAGTAATATTTATTGACTAAAATATTTTAGTAGCGATATCTAGAACCAACGCCGACAAATTTAAATTTTAGTTACCAAAAAATGTACTTTCAGTGACTAAAATTTTTTTAGTCGCCAAAAATGGTCGCCAAAGGTGCTTTTTCTTGTAGTGTATCCACCATAATTTCATAACTGACCAATACCTCTAACATTAAAGTAACAATAAATAGTCAAAATAACTTAAATTATGTAAGGTTATAAATCATGCCAAATTATCCAAATACTAAAGTCATAAAAAAAATAATAAGTACATAAACTAATATCAACCCTAAGCTCAAGAAAATAAAAGAAATCCAAGAGACATGTCCAACAACTATAGTTATTCCATGTCACCACCGTAGCCCAACTAATCCTGCAAAGGAAGCTTGGCTGCGCTCAAATAGAATGCACCCGAGTTGCCAAGAGACAAAGCGGGTCAGTATATTGATCTACTGGTATGAGTACAAGATTTAACACCCACGTGTCCACCAAACACAAACAAAAATACATTTAATTCTTGTTATGGGACAAGACAAGTAGTTCCATCCGCATCGAGACGAATGGGTAGTTTCTCGAGATACGGTGACATTTAGTTTCTTACCCGTATACAATGAAATATAAATTAATTATAAAATAAATAAAATAGAAACAAAATTATGGTGGGTCAGCCCTGCATAAAAAGTTAGTAAGAGCCACCATTCTGCAAAAAATAAAGTTAGTATAATTTAATCATAAGTAACTTGTTGAAGAAATATAAAAATACATCGTCTCATGCTTGAATAATTCGAATTGACCAAAACTTAAAGAACAAAAGTTATATAGAATCAAATTTTCTAAAAGGCAGCTTGAATGAATTTAGTAGAAACTGAACAGGTTGAGAGAAAAACTTGATAGAAGAACCTAGATGAATTTTAACCGAAAAATTTGAAGCTGAAAACAAACAGAACCTGCTCTAAGACGATTTTTTTTGAAAAAGTTCAAAACACGAAAAGTGTGCAGAATAATATTTTTTACTTCATTTTGTGTGAAACTAATAAAAATGAACTCGTTTCGTTGGTTACAACAACATCTAAAGTCTGCCATGCGAAAAATGAATAAAAACTACTGTAACCAAGATCATCCGATTAGATTGACCTTTAGTACTACGTATCATCCTCAAACTGACGGACAGTTTGAGCGTACTATTCAGATCCTTGAGGATATGCTTCGAGGCTGTGTCCTTGACTTTAAGGGGTCATAGGAGAGGCACTTGCCCTTAGTGGAGTTTATCTACAATAACAGTTTTCAATCGAGTATTGGCATGGCGCCATTTGAGGCCTTGTATGGCCGACTGTGTAGATCCCCAGTGTGTTGGGCTGAGGTGGGAGATGCATCTTTGTTGGGCCCAGAGTTGGTTCGGGAAACGACGGAGAAGGTGGCACTTATTCGTAAGATGTTAGATATAGCTTAGAGTCGCCAGAAGAGTTATGCCAACCGTAGGAGAAGACCCTTGTCCTTTGAGGTGGGAGGTCATGTATTTTTGAAAATATCACCTAGGCAGGGTTTGATGAGATTTGGGAAGGGTGGGAAGTTGTCCCCTCGATTTATTGGTCCTTTTGAGATCCTTGAGCGAATAAGAGAGGTTGCTTATCGGTTGGCGTTGCCGTCACAACTTTCAGAGTTCATGACGTGTTTCACATTAGTATGCTTCGAAAGTATGAGCCGGATCCATCGCACGTATTGGATTGGGCCGATCTAGAGGTAGATGAGGATGCCTCGTATGAAGAAAGATTGGTGAGGGTCTTGGATAGATGGGACCAAGTCTTGTGAGGCAAGACAATTTCCTTGGTAAAATTATTGTGGAAACATCATGGGGTCGAGGAAGCGACTTGGGAATGTGAATTAGAAGTCCGAGGGAAATATCCGGACTTATTTTTTAATGTTTAGTTTTATATTGAGGCTTTTAATATGTAAATGAAATGTAAAGACATTGTATATGCTATGAGCATTTTAGAAACATGAATTTTTTTTTATAAACATTGCACATCTTTGGAGCATATGGAATATGGATGATGTTGTATTATTTTGGAAGCATTGTGTATTCTATGCAAACATTTGGAAACTTGAATCTTGATTTAAACATTGTGAATGTTTGGAAAAAAATTGTAAAATGTACTTTCAATGTAGCACTCATGTATCGGGTCAATGAAAATGGATGACCGGAGGATGGGTCATGGTATTGAATTTGTGAGAATAATATTGTTGGGGATGGTTTAACTATATTTGTGAACTTGGTTTGTAATTTCGGGGACAAAATTCTTTAAGAGGCGAAGGTTATAGCGATTCCGGTTTTGACCCATTATTTATTGTATTCTGGACTCAGGTTGATATGATTTTGAATAGTTGTTCATATCTTTTTCCCTTATCTCCCCTCTTTTTTTTTTGTTTTTTTTGTTTTTTTTTTGTTTTTGTTATTGGGTTGTAATTGTGCGTTTGGGACAGGTTGGTTGCTTATTTTTCAAAACCTGTGTCGCCTAGATTTTGGCCTCTTTGCTGAAGCGGACATTCCTGCGCTCGAACGGGCATCATAATTTTTCTCCTCCGCTCGAGTGGCCATTTTTGCACTCGAGTGGGAATCGTCAACTTTCAGTATTTCTTTTTGCAAGTCTGAAATACTGGAAATGTGCATCGGATGCTCGAGCATTCACTTCTACGCTCGAGCGGGGACCTTCGTCTGTAGAACTTCTAGAAGTGTGCATTCCACGCTTGAGCAGCGCTTTCCACGCTTGAGCGAACTGCATGTATTTTAGTCCGAGAAGATGACATTTTGAATTACTTTTTCTTTTCTCTCTCTCTCTAAAACTTTCCAAAAAGCTTGTTCTTGAGCTTCTCTCTCTAGAATTCATCTTCTCTCCTAGATTTCATCTAGATCCATTGGGATTTCCACCCTAGTGCCTTTGAGAAAAAGGTAGAGCTCGTCAAGATCTTCATTTTAAACCGAATAGAAGTGGGTTTCGGTGTTCTTGGGGTTTCACTCTTGTTTTGGCTCATCTTTTTCCTTTGAGGTAGGTATCTTTTCTACACCTTCATATGTTATTTAGCTTAGTTATGTGTATCTTGTGTAACAATGATGTGGCATGAGGGTGTTGTAAACAAACCTAGGGTTTGGGTATAATATGGAAAGAGGGATTGTTGATGAATATGAATACATGAATGTGGGTTGTGAAAATAAAATGATGTTGGGTGAAAATGGTTGGAAATGATATTTGGGTTGATAATTAGAAAAGGGAAATTTTTTCCCTAAAATGACTATCATGATTATGTTATAAAGATAATTGAAATTGTTATTGAAAATGTGAAATTGAGAGGGTATTGATATGAATGGAGGGATAAGTTATGTATTAACTCATCCTTTGGAAATTTGAATAAATTATCTGTCATGAGGTTGAATACCTGTTTAGAAATAAATGTATTGGGCTATCGGTGGAGGATAGCTATGAGTGTTATAGAAATTGCATGAGGATTAGGTGAATTGAAACTAATCTCTTGTTGTTTGTCATTGAATATGACTATGTTTATATACATTGTACATGTATGATTACATGGGAGTGAGAAGGGGATATGCTCCATTGTTTGATGTTGTGTTTAAATACATTGCATATGTATAAATGATTGTTTGGGAGGAGAAAGGGGTTAGACTCCATTATAATTAAGTTGGCTGGAGTGTCTTGGGTAAAAGTCCCGAAATTATACATGGGTGCCTAGCTTGCAGACGAAATATTCGTAAAATGGCAATTATAGTGCTTGTATAGCCTATGTTTACATGGGTCCCGTTTGACGGCTCCCTGCGGACGAAATTTCCGTGAAAGAAGAGTTTGAAGTGTTCATGCATTGTTGATGTGATTGTAGAACTAATGAGTTGAAGTCTCATTTAGATTGTTAAAGAGATAATGAAATTGGTCCTTGTAATAAATAAATGGAAATTGATACCATATGATTATATAAACTGTGGATATCTCTATCACTGATGTTGTGTATGCATAGTGTACTTATACCTTTGCTAAGTTTCATATATTGTGCTAGATGATTTCTACTGGGCTATGGCTCACCCTATTTGGGAATAACATTTTTAGGTGTTGGTGACTTACCTCCACCAAGGTAATAGCTTGGAGAGACATTTTAGGAGCAAGAGCTTCTTTATTTGAATTGTATATTTTTTGTAAAGCCTTGGGCTAAATGTGTATGAGCTAGTCTCCTTTGTGTGTAACCAAGTTCAGGCTTAGAAAGATGTAAGCCAATAAGGCATTCAATTAGGTTAAACTCTTTTGTATTATTAACTTCATGTAATGAAAGTACTATTTACTCTGATTCATGCTGTCATTAAGATATGTTAGGTTGTATTTATTGTAGCATTATGGGGGCGTTACAAATAAATTAAGAATATTCAATTAAAATTTCCAAATGTTTTTCTTTGATTAATTTTTGTACAAATTTTCTGGACGAATAGCGTGTAAAATAGTGACATACCAAACGCCGCCAAAAAGTTTCGTATATGACAATAACACGTGACTAACGTGGATTTTACTAATGCAGTTTTTTTTTTTTTTTTTTGGTTATTGTTGTGTGTGTGTGTAAACATTGTCCACTACATTGTTTCAAGTTTATTTGTATATATCATCAATTATTCTATCTATACTACCAGAAAAGGGGCTTAGATACGGAACTTTTTGTGATGGTTTAAAAATCATCACAAAAAATAAGTTTTTGCGACGGTAAAAATACCCGATACGTGGTAACAAATTCTCTCCTGTCAAAATTGTTTATTTAACAAAATTAGCCGACAAATTAGAAAATCGTAATTAGTCTCATACACAATGATAAAATTACTTGGACCACTTGGTGATTGTAAAAAAATTATGATATTATGACAAAGTAAACGAGACAAATCGTATCTCAAACAAACTTTAATGGATTCATTAGTAAACGATCCAAATCATATTTGAGATGTTGAACGAGTTGATTTATACGTATACGTTCTATTGCTGTTAAGAAAATACTATTTGGTTGATAGCGACTATAGCAATAACACAGGCTATCGGGCCCATACAAGTGTTATAGATATCACCAAAATGCTCATCGGAATCGAACATCACAGAAAGATTTCGAACGGTTCAACGAGGCACATTCGTCATTGCATAGTTGTATCGAACGGACATTTGGTATCTAGAAGTTGAGGTGGAGGGCTTTGCGGAATATGTCGAAGTTGCATTTTTCTGATCAGGTGCCCTTTGTATTTGCGTCAATGGCGTTACATAACTTCATACGCAAGAACAGTTAAACTGATGAGGTCACGTTGAATATTCCAGACGACGACGATTACGTGGCGCCGCAAATGCCTTACTACCACAAATACATACGGGTTGCTGATATGATGGAGCTAGGGGACTCAGGTCCGGAAATGACCGCTGTAAGTGTGAATATTACATACGCTCTGGGACAGCAAGCATATGTGTAGGGGCAAAGCATTTATTGGTGTGGCGGGTGTTATCTTCGATGTATGTTGTATAATATTTTGAATTCTACATAATGAAGTATTGTTCATAATTTCTTATTTTAACTATCTTGTTATTTTTTATAATTTTCATTCGAATATGTTTAGTTGAGAATTTAGATTATAACCAATTAAAAAATGAACATAAATACGAACAAGTGAAGATAAAGTATTTTAACAGAAAAAAATATATGTTTAATTGTATTTATATTCGTAAGAAGTGATTGTGTGAAAATTGTTCGTCTTACCTATGTAACGTAAAATCCGAGTTTATTAACTTGCTTATAGAATCCACTATTCCACATGTGCTAAAAAAAGTATTCATTTTCAACATAATTCTGTATGTTGTTGAAAAAAATTATATTACATCATCATAGTTTAGAAGGATATAATTTGTTTTAGAAAATTATAAACAACCAAAAATAATAAAAAGTACAAATAATTTGCCTAACATAGAGAGTATAATAATCTTCACATGTGTATTTCAAATAAATTAAACCAATAAAATTATGATACATTGGTAAACATGTGAGTTTTTTAACATTGTAATTGTATTTTATAAAAATTAAGATTTATTAAAAAGAATTTAAAAAAGACTTTTGAAATTAAAATTTTAATTTTTACGTTGTAATTTTGGGAAATTTGTTTCACTGTCATTAGTAACATTATTGAAATAATTTATAAACTTATCATATTATTGTGACACGTATTACCAAAAATTAACATAAAAAATATGAAGTATGAGTATATTTCACGCGACAGCTACGCTAATGCCTTTGTGGCGTAAAGTCTCATCTTTTGCCAAATATGAAA
The DNA here is from genome assembly GCF_055761805.1 of Camellia sinensis. Lineage (NCBI taxonomy): Eukaryota > Viridiplantae > Streptophyta > Magnoliopsida > Ericales > Theaceae > Camellia > Camellia sinensis. The sequence continues at coordinate 163,651,715 of NC_138964.1, forward strand.
TATAGAAGGACAAAAAAAAAAAAAATGTTGACCAAAAAATTATGAGTTGTTGAAAACATTGATGAAATTGCAAGGGATTTATGCAAGGGCTAAATTACCATTTTTTTTTATCAAAAAATAATTAGCCACAATGGAATCCAAAAAAATGCACATTTATTGACCAACAATAGCACATCACTGTTTTTTTTTAAAAAAAATTACAGCTTTTTTTTACTATAAATTTTTTAATTTTAATATTGTAGTCTAATAATCGTACGATTGTGTTGCCACAATTATGCTCTTGTTGAATTCAATAACGAAAGCCAAAACTATCTATACAGATGTGGCACTCCCTCACCCACGCAGAAATTTGTAGTTCCAAATGTCTAAAAAACAAAGAAATTATATTTCAAATGCAAAAGTTGGCAGCCGATGCCATCGGACGTCCTATAAGGGTGTCATGACCCAAACCCGCACCTATAGATTTAGCATCGTAACCGGCCAATAATCCTTGGATTACCGAAGGCCTCTGAACAGATTAACAAAATTAAGAGGGCTAGTGGAAGCAAATACATAAATATAGTTGTCCAATGAGCTGTGCTGACTTATATGAACAGAATATTTAAAACTTTATATACATAATCAAAAATCATTCATACATTATACCCACACACATTACAGTATTTTAAGTACATCCAACGACATCAAATCAAATCTTATAAAAACAGAAACCCCAGAACTTAAACACAGGACGCTTCGGGAACCTCCACGTGAGGCACGATGGTTGGCTGACAACGGACCACAGATCCAAACAAAAGCCTTCAGTCTCGAACTCCAGAATGCTCACCTATACATATATATATATATATATACAAACAGTGAGCTAAAACCCAGTGAATAACATTAAGGTAAAGGGGTTAATGAACGAAATCCGAACATATCATAAGCAGAAAACAAATCATAGCATAATCATCCTCATATCAGAACATAATAATGGTACATCTCATAGAACACATCACGGAACATCTTCCGACTAGAGTAATCGGTTCCGGATACCGATTAGACACATATCACCACAATGAAGTGGCTAACGAGATCTCGTAATTACTTGCATGTCATGGACCCGCATTTTCATGCCGTCCCCTATGACTTGGGACTATCTATGGATGCCATAATAGATTTCAAACATGGAATATTCACTCACGAAAATAGATATCATTTCAGAAATCATAGCTTATCACATTTCATTTGGAACATAATTTCATATGAACGTATCTTTACGATAACGTTACTCACAGTGGTTCCAGTAGGTGGTCAATCAATCCCCGAGTCTTGACCTACAATCACAAAATACATAACACAAGCATGTCTTATCATTACACATTCATGTGGCCAACACGGCTTAGCTTACTTTACATTGATTCTTGTTCTTTCTTATCCCATAGATGAAAACACACTCTTGAATCTCGTAACTTAGTACATTCTTTACTTAGTGTGTTTCTAATCCATAACCTCATTACTATGGCTTAATTAAGGCTTAGGAATGCCTAAGATGCAATGAGGATGCCAAAACATGCCTTGGAACACTTAGGCAAAATTTCTGAAAATAAGGTCCACGCTCGAGCGTAGCTTTCCTCGCTCGAGCGGACATGCAAAATATGAATGATCGCTCGAGCGCACATTCCTTCGCTCGAGCGATTTGCAAATAGCATGAAACTTCTAGGAGCTTGCAATTCACGCTCGAGCGGACTTTTGGTCGCTTGAGCGGAGAACGCACACAGAGTGGTCGCTCGAGCGTGAACTCTCACGCTCGAGTGTAGATGCAAATTCTGGAATTTCCAAATTGCACCTTCAAGCTCAAAACTCGAATTCCAACCTTCAAAACACATCTCTTGGACCCCAAAACTTGCGATAACATAGTAAACTTGTAAAACATGATGAATTGAGCATTATTTCATAAAATCATGGCCCAAGAGTTTGTTAAAAACTCACAATTTCAACTTACAACATGATGAATGTTCATGAACACAACATGCATGAATTTTTCTTGTATCTAACGCCTCAAAACATGATCAAACCCCACAAAACAACTTGAAACTTGATGATTTCCCTAAATGAAGATGAATTTCAAACATGCAAGAGAGAATTCTTGGAAATCATGCTCAATTTGTAAGAAAATGGATATGCATGCATGAATTGCAACTCAAACTCTATTCTAGGCTCAATATACACATTCAAACTCATAATCTTGAAGAAATTTCATGTTAAATGACTTAGTTACGCAATCTAGAGGTTGTAATCTTACCTAGAGCCTAGAATTAGCTAGGTACTTGCACAATCTTGGTGAATTCCTCCAATTCCTCTTTAATCTCTTCTTCTCTCTCTCTAGAATGCACTCTCTCTCTCTCTCTCTCTCTGTCTCTCTCTCTCTCTCAAGTGAATTCTCAGATTTTTCCACTCAAGGGAGATGAAGTAAATGAGTTCAAATGAGCTTATTAGGCTCATATAAAGCTATGGTGCCAAAAATACAATAATTAGAATATTAGGCTAACCAAACATGACTTAATTAATCTGACTGAATCAAATTTTAATAAAATTTGCCATATGGTTCTAAAAATTCCAAATAACATATCAGTGTAGTCAATTTTGTTTTCGGACGCCGATAAGGCTTTCAATTTACATATTAGAGTGAAATTTCAAACAGATATTTCTACAAGTAACAGATAGTAAGCCAAATATCATGCAAATCACATACTAACCCCAATAATTCACTTGATTCACTCAATTAACTTCATTACATACGGATTAGTGGCTAATTACGGATAGGGGTTGTTACAAAGGGTAAAAATGTAATTTTGCTATTTATTACAATATTTTATAACATATTTTTTGGTAAAAAGTTATTCCAAACATACATCTGTTTTTTCATATTTTTTTAGCAAAAAAAATCAAAAAGTACAGTTATTTAGATTATTCTAAACAACTCCTAAATTCAACTCAAGTTAAAAAGAAGTCAAAAAGCATTTATGTCAGGACCCAAACCCACCCTATAGATTTAGCGTCATGACCGGCCAGTAATCATAGATTGCCTATGGCCTTCATACAAATAGACTTTTTTAAATATAAGGCACGGGGCTTAGCAAAAGTTTAAAATAACATAGATATTTTCCATTGAGCCATGCATATATGAAAAGGGCTTCATATCATAAGTAAAGATTCACTCTCTATATACATACACCACATTAATTCCAATCATCCACATCTTATAGTTATACAAAACCCCAAAATGTACAGACATACAAAAGCATTTATCAAGCAAAAGGGGTTCAACTAGCACGGCTCCAACTGAGCCTAGTTACTTCACTTGGAAGCTCCTTAAAAGGCTGACCCGAGTAGACTCGAGGCTTTCTTAATTCTGATGTTTAGCTTGCCCACCTACATACATATAAATAAATAATGAGCTAGAGCCCAATGAATAATAACAGAATAAAGAGGTTATATGAATGAAGCTCAATAATATTGCCAAACCAAATTTCATTTATGTTCTCAAAATTCATTAGCTTTATTATCAAGATCTTTCAATATCATTTTATGTGGTACATCTATGAAGTAACAACATTCCAATGATAACAGACCATAACGGTCTAACACTAGAGATCTCTATGTGTCAATCAATCCAAAATCCATGGTATTGTTTCCCCTAAGCAAGGGCCTAGCCATGGTATTGTCTCCCTCAGGCAAGGGCCTACATTTAATGGATGCCACAAAACTATTTCAAAACAAAACTTCATTCATTATAAGAAAATAACGTTTCAATAGGCCATGTTATTAATTATCATAATGTTTCAATAATTCATTAAATCAATCACATATCCATTTCAATAGCAATAACATTTTTGAAAGTAAACATAACTCGAACATATCTTTATAAAGTTAATACTCACAGTGGTTTGTGTTGTCACTAAGCCTCAGACGTCTACCTAAACAAAACACATAACAAAAGCACAATTTCAGCACCATTTCATTTTAATTCAATTCTCTTTACGTGTTTTTAGCTTATTTCATGACTATGTGAGTCCAAATGGTGCCTAAGAACACTTGGTTTGGCATGAGGATGCAAATATGCACTTAGAAGAGTTAGTCAAAATTTGCTAAAAACAAGGTCTCCGCTCAAGCGCAACTTCCTTCGCTTGAGTAGGGGTTCAAAAATAACGATGGTTGCTCGAGCGTAACTTCCGTTGCTCGAGCGGTTTGTAAACTTAACAAAAGTACTGGTTGCGTGATATTCCAGCTTGACAGTCGCTTGAGCGAAAGACTGAGTAAAAAGGGTCCTCGTTCGAGCACCACTTTGGTCGCTCGAGCGGTCTGTAAAATTTTGTAAAACTTCTGGGAGCTCGATTTTCGCGCTTGAGCAACACTTTCCTCGCTCAAGCGGACAGTGTGAACTTTGGAATTTCTAGAACTATGTTTGGACTTCAAAGTTGATATTCAAAGGTTCCAAACTCGTGTTTTAGGCACAAAAACATGGGAAACTTTATAAAACATAGTTAATTTGGAGCCAATTGCTCAAAATCATGAACCAAATTCCCAAAATCTAGCTTAAACCATAAAGTTGAAACCATACAAGAGGGGAACTCTTTGATCTCTTTGTAAAACTTGACCAAATGGTATGAAAGGTGTAGGAAAATGAAAAAGTCTTCAAATAAATGTGTGAGGGTTCCATACATGTAGAGAATTTCATGGAATTCAAACTTAAATTGGTGATTCATGCATGCATGTATGCAATCATGTTCAATTCTTCCATAACCAAGATGATCCTAGCATATACCTTCTAAATTCATGCAAGTGGCCTCATAGCTTGGTGAATTCACTTCTTACATGGATTATCTACAAGAATTGAGTTTGGTTTCCATACCTTGAGTTAAATTCAAGTGCAATCCTAGCTCAAATCTTCAAGTTTTCCACAAATTCTCTACAAATTCTCATCTCTTTCTCTTTTTAAGGTGTTTAGTTCTTCCTCTTCCTTCCTCAAAATCTTAGCCAAATCATGTATAAGTGAGGTCATAAGCTAATGGACCTATTTATATGGTATGATTAGCTTAGCCTAATCAAGGTTGATTAAGGTTAATTAATTAGGCTTACTTCTAACCAAGTTCAATCAATTTATTCTAATTATTTTGATCCAAATCAATTTTCAATTGAAGTAGCCATAAAATTCTAAATATTCTAATTAGTCTATCATGCTAATCAATTTCAATTTCAATTTCTGAAGCTGTCTAGGCTCCCAATTTCTGTCTCTAAGTTGTCAATTTGAACAGATATTCCATGTAACAACAGATAGCTACAAAATTAAGCATGTAATCATACAATTAAACACACAATCATACAATTAAACTTATTAGAATAATATAATATAATAGTCCGGAGGTCGGGGTCATCACAATTTATATATGGAATAGTAGTAGTGTTCTTCTTTGTAGAGCAGATCACACAGCCACCTTAATTATGGAGTCTGTTGTTATGCCTCCCTCACCAATAGCCGGTTGCGACCGAAAGTTGTTATGCCTAGGAGGCAGAAAATAATCACCCACAAGCAAGAACACACAAAGATTTACGTGGTTCGGCAAATCGCCTACATTTACGGGCAACAGATTTCACTATATGGAGAGAAATGCACATATTACAACAATAGAGAAGGAGGAGACAATACTCTCACTTTACTCACACTCACACTCACTCAGTTGTTTACACTTTGTAACCCTCACACTCTCTAATTTTACCACACCAAACTCCTCCCATTGACTACCCATTTATAGATGTAATGGGAGAGCCAAGCTGCCAACAACATTAAAGGCAACCACCAACAAGATTAACCACCCTATCATGAATAGCTTGGCTGAATGTCTAGCTTTTTCATTTTTTCTTCAATCAGCAGCCATCATTGACAAGGAAAATCTGAGCCTATCTTCAACAAATCTCCACCTTGGCGAGGATTCTCTATCCAACATAGTGATCGATTAACACTGCTATGCACCCGAAGGTGCTTAGTTCCAAGAGATGTTGACCAAGTCCAAACAGTGTTGGAACTTGAACCCAGAAGCCACTTTTGTGATCATATCGGCCGAATTATTTGTAGTGCTAATCTTTTAAAGAAGAATATTCCCATCATTCACAATTTGTCAGACGAAATGGAAATGGACATCAATGTGCTTGGTTGGGGAATGATGATCCTAGTTCTTTGCCAAACAAATGGCACTCTGACTGTCGCAGTATACCTTAACAAGCTTCTGAACAATACCCAAGTCCTCAATCAACCCATGCAGCAAAATAGCTTCCTCAAAGGCTTCTATCACTGCCATGTACTTTGATTTTGTAGTAAACAAAGCCATCGTTGACTGAAACGTTGACCTCCAACATACCGACCCTTTAGCAAGCGTAAATAAATACCCTGTTGTTGACAAGTGTAATAACCCTGACCTCTGATTTACATTAATTCATGGTTAAATAAGCCTAATCAGAAATTAAGAGAAATTCTGAATTAAATTGCATAAGTGTGTACTGCATTATTGTGCTTATATCTATTTATCGTAGAAATATCTATTTCCGTTTCTACTTCGTTCTATGAATTGAAGGCCTTGGCATCTAATCGCGAAATTGACTTGAATTACGTGTTAGTTGGAATTTTTAGAACATTATGATAAGTTCAATTGAAATTCGATTCGAAACGAATTAAATTAGAATAAGCTAATGTCCAATTGATTAGTTGATCAACAAATCAAATAAGCCATTAGCCAAGCCTATATAAGGCATTAGTGGACTCTCATTCACACTTTACGCTCACATATCTACATCCTTGGTAGCAAAAAACGTGAGGGAGAGTGAGAGGCCAAGAACTTGAGATCAACTTGAGGTAGAGAAAGACATTGCTTGGAGACTTGAAGGATTGCTCAAGATTACCTCTAAATCTTAAGGAATTGAGAAGCTAAGGTGAGAACTCAAGCCTTTAGTCTTGCTCTTGAGCTGGTAAATTCATGAATTCAAGAGAATTGAGTGGGTTAACATGAGTTTTGAGCTAGAATTGAAGAAAGTTAAGTGATTTCATACATGCATGCATATTACATAGCAATTGGAAGTTGCTTTCAAAGTTTTCCTCACATGCATGTTGTAATTCTAACATGGTTTGAAGAATTCATAACATTTCTCACCATTGGATCTCATTTAATCATGTTTTGGAAGCTATGAACTCAAATGAATACATGCATGTCATGTTCATATCCTATTCTTATATTTCAAGTTGAAATTTTGGACAATTGACATGTTTTTGGGCCTTGATTTCATGAAATGATCTTTAACTCTTAATGTTTTCAAGTTTAAAACTAATTTTCTCAAGTTTTGGGGCCCAAAGGTTGAGTTAGATGGCTTTGAATTCGAGTGGCAAAATATGCGCTCTAGCAGCCACCCTGTTATTTTACACTTCTACTCGAGCAACTTGGGGTCCACTCGAGCGTGAAATGCATGCTCTTAGAAGTTTTCATGTTTTGCAGACTGCTCGAGTGACAAAAGTTGCGCTCGAGCAAGGGCATGAGTCTTACGCTTGAGTGAGAGTCGAGCGGCCATTGAGAGGAGATTTCACTTAACTAGTACTTTTGTAAGGTTTACAGAGCTGTCGAGCGAGGGAAGTTGCGCTCGAGCATCTCCTCACATGTTTGTATGTCCGCTCGAGCGAGAGAAGTTGTGCTTGAGTGGGACCCCTGTTTCCAGCATTTTTGACCAAGTGTTTTAAAATGCATTTTTGCATTCTCATTGCATCCTAGACATTCCTAGTCCAAGATTAAGACTCTATAATAAGGATAAAGAAGTAGAAACACACCAAGATAAGAGAGAATTAAGTTAATATTTCTGGGTGTGTAATTCAATATGTGTTCATTCTGTAACTGTGTAGGTCACACACCACAAGACATCTGATTTGCCCATTCTGTTTGTTTGCCTTGGAGCCATCTGTTAATCGTGAGTAATAACTCTGTAAAGTTATGTTTGACTTTAATTATTTTATGATAATATGAAATGATCAGTTTTCTAAAATGCTATGCTTTGTATAAATGAATGATTATCCTTATTTTGAAAAGTATTCGTGGCAACAATTCCATGGCTCAAGGGTGTTATCCGTTCCTGATCTGGAGGTTCCTTTGCGAAACTGACAAGTTATCTGTACCTAACCGGAGGTTCCTTTGTGGAACTGACAAGTTATCTGTACCCGACTAGAGGTTCCTATATGGAACTGACAAGTATGGCCCTTGATGCTTTGTATGTGATCCGTTAGCGCTAAAAGATGTAAGATTAAGTATGTATTTTGATTTCTATTATTGACGTGTATAAGAATGTGAATGTATATCTGTTTCTGAAATGAATTCTAATTTTTGACTCTATGATGGACTTTATTTATTAAAACTCTTTACTCCATTATTATTCACTAGGCTCCTGCTCACTATTTATTTTTATGTATGTAGGTGAGCAGGCGCATGACCAGGCCTAAGTTGCTACCCGGCAAGTTTTGGAGTCAGCTAGCTGTCGTGCCTCCTATGGAGGTTCCCTTTTGAGATCCGACCAAGTTTTGAGTATTTGGGATCTTTGTACTTTCTGATGTGTATGTTTGATCTGAACATGTTTGGAAGTTCTGTGTATGTGGCTCTGGTGATGTATGACTAATGCATTTTGATGTCACATCTATATATAAATATAAGTTTGTTTCAAAAATTTCTGTCCCATGTATGTCTACACAGTTATATGAACTATGTATATTTGGTATATTCAGCCCCTAATTATATGTTATTCTGTTAAGAGGCCTTTGGTAATTCAAGGATTACTGGCCGGTTATGACGCTAAACCTATAGGGGCGAGTTTAGGTTGTGACAGATTTGGTAATCCGAGAATTACTAGCCGGTTACAACGCTAAACCTATTGGGATGGGTTTAGGTCATGACATAGTGGTATCAGAGCACGTGTTCTACCGCACACATGAGTCCATATGAGCGTAGGATGTCCTAGTAAGAAGTGGGGGCATTCCATCTGCATGTATAGATGTGTGTGATCTTTAAATGTGAAGTCTAAATTGGACCATGACCTATGAAATTGAAATGAATGACCTGAATATTGAAAACAAGGACTATTTGCATATGTTTATGGTTCTCTCTTTACCTATAACAAATGGAAAATATAAGAAGCGATGGAACAACTGAGTCATCTGAGGCTTGAATGAGCCGAATGGAACAAATGCTTGCAGCTCTGACAGAGGTACTAATACAGTAACAGAGGCAACAACCTATACCTCCTCCTCCTCCACCAAAACAAAATGAGTCGGATAACAACCTGACTCAGAAATTTATGAAGATGAAGCCGACAACTTTCTTGGGTGGCATTGAACCCTTAAAAGCAGAAACCTGGTTGCTCGAAATGGTATGTAAGGTATTTCCTTGCTCCGAAACACAAAAAGTTCTTTTGGCCACCTACATGCTAAAAGATGAAGCCCAGAGATAGTGGTTACTGATCCAAACCAATAATGGAAACATGACATGGGCCTAGTTTAATGAGATTTTCTACAACAAGTATTTTTCCTAATGTTTCAGAGATCGGAAAGTGTCAGAATTCCAAGAACTCAAGCAAGGCAGGATGGCAGTGGCTGAATATGAGGCCAAGTTTACTGAGTTAGCCCGTTTTTCCCTACACATGGTGGATACCGATTACAAGAAGGCACAAAAATTTGAAGGCAGTTTGGACTTGGAAGTGTTTGATTGTGTTGGCGTCTTGAAATTGCCAACATACGTGGAAGTTCTTGATAGAGCATTGTTGGCAGAAGCCATTTTGGTAGCTAATAGACAAGCTCCAACTCCAACAATTGAGTGGAAGGGTAAATGGTCCGGCTTCAATTTCAAGAAGAGCCGATCATTTTCAAAAAGGCAGAATACGGGATCCTCTAGTAGCTCTAGTCAGAGTAGTGGCTCTATTCCCAATTGTCCCGATTGTGGAAGGAAGTATAAAGGCCCGTGTCACCATGCCTCCGGTGTGTGTTTTCGGTGTGGCAAGACTGGCCATATGATTCGGGATTGTCCACTGAGGTTTGAGAATGCTAACCGCCCTACCTCAAGTTCAGCCAGATTCGCTCCTACAATGAGGACCAATGCAAGAACTAATGTCAGGGGTAACACTGAGACTGAAACACTAAGACAAGGGAGAGTGTTTGCATGGGTGCCTGGAGATGTGCAAAACACCGAATCTGTGGTGTCAGGTATAATCACTATCTGTGCTCAGAATGCCTATGTGTTGATTGATTCTGGTTCCACATATTCATTTGTGTCGCATGCTTTTTCTCAGAAATTAACTAGACCATTAGAACCTATGAACTGTTTATTATCTATATCTACACCGTCTAGGGGTTCTATGATATGTGCTTACGTTTATCCGGCATGTGATATTATGATTGGTGAAATGACATTGTATGCTGATTGATTATGGTTCCACGTATTCATTTGTGTTGTATGCTTTTTCTCGGAAATTAACTAGACCACTAGAACCTATGAACTGTTTATTATCTATATCTACACCGTCTGGGGGTTCTATGATATGTACTTACGTTTATCCAGCATGTGATATTATGATTGGTGAAATGACATTGTATGTTGATTTGTTACCCTTAAGCATTGATCATTTTGACTGTATTCTGGGTACGGACTGGTTGACTAAATACTGTGCCACCATTGACTGTGCAAGTAAAACTGTTATGTTTAGAACACTCGTTATGCCTGAATTTATTTTTACTGGAAATGGGTTAGTTCCTCTACCGTACTTGATTTCATTTATGAAAGCCAGGAAATTGTTGAGGAAAGGTTGTTGGGGCTACTTGTGCTGTGTATTGACTGTGTCTTCGGATAGTACCAGTATGGCAACTATTCCTGTTGTTTGTGACTTTCCTGATGTGTTTCCTAATGACCTACCCAGGGACTTAATTGATAGAGAAATTGAGTTTATGATTGATATAGTACCTAGAACACAACCTATTTCCAAGACCCCCTATAGAATGTCTACCTCTGAACTCAAAGAGTTGAAAGTTCAACTCCAAGAACTCCTAGACAAGAAATTTATCCGCCCAAGCACATCACCTTGGGGTGCTCTAGTCTTATTCGTAAAGAAGAAGGATGGGTCTTTGAGGTTATGTATAGACTATCGTGAATTGAATAAAGTAACCATGAAGAACAAATATCCGCTACCCCAAATAGATGACCTATTTGACCAACTTCAGGGAGTGCAAGTGTTCTCCAAGATAGACCTTAGATCCAGATATCACCAGTTAAAGGTCAAAGCAGAAGATGTTGAGAAAACGGCATTCAAAACTAGATATGGGCATTATGAATTTTTAGTTATGCCATTTGGAGTAACAAATGCACCAACAGCTTTTATGGACCTAATGAACAGGGTGTTTAAATCATATCTGCATGAGTTTGTTGTTGTGTTTATTGATGATATTTTGATTTACTCCAAAAGTAGGGAAGAACATGAGAACCATTTGTGGACTGTTTTACAAATTTTGAGAGAAAAGAAGTTGTATGCAAAATTGTCCAAATGTGAATTTTGGCTTGACAATGTTGCATTTTTGGGCCATGTAATTAACAAGGACGATATCTCTGTTGACCCTCAGAAAATTGAAGCAATTATGGTTTGGCCAAGACCAACTAATGTGTCAGAAGTTAGAAGTTTTCTAGGACTTGCAGGTTACTAAAGAAGATTTGTGAAAGATTTCTCAAAACTTGTTGTGCCATTGACACAGTTTACGCAGAAAAATTTATCGTTTGATTGGAATGATCAACGGGAGTCAGCCTTCCAAGAATTGAAAGCTAGACTGGAAACTGCACCAATCCTAACTTTACCAAAGGGTACAGATGGGTTACAGATTTACAGTGATGCTTCCTATAAAGGCTTAGGGTGTGTCTTAATGAAAGATAGAAAGGTAATTGTTTATACCTCTCGGCAACTCCATCCTCATGAAAAAAATTATCCGACCCATGACCTTGAACTCGCTATGGTGGTTTTTGCTTTGAGGATTTGGCGACATTATCTATATGGTGTGACGTTTGAAGTGTACACAGACCATAAAAGTCTCAAATATTTCGTCACACAAAAAAAATTGAACATGAGACAGAGAAGATGGTTAGAGTTAATCAAAGACAATGATTTACAGATTTTGTATCATCCGGGAAAAGCTAATACTGTGGTAGATGCTTTGAGCCGAAAGTCAATGAAAAATTTGTCATGTTTGCTCACTAGTCAGAAAGAATTTCTGTGTGATTTGGAAAGGAATGAGATTGGAATTGTATTGCGAGAACAAGGTGGAATTTTAGCTGCTATCTCCGTCCAGCTTGCAATCATTGAAGAAATTAGAGAGAAACAACTGCAAGATGAATTCCTAAAAAAGATCGTGGATGAAATTGACTCCAAACCAAGGCCCGGGTTTGTACTTGAGAATAATATGTTAAAATTTCAGGGTCGCCTTTGTGTGCCAGACTATGTTGATTTGAGGATACATGTTTTGACTGAAGCCCATAATTCCAAATTTGTTGTGCATCCGGGAAACACAATGATATATCATAACTTGAAACAGAATTTCTGGTGGCCGAGAATGAAAAAGTGTATTGCAGATTTTGTGGCTAGATGTTTGCATTGCCAACAAGTTAAAGTCGAATATCAACGACCCGCTGGTTTGCTATAGCCGCTTCCAATACCGAAATGGAAGTGGGAACATATTACTATGGACTTCATTGTGGGGTTGCCTTGCTCCTCTCGAGGTATGGATTCCATTTGGGTCATTGTTGATCGTTTAACTAAGTCTGCCCATTTTCCACCTGTCAAAACTTTCTTTAATGCAGATAAATTAGCTAACATTTATGTGAATGAGATTGTGAGATTACAAGGTATGCCAGTATCCATTGTATCTGACAGAGATTTGAAGTTCACGTCAAGGTTTTGGCAGAGTTTGAAACAGGCTTTGGGAACTGAACTGCGGATGAGTAATGCTTACCACCCATAGACAGATGGTTAATCCGAAAGAACCAATCAGACCTTGGAAGATATGCTACAGATGTGTGCGTTGGACTTCCAAGGGAATTGAGAGACTTACCTTCCTTTAGCTAAATTTGTATACAATAACAGCTATCATTCAAGTATTGGGATGGCTCCTTATGAAGCTTTGTATGGAAGAAAATGCCGTTCTCCTATCTGTTAGGCTGAAGTAGGCGAGAGACCATTGTTGGGACCAGAACTTGTGCAAGAAACAACGGAAAATGTGAAATTGATTCAACAACGCTTGAAAACTGCACAAAGTAGCAAAAAGAGTTATGCGGATGTTTGAAGAAGAGACAGGGGGTATGAACACAAACACGATTTGGTGTTAAGGGCAAGTTAGCACTAAGATATGTTGGGCCATATGAGGTTCTGGAGAAAATTAACCCGGTGACGTATCGGGTAGCCTTACTACCAGTTATAGAGCATATGCATAATATCTTTCATGTCTCAATGTTATGGGATTACTTACAAGATCCGCACCATGTTATTGAGCCGACACATGTGCTTTTAAACGATGACTATACGTACAAAGAAAGGCCAATACAGATTGTAAACCGCTGAATTAAAAAGCTGAGGAACAAAGAAATACCATTGGTAAAAGTTGATTGGCAAAACTACGGAGGGACCTATGCAACTTGGGAAACGAAGGAAGACATGATGAGAAGATACCCTGAATTGTTTCCTTTGAATCCAGTGTACTTTCAAAATGAAGGTAACTCGAGTTTAGACGACCAAACTCTTTAAGGTGGGAAGGCTGTAACAATCCTGACCTTTGATTTATGTTAATTCATGGTTAAATAAGCCTAATTAGAAATTAAGAGAAATTCTGAATTAAATTGCATATGCGTGTGTTGCATTATTGTGCTTATATCTGTCTATTGTAGAAATATCTATTGTTTCTGCATCGTTCTGTGAATTGAAGGCCTTATCGGCAGTTAATCGTGAAATTGACTTGAATTACGTGTTAGTTAGAATTTTTAGAACATTATGGTAGGTTCAATTGAAATTCGATTCAGAACGAACTAAATTAGAATAAATCAATACCCAATTGATTAGTTGATCAACAAATCAAATAAGCCATTAGCCAAGCCTATATAAGGCATTAGTGGACCCTTATTCACACTTTACACTCACATATCTACATCCTTGGTAGCAAAAACGTGAGAGAGAGTGAGAGGCCAAGAACTTGAGATCAACTTGAGGTAGAGAAGGACATTACATAGAGACTTGAAGGATTGCTCAAGATTACCTCTAAATCTTAAGGAATTGAGAAGCTAAGGTGAGAACTCAAGCCTTTAGTCTTGCTTTTGAGTTGGTAAACTCATGAATTCAAGAGAATTGAGTGGGTTAACATGAGTTTTTAGCTGGAATTGAAGAAAGTTAAGTCATTTCATACATGTATGCATATTACATAGCAATTGGAAGTTGTTTTCAAAGTTTTCCTCACATGCATGTTGTAATTCTAACATGGTTTGAAGAATTCATAACATTTCTCACCATTGGATCTCATTTAATCATGTTTTGAAAGCTATAAACTCAAATGAATACATGCATGTCATGTTCATATCATATTCTTATATTTCAAGTTGAAATTTTGGACAATTGACATGTTTTTGGGCCTTGATTTCATGAAATGATCTTTAACTCTTAATGTTTTCAAGTTTAAAATTGATTTTCTGAAGTTTTGGGGACCAAAGGTTGAGTTAAATGGCTTTGAATTTGAGTTTGGAGTTTGGAAGTGCAATATAGAAATCCTAGATTCTGCACTTCCGCTCGAGTGGCAGAATTTGCGCTCGAACGGCCACCCTGTGATTTTATACTTCCGCTCAAGTGACTTGAGGTCCGTTCGAGCGTGAAATGCATGCTCCCATAAGTTTGCATGTTTTGCAGAGCGCTCAAGCGGTAAAAGTTGCGCTTAAGCAAGGGTATAAGTCTCATGCTAGAGCGAGAGTCGAGCGGCCATCGAGTGAAGATTTCATTTAACCAGTACTTTTGCAAGGTTTACAGAGCACTTGAGCATGAGCTAGGGAAGTTACGCTCGAGCGTCTCCTCACATGTTTGTATGTCCGCTCGAGCGAGAGAAGTTGCGCTCGTGTGGGACCCCTGTTTCCAGCATTTTTGACCAAGTGTTTTCAAATGCATTTTTGCATCCTCATTGCATCTTAGGCATTCCTAGGCCAAGATTAAGACACTATAATAAGGATAAAGAAATTGAAACACATCAAGATAAGAGAGGATTAAGTTAATATTTCCAGGTGTGTAATTTAGTATGTGTTCGTTCTGTAACTGTGTAGGTCGCACGCCACAAGACGTCTGATTTGCCCATTCTGTCTGTTTGCCTTGGAGCCATCTGTTAATCGTGAGTAATAACTCTGTAAAGTTATGTTTGACTTTAATTATTTTATGATAATATGAAATGATCAGTTTTCTAAAATGCTATGCTTTGTATAAATGAATGATTGTCCTTATTTTGAAAAGTATTTGTGGCAACAATTCCATGGCTCAAGGGTGTTATCCGTTCCCGGTCCAGAGGTTCCTTTGTGGATTTGACAAGTTTTTCATACCTGGTCTGAAGGTTCCTTTATGGAACTGACAAGTTATCCATACCCAGCTAGAGGTTCCCATATGGAACTGACAAGTATGACCCTTGATGTTTTGTATGTGATTTGTTAGCGCTAACGGATGTAAGATTAAGTATGTATCTTGATTTCTGTTATTGACTTGTTAAAGAATGTGAATGTAAATTTGTTTCTAAAATGAATTCTAATTTTTGACTCTATGATGGACATCATTCATTAAAACTCTTTACTCCGTTATTATTCACTGGGCTCCCGCTCACTATTTATTTTTATGTATGTAGGTGAGCAGGTGCGTGACGAAGCCTAAGTTGCTGCCTAGAAAGTTTTGGAGTCTGCCAGCCATTGTGCCTCCCATGGAGGTTCCCGTGGAGGATCTTTCTACTTTCTGATGTGTATGTTTGATTTGAACATGTTTCAAAGTTCTGTGTATGTGGCTCTGGTGACGTATGACTAATGCATTTCGACGTCACATCTATATATAAATATAAGTTTGTTCTGAAAATTTTTGTCCCATGTATGTCTGCACAGCTCTATGGACTAAGTACATTTTGTATATTTGCTTCCGTAGCCCCTAATTATATGTTATTCTGTTAAGAGGCCTTTAGTAATCCAAGGATTACTGGCCAGCTATGACGCTAAACCTATAGGGGCGGGTTTGGGCCGTGACAACAAGCATTTGTCCAAATCACCAGCATAATCTGAGTCCACATATCCAACCAGATTCTGTTCGAGTCTATGATCTCTCTCGAACTTCAAACCCATATTAATTGTGCCATGTAAGTACCTTAAGATCTACTTTACTACCTGTCAATGACCTTTTCCTGGATCATGCATATAGCTGCTTACCATAGTCACATCATCTGAGATGTCAGGCCTTGTACAAACCATATCATATATTAATGGACCAACTGCATTTGCATATGGAACCTGTGCCATATGCTTCCGTTCTTTTTCTGTGCGTGGAGACATCGAAGCACTAAGCTTGAAATGAGGGGCCAGTGACGTACTCACAGTTTTGTTTTCCCATTTATACGAAATCTATCTAACACCTTTTTCAAATACTGGGTTTGCGTTAGACAAACCGTTCCCTTCTTGTAATAACTCCGACCTCCGATTAATGCTAATTCATGATTAGTTATGCCTAACAGTAATTTAGAAGGAATCCAGAATTAATTTGCATATGTATTGCATTATCTTTGCGTTTCTATCTGTTTGTCATAAAATGAACTGTTCATGTTTAGACTTTGAACTGCAAATTGAAAGCCTTATCGGCACCCGATTTCGAAATTGATTAGTGTTTCATACTAGTTAGAATATATTTGATTTTATGGTAGATTTAATTAAAATTCGTTTTGGTATGATTAAATTAGATTAAATAATGTTAATTTACACTTGTTTGAGTTATTACAAGTTTGCCACTTAGTGGCTTGATTTGAGGTCAGCTATATAACACCTTATTACAATTAGAAGCATCTCTCCTCAGCCATTTTCTTGACCAAACCGTAGGAGTGAGAGAGAGAAGGAGAACAAGTTTGAGTTTAGCTAGAATTTTGCTTGAACTTAGAAGAATTGAAGGCAACTTGGAAGATTAGGCTACTAAGCTTGAAATTGAAGACCTAAGGTAGTGAGTTCATCCTTTTAATTATGAATTTGCGTTGTCCTTGCTAGATTCATGGTGAATTGGTATTTAAAGTCTAGACTTAGCTCAAGGTGTTGTTTTGAGAGTCAATCTATGCATGCATGCATAAATTTCCTTATTTTGAGTTTGAATTCTAAGATTCCTTCCACGCATGTGTTAATTTCACTCACATTATGGTCATTCAACTTGTTTTCCATCAAATTATCAAGTTTGATTATGTTTTGGAGGGTTTGAATTCAAAGAGGCTCTTGCATGTTGAATTATTAGTATATTCATAAAGTTCATGTTGATTTTGCACAAATTGGGTTGCTCTTGGGCCATGATTTCTTGAAATAATGTTTTAATACATGTTGTTTTATGAGTTATTATATGTTTCCTCAAATATTGGCCCAGAAAAATGAGTTTTGAAGGCTTAAAGGTTGAGTTTCATGCTCGGAGGTCAATTTGGATTTTCCAGAAATTTGACCTACGCTCGAGCGGGGACTTTCACGCTCGAGCGTGAAGCCTGAGTACATGCACTTCTGCTCAAGCGGTGAGAGTCACGCTCGAGCGTGAAATGCGTATACCCAGAAGTTTGTGTGTTTTGCAGTCCGCTCGAGCAGGGGAAACCACGCTCAAGCGAGGGTCTGTGTCACACGCTCGAGTGGGGGTCGAGCGCCCGTCGAGCGTGAATTTCTTGCATCCAGCACTCTTTCATAAGTTAGCAGTCCGCTCGAGCGGGTAAGTCCACGCTCAAGCGGAGATTCTTTGTCTGCATGTCCGCTTGAGCGGGGAAAGCCACGCTCGAGCGTGGACCTTATCTTCAGCAAAATTTGAGAAACGATTTTCAATGCATTCTTGCATCCTCATTCCATCCTAGGCATTCCTAGGCCATGTTTAAGACCCCATAATGAGGATAAGAGATTAGAAACACACTAAGAGCCAACGAAATAAGTTTTGTACAATTAGAACGTGTGTTTCAAGTGTGCATTTGTTATGTGTTATGTAGGTCACGTGCCATGTACCGTTTGATCAAGTTTACTTCGTCTGTCTGTCTCAAGGCCCATTGTGAGTAATAACTCTGTAAAGTTATGTCTAACTTAAGTATTTTCTGACTGGTATGGTATGATCTGTTTTCTGAAATGCAATCTTACGAATTATAAATGAATGTCCAATTTTTTGAAAAGTATTTGTGGCACCTTTAGTTCATGTGGCCCTCGCCCGGGGGTAACAATACAGCGGCCGATCTGCACATGGCCCTCGCCCGGGGGTAACAATACCATGGCTACTTGCGCGCAAGATATGGACCTTTATGGTCGTTGGTACGAACTATGCATGTGGGTCTTTGGACCAAATTGATCTGATAGCTAATGGGTGTACCACGTATGATCTTATGCAAAATCTGAATATGAACATGAGTGTGTATCTAAATCTATTTCTGTTTTGAAGTCTGAATATGTTCTGATTTAAATACTGGATCCTAACTTGTGCAGGACATCATTCATAAAACCCCTTTACTCTATTATTATTTACTGGGCTTCCGCTCACAGTTTATATTATGTATGTAGGTGAGCCGGCGGGTGACTAGGGCAAGAGTTGACGGCCTTCTGTTTTGTTTTTGTCAGCCAACTGTTGTGCCTCCTAAGGAGGTCCCGAACGAAGCCTAAAGCCATGGCTTTTTTTTGTATTCATGCTAGTCCTTGTGTATGCTCTGTAAAGTCAGGTCTTGGGAAGTACATTCTGTAAATACCTTGTAAATATTGTGTATCTGGACTGGCTTGTTTATGTATATATAAATAAGTTTTGAAATGTTCTGTCCCATGTACATTATCACAGCTCATTGGACCTTGTCTATTTTGCATTATTGCTTCCGCAGTCCCTTATTATTTGCTAATCTGTTCAGAGGCCTTTGGTAACCCATGGATTACTGGCCGGTTACGGTGCTAAACCTACAGGGGCGGGTTTGGGTCGTGACAGAGTGGTATCAAAGCACGTGTTCTACCGTACACACAGGTTCGTATGAGCTTAGCATGTCCTAGTAAGCATTAGAGGCATTCCATCTGCATATGTGAGTGTGTGGTAATGCAACTGAATATGAAAACTGAATGTACATTTGAATCAAATGAATTGAAGGAAACAAATAAGATTATGCATGTGTTTATTCTCATTTGATGTCTGTATAGTAAGATGGAGAATGCAAGGGGAAGTGGTCAAAGTGAATCTTCAGAGGCTTGCATGGGCCGAATGGAACAGATGTTAGTGGCATTGACTGAAACCTTGACACAACAATAGAGACAACAACCTTTGCCCCCTCTGCCTCCACTGACACTAGCCGAAGCAGATAATAATGACATCATCAATCTGACACAGAAATTCATGAAGATGAAAGCGCCAACGTTCTATGGCGGAATTGAACCCTTGAAAGCAGAGACGTGGCTACTTGAAATGGAGAAGTTATATGAAGTGTTCCCTTGTTCTGAAACTCAGAAAGTCCTCCTAGCCACCTATACTCTGAAAGATGAAGCCCGGAGGTGGTGGTTATTGATTCGAAGTGGCAATGGGAATATGACCTGGGCACAGTTTAATGCAATCTTTTATGATAAATATTTTTCCCAATGCTTCAAGGATCGGAAGGTGTCCGAGTTTCAAGAACTTAAACAGGGAAGAATGTCTGTAGTAGAGTATGAAGCCAAATTCACCGAATTGGCACGTTTTGCTCCACATATGGTGGATACTGATTACAAAAAAGCATGGAAGTTTGAGGGAGGGCTGGACCTAGAAATATTTGACCAAGTGGGTGTCCTAAAATTACCTACTTTTGTGGAGGTACTCAACAGGGCATTGATGGCAGAAGCCACAATAGTAGCTAAGAAACAAACTACAACACCAACAACAGAATGGAGAGAAAAGAGGATCGGATTCAGTTTCAAGAAAGGCCGATCAGTTTCGAAGAGGCAAAATACAAGATCCTCCAACAGCTTTAGCCAAAGTAGCGGATCTACTCCAAATTGCCCCGACTGCGGAAAGAAGCACAGAGATGCTTGTTATCGAGCATCAGGTGCGTGTTTTTGCTGTGGCAAGATTGGCCATATGGTGAGGGATTGCCTGATGAGATCCAACGAGGTTAACCGTCCTATGACAAGTTCCATCAGGTCTGTTTCCGCAGCAAGACCAAATGCAAGGACCGATGTTAGAGGAAATGCAAATAATGAAACATTGAGGGAAGGGAGAGTGTTCGCCTTAGTGCCTGGTGACGTACCAAACACCTATACTGTGGTGTCAGGTACACTCTTTGTATGTTCTCAAAATGCATGTGTACTGATAGATTCTGGTTCTACACATTCCTTTGTATCGCATGCTTTCTCTCTAAAATTGACTAGACCACTAGAATGTATGACATATGTGTTATCTGTATCCACACCTTCTGGGGATTCTATGATGTGTCCTCATATTTATCCAGCATGTGATATTATGATTGGCGATGTGATGTTATATGTTGATTTATTACCCTTGAACATTGATCACTTTGATTGTATTTTGGGAATGGACTGGTTGACTAAATACTGTGCTACCATTGACTGTGGAAGTAAATCTGTTGTGTTTAGACCACCGGGTATGCCTGAATTTACTTTTACTGGGGATGGGATAGTTCTTCCCCCATATCTGATTTCCGCTTTGAAAGCCATAAAACTGCTTAGAAAGGGATGTAGAGGTTACTTGTGTTGTATACTGACTGCACTATCTGACGAAACTACGGTAAAAACTATCTCGGTTGCTTGTGAATTTCCCGATGTGTTTCCAAATGACCTACCTGGGGACTTAATTGATAGGGAAATAGAATTCACCATTGATGTAACACCTGGAACACAACCCATCTCCAAGACTCCATATAGGATGTGAACTTCTGAACTGAAAGAACTGAAAGCTCAACTACAGGAACTCTTAGACAAGAAATTCATTCGTCCGAGCACTTCACCTTGGGGTGCTCCAGTATTATTTGTCAAAAAGAAATACGGGTCTTTGAGGTTATGTATCGATTGCCGGGAATTGAACAAAGTGACCATTAAGAACAAATATCCATTACCCCGGATAGATGATTTGTTTGATCAACTACAAGGAGCCAAAGTGTTCTCTAAAATTGATCTCAGGTCAGGTTATCACCAGTTAAAAGTTAAGGCAGAAGACGTAGAGAAAACTGAATTCAATTCTTGGTAATGCCTTTTGGAGTAACAAATGCACCTACAGCTTTCATGGATCTTATGAATAGGGTGTTTAAATCATATCTGGATGACTTCATTGTTGTATTTATTGATGACATTTTGATTTATTCTAAAGACAGGGAAGAACATGAGAACCATTTGAGAACCACCTTGCAGATTTTGAGAGAAAAGAAATTGTATGTTAAATTGTCCAAAAGTGAATTCTGGCTTGACAGTGTGGCATTTTTGGGACATATAATCAACAAGGATGGAATTTCTGTTGACCCCCAAAAAATTGAAGCTGTTGTGGATTGGCCTAGACCGACAAATGTGATAGAAGTCTGAAGTTTTCTTGGACTTGCAGGTTACTACAGAAGATTTGTAAAAGACTTTTCCAAGCTTGCCATGCCATTGACTCAGTTAACTCAGAAAAATGTGCCATTTGATTGGAATGAACAAAGAGAGGCAACTTTTCAAGAACTGAAAACCAGGTTAGTGACTGCACCAATCTTAACTTTGCCCAATGGTATTGATGGGTTTCAAGTGTATAGTGATGCTTCCTACAAAGGTTTGGGGTGTGTATTAATGCTAAACGGAAAAGTGATTGCCTATGCTTCTAGATAACTCCGACCTCATGAAAAGAATTACCCAATGCATGATCTTGAGTTAACAGCTGTGGTGTTTGCTTTGAAAATCTGGCGTCATTACTTGTATGGGCTAACTTGTAAGGTGTACACCGACCATAAGAGCTTGAAATAATCCTTCACCCAAAAGGAATTGAACATGAGACAGAGGCGATGGTTAGAGTTAATCAAGGATTACGATTTGCAGATCTTGTACCACCCAGGGAAAGCTAATACCGTAGCGGATGCCTTAAGCCAAAAATCAATGGGAAGTTTGTAATGTCTGGTATCCAACCAGAAAGAATTGCTGAATGACCTAGAACAAGTTGGGCTGTTAGCTGCTATCTCCGCTCAACCTATAATTCTTGACGAGATCAAACAGAAACAGTGCGAGGATGAATACTTGAAAAAGATCACAGTGGAATTTGAGTCGAAGCTGAGGCCAAGATTTGTGTTTGAGAATGATGTGCTGAAATTTCAGAACCGTCCTTGTGTGCCTGATTGTTATGATTTGAGGAAACATGTTATGACCGAAGCTCACAATAGCAAATTTACTATGCATCCTGGGAACACGAAGATGTATCATAATTTGAAACAGAATTTTTGGTGGCCTGGAATGAAAAAGAGTATTGCCGATTTCGTGGCTAGATGTCTAAATTGCCAACAGGTTAAAGCTGAACATCAACGACCCGCTGGTTTACTACAACCACTCCCAATACCGGAATGGAAATGGGAGCACGTTACCATCGACTTCATTGTGGGATTGCCTCGTTCTTCTCGAGGTATGGACTCTATCTGGGTTATAGTTGACCGTTTAACTAAGTCTGCCCATTTTCTGCCTGTCAAAACTATTTATAACGCTGATAAATTGGCCAATATCTATATGACTGAAGTTATGAGATTGCATGGAGTGCCAGTATCTATTGTGTCTGACAGGGACTCAAAGTTTGTATTGAGATTTTGGCCGAGTTTGCAACAGGCTTTGGGGATTGAATTGAGACTGAGCAGTGCCTATCACCCACGGACAGATGGCCAAACTGAACGAACGAACCAAACTCTAGAGGATATGCTCAGAATGTGTGTGTTAGACTTCCAAGGGAATTGGGAGACCTACTTGCCTTTAGCTGAATTTGTGTACAACAACAGTTACTATTCGAGCATTGAAATGGCTCCTTACGAAGCTTTGTATGGAAGAAAATGTCATTCTCTGATATGTTGGGCTGAAGTAGGTGATCGACCTTTGTTGGGACCGAAACTTGTGAAGAAACAACCGAGAAAGTGAAATTGATTCAGCAACGCCTAAAAACTGCATAGAGTCGGCAGAAAAGCTATGCTGATGTTCGAAGAAGAGATAGAGAATATGAAGTTGGGGACCATGTGTTCATTAAGGTGACCCCGATGAAGGGTCAAACTCGGTTTGGTTTTATGGGCAAGTTGGTGCCAAGATATGTTGGACCTTATAAAGTCCTTTTTATTCCTCAATCTTGTGCAAGATCAACATATGCATAACGTCTTTCATGTATCGATGCTTTGGGAATATTTGAGAGATCCACTCCACGTCATCGAACCGACACATGTACTTTTGAAAGATGACTACACTTATGAGGAGAAACCTATCCAGATTGTGAATCGCCGAGTCAAAAGATTGAGGAATAAAGAAATACCACTAGCAAAAGTTGACTGGCAAAACCACGGAGGGACGTATGCAACTCGGGAAATAGAGAAAGACATGATGAAAAGATATCTAGATTTGTTCCCGTTGGACCCAATGTTGTTCCATAATGAAAGTAATTTGAGTTTGGGGACCAAACTCTTTTAAGGGGGGAAGACTGTAATAACCCCGACCTCTGATTAATGCTAACAGTAATTTAGAAGGAATTCGGAATTAATTTGCATATGTATTGCATTATCTTTGCGTTTCTATCTGTTTGCCATAAAATGATCATTTCATGTTTAGACTTTGAACTGCGAATTGAAAGCCTTATCGGCACTTGATTTCGAAATTGATTAGTGTTTCATACTAGTTAGAATATATGTGATTTTATGGTAGATTTAATTAAAATTCGATTTGGTATGATTAAATTAGATTAAATAATGTTAATTTACACTTGTTTGAGTTATTACAAGTTTGCCACTTAGCGGCTTGATTTGAGATCAACTATGTCACACCTTATTACACTTAGAAGCATCTCCCCTCAGCCATTTTCTTGACCAAACAGTAGGAGTGAGAGAGAGAAGGAGAACAAGTTTGAGTTCAGCTAGAATTTTGCTTGAACTTAGAAGAATTGAAGGCAACTTGGAAGATTAGGCTACTAAGCTTGAAATTGAAGACCTAAGGTAGGGAGTTCATCCTTTTAATTATGAATTTGAGTTGTCCTTGCTAGATTCATGGTGAATTGGTATTTAAAGTCTAGACTTAGCTCAAGGTGTTGTTTTGAGAGTCAATCCATGCATGCATGCATGAATTTCCTTGTTTTGAGTTTGAATTCTAAGATTCCTTCCACGCATGTGTTAATTTCACACACATTATGGTCATTCAATTTGTTTTCCATCAAATTATCAAGTTTGATTATGTTTTGGAAGGTTTGAATTCAAAGAGGTTCTTGTATGTTGAATTAATAGCATATTCATAAAGTTCATGTTGATTTTGCACAAATTGGGTTGCTCTTGGGCCATGATTTCTTGAAATGATGTTTTAATACATGTTGTTTTATGAGTTATTATATGTTTTCTCAAATATTGGCCCAGAAAAATGAGTTTTGAAGGCTTAAAGGTTGAGTTTCATGCTTGGAGGTCAATCTGGATTTTCCAGAAATTTGACCCACGCTCGAGCGGGGACTTTCACGCTCGAGCGTGAAGCCTGAGTACATGCACTTCCGCTCGAGCGGCGAGAGTCACGCTCGAGCGTGAAATGCGTATACCCAGAAGTTTGTGTGTTTTGCAGTTCGCTCGAGCGGGGGAAACCACGCTCGAGCGAGGGTCTGTGTCACACGCTCGAGCGGGGGTCGAGCGCCCGTCGAGCGTGAATTTCTTGCATCCAGCACTCTTTCATAAGTTAGCAGTCCGCTCGAGCGGGTAAGTCCACGCTCAAGCGGAGATTCTTTGTTTGCATGTTCGCTCGAGCAGGGAAAGCCACGCTCGAGCGTGGACCTTATCTTCAGCAAAATTTGAGAAATGGTTTTCAATGCATTCTTGCATCCTCATTCCATCCTAGGCATTCCTAGGCCATGTTTAAGACCCCATAATGAGGATAAGAGATTAGAAACACACTAAGAGCCAACGAAATAAGTTTTGTACAATTAGAACGTGTGTTTTAAGTGTGCATATGTTTTGTGTTATGTAGGTCACGTGCCACGTAGCGTTTGATCAAGTTTACTCCGTTTGTCTGTCTGAAGGCCCACTGTAAATAATTACTCCGTAAAGTTATGTCTGACTTAAGTATTTTCTGACTGGTATAGTATGATCTGTTTTCTTAAATGCTATCTTACGAATTATGAATGAATGTCCAATTTTCTGAAAAGTATTTGTGGCACCCTTAGTTCACGTGGCCTTCGCCCGGGGCTAACAATATCGCGACCAATCTGCATGTGGCCCTCGCCCGGGGGTAACAAGACCGCGGCCAATCTGCACGTGGCCCTTGGCTGGGGGTAACAATACCATGGCTACTTGCGCGCATGATATGGACCTTTATGGTCGTTGGTACCAACTATGCATGTGGGTCTCTGGACCAAATTGATCTGATAGCTAATGGGTGTACCACGTATGATCTTATGCAAAATCTGAATATGAACATGAGTGTGTATCTAAATCTATTTCTGTTTTGAAGTCTGAATATATTCTGATTTAAATACTGGATCCTAACTTGTGCTGGACATCATTCATAAAACCCCTTTACTCTATTATTATTTACTGGGCTTCCGCTCACAGTTTATATTATGTATGTAGGTGAGCCGGCGGGTGACCAGGGCAAGAGTTGACGGCCTTCTGTTTTGTTTTTGTCAGCCAACTGTTGTGCCTCCTAAGGAGGTTCCGAACGAAGCCTAAAGCCATGGTTTTTTTTTGTATTCATGCTAGTCTTTGTGTATGCTCTGTAATGTCAGGTCTTGGGAAGTACATTCTGTAAATACCTTGTAAATATTGTGTATCTGGACTGGCTTGTTTATGTATATATAAATAAGTTTTGAAATGTTCTGTCCCATGTACATTATCACAGCTCATTGGACCTTGTCTATTTTGTATTATTGCTTCCGCAGTCCCTTATTATTTGCTAATCTGTTCAGAGGCCTTTGGTAATCCATGGATTACTGGCCGGTTACGGTGCTAAACCTACAGGGGCGGGTTTGGGTTGTGACAGAGTGGTATCAAAGCACGTGTTCTACCGCACACACAGGTTCGTATGAGCTTAGCATGTCCTAGTAAGCATTAGGGGCATTCCATCTGCATATGTGAGTGTGTGGTAATGCAACTGAATATGAAAACTGAATGTACATTTGAATCAAATGAATTGAAGGAAACAAGTATGATTATGCCTGTGTTTATTCTCATTTGATGTCTGTATAGTAAGATGGAGAATGCAAGGGGAAGTGGTCAAAGTGAATCTTCAGAGGCTCGTATGGGCCGAATGGAACAGATGTTAGCATCATTGATAGAAACCTTGACACAACAATTGAGACAACAACCTTTGCCCCCTCCGCCTCCACCGACACTAGCCGAAACAGATAATAATGACATCATCAATCTGACACAGAAATTCATGAAGATGAAAGCGCCAACGTTCTATGGCGGAATTGGACCCTTGAAAGCAGAGACGTGGCTACTTGAAATGGAGAAGTTATATGAAGTGTTCCCCTGTTCTGAAACTCAGAAAGTCCTCCTAGCCACCTATACTCTGAAAGATGAAGCCCGGAGGTGGTGGTTATTGATTCGAAGTGGCAATGGGAATATGACCTGGGCACAGTTTAATGCAATCTTTTATGATAAATATTTTCCCCAATGCTTCAGGGATCGGAAGGTGTCCGAGTTTCAAGAACTTAAAAAGGGAAGAATGTTTGTAGTAGAGCATGAAGCCAAATTCACCGAATTGGCACGTTTTGCTCCACATATGGTAGATACTGATTACAAAAAAGCATGGAAGTTTGAGGGAGGGCTGGACCTGGAAATGTTTGACCAAGTGGGTGTCCTAAAATTACCTACTTTTGTGGAGGTACTCGGCAGGGCATTGATAGCAGAAGCCACAATAGCAGCTAAGAAACAAACTACAACACCAACAACAGAATTAAGAGAAAAGAGAACCGGATTCAGTTTCAAGAAAGGCCGGTCAGTTTCGAAGAGGCAAAATACAGGATCCTCCAGCAGCTTTAGCCAAAGTAGCGGATCTACTCCAAATTGCCCCGACTGCGGAAAGAAGCACAGAGGTGCTTGTTATCGAGCATCAGGTGCGTGTTTTTGCTGTGGTAAGACTGGCCACATGGTGAGGGATTGCCTGATGAGATCCAACGAGGTTAACCGTCCTATGACAAGTTCCATCAGGTCTGTTTCCGCAGCAAGACCAAATGCAAGGACCGATGTTAGAGGGAATACAAATAATGAAACATTGAGGCAAGGGAGAGTGTTCGCCTTAGTGCTTGGTGACGTACCAAACACCTATACTGTGGTGTCAGGTACACTCTCTGTATGTTCTCAAAATGCATATGTACTGATAGATTCTGGTTCTACACATTCCTTTGTATCGCATGCTTTCTCTCGAAAATTGACAAGACCACTAGAACGTATGACATATGTGTTATCTGTATCCACACCGTCTGGGGATTCTATGATGTGTCCTCATGTTTATCCAGCATGTGATATTATGATTGGCGATGTGATGTTATATGTTGATTTATTACCCTTGAACATTGATCACTTTGATTGTATTTTGGGAATGGATTGGTTGACTAAATACTGTGCTACCATTGACTGTGCAAGTAAATCTGTTGTGTTTAGACCATCGGGTATGCCTAAATTTACTTTTACTGGGGATGGGATAGTTCTTCCCCCATATCTGATTTCCGCTTTGAAAGCCATAAAACTGCTTAGAAAGGGATGTAGAGGTTACTTGTGTTGTATACTGACTGCACCATCTGACGGAACTACAGTAAAAACTATCTCGGTTGCTTGTGAATTTCCCGATGTGTTTCCAAATGACCTACCTAGGGACTTAATTGATAGGGAAATAGAATTTACCATTGATGTAACACCTGGAACACAACCCTTCTCCAAGACTCCATATAGGATGTGAACTTCTGAACTGAAAGAACTGAAAGCTCAACTACAGGAACTCTTAGACAAGAAATTCATTCGTCCGAGCACTTCACCTTGGGGTGCTCCAGTATTATTTGTCAAAAAGAAATACGGGTCTTTGAGGTTATGTATCGATTGCCGGGAATTGAACAAAGTGACCATTAAGAACAAATATCCATTACCCCGGATAGATGATTTGTTTGATCAACTCCAAGGAGCCAAAGTGTTCTCTAAAATTGATCTCAGGTCAGGTTATCACCAGTTAAAAGTTAAGGCAGAAGACGTAGAGAAAACTGAATTCAATTCTTGGTAATGCCTTTTGGAGTAACAAATGCACCTACAGCTTTCATGGATCTTATGAATAGGGTGTTTAAATCATATCTGGATGACTTCATTGTTGTATTTATTGATGACATTTTGATTTATTCTAAAGACAGGGAAGAACATGAGAACCATTTGAGAACCACCTTGCAGATTTTGAGAGAAAAGAAATTGTATGTTAAATTGTCCAAAAGTGAATTTTGGCTTGACAGTGTGGCATTTTTGGGACATATAATCAACAAGGATGGAATTTCTGTTGACCCCCAAAAAATTGAAGCTGTTGTGGATTGGCCTAGACCGACAAATGTGACAGAAGTCTGAAGTTTTCTGGGACTTGCAGGTTACTATAGAAGATTTGTAAAAGACTTTTCCAAGCTTGTTATACCGTTAACTCAGTTAACTCAGAAAAAATGCCATTTGATTGGAATGAACAAAGAGAGGCAACTTTTCAAGAACTGAAAACCAGGTTAGTGACTGCACCAATCTTAACTTTGCCCAATGGTATTGATGGGTTTCAAGTGTACAGTGATGCTTCCTACAAAGGTTTGGGGTGTGTGTTAATTTAAAACGGAAAAGTGATTGCCTATGCTTCTAGATAACTCTGACCTCATGAAAAGAATTACCCAACGCATGATCTTGAGTTAGCAGCTGTGGTGTTTGCTTTGAAAATTTGGCGTCACTACTTGTATGGGGTAACTTGTAAGGTGTACACCGACCATAAAAGCTTGAAATACTTCTTCACCAAAAAGGAATTGAACATGAGACAGAGGCGATGGTTAGAGTTAATCAAGGATTACGATTTGCAGATCTTGTACCACCCAGGGAAAGCTAATACCGTAGTGGATGCCTTGAGCCGAAAATCAATGGGAAGTTTGTCATGTCTGGTATCTAACCGGAAAAAATTGTTAAATGACCTTGGACAAGTTGGGCTGCTAACTGCTATCTCCGCTCAACCTACAATTCTTGACGAGATAAAACAGAAACAGTACGGGGATGAATACTTGAAAAAGATCACGGAGGAATTTGAGTCGAAGCCGAGGCCAAGATTTGTGTTTGATAACGATGTGCTGAAATTTCAGAACCGTCTTTGTGTGCCCGCTTGTTATGATTTGAGGAAACGTGTTATGATTGAAACTCATAGTAGCAAATTTACTATGCATTCGGGGAACACAAAGATGTATCATAATTTGAAACAGAATTTTTGGTGGCCTGGAATGAAAAAGAGTATTGTCGATTTCGTGGCTAGATGTCTACATTGCCAACAGGTTAAAGCTGAACATCAACGACCCGCTGGTTTACTACAACCACTCCCAATACCGGAATGGAAATGGGAGCACATTACCATGGACTTCATTATGGGATTGCCTCGTTCTTCTCGAGGTATGGACTCTATCTGGGTTATAGTTGACCGTTTAACTAAGTCTGCCCATTTTCTACTTGTCAAAACTATTTATAACACTGATAAATTGGCCAATATCTATATGACTGAAGTTATGAGATTGCATGGAGTGCCAGTATCTATTGTGTCTGACAGGGACTCAAAGTTTGTATCGAGATTTTGGCAGAGTTTGCAACAGGCTTTGGGGACTGAATTGAGACTGAGCAGTGCCTATCACCCATGGACAGATGGCCAAACTAAACGAACGAACCAAACTCTGGAGGATATGCTCAGAATGTGTGTGTTAGACTTCCAAGGGAATTGGGAGACCTACTTGCCTTTAGCTGAATTTGTGTACAACAACAGTTACCATTCGAGTATTGAAATGGCTCCTTACGAAGCTTTGTATGGGAGAAAATGTCATTCTCCGATATGTTGGGCTGAAGTAGGTGATCGACCTTTGTTGGGACCGAAACTTGTGAAGAAACAACCGAGAAAGTGAAATTGATTCAGCAACGCCTGAAAACTGCACAGAGTCGGCAGAAAAGCTATGCTGATGTTCGAAGAAGAGATAGAGAATATGAAGTTGGGGACCATGTGTTCATTAAGGTGACCCCGATGAAGGGTCAAACTCGGTTTGGTGTTAAGGGCAAGTTGGTGCCAAGATATGTTGGACCTTATAAAGTCCTCTTTATTCCTCAATCTTGTGCAAGATCAACATATGCATAACGTCTTTCATGTATCGATGCTTTGGGAATATTTGAGAGATCCACTCCACGTCATCGAACCGACACATGTACTTTTGAAAGATGACCACACTTATGAGGAGAAACCTATCCAGATTGTGAATCGCCGAGTCAAAAGATTGAGGAATAAAGAAATACCACTAGCAAAAGTTGACTGGCAAAACCACGGAGGGACGTATGCAACTTGGGAAACCGAGAAAGACATGATGAAAAGATATCCAGATTTGTTCCCGTTGGACCCAATGTTGTTCTAGAATGAAGGTAATTTGAGTTTGGGGACCAAACTCTTTTAAGGGGGGAAGACTGTAATAACCCCGACCTCTGATTAATGCTAACAGTAATTTAGAAGGAATCCGGAATTAATTTGCATATGTATTGCATTATCTTTGCGTTTCTATCTGTTTGCCATAAAATGATCTTTTCATGTTTAGACTTTGAACTGCGAATTGAAAGCCTTATCGGCACCCGATTTCGAAATTGATTAGTGTTTCATACTAGTTAGAATATATGTGATTTTATGGTAGATTTAATTAAAATTCAATTTGGTATGATTAAATTCGATTAAATAATGTTAATTTACACTTGTTTGAGTTATTACAAGTTTTCCACTTAGTGGCTTGATTTGAGATCAACTATATCACACCTTATTACACTTAGAAGCATCTTTCCTTAGCCATTTTCTTGACCAAACCGTAGGAGTGAGAGAGAGAAGGAGAACAAGTTTGAGTTCAGCTAGAATTTTGCTTGAACTTAGAAGAATTGAAGGCAACTTGGAAGATTAGGCTACTAAGCTTGAAATTGAAGACCTAAGGCAGGGAGTTCATCCTTTTAATTATGAATTTGAGTTGTCCTTGCTAGATTCATGGTGAATTGGTATTTAAAGTCTAGACTTAGCTCAAGGTGTTGTTTTGAGAGTCAATCCATGCATGCATGCATAAATTTCCTTGTTTTGAGTTTGAATTCTAAGATTCCTTCCACGCATGTGTTAATTTCACTCACATTATGGTCATTCAACTTGTTTTCCATCAAATTATCAAGTTTGATTATGTTTTGGAAGGTTTGAATTCAAAGAGGTTCTTGCATGTTGAATTAATAGCATATTCATAAAGTTCATGTTGATTTTGCACAAATTGGGTTGCTCTTGGGCCATGATTTCTTGAAATGATGCTTTAATACATGTTGTTTTATGAGTTATTATATGTTTTCTCAAATATTGGCCCAGAAAAATGAGTTTTGAAGGCTTAAAGGTTGAGTTTCATGCTTGGAGGTCAATCTGGATTTTCCAGAAATTTGACCTACGCTCGAGCGTGAAGCTTGAGTACATGCACTTCCGCTCGAGCGGCGAGAGTCACGCTTGAGCGTGAAATGCGTATACCCAGAAGTTTGTGTGTTTTTCAGTCCGCTCGAGAGGGGGAAACCACGCTCGAGCAAGGGTCTGTGTCATACGCTCGAGTGGGGGTCGAGCGCCCGTCGAGCGTGAATTTCTTGCATCCAGCATTTTTTCTTAAATTTGCAGTCCGCTCGAGCGGGTAAGTCCGCTCTCGAGCGGAGATTCTTTGTCTGTATGTCCGCTCGAGCGGGGAAAGCCATGCTCGAGCGTGGACCTTATCTTCAGCAAAATTTGAGAAATGGTTTTCAATGCATTCTTGCATCCTCATTCCATCCTAGGCATTCCTAGGCCATGTTTAGGACCCCATAATGAGGATAAGAGATTGGAAACACACTAAGAGCCAACGAAATAAGTTTTGTACAATTAGAACGTGTGTTTTAAGTGTGCATATGTTCTGTGTTGTGTAGGTCATGTGCCACGTACCGTTTGATCAAGTTTACTCCGTCTGTCTGTCTCAAGGCCCACTGTGAATAATTACTCTGTAAAGTTATTTCTAACTTAAGTATTTTCTGACTGGTATGGTATGATCTGTTTTCTGAAATGCTATCTTACGAATTCTGATTGAATGTCCAATTTTCTGAAAAGTATTTGTGGCACCTTTAGTTCACGTGGCCTTCGCTCGGGGGTAACAATATCGCGGCCAATCTGCACGTGGCCCCCTCGCCCAGGGGTAAAAATACCGCGGCCAATCTACACGTAGCCCTTGCCTGGGGGTAACAATACCATGGCTAGTTGCACGCATGATATGGACCTTTATGGTCGTTGGTACCAACTATGCATGTGGGTCTCTGGACCAAATTGATCTGATAGCTAATGGGTGTACCACGTATGATCTTATGCAAAATCTAAATATGATCATGAGTGTGTATCTAAATCTATTTCTGTTTTGAAGTCTGAATATGTTTTGATTTAAATACTGGATCCTAACTTGTGCTGGACATCATTCATAAAACCCCTTTACTCTGTTATTATTCACTAGGCTTCCGCTCACAGTTTATAGTATGTATGTAGGTGAGCCGGCGGGTGACCAGGGCAAGAGTTGACGGCCTTCTATTTTGTTTTTGTCAGCCAACTGTTGTGCCTCCCAAGGAGGTTCCGAACGATGCCTAAAGCCATGGCTTTTTTTTGTATTCATGCTAGTCCTTGTGTATGCTCTGTAAAGTCAGGTCTTGGGAAGTACATTCTGTAAATACCTTGTAAATATTGTGTATCTGGACTGGCATGTTTATGTATATATAAATAAGTTTTGAAATGCTCTGTCCCATGTACGTTATCACAGCTCATTGGACCTTGTCTATTTTGTATTATTGCTTCCGCAGCCCCTTATTATTTGCTAATCTGTTCAAAGGCCTTTGGTAATCCACGGATTACTGGCTGGTTACGGTACTAAACCTACATGGGTGGGTTTTGGTCGTGACACTTCTTCTTGTCTCTTTTGATCTCTACGCCAAGAATTTTCTTTGCTTCGCCAAGATCCTTCATTTCGAACTCTCCTGCCAACTGTGCATTGAGTTTATCAATCTCCACCTTGCTCTTAGATGCAATCAACATATCATCTACATATAAGAGCAAATAGATGAAGGAACCATCGAAAAGCTTACGAAAATATGCATAATGATCATATAGGCTCCTTGTGTATTTCTTTTCCGTCATGAACCGATCAAATTGCTTGTACCACTATCTCAGGGATTGCTTCAACCTGTACAACGATTTGTTCAGCTTACATGCCCAATTCTCAACTTTGAAACCATCTGGCTGGGAGATGTATATCTTCTCTTCAAGATCTCTATGTAAAAAGATAGTTTTGACATCGAGTTAGGAGAGCTCGAGATCAAACTGTGCAACTAAAGCTAGCAAGATATGAATAGACTTGTGTTTCACAACAGGTGAGAATACCTCATTGTAGTCTATTCCTTCCTTCTGGGCATAGCCTTTAGCTACCAATCTAGTTTTGAATTTGATGTTGTCTTTGCCTGTGATGCCTTCCTTCTTGGTGTAAACCCAATTACACCCAATTGCTTTCTTGCCTTTTGGAAGTTGCACCAATTCCTAAGTCTGGTTCTTATGGAGTGACCCGATCTCTTCATCCATAGTCTCCTTCCATTTGACATTTTCTGCATTTTGCACAACTTCTTTGAAAGTGCAAGGAATATTGTCTTCAATGATTGGAAGTGCATAGGCTACCATATCAGTCATCCAACCGGGTTGTTTAGTAACCCTTTTTTCCTTTTCTGATTGCCATAGGTTCTGACTGTTGTGAGGCCTCTGGATCTTCATTTTTATCTGAACTCTCTTCAGAATCTTCTTCAGAGCTATCAACTGAAACTTCTTCAGGATTGTTGCATGTCTGAACAGTCTTCCTTGGAGTCTCAAACACCACCTACACTGACTTCTTCAATGCTTCATCATTCTCTTGAGGATTTGGCTGCTTCAGCATTGTAGACTCATCAAAGGTAACGTCTCTTCTAGTGACAACTTTCTTTGATTCAGGGCACCAGAGTCTATATCCCTTGACACCGTCACTGAAGCCAAGAAGATAGCTTTCTTGGCTCTTGGATCCAACTTAGATTCTATAACATGAAAATAGGCTGGACATCTGAAGATACGTAGCTGATCATAATTAGTAGCTGGCATTCCTAACCATACCTCTATGAGAGTCTTGCTGTCTAGTGTTGCAGCAAGTAGTTTGTTGACAAGATGGCGAGCATAGTTCAATGCCTTGCCTAAAAAAACCTTGCTCAATCCTAAATGTGACAGCATACACCGGATTTTCTCCGCCAAAGTGCGGTTCATGCATTTTGCAACTCCATTTTGCTATGGTGTTCCACTAACTGTGAAATGTCTCATTATCCCTTCATTTTGGTAAATCTCAAAGAAGGGATCTGATGTGTATTCGCCGCCATTGTCAGATCTAAGCTTCTTGATCTTCCTACCTATCTAGGTCTCAATCATTTTCTTCCATGTAAGGAAGATGTCTAACACCTCATTGTTATGCTTCCTCGTGTAAACCTAGACTCTCCTTGAGAAATCATCAATGAACAACACAAAGTAGTGTTTACCTCCCAAAGAAGCATTTTTGGATGGGCCCCATACACCGGTATAAACGTACTCTAGATTCCTTTTGGTACGATGAACAACAGTACGAAACTTGATTATTGTTTGGTTGCCCAATACACAATGCTTGCAGAACTCAAGCTTCTCTGTTTTGGCACCTTGCAACAGGCCTTGCTTTACCAATCCTTGTAAAGCCTTTTCTCCAGTATGCTCTAAACGCATGTGCCAAAGTCTGGAAGTGTTTGACGCATCATCCTCTGAGCTGGTGGAGACATCCACTCTCCCTATGACTGTAGAGCCGTTTAGGAAATATAAATCTCCCTTTCGAGTACCCTTTATTGCAACAAATGCTCATCAAATAACTTTGAGGACTTCACCTTCCACAGTTACTCTGTAACCTTTGGAGTCTAAAACTCCCATTAAGATGAGATTCTTCGTCAAATTTGGTACATACCGAACATCTTTAAGAATTCTGATTGTTCCTTCATGCATCTTCAGTCGAATTGTTCCAATATCCTTTGTCTGGCAAGCTTGGTCGTTGCCCATCAGTACAACTCCTCCATTGAAATCTCGTAAGCTCGAGAACCACTACTTGTTAGGACACATGTGGTAGGAACATCCGGAATCTAGAATTCATTCATCAGAATGGCCAAGTGATGAAACTTTGAAGGCTAATCCTTCACCATTATCTCCATCTTGTGCAACGTTCACCTTTTCATCTTTCTTGTCTTTATTGGGATAATCTTTTGCCCAATGCCCCTTCCGGTGACATGCAGCACACTCATCTTTTGCAAGACGTCTTCTACCTGATGATCTCCCTCTGGATTTTGAGCGAGACTTTCCCCGCCCTGTATATTTTCTGTTATTTGTCTTGCCTCTAACTGTCAATGCCTCTGATGTTGAGTCCTTGTTTGCAGATTTATTTTTCCTTCTGAACTCATTATTTACCAAGGCGTTTAAAATATCAACATACTTGATCTTTTCTTTACCATACAGTAAGTGGTGGTGAGATGATCATATCTGTCAAGCAAGGAATTCAACAATAACAGTACTTTATCTTCATCATCAATTTGAACATCCAAGTTTTTCAAATCGATAAGAATTTTGGTGACATTGTTTAGGTGTTCGTTCATCAAAATACTTTTCTTGTAGTTATGGGAGCTGAGTTTCGAGGACTGCAGAAGGGGCCGTATACATACTTCGAAGCTTATTGAATGAACATCCCTATTCGGCCCCACCTTGCATCTTTCGGAAGACGAACGCCTTAATCAGCCCCTGAGCCAGTTAAGCGGGGAGTTGAGCGAGAATTGATTTATAACGGAAAAAGTCGAGTGAGCATTGACAGGGTGGATTAAAAGTGGGCCAGACCCTGAGGCCCATGGGGCAAGTATAAATACAGGAAGAATAGCCACAAAAAGAGGTAGGTGAGAACTAGTACGCTTAACTTAAGATACAAGCAATCGAGAGAGTATTTACTGACTTATCCGTCGGAGTGCTAATTCCGGCACCCTCGACCGGAGTGTTCATTCTTTTTCAGGTCACTAGTTGAGGATCTCGAGTGCCCCGTTGGATCAAAAGAGTTTCCAGAACCACTCTCCCACAGTAGTGAAAGCGAAACAACCTCTTCTTCAAGTAAAGCCGGTTCTCAATGCTTTTTGTCATGAACTTGTATTCAGTGCTTTCCAAAGCTTATTCGTAGTATCATATTCTGTCAAGGCGTAGTTTTTTTCTTTTGCAAGGAAAAGTCGGATGAAACTATAGGCCAGGAGATTCACTTTCTCCCATTCTATCTCGTCTAAGTCATCTGGTTTGTCTCCCAAAGTGAAGTGCAGGTTCAACTAGACAAGCATATCTTTAACTTCGCATCTCCATATGCTGAAGTTGCTGCTTCCATCAAAATTTTCTACTTCAAACTTAGCATGGGACATCGGGGTCCAATGCCTAGAGTTGCTTGTAGTCACTGGACTCGGTTGATCTCATCTCTGTAGATTCTGCCATTGAAACTGCTCAATAATCTCCACCATAAACAATAACGGACACTTGAAATGCCCGGAACACGACAAATTCTAAGCTCCCAAAAAATTTCACTGAAAATTTGGGTCCGAATCTCAAAAAATGGAATCCGCGGTTATGTTTGGAATGGTTGATTTAGCTAGGAAATCACTTTCTCCACCTCTCTAGGAACCTCAATGAAATTTCTCCAAATCTAGGGGCCAAATTACAATTTCTCAAAACTCTGGGGACCTTACTACAATTTATAAAAGTTTCAGGGGCTAAATTATAATTTTAGCAAGATCAAGGACTGAAATGTAATTTTCCAAACTTTTAGAGGCCTCCTTGTAATTTAAAAAAATTCAGCTAACTGGGTTGATGACGTGGCAGATGTGGCAAACACGTGTGCTAACGTGTCGATTGAGCTATTGTTGGCATGGCTTCGCATATGGTAGTACATAGCGCAGATATAGCAGCTGGACTGTCGATGACATGGCAGTACATGGCGCCGATGTGGCAGTGACATGGTGATGGCGTGTTAGCTTCCAAAAATAATTTAGAAATTTGTTTGTGGAGGATTTCGAACCCCTGATCTTAAGCTTCGAACCAAAGCTCTAACCACTGTGCCAAGTGTGAACTCGTGTTGTATTAGTGCACAAGTGAGTACTTAAAACCTTTAGGATAGGTTGACTTCTTCAACCTCTTTTTCTTCATCGGACTGAGCTTTCTGGCAAGTCTCCGGCAAAACTTCGGCAAGCGCATGAGGGCATGTGAAGTGTCCTCGTGGGTTGGTCTTTCTGGGTCTGAACTACTCTCGTTGAGGCGGTCGTCCTGGTAGGTTGAAAACTCAATTTCGACAACTTCAAAATTTTTAGTTTGTAGAAAATTACTCTGTTTTTCACACAACAATGCTCTGATACCAATTTGTTGTGCCTAGGAGGTAGAAAACAATAACACACAAGCCCATAAGCAAGAACACACAAAGATTTATGTGGTTCGACAAATCGCCTACGTCCACAAGCAGTGGATTTCACTATATGGAGAGAAATGAACATATTACAACAATGGAGGAGGATGGGACAATACTCTCACTCTACTCACACTCACAGTCACACTCACTCTCACTCAGTTGCTTACACTTTGTAACTCTCTCACTCTCTGATTTCATCACACAAAACTCCTCTCATTCACTACCCATTTATAGATGTAATGGGAGAGCCAAGCTGTCGACAACATTAAAGGCAACCACCAACAAGATTAGCCACCCTATCATGAGTAGCTCGGCTAAATGTTTAGCTTCTTTATTTCTTCTTCAATCAGCAGCCATCGTTGACAAGGAAAATCTGAGCCAATTGTCAACAGAGGCTCCATATAGTTATGTTCCCATGGCTAGCCTTTGGCCATATAATCCCATACTTAGACCTCGCCAAATTAATTGCCCAAAAGGATCACAAGATTTCCTTTATATCCATACCCAGAAACATCCAACGCTTGCCAAACCTGCCTCATAATTTATCTCCTTTCATACAATTTGTTGAGCTCCTATTGCCCCGCGTCGACGACCACCTTCTTGAAAACGCAGAGGCCACCATGGACGTCCCCTCCGACCATATTTCTTACCTGAAGAAAGCCTTCGACGGACTCGAGACTGGGTTGGCTGGCTTCCTTCAAGCTTCCGCACTTGATTGGATCATTTACGACTTTGCTCCTTATTGGTTGCCCCCTATCGCCACCAAACTCAACATTTCTCGCGCCTTTTTCCTCATCATCAACGCTTGGCATGCAGCTTTCTTTGGTCCGGCATCGGCTTTGATCGATGGTTCTGATGATACCCTGATGGAGATGAAGCAGTTCACTATCCCACCTAAGTGAGTCCAATTACCAACGTAGCCTATTGCCTCTATGAGACAAAGTGAATCCTAGCTTGTGTAATAAATAATGCTTCTAGGGTTTCTGACTTATATTGATATGGATCGATAGTGTTCAGGTGCGACGTCTACGCCATATGACACCACACAGAGTTTGAGCCCCAATGGTTGACTCTACTCCAAGATCTTTAACCCAAACTTGTAATTCCACTCGGCTTAATGCCACTAACGGTGGTTGAATACGTTGGAGTCAACGAGACGTGGATTTCAATCAGTGAGCAACTCAACAACCAAAACAATGGCTCTGTGGTTTACGTAGCATTAGGGAGCGAAGCCATGCCGAGTCAAGAAGAAGTCACTGAGTTGGCCTTGGGTTGGAGCTCTTTGGTTTGCCCTTTTTCTGGGCATTAAGGAAGCTTCTTGGTTCGAACAAGTCCGAATTGGTGGAGCTACCGGATGGGTTCGAGGAGCGAACCAGAAGTCGAGGAGTAGTGCGGAAGAGTTGGGCGCCTCAACTAAAGATATTGGGTCATGAATCAGTGGAAGGTTTCTTGACTCACTATGGATGGAGTTCCATGATAGAAGGACTCCAGTTTGGGAAACCACTTATTATGTTGTCATTCATGGTAGACCAAGGTTTAAATGCAAGGGTACTCCATAAGAAGAAGGTTAGGATTGAGATACCCAGAGATGAAGAAGATGGGTCCTTCACAAGGAACTTAGTGGCTGACTCAATCAGATTGCTTATGGTAGACAATAACGAGGGATTAATTTATAGGAAGAAAGCAAGAGAAATGAGTTCCCTATTTGGCGACAAGGTCCTACATGATCAGTACATGCACAATTTTGTTGAGTATCTCTCAAAAAATAGTAGATGCGTTCATGAAGGTTGAGTTTTAAGTGGAAAACATGGTTTTAAATTGTGATATTAGAACTTGTAAAAAGGCTGAAGTAATTGTTATTTATGTTTTTTGTATTTGGATGACCAATGAATAAATAAATAAAAAGACAATGTGTCATTTTATTTTTGATATTTTGTATTTAGATGAATAATTTGATATTTAAATCTATATAACAATGGAAGACTCTTTTCAATTCTATTTGGGACATTTGTTCTACCTGTCACCATGGACAGTTAGGATTAGTTCAATCAATGGAGTTGTTAGAAATCTATGATTATAAGATGGAAGCAGCTTTCTTCCAGTCCTAGAGGGACTGGGTTGCTGTTGGGCTTGTGAGGGCCCACCACGGGTCCCGGTTTGATAATCCGAACCGTTCAATTTGTAAATCTCGTCGAGCACTATATGTTTGTAAAAAATCACATTGATCGAAAATCGATAGCTATCTCATCGAATCAGTTTTCTGTCAACCGTTAATTTGTTCACCGTCTATTTTTTTTATTTATAAAAATTGATTTGATCACATAGCTATCGATATTTGATCAATGAGATTTTTTATAGACATATAGTACTTAACAAGTTATATACATTGAACGGTTTAGATTATCAAAAAGGGATCTATAGTGGGACCTCACAGGCCCAACAGCACTCTCCAGTCCGATTTAGGATTAGAGGGAAGCTACTCCCTTATAAGATATGTGTGACACAGGTTAAATGTAGATGTAGACACCCCATTTTTGACCGACCTTGAGACTCAGACGTCACCAGTTGAGCGCTCGGTGATATTGCATATTGTGCTCGTTCAGAAGTTTCAGAGTCTCGGCTGCGAGCCTTGCCTCCGGACTTCCGGACTTTTTTGTGCTTTGCTTCGGTTTGCGAACTAGGCTCCGTTTTCTCTGTTTTCTCTTCCCGAAGGGAGGGAGAGGTCTCGTAGATCATCTCTCAGTGGCCGTAGGCTACGTTTCGTGGTCGTAGGCCGTTTTGCCCGTTTGGAGTCCGGTTTCCGATTTTTCGGAGCCGTTGGCCGTGTGCCTCGGTTCGGAACCGTTTAACCACCTCTGTTTGCTCCAGTTTTTGGCATGCATCTTATTTACTCCCTTTTGAGGGACACTGCGGTCCGAGAGACCAACTTTGTGGTCGGACACAACTTCCGGTGCCTAACAGCCCACTTTCGGGTCCCCGAACTGCGTGTTTTGGCTCCCGAACCTTCATTCTACATTTTTGGGCTCTGACCCAAACTTGAGATAGTTATATTTTGAGGTCCTTTTCATGTTTGATTAAGGACCTTTTGCTGTTTGAGATCTCCTCCTATCACTTGCTTCTTTAATTCTCTTTTAGGCCTATTTTTGCGCGGTATTTTAGGCTTACTTGTGAGCTATTTCGGACTTGGTCATAAACTACAAAGTGTCTTGTTTTGAGCCCCTATTCAACTTTGTTGAAGGGCTCTTGGCCATTTGGATCCAGAAGCTACCACTTGCCTTTATATCCCACTTTTTGGCCTTTTTGGAGGGAAACTTGGATTGTTTTCCCTCCATTTCCCCCCCCCCCCCTTTTCCCCCCATTTTTGCCTATATATCAGCAGCTCCAGCTGCTGGTTTAGGGTGAAGAAAATTTCCCCTCAAGCCTCTCACATTAAATTTCTCTCTCTCTCTACTCTAAACCTCAAAACCCCTTAAGCTCTTAACCATTTTTACACACCATCACCTAGCACCACACCACCACTTCCATTTCCAGCAGCTTGGAGGTCTTCTCAGAGGCTAGGAGGCAGCAAATTTGGTCCAAGAAGTTGCTAAAGATTGGTCTACAAGGGTGAGTTACCATTTCCCTCTTTTTAGCTCTTTTTTTTGC
Source organism: Camellia sinensis (assembly GCF_055761805.1). NCBI lineage: Eukaryota > Viridiplantae > Streptophyta > Magnoliopsida > Ericales > Theaceae > Camellia > Camellia sinensis. Next base: position 163,693,598 of record NC_138964.1, read on the forward strand.
AACATTTCTTAGCCTCTCTTTCTTGTATATCTGAGCTCCGGCCATAACTGAAAGTAGTGTTTTTTTGAGCTCTATTTCATGTTTCATTAAGGGACGTTTTTCGTTTGAGGCCTCCTTGGTGCACTTACTTCATTATCCCTCTTATATGCCATTTTCTTGTGTAATATTTTTGGCCTGTGTATAAATTGTTTTGAGCTCTGTCATGAACTGAGAAGTAGCTTATTTTGAGCCCTTCTTCAACATTGTTGAAGGGCTCATTGCTGTTTGAGGCTTTCATTCATCACTTGCCTTTATATCTCCCTTTTGGCTCCATTTTTGCATGATTTGTTAGCCTATTGTGCTTCTGTTTTTGGGCGATTTTCAGAACTGAAAAAAGTCTTATTTTGGCCTCCTCTTTATGTTTCATTGAGGGTCGTTCATTGTTTGAGGCATCCTTTCTATACTTTGTGTTATATCTCTCTTTTTGGCCATATTTTGCATAGTATTTTTGGCTTGTATATATGCTGTTTTGGTTCTGTCCATCAACTGTAAAATACCATGTTTTGGGCTCCTCTTCAATTTTTTTGAAGGGCCCCTTTGTGTTTGAGGCCAGCAACCTTCACTTGCTTCTTTGTCCATCTTTTGGTCCATTTCTTGCATAAGAGCTTAGCCATACCTGTGTCTGTTTTTGGGCTTTTTTCAGAACTGTAAAATATCATATTTTGGGTCTCTATTCAACATTTTTGAAGGACCCTTGGCTGTTTGAGGTCTGCAGGTGTGGCTTGCTTCATTAGCTTGCTTTCGGGGCCATTTTTGCATGCTAGTTTAGCCCCATTTGTGTTTGCTGTTTGGCTCTGTTATAAACTGGAAACATGCTTGTTTTGGGGCTGCCTTGCTTCTGCCTTTTCACTCCATGTACCAATAATGCATGCTTTGTATAGCTGTAAGCCATTTCTTGTACCTAGTTTTGCATTTCGGGAGAAATTCCATGCATCGGGTGTCATTTCGCCTTGTTTCGGGGCTGTTTTGCCCCTCATTTTGCTACTCATTTTTGCATGTTTGCATATCATATTCCATGTCTTTGCCATGTCTTGTTAGAGTGGCATTCCGTGCCGTAGGTTCGGTCCTCGGTTTGCGTGCATGCGTGCACGTATTTCGAGCATCTCATTTTCATCTAATGGCCTCCTATGTGAGTGTGGCTGAGGCTCTCTCATGTTGGTGTAAGCCCATTATTGCATTGCGTATGCCATTTCATCCATAGCATTGTGTATGCTCGGTTGTGTATTATCTCGTGCAGCGTGTATGCCATTCCATAACATTGTGTATGTTAGGATTGTATCTTAGTTGCATTTCATGCATGTCATGCATATTGCATTGTGCTCGGGATAGGAGTTAGCCTGGGCACGGGAAACGAGGTGCATTTCGTACTCCGAGTGACGGAACGTGTCTCAATTCCCCAGTCACCGACACTCCGGATTATCCATGATGGAGTTAGGTTTTAGTTGTGTTTTCATGTGCATTCATCCTATATTGAATTGTGCAATTCGACTCCTCGGCCATCATGCATCGAGATGCGTGATTGGTGGCACGAGGATCGAGGCATGCATACATTTGTGAAAATACATTGCTATGCCCCTTTCCTGCTCTCTGTTGCAGCAAATCAAGAATCAGCGGTCTTCTGAGGCTTGGCACGCATTTCAAGAACAGGTGCAAACAGAGGCTAATTGGGGCATCGTCATGGATTTCCGCGCAAAGGCAACCCGGGCATGCATCATTTATCATCCGGAATGGAATCAAGGCAGTCCCTGGCTTGCATGCCAGTTTATTTATTTTCTTAGTTAATTTGTTAATTAATTAGGAATTTGCACATATTTGGACTGTAATATTTACTTGGACTGTACTATTCTTTTATTCGGGACTGTATATTTATTCGGACCCTCTGTGCGAGGGCACAACTGTAATAAGTGTGCGTGTGTGTGTTGTATGTCTTCCAACCCCACGTCTTTCTCCCTTTTATTTATCCGCTTATGATGGTTAGATTAGGGCATATTTCAATTAGCATACAGTATGATAGCATGTTTGCATTCATTCATCTGTTTTGCATGCACCGGGCTCGGCGCATCATACTAACTGCATTTGTATTTCAATTCCAAGTTGAATACATGTTAGCTGTAGCATCATCATATGCCATCTTAGAATAGCCGAGCCTGTTATAGTTGCATTTTTTTGCATGTGTTGCATTAGGCATTTCTGTATAGTTAGGATCATGTATTGATTTCTAATTAGCTTCTTTCTTTGGCTTGGAGTACTCGGTGAGTTTTATGCTTTAGCATCCTTGCATGTGTGTGAGTGACTGCCATGAATAGCATGCTTACCATGAGGCTATATGCTTATGTGATATATCTGCCTGAATGCCTGTGGGTGAAGGTTGTGTTATTTGGATTGGAACAATTCATTCACTGTGTGTTTTAAGCCCACTAGATAGTGGCAAAATCATGTTTTCCTAAGCCCACCTGAGGGTGGCAAATCCACGTCTTAGCCTACTTGCGAGTAGCACCATCAAACCATTTTCAAATAAACAAACATGAAATGTTTTGTTCCAATTCAGGCGACCCAGTCTATACTTGTATACTGTGCGCATCACATAGTAATCTAGGCTAATAACCAGAATAAGAACATACAATGTTTTCAAAACTAGATATCATGGTTAGTAGAGGCCGATCTTTGATCGGGCGAGCAGGGGTGCTCACGAAGTGACCTTCCCCAATCGTACCCAAGTTCCCGAGCCGAGGCAACTTTGGTGATGACGGACACGTGGCCTTAGGCAAACGAGTCAGGGTTTCCTAAATTTCCCAAAATAAAATATTTAGGTGGCGACTCTGTATCTGGCAAAGCAGTCCATGTTTGGCACTTCTTTCAAAATCTGTTTTCTCAAAACGATTTGCCAGATTTGGACTCTTTGGTTCAGATTTAGAACCGTGACAATTTGAGAGTCCTGAGCTGTAGTGATCCCAAATGAACAGAACGGGAGCTCCTCCCTCCCGAGGCGTTCGGGGACGTCTACAGTAGAGGATTAGAAAACAACCTAATGGCATTTTATTTTCAAAGCAACAAATAGTTTGTTTGCATTACAAGATAATGAAAATAAGCCTTCGCTTCAAATAAAATGCATATTACTTAAAAGCATAATATTTGTTACTAAGAACGCCATTAACTTAAGCCTTGTGAAGACTTCTGTAGTTTTGTAGATGCTCGATAAATTTGTTTATATAATGGTCATGTCGAAGTTTGTCACCAAATATAGCTCTCATCTCTCTAGCTTTATCCCTATAAACCTTTCCCTTATCGTCAGTTATTACCAACTTCAGTGACTCAACTACTGAGTTCCGGTACAATAACCCGTCTCGATTATCTCTCGATATTTCTATGCCTACCTTGTTTTTCTCAAAAATCCTAGCATTCAATCCTTGATCTACCATAAAGGGCAACATAATAAGTGTATGTCCAAATTGAAGGCCCTCAATAATTGAACTCCAACCACAGTGAGTCAAGAAACCACCCACTGAGTCATGAGTCAATATCCTGAGTTGAGGCACCCAAGTCGTCCACAAGACTCCATGACCTTTGGTTTGCTCTTAAAACCCGTTTGGCAACTCCACTGAATTTGACTCCTTCGAGTTAGATGGATTTCTAAGGGCCCAAAAGAAGGGCAAACTAGATATCTCTAGGCTGAGAGCTAACTTAGTAAGTGTTTCTTGATTCAGAGTCAACTCATTTCCGAGTCCTACATAAATCACAAATCCCTTGGCTTGATTTTCTAGCCAACCACTGATTGACAGCCATGTGTCACTTGTTTCCTCCATGCTAATGTCAACCAATGGGGGCATCAAACCCACTGGTACTACAGGCTTTTTGCTAAGTTGTTAGAGGAGTGTCAACCAATGGGCTTCGAACTCTTCACAAGCACGTGTGGCAAGCACGTTGCACCCAACAATTGCGGACCCAAGTCGATACGTGTCCAAAACATCTGAGGTAATGTTTTGTGCGGCATTCACGATCCACTTGATCTCGTAATACCGGTGGGCCAAGTTGGAAAAAGACAAGATCCATTTAGATGGGACCGTAAAGTCTTCCAGCTTTGTCCGTGGATCAAAGCTGTCAATCAATGCAGATGGTGACCGTAAAAAAAAGCCAAAAACCAGGTGTTAACTACGTTCAAGAAGTCACGTGAGATGCCAAGCTCTGCCGCAATTTGCGGTAACCAATAAGGAGCAAAGTCATAAATAACCCAATCCGGGGATGAAGCTTGTAAGAATTGAGTCAACTCGTCCTTGAGACCAGTGTAGGCCTTCTTGAGGAAATGAATCTTGTCAGAGGGTAGGTCAATGATGGCCTCCGCGTTGTCCAGGAGGCCATCGATTGGTGGGCAAATGAAGCTTCACTAAGCTTGTCAATGGGGGTAAATTTGATGGAATTCTTGGTAAGCGCTCAATGTTTCTTGGGGTTGATAGGAAGGAGACTTGATGACCCCTTCTTGCCATATCTTGGCCAGCTCTAAGAATGGGATCGTGTGACCAAAGGCCAACCATGGGAACACCACTATGTGTAGCTTTTGCTTACCGTCATTTGTCATGGTTACAAGTGTTAATCAGGACACAAATTGGTATTAATAATCTGTGACTTGTTATTGTGTTATACGGACAATTACAATTCAAGAAAATGATAAAATTTCTAGGTAATTTAATGTCTTGAAATTCTCAACATAAACATGTGAATTTATAGATGATGAATTTGAAATTTATGTTATATGTATGGATTGATGGAGTCAACGAAATTAAAGCTTTTCATTTAATTTGTAAATCCTATGAACAAAATTGTTCCTTTCGAGTACTAAGAACTAATCCTGTCCTGTCTAAAAAGAGTACTAAGAATTAATGGCTAAACTTTAATGAATAAAGGATCACTATAACAACTTTGGGTATTTAATTTGGAAATGAACTCAACTTTCAAATTTTGGTTAATTACATTTTTGGTCCTCAAAATTTGAAGTTTATGCCATTTTGATCCATAATGTTTAAATTGTCTATTTGGTCTAATTGTCTAGAAAATGTTTCAATTTCATCTGCTAATCAAATTTCGTTCCATTTAAGTCAGCGATAAATGTGTAATTTTGAATATTAAAATAGCAAAGATCGAATATGTTAGGACTGAAGTGTAATTTCTTGAGTAAGTTTTCACATTAGTGACACATCATATATTTTGAAGACTAAAAGTATAATTTTAAGTGATAGTTTTCACATTTATCATTGATTTTGATAGCATCTATTAACGAAAATTGATAGGCAAACTAAATTTAAATACTTATTATATATTGGAGATTACACAATTTTAAATATTAAAGCACAAAATTACACAATTTTCATATTTTTGTGTACTTTTACGTACTTAATCCTTCAGAATTTTATTTATTTTATTTTTTTGAGAACCAAATCCTTCAGAATTATATATCCCAACAATTTCGACAAGCACATGGCTTTAATTCTCTTGAATTCCAGCTGTGTGTTTTGTCGTGCGAGGAACCGTAAGGCTGGCTAGACCAACTATACATCTACCTTTGTTTCATTAATTTGTGTCCCACTATGTCTGTCTAGTGGCGTGGTATTAAGGTGCGCCCATCCAAGGGTCCACACCTTGATGCCACACTCATTTGTGTCCTTTGGAGAGCCAAAAACATGCCCAAGAAATTGTTGGTGAAGTGCAAGCCAACGGCCAAGGCATGCCATGAAGCAGCCCAGCCACAACAGGCCACAGACTTGTTTGCCCAGCAACAACTTGAGGCCAACTTTTGGAGGGACAAATGTAGCCTTTTTTCCTTATAAATTTTCATGTAAATATCTTAGTATTAAAGGTGTTTTGGGTCCAAGTATTGTAATTTTTCTCTTTTTGTAGAATTTTTAAAAATCCATTATGACTCCTCAAACATAGTGGATGTTTCCTCTTGCCAACTAGAAAATGGCTTAACAAGCTATATTTAGGAGGGGGTAACCAAGTGTTGAACCAGACCACTTGTGCCTTTAAAGTACCCCAACCTAGCTTATGGTAAGAAAACTTTTGTAGCACTTTTGGTGCATTGTTCAACTATTGTAGTATTTTCTTTTGATCAATAAAAGGTTCATTTCGTCTTTAAATTGTTCAAAGCTTTTCAATTGATGTTTGCTTTAATTTTAGCTTGTTGCTTGCTATTTTGTGGCTTGTCTCTAATCTTGTGGCTCATCAACTTAACTAATATTGTGTTTGCTTGTCTTTGCAAACCTTTGAGCTTTATTAGCAGGCTAGTAAAGAGAGTTAACTATCGCCACACACACTTGCATATCTTTGTCAAGGCTTTCGCATTGCCGAGGTGTGACAGTTGGTATCAGAGCCTAGTCTATTTGACTTTCTCTATTATTGGCTTTCTAAATGGATGCTACTAGCAACCTTCAACCCACGCAAAGGGAGAAAATTGGGTTGGATTTCTTGAGAAGCACAAAGACGACAGTCATGCCTTATTCTAATAGTATGTGTGTCATGGTAAATAAGCCATGTCTTATTCCTGCTATGGCCACCAACAACAGTGACCGGTTTGTCTTAGCTAACTCAAGAGGGGTGTTTCGCTTGGTGAGCAAACTTGGGTTGCCGCATTGAAGTTGAATGAACCTCTCAAATCTACTCTTGTCCTAGCTGCAATCAAGAAGGTCTTAAGGCAATTTGCAGATGTTATGCCTAAATTGTTGCTTAAGGAGTTGCCTCCACGCCGAGGTGTGGATCACGCTATCGAGTTGGTGCCAGGGGCAAAGCCACCAGCTCATGCACTATATAGAATGGCTATTCATGGGTTGAATGAGTTAAGGAAACAGCTTACAAAGTTGTTGGAAGCAGGCTTCATTAGGCCATCTAGGGCCTCATTCAGTGTACCTGTCTTATTCCAAAAGAAGCATGATGGTAGTCTTCGCTTATATGTGGATTATCGGGCACTCAACAAGCTGACCATCAAGAACAAGTATCCCCTTCCTCTCATTGCAAATTCATTTGATCAATTTAGCAAAGCGAGGTATTTCACAAAGCTAGATCTTCGATCGGGTTACTATCAAGTAAGAATTGTCGAGGGAGACAAGCCTAAAACTACTTGTGTTACTCGTTATGGCTCCTATGAGTTCCTTGTCATGGCATTTGGCTTGACCAATGTCCCAGGAACATTCTGCACGATGATGAATGAAGTTTTTCAAGAGTATTTAGATCAATTTGTGGTAGTATATTTGGATGACATTGTAATTTATAGCTCCACTTTAGAAGAGCACGTAGAGCATTTTTAAAAGGCCCTTACCAAGTTGAGGGAGCCCAACCTTTATGTGAAGCTAGAGAAGTGTTCTTTTGCCCAAGAGACGATTAAGTTCCCAGGGCACATTGTTGAGCATGGATGCATTAAAATGGACCAAGAGAAGGTCAGAGCTATTCAAGAGTGGCAGCCACCCACTAATGTCTTGGAGTTGCAGTCATTCCTTGGGTTAGCTAATTATTATCGCAAGTTTGTTGAAGGCTACTCAAGACTAGCTTCCCCATTAACAAAGTTTCTAAAGAAGGGCAAGCCATGTGTTTGGACAGAAGAGTGCCAACAAGCCTTTCAAGCCTTGAAAGAAGCTATGTTAAAAGACTCTGTTCTTGCTCTACCTGACTTAGGTAAAGCTTTTGAGATAGAAACTGATGCATCTAATTTTGCTTTGGATGGTGTTCTTTTGCAGGATGGTCACCCAATTGCCTATCAAAGTAGGAAGCTCAATGATGCCGAACAGAGATATCCAGCTTATGAGAAAGAGTTACTTGCAGTAGTGCATTGTCTGAGGACTTGGAGGCACTACATCTTGGGCTCACAATTTGTTGTAAAGGCCGACAACATGGCGGTTAGCCATTTCTTAACACAACCCAATCTGAGCACACGACAAGCACGGTGGCAAGAGAAGTTGGCAGAGTTTGATTTTGCCTCAAAATACAAGGCTGGTGCCACTAACCATGTTGCTGACGCACTAAGTAGGAAGGCGGAGCTTGCCATGTGCCATCATGTATGTTCACTTACTTCCATTTCAACCAACATTAAGGAGAAAATCAAGGCTTATCTAGACAAGGATGTTATGGCAGGGAATCTTATGAACCTTGTCAAAATGGGCAACACTAGCCAGTTTGGGTGCAAGATGGACTTCTAATGACAACAGGCAACCGCATCTTTGTACCCAGGGCTGGTGATTTGAGAAAGACACTTCTTAGGGAGTACCATGATACACTTTGGATAGGACATCCAGGTTGGGAGCGAACACTGCCTTGGTGAAACAAGGATATATATTGCCCTAAATGCGTGATGATGTGGAAGAATATATCCACACTTGTCTCACTTGCTAGTAAGACAAGGTTGAGCATAAGAAGAAAACAGGCTTACTTGAACCTTTGCCCGTGCCTAAATGTCCGTGGGAAAGTGTATCACTTGACTTCATCTTTGGACTGCCTAAAGTGGGAGACATCGGGACTATCTTGATTATTGTGGACCGATTCTCCAAGTATACCACCTTTGTAGCTGCCCCAAAGTATGTTTCAGCAGAGGAGACTGCCCAACTCTCTTTCAAATACATTGTTAAATATTGGGGTGTGCCTAAAAGTATTGTTAGTAACCGGGATTCGCATTTCATTGGCAACTTTTGAATGGAGTTATTCAAGCTTCTTGGGTCACAACTTAATACTTCATCAAGCTACCATCTGGAGATGGATGGGTAAACTGAACACTTCAATTGTATGCTCGAGGAGTATTTGTGCCACTTTGTCAATGCTAATCAACGAAATTGGGTGCAACTTCTTGATGTAGCACAGTTATGCTTTAACTCTCAAAAGAGTAGCTCTACGAGCAAGAGTACTTTTGAGATAGTGAATGGATAGCAGCCACTGTTGCCCCACACAGTGGATGGACCTTATGAAGGAAAGTCACACAAGGCTTACCAATTTGCTAAGGAATGGAAGAGAAACCATGACATTACTCGTGCCTATCTTGAAAAAGTAGCAAGTAAAATGAAGAAATGAGCTGATGAAAAGAGGAAGCCACTTAAGTTTTGGGGATCAAGTTCTTGTCAAACTTAACCCTGAGCAACGCAAGTTCATGAAGGGAAAAGACAAAAGGCTAGTGCACAAGTATGAGGGACTGGTAACCATTCTGAAGAGAATTGGCAAGTGTGCTTACAAGATAGATGCTCCATCTTGGCTGAAAGTGCACCTAATTTTCCATGTGAGTTATCTGAAGCCTTACTATCCAGACAAGGAAGATCCAACCCGAAATGAGCTGAAACGCTAAACAATCATTGCCAAAGTAGGAAAAAAGTATGTTGAATCTATTTTGGTCGATCGGGTGAAAATGGTTTCCAAGAAGAAATAAAGGCAATACTTGGTAAAATGGAGAGGCCTTGGAGATGAAGAAATCAGCAGGGAATGGGAGGCAGACATATCGGCTTTTCAAGACGAGATTGATGCTTATTAGGCAAAGTCGTCGAGGACGTTGACCGTTTAAGTGGGGAAGACTGTCAAGGTGCTCCCATCCATGGGTCAACACCTTGATGCCACACTCATTTGTGCCCTTTGGAGAGCCAAAAACATGCCCAAGAAGTTGTTGGTGCAAGTGCAAGCCAAGGCCCAAAGCCAACCATGAAGTAGCCCAGCCATAGCAGGCCACAGACTTGTCTGCCCAGCAGCAACTTTAGGCCAACTTTTGGAGGGTCAAATATAGTCTTTTTGCCTTGTAAATTTTTATGTAAATACCTTAGTATTAAAGATGTTTTGGGTCAAAGTATTGTAATTTTCTCTTTTTGTAGAATTTTTAAAAATCCATTATGACTCCTCAAACATAGTGGATGTTTCCTCTTGCCAACTAGGAAATGGCTTAACAAACTATTTTAAGGAAGGGGTACCCAGGTGTTGAACCAGATCACTTGTGCCTTTAAAGTACCCCAACCTAGCTTATGGTAAGGAAACTTTTGTATCACTTTTGGTGTATTGTTCAACTATTGTAATGCCTTCTTTTGATAAATGAAAAGTTCATTTTGCCTTAAAATTGTGCAAAGCTTTTCAATTGTTGCTTGCTTTAATTTTAGCTTGTTGCTTGCTATTTTGTAGCTTGTCTCCAATCTTGCGGCTCATCAACTTAACTAATATTGTGTTTTCTTGTCTTTGCAAACCTTTTAAGCTTTATTGGCGGGCTAGTGAAGAGAGTTAACTAGCGCCACATACACTTGCATATCTTTGTCAAGGCTTCCGCATTGCTGGTGTGTGACACGTGGCCAGTGGTGATGGTGAAAAATGTGTATTGAAAATATAGGATTTGGAATTTTGTTCTAAAAGATAATTTTATTAAGGAATAAAATTATAATTTAAAAAAAATTTGTGTGTAAGGAGAATATTGTCGTACGAGTTTGCGAAATACTTTGTGTACAAGATAGGTACGGCTTGGGTAATTTGGGGCATAATTAGATTACAACTAAAGTGGTTACCATTGCTCCATCAGCTCGAATCTCCGACCTTCCCCTCATCACACTTTAATTGCAAGATTATTGAACCAAACCCAAGATCTAATACTAAAATACTTAAATCGTGTCTATTTTTTAAACCTTTTAAAATATAAGATAGTTTTACAATTGTGACAACCATCTCCTTAATTAAGCAAATTAATTATGTTAATTATATGCTTATTGTTAATTATGTGATTATGTGTTATGAAGTGTTATGGAATTGCCATGTGATTATTTTAATTGTGTTATTGTGGACAGATAGGTTAGGGTGAAAATTAAACCTGTCTGATTCGGTAATTTTAACAAGTTAGAATTAAGAAATTGGATAAGAATTAGAACCTAATTCACACTAATAAGATAAAATTTGACATAATTAAGATTATATTAGGATAAGGATTAATTTAATTTCATTAGAAATGAGTTATTAGTTTAGTTGAATTAATTAAAATCCTACTCATCTATTTACCCATTGAATTGGTATAATGGAAGACAATAGGTTTGGTTGAGTCCTTTGCGCACACACACGTAGCGAGAGAAAGGAAGAGTAGGCATTTAAGAGTTCATCAAGAATGCCAAGAAGAAGAAGAAAATTGAAGGAGAAGCAGAAATTCATTGTAGATAACTCAATTCTTTAACCTCTAGGTAAGAGTTCTTCTCTTGTATCTCATCAATTTGAAGAATCATATGCATATTTATGGAATTCAAGATAATTTAAGAAGAATATAAACTTGATTGTAAGATTTGTAGAAATAAATGGAAAATTAATACATGCATGGCATAATTCTTGAACAATCATGATCATACATTCAATTGCTTGCATATATTTTCAAATTGAAGAGAAACTTCATGGGAATTATGAATTGGGCTCAAAATTTGCAAGCTTTATGATTATACATTTCAATATTTGAAGTGAAATTGGAGTTGACAATATATGATCACATAATTGAAAGATTGGATATGTTGATTCTTAAAGCTTAACATGCATGACATGATTTTCATGGAAATTGTTGTCACACACTTAAATTCTTGTATGGTTCTTCATATGAGAAGGAAACTCCATGAATTTTGAAGTTTAGAGCTCATACTTACATGTTCTATACAATTACATAATCAATGGGAAGTTTACTTTCTTTATGTCAATTTTGGGGTTTGATTTGTGGTCATGGATTTTGTTTAAGGTAAAAGTGTTAATCCTCGATGAAGGTATGAGCTTTTGGCCTAGAAATTCATGGTATTGAAGTTAGAATACTCAAGGATTGAGGTTTCAAACAGAGTAGTTTTAGGCCAAATAGTTAACCCAGACCGCTCGAGCGGCCAACCTTCATATGCTCTAAGATGCACACTGCTTGACCACCGCTCATGCGGCTAAGGCCACCGCACGTACGGCCAACAGTGCAGTCCCGATTTGTTTTTGGTTCCATTTTTCTACTGTTTGGGCCTCCATTTAAATGGTCTTAAAGTGTTTTTATGTGCATTCGCATCTCATGAACACGAATGAATTAAAGAACAAAAGTTTAACCAAGCGGATAAGCAACGGATTGAAACCAAAAAAGTGAACATCGAATAGAAACTGAATAAATAAATAACGAATTGAATAGAACCAATTGAATGAACGATTTATGTTTTAAGTTGTTGTGCTTGAATTGTTTGTTTAGACCGGACGCCATATCCTTAGTGCATTTTAGCACGTGTTTCAGGGAGCCCACTGTGAGTAACAATGTTGTAAAGCTATGTTCAATTATACTTATTTTCTGAATGATTAACTGTACTACTTTCTGAAATGATATTGTTTACTAAATGAATATTTAGCCTATTTTATGTAATGTACTCGTGGCATCCATAGCAACTGATTGTTACTGTTACTGTTATATAGATCTCTGTCAGTTCCAAGTTTTGGAACTACTGTTTACTGTTTGATGGACATCAATTGATTGTTCGGTCTTTTAAGACCTACTGTACTATTCTGCTATTGGATGTACCACGTATAACTGCTATGATTTGTAAATGACTGATATGACGTGAAATATGAGACATTGATTGAATAAATGATCTACTGATGCAATTGACTGTTTTAATTACAGAAAGGACATTCATTCTTAACCCCTTTACACATTTGTTATTCATTGGGCTTTAGCTCATAGTTTATTATATATATGTAGGTTGTCAGGCACCGGAGCAAAGTTAGCGGTGTCAACCTGATTCTGTTTTGTCAAGCTAACCTGTTGTGCCTTACCACGAGGTTCCGAACCGTTATTGTCAAGGTTTGTTACGGGTGATCAAAATCCACCATTTTTGAATGAATGCTCTATGGAGTCAAGTGAATATTTCATAATTTGTTTTGGCTTTGGGATTTAATTCCCCAACATGTCTTTTATTTTGAACTTAGACGTGTTTTGGACTTAAGTGCTTACATAGATGTTTGGATATGGACTTGGACTTATGTGTGTATCGGTAAATATATCTATATAACAATGGAAGGGTTAATTTGAAAATGTCTTTGAAATTGATGGTCCAGATCTATCTAATTGAAAAGCGATGGCTTAGATTTATTTAAAAAAATATCTCTCTCACAAACTATCTTCAATGGTTCAGATTTATCTAATTTAAAAAGAATGGCTGAGATTCAAAAGAGATTCAATGGTCCAGATTTAATGGTTCAATGGTTCAGATTTGTTTGCCTATCAAGTCTTACCAAACCACTGCAGTTTACATCATATGTATGTATGTATGAACAAAGCTATGAGGAAGAACAAAGCTCAAAGCTCAATTGAAAGGAAGAACAATGGCTCCAGGTAAGGCACTCCACTTTCTTTTTGTTTTCATTCATTTTTTTTACCTCCGTTTTTTATAGCTCTGTTTTTTTTTTTTTTTTTTTTTTCATCGTCATCCCACCCAATGGCTCAATTGGATTGACACCCACTTCTCTCTCTCTCTCTCTCTCTCTCTCTCATGTTAAGAATCATTTTTATTTCATCTAACTCAAATGGGTTGATGCTCTCTTTAACTATCAATGGTCATATTTTGTTTTTTTTCAATTTTTTGTTTGATTTCTGATTGTGTTTTGATCTTTCTTTTTTGTCTTCCATATTGCTGTTACTCGATTTGGTTCGTACCTTCATCTCTGTTTTTTTGGATTTTCTTTCTCTCTCACTTTTTTTTTTTTTTTTTTTGGTTTGGCTATTGCAGAATCATTTTTGTTTCGATTCATTTAGTGTATTTTTTTTTTATACTTCCGGTGGTCAATGTAGTTTACCAATTTTGAGTAAAGTTTTTTCCCAGCACCATACTGAACCAAAGATGCACAAATAAACGCTTAAAATGTTTCCAAAAACTTTACTCCATCATGACAGCACTCTCACAGCACTCTCACCCACATATAATGATTATTTATTTGCCATTGATGTTGTTGGTATGTTCCACACAACACTCTCACCCACATTTGAAGTGTAGGGATTCTGGAATCTCACAATTGCATCAATCTTTTGATGGTTAATGTGATTCAAATTAATTTTTTTAAAGCAACAATCTTTTGACGTTGGAGTAGTTTTCTCATTTAATTCTTTGTTGTTTATGCCAGGATTTTAAATCACATTAACCATCTTTTTTGAGTTTAGATTCAACAGCAATTGTCCAAAAAACTTTCTCTAATATAATGATTATTTATGAGCCAGATTCAATAGCAATTCTTTTGATGCTGATCAGTTACTTTTCTTGAAAAATCAAAAATCATCTTTCCTCTTCATGAACAGCTTTAGAAAGCTCAATTACTTTGTAATTCAAAACCAGAAGTTCCTTCTGATAAAAATTACTTCTCAATCTTATGCATTGTTGTTTGGTAGATGACAAAAAGGAAGGCAAAAGGAAATTGAAAGGAAACATTTGTGATTCAATTTAAAAATGAGAGAAAGAAAATCTAAATAATGTTCCTTTCAAAACCAAGTGAATGTTCCTATAGGAATGTTCCTTATACATTTTCCTTTCAAGTAAGCAGAATGTTCCTTTCAAAGAAAATCTATTTACTTGAAAGGAACAATTTTGCACACAGTAAATAGATTTTCTCTATAGCGGTCCCGGTTGTCCCTTCACTGTTCTGTTGTATTCCGGACTCGGTTCCGTGGAGTTGGTAGTTGTATCTATCTTGTTGTCATCCTTTAATTCCATTTGTTGAGTTCTAGGATGTGTTGGGCATGTTTCGAACAGGTGGGTTGAACCTTGGTCTGAAATCTTGTTGCCAGGTTTTTGGTCGTTCCGCTCGAGCGGGTCTTGTTGTGCTCAAGTGGAGATTGCACACTCCCAGTTTTTCGTGTCCCTGCAAAACTTCTGTAGGTGTGATTTTTATGCTCGAGCGGGTTTCTTTACGCTCGAGCGGTAGCGCTCGAGCGGGTGATGTGGCACTTGAGCGGGTAGTACTTTTTGGTGTAAGTTCTGGGAGGGGGAAATCTATGCTCGAGCGGACTGGTTTTCGCGCTCGAGCGGATGTACTTTATTCTTGTGTCTTGGTGCTCGAGCGGGCTTTCTTGCGCTCGAGCGTACCTAGTTTTTTGTTCTTGACGCTCGAGCGTTGTGTTCTCCGCTCGAGCGGGAATGTCGTATATCAGTTGGCAGTTGGGCATTTTAAAATCACTTTTTACATTCTCTCTCTCTCTCTCTCTTACTTTCTAAAAAGCTATTTTGAGAGCTTCTCTCTCTAGAAACTCTCTTCTCTCTAGGGTTTGATCTAGTTAGAGTGTCTCTCTTTCCTCCGGTCTTTGTAAAAAGTGTGTTGATCGTCAAGGGCTTCGTTTTGATTCGAGAATCGTGGTGTTTGGAGCATTTTCACTTTCTCTTCCTTCTTCGTTTGAGCTCTAACTTCGAGATAGGGATATCCTACTCCTTCTCATGAGTTTTGTCTTTAAATTTTAGCATTTTGATGAGTTGGGGGTTGTTGGGTAATTTTGAGAAAGTTTGGGCCTTTGTGTAATTTTACAAAAGTTGGGGTTTTGTTTATATAAACGTATATGCATGTCTGGCATAGAGATATGAGATCAATATTGGTCTATTGGTAAAAAAATGGAACCTTAGGGTTGTGATGTTAATTATGAGAAATGCTCTAATTACATTGATGAATTAATTAGTATAATTAATTTGAAGAAAAGAGGAATTAAGTTGAGAATGTTGGAATTGGAGGTGTATGGGATTAAAGGGTGTAGTTAGATTCGTTTATCGCTCACCTAGTTTAAATGTTGATTATATATCCATTTGGTGCATTTATTTTCAGTATAGAAATAACTGTTTTGGGCTATCGGTGGAGGATAGTCTTGATTGTTGTAGACACTGCATGATGATTAGGCAAACTAAAACTAATCGATCGAGTATGCTATTGAATATAGCAAGTGGAATAATACATAAATTCTATGTATTGATTGATTGTATATGATCTATGTTTATATACATGTGTTGTGTGGGAGGAGATGGGGAATGTACTCCACGGTTTAGGGGAAGATAGTGGATGGACCTCTAAATCGGATTTTGTGTGACAGTGATACAGCACTACAATGTGTATTAGACTGCGAATTAGAAGTGTTTTTGTTTCATTAATACAGCACTACAATGTGTATTATTTGAGACTTATGGAAGTGTCTGAATTGATTTGATATAGCACTAAAATGTATATCGTTATTAATTGTAAAGTATAGAAGTGAATCTATGTAATGTTGATACAGCATTAAAATGTGTATCCTTCATGAATTTTGAAAGTGTTTTAAAGATGAGTCTAAATCTCATTAAGTTATTTGGCTAGGTGTTGAGCCTTGTTTTCAAACTCAAAGTTGGAAAAGACATGGAAATGAAATGTAACATGGACTTAACGTCATGAAATCAAAATGTGATATAAGTGGATGTATCTGTGTTGACCATCTATCAACTGCTAATCTTTTTGTCATTGTTCATGGCTGGTTTAGTGTATTTCTACTGGGCTGTGGCTCACCCTTTATGGGACATCATTTTCAGGTACCGGTAACATGCCACCTCCAAGGACGTAGCTTGGGAGGCTAGAGGCAGACAGATTGTTTTGTTTACTTTCTTTTGATGTATTACATGTAAATTCAAGCCAAGGGCTTAATATGTATTGAGTTAGCACTCTTCTTTTTGTAACCAAGTGTTAACTTGGAAAGTTGTAAGCCCGTAGGGCATTTGCTTTTGTTGTTAACATGTAATACTTTTGTAAGGAACTACTCTGATGAATAGAAGAATGTTTATCTTTTATACCAATGCATGTCTAAGTTGATGGGTTTTAGTGTTATTATTTTGAGGGCGTTACATTCTCATTTACATCCAAGTATCTTAGAACTTGAAAGAAAATCTCATTTTTTAGGCACGGGAAACATAGATTCAATTCAAAAGGAAATTGAAAGGAAACATATTTGTGATTCTCGGAGTCGTTCCACTCCAATGTCTTTTAAGCTACTGTGTGGTATAACAAAATATAACTTTGATCTCTTTTTTTTAGATTTTATTTCTCTCATTTTTTTTTTTGTTGGTTTTGGTTTGGCTATTGATTGTTGAGGGAGAGGAAAAGGAAGTTTGAATCTTATGCGTTGTTGTTTGGTATATGAGAAAAAGGAAGGCAAAAGGAAATTGAAAGGAAACATATTTGTGATTAAATAAGCTACTATGTAGTATAACTCATTGGAGTAACTAAAATTTTTTTATTGTAGTTTTTCTATATTGAAGTTTTGCTACAATTTTATTCATAAGTAGTATAATCTATATTTTTTATAATATATATATATACTAAAATTTTGTATTGTGTTTTTTTCTTTAATAATCAATTGGGTTTCAACACCCACTTCTCTCTCTCTCTCTCTAACAAATGGGGGTTAAGGAAAAATGGATTTCAAATTAAGAATGAATGTGAACCAAATTTTTAGTGAGATGTCTTACTGAAATGCATGTGAACCAAATTTTTTTCATACCTCATAACTAGCTCTTATATTATTGATGAATTGAACAGTCTAATAGGGGAGTTTAAAAAACTCCATTGGAAGTATGCAAGGAGTGAGCTTTCTCCTTGGTTTTCCCTTTCCTTTTTTGTTTTCTTTTTGTTTTTTGTTTTGTTTTGTTTTTTTTTTTCTTTTTCTGATAGTATTGTGTATACAATGCACTCTATTCTAATACACGGTCAGCTTTTGAAAAACTTGGCAAAAATTCTTAGCCTATTACATTACTCCCCTTTACATTTTTTATTTTCCTCCTCATCTCCTCCTCATCCTCACTGCAATTTTCATTCCCAAACTCTTAACATTGGTGTTATTTGCAGATTTTCAGGTCACCTGGTAAACTGCTTGTGCCTGCTGTTTCTGGATGAGTCCAAGGTATTTTAAAAAAAAAAAAAAAACTGGCTCTCTTAAACTGTTTTTCAAGAATAGTATCATTGTTGCTTCATGAAGCCAATTTATAACATCTATTAAAGCATTCCAATTTATACATGAAACACAATTAATGAAATTAATTTTCTTTTACTCTCTATAAAGCTCTGTTATTAGAATCGTACGATTCGCAATTTGAATCGTACGATTCGATTCAATTCGGTGGGTAATCGATACGAAAGGGTTGTGTGAATCGCAAAAAACTATGAATCGGAGGTGAATCGGTGAACCGAATTGTTGAATCGTGAATCAATTGGATTTGCTAAAATCGATGTTTTGCTTTCTTTTTTGGTTTTTTATTGTTGGATAAGGGTTCACAAAACCTTAATCAAAAGCCCATTTTATTTTGCACCATGTTTTTGGTGATAATAATTCCTATAATCTATTAAATGCTGCTGTTGAGGATGAGTTTTAATAGCAAAAACAAAAATGTAAAAAATTTTAAAATTTTTATCAAATGTTAAACAAACTAAAATTTTGTATTGTGTTTTTTTCTTTGATAATCAATTGGGTTTCAACGCCCACTTCTCTCTCTCTATCAAATGGGGGTCAAGGAAAAATGGATTTCAAATTAAGAATCATTTTTATTTTATCTTAGTTGAATGGGTTGACACTCTTTATAATTATCAATGGTCATAATTATCAATAGTCATGTTTTTACTCACCAAATACGGGTTGACAAAATGACGGTTTGTTAGAATTTTAAAATTTTTATCAAATGTCTCAAAACACAAAATAAAATTATGTATTGTGTTTTTTTTCTTTAATAATCAATTGGGTTTCAACACCCACTTCTCTCTCTCTCTCTCTCTCTCTCTCTCTCTCCCTCTCTCTCTCTCTCTCTCAAATGGGGGTTAAGGGAAAATGAATTTCATGTTAAGAATCATTTTTATTTCATCTTATGGGTTGAGACTCTCTTTAAAAAAAAAATTCTGAAGCAAAAATGTCATTGAACCCTACCAATGACAACTACATTCGGACCACACTGAAATTGAAACATTAAAGGGTGTCTTTCTATTTCTGTAAATATTGAAATGGGTTAAAAATATGATGGATTTTGATTTTGTTGCATTATAGGGCTATTTGCACCCTGTTTTATTTTGTTGCATAATCCAAAGCCCATTTTATTTTGCACCCTGTTTTTTGTGATAATAATTCCTATAATCTATTAAATGCTGCTGTTGAGGATGAGCTTTAATAGCAAAAACAAAAATGTTAAACAAACTAAAATTTTGTATTGTGTTTTTTTCTTTAATAATCAATTGGGTTTCAACACCCACTTCTCTTTCTCTATCAAATGGGGGTTAAGGAAAAATGGATTTCAAATTAAGAGTCATTTTTATTTCATCTTAGTTAAATGGGTTGAGACTCTATTTAATTATCAATAGTCATATTTTTACTCACCAAATATAGGTTGACAAAATGACGGTTTGTCAGAATTTTAAAAATTTTATCAAATGTCTCAAATGTCTCAAATCTGATTGTGTTTTGTTCTTACTTGCAGATTGTTTCTCGACGCTCTGGTTAGTACTTCGATCTCTGTTTTTTTGGATTCTCTCTCTCTCTCTCTCTCTCTCTCTCTCTCTCTCTCTCTTTTTAAGTTTGGCGGTGGATTGTAGAGAGAAAGAGGAAATAAGCATTGTTGTTTGAATCTTATGCATTGTTTTTTTTTTGTTCTTACTTGCAGTTTGAATCTTATGCATTGTTGTTTGGTATGTGAGAAAAAGAAAGGAAAAGGAAATTGAAAGTTTTAACTTTCTTTACCGTTTCATTGCTTATAAAACATATAATTAAAAATGAATGAATAAATAGAACTCTTGAATGGAAAGTATGGAAAAATGGGTTAAGGAAAGATATTTATGATTGAATAAGCTACTGTGTAATATTCATGGGAGTAAATAAGCTACTGTGTAGTATAATTTTTATGAGAGTATTGAAAAAGGCATTTGTAATTATATAGATAAGACAAAATATATTTGTAATTATAAATTTTTATTGTAGTTTTTTACTTAATTTTTTTCACATTGTAAAATGAAAAATTAGTAATTAAATTTCTATATTGAAGTTTTGCTAAAATTTTATTCATAAGTAGTATAATTTATATTTTTTATAATTTACTTTTTTTTGTTTTTTTGTTTTTGGTGTGGTATACATTAGTTGTTAGTACAAAAAATGGGCAATAGAATCCATAAGAATTTAACTGTTGTCAATGCAAAATTACTATATAGAATCAACCGCAAAATCATGAATTGCAATAGTTCTACATTTTGGCAAATAGAGAAAAATGATGAAGATTTCTATGACAATATTTAAATTTTCTTCTGTGCTTTTTAATGTATATTGAAAACATAAAAAAATTATAATTTGCCTTCAATCCTGTAGTAGTTCAATTTCTCCATCTGTGATATACATGCACATACAAACTTCTTAAAGTAGGTTGTTAACTAAAATATGTTATGAGGTTGTTAATTCTGTGTCAATTAATTTTTTTTATGGCAATTACTAAATCTCATTCTGCTTTCTTACAGTTATATTTCATGTCAATAATCATTTTTATTTCATCTTAATCAAATGGATTGAGGTTCTCATTAATTATCAATGGTCATATTCTTACTCATCAAACATAAAAATAGATTCGTATACATTTTCAGTGTTGAGGAGTGCTCTTACTAATTGTCTTTTTTTTTTCTTTCTTTCTTTTTTTTTTTTTTTTTATTTTTATTTATCCCTTTGTCTCAGATTTCTTTAGTTTTGATTCTCAAGCTGATACTTAGGTTGGGAGGTCTTTCCCTTGCAATTCTTTATTAGTTCCCTACTTTCTTTCTTGAATTGTAGTGGGTTAATGAATGAACTCTCTCAGATTTCTTTAATGCTTTGGAATTTTCATGTTTGGTCTTGGAATTTTCAATAATTAGATTAAACATTAAGCTTTTAATGTTTGGTTTTTTTTTAAAAAAAAGTCTAATATAGTGTGTATAGTTATGTATCTTGGTATATAGCTGTTTAATTTCTAGAGAATACTTATGTCTTTTTTATTTATTTATTTATTTATTTATTTTTATAATAGGAATGTATGATGAATTATGTGAATACTTACATTTTTTTTTTGAATAATGATATACAAGTTCATTTTTCATATCCACTTTATTTTTTTTGGGGATTTCTCTCTCTCTCTCTCTCTCTCTCTCTATCTCTTAGTTTGGTTGTTGATTGTTGAGAGAGAGAGAGAGGAAAAGGAAGTTTGAATCTTATGCATTGTTGTTTGGTATATGAGAAAAGGAAAAGGAAATTGAAAGTTTTAACTTTCTTCACTGTTTCACGGCTTCTAAAACATATAATTAAAAATAAATAAATAAATATAACTTTTGAATGGACAATATGGAAAAATGGGTGAAGGAAATATATTTGTGATTAAATAAGCTACTGTGTCGTATAACTCATTGGAGTAAATAAGCTACTGTGTAGTATAATTTTGTTGAGAGTATTGAAAAAGGAATTTGTAATTGTATAGATAAGGCAAAAGATATTTGTACTTATCCAGTTACAGTGTGGTGAGACTTTTTATAAATTTTTATTGTAGTCTTTTACTCTTCTTAATTTTCACATTTTAAAATGCAAAATTAGTAATTAAATTTCTATATTGAAATTTTGTTACATTTTTTTTTCATAAGTAGTATAATTTATATTTTTTTATAATTTATTTATTTACTTACTTTTTTTTGGTGGTATAAATTAGTTGTTAGTACGAAAAGTGGGCAATACAATCCATAAGAACTTAACTGTTGTCAATGCAAAATTACTATATAGAATCAACCACAAAATCATTTATTGCAATAGTTCTACATTTTGGCCAATAGAGAAAAATGATGAAGATTTCTATGATAGTATTTAAATTTTCTTCTATCATTTTTAATGTATATTGAAGACATAAAAAATTATAATTTGCCTTCAATCCTGTAGTAGTTCAATTTCTCCATCTGTGATATACATGCACTTACGAACTTCTTAAAGTAGGTTGTTAACTAAAATATGTTATGAGGTTGTTAATTCTGTGTCAATTAATTTTTCTTTATGGCAATTATTAAACCTCATTCTGTCTTCTTACAGTTATATTCCTTGTCAACAATCATTTTTATTTCATCTTAATCAAATGGGTTGAGGTTCTCATTAATCATTAATGGTCATATTCTTATTCGTCAAATATGAAAATATATTCGTGTACATTTTTAGTATTGAGGAGTGCTCTTACTAATTGTGTTTTTATTTTTATCCTTCTGTCTTAGATTTCTTTAATTTTGCTTCTCAAGCAAATACTCAGGTTAGGAAGTCCCTCCCTTGCAATTCTTTATTAGTTCCTTGCTTTCTTTTTTGAATTACAATTGGTTAATGAATGTTCTGGATTAATGAATGAACTCTCTCAGATTTTTTTAATGCTCTGAAATTTTCATGTTTGGTCTTCGAATTTTCAATAATTAGATTACACATTAAGCTTTTAATGTTTGGTTTAAAAAGAAGTCTAATATAGTGTATATAGTTATGTATCTTGGTATACAACTGTTCAATTTCTACAGAATACCATTTTTTTTATGTATTTATTTTTTTTTACAGTTGGAACGCATGATGAATTATGTGAATGCTTATGTCTTTTCTTTTTTTTTTAATAATGATATACAAGTTTATTTTTTATACCCATTTTATAGACCCAGTGATGTGTCAAGAAAATGTGGGTGAGAGTGAGATAATATTTAATTATCAACCAGTCCTCTTCTTAACATATCACTGGACCTATAAAATAGGTCTAACTTAAAAGATTTTGTTACAAGTTTATTTTTTTTTTAAATTTTCAAGTTCATATTTAATTTTCAACCAGTCCTCTTCTTACAGTTACAAGTTCATTTTTTTTTTTACAAACATTTTGTTACAGTTTAATTTTGTAATATAATATGCCTTTTTTTTTTTTTTTCATCATCTCTCTTAGGCTGTATTTGGATTTAGGATTTGAAAGGAATTTGTTGACTGAAAGGAAAAAGGAACATTAAAAAGTTAACTCTTTTAATTTGATGACCCTTATTTTTTTTCCTTTTAGTGAATTGTTTTTCGTTTGGTTTTTTATTGAATTGCTATTTTAAAATGTTTAGGCTTCTCTCTCTTTAAAAAGAGTCCAGTTTATTTAGCTTTTTCAATTTTGTTTTTGGAATTTTTCAAAAAAAAAAGACTTTGTAGATGTTTATCAGGACTTTTGAAAAAACTTAAACTTATTTTAAAATTTTGTTGTAATGATTTTTATGAGAGTATTACTCCTTGGAGTAAATAAGCCACCATGTAATAGAATTTTTTGTGATGTGTATTGAAAAAGACATTTGTAATTATATAGATAATACAAAAGGTATTTGTAATTTTCCAGTTACAGTGTAGTGAGCCCTTTTATAAATTTTTATTGTAGTTTTTTTACTTATTTTGTTTTCACATTTTAAAATGCAAATTTAGTAATTAAATTTTTGTAATTAAGTTTTGCTAAAATTTTAGTCATTAGTATAATTTATATCTTTTTATAATTTACTTAGTTGTTAGTAGGAAAAATGGGCAATACAATCCATAAGAATTAACCTTTGTTAATGCAAAGTTACTATATAGAATCAACCACAAAATCATATATTGCAATAGTTCTACATTTTGGCCAATAGAGAAAAATTATGAAGATTTCTATGAGAGTATTTAATTTTTCTTCTATCCTTTTTAATGCATATTGAAGACATAAAAAAATTATAATTTTTCTTCTATCCTGTAGTAGTTCAATTTCTCCATTTGTGATATTCATGCACAATTTAACTTCTTAAACTAGGTTGTTAACTAAAATATGTTAGGAGATTGTTAATTTTGTAGCGATTAATTTCTCTTTATGGCAATTATTAAACCTAATTTTGCCTTCATACAGTTATCTTTGTCAAATTTATATAACCAGACACTTTTAGGTTGAGACACCATTGACCTTCAACTGCTGATTATGGACAACATTACTATTTTTGGTCACGTAAGTTGTTTTCTTTTTTATTTATTTGAAAAAAAAATATATTTTTCTTATAAGCAAAAGTCAATTTTCTTTTCTTTTCATTATTATTTTTTATCTAATTCCTTATAACAAAATGCTCTTTTCTTAAATTTACAGATGGATGGAGACTTACGTCGAACTGTAATATTGACTCATTTACTCATTTTCTTACATGTATAATTTTTTTATTTTTTATTTACCTCTAATTCTTTTGTATTTTTAGGTCCAATTTCTTCAAGAAAGAAATGTTAATGTTGTTATCCGTGATGAGCGTGACCTTAATGTCATCCGTGTTCGAGAGGGAGGCCCAATTTAATTATATAGGTTTTTTTGTTTCAAAACACTGTATACACCGTATATTCTTATTTATATATATTTTTAAAAACTTTCTACATATATTTTTTTATTTTTTGCAGGCAAAGGAAAAGGAAATTGCCAAGGCATTGTTGAAGAAAAACGAAAAGACCACCGTTTCGGGCAAGGGAAAGGAAAATGCATGTTCAGTAGTATGGCTCTTCAACATTTCCATTTAAAGTTCTTTTTTTGAAATATTTATTTTGGACCATGAACCTCGATTATTTATTTATTTATTTTTAAATGTAAAATTGGCATGCTACTTGCACAGTGACATATACTGTTTTTATAGTAAACAGTTTCATGTAAATTCGTGAAATATTTTTTTTGAAGCATGCTAAAATAGCATTTGTACAAAAGCATTATATTTGTTTTAAATTATTATTATTCTTTTTTGCCTTTTTGCTACTGACATGAACATCTACAAGAGAAGAAAAAAGGAATAGAACAAAAAAGGAATGAAGGGGGGGAAGGATACAAAATGAAAAAGTTTTCAATTTTTTTACAAAATATCAGAAGGAAAGGGAATTAAGATAAAGTAAATTAATAAAAATGAAAAATGAAGAGAAAAGTAGATGATAATATTCATATTTTAGGCATCTTATGAAACTAATCTTCATGTTTTAGGCACATAACAATAATGTTATATCGAAAGCTGCATTGGCTCAACGTGCACGGCGAGAACGCGAAAAAAATGATGAGGCAAGCTCTTCATATCAATTGGGACAACATTCGCGGCATGAACGAGAGAGATCGAGGGAATTGATTCCACCAAGCACAACTAATACTCCACCGGCTCAGAAAGGAGTAATGTTTACACATCTTACTTCGCCAAGCACATCTTTAGCTTTACAAAGGAATTGGTAAAACATTGTATTTAATTCTACAAATGCATATTCTTATTGTTAAGATTTTATTTTATAAATTTTATTTTGTAGACAACAAATATTTGTAGGCCTACTCATGCAAGCCCATTCCCTCATGAGACTAGGAATATCGGTGTTGTTATTCGCGATGAGTGCAATCTTAATATTATCTGCAACTCTAAGGTAAGTAGAAAAATCAAGTTCAACATATTCTTTTTCGTAATCTTAATAAATTCTATAAATGCATGTTCTTTTTTCGTGTTCTGATTAATTTTTATTTTTATTTTTAGTAGGCAAAGGAAAAGGAAAAGGCCAAGGCAATGTCTAAAGGAAAAGAAAAGGCAACTTCTTTTGACAAAGGAAAGGAAAACGCATGTCCAATGGTATATATTCAACATTTAAAAAAAAAATATTTATCGAGTAAAACAAAGCCAATCATATTGTTAAAGTGAACATTGATCATGTATGTTTTTAAAATTTTAAACTGTGTTGTCAATTTTTTTTGTGTGCTCTTTGTTTTCTGTACACTCAAACAAAGTATATTTAGCTCTCTTTAACATTTCCTAAAAATTAATTGTAACCTTTATAAACTCCAAGAAAAACTTTATAACATCTAAGTAAAGGAACAGAGAAACTAGTTATAGAAAATATTTTTAATTTTCTTAACATTATCATGAGGCAAGAAGAAAGAGAAAACAATAATTAAAAAACAAATTGTTATATCACAAGGCATGAAGAGGGAAAATGAAGCAAAATGGAAAAGGAAGTAGGACAAAGAAAATGTAAAAATATTCTTAAAATTATCACAAGGCAGGAAGAAAAAGTAAAATATAATTAAAATAACAAAATTATTGAATCAAAAAATAAAATAGTATACGATAATGTATTTTAGGTATCAATGATATAATGTTCACATTTTAGGCACACAATAACAATGTTATATCAAAAGCTACATTGGCCCAACGTGCATGGCGAGAACGGGAGAAATCAAGAGAATGTATTCAACCGAGACAAACTTCTTTAATACTATGTCGTCGTAGTCGTACTTGCTTGGAACTAGGAACAAAGGCAACTGAGGATACTCAGTCTGCGCAAAAACGAACAATGGTTGGACATCCTTCCACATGTTCCTTCTCAATGCCAAGCACATCTTTAGCGCCACAAACGAATTGGTAAAAGACTGTGTTTAATTCTTCAAATACATACTCCTATTATTACCATTCTATTTTAATTTACACAGAACCAATATTTGTAGGCCTACTCATACAACTCATTCCCTTCAAGAGGATCTATGTACTAATGAGGAATTAGAGGATACGCATATG
Organism: Camellia sinensis; assembly: GCF_055761805.1. Taxonomy (NCBI): domain Eukaryota; kingdom Viridiplantae; phylum Streptophyta; class Magnoliopsida; order Ericales; family Theaceae; genus Camellia; species Camellia sinensis. The sequence goes on from NC_138964.1 coordinate 163,720,151, forward strand.
AGTCCAATGGTTAGTACTCGAGCACATATAAATTCATGTCGTCATTATCTTGGCAAGATGGATGTATTATGTCCTTTCTGTTCAGCATTACATTGGATGGATGAAAAATTAGTAAAATCATCTCCAAACCGTCCTCTATTCGGAACATGTTGTTCAAAAGGGAAGGTTAAGCTTCCTCCGCTTATTACACCCCCTTCACTTCTTTAAGCATTATATGATGGGAATGATGATAAATCAAAATCATTTCAACGTTATACTCGAGTGTACAATGCAACAAATGCTTTTACAAGTCTTGGTGCTACATTAGATCCAAGAGTACTTACTGGAAGAGGCCCTACATCATTCACTATCCATGGGGAATTGCGACATCGAACAGGATCACTACTACCACAATCAGGGCAAGATGCAGCTTATGCACAATTGTACATTTATGACCCTGATTCAGCTTTAGAAGTTCGCAGTCGTAGAAATCCTCAATTAAGAAGAGATGTTCTAAAAACTATTCAAGATAGTTTATTACAGGTTAATGCATTCGTTGCTAAATTTCACCAGGCTCATGCAGTTTTAAATTAATTAGCCTTGACAGGATGAAATTTGCCTGCTCATCTCCACTATAGTTCATCGACAAATCGACGACGGTATAACCTACCAACTACATATGAGATTGCAGTTGTAATACCAGGTGATGGAACCAAGGTTAGTGGAATGAGAGATGTTATCTTACATCTACAAGGAAATAATGAGCTAATGCAAATCAATGAATGTCACCCAGCATATTTGCCATTACATTATGTTTTATTATTTCCACATGGTGAGCTTGGATGGGAACCTGAGATGAAATTGTGGGATGTTCAACATGATCGGCCTTCAACTGATCGGCTTACTCAAATAGATTTTTATAGTTATCGTTTGTTTGAACGACCCACAGAGTATTCAACAATTTTGAGAGCTGGAAAATTGTTCCAAGAGTTTTTGGTTGATGCTTGGGCCGCAACTAAACAAAATAGGTTGACTTACTACAAGCTTAATCAAGGGAAAATCTGTGCTGAACTTTACCAAGATTTGACAGATATTGATCCAAATGACCTTCAACCCAATCAAATTGGTCAAAGATTTGTTTTGCCATCTTCATTTCCTGGAGGTCCTAGACACATGTTTGAAATCTTTCAAGACTCAATGGCTATCACACGATACAACCAACATCCAGACATTTTTCTCACCATGACTACAAATCCTAATTGGCCAGAAATTACTTCAGCATTATTACCGCACCAAAAGCCTATTGATCGTCCTGATTTAATTGCTCGTGTTTTTGAGTTAAAGAGAAAGTGCTTGATGAAGGAGATAGAAACAAAGCAAGTGTTTGGTAATAAAGTTGCGCATGTTTTTACAATTGAATTCCAAAAATGAGGCCTTCCTCATACGCATGCACTTCTATTTCTTAAGGGTCCAGACAAAATTCGGATATGTGCTCAAGTAGACAAATTGGTTTGTGTGCAGAATTTCCAGATCCAAAAGATGAACCTATACTTTTTGAAACTATCAAGTGTTGTATGGTACATGGCATGTGGTGCTCGAAATCCACAAGCACCATGTATGGAAAATGGTAAATGCACTAAGAGATACCCTCAAGCGTTCGCAGAAACAACTACTATGGATCAAGATGGATATCCTATCTATCGTCGTCGCAATAATGGTCAAGTTCATATTGTGAGGGGGAAAGAAGTTGATAATAGAGACATTGTACCATACAATGCATATCTTTCTAAACGTTTCAACTGTCACATAAACATGGAAGTTTGTGCCGGAATGAGATGTGTCAAGTATATACACAAGTACATTTACAGGGGTTATGATCGTACAACGATAGTGTTGGGATTAATAAATGAGATCCAGCAATATCTCGATGCGAGGTATATTGGACCTCCAAAAGCTGCTTGGCGAATATTTGGTCATCCATTGCATGCTGAGATACCGACAGTTGTACGCTTAGCACTTCATTTACCTGGAATGCACCGCGTTCTTTTTAATCCTGATGAATCATTAGAAGCAATTATTTCTAGAGCTGGCCAACAAATGTCAACTCTTACTGGTTTTTTTGCACGTTGCGCTTCTATGGAAGATGAATGTCCATTCACTTACCAAGAATTTCCACAACATTTTGTTTGGCTTAATTCAGAAAAGAGATGGAAACCAAGGCAGCAGGGCTATGCAATCGGTAGAATGAACTTTGCTAGCCCTAATTGTGGTGAGAGATTTTATTTGCGTTTTCTATTAACTGTTGTCAAAGGACCAAAATCGTTTCAGTGCTTACGTATGGTCAACAATGTTTTGCATGATACGTTTAAATCAGCATGTGTTGCAAGAGGACTTTTAGAAGATGATGAAGAATGGATACAATGCCTTAAAGAGGCTGCAGTTATGAAAAGTGGTTATCAATTAAGGAGATTGTTTACTATTATTCTTACTCAGTGCTCTCCACTGCAACCATATGCGTTATGGAATCAATTTTCAATGCATATATGTGATGATCTTGCACATAAGATTCGAACATTGTTTGCCGTTTCTGAACCAACTGAGGCTCAAATTGAAGACTAGGGTCTATATCTTTTGAATCAAATGCTCCAAGAATCAGGAAAAAGTTTAATTGACTTCCCCCCAATGCCACAACCTTCTACAAATTGGAGTGCAGTAGTTGGTAACAGGTTGATATTTGAACATCAACAACTGAAGAATGAGGCACAACAAGCAGATGCAGAAATTATTATTGATTGCCTCAACAATGATCAACGAACAGCTTATGATGCAATCACTTCCTCAGTCTTTGAAAATAAGGGAACTATTTTCTTTTTGAATGGAGGTACTGGAACAGGGAAAACGTTTTTGTACAATGCGATTGCATTGAAGTGTCGCAGCGTTGGCCATATTGTTATTACTGTGACTTCATCTGGAATTACATCATTGTTATTGGTAGGAGGTCGTACTGCTCATTCAACATTTTCCATTCCGTTGGATGTATTGGAAAATTCAATTTGTGGATTTAGCAAACAATCATTACAAGCAGAATTGTTTAGAGAAACAAAACTTATAATTTGGGATGAAGTTCCTATGCAGCATAGACATTGTGTTGAGGCAGTTGATCGCACACTTCGGGACACTTGTGATAGTGAAAAGCCATTTGGGGGTATCACTGTTGTTCTTGGTAGAGATTTTCGACAAATCTTACCAGTTATAACCAAAGGAGTCCGTGAGCAAATTGTGAATGCATCATTAAGACACTCTTTTCTATGGAAGGATATACATGTTCTGTCTTTAAATTTGAACATGCGCTTGAATCATGCAAATCTTGGAAATGTTAATTTTGCAAAATTCTTGATTATACTCTCCACCTAGTTTTTCACCCTCTTGCCTATATTTTTGCCGACTAATATTTTAAATTGGTGGCAAAAAATACTTTTCTACAACAAAATTACTTTAGTCGGTAATAGTATGAACTTTTAGCTACGAAATTTATTTTTAGTCGGCAAATGTCATTTTTTTGCAACTAAATTTTTTTTAGTTGGCAAAAGTGGTCGGCAAAAGTATAATTTCTTGTAGTGAGAAAATAATATATACAAATAAATGTGTGTAGCTTACTTTTCGTGCTTCTTTTGGATACGACTAGTCTTACAGTTCGAACTCTCGTGGTTCTGAATCTAATTTCACAAGTGCAATGTGAAACGGTGGAAACACAAAGAGAGTCCAAATCCGGCAATTCTTTTGGAAAATCAATTTGAATAAAAAATGTCAAAAATGAACTGCATTACCAGATTTCAGAGTCGCCGCCTAAATATTTTTGAGAAATTTAGGAAACCCGTGACTCATGCCAAAGGCCACTTATCTGTCATCACCAAAGTGTCTCTACTCAGGAACTTAGGTACGAGAGGGGAAGGTCATGAATTAAGCACCCCACTCGCCCGATCAAAGATCGGCCTCTATTAGTCATGATGTGATTCTTATTTACATTATATGCTCTTGTTTCGATTATTAGACTATCATTACTATGTGTTGCACACAAGTATAGACTAATTTGCAAAAGTTGGAACACTTTGATTCCATGTTTGTTTGAAAATTATTTTTGATACACATCACTTGGAAAGGTGAGTTTGTACATTAATCAATTTGTCCCAATTTTGGCAATTAGCCTTCATCCACCGACATTCAAACAATTATATCATCTAAGCGTTTAACCTCATGGAAAGCATGCTCGACATGGCAACAATCACACGCAATGCAAGATGCTAAAGCAATAAATGCTCACCTAGTACTCCAAGGCAAGCCAAACAAAGCAAAATAATTAGAAAATATGCATGTTCCTAAACAATGTAATGTGACTAATGCAATGCACACATTTAAGCCACTTTTAATAGGCGTGACTATGAGCATGGTATATGAACCAATTCAAAGCATGCGATGAAGCACGTATTCAAGCAAAGAATTTTGAATTTTGACATTGGTTAGAATGATGAGCCAAACCCTTATGCGTGTAAGACGAATGGATGCAAGTCATGGAAAATGGTAAGTAAATATGATGCTACCATTATAAGCGGAGAAATAAAAGGGAGAAAGAAATGAGGATCAACATTATTACATATTTGCCATCATGCACGAGGGTCAGAATGAATGTCCAAGTGTCCAAATTAAACTAACTATTACAAAATCAAATGAATGAATAAACAACTAATTAGCTAAGCTATTGACTAATAATAAGAAATAAGTTAGTTACCTAATCTATTATAACAAGGGTACATAATAAAACTAACTATCTAAGTTACTCAATATTAAACATTCATAATTATTACAATAATGCTAATTATATTTAATTACAATGATAATGAGAGCATTAATTTACAACATTTAATAGAACTAGAAAGCATAAGGATGGCATGCATGCGACGGTTTTCAAAAGCAACAATGTCTGCCTGCCTTGGAATTTGCTCCGTTTCACCTTCAACCACTGCCCCTTGTTTTCTGCAAAACACTCTGTTTACCAAACATTGGGGCCCACCCGGCCCCCAATGAAACCCGGCCGGGCCCAAATAGGGCCAGCCATGCCCTAATTTTATGCAAAGCTCTATTTTTGTGTTTTGAGGTGAAAACAGTGCAGACAGAATTTTATGAGCATCTGTTTGCCCCTATTACATTTCTCTGTCATGGGAAGCCTCAAGAAAAGGATGGAGTCGTTTCCAAAACCATCAATGAGCAAGTTGCTTGCTTGAAAATCTCGGTCACGATTTGGACAAAAATCAATGAATGCAATGAATCAACACCAATCTGAATCAACACCAATCTGTAGCGACCCTGATTTTTTGTAAATCTTTATTTATTTATTTATTTATTTTATTATTATTATTATTATTATTATTATTATTATTATTATTATTATTATCATCTTATTTTATTTTTCACTTTACTAACTGTGTGGTTACATGAGAATTTAATGTGATATTTAGTTCATTTAATGTGGTAATTAATTATATATAATTAATCCGAATATTTATATATTTATATTTTTTTATATATAAAAAAATGATGTTTCATATATTGATATATATATATATATATATCATATTTATGAATGTTATAAATATGTTGAATTATATAATAAAATATAATATAATAGTATATTAGGTTAGATGTGCCATTAAGAAGCAAAAAAAGGGATTGTGCCTGTGCGACTAAGAAAAACCGTGAGAGAGAGAGAGAGAGAGAGAGAGAGAGAGAGAAAGAGAGAGATTAATCTAGAAAGAGAGAGAAACAGCAGGAGAAAGAGGAAATAGGAGAAAAAAAAAGGGTTAGGGTTTTGTTTTGGTGACTCCATTAGTTCTTCAGATTTTTTTTGATCTGTAAAAATAATTGTGAGTACAAAACCACTTCCCTTGATTTATGTTTAATTTTTTTTTATTTTTTTTGTTTTATACTCAATTTATATTTAGCTGTGTACAGGAAAGAAACTAAATGCCACCATATCTCGGGAAACTACCCCTTCGTCTCGGTGCAGATGGAATGACTTGTCTTGTCCCGTAACAAGAATTAATGTATTTTTGTTGGTGTCTGGTGGACATGTGGGTGTCAAATATTTGTACTCATACCAATATACTTGTATACTGACCCGTTTTGTCTCTTGGCATCTCGGGTGCGCTCTATTTGAGCGCAATCGAGCTTCCTTTGCAGGATTAGTTGGGACTACAGTGGTGGCGAGAAATAACTATAGTTATTGGACATGTCGTTTAGATTTCTCTTGTTTTCTTGAGCTTAGGGTTAATATTAGCTTATGTATTTATTATTTTTTTTATGACCTTAGTATTTTGATAATTTGGCATGGTTTGTAACTTTACATTATTTAAGTTGTTTTGACTATTTATTGTTACTTCAATGTTGGAAGTATTGGATAGTTATGAAATTATGGTGGATGGTTTGGTTGGCGTTTTGTTTTTGGAAAATTTAGGAAACCCTGACTCGTGCCAAAGGCCATGTGTCCGTCATCACCAAAGTTGTCTCGGCTCGGGAACTTGGCTACGAGAGGGGAAGGTCCTGAAATGAGCACCCCTGCTCGCCTGATCAAAGGATCGGCCTCTACTAAGCATGATATGTCATTTTATAAACCTCATGTGTTCTTATTCCGGTTATTAATCTAACTTTACTACGTGACGCACACAAACAAGTATAGACTAAGATCGCGAGAATTGGAACGAATTCAACTCATGTTTGTTTTCGAAAATTGTTTGAAAGTGCCACTCGCAAGTGGGCTAAAGCACGGATTTGCCACACTCAATTGGGCTTAAAACATGATGATTTGCCACTTCATAAAGTGGGCTTAAAACTCACATTTATCGAATTGTTCCAATTCAAGCAATAAAGCCTTCATCCACAGGCATTCATGCAGTTTAGCAATTAAGCAAATAGCCTCATGGAAAGCATGCGATCATGGAAACACTCACACTCATGTAAGTATGCTAAAGTGTAACACTTACAGTGTACTCCAAGCCAAAACAAAAGCTAGTTAGAAATATGCATGATCCTAACTATGTAGAATGCCTAATGCAACTAAATAGGCTCGGCTATCTAATATGGCATATGAATGCAACGATTTGATACACGTATTCAAATAGGTATTGAAATACGATGCAGTTTGAATGATGCGCCAAGCTTGGTGCATGCAAGACAAATGAATGGATACAAACATGCAAAGCATAAGGTATGCTAATCAAAACGTGCCCTAATGTAACCATCGAAAGCGGTTAAGTAAAAGGGAGAAAGACGTGGGATTGGAAGACATGCACACACAAACGCACGCTTGTTACAACATTATGCTCTCGCGAAGGAGGGTCCAAATAAATAAGAGCTAAGCTACTCTAAGCTAAGCTAATCAAGCTAACTAATCTAATTAAATTAATTAGACTAATTATTACAAATCAAAATAAAGAAATAGGTAAGCTAAGCTACTTAATTATTACAACACTTAACTAATTAGCAAACTAATTAATTAAATTACAATACAAATGCTAACTAAACATGTAAAGCATTAAACCACACTGCCTCAGCTTTGCTTTGGAAAGTAGATATGCATGCATTCGGTTTTCGCCCCGAAACGCCTTTCGGTTTGCTCTTGAGAGGCTTTATTTGTAGGGCTGCTCCAAGAACTTTCTGCTCCACCTTACCAATTCACTGCTGAGGAATGCACTAGTGGCCTGCCAGCCATGAGAGCTTGCTGCCGGCCATCCTCCGGCCAAGTGTGTGCTATGCCGGCCAAGGATGAAGCCACTGCCGGCCACTGGTGTGCTGAAGCACCACACTGCAACTGAGCACAGACAGAGGAAAAGGGAGGGTTTTCTGAGGATATGTTTTTACTATACCCTCTTCTTATCATCTCAAAACATCAAAGGAGTGGCACTCTTGGATCCAAAACCACCAATCAAGCATTTTCATCCATGATGGCCAAAGATCCAAATTATACACTTTCAATGAATGCACAAAACAAGACTCTAGACAACCACCCTATGATGCATGATCAAGGGTGATGGAGACAAAGGAGATTGGCTCATTTCATCACTTTAAGTATGAAATGGACCAATCTACCTTGTGTTCAATATAACGTCCGATTGAACACAATGCAATGCAAACACAACATGCTTATCTTGGTTATGTTTTACTTGTCCAATTCTTGTTTACACATTTTAACATTACCAAGCCATTCTTTAGTCAATTTGTCTAAGATGAGTGTCCTCTAATGAGAGAGTTGTCAACCAAAAAGATGGTTCAAGACATGAGAGTGATCATGCCTTTGGTTAGAAGAAACCCTCAAAAGAGGGCTAAAACCATTGAGCACAAACTCTATCTCAAGCTTTAACACAACCTTAAGGTAGACCAACTCTCAGAACAAATGAAAAGTGAAGAAATGAGGGAGCTTGCAGAATTTTCAGTGCTGAAATGGCATGAAAAATAATGCTAAAACATGCAAGCAACACATGCACAACATGTTAAGAGCCAAAAGCATTAAAGCTAGTGAAGAGCACTACACTAGAGGCATGCAATATCAAACTCAAATGACCAAACCAGCTCCAAATAGAGCTAAGACATGCCAAAACATAGGCTAAAACATGTTGAGATTGAAGCACAAAAGGCAAGAAAAACATGCTCACATGTTAGGCCACAAACAAGGCTCAAAGCACAACTCTCAAAAGCCATAAAAGAGTGATAGAAGTGAGAGCGTGACAGAGCTATGAACACTGAAATTACATGTTAAATGATGCTACAACATGAAATGATCTCATGCAAAACATGTTAGAGGCCTTAAATCACTAAGCTAGTGAAGGCATTTGCACTAAAACCATGCAAGGCAAGGCTCATATGACCAAGAAGGCTCAAAACAGAGATAAATCATGCTAAATTAGTAGCTAAAATATGCTGAGATCAAGTCACAAATAGGTCGAAAAACATGCTCACATGCTAGGCCCTCTACACTTGCAAACAAGACACGAGGAGGGGACGCCACCCCCTCCTATTTTGGACCTCAAAACAAGGTTTTTTTCACTGAAAAATCTCTAAGTTTTAGTGGTAAAAAGGCCCAAAAATTTTGATTTGAAGGTGATGAGAAACGGTGCAAAAAGCTTAACAAACTAAAGAGCAAAAATGGGGGACAACCCCCTAACTCACAAAGGCTCAAACCACCACTTTTAGGACTGAAAAATAGAACTTTTTACATGCCAAAACCAGCCTTGAAATAGTGGAAAAAGTTGGCAAAGCAAGTATGAAAAACAAGCTTAAAAGGAGAGAGTTATACCTCTTGAAGCACAACTCAATTTTAGGCAACAAAACCAAGCAAAATCAACTACAAGAGCTCCAAGAAGACCTTCTAGAACCTCAGCTCAAGGATAACCAACTTTGGTCAAGGATGTATAGGCAAAGGAGAAGTGTATCTATACTTGTATGCACTTATGCATAAAGGTTCAAGAGAGAGAGAAATGTAGAGAGAGAATTGTAGAGAGAGAGGCTCCCCAAAATTTTCTTCCTCAAATGTTCTAACCTTGAAAACAATAGAGAAGGCTCTCTATATATAGACAAATGAGGCTTCAAGTCGAAAATATCCCAAAAGGGACAGCTGGAGCAGCAGGAAGATTAATATTTGCAAAAATCTGACTTTTTCCATCAATGGCCGGCAAGCCATCATTGATGGCCGGCACATGTCCATTGGTGGCCGGCAAGGGGCCGGAAAAGGCCATTTATGGTTGGCACATTGCCAGAAAATCCCATTCATGACCAGAAACCTCCACCTTTGGTTGGCCAGAAAAATTTGCTTTTTGGGCCCAACTTCAAATGGGAATAACTCCTTCATCTAGACTCCTTTGTAGGTCATTCTTGATCCTAAGTTGAAGCTCTGGAAGTCTTCTTTCCAATGGTTTCAGCTTCACATCAAAATTCCAAGTGTACAAAAAGATATGCCCATTTAGTGAAGACTGCTCAATTTCGGCTCTCACGGATTGATGCCTAACTTCAACTAGCCATATCTCGCTCATCTGGCCTCGGCTTGAGGAGATTTTTGAATGTAAAATGAAGCCCCGGAAGTCCACTTTACAATGATGGTGACCTCATAGCTGAAATCCAAGTGTACAAATGGATAGGCCTGATTTAGCGAGGGTTGCTCGACTCTCTCTTAACGGTTCATGCCCAACTTCTTCTCCAACTTGGTTTCTTCTCTCCCTTTTTTTTTTTTTTTTTTTTTTTTTTTGGATAAGTAAGTCATATTATAACCAAAAAAGAAAAATATACAATGAAGTTCAACACACAGCTTTTGATGGGAGCACAAAAATAAACAAAATAAACTACTCCATCAAAAAACAAACTGAGCTTATAGAAAACAAGCACAACATTCCCAACAAAACAAGGATTCAGAATTTCCTTCTAGCATTCTTCAAGTCATGAAGTTTTGCTTTAAGTTTTCTTTTGTTATCCTCTTATGAAGTCTCCCCATAACTAGGATCACTTGGAGATGGACTCCCTCTATTTCTCAACTCTTGACTTGAATCTCCATTTCCTAACTCGTCCATATCACACGATTCAAGGACATCAAAGGCATTAGATGTTGAGGGGATGTTCAGGGCCACTCTTCTTTTCTCCAAACTTCAAACCCCTAAACAAGATGGTTTAAATATTTTTTCAAAGAGTTCACCTCTCTTTCATTCATTCCACTTTGTCTTTGCTCGGTTTACCGAAAAACACAACATTTAACAAAATGCGAGCCTTGGTGCATTGTAGAATCATTTTCAAAAATATTTTGAAAGAGAGTGTTTTGAGGTCTAAAATATTTTTGACCAAAATTGTTTTGGTCCACAAATGGGGTGTGAGGTTGGGATTTGACGCTCCTCTTGCTGAAGAAATTGAACCTTTGCACTGCACACCTTTCATCACCAAGTAAGCAATCAGTAGCACCCAAGTCTTAAGGACGGTCAAAAATGGGGTGTCTACAGTTGCCCCTCTTTGATAGAGCTCAGAGTCATGAAATGACGTGAGTGAATGTCAAAGCCCAGAGACAACCCATTTTTGACAAGGCCAAAGACTTGGACAAACAAACAAAATGCAAATGTAGTTGGTTGAACTTGAAGGTTGCCTACGTATCCCTTTGCAAGGAATCAAACCAGTGTAGTTCTGGGGCAAGATGCAAATGATATGCATGATGCAGAACATAACTTACGATCATGTAATGAGGGCTGTAATGAAATATCTAGATGCAAACGTTATGCAAAGAAATGCTACAGCAAACCAACAAGGTACAGTAATCTCACACATGAGAAGAAATAAGCAAATAAACACGCCACACATGAGAATCACAAATCGAACCGCATTTCATGCAGAAAGGATGTAAGAAAATTATGCAAGCTTAACTACGCATCACATAGGAAAGGTAAAGAACCGCAACCGTTGGGCGCACCCGAGGCGGCAAACAAGATCCCAATGCGTGGCACATGCGAGGAGCGAGATAGTGTGAACCTAGGGACACATCCTAAGGTTCCGAACCACAAAGAACAGTGATAACAAGTGAAACACATCCAACCATTATGCAATCAAAGCAAAGAGCAGTATAAGCATTGGAAACCATCGAGATGCATTTAACCCAAAGCATCCTAACATGCCATGCGAGAGAGAAAAGGAAGCGGTGCAAACACCGGAGGGTGGTATAAACATCAGAGCACGTTCCAATGTTTCTAACCAAAACAGAGAGGTATAAGTGTCGAGCACACATCCTAAACGCTTCTAAGCAAGGAGTGGTTGATGTAAACACCCGACGTACCCGAATGTTTCTAACCAAAGCGAGGTATAAGCGTCGGACACACGTCCCAAATGCTCCTAACCAAAGGGGTGGTATAAACATCAGGCACACAACCCAAGTGTTTCTAACCAAAGGGGGTGGTATGAGCATCGGACAGACGTCCCAAAACGCTTTTAATTAAAGGGGTGGTATAAACATCAGGCACACAACCCAAGTGTTTCTAACCAAAACAAGGTATAAGCGTCGGGCACATGTCCCAAACGCTTCTAACCAAAGGGGTGGTATAAACATCAAGCACATAACCCAATGCCTGTAACCAAAACAAGGTATAAGCGTCAGACACACGTCCCAAATGCTTCTAACCGGCAGACAGGTATAAATATCAGCCGTACCGGAATGTTTCTAACCAAAGGAGTGGTATAAACACCGAGCGTACCCGAGTGTTTCTAACCAAAGGGATGGTATAAACAACGGGCATACCCGAGTGTTTCTAACCAAAGGGACGGTATAAACACCGGGCGTACCCGAGTGTTTCTAACCAAAGGGATGGTCTAAACACCGAGCGTACCCGAGTGTTTCTAACCAAAGGAGTGGTGTAAACACTGGGCATACCCGAGTGTTTCTAACCAAAGGGATGGTATAAACACCGGGCATACCCGAGTGTTTCTAACCAAAGGGGTGGTATAAATACCGAGCGTACCCGAGTGTTTCTAACCAAAGGAGTTCAAAGGACAGGAGTGATCTTACCTGGAGTTCCTCTGAATGAACCGTGCATACAATATCGTGCCTTATGCTGTTGGGGATCTTCTGTTTTTTCTTGGTTATACTTCCAAACTACAGGTACTACTTTTCTTCCTGGCCATGTTCATAACTTTCCCTATTCTCCAACAGGGTGACAGACTAGGTTGGTCCAGTATCCAGAATCGAGGCGCATACACGCTACCTCAACCTATAGGGCTTCCATACAGATTTCAAGCCGGGGATACACCCCTGGGTATTTAAATTAGACTTTAGTCTCAGAAATTCCAAACCTTTGTGTTTTAGGCATCAGCCATTCGAACTTTAGTTTCCACCATCTCAGTTGGTCTCCTAGGAACTCATTGCAAACGCAACCAAGATGTCTCTAACAGGAAATGGTACTCAGGGAGAGCACTTCTGATCGCCATTATGGCTTTGAAGTAAGCTTGAGCTTGAGCTTGAGCTTGAGCTTGAGGTAGAGGCACACTCATACTTCAGAGCATTGACAAGGCCTGAAGAGGTACATTCCGAATGCAATCTCAGAAATTACTAAAGGTGAAACAAACTTTGATGCTCCAAATTTTCCCTCTTTTCTTTTGCTTTGTAGTCTGGAACCTATATAGCTTCAGTTAGGTCCTTGTTCTATTGTTCTCCTATGACCTGGGTTGAACCCTGCAGTTTTATGAAAGAACAAATCCTGTTTTGCACATATGTGGAGAACGGCACAATACTCTGAGCACAAAACGATTTATTTTTGAAATTAAAATTGAGAAACGAGTTCTTGATCGGGTATTGAGCCTACGACTGACTACAGTCAAAATGACTCAACAAAGGAAAACAAAGGTAAAACAACCTAAAAACATCTATTGGCACTCGAAACGACTCAAAACAAGAATCGAGACAAACAAAAACAACAAACACAACACTCGAATGTGTTTTAATGGCGAGAGACCTCTCAGTTCACGAGGAGCTAGTTTCTCCAGGTATTGTTTCCCACCCTTTCTTATTTGTGATTCTCACATCACTATGGCACTCAATCTCTAGTTTTCTGAAAAAGCCCTTTTCTCACTTTTTCCTCTTAACACACATCTCTCTATTCTTCAATCTCTCTTATTTTTTAATCCCTTCCCTGGGTGGTTGATGGATAAACAGGAAGTTGTGGGCTCTTGCCCCTAGTATTCTACTAGATTCTCTTTCTTTCGTTCGCAACTAGTGAGCTTTCCCATAGAGGGATAGTGATGCGACTGGATGTGCAGCAAATCCGCAACTGACATCGGTTGATGATGCCCTTCGCTTGGCTTGATCGAGATGAATACGTCTCACCGGCTAGGTATACAATTGATTGGCCTCACACATTGCATTTTCTACATCCCCATTCTGGGCCAAATGCCAATTTGGGTGTGATCAAACCCGTCTAGATAAGGGGGTTGAACATCCAGGTCCATTTCCAGTTTGTGCTTCGCACTTGGCTTGAGACCTCGCTGCTTGGAAGATGAGAGAGCTTTTGGCCATTTGATGTTACCTTCAGTTATGCTCTTTCCGGCGAATATGGTGCCCTTTCCGGAAAGTATGGTGCCTTCTCTGGCAAGTATGTTGACAAGGGGAAAAATACAAAAACCTAACTCGACTGTGCCCCGAGTTCATCATTTTGACCATTTTTTGTTTTTGGCTTGTGCTAAAACAATTTTGACCAACATGAGAGTTAGATTAACATACTTGTTCGATTTTCTGATTTGAAATCATGCAAGTTAGGTTGTGAGTACTGAAAATTTTCCTTTTTTGGGTCCAAGAAATGGTCCAGTTTTGGAAGAAAAAAATGGATTAATTTTTGAGAAAATTAGTCAACTTCATTAAAAATCCTCAAAACTATTTTTGTAAATGGCCACTGCTCGACCAATACACAACCTTAGATCTGAGCTTTGAATCATCTTCCAGCTGAATCTTTCTAACAGAATAGGACACTCGAATTTGCACGAAGACAAGCCAATTTGCACATGGATAAGATAGCTGAATTTGAACAAGGATAAACCAATCAACATGGATGAGCCAAACAGGCTGAAAATGATTGGGGCTGGACTTCAGGATGAAGTTGCCTACGCATCCCAAACATGGGAATCAGGCCTGACGTAGTTCCGGGTTGAGGTTCACTCGGGTGTTAACACTCTCCTTTTATGCTCTAACTTTTGTCAAGGCCGCCCTTTCAGGTTTTCAACCTTGCGAGCTCTGTTTTTCTTTTCTTTTCTTTTTCTTTTTTATCTTTTCTTTTTCTCTTCTTTTTATCTTTTTCCTTATTTTTCTTCTTTTCATTCTTTCTATTTTTCCTTCTTTTTCTTGGTCTAACTTTTGTTTGGGTCGCCCTTCTGGGTTTTCGGCCCAACGAGCCTCTCAAGGATAGAAAAGTTTAACTTTGTCCATGTTGATTGGCCATAGGATCTCTAAGCCATCTGAATCCAGGAGAATGGCTATTGTTCGCTGATGATGTAGGAGTCCATCCAATCGGGTTTGAATTTGCCCTAGTGTTATGGATAGGAACTTGATTGTCCTTCAGCAAAAACTTTCTTCTTTCAGCTGCTCAAATTTGGCTTTCTTGCCAATCTTCATTGGTTTGCGGAATGACCCATCTTTCTAATCTTTGAGCACATCTGACCTTTTTGCCCCTAGTCCAAGGGCTACTTCTGATCTAGCTTTTCAAGCTTCCTTTGATAACATCTGATCTTCTTGATCTGACTCCCTTGCCCCTAGTTCAAGGGTTGCTTCCGATCCGGCCATATAAGCCTTATATTGTGGTTGATCATTAAACATTCTGAATCAAAGTTCAAGGTTTGAAAGCAAAGGAGTCGAGTCTTGAGGCATGAGAGCGATCCTATGCTGCACAATCTCAAAATCAATTCCATGCATGTTTTCGCAGGACCACGCAAAACATTTTTTTTGAAATCTTTTAAGAAAGCGACTAATCGCTCACGTTGAAGACAATGTAGAACCAATCTGGATCAAGCCAGGATCCTTCTTAGTACTCACATTAACAAATATGATCTCATTCATTTAGGGCTTAGCACTCCTCTCTTCCTCTCAATTGATCAAATTTTTTATGAATCCTGAGGTATTCTTTCCTCTTTGTTTTCATCACAGTGTTCAAAAAGTTTTGAAAAACTTTGGTCAATACAATGACTTAAAGGCATAAGAAAAGTAGGTGAAAATGTACTACCATTTCATTCAGATCTTTTGGCACAACTGGCTTCATAGCAGAAATAGACGCAAAAGAAAGAGTCTAAAAGACAAATACAAAATAAGAAAGTGATGCCCAAGGTAACACTCCTGAAATCACCCGACTCTAACATAACAGGATTGACTCAATACAACAAGACAGACTCAACTGACACAGTGCAAAATGACTGACTCAATATAATACAACAAGACTGACCCAATACCCAAGTCAGAAAGTAAAATGAACAGCATTCGTAAATTGCTCAAAACAGTGCGTGCCATCTGCCACATCTGGAGTAAACTGAGTGCCATCAGCAGGTGGTTCATACCCCGATCACATAATCACATTATCTCCCAAGTTCATCGATCCAGCACTGATAGACTTTGCAGGACCTAGTGCGACGATGACCTCTTTATCAATCAAATCTTGTATTTTGTGGCGAAGACAAAAACAATTGTCACTGCCATGACCGGTTTGTTGGTGGAAGGCACAGTACTTGGTAGCATCATGCTTGGCCAGAAAGGGATCCGGGAGAGGCCGAGGCTTAAGGGGTTTGAGATGGCCTTGCCCTACAAGGATTTGAAGAGCTTTGGAAAAAGCCATGTAGAGGGGATTGAAGGCCCTCTGGCCTCGGGGTTGGTACTTTGAGGTTTGTGGAGTGTTGGATGTACCAGCAAAGGGGTTGGCAGGTGCTAACTAGGTTTGATGATCTCTTCCGAGTGTAGGATTGGAGCTGAAAGGTGTGTTTCTGGTACAACATCATTTTTCCCAGCTTGCCCCTTGATTCAGAATGCTTTCAACTTGAGCGACAAAAGTATCATGCACAGTTTTTGCAACAACTGCGAGCACTTGCTGTTTGTTCAGTCCTTCAACCTTCAAAGCCTCAACAGCCCACATAAGGTGTTCATGGGAATCAATGCCTGCCAATACCTTGTTCTTGTCATTTGCTTCCACTTTGCCAAGGGATTGGGTTGCCATATCAGAGTAGAGCCTAGTTATTGTTGACATGTCATTGGGCAGACCTGGGATGGCTTTAGGTTGGCCGTTTTCAATTGTAACTTGCCCCAAGATTGGAGAGCCTTTTGGCATGAAATTTCTGGGCATGTGATGTGGTCGATGACAGAGCCAATATCCCAAAGGCCAAATCTGCCACAGTTCTCTAAAGATCTTTAATCATTCTCATCAGCTCAGAAGTAGTGGGTTCATGGGTTTGAGATGATTGGGGCTCAAGTGCATCCATCATGCATAAGTCCATGCCATCTGGAACGAACACCTCATGCTTAGGTAGATGGGTCGGGGTGATATATATGTTGGGGTTGTAGATGGATGACAGTGTATGGATTAGATTGAGATGTGGAGGTGACGGGTCAGTGGTGGCCTGAGGTCCCTTTGGTGGAGCTATGATCTCTTCGTCAATGAGATCCTGAATCTTATGACAGAGGCGGATGCAACTGTTTCTATCATGATCGTGCTATTGATGATAGGCACAGTATTTAGCTGGGTCATACCTTGGTGGAAGAGGATTTGGAAGGAGGTTGGGGTTCTAGGAGTTCTAGGTTCCCTTTTTCTCATAGAATTTTCAAAGCTTGAGAGAGACTCATGTAAAGAGGGTGGAAATTTCGGGCTTGTGTGCCGAGTTGAAGTGGTTGGCCTTTGGCTATTATCGGAAGGAAGATTTTTGATGAGTATGGTTGCAGTGTTTACTTCTTCTGAGCATTTTAAAACTGCTCTACCGCTGGTAATAGCATCGGAAGTACGAACGACATTCTTCCTCATAAACTCATTACTTTCCACAATGTGCCCATGTCTGATGGCATCCTTGATTTGAACCCCAATGTCATGAAGATCTCTAAAGTTGACTATCGTATTCTGTAATGTCTCAGCTTGCCTAACCATATCTTGCTGCAGTGAATCCACTGATTGCTGAAAATAGATCAGTAAATCCTCTAGATTCGTCGGAGACTGAGCCATGATAGAGGTAGATGCTCGTGCTCTGAACAAAGATGATCTAGTTGGTAAATGCTGGAACAGTGGAACTAACGAGCCTTGTTTGGCCCTTCGTTGCCTTGCCTCTAGCAAAGGAAACACTAGTTGCCCTTGAACTAAATCTCTAACCTGACAAAATTTATCAACACGAGTCCAATGTAACCAGGGGATATCGGAGCCTTCTGAAGCTATAATTCCAGGACTACCTTGTAAAAGAGAAAACAGATAGTATCTCAGCCTGATTTCACCAGAACAAATATGAGCACAGCTGAATGACTGTACTCTCTACTGAATTCTGCCCTAACAATCAGATACAAAAGTCACAACTGATATGCACATTCCTGTATAAACACACCCTAACAGCACATATCAAGCAAGTGAGAGCCAGAACACCCCTGTGGTGGGGTAGGGTTTCCCTGTCCTAGTTTCGTCAGGAGCTAGGGATTCACTACGCATGCATGCGGTTTCATACAATCCTGCATTCAGGTGAGCAACCTGTCTTAGTTTGGAACAGTCTCTATGGCTTCCGATATGCAACTAGGTTAACTGGTCGAAAGGGTGCCTCAGCAAGACCACCTAATATACCTCTCGCTCCTAACACTGAGAAGTGAAAGGAGGATCAAACGACACAACGGTAGTCCAGATCCAAGGTTTGTGTTCCCATCATGGCAGAGCCTGTAACCAGTCAGCCTCATGGCACACTTTTCCAAGCAAGCCCCGGCAAACCGTTCAGGAATAATAGATGGCAAACACTGTGACTTAGGCGCACCTATGCAAATGTAATGCAAAGAAACACACAAATGTAGATAAAACAACATAGCATGACTTCAAATAAAGTTCTCTAAATCTCCAACAGAGTGGCCATAAACTATAGACTCGACTTTCTTCGCGCGCCTCTTTTGGAGAGGCGTGAATTGGTCTCCTACAATTCGGACTCCTGTCACGGTTCTAAATCTAATCTCATAGAGTGAAATGTAAGACTGATAAACCCCAAAGAGTCTAATCCGGCAAATCATTTTGGAAAATTGATTTTGAATCAAATAATGCCAAAATTGGACTGCTTTGCCAGATTACAGAGTCGCCACCTAAATATTTTGTTTTTGGAAAATTTAGGAAACCCTGACTCGTGCCAAAGGCCACGTGTCCGTCATCACCAAAGTTGCCTCGGCTTGGGAACTTGGGTACGAGAGGGGAAGGTCATGAAATGAGCACCCCAGCTCGCCCGATCAAAGGATCGGCCTCTATTAAGCATGATATGCTGTTTTATAAATCTCATGTGTTCTTATTCCGGTTATTAATCTAACTTTACTACGTGACGCACACAAACAAGTATAGACTAAGATCGCGAGAATTGAAACGAATTCAACTCATGTTTGTTTTCGAAAATTGTTTGAAAGTGCCACTCGCAAGTGGGCTAAAGCATGGATTTTCCACCCTCAATTGGGCTTAAAACATGAAGATTTGCCACTTCGCAAAGTGGGCTTAAAACTCACATTTATCGAATTGTTCCAATTCAAGCAATAAAGCCTTCATCCATAGGCATTCATGCAGTTTAGCAATTAAGCAAATAGCCTCATGGAAAGCATGCGATCATGGCAACACTCACACTCATGCAAGTATGCTAAAGCGTAAAACTTACAGTGTACTCCAAGCCAAAACAAAAGCTAGTTAGAAATATGCATGATCCTAACTATGTAGAATGCCTAATGCAACACATGCAATAATGCAACTAAATAGGCTCGGCTATCTAATATGGCATATGAATGCAACAATTTGATACACGTATTCAAATAGGTATTGAAATACGATGCAGTTTGAATGATGCGCCGAGCTTGGTGCATGCAAGACAAATGAATGGATGCAAACATGCAAAGCATAAGGTATGCTAATCAAAACGTGCCCTAATCTAACCATCAAAAGCGGTTAAGTAAAACGGAGAAAGACGTGGGATTGGAAGACATGCACACACACACACACGCACGCTTGTTACAACATTATGCTCTCACGAAGGAGGGTCCGAATAAATAAGAGCTAAGCTACTCTAAGCTAAGCTAATCAAGCTAACTAATCTAATTAAATTAATTAGACTAATTATTACAAATCAAAATAAAGAAATAGCTAAGCTAAGCTACTTAATTATTACAACACTTAACTAATTAGCAAACTAATTAATTAAATTACAATACAAATGCTAACTAAACATGTAAAGCATTAAACCACACTGCCTCAGCTCTGCTATGGAAAGTAGATATGCATGCATTTGGTTTTCGCCCCGAAACGCCTTCCGATTTGCTCTTGAGAGGCTCTATTTGTAGGGCTGCTCCAAGAACTTTCTGCTCCACCTTACCAATTCACTGCTAAGGAATGCACCAGTGGCCTGCCAGCCATGAGAGCTTGCTGCCGGCCATCCGCCGGTCAAGAGTGTGCTATGCCGGCCAAGGATGAAGCCACTGCCGGCCACTGGTGTGCTGAAGCACCACACTGTAACAGAGCACAGACAGAGGAAAAAGGAGGGTTTTCTGAGGATATGTTTTTACTATACCCTCTTCTTATCATCTTAAAACATCCAAGGAGTGGCACTCTTGGATCCAAAACCATCAATCAAGCATTTTCATGCATGATGGCCAAAGATCCAAGTTGTACACTTTCAATGAATGCACAAAACAAGACTCTAGACCACCACCCTATGATGCATGATCAAGGGTCATGGAGACAAAGGAGATTGGCTCATTTCATCACTTTAAGTATGAAATGGACCAATCTACCTTGTGTTCAATATAACGTCCGATTGAACACAATGCAATGCAAACACAACATGCTTATCTTGGTCATGTTTTACTTGTCCAATTCTTGTTTACACATTTTAACATTACCAAGCCATTCTTTAGTCAATTTGTCCAAGATGAGTGTCCTCTAATGTGAGAGGGGTCAACCAAAAAGATGGTTCAAGACATGAGAGAGATCATGCCTTTGGTTAGAAGAAACCCTCAAAAGAGGGCTAAAACCATTGAGCACAAGCTCTATCTCAAGCTTAAACACAACCTTAAGGTAGACCAACCCTCAGAACAAATGAAAAGTGAATAAATGAGGGAGGTTGTAGAATTTTCAGTGCTGAAATGGCATGAAAAATAATGCTAAAACATGCAAGCAACACATGCACATGTTAAGAGCCAAAAGCATTAAAGCTAGTGAAGAGCACTACAGTTGAGGCATGCAATATCAAACTCAAATGACCAAATGTAGACACCCCATTTTTGACCGTCCTCAAGACTTGGACGTCACCATTGGAACACTTGGTGATTATCCATGTTTGTGTTCGCTTGGAGTTCCCGGAGGTCTCGGCCGCGCGCCTTGCCTCAGGATCTCCGAACTTGACCGTTTTGTGTCTGGTTTTGCACCAAACACTTGTGTTTTGCCTTAGAGGGGCAGGGAATGCCTTGTGAGGCATCCCCACATACCACCGGCAGTGGCTAGAGGTCACCGGCTGATTTTTGTTGCCATCGGCACTATTTGTTGCCGGTCAGCACTCATTTTTGCCAAAATTGCATTTTTGGCCGGCCGACTACTGTGCATCTGCTTTTGCAGATATTTTATCACAGCTGTCTTGCTTTTGGCTCCCCTCCATACACGTGTATGGTGGGATCTCTCTCTTGGAAGCTTGTCTTGTAAGCTTTACAAGACAAGAAGCTCTATAAGAGAGAGCCTTGTCTCTTGGCTTTAGGGTGAGACACTTGAGAGACTTAGGATATTTTTAGACAGCCATTTTTAGGGTTTTGAGTTCTAGGGTTAGAAACCATACACTTTCTATCTCTATATCTCCCTCTTGTGTGTGTTTAAGTGTGTTTGTGCCTTACTATTGCACACAAACACATAGTATTTCACCTTCACTTAGATACTGAGGTTCTAAGTGGTTGGTTTTGAAGTTTTGGAGCTGTTTTCAAGCCAAGGAGGGCTGTTGGAGCATCATTTGTGAAGGGGTCTTCAAGGGTAAGAAACTAGCCCCTTTATTCCCCAATCTTGCATTGTATTTCTACCTATCTTAAAATCGTTTTTGAGCTTGGTGTATAATACAAAAAAGTTCTGTTTTTTAACCCTCTTGATTGTTTATTATGAGTGTTTTTTGGTTTGGAGGTGTTTGACCCCTCTTAGGCCTTGAAAGGCCCCATTTTGTGCTATTTTGTGCAAGTTTCGAGACTTTGGTGTTTGGGCCTCTTCACCACTGAAATCTTGAGGGATTTCAGTGGTGGAGATGGTGCCTTGAAGTCTCCAAAAGGGGAGGGCCACCCCCTCTCCTTGTTGTCCTTGAAAAGGACCCCTTTTGGCCTCTTGAGAGAGCATCATGTTAGAGTGTGTATTGATCATATCTTGGCTTTTTTCCATGCTTATTATGCCATGATATAACCTTGTTGTGTGTTGGTTTTGGTACACCATGCATGCTTAGCATACCTACCATGTAATGCCATGTTATTGCCTTAATATGCCTTAGGTTGTTAGCCTTTGTTCGAGCATGTTTTAGATCTAGTTTTGTGAAGCTTGTGTGCTTATTTTGCCATGCTAGAGGTCTGTCCATAGTTGTTTGGGTCGGCCATGGCACGCATTATATGCCCCCTTTGCATTTTGGCTTGTTGGCCTCAAGTGTGTGAGTTTGTAGCATGCACTATTTGCTTTATTCTAATGATTTGGCATCATTTTTAGCATAATTTCAGACCTTATAGCATGCTTGTATGTTTGCTTTGGACACCTCTTTGAAGCTTTGAAAGCTTGTGTAGCATGTTCCATGTTTTGGCCATTATACATGCCTTTGATTTTAAGCCGCTTAGATGCCATCTAGGAGTCCCCTTTACATGGTCTAGGTCTGCCTTGAACCTATTTTAAGTCCCCTTAGCCTTGTGAGGCTTGGTTGGCTTGGTCATGGTTCAAGCCCCTTTGACTTGCTTCAAGCACTTGGGCCATTTGTTGCATGTTTGGCTTGACTTGTTGCTTGGTTTGGCACCATGTTTTAACATGATTTTCAATGCTTATGTTGCATGCTATATGTCCATGATTACCTCCTTTCAAATGTGTTTGAGAGTAGTCTTTTGATGCTTAAGCATTTAGGCCTTCAACATGTGCATGTGTGTATGTGTTTGGTCCCTTATTTTGGTCACTTTGGCCATTGTTTTAGGCCTATTTAGAGTTGCCTAAATCATGTGTAAGTCCACCTTTCCATCAATTTGCATTGCCTCATGTTTGCTTGTATGCTTGCATAAGTGTCTTGCCATGCCATGCCATGTTGCATCCTTAGCTTGTATGCCTAGGTTGCATTGCATCTTGCATGCATGCTTTATTCCTTGACTTGGTGATAGGAATTGGGCCTTGGTTTGTTTGTTTGGTTTGCATTTCATTTGACATGAAAGTTGCACACTTGGTTCTTTGGGCCATCATGCATGGAAATGCGTGATTGGTGGTCCGAGAATCGAGACACATGCCCCTTTGAGTTACAAACATGATAGGGAGCATGATTGGTGCATATATGGCTTGAATTGTATTGCCATGCAAGTTCTGTCCTCTGCTGCTGTGAGTTGCAGGTTCTGCAGGCATTCTTTGCCGACCGGCAGTGTACATTGCCGACCGGCAATTATTCTTCTGCCGATAGCTTCATTTTGTGCCGGTGACCACATACCACTGCCAATGGCAATTCTACTCAGCCGGTGGTGAACCCCAATATACAAAGAGGCATCTTTGAGACTTTGGCAGTCTTCAGAGGGGCAGAGCAGGGAAAACAGAGGCAGACTATGCATGGCGGTGCACTTCCGAGCAAGACCCGATGCATCTGGCCCTCCCCCCGAGGCGGTTTACTGCTTTTCCTAGCTTAATTAGTTTGTTAGCTAATTAGGTAATTTGTAATATTTAATTAGCTTGCGTAGTTAATTAATTTGTATTATTTATTCGGTCCCTCCGAGTGAGGGCAAATCTGTAATAAGTGTGGGTGAGTGTGTGTATGTCTTCCAATCCCCATTTCTTTCTTCCCTTTTATTTACCTACTTTCATGGTTAGTATTAGGGCACGTTTAATTTAGCATACCTTATGCTATGCATGCGTGCATTCATGCATTTGTATTGCATGCATTAGGCTCGGTACATCATGCTAACTGCATTTGTATTCCAATCCCAAATTGAATATGTGCATCAATTAATCGCATTTCACATGCCATGTGTAGGTTAGCCGAGCCTATTCTAGTAACATGTTGTATGCGATGCATTAGGCACTTAACATGGACTTGGATCATGCATGTCTGCTAACAAGTTCTTTGTTTTGGCGCGGAGTACTATGTAAGTATTTTAAAATGTTTTAGCATATCGCATGCGTGTGAATGCTACCATGACGGCATGCTTATCATGTGGCTAAGTGCTTATATGAGATAAACTGTTTGAATGCCCATGGGTGGAGGTTGGATTGTTTGAGTTGGAAAAACTCGTTGAAATCCGTATTTGAGCCTACTTGTGAGTAGCAAATTCCAAAGCGCTTTTCAAAACAAACGGATATGCAATGCTTATTTCCAAATTAGACAATCTAGTCTATACTTGTTTGCTGCGCGCATAACATAGTAATTCTAGGCTAATAATTGGAATAAGAATACATAACGTTTTCAAAATCAGATATCATGGTTAGTAGAGGCCGGTCTTCGGACCGGGTGAAAGGGGGTGCTCATAGCTGACCTTCCCCGATCGTACCCAAGCTCCCGAGCCGAGACAACTCTGGTGATGACGGACATGTGGCCTTCGGCACCGAGTCAGGGTTTCCTAAATTCCCCCATAAAAAATATTTAGGTGGCGACTCTGTATCTGGCAAAGCAGTCCATGTTTGGCACTTCTTTCCTAAAATCTATTTTCTCAAAACGATTTGCCAGATTTGGACTCTTTGGTTCAAGATTAAGAACCGCGACACAAATCGAGTCCGAACTGTAGCGAGGGCCCCACGCGGGCGCGGCTACACCAAACCAACTCCAAATAGAGCTAAGACATGCCAAAATAGTGGCTAAAACATGTTGAGATTAAAGCACAAAAGGCAAGAAAAACATGCTCACATGTTAGGCCACAAACAAGGCACAAAGCACAACTCTCAAAAGCCATAAAAGAGTGATAGAAGTGAGAGCGTGGCAGAGCTATAAACACTGAAATTACATGTTAAATGATGCTATAACGTGCAATGATCTCATGTAAAACATGTTAGAGGCCTTAAATCACTAAGCTAGTGAAAGCATTTGCACTACAACCATGCAAGGCAAGGCTCATATGACCAAGAAGGCTCAAAACAGAGCTAAATCATGCTAAATTAGTAGCAAAAACATGCTGAGATCAAGTCACAAATAGGTAGAAAAACATGCTCACATGCTAGGCCCTCTACACTTGCAAACAAGACACAAGGAGGGGATGCCACCCCCTCCTATTTTGGACCTCAAAACAAGTTTTTTTTCACTGAAAAACCTCTAAGTTTTAGTGGTAAAAGGGCCCAAAAATTTTGATTTGAAGGTGATGAGAAATGGTGCAAAAAGTTTAACAAGCTAAAGAGCAAAAAGGGGGGACAACCCCCTAACTCACAAAGGCTCAAACCACCACTTTTAGGACTAAAAAATAGAACTTTTTACATGCCAAAACCAACCTTGAAATGGTGGAAAAAGATGGCAAAACAAGTATGAAAAACAAGCTTAAAGGGAGAGAGTTATACCTCTTGAAGCACAACTCAATTTTAGGCAACAAAACCAAGCAAAATCAACTACAAGAGCTCCAATAAGACCTTCTAGAACCTCAGCTCAAGGATAACCAACTTTGGTCAAGGATGTATAGGCAAAGGAGAAGTGTATCTACACTTGTATGCACTTATGCACATAGGTTCAAGAGAGAGAGAAATGTAGAGAGAGATGCTCCCCAAAATTTCTTCCTCAAATGTTCTAACCTTGAAAACAATAGAGAAGGCTCTCTATATATAGACAAATGAGGCTTCAGGTCGAAAATATCCCAAAAGGGACAATTGGAACAGCTGGAAGATAAATATCTGCAAAAATCTGACTTTTTCCATCAATGGCCAGCAAGCCATTGTTAATGGCCGGCACATGTCCATTGTTGGCCGACAAGGGTCACTCTTGGATGAAAGGGGGCCGGCACAGGCCATTCATGGCTGGCACATGGCTAGAAAATCCCATTCATGGCCAGCAATCTCCACCACTGGTTGGCCAGAAAAATTTGCTTTTTGGGCCCAACTTCGAATGGGAATAACTCCTTCATCTGGACTCCTTTGCAGGTCATTCTTGAGCCTAAATTGAAGCTCTGGAAGTCTTATTTCCAATGATTGCATCCTGACATCAAAATTCCAAGTGTGTAAAAAGACATGCCCATTTAGTTAATATTGCTCAGTTTTGGTTCTCACGGATTGATGCCTAACTTCAACCAGCCATATCTCCCTTATTTGGCTTCAACTTGAGGAGATTCTTGAACGTAAAATGAAGCCCCGAAAGTCCACTTTCCAACGGTTGTAGCCTCATAGCTGAAATCCAAGTGTACAAACGGATAGGCCTGATTTAGCGAGGGCTGCTCGACTCTCTCTTAACGGTTCATGCCCAACTTCTTCCCCCACTTGGTTTCTTCTCTCCCCTCTTCTTTTCTTCAACATCAAACCCCTAAAACAAATGGTTTAAATATTTTTTCAAAGAGTTCACCTCTTTTTCATTCATTCCACTTTGTCCTTGCTCGGTTTACCAAAAAGCGTAACATTTAACAAAATACGAGCCTCGGAGCATTGTAGAATCATTTTCAAAAATATTTTGAAAGAGAGTGTTTTAAGGTCTAAAATATTTTTGATCAAAATCGTTTTGGTCCACAAATGGGTGTGAGGTTAGGATTTGACGCTCCTCTTGCTAAAGAAATCGAACCTTTCCACTGCACACCTTTCATCACCAAGTAAACAATCAGTAGCGCTCAAGTCTGAAGGGCGATCAAAAATGGGGTGTCTACATAAGAACAATTAGATTTTGTTTCACTCCTATGATTTGGATGATGGAATATTGATTGGGGCATAGTCCTAATTTAATATTTAATTGTCCAAATTTTAGGGTGTGACACAACCCCTCCCCTTTTATCATGGAGTGAGCTCAAAGGGGGGAGTAAAAACGCTTTAAGGGTCGTCAAAACATCATGAATTGACGTGTGACGACTCTTGACACGATAGACTCGGCACAACATCTGGCCAAACCCAAACAATATAACTCGTGTTCTTTATGTTAGTTGGTTCATTTTAAGCCAAATTCATTAGTCTTTGCCATTCTTTAATTCATTTGTCCAAGGTGATGATTACGTCCACTAAAGATTACATCCACTAAATGAGAAGCATGTCAAACGGTAAGTAATTCTCAACATGAAAAGGGACCATGCCGTTGACGATGAACCTCCATAGAGATTAAGCCATTGAGAATAGATCTCTACCTCATGTTTTGAACAACCATCAACCGGTTGAAACAACTCTCAAATGAAAGAAATAAATGGTAAGTTTCTTATTAAAATAAGGCTCTTAACATGGATATCAATCAAACAAAAGCTAAGAACAACATACAACAAGCTATATATGAGAACTTATGATACAACAAATGAACTAATCAAAGCTTGAACCAATTAAATAACCTAGGACAACCCTAAAACAACCCCTAATAGGTGAAAAACAGTGGCTCAAATTGCATGAAAAGAGCCCAAAAAGCTAAACAACAAGCAAAGAAAATAAGGCTAGTAAGCAAGAACAAGGAGGGGTGGCTAGCCCCTTCACCTTTGAAACCTCAAACTATGATTTTTAGCCTCTTTGAAACTCTGAAAATCAATTTGGAAAGCAAAGAAAAGGGTGTAAAACAAGGGTTTCAGCTATAGGTGAAGGTGCAAGAAAGAGTGTTAACTCTCTTTACCCTTTGCTAGCTATCCAAAGCCAAGCTTAGACACTTGAAATGGATTTAAGACAACATAAAAACACAAGAAGTAGATAGCAAGAGATGGAACAAGAAGTAAAAGAGAAGGTGGTAAGTATATACCTCGCAAAGAAGTAAGCTTTTGTTTGTAACAGAAACTTGGTTCAAGCACACTCCTAAGCTTGAATTGTGATGCTCAAGCCTCAACCAAGGTTTAAGGTTATGATCTTGATATATGGTGTATAGATATTGGTCAAGAGAGATAGGTTGGCTCAAAGATGACTTGTGTAGGAAGAATGAACGTTCTCTTGTGTGTATAGATTCTTTAGAAATTTTCCAGCCCTCAAAACAGATCGGTTTTATAGAATTTGAGCAAAACAAATCGAAAATATCTTCAAAAAAAGATAGCTGGCGGGCTCTCACCCAGAATAGTGTGTATCTCCATTGAGGCACGGCCGGGCCCTAATAACCACGGCTGACTCCCAATGGGGCATGGTCGGGCCCTAATGTGCTGCCCCATTCTCCTGTTTCAAACTCAGTACAAGGTAGCACAATGTTAAAAAATGAACCTCTAAGGTAAGAATGAGACAAGTAGGAAGGTTTTGGGATCATTTCAAGGCTCAACCTTGGATTCCCTCACCGAGAACTCAAATCACACAATACAGTTTTCATCATCGAGTGCGATGGACCAAGCGCCTAAGTCTTACGGGTGGTCAAAAATGGGGTGTCTACAATTGCCTCTCTTTGATAGAGCTCAAAGTCATAAAATGACGTGAGTGAATGTTAAAGCCCAGAGACGACCCATTTGACACGGCCGTAAGACTTGGGCAAGAAAATAAACCAAAATACAAATACCAAAGGTTGAACCCGAAGGTTGCCTACGTATCCCTTTGTAAGGAATCAAACCTGCGTAGTTCAAGGGCAAAATGCAAAATGATATGCAGGAATCATAACTTATGATCATGCAATGAAACAATGCGATGAAACACTCACATATATGTTAACAAGCAATGAAACAATACAACAAGTGATAATAGGAATACAACACTTGAACAAAAGCATAAATCTAAGCAAAACAAACTAAGTTGTGTCTCACACGGAAAGAAGCGAGTAAATAACCAAGCCTCCCATGGGAAGGACAAAGAAAGCACAAACCAAACTACGTCTCACATAAAGAGGATGTAAGAAAATGCAAACCTAACTACGCCTAACATAGGAAGGGTGAAAAGGATACAAGCCAGACTACGTCGCACGTAGAGAGGGCGAAAAGCTCTAAGTCAAACTACGTCTCACACAGAGAGGGCAGAGGGTGGCGTGATCCCCAAGCGTACCTGACGGTTTTAACCAAATAACTCGAGATCTTAATGAGTCTCACGCAAAGAGAGGAAAAGTGGTGTAAACAAACAGGCGAACCTGCTGTTCTTAACCAAGGTAAATAATCTTCATGCGTCGCATGCTAGAGGAGGAAAGGTGGTGCGAAAAAACAGGCTCACTTGTTGTTTTTAACCGAGGAAAATAATCCCCATGCGCCACACGTGAGAAGAGGGAAGGTGGTGTGAACAAACAGGCACACCAGTTGTTTTTAATCGAGATAAACAATCCTCACACGTCACACGCGAGAGGAGGAAAGGTGGTGCAAACAAACAAGCGCACCTGTTGTTTTTAACCAAGGTAAACAATCCTCACACATTACATGCGAGAGGAGAAAAAGGTGGTGTGAACAAACAGGCACACCTGTTGCTTTTAACCGAGGTAAACAATCCTCACGCATTGCATGCGAGAGGAGGAATGTGGTGTGAACAAACAGGCGCACCTATTGTTTTTAATCGAGGTAAAACATTCCTCACACGTCACACGCGAGAGGAGGAAAATATGGTGTGAACAAATAGGCACACCTGTTGTTTTTAACCGAGGTAAACAATCATCATGCATAGCACGCGAGAGGAAGAAAATGTGTTGTGAACAAATAGGCACACCTGTTGTTTTTAACCGAGGTAAACAATCATCATGCATAGCACGCAAGAGGAGGAAAATGTGGTGTGAACAAATAGGAGCACCTGTTGTTTTTAATCAAGGTAAACTATCCTCACACGTCACATGATAGAGGAGGAAAATGTAGGATCAACAAAAGGGGCAAACGATTCAAAACTTGACACAGAGGGATTGGAAGGTGTAGACACCCCATTTTTGACCGACCTTAAGACTCAGACGTCACCGATTAAGCGCTTGGTGATGTTGCATAATGTGCTTGTTCAGAAGTTTCAGAGTCGCGGCTGTGAGCCCTGCCTCCGGACTTCCAAACCCTTTTCTGTGCCTTGTCTCGGTTTGCGAACCAGACTCGGTTTTCTCCGTTTCTTTTCCTGAGGGGAGGGAGAGGTCCCGTAGACCATCTCTCAATGTCCGTAGGCTACATTTGGTGGCCGTAGGCCATTTTGCCCATTTCGGAGTCCGGTTCCCGGTTTTCGGAGCCGTCAGGCCGTGTGCCTCGGTTCGGGACCGCTTAACCATCTCCTATTGCTCTGATTTTTGGCATACATCCTATTTCATCCATTTTGAGGGACACTGAGGGCTGAGAAACCCACTTCGAGGTCAAATACAATTTTCGGTGCTTAACAGCCCATTTCCGGGACCTCGAACTGCGTGTTTTGGCTCCGGAACATTCGTTTTGCAACGGTTTTCGCTCATTTTTGGCAGGTACCTCTGTTTTATCCCGAGGAAGGTCACTGAAGGGTGGGAGGCCAGCAATTGTTGCAGCAACCAGTTATCTCTCCTCCCGGGCCTCCCGGCGCCCGTTTTTCGCACTTCCGGGCTAATGTTGAATACCTTAGAGCTAGCGTTGCCAACTTTCAACCACATATCTGTGATCTACACATCTGAGAGGCCCCTAAAAGTTCATGGCCGGCCATTAAGGTCACCTGACCCTTTTGACCCCTTTCTTCCGGGCTAATGTTGAACCCCTTGGACCATTTCTCTTGAACTTTGAACCACATATCTGTGATCTACACATCTGAGAGGCCCCTAAAAGTTCATGGCCGGCCATTAAGGTCACTTGACCCTTTTGAACCCCTCTTTCCGAGCCACTGTTGAACCCCTTGGGCCCACTTTCTTGGAATTTCAATTACATGGTTGTGTTGTACACACATAGGCCTACCTCCCCAATACCTGGCCGGCCAGAAAAGATGGTTGACCCTTTTGACCCCTAGCCGGCCGGCTAGGGGGTGTGGCCGGCCGGCCACCTCCAGCAAAAGTGAGCGGCCGGCCGTGCTCTCCTCACTGTGCCCCTTCCAGCTGTGAGGCAATATCCCCCAGATATTTTCTGTATCCGGGGGATATTTTGGGAGAGAGTTTTCCTCTCCATTTGACCCCCCTTTTACACCCCCTTTCTTGACCTTATAACCAGCTGAGGACCTTCTTCTAGGGGGTTAGAAAATTTGATCTTAAGAACTCCATAGCCAACTCCATCTTCATCTTCTTCAATTCTTCAAAAACCCTAAGTCCATTAACCTCCATTCCTTCTATACCACCAAACTCTACCACCACTATCTCATTTCCAGCAGCTAGGAAGGGTTCTTGAAGGCCAAAGGAGCAGCAAATCCATCCAAGAAGCAACCAAAGTCTAGATCTTCAAGGGTAAGTTCCACTTTGATCCTTTTGACCCTTTCCTTTGATCTATTTCTAAGCCTCATTTATTTTTGGTTTCAAGCTTCGGTCCTAACTGAAAAGGACCATATTTTGAGCTCATCATCACTTCTCATTAAGGGCTCAACCTTGTTTGAGCTCTCCATAATATACTTGCTTCATTGACCATGTTGTATGTCATGATTTTGTATGCCTTTTTTGACCTATGAGAAATTTATTTTCGAGCATGTTGTAAACTGATATGAGGCATATTTTGAGCCCCTCTTCAACATTGGAGAAGGGCTCAACATTGTTTGGTGTTTCCATATGTCACTTGTAGTTATATCCCCTATTTAGCCCCATTTTTGCATAAATTAATAGCTCTCTTTGCTTCTGTTTTTGGACCTTGGTCCGAACTGAAAGAGGTCTTATTTTGGCCTATACGTCATGTTTCATTCACACTTTTTTTCTGTTTGGTGATTATTTTATACACTTCATGTTTTAGCACCTTTTGAGCCTTATTTTGCATCATATTTTTAGCATGTTTGTATACTGATTTTAAGGCTGCCATATACTGTAAATGTTCATATTTTTGGTCCATCTTCAGTGTTGTAGAAGGAAATTTTTCAGTTTGAGTTTTGCTTATACCACTTGCTTCTTTACCCCTCTTTTGGCCCCCATTCTTGCATGCTACGCTTCCCTTACCTATGCTTGCTGTTTGGCCATGTTCATAACTGCGAAAGTGCATCTTTTGGGACTGTCTAGCTTCTGTCTTTGCATTGCATGTCCATGTTGTGCATATTTAGTATGGCTATAGGCCATTTCGGATGCCTAATGTTGCATTTCGGGTCATTTCCTTACATTTCATGTCATTTCACTTCATTTCGGGACTGTTTTCCCCCATATTTTGTTGCTGAAATTCCATTAGCATGCTTACATATCATTTTCCATGTCATTTGCATCGCTTTTGCATCGCCTCGGTTTGCGCGCCCGTGTGCACGCATTTCGAGGCACCTCATTTTCTGCCATCGGCATCTTATGTGAGTGTGGCTGAGGCTCTCTCATGTTAGTATAAGTCCATGTTGCATTTTCCATGTCATTCGCATCGCTTTTGCATCGCCTCGGTTTGCGCGCCCGTGTGCACGCATTTCGAGGCACCTCATTGTCTGCCATCGGCATCTTATGTGAGTGTGGCTGAGGCTCTCTCATGTTAGTATAAGTCCATGTTGCATTTTCCATGTCATTCGCATCGCTTTTGCATCGCCTCGGTTTGCGCGCCCGTGTGCACGCATTTCGAGGCACCTCATTTTCTGCCATCGGCATCTTATGTGAGTGTGGCTGAGGCTCTCTCATGTTAGTATAAGTCCATGTTGCATTTTCCATGTCATTCGCATCGCTTTTGCATCGCCTCGGTTTGCGCGCCCGTGTGCACGCATTTCGAGGCACCTCATTGTCTGCCATCGGCATCTTATGTGAGTGTGGCTGAGGCTCTCTCATGTTAGTATAAGTCCATGTTGCATTTTCCATGTCATTCGCATCGCTTTTGCATCGCCTCGGTTTGCGCGCCCGTGTGCACGCATTTCGAGGCACTTCATTTTCTGCCATCGGCATCCGATGTGAGTGTGGCTGAGGCCCACTTCATGTTGGTATAAGCCCACTTGTCATTTCCATGCCATTTCATTGCATTTTATCATTGCCTCGGTATGCGTGCCCGTGTGCACGCATTTCGAGGCATCTCATTTTCATCATTCTGTCATCGCCTCGGTTTGCGTGCCCGTGTGCACGCACTTCGAGGCATCTCATTTTCATTGCATTTATCATTGCCTCGGTTTGCATGCCCGTGTGCACGTACTTCGAGGCATCTCATTTTCACCGTATCTGTCATCGCCTCGGTTTACGTGCCCGTGTGCACGTACTTCGAGGCATCTTATTTTCATTGTATCTGTCGTCGCCGCGGTTTGCGTGCCCGTGTGCACGCATTTCGAAGCACCTCATTTTTAGCATTGTGTATGCCAAGATTGTATATTAGTTGTATTTCATGCATATCATGCATATTGCATCATGTCCGGAATAGGAGTTAGACCGGGCACGGGAAACGAGGTACATTTCGTACTCCGAGTGACGGAATGTGTCTCAATTCCCCAGTCACCGACACTCCGGATTATCCATGATGGAGTTAGGTTTTAGCTGTAGTTTCATGTGCATCCATCCTATATTGAGTTGTGCATTTCGATTCCTCGGCCATCATGCCTCGGTATGCGCGATTGGTGGCACGAGGATCGAGACATGCATATATTTTTGCAAATACATTGCTATGCCCCTTTCCTGCTCTCTGTTACAGCAAAACCAGGAATCAGCAACTTTTCGGGACTTGGCACGCTTTTCAAGAATAACAGGTGTAAACAGAGGCTAATTGGGGCATTCCGGTGGATTTCCGCGCAAGACGGTCCGGACATGCATCATCCACCAGAAACAAGGCAGTCCCCGGCTTGCACGCCAGTTTATTTGCTTTCTAGTTAATTCATTAATTAATTAGAATTCTGTAATATTTTAGACTGTAATATTCTTTTATTTGGGACTGTAATATTTAGACTGTATATTTATTTGGACCCTCCGAGTGAGGGCATAACTGTAATAAGTGTGCGTGAGTGTGATGTATGTCTTCCAACCCCACGTCTTTCTCCCTTTTATTTATCCGCTTATGATGGTTAGATTAGGGCATATTTAAATTAGCATACAGTATGACAGCATGTTTTGCATTCATTCATCTGTATTGCATGCACCGGGCTCGGCGCATCATACTAACTGCATTGTACTTTCAATTTCAAAATTGAATACATGTTAGTTGTCGCATTTCATATATCATCTTAGAATAGCCGAGCCTACTATAGTTGCATTTTGCATGTGTTGCATTAGGCATTTCTGTATACTTAGGATCATGCATGATTTCTAATTAACTTCCCTTTTTTGGCTTGGAGTACTCGGTAAGTTTTATGCTCTAGCATCCTTGCATGCGTGTGAGTGACTGCCATGAATAGCATGCTTACCATGAGGCTAATTGCTAATGTGATATAACTGCCTGAATGCCTGTGGGTGAAGGTTGGGTTATTTGAATTGGAATAATTCATCAAATGTGTGTTTTAAGCCCACTAGATAGTGGCAAAATCATGTTTTCTAAGCCCACCCGAGGGTGGCAAATCCACGTCTTAGCCTACTTGCGGGTAGCACCATCAAACTATTTTCAAATAAAGCAAACATGAAATGTTTTGTTCCAATTCAGACGACCCAGTCTATATTTATATGCTGCGAACATCACATAGTAACCTAGGCTAATAACCGGAATAAGAACATACAATGTTTTCAAAAATTGATATCATAGTTAGTAGAGGCCGGTCTATGACCGGGCGAGCGGGGGTGCTCACGAAGTGACCTTCCCCAATCGTACCCAAGTTCCCGAGCCGAGGCAACTTTGGTGATGACGGACACGTGGCCTTTTGGCACCGAGTCAGGGTTTCCTAAATTTCCCAAAATAAAATATTTAGGTGGCGACTCTGTATCTGGCAAAGCAGTCCATGTTTGGCACTTCTTTCAAAAATCTGTTTTTCTCAAAAACGATTTGCCGGATTTGGACTCTTTGGTTCAGACTTAGAACCGTGACTACGAAAGTCGAGTCCGAGCTGTAGCGAGGGTCCCCCGCGGGCTTGTTACAGTTTCTGGCGACTCTGCTGGGGATTTAGAGAACTTGACTCGAACTCATGATATCTGTTTTTGACTACACTTGTGTGTTTCTTTGCATTGCATTTGCATTGGTGCGCCTAGGACACCGTGTTTGCCATCTGCTATTCCTGAACGGTTTGCCGGAGGCTTGTCTTGTCAAGGCATGACCATAAGGCTGACCGGTTGTGGGCTCTGCCAGTATGGGAACACAAACCCCGGTTTTACCGGGGCACCCTTTTTGACCATTCGACCTAGTGCATATTAGGATCCATAGTGACCATTCCAAATTAGGACAGGTTGCTTACCCGTTTATAGGTTGTTTTGAAACCGCTGTGTGCATAGTGAAACCCTAGCTCCTGACAAAATAGGACAGGGAAACCCTACCCCAAACATAGGGGTGTTTTGGCTCTCACTTATCTGTTATGTGCTTAGGAGTGCGTCTCTACAGGGAATGCATGTATCAGCATATGGGTTTGGGCAACAGGCCTGCGGGCATCAATTCAGTATTGTCAGTATCAGGCCTGCGGGCATCAGATCAGTATACAAGTTTGAGTACCGAGCCTGCGGGCATCAGTTCAGCATTGTGGGTATCAGACCTGCGAGCATCAGCCAGTATTTGAGAATCAGGTATCTGCGGGTATCAGATTCAGTGTTAGGGGACAGTGATACAGGGATAATAACCAGTGTTTGAGGACAGTATGTTGTTCAGCTTTTTGACTGTGTGCCCGACTGCGTGTCATGCATTTTATTTTAAGCTGTTGTGCTGTCCATTTATCTGTTTATTTATTTCCTTTTCGCTTTATTTATCTTTTGCTAGGTCAGTTTTAGCACGATTGCTTCCGACCCAACAGGCATTCCCCAAGCACCTTGGACGCGAGGTCGTCGACTCCACCGATCTGAGGATCTAATCGACGGACAGCCAGTGTTCCATTCTTTACCCCCTGTTACAAGAAGGAAACAAAGGAAGCGCAGTACATCTGAATTGAGAGCACCAGAACAGTGGTATCCCCCACCAGTGGACAGTTGGACTGAGATCCCCCTTGAGACAAATCTGTCAGTAGTTCAGACAAATCAAGACAGTATGACGGCACCAACAGGAATTGAGGAGATGATGCGCCAAATGCAAGAAACTATGCAGGCCATGCAGCAAGATGCCGTTCGCCGGGATGAACTCGCTAAGCAACAGTCTGAAATTATGACCCATCAGGCTGAGCTGATTACCAGACTGCAACAGCAGAATGAGGCATCTGCTTCGCAACAAGTCCCTCCCCCGGCAAGGCCCCCATTACCTGAGAAGGCTCCTGCCGTTCATGACGTTCCTCCGAACACCCAGAATACCGTACCAACCATCCAGACTCTGCAAGAGGATACAAGTCTTCCAACGGGGCCAACTCCGCCCCCGATTCCACCACAACTGTCCAAGGTCCATACACCCAATCACCCGGACTCTCCATCCGAGCTCGAGGTTGATCAAACAGCTCTGAAATTGAGCAAACTGGAGAAGCTTTTCAAAAAATCCCAAGGGGCTAAGGCTATGCCGGATATCGGAGATGGATATACCGAGGAGGCCGTGACGCTCCCCGATAGATTCAAAATGCCACAAATAGACCGTTTTGACGGGACTGGTGACCCCATGGTTCATATCCGACTGTTTGCGGATGTCTTGCGGCCAATGGGCCTCACACGACAACAGAAGCTCTCATTATTCGGCCGAACCCTGTCGGGTGTGGCCTCCCATTGGTACGCAAGATTATCGGATGAGGTAAAGAAGAACTGGGATGAGATGGCCGAGGCCTTTGTCACACAATATTCCTATAATACTCAGATCGAGATCACAACTCGTGATCTTGAAACGACGAGGCAAGAGCCTAAGGAATCTTTCTCGGACTTTGTGGTCCGATGGAGGGCGAAGGCGTCAACGATGACTCTAAGACCCACAGACAGAGATCAAATCCGGATGATTGTGCGCAATCTCCACCCGAAGCTGATGCAAAGAATGATCGTAGTCCCCTTTCCTACTTTTGCAGATTTGCATGATATGGGGGTCCAAATTGAAGACGCTATGAGACAAGGTCTGTTTGACCAGGACAGAGAACAACCGAGGAGGACGTTCAATCGTGGCAACAATGCGGGCCCGAGTGGCGCTGCTAATACAAGAGCCTCGGAAGTTGGTATGGTCACCACCACTCCCCCTCCTCCTCCAAGGCCCACAACTGCCACACCCTTCTCCGGCGCGTCCGGAAGCAATACACGAACCGATAGATTCCAACCTCGGGGCCAAAGAGCATTTACCCAATTATACATGCCCCTGTCCAAGGTTCTCGGAATACTGATCAGGAAAAACCATTTGAAACCCCTGGAACCCAAGCCATTACCAAATCCACTCCCTCCCTCCTTTGACTCATCGAAATACTGCGCTTATCACCAACAACACGGTCACGACACCGACCGTTGTTTCAGATTACGTCATGAGGTCCAGGATCTTATTGACAAACAGGTGATCGCACCCCCAGACAAACCCAATGTCACAACCAACCCTCTCCCACCACATAACCAACCTCCCCCTCCCAACAGAATTAATTTCATCCAGACTGGGGTCGTGTCTTACGATCCTAGCATCTATATTACGCCCACCCACCTACCCAAGCCGGAGGTGCTCCTCCCCGCTTGCACTGACCTTTTGTGCATGGTGGACGTCTCCAAAACCCAATCGGAGCCGGTGGTGGTGACCATCGAAGACAAGGCAGGGCAGATTTTAGGAAAGAATGAGTCTGTTAAATCTGGGACTGGGCAGAATTTTGCTGAGGGAGCTTATGATCCGAGCAGGCACATCCTATCAACGAGCCGAAGTGGGCTAATTGTAGAATTTCCCGAGACAGGAGAATTGTGCATGATCCGAGAGGATGGATCTAGGCTATGGGCAGATGAGCCGACAACCATAGAAGAGGACTTTGCTAACTTGCAATTTCGCGATGATCAGGAGTTGGAGGACGCGTCCATTAACTGGAATGATTATGAGGGATCAGAGGAGGCCACTGGATGGCTTGAAGATCAACCGGATGCAGTGGGGGAAGCCCAACCAGAACAGAGCCCGGCAGGGGCAGAAACATCATTTGTGGCCGGAACGGCCGAAAATCAAGTTGTACCGCCGGAGAGCGCCGGTGTTAAGAATTCCGCTCAGGACATGGGCATTACGGATGTGGGAACTGTTGAACAAACAACTGTACTGATGCAGTTGGAACAAGCAAAGTTTGAGGAAGCTGAGAGAGCCAGAAAGGCGAAGGGCCCTGAGGGGACCGGAAGTGCTGTGTGCACAAAGACAGACAATGCTGCGAGCATTTGGACAGAGAGCACTGAAAGTGCGAGTAGATTGGAGCCGGACAGATGTCTGTTGGCTGCCAGCGGAATGTGGTGGGAAGATGACGATTTGTGTCTTGCCCACACCGATGAAGACTGGGGAAATGGCCAACCAGATGATACTTGGTATCTTGACGAAGTGGACCACATGACAAGAAGTGGGCGGTACTTCAAGCCCCCACACTTAGACCAACCCGAAGCATCTAGGAAAGACAGAGAAGCGGAGAGACAGAAGGAGAAGCAGATCGAGGATGAAGCTGTGCTGAAACAGTTAAAGAAAATACAAGCAGACATCTCTATCTGGGGACTGCTAATGGCATCACGAGTGCACAGGGAAGCTGTCCTATCTGCCATGGACAAGTCGAAACTTTCTATAGACACCACGCCTGAACAGCTGGTTGGGCTGGTTTTTCCGGGAGGAGGTTCCCCGGCATTAACTTTTTCAGACAAAGAGCTACCACCTGAGGGCGCAAACCATAACAAGCCCCTCTACATCTCCGTGGAATGTAGAGATAAGTGGATACCGGTGGTACTTGTTGATACCGGGTCTGCGATTAATGTCTGCCCAACCAGAACGGCATATGCAATCGGGTTAAAACCCGCTGACTTCATCCCAACCACCCAAGTGATCAGGGCATATGACAATACCAGCAGAGAAGTGATGGGGACTGTTAAAATTCAAACTAAGGTTGGTCCAGGACAACACAGCATCGAATTTCATATCCTGGACGTTCCCGCAACCTTTAACTTACTATTGGGGCGACCGTGGTTGCACCAGGTCAAAGCAGTCTCTTCCACCCTACATCAAATGCTGAAATACCCTCACGGGAAAGGGGTAGCGGTCGTTTTTGGGAATTCATCAATCCATCCGCCGCCGGAAGTGTCTACACCCGTCTTAGAAATCGAGCACGGCACGGAGGATGTATTTTTGTCGGGGTTCACTTTGGCCGAGGCTCAAGTGGTGCAGAATGTCATGGCTGCAAATGAGGGCATGTATGTCAGTGCACAATCTATCTACCTCATGAACAAGCTAAAACATACCCCTGGGATGGGATTAGGGAGAAGTGGCCGGAAAGGCGTCTCAGTGTTGGCCGAAGTGCCACACAATCCTCACACCTTTGGACTGGGTTATCTGCCCACCAAAGAGGACTGGTTGAGGAAAGGAAAAGAAATGGCCGGAAGAGCCAAGGCAAAGAGGGCCGGGAAGCCATTTGATTTAATGCACAGGCCCATCTGGGGTACCCTAAACGGACGTTTCGTCCGGGAGGGGGAAGATTTTCCATTCTGCGGTTTCCCAGAGCCATGGCTAAACGCGAAGGGGGAGCGCGTGCCTGGTTTTGAAATCTTCTTCGACATACAACTATCTGGGGATGACGTTGCCGAAGCGCAGACAGACCCACCAACTGAGACTGAGCAGTGTGAAGCAGTGGATCCTGAGAGTACAGAGATGGAAATGGGGGTAGCACTGGCGAGTCTACTATCAGATCCTCCGATCGGCCAAGAGTGCTTGGGGGATAACTCTTCGGTTTCTGTGATTGGAGATGAAATAGCTGCGGGCTTTCCAGCGTCGATCTTGGATGCATCTATCGCACCTTCTCTCATCTGGCAATATGAAGAAGGCTTTTTATCTAGCAGTTCCGGGTCAGGTAGTGAGCCGGAATCTGATTCTACCGAATCTTCTGCGTCGGAATCAGATTCCAGCTCGACTGAGTCTGAGTCCGGTATTCCTGGGGGTGATAACCCGGATACCACAGTCCTGTCTAGGTCGTCTTTTTCATTTTCTTTTGAGTCTGTTGTAACAGAGGAATCTGACGGCTTGGAAGTATTTAATGAGAATGATGTGGATGTGGTTTCCGAGTATTTTTCTGTGCCTTTGATTTATTGCTTAAATCAGGATTTTCAAAACTTTGATGAAAACAGCGAGGAAGAAATTCCCCCAGTTTTGCAACGATTAATTGATCAAGAGCAAGAAAGATTTGTTAAACCTTTAATCGATGAAATCACTTCTGTGAATATTGGTACTGAGAAGGACCCGCGGCTGGTCCAGATCGGGTCCACGTTGTCTTCAGAGGAGCGCGAGCGCTTAGTCGCTTTATTAAAGGATTTCAAAGATGTTTTCGCGTGGTCCTATGAAGACATGCCTGGAATCGATCCTGAGATTGTACAGCACCGGATCCCTCTTGATCCAGAGGCCCGCCCTGTCAAACAGAAACTCAGAAGGATTCGCCCGGACTGGGCCCTCAAGATTAAGGAAGAGGTCACCAAACAAATTGACGCAGGGTTCCTGTTGGTGTCTGAGTATCCAACTTGGTTGGCCAACATAGTTCCGGTGCCAAAGAAGGACGGCAGAATTCGGGTCTGTGTAGACTTCAGGGATTTGAACAAGGCCAGTCCGAAGGACGACTTCCCCTTGCCGCACATCGATGAATTGGTGGATTTCACGGCAGGACACGCCTTGCTTTCGTTTATGGATGGTTTCTCAGGCTATAACCAGATAGTAATGGCACCCGAAGACCGAGAGAAGACTGCGTTCACTACCCCGTGGGGGACATATTGTTATCGAGTGATGCCATTCGGTTTGAAGAATGCTGGAGCTACGTATCAACGGGCAGCGACTACAATATTGCATGATATGATCCATAAGGAGGTCGAGGTGTACGTGGACGACATGATTGTCAAGTCCAAAGATAGAGAGGGCCACTACACCGCCTTACAAAAATTCTTTCAACGGATCAAAGAGTTTCGGCTGCGACTGAATCCCCAGAAATGCACGTTTGGTGTTACAGCAGGGAAGATGTTAGGGTTTCTGATCACACAAAGGGGCATCGAGGTCGACCCTTCCAAAATCAAGGCCATTTTAGAAATGCCACCACCAAGGACTGAAAAGGAGGTGCGAGGTTTTCTGGGTAAAGTGCAATTCATAAGACGGTTTATTTCTAAATTAACCTTGACTTGTGAACCATTTTTTGGTCTCCTGAAGAAAGGAAAGAAATTCCAATGGGACGGCCGATGTCAAGTAGCTTTTGAGCAGATCAAAGAATATCTACAGAACCCACCCGTGTTGTCACCGCCAGAACCTGGGAGACCGTTGATACTGTACCTTTCGGTAACTGAGACCACCATGGGTTGCATGCTTGCGCAGGAATCAGAAGACAAAGTAGAAAGAGCCATCTACTATCTGAGCAAAAAGATGTTGGATTACGAGACCCGCTATACACCGCTGGAGAAGGCTTGTTTGGCCTTGGTATGGGCAACCAGGAAGCTGCGGCACTACCTGTTAGCCCACTCTGTAATGTTGGTTTCGCGTTTGGATCCCATCAAATATCTTTTCGAGAAACCAGCACTTACAGGTAGGCTAGCTCGTTGGCTGCTGTTGCTCTCCGAATTTGATTTGAAGTATGTGACGCGCAAGTCAGTAAAAGGCAGAGCGGTAGCGGAGTTCCTTGCCGACCACCCGGTTGAGGGGGATGAAGCGGTTGAGTATCTATTCCCAGATGAAGCCATTCTGCACGTCGAAGATGAAACTTGGACAATGTACTTTGACGGAGCGTCAAACCAGTATGGGTATGGGATAGGGGTGTTGCTGATAGCGCCTGATGATTCCCGTATCCCTTTAGCATTCAAGCTCCGGTTCAAAGTTTCCAACAATGAAGCAGAGTATTTAGGCATGTATTGCTGGCCTAGAAGCAGCCCTGGAACTAGGGGCAAGACGAGTGGACGTCATTGGGGACTCGAACCTTGTTGTGTCTCAAGCAAAAGGAGATTGGAAGGTCAAAGAGGAAAGGATGATAATCTACCACCAAACCTTGGATTCGTTAATTCCTCGGTTTGAAAAGCTAAATTTCACCCACCTCGTAAGAGAGAACAACAGGTTTGCAGATTCACTAGCAACTCTATCTTCTATGATAGACATCCCGTCCGGAGTCCGGATGCGTCCAGTCATTATTGATCAGAAGTTCGCGCCGGCATACGAGTCGATTTCCGCCATAGATGAGGTTCAAGACGGCAACCCCTGGTATTACGACATCTGGAACTTCTTGGAAAAGGAGACATATCCACTAGGGGTAAATGCCAAAGATAAGAGGGCTGTCAGAAGAATGGCTGCTCAATTCGTTATCTGCGGGGGAAATTTGTACAAAAGGGGTCATCTGGGAATGCATAAGCTCTGTGTAGAAGCTGAAGAGTCAAAACGCCTGATGGAAGCCATCCATGGGGGGGAGTGCGGTGCACACATGAATGGAGTAATGCTGGCCAGAAAGATCCTCAGACAGGGCTACTACTGGTCAACCATGGAGGAGGATTGTATTAGCTTTGTTCGGCGATGCCACAAATGTCAAATTCATGCAAATCGCATGAACATCCCGCCGTCAAAACTGTACAACATGACTTCACCGTGGCCTTTTTCAGTCTGGGGAATTGATGTGATCGGAGCTGTTACCCCGAAGGGGTCCAACGGGCATGAGTTTATCCTAGTAGCGATAGATTATTTCACAAAGTGGGTCGAGGCCCAATCATACGCCGTGTTGAAGGCGTCGCATGTCGCAAAGTTCATCAGGAACAACATCATCTGTCGCTACGGGGTGCCAAACGAAATAATTTCAGACAATGGTTCCCACTTCAAGAAAGAAGTGATAGACTTGTTGGAAAAATACAATGTGGCTTTTCATAAGTCGTCTACATACAGGCCACAGACCAACGGAGCAGTTGAGGCCGCCAACAAGAATATCAAGCATATACTACAGAAGATGGTGGAAACCTATCGAGATTGGCCAGACAAGCTGCCATTTGCTCTGTGGGGCTACAGGACTTCAATCAGAACTTCTACTGGAGCAACTCCATATTCATTAGTCTATGGAATGGAGGCTGTTCTACCCATTGAGATTGAGGTCCCATCATTACGAGTATTAGCTGAATGCCAGATAGCCGAAGCAGATTGGCAGCAAAGCAGATTCGAAGAACTCATGCTCTTTGATGAAAGAAGACTGAAAGCACTGTACCACATCCAAGGCTATCAACGCAGAATTGCCCGGGCTTTCAACAAGAAGGTTAAGTCCAGGAATCTGAAAGAGGGAGATTTGGTGCTCAAAGACAACCGAGCTCCCATCCACGACCCAAGGGGCAAGTTCAAACCC
This sequence comes from Camellia sinensis, assembly GCF_055761805.1. Classification (NCBI taxonomy): domain Eukaryota; kingdom Viridiplantae; phylum Streptophyta; class Magnoliopsida; order Ericales; family Theaceae; genus Camellia; species Camellia sinensis. The sequence continues at coordinate 163,763,635 of NC_138964.1, forward strand.
AATTGGACTGGTCCTTATATCATCAAAGCTATCTGGTCAGGTGGGGCTGTGGTTCTGATGGATCTAGATGGCTTGGAGTTCTCACAACCGATCAATATGGACAAGTTGAAGAAATACTATCCTTGAGAGGCTCGCTAGGCCGAAAACCCGAAAGGGCGACCTAGGCAAGATTCAGGGCACAAAAAATTAGAAAACATAAAAACTGAGCTCGCAAGGTTGAAAACCCGCAAAGGGCGGCCTTGGCAAAAGTTAGAGCGCAAAAGGAGAGTGAAAATACTCGAGCGAACCTAAGCCTGAACTACGTAAGACTTGATTCCCATCTTTGGGATACGTAGGCAGCTTCGTCTTGAAGTTCAGTCATAAACTTTTCCCCGATCAACTTTGTCCATTTCGATCATCTCAGTCATCTTTATCTGTCAGCATTTACCGTGATCTCCGGTACAGTGCTTTTCAAACTAGGGGCAACTTTCCGTTGCTATGGACTGCCACATTGTTCTTCAGACTAGGGGCAACTTTCCAGTTGCAGGGATCTGAGGTTGTGTATCTCGGTGACAGATTTTCGGCATGTCCAGTTCTGATCCACATCGAAAATAGTTTTGAAAAGTTTTAATAAAAGTTGACTTTGTTCAAATCAATCTTTTTACGACTTAGACCATTTTTGGATCAAAAGTGGAAAATTTTCAGTACCATAACTTTCAATTTCATTGATTTCAAAATAGAGTTCTCCTGCTCTTGCATTACAATCGAGGTTGCTTTTTAGTACAATCATAAAGAAAACTTGAAAATACTAATAAGCAATAAATTTGGGGCATAGTTGAATCAAGTATCTCTGTGTCCCACTCCAGAGTTGGACGGGATATCTGATGCCAAGCTGGGCCCAACTTGTACCTCTTTTTTTTTTTGAGCCAATCCACATATTCATCTAACAAAGCGCAACTGAAGGTTGAAACAGGGGCCAGAAACTCTCTAGTCCTCCATGCCGTGGCATATCTCTGGCCGGCCAGCTCCCATGGATGACTGGCAATGTTGCAGTGTGTCCCCTCGGCCTTGTCTTGCTCTTCGAAGGAGAACTCCAAGCATTACCATACAACAGGAGAGCCGAAGGCCTTCATTTCAGACGCGTTCCGATGCCCAGATCGTCAGAAGTACACCTTTTGTTTTTGAGCTTTTTGCTTATCGAGTTGTTGTACTTTGTTTATCGAGTTGTTTGTCGAGCGGACGTGTTTTGTGTTTTGAGTCCTTGCTCTCTGTTTAAGCAAATTTTGTTAAAGTCTTGTTTGTTTGCATTGTTGCTTTTTGCTTATCGAGTTGTAAACTTGCTAAAGATTCTGTTATATCTTAGTAAGTTGGGTTGTTTAGTTTGTTGCGTCGGTTCACTACCTGATTTGGTGATTACAATGCGCATTACCATTCAAATTCATTTCTTGTGCAAAACAAATTGATGCGATACGATACTAAAAGTTCAAAATACAAACACCTTTTCAAAAGCTATTTCATTTCATCATGCTTTACAACAAATAAAGGTACAAGTTTTACAAAAAACAAAACTGCCTAACAATGAGCAAAAGTGCTACAAACTACTAGTAAAAAGAAAAATAAAGCATGGAAATAACAACATCAAAATCCTCGGGAACGGGAACGAGAAGCCCGCCTGGTCCTCTTTTGTGGAACAACCTCCACACCATCATCAGAGTCGGAGCTGTCGTCCTCAGGATCCTCCTCAGCCTCGCCTCTGTTCCCCGAGCCAAAACCGGAGCCTCCCTCCTCGACAGATGTCTCGAACTGACGGTCGGTAGCCTCCTCCTCCTCCTCCTCATCAGACTCCACCTCCACAACATGAGCCCTGCGTCTGCGGACAGGTCCCCCTCGAGCTCCTCGAAATGGCCTAGATGGCCCGGCTCCTCGGGAAGGCCGAGATGACCCCTCCCCCTGATAAGGCCCGGATGGCCCAGCTCCCTGATAAGGCCCAGATGGCCCAGCTCCCCAATGAGGCCCAGGTGGCCTGGTCTGTGGCTGACCGGACCATGAAGGCATCTGAAAACAAAGAGTTCAATTCAAATACATCAGTCCGAATATATACATCAGATGCAGATACAAGCAAAAGCTACGTAAAGTGGGTGCATGTAAATACAGTGTACAAGTGAGGTATGTGTCAGATGTGCTCTACACAAGTAGTCTATCAATGCAGTAGAAATCAGCATGTCATCAGAAGTATGATAAATACCAGGAAAAACTGAAGGGTACCTGAATGCCCGCAACAGACAACTGTGCCTCCCTGCGTAGGACCATGCCCTCGAGTGTGGCCACCAGCTCAACCATCTCCTCCATGTACCCTCGCGATGGCTGCAAAAATGAGTTCATAATCATCAGTGAACAAATGAGTATTTAAACATCTGAAATGATGAATGACGAAAGTGGAGCGTACCGGCGGTGAGTCCGGATCAATGGCATATCGATCACTGGGCATCCGAGGCTCTAGTGGAACTGGAATCGGAGAGCTAGTCCCATACTGCCACGCCATCAACTCAGTAGGCATATCTGGCCATCCCAGATGAGGATGAATCGACGGGTTCGGAGGAAACGGTCTACTCCCACCTCTAGATGCGCCAGCCCTGCTAGAAGAAGGGATGTCTGTAGCCCGAGCCTGAGCCTGATCCGAGGATGACATACCGGCAGGTCTCATCATCGGAATACGAGCCTCTGTCAATGGAGGCATCAAATATATGTGACGATAGGTGGCGTAGTCCCCCTCCGCAACATATAACAAAGCATCGCTGCCTAGCATGGCGCCGACTACCTCTGAGTAAGAGAGCCCGTCAGCGGTCCGCATACTAGCCGGAGGTACCGCGGGAACATCCTGGGAAAGATACCCCCGTACCTGGCACAGAAAGCGCTCCCCCAGGAACCAGACTCTGCCGACTGGCCCTTCGAGCAGGACCCTATACCGGGAGATGCCTGATGCTCCGGTATACTGAAGTAAGAGATCATCACCCAGAGGTGCCCAAGGCTGCCAAGTAATCTGCGGATGATAAATGTATAAACCAATCAGAGAACAAGAATATACAGAACAAATCAAAGATGAAAATGAAAAGGACTGAAACTTCTGAAGTACCTCTGAGTGTCGCACAGTGTCGAAGTACTGTCGCAGGCGAACCAGGGTCTCTCGAGGCCTCGCCCGGTGCGGGCCCTCAAATATCAATGAATATGGGGTCACGGGAATCCCCACCACCTCCAGCACTGGGGCTAACGATGGGAAATATACATAAGCCCATAACTGAGAAGAGCAGTGCAGAATGTAAATACGAAATGCTGAGAGCAAAATGCAGACTGTAAAAGTACGATGTGTGTGCAATGTACAAGTAATGAAGAGCAGAAATGTAAATCGAGGGGACAGAAAGTACCTCCCAAGCTCTCCAGTAGCCGCCAAGCAAATCGCCCCGCCCGCGGGAGGTCGCGCTCATGTAAAAGTAGAGGGTAGCTAGGCCAGCGCCACCCCAATCATATCTACTGACCTGTGATAGGTCGACTAGAGCGCTCAACAGATATAGCCCAATGGTGTTCCCTCTGTCGGCGAACAGGGTAGTCCCGAAGAGGAACATCAGGAAGCCACGAGTATACTGCTCTGTCTCCTCAGGAGTCTCGGGCATCATCTCAGCCCGCCGAAAATGGGAGGAAAACCAAGTATAGCGGACTCTCCCAGAGACCCTGTCAACAGGTGGGCGAGCCCCCAACAAATACATCCAGGCGGCCTCCCACTCGCCCATATCCTCATCGTATGGGATGGCCCAACCTCCGACATCAAGGCCGGTCAATACAGCAAAATCAAAAGGGGTCATAGTCATGTCCCCGGTAGCAGAGAAATGAAAGGAATTAGTGGTGTCCCACCATCTCTCTACCAAAGCTGCCATCAAGGTCCTCCGGGCAGGACAGCGTGACAACCTGGCGCAGAAGGGCCCAAACCCTGCCAAGTCTACCAAACCCCTGACGCCCTCCGGGAGCTCAGCATACCAATCCCGCGCCATGGTAGAACCATATCCTCGCACACTGCGGGAGCCACCCTGCATTCAGAATGAATACATGTGTCAGTATAAAATGAATGGGCTGCGTGTTCAGTTTTCAGTTAATTTGTGGGCTGCGTGTTCACTACCTACCTGGGCTGCGTGTTCAGAGAATTTGAATTTTGGGCTGCGTGTTCAACTTTCAGTTAATTTGTGGGCTGCGTGTTCACTATCTACCTGGGCTGCGTGTTCAGAGAATTTGAATTTTGGGCTGCGTGTTCAACTTTCAGTTAATTTGTGGGCTGCGTGTTCACTATCTACCTGGGCTGCGTGTTCAGAGAATTTGAATTTTGGGCTGCGTGTTCAACTTTCAGTTAAATTGTGGGCTGCGTGTTCACTACCTACCTGGGCTGCGTGTTCAGAGAATTTGAATTTTGGGCTGCGTGTTCAACTTTCAGTTAATTTGTGGACTGCGTGTTCACTATCTACCTGGGCTGCGTGTTCAGAGAATTTGAATTTTGGGCTGCGTGTTCAACTTTCAGTTAAATTGTGGGCTGCGTGTTCACTACCTACCTGGGCTGCGTGTTCAGAGAATTTGAATTTTGGGCTGCGTGTTCAACTTTCAGTTAAATTGTGGGCTGCGTGTTCACTACCTACCTGGGCTGCGTGTTCAGAGAATTTGAATTTTGGGCTGCGTGTTCAACTTTCAGTTAAATTGTGGGCTGCGTGTTCACTACCTACCTGGGCTGCGTGTTCAGAGAATTTGAATTTTGGGCTGCGTGTTCAACTTTCAGTCAAATTGTGGGCTGCGTGTTCACTACCTACCTGGGCTGCGTGTTCAGAGAATTTGAATTTTGGGCTGCGTGTTCAACTTTCAGTTAAATTGTGGGCTGCGTGTTCACTATCTACCTGGGCTGCGTGTTCAGAGAATTTGAATTTTGGGCTGCGTGTTCAGTTTTCAGTTAATTTGTGGGCTGCGTGTTCACTATCTACCTGGGCTGCGTGTTCAGAGAATTTGAATTTTGGGCTGCGTGTTCAACTTTCATTTAAAGTGTGGGCTGTGTGTTCACTTTTGAATTCGGGCTGTGTGTTCGACAAATCGGTGTCTGAACCGTGTGTTTCAATGTGGGCTGTGTGTTCGCAATTAATTAATGAGCCGAGCGTTCAAAAATTTCAAGTGTTGAAACTACATGTTCAAAGATGTAAGGAAAGTACTATGTCACAAGCTAATTGTTTAAACATGGCAAGGACGCAAAATGTAAAATACAGAAGATGAGGTAAATACCTCTCGAGCCTCATGAGAGAGATGCTGCTCTGGCTCTCTAAGAAGCAGATCTGCGGGTGCTCTCTCGTCGAAACTGGTAAAATGACGAAAAACGGCACGAGGGAGGGCATGCACTGCTGGACGATACCTCCCGGGAATAAAAGGGCGAGTCCTCGGAGGTAGGGTCATGGGATCGAAGTCATCACCGGCACCTGAAAAGCCTCCGCCGAGGGGAGAATTGCCCGCCATGTTCAAGAATCTGCAAAAGGAAAGCAAAAATGAACAAAATGCGCAAAAATTGGAAAAAGTCAACAAAAGTCAACTCTCGGGAAATAAAAAGTCAACAAAAGTCAACTCCCGGGAAAATATTCTGAATTTTAAGATGAACTTACCTCAAGTGTTGAAAATGCAAAAAGAAGCTCCGAAGCCGGAATTTAATCGCTCCAAAGTGTTTAAAACTAAGTGTTTTTACGAAAACAATTTGCGCGAGGCGTTGGAAAACGCGCGTAAAACTCAAAACTGGAGAGAAAAGCGTTGAAAGAGGCAAGGAATGAAATGGGGTTCGGCTGCTATTTATAGGCTTCAAGCCTTGGATGAAATGCATGCAAAAAGGAGGCAAAAAGACGAAAATGCCCCTGGGAAAAGGGCACGGCCGGCCGGCCTCTAAAAATAGCTGGCCAGCCATCTGCTTTTTGCAGAAATGGCCGGCCAGCCATTAGCTTTTTTAGAAAACGGTTGGACACCCCCCCTTGGGAAGATAAACGGCCGGCCATGCTCCCCACATACTCACCTAGCTCTCTGCAAATTTTGGGGAAGATCGGAGTTCCCGGGACCTGAAAAAGTTCAAGAAACGTACACTTCCGGCCGCAAAATTGCTCCGTCCGGACTTCGGTTTCAAGTTCTGATGTGTGTCTCATCATCATCCATCGAAATCAACGTGTATCCTTTTTTGAATGGGTTATAACCTTTCAGAGAAGTGGATCAGAGGTCGTGATCAAGTTACCATCGCCGAAACACGCGTTTCCGTACTCGTTGTTTCATGACAAATGAACACCCTGTTTCATGCTCGTTTTGTACTATCTTGCATTCTCATAGACATACTCGCATTGTCATGTACATTTCTCGATATTTGTATACCTCTGTGTTTGAGCATGCGTCGTCACACATATCTCATTCTTGCATTACGATGCATCCACTCACCAACACTGCGTGTGTCAAACTTTCGAAATCACATTGAATATATGTTGTTAGCATATTGTGCTTGTTGCAATTTCTCTCTCTTGCAGGCACGATATTGTATGTACGGTTCAATTGAGGCTGGTGCGACCAGACGAATCGCGCAGGTATTGTATCTTCTCCGTGTGAGACATGGCGGGGATTGAATAATCCCCCGCGTTCTTAACTGCATGAAATGTAGTTGTCGCTTTGCATTCTTGCTTAAAATTGTTGCATCTATTTGCGAATACTTGCCTCATTGCAGCTAGCTGCATTTGCACGATCATCGGGCTACCTTCGGCTTCTTGCATATCATTTGCATTTTGCCCCCTGCCTGCGGGCATGCCTGCGGGCACATCTTTTTCTATCTTGTATGTTTGTCTGAGTCTTCGGCCTTGTCAAAAATGGGTCGTCTCTAGGCTTTGACATTCACTCCCGTCACTTGTGACTTCCGAGTTCTGTCAAAGAGGGGCAACTGTAGACACCCCATTTTTGACCGACCTTAAGACTCAGACGTCACCGATTAAGCGCTTGGTGATGTTGCATAATGTGCTTGTTCAGAAGTTTCAGAGTCGCGGCTGTGAGCCCTGCCTCCGGACTTCCAAACCCTTTTCTGTGCCTTGTCTCGGTTTGCGAACCAGACTCGGTTTTCTCCGTTTCTTTTCCTGAGGGGAGGGAGAGGTCCCGTAGACCATCTCTCAATGTCCGTAGGCTACATTTGGTGGCCGTAGGCCATTTTGCCCATTTCGGAGTCCGGTTCCCGGTTTTCGGAGCCGTCAGGCCGTGTGCCTCGGTTCGGGACCGCTTAACCATCTCCTATTGCTCTGATTTTTGGCATACATCCTATTTCATCCATTTTGAGGGACACTGAGGGCTGAGAAACCCACTTCGAGGTCAAATACAATTTTCGGTGCTTAACAGCCCATTTCCGGGACCTCGAACTGCGTGTTTTGGCTCCGGAACATTCGTTTTGCAACGGTTTTCGCTCATTTTTGGCAGGTACCTCTGTTTTATCCCGAGGAAGGTCACTGAAGGGTGGGAGGCCAGCAATTGTTGCAGCAACCAGTTATCTCTCCTCCCGGGCCTCCCGGCGCCCGTTTTTCGCACTTCCGGGCTAATGTTGAATACCTTAGAGCTAGCGTTGCCAACTTTCAACCACATATCTGTGATCTACACATCTGAGAGGCCCCTAAAAGTTCATGGCCGGCCATTAAGGTCACCTGACCCTTTTGACCCCTTTCTTCCGGGCTAATGTTGAACCCCTTGGACCATTTCTCTTGAACTTTGAACCACATATCTGTGATCTACACATCTGAGAGGCCCCTAAAAGTTCATGGCCGGCCATTAAGGTCACTTGACCCTTTTGAACCCCTCTTTCCGAGCCACTGTTGAACCCCTTGGGCCCACTTTCTTGGAATTTCAATTACATGGTTGTGTTGTACACACATAGGCCTACCTCCCCAATACCTGGCCGGCCAGAAAAGATGGTTGACCCTTTTGACCCCTAGCCGGCCGGCTAGGGGGTGTGGCCGGCCGGCCACCTCCAGCAAAAGTGAGCGGCCGGCCGTGCTCTCCTCACTGTGCCCCTTCCAGCTGTGAGGCAATATCCCCCAGATATTTTCTGTATCCGGGGGATATTTTGGGAGAGAGTTTTCCTCTCCATTTGACCCCCCTTTTACACCCCCTTTCTTGACCTTATAACCAGCTGAGGACCTTCTTCTAGGGGGTTAGAAAATTTGATCTTAAGAACTCCATAGCCAACTCCATCTTCATCTTCTTCAATTCTTCAAAAACCCTAAGTCCATTAACCTCCATTCCTTCTATACCACCAAACTCTACCACCACTATCTCATTTCCAGCAGCTAGGAAGGGTTCTTGAAGGCCAAAGGAGCAGCAAATCCATCCAAGAAGCAACCAAAGTCTAGATCTTCAAGGGTAAGTTCCACTTTGATCCTTTTGACCCTTTCCTTTGATCTATTTCTAAGCCTCATTTCTTTTTGGTTTCAAGCTTCGGTCCTAACTGAAAAGGACCATATTTTGAGCTCATCATCACTTCTCATTAAGGGCTCAACCTTGTTTGAGCTCTCCATAATATACTTGCTTCATTGACCATGTTGTATGTCATGATTTTGTATGCCTTTTTTGACCTATGAGCAATTTATTTTCGAGCATGTTGTAAACTGATATGAGGCATATTTTGAGCCCCTCTTCAACATTGGAGAAGGGCTCAACATTGTTTGGTGTTTCCATATGTCACTTGTAGTTATATCCCCTATTTAGCCCCATTTTTGCATAAATTAATAGCTCTCTTTGCTTCTGTTTTTGGACCTTGGTCCGAACTGAAAGAGGTCTTATTTTGGCCTATACTTCATGTTTCATTCACACTTTTTTTCTGTTTGGTGATTATTTTATACACTTCATGTTTTAGCACCTTTTGAGCCTTATTTTGCATCATATTTTTAGCATGTTTGTATACTGATTTTGAGGCTGCCATATACTGTAAATGTTCATATTTTTGGTCCATCTTCAGTGTTGTAGAAGGAAATTTTTCAGTTTGAGTTTTGCTTATACCACTTGCTTCTTTACCCCTCTTTTGGCCCCCATTCTTGCATGCTACGCTTCCCTTACCTATGCTTGCTGTTTGGCCATGTTCATAACTGCGAAAGTGCATCTTTTGGGACTGTCTAGCTTCTGTCTTTGCATTGCATGTCCATGTTGTGCATATTTAGTATGGCTATAGGCCATTTCGGATGCCTAATGTTGCATTTCGGGTCATTTCCTTACATTTCATGTCATTTCACTTCATTTCGGGACTGTTTTCCCCCATATTTTGTTGCTGAAATTCCATTAGCATGCTTACATATCATTTTCCATGTCATTTGCATCGCTTTTGCATCGCCTCGGTTTGCGCGCCCGTGTGCACGCATTTCGAGGCACCTCATTTTCTGCCATCGGCATCTTATGTGAGTGTGGCTGAGGCTCTCTCATGTTAGTATAAGTCCATGTTGCATTTTCCATGTCATTCGCATCGCTTTTGCATCGCCTCGGTTTGCGCGCCCGTGTGCACGCATTTCGAGGCACCTCATTGTCTGCCATCGGCATCTTATGTGAGTGTGGCTGAGGCTCTCTCATGTTAGTATAAGTCCATGTTGCATTTTCCATGTCATTCGCATCGCTTTTGCATCGCCTCGGTTTGCGCGCCCGTGTGCACGCATTTCGAGGCACCTCATTTTCTGCCATCGGCATCTTATGTGAGTGTGGCTGAGGCTCTCTCATGTTAGTATAAGTCCATGTTGCATTTTCCATGTCATTCGCATCGCTTTTGCATCGCCTCGGTTTGCGCGCCCGTGTGCACGCATTTCGAGGCACCTCATTGTCTGCCATCGGCATCTTATGTGAGTGTGGCTGAGGCTCTCTCATGTTAGTATAAGTCCATGTTGCATTTTCCATGTCATTCGCATCGCTTTTGCATCGCCTCGGTTTGCGCGCCCGTGTGCACGCATTTCGAGGCACTTCATTTTCTGCCATCGGCATCCGATGTGAGTGTGGCTGAGGCCCACTTCATGTTGGTATAAGCCCACTTGTCATTTCCATGCCATTTCATTGCATTTTATCATTGCCTCGGTATGCGTGCCCGTGTGCACGCATTTCGAGGCATCTCATTTTCATCATTCTGTCATCGCCTCGGTTTGCGTGCCCGTGTGCACGCACTTCGAGGCATCTCATTTTCATTGCATTTATCATTGCCTCGGTTTGCGTGCCCGTGTGCACGTACTTCGAGGCATCTCATTTTCACCGTATCTGTCATCGCCTCGGTTTACGTGCCCGTGTGCACGTACTTCGAGGCATCTTATTTTCATTGTATCTGTCGTCGCCGCGGTTTGCGTGCCCGTGTGCACGCATTTCGAAGCACCTCATTTTTAGCATTGTGTATGCCAAGATTGTATATTAGTTGTATTTCATGCATATCATGCATATTGCATCATGTCCGGAATAGGAGTTAGACCGGGCACGGGAAACGAGGTACATTTCGTACTCCGAGTGACGGAATGTGTCTCAATTCCCCAGTCACCGACACTCCGGATTATCCATGATGGAGTTAGGTTTTAGCTGTAGTTTCATGTGCATCCATCCTATATTGAGTTGTGCATTTCGATTCCTCGGCCATCATGCCTCGGTATGCGCGATTGGTGGCACGAGGATCGAGACATGCATATATTTGTGCAAATACATTGCTATGCCCCTTTCCTGCTCTCTGTTACAGCAAAACCAGGAATCAGCAACTTTTCGGGACTTGGCACGCTTTTCAAGAATAACAGGTGTAAACAGAGGCTAATTGGGGCATTCCGGTGGATTTCCGCGCAAGACGGTCCGGACATGCATCATCCACCAGAAACAAGGCAGTCCCCGGCTTGCACGCCAGTTTATTTGCTTTCTAGTTAATTCATTAATTAATTAGAATTCTGTAATATTTTAGACTGTAATATTCTTTTATTTGGGACTGTAATATTTAGACTGTATATTTATTTGGACCCTCCGAGTGAGGGCATAACTGTAATAAGTGTGCGTGAGTGTGATGTATGTCTTCCAACCCCACGTCTTTCTCCCTTTTATTTATCCGCTTATGATGGTTAGATTAGGGCATATTTAAATTAGCATACAGTATGACAGCATGTTTTGCATTCATTCATCTGTATTGCATGCACCGGGCTCGGCGCATCATACTAACTGCATTGTACTTTCAATTTCAAAATTGAATACATGTTAGTTGTCGCATTTCATATATCATCTTAGAATAGCCGAGCCTACTATAGTTGCATTTTGCATGTGTTGCATTAGGCATTTCTGTATACTTAGGATCATGCATGATTTCTAATTAACTTCCCTTTTTTGGCTTGGAGTACTCGGTAAGTTTTATGCTCTAGCATCCTTGCATGCGTGTGAGTGACTGCCATGAATAACATGCTTACCATGAGGCTAATTGCTAATGTGATATAACTGCCTGAATGCCTGTGGGTGAAGGTTGGGTTATTTGAATTGGAATAATTCATCAAATGTGTGTTTTAAGCCCACTAGATAGTGGCAAAATCATGTTTTCTAAGCCCACCCGAGGGTGGCAAATCCACGTCTTAGCCTACTTGCGGGTAGCACCATCAAACTATTTTCAAATAAAGCAAACATGAAATGTTTTGTTCCAATTCAGACGACCCAGTCTATATTTATATGCTGCGAACATCACATAGTAACCTAGGCTAATAACCGGAATAAGAACATACAATGTTTTCAAAAATTGATATCATGGTTAGTAGAGGCCGGTCTATGACCGGGCGAGCGGGGGTGCTCACGAAGTGACCTTCCCCAATCGTACCCAAGTTCCCGAGCCGAGGCAACTTTGGTGATGACGGACACGTGGCCTTTTGGCACCGAGTCAGGGTTTCCTAAATTTCCCAAAATAAAATATTTAGGTGGCGACTCTGTATCTGGCAAAGCAGTCCATGTTTGGCACTTCTTTCAAAAATCTGTTTTTCTCAAAAACGATTTGCCGGATTTGGACTCTTTGGTTCAGACTTAGAACCGTGACTACGAAAGTCGAGTCCGAGCTGTAGCGAGGGTCCCCCGCGGGCTTGTTACAGAAGGCCTCGGAACATAAAACCCACCGAGATAGCCCAATTCAAGGTGCAAAATTAAAACATGAACCAAGGTACAAAACATAAACACGAAGTTAGTGTGGATCGCCCGAACTCCGCTCCGCGCGCGAGGACGCGAATCGTTGTTCCTGTCATGGTTCTGAATCTAATCTCATAAAGTGCAATGTAAGACTGAAAAATCACCAAAGAGTCCAAATCCGGCAAATCGTTTTGGAAAATCAATTTTAATCAAAAAGCGCCAAACATGGACTGCTTTGCCAGATTTCAGAGTCGCCACCTAAATATTTTATTTTGGGAAAATTTAGGAAACCCTGACTCGTGCCAAAGGCCACGTGTCCGTCATCACCAAAGTTGCCTCGGCTCGGGAACTTGGGTACGAGAGGGGAAGGTCCTGAAATGAGCACCCCTGCTCGCCCAATCAAAGATCGGCCTCTACTAACATGATATGTTGTTTTTGAAAACACATGCGTTCTTATTCAGGTTTATTAGCTAGCTTCCTATGTGATGCGCACATCATACAAGTATAGACTAAATCACTCGAATTGGAACAAAACATCACATGTTCGTTTGTTTGAAAAATGGTGTGAAGTTGCTACTCGCAAGTAGGCTAAGACGTGGATTTGCCACCCTCAAGTGGGCTTAGGAAAACATGATTTTGCCACTTCGAGTGGGCTTAAAACTCACATTCTGATGAATTGTTCCAATTCAAGCAAAGAAGCCTTCATCCACAGGCATTCATGCAGTTAAACACTTAAGCAGTTAGCCTCATGGCAAGCATGCTATCATGGCAGTCACTTACACACATGCAAGGATGCTAAAGCACAAACACTCACACTGTACTCCGAGCCAGAAAAGAAACTAGTTAGTAATCAATGCATGATCCTAGCTATGTCAACAATGCCTAATGAAACACATGCAAAATGCAACTAAATAGGCTCGGCTATTCTAAGATGGCATATGAATGCAACTTGATAGCATGTATTACAATGCAGTTTGTATGATGCGCCGAGCCCGATGCATGCAAGACGAATGAATGCAAACATGCTAGCATAAGGATGCTAATTGAAATATGCCCTAAACTAACCATCGAAAGCTGATAAGTAAAATGGAGAAAGACGTGGGGTTAGAAGACATGCATGACACACACGCACACTTATTACAACATTTGACCACTCGACGGAGGGTCAGAATAATAAGCTAAGCTAGCTAGGCTAAGCTAATTAACTAATCTAATTAAACTAATTAGACTAATTATTACAAAACAAAATTAATTAACTACTCCTAGTTAACTAATAATTACAACATGAATCAATTAATTAAGCGTATTAACTAATTAATTACAACACTTTTAAAATAAAATAACAGTTTACTCTAAGTTAGTAGAAGCACTGAAATGGCCTCATGACGAGAGATGAATGCATGCTCAGTCGGGTTCACTCGGAAATCCACTACCGTGCCTCATGATGCCTCTGTTTGCACACTTCTGGACTTCTGAAAATTATGCCAACTTCTAAGGTACTTCTGACCCACCTTAGGAACATGCTGAGGGGTGGTCGGCCAAGAGGAATGGCCATCAGCCAAAGAAAATGATCATCGGCCATTTTGATAGCCGATCGGCAAACTTTGATGGCCGGTCAGCAGCTCTGATGGCCAATCGGCCACTGCTTCCTGCCATTTCTCCTTTTGCTGCAACAGAGCACAAACAGAGGCATGGCAGTGTATTTGCAAGAAAATGTGTGTGCAATCACACTCTTTATCAAGTCTAAAACTCAAAGGAGTGTAGTGCTCTGCTCTCGAGCCATCAATCACGCATCTCAATGCATGATGGCCAATGAGGCCGAGTTGCACAAATCGATGTCACTGAATGCACACAAACAAGACACTTGGACCATCACCTTATCATGGATAATCAAAGGCAATGGAGACAAAGGGGATTGGCCCATTTTCATCACATCAAGTATGAGATGGACCAATTCACTTTGTGTTCAACATAACGTCTAGTTGAACACAATGCAATGCACACATGCAACATGCTTATCTTGGCACATTTTACTTGATTGATTTTGTTTACACATTTTAACACTACCAATTCATTCATTAATCAACTTGTCCAAACATGAGAGTCCTCTAATGAGAGAGAGGTCTATCAAAGAGAATGGTTTAAGGCATGGGAGAGACCAATGCCTTAGACTAGGAGTAACCCTCAAAAGAGGGTTGAAGCCATTTAAGCATAGGCCTCAATCCCAAGCATTAAACATAACCTCAAGATTAATCAATCCTCAAAACAAATCAAAAGTGAAGAAATGACGGAGATGGCAGATTTTTCAATGCCAAAGTGGCATGATAAACAAGACTCTAACATGCAAACACTTCAAGTACAACATGCTAGCAGGCTTAGACATTGAAACTAGTGAAAAACACAACACTAGAACCATGCAATACAATGCTCAATGGACTAAACTAGATCTGGACAGAGCTTAATCACATCAAAATAATGCCCTAAACATGCTGGAATTAAAGCTCAAAAGGCTAGACAAACATGCGCACAAATTGGCTCACAAGCAAGATATAAGGCATAACTCCCAAAAGCACTTAAAGAGTGATTTAAGTGGAGTCATGGAAAAGATATAAGCTCTGAGATTTCATACCAAATGATGCCATATCATGCACACATCACAAATATAACATGCTAGTGGTCTGAAAACCCAAGACTAGTGAAGGCATTTGCACTATAGCTATACAAAGCATGGCTCACATGACCAAGAAGCCTCAAAATAGTCCTAAACCATGTCAAAACATTATCAAAAATGTGCTGGAATGGAGCCAATACATGCTAAAATAATAGGCTACAACATCAAGCATGTAAGGCTAGCAAAGAGGATTTACACTACAAGTGCAGTAAGCATGCAAGTGGTGACTAAGACATCCAAAAATAGAGTTATGGAAGGTCTGAAAATTCAAAAAAATGAGCCCAAAAAAAGCCACAAAGACATAAAAACACATGCTCATTTGGTTGGCCATCAACACATGCATGCAAGACAAGAGGAGAGGGGACCACCCCCTCCTATTTGGGACCTCAAAACAACATTCTTACCACTGAAAATCCACTGGATTTTAGTGGTTAAAAGGCCAAACAAAGATGGTTTCAAAAGCTTAGGAAGTTGGCTCTGAAGTCTTTACAGGCCAAAGAGCAAAGGGAAAGACAACCCCCTAACACAAAATAGGCCTAAACCATCACTTTTAGGACTGAAAAACAGAGATTTTCTCAGTTCAAAACCAAGCCAAAAACAGTTTACAGAGGTGGTAAAACAAGCATGCAAAGCAAAGGTTTAAAGGAACAAGTGCTTACCCTTGAAGCACCTTGAAGCTTAGCAGCAAAACCAGCCAAAATCTGAGCCAAAAGCAGCCTTTGAGAGCTCAAAATAGGCTCCAAGGGACCTCAGCCCAAAGATATACAACTTTGATGAAGGATGCCTAAGCAAAGGAGGGATGTATCTCCAAGTGTATCTCTTGTTATGCACACAAAGGCAAGAGAAGGAGAGAGAGGCAAAGATTTAGCTCTGAAATTTCTAGAGAGAGTGGATTTTTTAGAGAGAGAGGCTCTCAAAAATTGCTTCAATGTTCTAACCTATCCTCCTATGTTCTAACCCTTTGAATATGAGATATAAGGCTTCATATATAGAAAAATATCAAGCTTGGGTCGAAATATCTGATTTGGGACAGGTGGCACAAGCTGAAAACAGTTAGAGGAGAAATATCTGCCAATTCTGGGTTTTCTGGACACTTCTGGCCGATCGGCCATCTTTGGTGCCGACCGGCCATCATTTGTGGCTGATTAGGTTCACTTTTGGCCAACCTATAGCCGATGAGCTCCAATTGTGGCCAATGCACTCCCATAGAGGCCGACGGCAAAAATCAGTCCTGGTCCCTGACTTGAAGCAAGCCTAATTCCTTCATCTGGACTCCTTTTCAGGTCATTCTTGAGCCTAAACTGTAGCCCCGTAAGTCTTCTTTCCAATTATGAAGCCTCTTATCAAAATTCCATGTGTGCTAAGAGATATCCCTCTTTTAGTGAAGGTTGCTCAGTTTCTGTCCAACCGGAATGATGCCCAACTCCAACCAATCATATCTCCCCCATCCGAACTCGGCTTTAGGAAATTCTTGAGTGTAAAATGAAGCCCCAGAAGTCTTATTTCCAACAGTGGTGGCCTCATAGCTTAAATCCAAGTAGGCAAAAAGATAGACCCGATTTACCGAGGGTCGCCCGTCTCTCTCTCTTAACTATTCATACCCAACTTCTTCCTCAACTAGGTTTCTTCTCTCCTTTCCTTTTTTACTCAACTCCAAACCCCTAAGCAAGGTGTTTTGAAAGATTTTTCAAAGAGTTCATCTCTCTTTCATTCATTTCCACTTTGTCCTTGCTCAGTTTATCGAAAAGCGCAACATTTAACAAAATGCGAGCGTCGGAACATCGTAGGAACTTTATTTGAAAAATATTTTGAAAGATAGGGTTTTAAGGTCTAAAAATCATCCAAAATAGTTTTGGTCCAAATGGGGTGTGTGGTTAGGATTTGACTCTCCTCTTGCCGAAGAAATCGAACCTTTGCCCTGCACATCTTTCATTACCAAGTAAACCATCAGTAGCGCCCAAGTCTTAAGGGCAGTCAAAAATGGGGTGTCTATAGTTGCCCCTCTTTGATAGAGCTCGAAGTGATGAAATGACGTGAGAGAATGTCAAAGCCCAGAGATGACACATTTTTGACAAGGCCGAAGACTTGGACAAACAAACATAATACAGATGTAGTTGGTTGAACCCGCAGGCTGCCTACGTATCCCTTTGCAAGGAATCAAACCCAAGTAGTTCAGGGGCGGAATACAAATGATACACAATATAACAAAACAAAACAATGTAAATGATATATAATGTAACAGAAACAATGCAAATGATATGCAATGTAATTGAATCATTAAACCATAAGCAGTACAAAACCACACAAATAGCATAAAGGAATGAAGATGCAAAACCAAACGACGTTTAACATAGAAAAGGTGCCGGAGCATTCTAACCACAACTCTCTTAGTGGAATAGGTGCATGCACATGCAGAACTATGTGTTTTGTAGAAAGAATACAAGTAATTGGATGGGATGATATAAAAGAGGAATGATCTGCTGAGGAAAGATCGTGATCCTAAATACTAAATACAACAACAAACTACGATGTAATGGATGCAATGGATAAGGCACGCGGCCAAACCACATTTCTACCTAGAAAATGCACAGACACAAAACAGACCACGTCTAACACAGAAATGGTGCCAACACCCTCAGACCACAATTCTCTTAGTAGAATAGGCACGTACACATAATCACAGAACCATGCTTCAACGAAAGAAATGTATGAGCACATGCCAAACTAAGCTTAACATAGAAAGGATGCAGGCGATACAATTGTATAATGTAATGGATGTAATAGATAGTGCAGTGGATGCAAAAAGGGGACATACTCCAACCACGCTGAAATCGTGAGAGGAGGAAAAAAAGATTCCAAACATGCCGAAAATGTGTGAGGAAGGGGACACTTAAACCACACTGAAATCGTGAGAAGAGGTCCGAAAACAAACCGCCCAGGTGCACGCACGACGCAACCTGAGATAAATTCCAAACACGCTGAAATCGTATGAGGAAAGGGACACTCTAACCACACAGAAATCGTGAGAAGAGGTCCGAAAACAAACCGCCCAAGTGCGCGCACGACGCAACCTGAGATAAATTCCAAACACGCTGAAATTGTGTGGGGAAAGGAACACTCTAACCACACTAAAATTGTGAGAAGAGGCCAGAAAACAACCGCCCAGGTGCGCGCAGACGCAACTTGAGATAAATTCCAAACACACTGAAATCGTGTGAGGAAAGGGGACGCTCAAGCCAAGCTGAAATCGTGAGAAGAGGTCCAAAAAAGCGCTCGGGCTTATGCTTCACGCGTCCCGAGATAAAACATGCCCAGGCTTGTGCATCACGCGTCCTAAGATAAATTCCAAACACATTGAAATCGTGTAAGGAAAGGAACACTCTAACCACGCGAAAATCGTGAGAAGAGGTCCGAAACCGCCCGGGCTTGCGCTTCACGCGTCTTAAGATAAAAGACGCCCAGGCTCGCGCATCACGCGTCCTGAGAAAGCCCCGGGGGACAACAATCCTAAACGCTGCTCAGCGTAAAAGGATAAATGATAGAAGATAACACAAGATGCAAATAAATGCAATAAGTGAAATGAAACGATACATGTTACAGGCAATGTAAAGCATGATGTTTTGGGGAATGCAATAAACAAACAAAGCGGCGCTTTAGAAAGCAACTCATCAGGTGAGTGGCAGTGAACCGCTCTACTCTAACGGGGATCTCCCCTTGTGTTCTTCGAACACTTACCTTCAACTTACAGTACAAAGGTTCTGCAACGCTGACAAGGGGTAACTTCTGCGTGTAGAAACCACAAATGCCGTTTTCCTTCCTGATCATATTCACAACTTTCCCTATTCTCCAACAGGGTGGCAGACTAGGTTGGTTCGGTATCCAGAATTGAGGTGCATACACATGCTATCTTAATCTATGGGGCTGCCATATAGATTTCAAGCCGAGGATACACCCCTAGGTATTTAAACCAGACTTTAGTCTAGAAAATTCGAAACCTTTGTGTTCTAGGCATCAGCCATTCGAACTCTAGTTTCCACCGTCGCAGTTAGTCTCCTAGGAACTCATTGCAAACACAGCTAAGATAACTCTGATGGGGAATGGTACTTGGGGAGAGCATTTCTGATTGCCATTCTGGCTTTGAAGCAGGCTTGATCTTGCGCTTGAGGTAGAGGCACACTCATACTTCGGAGCATTGACAAGACCTGAGAAGGTACACCCGGAATGCAATCTCGGAACTTTCTAAAGTTGAAACACACTCAGATGCTTCAAATTTTCCCTATTTTCTTTTGCTTTGCAGTCTGGAACCTATATAGCTTCAGATAGGTCCTTGTTTAATTGTTCTCACAAAACCTGGGTTGAACCCTACAGTTTTTTGAAAGAACAAATCCTATTTTGTAGAAATGTGGAGGATGGCACAACACTTTGAGCACAAAACAATTTTTTTTTTTGAAATTGAAATAAGAAAAGGGTTCTCAACTGGGTATTGAGCCTACGACTGACCACAGTACACCACAACTCAACAAAGGAAAAAACAAAGGTAAAACAACCTAAACACATCTATTGACACTCGAAATGACTCAAAACAAGAATCGAGACAAACAAAACAACACACACAACACTCAAATGTGCACCACCAGTGGGAGACCTCTTAGTTCACGAGGAGCCTATTTTTTCGGGTATTGTTTCCCATCCTTTCTTATTTGTGATTCTCACATCACTTTGGCATTTAATCTCTATTTTTCTGAAAAAGACATTTTTCTCACTTTTTCTCTCAACGCACATCTCTCTATTCTTCAATCTCTCTTCTTTTTTATCCCTCCCCTGGGTGGTTGATGGATAAACAGGAAGTTGCGGGCTCTTGACCCTAGCATTCCGCTAGATTCTTCTTCTTCTACTCACAACAGTGAACGTTCCCACAGAGGGGTTGCGCTAAGACTGGGTGTGCAGCAGATTTGCAACTAACATAGGTTGACAACGCCCTTGGCCAGTTCAGATGTGACCAGACCTTCTCGAATAAGGGAGTGGAATATCCTGCTCCCTTTCCAGTTCGTGCTTCGCATTTGACTTGATACCTCGTTGCTTGGAGGATGAGAGAGCTTTTGTCCTTTGCTGTTTGCTTCAGTTGTGCCCTTTTCTGGCAGGTAGAATGCCCTTTCTGGCAAGTAGAGTACCCTTTCTGGCAAGTATGTTGACAATGGAGAAAAGACAGAACACCTAACTCAACTGTGCCTCTAGTTCATCATTTTGACCATTTTTTGTTTTGGTTTTCTACTAAAACAATTTTGACCAACATGAGAGTTAGATTAACATGCTTGTTTGATTTTTTGATTTGAAATCATGCAAGTCAGGTTATGAGCACTGAACATTTTCCCTTTTTTGGGTACAAGAAATGGTCCAGTTTTGGAAAAATAGAATAATTTTTGAGAAAATTAGTCAACCTCATTAAAAATTCTCAAAAACTGTTTTTGCATTTGGCCACTGCTCAGCCAACCCGGAATCTACTCTTGAGATGCACAATCTCAAATCCAAAACAATGAAAAATTGCCCCTTGTCTAAATGGCACTGCATGGCAACACAAAGTTGTCCCTTGTCTGAATGGCACCACAGTGCACTGTAATCAGTCCTCAAAGTGACGATCACAACCGAACTCTCAAATACAGAGAAGACAAAGATGATCAGAATCATTACATGGACACAGTTGATTTGGAAATGTTTATGGCTGGACTTCAGAATGAAGTTGCCTACGTATCCCACAGATGGGAATCAAGCCTGACGTAGTTCCGGGTTAAGGTACACTCGGGTATTTAACCTCTCCTTTTTACGCTCTAACTTTTTCCAAGGCCGCCCTTTTTGGGTTTTCAACCTTGCGAGCTATGTTCTTCTTTTCTTTTCAATTCTTTTCTTCTTTTCTTTTTTCATTTTTTGCATTTTTTCTTTTTTGTTCTTTTTCTTGCTCTAACTTTTGCCTAGGTCACCCTTCCGTGTTTTCGACCCAACGAGCCTCTCAAGGGTAAAAAATGTAACATGTCCATGTTGAATGGTTTGAGATCTTGAAGCCATCTGAATCCAAGAGAATGGCCGTTGTTTGATGATGAGGTAGGAGTCCATCCAGTCGAGTCTGAATTGCCCCCAGTGTTGTGGATAGGAACTCAATTGTCCTTCAGCAATACTTTCTTCTTTTCTCCCTTCTAGGATTTGGCATTCTTGCCGATCTTCGGTAGCTTGAAAAATGTCCCAATTTTTAACTCTTCAAGCTCATCCGACATTTTTTGCCCCTAGTTCAAGGGTTACTTCTTATCCAGCTTTGCAAGCTTCCTTTGATCACGTCTAATCTTCTTGCCCCTAGTCCAAGGGTTGCTTCTGTTCTGGCCATACAAGCCTCACATTGTGGTTGACCATTGAACATTCTGAATTAAGGTTCAAGGTTTGAAAGCAAGAGGGGTTGAGTCTCGAGGCTGAGAACGATCCCATACTGCGCAATCTCAAGAGCGATTCCACACAGGTCTTTGCAAGACTACGCAAAACATTTTTTTGAAATCTTTTAAGAAAGCAACTAGTCGCTCGTGTCGAAGACAATGTAGAACCAATCTGGATCAAGCCAAGACTGTTCTCAGTACTCACATTAACAAACATGATCTCATTTAATAAGGGCTTAGCATGCCTATCTTCCTCTCAATTGATCAAATTTTGTAAATCCAGAGGAATCCCTTCCTCTTCGTTTTCATCACAATGTTCAAAAAGTTTTGAAAAACTTAGGTCAATGCAATGACTTCAAGGCACAGAAGAGTAGGTGAAAATATACTACCGTTTCATTCAGATCTTCTGGCACAACTGGCTTAAGATAGAAAAAAAACTCAGGAGTGTGAAAATCACTACTGTTTCATTCAAATCTTCTGGTGCAACTGGCCCCATGGCAGAAATAGACTCAAAAGAGTGTAAAAGACAAACACAAAACAAGATAGTGATGTCCGAGGTAACACTCCCGAAATCACCTGACTCTGACACAACAAGACTGACTCGATTGACTCAGAACAAAAGACTGACTCAATACAACACAACAAGACTGACCCAACACCCAAGTTAGAAAGTAAAATAAACAACATTTGCACATTGCTCAAAACAGTGCACGCCATCCCCATATCTGGAGCAAACTGAGCGCCATCAGCAGGCGGTTCATCCCCCGATCACATAATCACATTATCCCCCAAGTTCACTGACCCGGTGCCAATAGACTTTGTAGGACCCGGGGCGATGATGACCTTGTTATCAATCAGATCTTGTATTTCGTGGCGAAAACAAAACACGTATCAGTGTCACGGCCGACTTGTTGATGGAAAGCACAATAATTGGCCGGGTTGTGGGAGAGAGGAAGTTTATTTGGTAATGGCCGGGGCTCCAAGGGCTTCAGATGCCCTTGTCCTATAAGGGTTTGGAAAGCTATGGACAAAGTCATGTAAAGGGGATAGAAGACCCTCTGGCCTCGAGGTGGGTACTTCGAGGTTTGTGGAGTTTTGCTGGATGCACCAGCAAAGGGATTGGTAGGCGCTGACTGGGTTTGCTGATCTCTTTCGAGCACAGGGTTAGAGCTGAAAGGAACGTTTCCGGTACAACGGCCCTTCTCCCGACTTGTCCCTTGATTCAAACTGCTCTCGATCTGAGTGGCAAAAGTGCCATCCACAGTCTTTGCAACAACTACCAGCACTTGCTGTTTGTTCAGCCCTTCGGGTTTCAAAGCCTCAACAGCCCACAAAAGGTGTTCATGGGGATCAATGTCTACCCCTACCTTGTTTTTTTTACTTGCCTCCACTTTGCCAAGGGATTGGCCTTCTTCAAATGCAGCCTGTCCCAAGATTGGGGAACCTTTTGACATGAAATTCCCGGTATGTGGTGTGGTCGATGACGGAGCCAATATCCCAAAGGCAAAATCTGCCACGGTTCTTTGAAGATCTTCGATCATTCTCATCAGCTCAGAAGTAGTGGGCTCACAGGTTTGAGATGATTGGGGTCCAGGTGCATCCATCATGCACAAGTCCGTTCTTTCTGGAATGAACACCTCAGGCTTAGGTAGACGGGCTGGGGTAATGTATATGCTGGGGTTGTAGCCAGATGGCAGTATATGGATTTGATTGAGATGCAGAGATGACGTGTCAGTGCTGGCCCGAGGTCCTTTAGGTGGAGGTATGGTCTCTTCGTCAATAAGATCCTGAATCTTATAACGGAGGCGGATGCAACGGTTCGTATCATGATCGTGTTGTTGATGATATGAACAATATTTAGCTGGGTCATATCTTGGTGGCAGAGGATTTGGAAGGGATTAAGGTTCTAGGAGCTCTAGGTGCCCTTCCTCTTGCAGCATTCTCAAAGCTTGAGAGAGACTCATGTAAAAAGGATGGAAATTTTGGGCTTGGGGCCGAGTTGAAGTAGTTGGTTTTTGGCCATTGAGGGAAGTGGTGATAGTGTCTACTTCTGAGCATTTCGCAGCTATGCTACCATCAGTAGCAGCATTGGAACTGTGAATAACATTCTTCTTCAAAGGGTCATTATCTTCCATAAAAATCCCTTGTCGGATGGCATCCTTGATTTGAACCCCCATTCCATGAAGGTCTGGAAAAGTAAACAGTGGTAGAACGATCATCTTCTGCAACAACTTGCCATGTAGATTCCGAACAATCATTCTGATCTGATCTTTGTCGGAAGGCCTTGTAGTCACCATCAAGGCCTTTGCCCTTCATCTCATCACGAACTCTAAAAAACCCTCATTTGGCTCTTGGTGGGTGACTTCGATATCACGAGTTGTGACCTCGATCTATGTGTTATAGGAGTATTGAGCAATAAAGGCCTCAGCCAGCTTTTCCCAGTTCTGTTTCACAGAGTCCTTCAATTTAGCATACCAAATTGCGACTATCCCAGAGATGGTTCGGCCGAATACTGATAACTTCTGGGCTGGGGTCAAACCCATTAGCCTTAGAATATCAGAAAATAGGTGGAGATGCACCCTTGGGTCTCCAGAGCCGTCAAAGTGGTCGATATGCGGCATTTTAAACCGCTCCAGTAAGGTAACTGCAGATTCAGTATACCCGTCCTCTAAATCTGGGATAGAGTTCACTCATTATGCTTGTTTGAATAATTTCTCTAGTTTATTGACCTTAAGTGCAGTTGAGTCAACCTCAAATCCAAACGGAGCTTCGGCTTGATAGACAGGAGCTTTTGAGACTTGCTCTGGGATTGGCTCTACTGGATTACCCTGAGTCTGTTGGAAATTAGCAGTATAGGCAGTGGCTCCGGGTGTCGGGTTACCCGTGGGAGGTGCATGAGATGTAGAAGCCGCAGCCTACTGTGGCTGTTGTTGTTGTAGCTAGGTTATCACTTCGGCCTGACTAGCCATGACTTCAGCCTGACAGACTGCGTCCTACGACAGTGCCTCGATTGTTTGTTGCAGGTATCGCATCTGTTCTTCCATACTGGCTGGGGGATACTAAGTCATGGGAATGGGTGATTGATCTTGTGCTGAGCTGAATGCAGACAACTGTTCCCAGACCAGACTAGACCCGGGTGAACTGAGGTGTGACTGTTGTAGAAACTATAGTGGTGAATTCTGCTAAGCAGGGGTGAGGCAAACACAGGTTGCTTCTGAACCAATTCTGACCTGACAAAGTCTATCAATACAAGTCCAGTGTACCCGGGGGATATTGGAGCCTTTTGAAGCTATGGTTCCGAAACTACCTTGCAAAAGAAGAAAACACACAGAATCTCAGCCTGATTTCACCAAAATAGATATGAGCATAGCTGAATGACTGCTCTCATTACTGAATTCTGTCCAAAATTCTGCCTGTAAACTGATACCCTCAGGCCGATACTCAAACTTGCAAACTGATACATGTATTCCTATAGAGGCACACTCTAAAAGCACATAGCAAGTGGGAGCCAAAACACCCCTATGGAGGGGTAGGGTTTCCCTGTCCTATCTTGTCAGGAGCTAAGGTTTCATTATGCACACAGCAGTTTCAAACAACCTACAATCGGGTATAACTTGTCCTAGTTTGGAATGGTCACTATGGATTCTGATATGCACTAGGTCTAATGGTCAAAAAGGGTGCCTCGGTAAAAGCTGAGGTTTGTGTTCCCATCGTGGCAAAGCCCGCAACCGATCAGTCTTATGGCACGTTTTTCCAAGAAAGCCTCCGGTAAACTGTTCAGGAATAGCAAATAGCAAACACGGTGTCCGAGGTGCACCAATGCAAATGCAATGCAATACAAAAAAACACATAAGTGTAGACAAAACAAGATATCATGAGTTCGAGTCAAGTTCTCTAAATCCCCAGCAGAGTCGCCAGAAACTGTAGGCCGCCTGAACTCCGCTCCGCGCGCGAAGGCGAGAATCGTTGTTCTTAGCTACTACAGTTCGAACTCCTGTCACAGTTCTGAATCAAATCTCACGAAGTGCAATGTAAGACTGATAAATCACCAAAGAGTCCAAATCCGGCAAATCGTTTTGGAAAATTGATTTTAATCAAAAAGCGCCAAACATGGACTGCTTTTCCAGATTTCAGAGTTGCCACCTAAATATTTTGATTTGGGAAAATTTAGGAAACCTTGACTCGTGCCATAGCCCACGTGTCTGTCATCACCAAAGTTGCCTCGGCTTGGGAACTTGGGTACGAGAGGGGAAGGTCCTGAAATGAGCACCCCCGCTCACCTAATCAAAGATCGGCCTCTACTAACATGATATGTTATTTTTGAAAACACATGCGTTCTTATTCAGGTTTATTAGCTAGCTTACTATGTGATACGCACAGTATACAAGTATAGACTAAATCGCTCGAATTAGAACAAAACATCACAAGTTCGTTTGTTTGAAAAATGGTTTGAAGTTGCTACTCGCAAGTAGGCTAAGACGTGGATTTGCCACCCTCAAGTGGGCTTAGGAAAACATGATTTTGCCGCTTCGAGTGGGCTTAAAACTCACGTTTTGATGAATTGTTCCAATTCAAGCAATAAAGCCTTCATCCACAGACATTCATGCAGTTAAACACTTAAGCAGTTAGCCTCATGGCAAGCATGCTATCATGGCAGTCACTTACACACATTCAAGGATGTTAAAGCATAAACACTCACAATGTACTCCGAGCCAAAAAAGAAGCTAGTTAGTAATCAATGCATGATCCTAGCTATGTCAACAATGCCTAATGCAACACATGCAAAATGCAACTAAATAGGCTCGGCTATTCTAAGATGGCATATGAATGCAACTTGATAGCATGTATTTAAATTGGTATTGAGATACAATGCAGTTTGTATGATGCGCCGAGCTCGGGCATGCAAGACGAATGAATGCAAACATGCTAGCATAAGGATGCTAATAGAAATATGCCCTAAACTAACCATCGAAAACTGATAAGTAAAAGGGAGAAAGACATGGGGTTGGAAGACATGCATCACACACACGCACACTTATTACAATATTTGCCCTCTCAACGAAGGGTCGAAATAATAAGCTAAGCTAGCTAAGCTAAGCTAATTAACTAATCTAATTAAACTAATTAGACTAATTATTACAAAACAAAATTAATTAACTATTCCTAGTTAACTAATTATTACAACATGAATCAATTAATTAAATGCATTAACTAATTAATTACAACACTTTTACAAATAAAATAACCGTTTACTCTAAGTTAGCAGAAGCACTGTAATGGCCTCGTGACGAGGGATGCATGCATGCTCGGTCGACTTCACTTAGAAATCCACTACCGTGCCTAATGATGCCTCTGTTTGCACACTTCTGGACTTCTGAAAATTGTGCCAACTTCCAAGGTACTTCTGACCCACCTTAGGAACATGCTGAGGGGTGGTCGGCCAAGAGGACTGGACATCGGCCAAAGAAAATGATCATCGGCCATTTCGATAGCAGATCGGCAGACTTTGATGGCCGGTCGGCAGCTCTGATGGCCGATCGGCCACTGCTTCCTGTAATTTCTCCTTTTGCTGCAACAGAGCACAAACAGAGGCATGGCAGTGTATTTGCAAGAAAATGTGTGTGCAATCACACTCTTTATCAAGTCTAAAACTCAAAGGAGTGTAGTGCTCGGCTCTCGAGCCATCAATCACGCATCTCAATGCATGATGGCCAATGAGGCCGAGTTGCACAAATCGATGTCATTGAATGCACACAAACAAGACACTTGGACCATCACCTTATCATGGATAATCAAAGGCAATGGAGACAAAGGGGATTGGCCCATTTTCATCACATCAAGTATGAGATGGACCAATTCACTTTGTGTTCAACATAACGTCTAGTTGAACACAATGCAATGCACACATGCAACATGCTTATCTTGGCACATTTTACTTGATTGATTTTGTTTACACATTTTAACACTATCAATTCATTCATTAATCAACTTGTCCAAACATGAGAGTCCTCTAATGAGAGAGAGGTCTATCAAAGAGAATGGTTTAAGGCATGGGAGACACCAATGCCTTAGACTAGGAGTAACCCTTAAAAGAGGGTTGAAGCCATTTAAGCATAGGCCTCAATCCCAAGCATTAAACATAACCTCAAGATTAACCAATCCTCAAAACAAATCAAAAGTGAAGAAATGACGGAGATGGAAGATTTTTCAATGCCAAAGTGGCATGATAAACAAGACTCTAACATGCAAACATTTCAAGTACAACATGCTAGTAGGCTTAGACATTGAAACTAGTGAAGAACACAACACTAGAACCATGCAATACAATGCTCAATGGACTAAACTAGATCTGGACAGAGCTTAATCACATCAAAATAATGGCCTAAACATGCTGGAATTAAAGCTCAAAAGGCTAGACAAACATGCGCACAAATTGGCTCACAAGCAAGATATAAGGCATAACTCCCAAAAGCACTTAAAGAGTGATTTAAGTGGAGTCATGGCAAAGATATAAGCTCTGAGATTTCATACCAAATGATGCCATATCATGCACACATCACAAATATAACATGCTAGTGGTCTGAAAACCCAAGACTAGTGAAGGCATTTGCACTATAGCTATACAAAGCATGGCTCACATGACCAAGAAGCCTCAAAATAGTCCTAAACCATGTCAAAACATTATCAAAAATGTGCTGGAATGGAGCCAATACATGCTAAAACAAAAGGCTACAACATCAAGCATGCAAGACTACCAAAGGGGATTTACACTACAACTGCAATAAGCATGCAAGAGGTGACTAAGACAGCCAAAAACAGAGTTATGGTAGGTCGAAAAGTCAAAAAAATGAGCCCAAAAAAAGCCACAAAGAAGTAAAAACACATGCTCATTTGGTTGGCCGTCAATACATGCATGCAAGACAAGTGGAGAGGGGACCACCCCCTCCTATTTGGGACCTCAAAACAACATTTTTACCACTGAAAATCCACTAGATTTCAGTGGTTAAAAGGCCAAAGAAAGATGGTTTCAAAAGCTTAGGAAGTTGGCTCTAAAGGCTTTACACGCCAAAGAGCAAAGGGAGAGACAACCCGCTAACACAAAATAGGCCTAAACCATCACTTTTAGGACTGAAAAACAGAGATTTTATCAGTTCAAAACCAAGCCAAAAACAGTTTACAAAGGTGGTAAAACAAGCATGCAAAGCAAAGGTTTAAAGGAACAAGTGCTTACCCTTGAAGCACCTTGAAACACAGCAGCAAAACCAACCAAAATCTGAGCCAAAATCAGCCTTTAAGAGCTCAAAATAGGCTCCAAGGGACCTCAGCCCAAAGATATACAACTTTGATGAAGGATGCCTAGGCAAAGGAGGGGTGTATCTCCAAGTGTATCTCTTGTTATGCACACAAAGGCAAGAGAATGAGAGAGAGGAAGAGATTTAGCTATAAAATTTCTAAAGAGAGAGGACTTTTTAGAGAGAGAGGCTCCCAAAAATTACTTCAATGTTCTAACCTATCCCCCTATGTTCTAACCCTTTGAATATGAGATATAAGGCTTCATATATAGCAAAATATCAAGCTTGGGTCAAAATATCTTATTTGGGACAGGTGGCACAAGATGGAAACAGCTAGAGGAGAAATATCTGCCAATTCTGGGCTTTCTGGACACTTCTAGCCGACCGGCCATCTTTGGTGCCTACCGACCATCATTTTTGGCCAATTAGGTTCACTTTTGGCCGACCTATAGCCGATGAGGTCCAATTGTGGCTGATGCACTCCCATAGAGGCCGACGGCAAAAATCAGTCTTGGTCTCTAACTTGAAGCAAGCCTAATTCCTTCATCTGGACTCTGTTTCAGGTCATTCTTGAGCCTAAACTGTAGCCTCATAAGTCTTATTTCAAATTATGGAAGCCTCTCATCACAATTTCATGTGTGCTAAGAGATATCCCTCTTTTAGTGAAGGCTGCTCAGTTTCTGTCCAACCGGAATGATGCCCAACTTCAACCAATCATATCTCCCCCATCCGGACTCGGCTTTAGGAGATTCTTGAGTGCAAAATGAAGCCCTAGAAGTCTTATTTCCAACGGTGGTGGCCTTATAGATTAAATCCAATTATGAAAAAAGATAGGCTCAATTTACCGAGGGTCGCCTGTCTCTCTCTCTTAACGATTCGTACCCAACTTCTTCCTCAACTAGGTTTCTTCTCTCCTTTCCTTTTTTATTCAACTCCAAACCCCTAAGCAAGGTGTTTTGAAACTTTTTTCAAAGAGTTCATCTCTCTTTCATTCATTTCCACTTTGTCCTTGCTCGGTTTACCGAAAAGCGCAGCATTTAACAAAATGCGAGCGTCGGAACATCGTAGAAACTTTATTTGAAAAATATTTTGAAAGAGAGGGTTTTAAGGTCTAAAAACCATCCAAAATAGTTTTGGTCCAAAATGGGATGTGAGGTTAGGATTTGACTCTCCTCTTGCCGAAGAAATCGAACTTTTGCCTTGCACATCTTTCATTACCAAGTAAACCATCAGTAGCACCCAAGTCTTAAGGGCGGTCAAAAATGGGGTGTCTACAGTTAGGTACAAAGCGCAAACATGAATTTTAACAAAGCTTTGAATTGTGAATTTAACAAACCAATCAAAGATATAAAATCAAAATTATCAAAACGATGCTTGAATTAACAAGTTTATGTGAACAAAACAACACAAAAGGAACAAATCTCTCTCATTTTCTATTTTTCTCTTCCAGTTTTGCTTTGTTTTTCTCCTTCTTTTTACTGTTTTTCTTATTTTCCTCTTGTCTTTTTGCTTTTGTTTTTCTGTCTTTTTGTTTCTCCTCCCTTGCTTTCTTTTTTTCTCTTCACCCTCCAAATTCAGAACAAAACCCAATATTGAAACAAACAAACAAAACAACAAGAACAAAAACAACAAAATAAAACAAAAAACAAACTAGGTTACATTTGGGCTAGCCGGGCCCTAATGAAGCACGACTGGGCCCCAATGGAGCCAGCCTGATCGCGATAGCGGCACAGCACAGTTCAGTCAAACCACACACCCCGGTTGATTTAAACACAAATCAACCCTCATTTCACACACACAAAAGGCCGAAACTCTCTCTAACCTCCCTCTCTCTCTAGATTTCCCCTTCCCTTGAGTTACCCAACAATCCTTGCAAATTTTTTTCTTAAAACCCTTTCAAATCGAACAAAATTTGATTTGCTGGAGTTTGAGTTTTTCTCTTGGTTTCTCTCACATTTACCCACACTTTTCTTCCTTCTCCTTTGATTGTTTTCTTCTCTCTTTGTTTTCTCTCTCCTAGGGTTTTGGTTTTTTGAATTTTCACTCAATCCCACTTACCCCCTTATTTTGTTACACATTTTCTTATTTTCCCCCATACGTCCCCATGGCTAGCGATGAAGTTCCCAATCCTAACCCAGCTGTGGGTATTGGTGTTGTCTTAGGTGCGGATATAAAGGCCAAGGAGGCTCTCGCGTTGTCTCCCCTTGCCGATAGGCCATTCGACTCGACCACCTACCGACCGCGTACACGTGCTCTTACACCAGGTGGTATCTTGAGATTCGAGGGCCTCATCCCACGAATAGATGAAGATATCTTGCTGCGAGAGCCAGCGGAGAACTTGTCTGCCGATGCCGCTGCGGTAAGTAATCTTTCCTTTGTTTTGCACATATGTTGAATCTCATAAGCAAACTACTCGTCCATGTTGTACATGTATTGATAACATTCCCCATTTGCAGGTGATAGCCAGGAGGATTGGCGGTTACGAGTCCACATCTGGCCCTCGGCACTTGTATGAAAGGCTTCCTATGCAGGTTCGCACACGGGTTGATGCTACAGGCTTCAGGGCTTTCTGTTTGAGGCTCATATAGATGAGGGCTGAGCCACTGCTATATAATTTAAATGAGTTTAGTTGCATGATTATATGCTTGATTGTGTGATTACGTGTTTAATTCTATAATTATCTGTTCATATATGGAATATCTGTTTAAATTGATAACTTAGAGTCTGAAATTGGGAGCCTAAATGACTTCAGAAACCGAAATTGACTAGCCTATGAGGCTAATTAGAATATTTATGGCAACTTTAATTGATGGTTGATTTGGATGAAAATCATTAGAATAAACTGATTGAATTAGTTAGAGTTAAGCCCAATTAATTAATCCTAACCACATTTGATTAGGCTAACTTAATCACATCCTATATAAGACCCAAATTAAGCTTATGAGCTCATTTTATATACACATTTAGTTGAGAATTGAGAGAGAGGAGAGGCGAGTTCAACATTTAGAGAGAGAAAGAGGAGAGTTGTAGAGAATTAGTGGAAGATTCAAGGATTGGAGCCATAATACACTTGAATTCAACACTAGGTATGGCATTCATCACTATTTCATGTAGTTATGGCATATAGTAGTTGAATTCCTCTTATTTTTGAACTCATTGGCATGTTATTGAAGAAAAGAAGCTATGAATATCATAAAAATGGAAGAATGGAGTTGAATTGCTTACATGCATGCATATTTTGAGTTAAGCTCCATGAAACTCATACATGCATGGCACAATTATACCTTATTTTGGAGAATCCTTCATGTTTTCATGCTTCTCATGTCACTTGATCATATTTTGAACATGTTTTGGAGAAATATACACTCAAATTGAGTTAAACTTATTTTATAAATTGAGGTTGGAGTCATTGGTTGGGAAATTACCATGATTTTGAATAAATGGGTTCAAATTGGAAATGTTTTCATGTTATATAGTGACTCTTCATGTTTTTATACCAAAAGCACAAGATTTGAAGCTTTGAGTACCATGTTTGAACTTCAAACACAGTTCTGGAAATTCCAAAATTTGTGTTGTCCACTCGAGCGAGGGAGTCCATGCTCGAGCGTGGAATTCAGGCTCCTAGAAGTTTCTAAAATTTTACAATCCCCTCAAGCGACCAAAGTGGCACTCGAGCGAGGACCCTTTTTCCTAGTCTTCTGCTTGACTGACCATCAAGCGGAAATTTCATATATCCAGTACTTTTACAGACCGCTCAAGCGACAGAAGTTACGCTCGAGCGGCCACCTTTGTTTTTGAACCCTCGCTCGAGCGTAGGAAGTTGCGCTCGAGTAGAGACCCTGTTTTCCGCAAAATTTTACCAACTTTTTCAAGTGCATATTCGCATCCTCAAGCCACTCTGTAGACACCCCATTTTTGATCGACCTTAAGACTCGGATGTCACCGATTGAGCGCTCGGTGATTGCGTATGTTGTGCTCGTTTCGAGGTTTCGGAGTTCTTGGCTGAGAGCCTCACCTCCGGACCTCGCGACCCTTTTGTGCTTTGCCTCGATTTACGAACCAGGTCTTGTTTTCTCTTCCCAAAGGGAGGGAGAGGTCTCATAGACCATCTCTTAGTGGCCGTAGGCTACTTTTCGTGATTGTAGGCCACATTTCCCGTTTGGAGACCAGTTTCCGGTTTTCGGAGCCGTCGGCCGTGCGACTTGGTTCGGGACCGCTTAACTTTCTCCGTTTGGCATGGTTTTTGGCACACACCTTGCTTCCTCTCTCTAGAGAGACACTTCGGCCCGGGAGACCACCTTTGTGGTCGCGCGCCACTTTCGATGCTTAACAGCTTGTTTTCGGGGCACCCGGCTGCGCATTTTGACCCTTGAACTCTCGTTTTGCATCCGTCTTGGTTCATTTTTTGCATGGACATTGTTTTCCATGTTTGGAAGGTGGTATAAGGGTGGGAGACCACCTTTTCTCCTTGGAGAGCACTTTTCTCCCACCAGTCGATTTTCTTGTCAGGAAGCTGGTCTCCTTGGTCTTTGAGCCATATTTACTGGTCTCCCACCATACCACTAGCTTGCATTCAGTTGGGAGACCATCAAATGAGCTTGCCGACCAACTTTTTTTGAGTTGAACCTTTTGAACTGGTCAGCTGACCAGGGGAAGTGGTCGGCCGACCACCTAAACTGGTCGGCCTGCCTCCCCTAGCTTTGTCTCTGTGAGTTGTTGCCAGCTGTGCCAGCTGGAAGGCATAGACTGGATCGTCCATACACGTGTATAAAGGATCTTCAACCTTGTTTTTTAGCTTCTTTGAGAAGTTTTGGTCCCTTTTGGCTATAAAAGAGGCCCTCCTCTTCCTTGGCACAGGATCAGAACTTCTTGGAAGGCATACAATACATCTCCCTCTATATCTCTCTATTTTGGCTCAAAAAGTGTATTGTTCTTGCACCTTTGCACACCACCTCATAGCCTAACCCTTCCACCATTGCTTGAAGCTGCTTGGAGGCCATTTTCAGAGGTTAAGAAGTTGGGTTTTGGGTCCAGAAGTTGCTATCTTGCTGAGCTTCAAGGGTAACACACTTTTTCCCTCTTTTAAGCTTTATTTTGATCCATCTCTTAGCCTTATTTACATGCATATTTGAGCTTTGTTGTCAACTGAATAAAATCTTGTTTTGAGGTCCTTTTGATGTTTGTTTAAGGTCATTTTGTTGTTGGGGGTCATCTACCCCCTTGCATGCTTCATTTTGCCTTGTTTTGAGCCATGCCCTAAGGCCTTTGTGTTGACCTTTGCCTGGCCTTTTAACCACTGAAATCTAGTGGATTTTCAGTGGTTAACACGTGTTCTTGAGAGCCAAAATTAGAGAGGGGTGACCCTCTCCCTCCGTGTCTTGTTCACTAACATTTTTGGCCTTACAAAAGAGCCTTCATTTGCACACCTCCAAGCCGTGTTTCAGGCCCTTTTCAATGACTTTTAGGGCCTTCCTAGGCTCTGTCCAAAGTTGGTTTTTTCACCTTGGGTGTGTCTCTTGCATGTGTAGAATAATCCCTCTTATAGCCTATCAAAGGAGCATGACATTCTTGCATGCATTGATTATGTTTCAGTGGGTTTTTGTGCTTTATTTGGCATGTCCTGTCTTTGAATTTTGCTGGTTTAGTGGCCTTTTGAATTCTTTATATGCTTGTAGTGTAAACCATGCTCACTAGCTTCCATTGCATGTTGTTTTGGCCATTGATTCTAGCATATTTTGGCCATGTTCTAAACTGATTTTCTTCATGATTTGGGCTGCCTTAGCTCTGTTTTGAGGTCCCATGGTCGAATGATGCTTGTCATGCATGCTTGTAGTGTAATACCCTTGCCTAGCTTCGAGTTTTGAAGCCTCTTGCATGCTTAACTTGAGTTGTTTTCATGTTTTGGCATCATTGAACATGTTATTTCAGAGCTTATACTTGTGCCATATTCCCATGTTTTCCACTCTTTAAATGCATTTGAGAGTTGCGCTTGTATGCCTCATTTTTGGGCTATTGCATAAGCTTCATTTTTGTGCATTGCAAGCCATCATTTTAGTCCACTTTGCCACTGTTTTGGGTCTGCATAGGGACTGTTTGAGGTTGGTTTGGTTATTTGGGCATCGCTTTGCATACCTCTAGTGTAATGCACATCACTAGTTTCGGTAATTATACCATCCAACATGCATCGGTTGAGTTGTTTGCATGATTCGGGACCATCTTGTATGTCATTTCAGAGCTGGAACATGTGTCATTGTATGCCATATTTCATCCTTGTCATGCTTTGGTAGAGTTGCACTTTGTTCCTTAGCTTTGGTCCCTTGCATTTGTGCATGTTTGCATGTACCTTGTTACCTCATTTTCATCATATTGGCCACTGATTTGGGTGTGGCCGAGGCCCATCCATCTTGGTTTAAGTCCATCTTGCATTGTGTATGCCCTATAGTCTATGTTATCGCGTGTTTGATCATTGCATTGCGCTCGTTCATAACATTGCGTATGTTAGTGCATTGTGTATGCATGTCATATAATCCATGTGCATTGAGTATGCCATTGATTAGTTCATAGCATTGTGTATGCCATTTGCATGCTTGCATGTCATTCTGTGCATCTTCGCATCACTTAGTTGCATTGCATTTAGATCGCATGCTAGAGTTGCATTTGTCCATACATTGTTTGTTGCATTGTGTTTGGAGTAGGGTTTAGTCCAAACACGGGAACCGAGGGGCGTTTCATACTCAAAGTGACGAAACATGCCTCGATTCTTGGTCACCGACACTCTTAACTATCCATGATAGGGTTATTGGCTTTAGGTGTTTACATGGGCATTCATTTCACATTGAGTCGTGCAATTCGACTCCTCGGCTATCTTGCATCGGGATGCGTGATTGATGGCATGAGGATCGAGGACTACACTCTCTAGAGCTTATGCAATGATGGGGAGAGTGGTCGGGCACACATATGTTGAAAATACCTTGCCTTCTCTCCCCCTTGCCTTTGTTGCAGAAAAAGCAGAAACCAGGAGAATGAACTGGTCGGCCGACCAGGTTTTCTGGCAGGCCGACCACCTTTTCTGGTCTTCACCATCAAGGGTGGTCGGCAGGTGGTCTCCCTTGTCCATAGCTTGGTCGGCAGCCTTCCCATAACTTCCTTGGGTGGAGTTTCATCTCTCTGGAGCCTCGTGCAACTTTCTGAAATCAATTGCAAACAAAGACGAGCCGAGGCATCGTGATGGATTTCCCAACGAGGCGACTCGAGCATGCATGCATCCTTTATCATTCGGAACAGAGCTGAGGCAGTCCATTTCATGTAGCTTGCATGCTAATTTATTTGCTTCCTTAGTTTAATTTGTTAATTAATTAATGTGGTGTAATATTTAGCTGTAATTCGTTATTCATCTAGGTTGTGTAATAATTAGTTTAATTAGCTTAGATTAGCTAGTTGGTTGTGTATTATTCATTTGGACCCTCCGAGAGAGGGCAATGTTGTAATAAGTGTGCGTGTGTGTGATGTATGTGTTCCAACCCCACGCATTTCTCCCTTTTATTTACCAGCTTATGATGGTTAGTTTTAGGGCATGTTTCAATTAGCATCTATATGTTCGCATGCTTGCATTCATTCATCTGTATTGCATGCACAGGGCTCGACACATCATGCTAACTGCATTGTATTTCAATTCCAAGTTGAATACATGTATCGATTGTTGTATCTCATATGCCATCTTAGAATAGCCGAGCCTATTGTAGTTGCATTTTTGCATATGTTGCATTACGCATTCTTAGCATAGTTAGGATTCATGCATGATTTCTAATTAGCTTCTTTCTTTGGCTCTGAGTACTCGGTAAGTGTTTATGCTTTAGCATCCTTGCATGTGTGTGAGTGACTGCCATGATAGCATGCTTACCATGAGGCTATGTGCTTATGTGATATAACTGCCTGAATGCTTGTGGGTGAAGGTTGGGTTGCTTGAGTTGGAATAATTCGTCGAAACCCGTGTTTTAGCCTACTTGCGAGTAGTAAACTTTAATCCATTTTCAAAACAAACGGATATGCGATGCTTTATTCCAACTTAGGCAATCTAGTCTATACTTGTATGCTATACGCATCACATAGTAATTCTAGGCTAATAAACTGGAATAAGATCACATGTGTTTTCAAAAACTCGATATCATGTTTAGTAGTGGCCGATCTTTGATCGAGCGAGCGGGGGTGCTCATGAAATGACCTTCCCCAATCGTACCCAAGTTCTCGAGCCGAGGCAACTTTGGTGATGACGAACACGTGGCCTTAGGCACGAGTCAGGGTTTCCTAAATTCTCCTAAAATAAAATATTTAGGTGGCGACTCTGTATCTGGCAAAGCAGTCCATGTTTGGCACTTCTTTCTAAAAATCAATTTTTCAAAACAATTTGTCGAATTTGGACTCTTTGGTGATTTATCGATCTTGCATTGCACTTTGCGAGATTAGATTCAGAACTGTGACATCGAATCTGAACTGTAGTGAGCCCAATGAACAAAATGGGGTTTCTCCTGGGACGTTCGGGGACGTCTACAGTTTCTGTCGACTCTGCTGGGGATTTAGAGAACTTGACTCGAACTCATGATATCTTATTTTGACTATACTTATGTGTCTCTTTGCATTGCATTTGCATTGGTGTGCCTAGGACACCGTGTTTGTCATCTGCTATTCTTGAATGGTTTGCCAGAGGCTCGCTTTGAGAAGCATGCCATAAGGCTGACCGGTTACGGGCTTTGCCACAATGGGAACACAAATCCCGATTTTTACCGTGGTACCCTTTTTGACCATTCAACCTAGTGCATATCGGAAACCATAGTGACCATTCCAAACTAGGACAGGTTGCTTACCCGATTGTAGGTTTTTTGAAACCGCTGTGTGCGTAGTGAAACCGTAGCTCCTGACAAAATAGAACAGGGAAACCCTACCCTAACATAGGGATGTTTTGGCTCTCATTGGCTTGCTATGTGCTTTTAGAGTGCGTCTCTACAGGAATGCATGTATCAGTTTGCAAGTCTGGGCATCAGGCTTGTGGGCATCATTATCAGTATTTTGAAAATCAGTTATTTTCGCGGGTATCAGATTCAGTTTTGGAGCAATAATTTGGAGAATAGTGATCAGTAGTCGAATACAGTTCTTCAGCTATGTCCATATCTATATTGATTACGCTTAGATGCTGCCTGTTTTCTCTTTCAAGGTTCAGAGACTCTGTTCAGAGCAACCAGTGTTCTCCTTTGCTGAGGCAAAACAGGAAAATACTCACTGATTCATCAGATCCGTCAGTCACCAGTTACACCACCCCTGTCCAGTTCAGTGGACTTATGACGACCCAAAATTCAGAAGAAATTATAGTTATGGTAGCCGCACTAAACCAAGGAATCATCTTGCAGGATGAGACCGATGTTAAGGTACCACACCCGCCCAGGTCGCCTACTGCACATCCGATCTGGGAACCCCAGCTATTTCAAGCCCGTGAGCCCACCACCTTTAAGCTGATGGGAATGATTGGCGACCTTCAAAGATCTGTGGCTGATCTAGCCTATGGAATGTCGGCCCCACCACCAACTGCATCGTATGCCGAGAATTTCATGACGCAGGAGCCCCCGCTACTGGGGTGAATTGTAATTGAGCTCAGCCAACCTGAAGCTGTCTCAAGCTCCGGCAATGACATGTCGACGACAACGGGGCTTCGCACTGAAGTAGCAACCCAAACCGTCCACCAAGCTGAGGCTAGTGGAAAGAACAAGGTGAAGGTGTACACTGATCCCTATGAACAACTCCAGCAGGCTGTTGAGGCTCTGAAAGCTGGAGGGTTGAATAAGCAGCAAGTACTCGCAGTTGTGGCTAAGACTGTGGATGATACTTTTCCCACTCAGACCGAGGACAGTTCAAGCCAAGGGAAAAATCGAGAGAAGGGTCATCATACCAGAACTGTTCCCTCTAACCCTAATTCTGCACCTAGGAAGAATTAGCAAGCCAAGCCTATACCTGCCGATCCCTTTGCTAATGTGCCCAGCAAAAATCCACAAACCTCGAAGTATCAACCCTGAGGTCGCAGGGTTTTCCATGCCCTCTATATGCCTTTGTCCAAGGTTCTTCAAATCCTTGCTAAAAAGGGGCATCTTAAACCCCTCGAGCCTCAGCCTCTCCCTGCCCGTCTTTCACCCAGCCATGATACTACCCAGTACTGTGCGTACCATCAACAAACCGGTCATAGCATCAACAATTGCTTTCGTCTTCACCACGAAGTACAGGATTTGTTTGACAACGGGGTCGTCCTCCCACCAAGCTCAGTGAAGTCTATCGTTACTGGATCAGTGAACTTGGAGGATAGTATGAGTATGTGATCGGGGGATGAACCACCTGCAGGTGGCGCTCAGTTTACTCCAGATGTGGCGTTTGGCACGCACTGTTTTGAGCATTTGCGAATGCTAGTTTTGTAGTTTTTGACTTGGGTGTTGAGTCAGTTCTGTAGTTTTGTTTTGAGTCTGTCTCATTGTCTTGAGTCAGTCTTTTTTATTAAAGGTCTGTCTTGTTGTATCGAGTCAGTCCTGTTGTACAATGGTCGAGTGATTCCAGGGGTGTTACCTCGGGCATCACCATTTGGTTTTGTGTTTGTCTTTTTGCTTTCTCTTAAGTCTATTTCTACTGTGGAGCCAGTTATGCCAACAGATCTGAATGAAACAGCAGTGATTTTCACACTCTTTTGTTTGCTTCTACCTTACGCCAGTTATGCCAGAAGTTTAGAAAGAAATGACGGTGCATTTCACCTGCTTTTCTGTGCCTTGAAATTATTGCATTGACCTAAGTTTTTTAAAAAAAAAATTTTGAACACTGTGGTGAAAACGAAGAGGAAGGAATTCCTCGAGATTTGCAAAAATTTGATCATTTGAGAGAAAGAGAGGCATGCTAAGCCCTTAATGAATGAAATCATGCTTGTTAGTGTGAGTACTGAGAAGGATCCTGGCTTGATCCAGATTGCTTCTACATTGTCTTCGGCGCGAGCGATTAGTCGCTTTCTTAAAAAATTTCAAAAAATGTTTTGCGTCGTCCTGCAAAGACTTGTGTGGAATCGCTCTTGAGATTACGCAGCTTAGGATCGCTCTCAGCCTCGAGATTGACCCCCTTTGCTTTCAAACCTTGGATTTAAATTCAGAATGTTCAATGGTCAACCATCAAAGGAGGCCTGTGTGGCCAGATTTGAAGCAGCCCATGAACTAGGGGCAAGAAAGTCAAATCAAGAAGGTCAGGCATCGTCAAAAGCTGGATGAGAAACAGCCCTTGAATAAGGGCAAAAATGTCAGATGTGCTCGAGGAGTAAAAAATTGGGACATTTCTCAAGCTAATGAAGATCGGCAAGAATGCCAAATCCCAAAAGGGAGGAAAGAAGAAAGTATTGTTAAAAGACAACTGAGTTCCTATCCACAACCCTAGGGGAAAATTCAGACCTCATTGGATGGATTTCTACATCATCAGCGGACAACAGCCACTCTCCTGGATTCAGATGGCTTCGAGATCTCAAAACCATTTGACATGGACAAAGCTACACTTTTTACCCTTGAAAGGCTCGCTGGGCCGAAAACCCGAAAGGGCGACCTAGGCAAAAGTTAGAGCAGGAAAAAAAATAGAGAAAAGAAAAGAAAAATGCGAAGAATGAAAAAAGAAGAAAAGAAAAAAAGAGATGAAAAAAAAAGAAGAAAAAGAAATGAAATGAAAAGAAAAGAAAAGAAGAACATAGCTCACAAGGTTGAAAACCCAGAAGGGCGGCCTTGGCAAAAGTTAGAGCGTAAAAGGAGAGGTTAATACCCGAGTGTACCTTAACCCCCGAACTACGTAAGGCTTGATTCCTATGTTTGGGATACGTAGGCAACTTCATTTTGAAGTCCAGCCACAAACACTTCCAAATCGACTGTGTCTATGTAATGGTTCTGATCATCGTTGTCTTTTCTGTATCCGAGAGCTCGATTGTGATCGTCACCTTGAAAACTGGTTACAGTGTGCCGCGGTGCTATTCAAACAAGGGGCAACTTTCCGTCGCCATACAGCGCGCTGCGGTGCTATTCAAACAAGGGGTAACTTTCTGTTGCCATATAGCGCGCTACGGTGCCATTCAAACAAGGGGCAACTTTCCGTTGCCATGCAGTGCCGTTCAGACAAGGGGCAACTTTCCGTTGCCATGCAGTGCTGTTCAGACAAGGGGCAATTCTCCTTCGGATCTGAGGTTGTGCATCTCGAGAGTAGGTTCCGTGCTCATTGAGCAGTGGCCGTTTGCAAAAACAATTTTCGAGAATTTTTACTGAGGTTGATTAATTTTCTCAAAAATTATTCCACTTTTCCAAAACTGGACCATTTTTTGGACCCAAAAAGGAAAATTTTCAGTGCTCATAACCTGACTTGCATGATTTTAAATCAGAAAGTTGAACAAGCATGTTAATCTAACTCTCATTTTGGTCAAAATTATTTTAGTAGAAAGCAAAAACAAAAAAAAAATGGTCAAAATAATGAACTAGGGGCACAGTTGAGTCAGGTGTTCTGTCTTTTTTCCCCGTTGTCAACATACTTGCCAGAAAAGGGCACTCTACTTGCCAGGAAGAGCACTCTACCTGCCAAAAAAGGGCATAACTGATGCTAACAGAAAAGGGCTGAAAGCTCGCATATCCTCCGAGCAGCGAGGTATCAAGCCAAGAGCGAAGCACGAACTGGAATGGAGCAAGGTATTCCACTCCCTCATCCGGACAAATCTAATCACGTCTAAACTCCCCAGCAAAGCATCGTCAACCGATGTCAGTTGCAGATCTACTGCGCGTCTGGTCGCATTGCAACCCCTCTATGGGAGAAACTCACTGTTGTGAGCAGAAGAAAGAGAATCTAGTAGAGTGCTAGGGGCAAGAGCCCACAACTTCCTATTTATTCATTAACCACCCTGGGGAGGGATGAAAAATGAGAGATTAAAGAATAAAGAGATGTGCATTGAGAGAAAAAGCGAGGAAAGGGTTTTGAGAGAAAAACCGACCTTGAGGGCCGAGTGATGTGAGAATCACAAATAAGAAAGGGTGGGGAATAATACCTGAAGAAACTGGCTCCTCGTGCACTGAGAGGTCTCTTGCCATTGGAACACGTCTGTGTGTCGTGTCAGTCGTATTGTTTGTCTCGATTCTTATTTTAAGTCGTTTCAAGTGTCTATAGATGTGTTTAGGTTGTCTTACCTTGTCTTTCCCTTTATTGTTGAGTCGTGGTGTGCTGAGTTCAGTCATAGGCTCAATACCCAGTTGAGAACTTATTCTCACTCTCAATTTCAAAAAAATCGTTTTGTGCTCAGAGTGCCGTGCCGTCATCCACATTTGTGCAAAACAAGATTTCGTTCTTTCAAAAAATGCAGGGTTCAACCCAAGTCATGTGGGAACAGTAAAACCAGGGCCTATCTGAAGCTATATAGGTTCCAGACTTCGAAGCAAAAGAAAAAAGGGAAAATGTCGGGCATTTGAGTTTATTTCAACTTTTGCAAGTTCCGTCATCGCATCCTGTATGTTCAGAATGAGCTGTGTGTTCAAAATTAAAAGAATACTGTGTTATGAGCCGTGTGTTCAGATCAAGCAGTGTTGTGTTATGAGCTGCGTGCAAATGAAAATGTATGAGCAGCGTGTTCAAAATTGAAGTATGTGAGTTGCGTGTTCAAAATGAAATGAATGAGTTGTGTGTTCAGAAATGAAAATTTATGAGCTGCGTGCAAATGAAAATGTATGAGCTGCGTGTTCAGAATTGAAATGTATGAGCTGCGTGTTCAGAATTGAAGTATGTGAGCTGCGTGTTCAAAATGAAGTGAATGAGCTGTGTGTTCAGAAATGAAAATTTATGAGCTGTGCGTTCAGAATTAAGAATGAGCTGTGTGCAAATGAAAATGTATGAGCTATGTGTTCAAAATTGAAATGTGTGAGTTGTGTGTTCAGAATTGAAGTGTGTGAGCTGCGTGTTCAAAATGAAGTGAATGAGCTGTATGTTCAGAAATGAAAATTTATGAGCTACGTGTTCAGAGTATAGAATGAGCTGCGTGCAAATGAAAATGTATGAACTGTGTGTTCAGAATTGAAATGTGTGAGCTGTGTGTTCAAAATGAAGTGAATGAGCTGTGTGTTCAGAAATGAAAATTTATGAGCCGCATGTTCAGAATTAAGAATGAGCTGCGTGTTCAGAATTGAAATGTGAAAGTTGCATGTTCAAAGTGAAGTGAATGAGCTGTGTGTTAGAATGAAAAAACGCTGAGCTGGGTGTTCAAAATCGAAAAATGAGCTGTGCGCCCGAAATGAGCTGTGTGCTCGAAAAATGAGCCGTGTGCTGAAACATGAGCTGTGTGTTGAAAAATAAACTGGGCGCCCGAAATGAGCCATGTGCCCGAAATGAGCTGTGTGCTTGAAAAATGAGCCGTGTGCCCAAAAATGAGTTGTGTGCTCGAAAAATGAGCCGTGTGCCCGAAGAATAAGCTGTGTGCCCCCAAAATGATCTGTGTGCCCTGAAATAAGTCGTGTGCCCAAATTGAGCTGTGTGCTCGAAAAATGAGCTGTGTGCCCAAAAATGAGCCGTGTGCCCGAAAAATAAGCCGTTTCCCTGAAATGAGCTGTGTGCTCGAAATATGAGCCGTGTGCCCGAAGAATGAGCTGTGTGCCCCCAAAATGAGCTGTGTGCCCGAAATGAGCCGTGTGCTCGAAAAATGAGCCGTGTGCCCAAAAATGAGCCGTGTGCCCGAAAAATGAGCTGTGTGCCCTGAAATGAGCCGTGTGCCCGAAATGAGCTGTGTGCTCGAAAAATGAGACATGTGCTCGAAGAATGAGCTGTGTGCCCCCAAAATGAGATATGTGCCCTGAAATGAGTCGTGTCCCCGAAATGAGCTGTGTGCTTGAAAAATGAGCCGTGCGCCCAAAAATGAGCCGTGCGTCCGAAAAATGAGCTGTGTGTCCCCAAGATGAGCTGTGTGCCTGAGATCTGCCATGTGTCCGAAATGTGCTGTGTGCCTGAAATGTGCTATGTGCCCAAAATGAGCTGCGTGCCCGAAATGAGTTGTGTGCCCAAAAGAGCTGTGTGCCTAGATAAATAGAGTGTTGTGTTTCAAGTTGCATGCCGAATGAATAGAATATTGTGTTATGAGCCGCGTGCGAAACAAACAATGTGTTGTACTGTGAGTTGTGTACCGAATAAACCAAATACTGTGCTATGAGCTGCGTGTTCAGAATGAGCAGTGTGCTGATCTGAGCTGTGTGTTCAAAGTGAACAGAATATTGTGTTGACTGTTTCACTGTTTCAGGCCAGAATGGCGATCAGAAGTGCTCTCCCTAAGTACCATTCCCCGTCAAAGTTATCTTGGCTATGTTTGCAATGAAAGAAAGTTGTGAATATGATCAGGGAGGAAAATGGCATTTGTGGTTTCTGCATGCAGAAGCCACCCCTTGTCAGTATTTCAGGACCTTTTGCGTGTTCAGAATTGAAGTATGTGAGCTATGTGTTCAAAATAAAGTGAATGAGCTGTGTGTTCAGAAATGAAAATTTATGAGCTGCGTGTTCAGAATTTAGAATGAGCTACGTGCAAATGAAAATGTATGAGCTGCGTGTTCAGAATTGAAATGTATGAGCTGCGTGTTCAAAATGAAGTGAATGAGCTGTGTGTTTAGAAATGAAAATTTATGAGCTGCATGTTCAGAATTTAGAATGAGCTGCATACAAATGAAAATGTATGAGCTGCGTGTTCAAAATTGAAATGTGTGAGCTGCGTGTTCAGAATTGAAGTGTGTGAGCTACGTGTTCAAAATGAAGTGAATGAGCTGTGTGTTCAGAAATGAAAATTTATGAGCTGCGTGTTCAGAATTGAAATGTGTGAGCTGCGTGTTCAAAATGAAGTGAATGAGTTGTGTGTTCAGAAATGAAAATTTATAAGCTGCGTGTTCAGAATTAAGAATGAGCTACGTGCAAATGAAAATGTATGAGCTACGTGTT
Source organism: Camellia sinensis (assembly GCF_055761805.1). Lineage (NCBI taxonomy): Eukaryota > Viridiplantae > Streptophyta > Magnoliopsida > Ericales > Theaceae > Camellia > Camellia sinensis. The sequence goes on from NC_138964.1 coordinate 163,808,151, forward strand.
CAAAATTGAAATGTGTAAGTTGCATGTTCAAAGTGAAGTGAATGAGTTGTGTGTTCAGAATGAAAAAACGCTGAGCTGGGTGTTCAAAATCGAAAAATGAGCTGTGTGCTCGAAAAATGAGCCGTGTGCCGAAAAATGAGCTGTGCACCCGAAATGAGCCGTGTGCCCGAAATGAGCTGTGTGCTTGAAAAATGAGCCGTGTGTCGAAAAATGAGCTGTGCGCCCGAAATGAGCCGTATGCCTGAAATGAGTTGTGTGCTCGAAAAATGAGTCGTGTGCCCAAAAATGAGATGTGTGCTCGAAAAATGAGCCGTGTGCCCGAAGAATGAGCTGTTTGCCCCCAAAATGAGCTGTGTGCCCCCAAAATGAGCTGTGCGCCCAAAATGAGCTGTGTACTTGAAAAACAAGCCGTGTGCCCAAAAATGAGCTGTGTGCTCGAAAAATGAGCCATGTGCTCGAAGAATGAACTGTGTGGCTCCAAAATGAGCTGTGTGCCCTAAAATGAGCCGTGTGCTCGAAATGAGCTATGTGCCCAAAAATGAGCCGTGTGCCCAAAATGAGTTGTGTGCTCGAAGAATGAGCCGTGTGCTCGAAGAATGAGCCGTGTGCCCCCAAAATGAGATGTGTGCCCTGAAATGAGCCGTGTTCTTGAAATGAGCTGTGTGCTCGAAAAATGAGCCGTGGGCCCGAAAAATGAGATGTGTGTCCCCAAAATGAGCTGTGTGCTCGAGATCTGCCATGTGCCTGAAATGAACTGTGTGCCCGAGATGTGCTGCGTGCCCGAAATATGTTGTGTGCCCAAAATGAGCTGCATGCCAGAAATGAGATGTGTGCCCAAAAGAGCTGTGTGCCCAGATAAACAGAGTGCTGTGTTTCGAGCTGCGTGCCGACTGAATAGAATATTGTATTATGAGCCGCGTGCCAAACAAACAAAGTGTTGTGCTGTGAGCTGTGTGCCGAATAAACCAAATATTGTGCTATGAGCTGCGTGTTCAGAATGAGCAGTGTGCTGATCTGAGCTATGTGTTCAAATTGAACAGAATATTGTGTTGACTGTTTCACTGTTTTAGGCCAGAACGGCGATCAGAAGTGCTCTCCCTGAGTACCATTCCCCGTCAAAGTTATCTTTTCTATGTTTGCAATGAGGGAAAGTTGTGAATATGATCAGGGAGGAAAACGGCATTTGTGGTTTCCGCATGCAGAAGCTACCCCTTGTCAGCATTTCAGGACCTTTGTACTGTGAGTTGAAGGCAAGTGTTCGAAGAACACAATGGAGGGGAGATCCCCGTCAGAGTAAAGCGGTTTACCGCCACTCACTCCATGAGGTGCTTTCTAGAGTGCCGCTTTGTTTGTTTATTGCATTCCCTAAATATCATGCTCTACATTGCTTGTAACATGTGCTGTATCATCGCACTTATTGCGTTTATTTACATCTTGCGTTATCTTGTACCATTTATCCTTTTACGCCGAGCTGCGTTTAGGATCGTTGTCTTCTGGGGCTTTCTCAGGTTGCGCCGAGCACGCGCCTGATAGTTTGTTTCGGACCTCTGTAGACACCCCATTTTTGACTGTCCTCAAGACTTGGATGTCACCGTTTGAACACTCGATGATTATCCATGTTTGTGTTCGTCATGAGTTCTCGGAGGTCTCGGCCACGTACCTTGCCTCAAGACCTCTCGACTTGCCTGTTTTGTGTTTGGTTTTGCACCAAACACTTGTGTTTTTGCTTCTGAGGGTGGGAAATAGCTTGTTGGCCATCCCCATACCTCAACGGCCATGGCTCAAAGCCACCGGCCCTGTTTTGTTGCTACCGGCCATTGGATATGGCCGGTCGGCACTATGTCTAGTCGATCGACCAGTGTTTTGGTCAATTTGTCATTTTTGGCTGGCCGACCACTGTTCATCTGCTTTTGGCAGATACTTCGTGCCAGCTGGCACAGCTGGCACGCACAACCTCTTGCTTAGCTTGTTTTGTAAGCTTTGCAAGATTGAAATTCCTATAAAGAGAGGGCTTCTCCTCCCTCCTCAAGCGCTCCAAGAAGTTCTAGAGGTCTAGTTTTAGGGTTAGGGGTCTTGTATCTATCTTATCTCTATATCTCCCTCTCCTTTTGATTTGTGTGTGTATAAGGTGTGTTTGTTCTTAGTTTTGCACTAAGGCACCTAGTGTTACACCATACCTTGGTTGCTGAGGTGCCAAAGGGTTGTTCTTGGAGTTCTTGGGCTGGTTTTGACCTAAGGAAGGTGCTGGCGCTCTCTTCTTGAAGAAGGTCTTCAAGGGTAAGAACCTTACCCCTTTATTCCCCATTTTTCTACAAGCTTTTAACCTATCTTGCATCTATTTTTAAGCTTAGTGTATAACTGAGAAAAGTTCTGTTTTTACTTTCTTTTGATCTTTGTTTAAGGTCTCTTTGGTGTTTGGGGTTGTTTACCCCCTCTTAGGCCTTGTTGGTCTCATCTTGTGCCTCTTTTTGTAAGCTTCGAGACCACCTTGTACTGGTCTTCCCATCACTAAAATCCAGAGAGATTTCAGTGGTGGGGATGATGTTTTGAGATCCTAAGAAGGAGAAGGTCATCCCCTCTCCCTGTTGCCTTCAATATTTGTCATTTTTGCCTCATATGTGAGCATCTTGTTTAAGTTCATAATGGCCATGTCTTAGCTGGTATTTGTGGTTGTTTTGCCATGTTATATCTCTGTTTCAAGTTGGTTTAGACACACCATGCATGCTTTGCATACTTGCCTTGTAATGCCATGAAATTGCCTTAACATGCTTTGTGCTTTGAGCCTTGTTTTTAGCATGGTTTTGGCTTAGCTTTGTGAAACTTTTATGCATGTTTTAGTGTACTTGAGGTCTGACTTTGGTTATTTGGGTCGTCTATGAATTGCTTTGTATAGCTACCATGCAATCTCCCTTATAGGCCTTGAGTGTTGGCCTCTCTAGCATGCTCTCCTTGCATCATTTCAGTGGTTTGGCACCACTTATCATGTCATTTCAGTCCATATGGTATGCTTGTATGCTTGCATTTGATACTCCTTTGATGCTTTAAAAGGTTGATGTCTTATGCTCCATGTTTAGACCATTATGTATGCTTCTATGTGTAGGCCATTTAGATGCCATCTAAGTGTGTTTTGGGCTTTGTCTCGACCTACATTGGGACTGTTTTGAGTCCCCTCGACCCTTTGGGACTCGCCTTGCATAGTCATGGTTTGATCCCTTAGGTTAGCCTTAGGCCTTGGGCTTGGTTGCATGCAATGCTTGCCTTGTTTAATTGGTTTGGCACCTTTTCTAACATGATTTCAGAGCTTGCTATGCTTGCCATATGTCCATGTTCATCCCTTTTAAGTGTGCTTAAAAGCTGCCACTTTATGCTTAAATGTTGGACCATGTGTGCATGCTTGTTTGTATGTGACTTTGCCCCTTGTCTCTTAGCATCTTGGCCACTGATTTGGACCTATTTTAGAGCTGCCCAAATTGGTTTAAGACCATCCTTCGCATGTTGTCGCATGCTCGCCTTGTGTGTTGTTACGTACTTGGCCTATCGCATGTTGTTGCATGCTTGAATCGCATTGCATTTGGCATGCATTTTCTTTGCTAAAGTTGCTTTACATGTTCCCATGCTAAGTCCCATTCACATGTTGTTGCATGTTGGTTATTAGCATTATTGTTACATGTCTTGCATACTTGTTTGCTTAGGTTGTGTGCCTAGTACACATTGCTTGTTTGCATGCTCATATTGCAGACTTAGCTCACATGCTCAGGTTGCATTTTGCATGCATGCCTTGTCTCTTGAATCACCATGATAGAGGTTGGGTCCCTTGTTTGTTTGGTGTGCATTTCATTTGACATTGAAATGGCACACTTGGCCTCTTTGGCCATTACGCATTGAAATACGCGATTGGTGGCCCGAGGGTCGAGGGCCACACTCCCTTGAGTTCATAACATGATGAGGAGGTTGGTTGTGCAAACTTTTGCTTTAAAATGCATTGCCATGCCTAGTTTGCCCTCTGCTGCTGTCAAAACAGGATTCTGCAGGAAGATATGGTCGACCGACCATATTGAGTGCCGGCCGACTAAATATATTTGGCCGACAGCCATACCAATGGTCGATGACCAGTTTCCCCTGGCCGGTGGTGTTTCCTCTTGGTCAGTGACCTTCCACAGTGATCAGGAAGTGATTCTGGAGTATCATTGAGACTTACACAATTTTCAGAGGAGCAGAGCAGGGTAAACAGAGGCAGCTTGTGCATGGTGGTGGATTTTCGAGTGAAGTCGAGCACGCATGCATTGGACCCTCTTCCCGAGGCTGTTTTACTGCTTTATTAGCTTAGTTAATTTGCTTAACTAGTTAAGTGGTCTGTAACTATTTAATTAGCCTGTTAGTTAGTTAAATTTGTATTATTCTTTTGGTCCCTCCGAGAGAGGGCGAATTGTGTAATAAACGTGCGTGTGTGTGATGCATATCTTCCAACCCCCACTTCTTTCTCCCTTTTACTTACCTACTTTGATGGTTAGTATTAGGGCATATTTTAATTAGCATCCTTATGCTATGCATGTGCGCATTCATTCATCAGTATTTTATGCACCGGGCTCGGCACATCATACTAACTACATAGTATTTCAAATCTAACTTGAATACATGTTATCTGTTGCATTTCACATGTCATCCATAGATTAGCCGAGCCTATTCTAGCTGCATTTTGCCTGCAATGCATTAGCCATCTTAACATGGACTTGGATCATACATTGGATAACTAACATGTCCCTTCATTTGGCTTGGAGTACTAGGTGAGTGTTTATGCTTTAGCATCTCGCATGAGTGTGAATGTTAACATGAAAGCATGCTTGCCATGAGGCTAATCGCTTAGTTGATTTACTGTCTGAATGCTTGTGGGTGAAGGTTGGATTATTTGAATTGGAATAATTCATCGAAATCCGTATTTTAGCCTACTTGCGAGTAGCAAACCTCAAATTATTTCCAAACAATGGATATGCGATGCTTTGTTCCAAATTAGGCAATCTAGTCTATACTTTTGTGTTGTGCGCGTCACATAGTAATTCTAGGCTAATAACCGAAATAAGAACACATAATATTTTCAAAACTTGATATCATGGTTAGTTGAGGCCGATCTTTGATCGGATGAGCGGGGGTGCTCACAGCTGACCTTCCCCAATCGTACCCAAGTTCCCGAGCCGAGGCAACTTTGGTGATGACGGACACGTGGCTTTAGGCAAACGAGTTAGGGTTTCCTAAATTCCCCCATAAAAAATATTTAGGTGGCGACTCTGTATCTGGCAAAGCAGTCTATGTTTGGCACTTCTTTCTAAAAATCAGTTTTCCAAAATAATTTGTCGGATTTAGACTCTTTGGTGATTTATCAGTCTTGCATTGCACTTTGCAAGATCAGATTAAGAACCGACACAAAACGAGTCCGAACTGTGGAAGAGCACAGGGCCCGAGGGCGCGTCCACAACCTCCTCTCACCATTTCAGCATGGTTTGAGTGTCCCTTTCCTCACACGATTTCAGCGTGTTTGGAATTTATCTCAGGTTGCGTCATGTACGCACTTGGGCGTTTTGTTTTCAGGCCTCTTCTCAGGATTTCAGCGTGGTTTGAGTGTCCCTTTCCTCACATGATTTCAGCGTGTTTTGAATTCATCTCAGGTTGTGTTGTGTACGCACCTGGGCGGTTACTTTCGGACATCCTCTCACGGTTTCAGCGTGGTTTGAGTGTCCTTTTCCTCACACAATTTCAGCGTGTTTGGAATTTATCCAAGGTTGCGTCGTGTACGCGCTTGGGCATTTTGTTTTCGACCTCCTCTCACGATTTCAGTGTGGTTTGAGTGTCCCTTTCCTCACACAATTTCAGCGTGTTTGGAATTTATCCCAAGTTGCGTCGTGTACGCGCTTGGGCGTTTTGTTTTCGACCTCCTCTCACGATTTCAGCATGGTTTGAGTGTCCTTTTCCTCGCACGATTTCAGCGTGTTTGGAATTCATCTCAGGTTGCGTTGTGTATGCACCTAAGCGGTTGTTTTCAGGCCTCTTCTCATGATTTCAGTGTGGTTAGAGTGTCCCCTTCCTCACACGATTTTAGCGTGTTTGGAATTTATCTCCGGTTGCGTGGAACGCGCTCCTGATTGGTTTTCTTTGTTCTTCCTCCTCTCACGATTCCAACGTGGTTGGAGTGCGTTACCCCATTTGCATCTATTTCTCTATCTGTTACATCCATTGCATCATATCTGTTTTATTCTGGTCTAGGAGATCTTAAATCCTCTAAAGGTGCAATTCCTTTGGCATTTTTCGTGCCCGAACGACTTCCGGTGGTCTGGTATAGCCATCTGCCTGTGTTTGCGGTGAGTTCCTAGGAGACCAACTGAGACGGTGGAAACTGGAGTTCGAATGGCTCATGCCTAGAACGCAAAGGTTTGGGATTTCTGAGACTAAAGTCTGGTTTAAATACCCTGGGGTATATCCTTGGCTTGAAATCTGTATGGTAGCCCCATAGACTGAGATAGCATGTGTATACGCCTCAATTCTGGATACCGAACCAACCTAGTCTGTCACCCTGTTGGAAAATAGGGAAAGCTGCGACCACAATCAGGGAGAAAAGTAGTACCTGCGGTTCAACCGAGAAGAAAGGAAAAGTCCCCAGTAGCATGAGGTAGGACATTGCCAATTGCCCCTGTAAGGTACCTTCGCTTCCTAACTACACATCATCTAATATGTCCAGTGCATTGCATAAATCCTGAATTTTCAAACCGACTTCCCTTACTGTATAAGTCCAATTATCAAACTAGCTTCGCGAAAACGTATAAGTCCAGTTATCAAACCGGCTTCGCTTAGCGTATAAGTCCAATTATCAAACCGGCTTCGCGAAAGCGTATAAGTCTAATTTTCAAACCGGCTTCGCGCAGCGTATAAGTCCAATTATCAAACCAGCTTCGCTTAGCGTATAAGTTCAATTTTCAAACCGGCTTCGCGTAGCGTATAAGTCCAAATATCAAAATCTTCCAGCATAACATTTTGCATCCAGCCCCTGAACTATGCTGGTTTGATTCCTTGCAAAGGGATACATAGATAGCCTGCGGGTTCAACCAACTGCATCCGTATTTTGTTTATTTGTCTAAGTCTTCGGCCTTGTCAAAAATGGGTCGTCTCTGGGCTTTGACATTCACTCCCGTCACTTATGACTTTCGAGTTCTGTAAAAGAGGGGCAACTGTAGACACCCCATTTTTGACCGACCTTAAGACTCAGACGTCACTGATTGAGCGCTCGGTGATTGCGCATGTTGTGCTCGTTTCGAGGTTTTGGAGTTCTTGGCTGAGAGCCTCAGCTCTAGACCTCAGGACCCTTTTGTGCTTTGCCTCGGTTTGCGAACCAAGTCTTGTTTTCTCTTTCCGAAGGGAGGGAGAGGTCTCGTAGACCATCTCTCAGTGGCCGTAGCCTACTTTTCGTGGTCGTAAGCCACTTTTTCCGTTTGGACACCAGTTTTCAGTTTTCAGAGCCGTCGGTCGTGCGCCTCGGTTGAGGACCGCTTAACTTTCTCCGTTTGGCATGATTTTTGGCACACACCTTGATTCCTATCTCTAAAGGGACACTGCGGCCCAGGAGACTACCTTCGTGGTCGCGTGCCACTTTCGATGCTTAACAGCTTGTTTTCGGGGCACCCGGCTACGCGTTTTGACCCCCGAACCCTCGTTTTGCATCCGTCTTGGTTCATTTTTGGCATGGACCTTGTTTTTCATGTTTGGAAGGTGGTACAAGTGTGGGAGACCACCTTTTCTCCTTGGAGACCACTTTGCTCCTGCCAGCCGGTTTTCTTGTCGGGAAGCTGGTCTCCTTGGTCTTTGAGCCACATTTACTGGTCTCCCACCATACCACTAGCTTGCATTCAGTTGGGAGACCATCAAATGGGCTGGCCGACCAAATTTTTTTGAGTTGAACCTTTTGAACTGGTCGGCCGATCAGGAAAAGTGGTTGGTCGACCACCTGAACTAGTCGGCCTACCTTCCCCAGCTTTGTCTCTGTGAGTTGTTGCCAGTTGTGCCAGCTGGAAGGCACAGACCGGATTTTTTAGCTTCTTTGAGAAGCTTTGGTCCCTTTTGGCTATAAGAGAGGCCCTTCTCTTCCTTGGCACAGGGTCAGAACTTCTTGGAAGGCATACAATACATCTCCCTCTATATCTCTCTATTTTGGCTCAAAAAGTGTATTGTTCTTGCACCTTTGCACACCACCTCATAGCCTAACCCTTCCACCATTGCTTGGAGCTTCTTGGAGGCCATTTTCAAAGGTTAAGAAGTTGGGTTTTGGGTCCAGAAGTTGCTGTCTTGCTGAGCTTCAAGGGTAACACACTTTTTCCCTCTTTTAAGTTTTATTTTGATCCATCTCTTAGCCTTATTTGCATGCATATTTGAGCTTTGTTGTCAACTGAAAAAAGTCTTGTTTTGAGGTCCTTTTGATGTTTGTTTAAGGTCATTTTGTTGTTGGGGGTCATCTACCCCCTTGCATGCTTCATTTTGCCTTGTTTTAAGCCATGCCCTAAGGCCTTGGTGTTGACCTTTGCCTGGCCTTTTAACCACTGAAATCCAGTGGATTTTCAGTGGTTAAAATGTGTTCTTAAGAGCCAAAATCAGAGAGGGGTGACCCTCTCCCTCCTTGTCTTGTTCACTAGCATTTATGGCCTTACAAACGAGCCTTCAATTGCACACATCCAAGCCTTGTTTGAGGCCCTTTTCAGTGACTTTTAGGGCCTGCCTAGGCTTTGTCCAGAGTTGGTTTTGTCACCTTGGGTGTGTCTCTTGCATGTGTAAAATAATCCCTCTTATAGCCTATCAAAGGAGCATGACATTCTTGCATGCATTGATCATGTTTCAGTGGGTTTTTAGGCTTTATTTGGCATGTCATGTCTCTGAATTTTGCAGGTTTAGTGGCCTTTTGAATTCTTCATATGCTTGTAGTGTAAACCATGCTCACTAGCTTCCATTGCATGTTGTTTTGGCCATTGATTCTAGCATATTTTGGCCATGTTCTAAACTGATTTTCTTCGTGATTTGGGCTACCTTAGCTCTGTTTTGAGGTCCCATGGTCGAATGATGCTTGCCATGCATGCTTGTAGTGTAATACCCTTGCCTAGCTTCGAGTTTTGAAGCCTCTTGCATGCTTAACTTGAGTTGTTTTCATGTTTTGACATCATTGAACATGTTATTTCAGAGCTTATACTTGTGCCATATTCCCATGTTTTCCAATCTTTGAATGCGTTTGAGAGTTGCGCTTGTATGCCTCATTTTTGGGCTATTGCATAAGCTTCATTTTTGTGCATTGCAAGCCATCATTTTAGTCCACTTTGCCACTGTTTTGGGTCTGCATAGGGACTGTTTAGGGTTGGTTTGGTCATTTGGATATCGCTTTGCATACCTCTAGTGTAATGCACATCACTAGTGTCGGTAATTGTGCCATCCAACATGCATCGGTTGAGTTGTTTGCATGATTCGGGACCATCTTGTATGTCATTTCAGAGCTGGAACATGTGTCATTGTATGCCATATTTCACCCTTGTCATGCTTTGGTAGAGTTGCACTTTGTTCCTTAGGTTTGGTCCCTTGCATTTATGCATGTTTGCATGTACCTTGTTGCCTCATTTTCATCATATTGGCCACTGATTTGGGTGTGGCCGAGGCCCATCCATCTTGGTTTAAGTCCATCTTGCATTGTGTATGCCCTATAGTCCATGTTATTGCATGTTTGATAATTACATTGCGTATGCCTCGTTCATAACATTGCATATGTTAGTGCATTGTGTATGCATGCCATATAATCCATGTGCATTGAGTATGCCATTGATTAGTTCATAGCATTGTGTATGCCATTTGCATGCTTGCATGTCATTCTGTGCATCTTCGCATCACTTAGTTGCATTGCATTTTGATCGCATGCTAGAGTTGCATTTGTCCATACATTGTTTGTTGCATTGTGTTTGGAGTAGGGTTTAGTCCAAACACGGGAAACGAGGGGCATTGTGTACTCAAAGTGATGAAACGTGCCTCGATTCTTGGTCACCGACACTCTTGACTATCCATGATAGGGTTGTTGGCTTTAGGTGTTTACATGTGCATTCATTTCACATTGAGTTATGCAATTCGACTCATCGGCCATTATGCATCGGGATGTGTGATTGATGGCACGAGGATCAAGGACTACACTCCCTAGAGCTTATGCAATGACGGGGAGAGTGGTCGGGCACACATATGTTGAAAATACCTTGCCTTCTCTCCCTTTTGCCTTTGTTGAAAAAAAAAGCAGAATCTAGGAGAATGAACTGGTCGGCCGACCAGGTTTTCTGGCATGCCGACCACCTTTTCTGGTCTTCACCACCAAGGGTGGTCGGCAGGTGGTCTCCCTTGCCCATAGCTTCCTTGGGTGGAGTTTCATCTCTCTAGAGCCTCGTGCAACTTTCTGAAATCAATTGCAAACAAAGGCGAGCCTGGGCATCGCAATGGATTTCCCAACGAGGCGACTCGAGCATGCATGCATCCTTTATCATTCGGAACAGAGCTGAGGCAGTACATTTCATGTAGCTTGCATGCTAATTTATTTGCTTCCTTAGTTTAATTTGTTAATTAATTAATGTGGTGTAATATTTAGCTGTAATCCATTATTCATCTGGGTTGTGTAATAATTAGTTTAATTAGCTTAGATTAGCCAGTTGGTTATGTATTATTCATTCGAACCCTCCGAGAGAGGGTAATGTTGTAATAAGTGTGTGTGTGTGTGTGTGATGTATGTCTTCCAACTCCACGTTTTTCTCCCTTTTATTTACCAGCTTATGATGGTTAGTTTTAGGACATGTTTCAATTAGCATCTATATGTTCGCATGCTTGCATTCATTCATTTGTATTGCATGCACCGGGCTTGGCACATCATGCTAACTGCATTGTATTTCAATTCCAAGTTGAATACATGTATCGATTGTTGCATCTCATATGCCATCTTAGAATAACCGAGCCTATTGTAGTTGTATTTTTGCATGTGTTGCATTAGGCATTCTTAGCATAGTTAGGATTCATGCATGATTTCTAATTAGCTTCTTTCTTTGGCTCGGAGTACTCGGTAAGTGTTTATACTTTAACATCCTTGCATGTGTGTGAGTGACTGCCGTGATAGCATGCTTACCATGAGGCTATGTGCTTATGTGATATAACTGCCTGAATGCCTGTGGATGAAGGTTGGGTTGCTTGAGTTGGAATAATTCGTCGAAACCCGTGTTTTAGCCTACTTGCCAGTAGCAAACTTCAATCCACTTTCAAAACAAATGGATATGCGATGCTTTGTTCCAACTTAGGCAATCCAGTCTATACTTGTATGTTGTGCGCATCACATAGTAATTCTAGGCTAGTAAACTGGAATAAGAGCACATGTGTTTTCAAAAACTCGGTATCATGCTTAGTAGTGGCCGATCTTTGATCGGGCGAGCGGGGGTGCTCATGAAATGACCTTCCCCAATCGTACCCAAGTTCCCGAGCCAAGGCAACTTTGGTGATAACGGACACGTGGCCTTAGGCACGATTCAGGGTTTCCTAAATTCCCCCAAAATAAAATATTTAGGTGGCGACTCTGTATCTGGCAAAGCAATCCATGTTTGGCATTTCTTTCTAAAAATCAGTTTTTGAAAATGATTTTTCAGATTTGGACTCTTTGGTGATTTATGGATCTTGCATTGCACTTTGCGAGATTAGATTCAGAACCATGACATCGAGTCTGAACTGTAGTGAGCCCAATGAACAAAACGGGATTTCTCTCGAGACGTTCGGGGACGTCTACACACTCCAAGCATTCTTAGGCTCCATTTGGACTCCAATAATCATACAATAAGTTAGAGACGCATAAAGAGAATTGAATTAAAATGAAATGGAGTTTCATTTGTACTTTGTTATGTGCTTCGTTTAGGTGGACGTCCGAGGCTTAGTGTCACCGTAAACCACTGTGAGTAATAACCTTACAAAGATATGTTCAAATTATCTTTACTTTTGAAAATGTTATTGCTATCAAAATGGATATGTGATTGATTGAATGAATTCTTAAAATGATTTGATAATTGATAGCCTGGCTTGTTGAAATGTTATGTCCTTTAATGAATGAAGTTTTGTTTTGAAACGATATTGTGGCATCCATTGAATATAGGCCCTTGCCTGGGGATAATAATACCATGGCTAGGCCCTTGCCAGGGGGTAATAGTACTATGGCTAGGCCCTTGCCTGGGGATAATAATACCATGGCTAGGCCCTTGCCTGGGGATAATAATACCGTGGCTAGGCCCTTGCCTGGGGGTAACAATACCATGGCTAGGCCCTTGCCTAGGGGTAACAATACCATGGCTAGGCCCTTGCCTAGGGGTAACAATACCATGGCTGGTATGATACGTTATCATTGGAATAATATTTGTCACTTCATGGATGTATCACATATAATATTACGAATGGCTTTTGTTACTACAAAAAGATGCTGTTATTGCTAATCAAAATGTTTTGTGGTGAATTTGATCTAATATGGCGAATGCCTTCCTTTGAAAATGATTTAAGATTCATTTCGAAATTGTAAGGCTTGTTTTTGTACTATTGTCGAACTTCATTCATTTAACCTCTTTATTCTTTTATTACTCATTGGGCTCTAGCTCACTATTCATTTATATATGTAATTGTAGGTGGGCAAACTGAACATCAGAGTTAGATAGCCTTGAGTTTACCCGAGTCAGCTTTTTGTGGAGCTTCCAAGTGAAGTAAGCAGGCTTGGGTGGAACCATGCTTGTCGAACCCCTTTTGTGTGGTTTAATGGTTTTGTATTTGTACATAGTTGGAGTTGTATTTTGTAAGATATGAATTTGTACTTATGTTGGGTGTAACTTTGCAACAAAACCTTGCTTAACATATTTGCTCTCCTCATATATGCACAGCTCAATAGATGAATTCTATAACATTTTAGACTTCTGCTAAGCCCCGTACTTTACATTAAAGGTTTATTTATATGGAGGCCGTAGGTAATCTATGATTACTGGCTGGTCATGACGCTAAACCTATAGGGGCGGGTTCGGGTTATGACAGAGTGGTATCAGAACACGAGTTATATCTCACTCACTTGTCCATTGAGCTATAGAGGGTCTATAAGAGACTTCAGGATTGCATTCATGTGCATTTGATATGTTGAGTGAGATAACCTTGTGATTATATATGAAACTGCGTACATGACTATATGTATATATAAATTGTGTTTGTTATAATACAAAGTTTCATATAGAAAATGGTGAGAACCAAAGGTGATGAAATAGAGGAGGCAACCTTCTCAAGACTGGATAGAATGGAACGAATGATGCAAGGCATGGCTGAAGCCATAAGACAACAACAACAACAACAACAACAACCACCTCCCCCACCTCCAATGCCTGTACCACCTTCCGCTCCAGGGTGTCAGTCGAAGACTTGTACTATTACCTTGACCAGGGAATTTAAAAACATGAAGCCACCAATATTTCATGGCAGAATTGAACCGTTGAAGGCCGAAGCTTGGGTCTTGGGCATTGAAAAGTTTGAAGTATTCCCATGTAACGAAACTCAAAAAGTGCAACTAACAGCATTCACACTAGAAGATGATGCCAGACGTTGCTGGATGTTAGTGTGAGATGATAATAAGGATGTTACTTGGGCTCGTTTGTGGAAATTTTCTACGAGAAATATTTTCCCCAATGTGTGCAGGATAGAAAGGCAACTGAATTCATGGAACTCAAGCAGGGAAATAAATCAATTGCTGAATATGAGGCTCAGTTTACAGAATTAGCTCGCTTTGCACCCGCCACATTTTAGACACAAATTACAAGAAAGCTAGACAGTTCGAAGGAGGTTTACGTGACCCAATTCTAGATAAGATTAATGTACTCAAATTGCCGACGTATGTGCATGTACTTGATAGAGCTCTAATAGCGGAGAGAAATGTGGCCAGCTGTAAACAAAACTTTGAATGGAAAGGCAGAAAACAGAATTTTAGTAAGGGAACTACGTCAATGAACAAGAAGTTCAAGTTAGGGAATTCTGGTAATACTGGTTCAAGCCAAAGTGGTAATTCAACACCAACTTGTACCACATGTGGAAAGAAACATGGAGGTATATGCTATCGTGCGACAGGGGCTTGTTATCAATGTGGGAAGTTTGGGCACATTGCCAAGGATTGCACACAACCACGTCAGGGTGGCAACCGAGGTGCCACAAGCTCAATTAGGTCGACTCCCACAACAAAACTAGCTGCAGCATCACCCACCACAAGAAATGATCAAAGGCAAGGAAGGGTTTTTACATTGATTCCAGGGGATACTTAGAATACTGAGGCCGTGGTGTCAGGTACAATCTCCATTTGTGGTGAACCTGCTTATGCTTTAATAGATTCCAGATCTACACACTCATTTATTTCTATGGTCTTTGCTAAAACTTTGAATAGACCTATGGAAACATTGAATTATATACTATGTGTTACATCACCTACGGGGGAATCCATGCTATGTTCAACTATATTTACTGCATGTGAATTATTTCTCGGGGAATGCCACTTTGTATGCTGATTTAATACCTTTACATTTCGATGTTATTTTGGGTTGGCTAGCTGAATACCATGCAACAATTGAATGTGCCTTGAAACGAGTAATATTCCGACCTCCCGGGCAAGAGGAATTTTATTTTGAGGGAAAAGGGGTAGTCTCACCACCATACCTGATATCCATCATGAAAGCCAAAAACTAATGAATAAGGGTTGTCAAGGGTATTTGTGTAGTGTGATAACCGAACCAACGGTAGACATTACTTTAGACAATATACCAGTGGTGAGAGATTTTCCTAATGTGTTTCCAAATGAATTACCTGGCCAACTTGTTGATAGAGAAATCGAATTCACAATTGATGTAATACCAGGAACTCGACCAATTTCTAAAACTCCTTACCGTATGTCTACCACTGAAATAAAAGAATTGAAAATTCAGTTGCAGGAATTGCTGGATAAAGGGTTTATCAGACCAAGTACATCCCCATGAGGCGCACCGGTACTTTTTGTTAAAAAGAAAGACGACACTCTCCGATTATGCATTGATTACCGAGAGCTCAACAAGGTAACAGTGGAAAATAAATACCCTTTGCCATGTATTGACGACCTATTTGACCAGTTACAGGGGGCACAGATATTTTCAAAATTTGACTTGAGATCAGGATATCATCAATTGAAGGTTAAGGCTATGGATGTTGAAAAGACTGCCTTCCGAACCAGGTATGGACATTTTGAGTTTTTAGTCATGCCATTTAGGGTTACAAATGCGCCCGCATCATTTATGGATTTAATGAACAAAATTTTCAAACCTTTCCTAGATAACTTTGTTGTTGTATTCATTGATGACATCTTGATCTATTCGAAAAGTAAAGATGAGCATGAACGACATTTGAAACTGACTCTTCAAACACTTAGAGAAAAACAGTTGTATGGGAAATTCAAAAATATGTGAATTTTGGCTTGATGAAATTGCATTTTTGGGGCACATTATTAATAAGGATGGTATATCTGTGGATCCTCATAAAATTGAAGCTATTATTAATTAGCCTACCCCAACTAATGTATCAAAAGTTCGTAGTTTTATGGGATTGGCAGGGTATTACCGAAGATTCGTCAGAGACTTTTCCAAAATTGCTATGTCATTGACTCAGTTGACTCGAAAAGGGAAACTATTTGAGTGGACGGATCAGAGAGAAACAGCCTTTCAAGAGTTAAATACAAGACTGACCATAGCCTCAATCCTTACTATTCCCTCAGGTACCGAAAATTTTGTGATTTTTAGTGATGCATCCTATAAGGGCTTGGATTGTGTTTTAATGCAGAATGGCAAGGTTATTTCATATGCCTCTCAACAATTGAGACCACATGAAAAGAAATACACTGCACACGACCTAGAACTTGCTGCAATGGTGTTTGCTTAAAGATATGGCGTCACTATTTGTATGGAGCCAAATGTGAAGTGTATACAGATCATAAGAGCCTGAAATACCTCTTTACTCAGAAGGAACTGAACATGCGTCAAAGACGATGGCTCGAGTTAATCAAGGATTATGACTTACAAATTCACTATCATCGGGGCAAAGCAATACTATAGCAGATTCCCTTAGTAGAAAGAATGTAGGAAATCATCCCTGTTTACTCACAGATCAAAGAGAGCTACTACTGGAGTTTGAAAAACTCGAAATTGAATTAGTGCCTTTTGAACAAAGTAGCTTGATGGCTGCAATGTCTGCCTAGCCTACTATTATCAAGGAAATTAGACAGAAACAGATGAATGATGAGTTTTTAAAAAGCTTCGTGATGAACTTGACACCAAGCCTAGACTGGGGTTCATAATTGAAGACTCTGTATTGAAATATCAGGGGAAGTTGTGTGTCTCAAATGATGCGGATTTGAAAAGGAAAATTTTAGAGGAAGCTCACAAGTCAATGTTTACTATGCATCCAGGAAACACCAAAATGTACCAAGACTTGAAGTTAGTGTATTAGTGGCCCAACATGAAAAGGGAGATTGCCAAATTCAACTCTAAATGCTTACAATGCCAACAGTTAAAAGATGAACATTAGAAACCAGCAGGTCTGCTTCAGTCTCTTCCTATTTTGGAATGGAAATGGGAACATATCACCATGGACTTTGTTGTTGGCCTACCTTGGACACCTAGAGGTATGGACTCTATTTGGGTTATAGTTGATAGATTGACTAAATCTGCTCACTTTCTTGCTGTGAAGACTTCATTTATTGCTTATAGACTTGCTACTATCTACATTGAGGAGATTATTCCACTGCATGGGGTTCCAGTGTCTATTGTATCAGATAGGGATCCTAAATTTGTTTCTAGATTTTGGCATAGTTTGCAGGAGGCAATGGGAACAGAATTAAGATTTAGTACAACATTTCATCCACAAACTGATTGGCAAACCGAGAGAACTATTCAGACCTTAGAAGACATGCTTCGTACGTGTGTATTGGATTTTCAAGGAAGTTGGGAAACTTATTTGACATTGGCCGAATTTGCTTATAATTACAGTCTTCACGCGAGTATCGGTATGGCACCATATGAGGCACTATATGGCAGAAAGTGTAGATCACCAGTTTATTGGACAGAGATTGGCGATAGAGCTATTTATGGGACTGAACTTGTGCAGGAAATGACTGAGAAGATCAAAATCATCTAGTAAAGGCTCAAATTTGCACAGAGCCGACAGAAAAACTACGCCGATCAACAAAAAAGGGACTTAGAGTACGAAGTGGGAAATCATGTATTCATCAAGGTGACCCCAATGAAGGGGCATATGAGATTTGGTAAAAAGGGAAAATTGACTCCTCGCTACATTGGACCGTTTCATATCCTTGAGAGGTTAGGTTCTATTGCTTATCGTATTGCCCTGCCACTGGGAATGGAACAAATGCATAACGTTTTCCTTGTATCCATGCTTCGTGGGTATCTTAGAGATCCGTTCCATGTGATTTATTACCATCGGATTGCTTTGGAAGAGGATATGATGTATGAAGAATGGCCCATGCAAATCATTGATCGGCAAGTGAAGAAATTGAGAAACAAAACTATCCCTAGGGTAAAGGTCGAGTGGAGAGAACATTATGGGAAGGAGGCCACTTGGGAGAAAGAGGAAGAGATATGGCAATGGTATCTGCATTTGTTTCCGTCTGAAGGTAAATTAAGTTTGGAGGACCAAACTTTCCAAGGGGGAGAGACTATGACAACCCTGACCTCCAAACTAGTACAATATATAATTTTAATGAGTTTAGTTGCATGATTATGTGCTTGATTGTGTGATTAAATGTTTAATTCTATAATTATCTGTTAATATATGGAATATATGTTTAAATTGATAACTTAGAGTCTGAAATTGGGAGCCTAAACGACTTTAGAAACCGAAATTGACTAGCCCAATAGGCTAATTAGAATATTTAGAATTTTATGGAAACTTTAATCGATGGTTGATTTGGATCAAAATAATTAGAATAAACTGATTGAATTAGTTAGAGTTAAGCCTAATTAATTAATCCTAACCATATTTGATTAGGATAACTTAATCACATCCTATATAAGACCCAAACTAAGCTTATGAGCTCATTTTATATACACATTTAGCTGAGAATTGAGAGAGAGGAGAGGAGAGTTCAACATTTAGAGAGACAAAGAGGAGAATTGTAGAGAATTAGTGGAAGATTCAAAGATTGGAGCCATAATACACTTGAATTCAACACTAGGTATGGCATTCATCACTAATTCATGTAGTTATGGCATATAGTAGTTGAATTCCTCTCATTTTTGAACTCATTGGCATGTTATTGAAGAAAAGAAGCTATGAATACCATAAAAATGGAAGAATGGAGTTGAATTGCTTACATGCATGCATATTTTGAGTTAAGCTCCATGAAATTCATACATGCATGGCACAATTATACCTCATTTTGGAGAATCCTTCATGTTTTCATGCTTCTCATGTCACTTGATCATATTTTGAACATGTTTTGGAGAATATACACTCAAATTGAGTTAAACTTATTTTATAAATTGAGGTTGGAGTCATTGGTTGGGAAATTACCATGGTTTTGAATAAATGGGTTCAAATTGGAAGTGTTGTCACGTTACATAGTGACTCTCCATGTTTTTTTCTACCAAAAACACAAGATTTGAAGCTTTAAGTACCATGTTTGAACTTTAAACACAGTTCTGGAAATTCCAGAATTCGTGCTGTCCGCTCGAGTGAGGGAGTCCACGCTCGAGCGTGGAATTCGGGCTCCAAGAAGTTTCTGAAATTTTACAATCCGCTTGAGCGACCAAAGTGGCGCTCGAGCGAGGACCCTTTTTCTCAGTCTTCCGCTCGAGCGACCATCGAGCGGGAATTTCATGTATCCAGTACTTTTACGGACCGCTTGAGTGACAGAAGTTACACTCGAGCGGCCACCGTTGTTTTTGAATGCCCGCTTGAGCGTAGGAAGTTGCGCTCGAGCGGAGACCCTGTTTTCAGTAAATTTTACCAACTCTTTTAAGTGCATATTCACATCCTCATGCCACTCCAAGCATTCTTAGGCACCATTTGGACTCCGATAATCATACAATAAGTTAGAGACGCATAAAGAGAATTGAATTAAAATGAAATGGAGTTTCATTTGTACTTTGTTATGTGCTTCGTTTAGGTGGACGTCCAAGGCTTAGTGTCACCGCAAACCACTGTGAGTAATAAGCTTATAAAGATATGTTCAAATTATCTTTACTTTCGAAAATGTTATTGCTATCAAAATGGATATGTGATTGATGGAATGAATTCTTAAAATGATTTGATAATTGATAGCTTGGCTTGTTGAAATGTGATGTCCTTTAATGAATGAAGTTCTGTTTTGAAACGATATTATGGTATCCATTGAATATAGGCCCTTGCCTGGGGGTAATAGTACCATGGCTAGGCCCTTGTCTGGGGGTAATAGTACCATAGCTAAGCCCTTGCCTGGGGGTAATAGTACCATGGCTAGGCCCTTGCCTGGGGGTAATAGTACCATGGCTAGGCTCTTTAACCCAAACGGCATGACTCTGTAGCAGTAGGTGCCCCATAGAGTAATGAAAGCAGTCTTCTCCCTATCCTTGGATGCCATCAGAATCTGATTGTACCCGGAAAACCCGTCCATGAATGAGAGCAGTACATGGCTGGCGATGAAGTCTACCAACTCATCTATGTATGGCAAAGGGAAGTCATCCTTTGGACCGGCCTTATACAGATCCCTAAAGTCGACACAAACTCTGATTCTACCATCCTTCTTCGGAACTAAAACAATATTGGCCAACCATGTTGGATACTCAGATACAAGCAAGAACCCTGCTTCAATCTGTTTGGTAACTTCTTCCTTAATCTTTAAAGCTCAATCTGGGTGAACTCTGTGCAGTTTCTGCTTAACTGGTCAGGCCTCAGGGTCGAGAGGGATCCGATATTGTACAATCTCAGAATCGATTCCAGGCATGTCTTCATAGGACTACGTAAAAACATCTTTGAAATGTTTTAATAAAGCAATTAAACGCTTGCGTTCCTCTGAAGACAACGTTGACCCGATCTGGACCAAGCAAGGATCTTCCTCAATACCTACGTTAATTGATACGATTTCATCCGTACAGGGTTTAACACGCATCTCCCTCTTTATAATCAACCAAAATTTTCAAAACCTGAGGAATTTCTTCCTCTTCGTTTAAGTCAAAATTTTGAAAATCAAGATCAGTACAACAAACCAAAGGCACAGAAAAGTAGGCAAAGTTCACAACATTCTCATTCCAAAGGTCCAGATCCTCAATTACAGTGGACTCAAAAGAAAAGCTGAAAGACGACCTAGACAGGACTTTGGTATCTGGGTTATCACTCCCGGAAGTACCAGACTCAAAGGAACTTGAATCTGACTCTAACTCCACAGACTCAATGGAATTAGATCTAGACTCACTATCCAATCCAGAACTGCCGATAATGCCTTGCTCAAACTTCCAAACCAAGTGTAGCCTTAGATGCATCCATGATGAGACTAGTGGAATCTGCTACCGGTGTATCCCCAATCATTGAGATAGTAAAATTATCCCCTAAGTTGACGGACTCAGCTCTAGTAGAAGAACTTGCCAATACGTCAGCCAGTGCTTTTCCCAATAGTTCTTCTTCTTCAATGCCCAAGCGTGCAGTTCTACCTTGATTTGTTCTAGGGCTCAGGTATGCTTGCTCATCTCCTTCTTCTGGTAACTAGTGTCTGAAAAAGATCTTGAACCTTGGATACCTGGTTTTTGTCTCCTAATCATACCAAGGCTCTGGAAATCCAAGGAAGGGGAAGTCTTCCCTTTGGCTGACAAAACATCCGTTCAAGGTCCCCTGTATTGGTTTGTGGACTAACTCGTACTACCTCCTAATCTTTTTTGCTTTCATCCTTCCTCGTAACTCCTTCTTCTTTCTTTGCCAATCTACAGCGGTAGGTTTGTACCCCAGCCTAAAAGCGTGAGGGTTGTGACTCATTTCTTTGGCAACAGTACCTCCCTGCCTGCCACTTCTGCCTAATCCTGATCCAAGAATATGCCCATGTTTGTTCATCATGTAGATGGACTGAGCGCTCATGTAATTCCCATCATCCTCCGCCATGATGGTTTGGACCAGTCGGCTCTCTACCAGAGAGAAGCCAGAAAGGAACATGTCCTCCTCCCCATGTATGATTTCCAATAATGGCGCAGTAGTTCCCTAGGGATGATAGATCACAAAATTGCCGTACATAATAGCAATCCCATCTTTGAAGGGGTACTTTACCAACTGATGGACCGTTGATGACACCCCTTTCATCTGATGTAGCCAGGGCCTTCCCAATAGTAGATTGAATGTGGTCGATACATCCATTACGTGGAATTCCACCTCGTGTTTGAACGAACTGATTAGGATATAGCTCTTGAACGTTCCCATAACATCCCGGCTCGTATTGTCATAAGCCCGGACGGCCTGAGTCATAAGTGTAAAGTCAGCCGGCCTAAAATCGATTGCATAGGCAGTCTTCACTGGACATACATTGATCGCTGATCCGGTATCTACTAACACCACTGGAATCCACTTTTTCCAACTTTCCAAGTTTACATATAAGGGTCGGTTATGGTTGGCACCCTCTGGTGGAAACTCGTTGTTTGTAAAAGATATCACCGGTGTAACGTCCCAAGATGTAACCAACGATACCAATTGGTTAGCAGTGGTATCGATAGGCAGTTTGGTTCGGTTCATTGCCTCTAACAGTACTTGTTTATGCTCCCAAGAAGCCATGATTAACTCCCAGATTGCTATGTCCGCCTGAATCTTCTTGAGCTGTTTCAAGACCAGGTTTTCTTCAATATCTTTTTCTTTTGATTTTTCAGCCTCTTTGTTGGAGGACTCCGGCTGATCTAAGGTTACAAGTTGAAGTACCGACTGCTCCGAGTCATGTGGTTAATCTCACCAGTATACCAGGTGTCATCTGGGGTGTCAGTTTTCCATCATTCGTCAGTGTACGCATGACTTAGGTCGTTGTCTTCCCACCACTCTCCTACAGTCATGGCCAGGCTAGCATCACGTTCTATCTGGAGCATGTTAACATCACGCGCCCCATCATCATACCATTCTTCCTCCACCACAGTCTTGGTTTCTAAATCATGATATTTTTTTTAGCTTCCTTAACATCCTTTTCCTATCACTGGGCTCCCATTCGACCTTTTTGGTAGCTTGGACATCACCCACCGTTATCCCGAGTTCTTCTTTCGCTTTTCCTTTTCCTTGCTCCAAAGTTATCTTTGTCTGGATCTCTTATATCATTTCCCTTTGAAATTGTTCTAGTGCTTGTTCTTTCTCCATTAAAGTTGCAGCCTCAGCCTTGCCACTAGCACCAATTTCCTATTCCTTCTCAGTCTCTCCTATCTATTTCTCAACATCTAACTCGTCCTCACTCAACCACGCATTGTTTGTTTCCGACTGGCTTGGATTCCACCATCCCAGTTGTACACTGTTTGTGTCCTTCTCTTCAAAGAAGTAAAGGTTGTCTAGATCCTCTTCTAGCTCGGCCATGTCTTCTTCCAGTTCGGCCAAGTCATTTAGGTCTCGTTTCAGCCAATCATTCTAATTCTGCCCTAGCTGGTCCTCCCCAATAGCAATAATGTTGAGGAAGTCCAGCAATATGACTACTGGCTTCGGCTGATCGACGGCCACGATGTATACGCTGGAGTCATACTCCTCTGCGAGTGAGGCCCCTTTCTCTATTACTTAAGCATCAAGCTGGCCTTTCTCTGGTGCACTCTATTTCTTCTCTGTTTCTACTTCCACGGGTTCGGGTTAGGTTGGTGGTGGCATTAAATCCACCATGTACATGTCCATGCCTTCTGAAATAGTCACCTCTAGCTTAGGTAAATGGGATAAGGTAATGTAGACATCGGGGTTAAAGGAGGGTGGTAATTTATGTATTTGGTCAATGTTTTTGGGCAGGGGGTGTAGACACCCCATTTTTGACCGTCCCCAAGACTTGGACGTCACCGTTGGAACACTCGGTGATCATCCGTGCTTGTGTTCATCTCAAGTTCCCGGAGGTCTCGGCTGCGCGCCTCGCCTCAGGATCTCTCGACTCGACTTTTCGGTGTCTGGTTTTGCACCAAACACTTGTGTTTTTGCCTTGAAAGGTAGGGAATGGCTTGTTGGCCATTCCCACACCCCACCGGCTGTCCCCTCACATCACCGGCCGTTTATTGGTGCCACCGGCAGTGGTTTCTTAAAACCAATGAACGGTCGGCACTATATTTTGCCGACCGGCACTTTATTTGGCCGATGACCTATTTTGCTGGCCAGTGTACCCCTTTTGCGCCCTTCAGACTTGGTGCATGCCAGCTGTGCCAGCTGGAATGCACCAACACTCCTCCCCGTGCATGAAGTGGCTGTTTTGCCCTTTTTGCCCCCTTTTGGTCAAAGCTTCTTGAGGAAGCTTGACACTTTGTCAAAGCTTCCTCAAGAAGCTTGGCCAGCTGTCCTAGCTTCCTCAAGAAGCCTTGACTCCTTTGCCCCCTTTGCCCCTTTCACTTAGCTTCTTTGAGAAGCTTAAACCATTTCCCTTTGCCTATATAAGGACCCCTCTTCTCCCATTGTCAAGGGTTGATGGGTTGAACAAAAAACCAGACCTATACATATATGTCTGATATATATCCCCCTTTCTCTCTATATCTCCCTCTCTCTCCTCATTTGGGTGTGTTAGAGAGCTCTAAAGTGTGAGGTTCTTGGCCCTTTACACTACACCTCCAAGCCTACTACCTCCACCATCCATTCAAACACCTTGAGGCTGATTTTCAGAGGCTAGGAGCTCATTTTCTGGACCAAAGAGCTGCTGTCACCTTTGGGTTACAAGGGTAACACACTTTTCCCTTTTTGTTCCCCATTTTTGCACACACTTTTGGCCTGTCTTTCTTTCTATTTTGAGCTTAGTGTATAACTGAAAAAAGTCTTTTTTTTTTAGCTCCTTTTCAAGTTTGTTTAAGAACACTTTTGTGTTTGGGGTTGTCTACCCCCTCTTAGGCCTTGTTTGGCCTCATTTTTATGCATTTTTTGTGAGCTCCGGGACCACCTTGTTTAGGCCTCCTCACCACTAAAATCTTAAGGGATTTCAGTGGTGAGGAGGGTGTCTTGAGGTCCTAATAAGGAGAGGGCCATCCCCTCTCCTTATTGTCTTCATTACTTGCATTTTTTGGCCTTACAAAGGGGCCTATGTTTGCACACATCTTGAGCTCGGTTCAGGCATTTTTCAGTGGGTTTTAGGACCCTTAGAACTCATTTTCAGAGTTGATTTGGTCATGCTAAATGTCTATCTTGCATGTGCTTAATAACTCCTTGCATGGCCCTCTAAAGTAACTCATCATTTTTAAATGCCATGGTTGCATATCAGTGGTTATTTGGGCCTATTTTTACATGTTTTATTCACTGATTTTTGATGGTTTGGTGAGATTCCATGTGCATCATATACTTGCCATACAACCCATGTTTGCTAGTCAAAGTTGCATACTATTTTAGTCCATCTTGCTAACATCTTTTGGCAATGCTTTGAACTGGAAATATGCATGTTTTGGGACTTCCTTGACTCTGTCTTCATGCTTCATGATCAAATAATGCATGCTTTGTATAGCTGGAAGCCATCATATGTGCCTAGTTTTGAGTTTCGGGGCTCATCTCATGCATCGGGTGCCATATTTCCATGATTCGGGACTATTTTGTATCATATTTCAGTGCTGAAATTTGCATGTTTACATACCACAGTCCATGCCTTGCCATGCTTTGGTTGAGTGGCATTTGATGCCTTAGGTTCGGTCCTCAATTTGCGTGCATGCGTGCACGCATTTCGAGTGTCTCATTTTCATCTAATGGCCACTGATTTTGGCATGCTTGCGAGCTATCCATGTTAGTTTAAGTCCATCATCGCATGTTGTTGCATGCCATGTTTGTTTACATGTTTAGGTTGCGCGCCTAGTATACATTGCTCATTTGCATGTTCATGTTGCATACTTAGCTTCCATGCCTAGGTTGCATTTCATTGAGCATGCATCCCTTGCCTCTTGATCAATCATGATAGGGGTTGGGGCCCTTTGATGTGTTTTGTGCTTGCATTTCATTTGATATCGAAGTTGCAAAACTTGGCCTCTTAGGCCATCATGCATAATTGATGGCCCGAGGGTCGAGGGGCATACTCCCTTGAGTCCATTACATGATTGGGAGAGTGGCCATGCATACATTGCTTTGAAAATTCCATGCCATACACTGCTTGCCCTCTGCTATTGTTAATTGCAGGTTCTGCAAGACAAACAGAACGGGACCTCACCCTCCCGGGGCGTTCGGGAACGTCTATAGGGGGCTTGGTTATGTGTAGGATGCGGGTTGGTAGTTACGTTTGGTTTGAAAGGTGGGGCGATGACCTTCTTGTCAATGAGATCTTGGATCTCATGACATAAGCGATAGCACAGGTTCGTGGGATGGCCGTGTTGCTTGTGGAAAATGCAATACTAGGTAGGGTCATGTTTGGATGGTAATGGGTCAGAAAGTGGTTGAGGGTTGAGAGGCTTGAGATGTCCATTTTCCATTAACAATTTGAGGGCGCGGTGCTGGGCTCATATGAAGAGGGGCAAAGATTCTTTAATTTCGGGGTAGGCCGGTATTTTGTGAAGGTTGCGAGGTTATGGCAGTAGCAAAAGAATCAGCCTTCTTGGCCATTGTGACAACAGTACTGACATCTACAGGCCGTAGAATAGTGCTACTGCTAGCATTGGTACTCTGGGAGAATGGCCTTCTGGCAAGTTCACTAGTTCTATGGATGATACCCTTCTTGAATGCACTCGCAATCTAGACCCCTAACTAGTGTAGGGAAGCAAATATGGACAACGGTGCCACTATCATTCTCTGCAGCATATCTGGCTCAAGGTTTTGGACCACCAGCCGGACTTGCTCTCTTTCAGTAGGTCAATTTGTCATTCTTGCTACTTTTTCCCTTCATCTGGCAACAAAGTCAATGAATGATTCTTTGGGGTTCTGGGTAGTAGCCTCCAGCTTACGAATGGTTACCTCTATCTGAGTGTTATAAGTGTATTGGTTGACAAATGCCTCGGATAACTCCTCCTAATTTCGCTTTGTACAGTCCTCCAACTTAGCGTACCAGATGGCCGCAACATTAGGCAAGGTTCTCCCAAACAGTGATAATTTTTTAGCCCTAGACATGCCCATTGGCCTTAGCACATCTGAAAACAAGCGGACGTGCATAATCGAATCCCTATTTTTATCGAATCTGTCGATGTGGGGCATCGTAAATTTCTCCGGTAATTTGACCGAAGCCTCAGTGTACCCGTCTTTAATATCTGGAATGGGATTGAAGCCCTAGGCATTTTTCAATGCTTTATCTAATCTAGTAGTCTTGACCAAGGCCGGATCAATTTCATTGATATCAAAAGGAAAGATTTTTGCGGGGGGTGGAACCGGAGGCCTATAAGCCGAAGCCGAGGGAAACATTTCCTAAGGATCTAGGATTTTGGGATTTTCTACTGGTGGAGGTGGATTCGGGTTTGGCTGAGTAGTCAGGATCGGATGCACGGTTGATGCAGATGCCCTAAATGTACGTCGTAGATCAGCGATGATTTCGTCCTGTGCGACCATCCTTTGGTTTACGGTATCCATGGTTCTCTAGAAAATCGCCATCATGGAAGCAAATTCCTCCGTGTTTTGTGCCATTACTGGTCTAGATGAGTTAGATGCTGGTGAACTGTTTGAGTGAGAACGGATAGGTGTTTGCTGAATGCTTTGTACCAGTGTTGCTGACTGTTTATTCCTTCTTCGTCAAGTGACTAGCGGAAGCGAAACTAACACAGGCTGGCCACTAACAAAGTCTTGAGCCTTGCAAAGCTTGCCAAAGCGAGTCCACACAACTTGAGGAATATCGGGTCTTTTTGAAGCTATGATGGTAAACTACCTAGCAAAAGAAAAGAAAAAAAACCATCGATCAAAATCAGACGGCACTTCGACCCTAATTCACAATAGATAAAACATAACTGAAGAACCATAATCCTTACCAAACTCTATTCTCAAACTCAGACTGATATGAACCATCCTGTACAGTCAAAAGCACATACCAAGTAAAAGAACCAAAACACCTCTATGAGGAGGGTAGGGTTACCCTACCCTAGATTTTTGACATGATCTAGGCTGCACTATTTCAAACAACAAGTTTCACAACATCCTAGAAATGGGTGGCATCCTATCCTAAATTGGAATAGTCACTATAGTTTCACTATGCAACTAGGTCAAATCGTCGAAAGGGTACCTCGATGAGATTACGTAATATGCCTCTCACACCTAACACCGAGAAGTGAAAGCATAATCAAGCGGTACAGCGGCAATCCAGATCCAAGGGTTGTCTTTCCAACATGGCAGAGCCTATGACCGGTCAACCTTTTGGCAAGTCATCGGCAAACCGTTTAGGAATAGCATATAGAAAACACAGTGACTTATAGTGACAATGCAAATGCAATGTAAAGAACATATATATGTAGATAGAATTTCATATCATGAATTTCAAGTCAAGTTCTCTAAATCCCCAGCAGAGTCGCTAGAAACTGTAGCTTGTTTTTCGTGCCCTTTTCGAAAACGACTAGCCCTACAGTTCGGACTCCCATGGTTCTGAATCTGATTTCACAAGTGCAATGTGAAACAATGGAAACACAAAAAGAGTCCAAATTCGGCAATTCTTTTGGAAAATCGATTTGAATCAAAAATGCCAAAAATGGACTGCCTTACCAGATTTCAAAGTCGCCACCTAAATATTTTTGGAAAATTTAGGAAACCCGTGACTCGTGCCAAAGGCCACTTATCTGTCATCACCAAAGTATCTCAACTCGAGAACTTAGGTATGAGAGGGGAATGTCATGAATTGAGCACCTCACTTGCCCAATCAAAGAACGACCTTTACTAATCATAATGTGATTCTTATTTCTGATTATTAGACTATCATTACTATGTGTTGCACACAAGTATAGACTAATTTGCAAAAATTGGAACACTTTGATTCCATGTTTGTTTGAAAATTATTTTTGATACTCGTCACTTAGAAAGGTGAGTTTGTACATTAATCAATTTGTCTCAATTTTGGCAATTAGACTTCATCCACCGACATTCAAACAATTATATCATCTAAGCATTTAGCCTCATGAAAAACATGCTTGACATGGCAATAATCACACGCAATGCAAGATGCTAAAGCAATAAATGCTCACCTAGTACTTCAAGGAAAGCTAAACAAAGCAAAATAATTAAAAAATATGCATGTTCCTAAACAATGTAATGTGACTAATGCAATGCTCACATTTATGCCACTTTTAATAGGCTCGGCTATGAGCATAGTATATGAACCAATTCAAAGCATGCGATGAAACACGTATTCGAGCAAAGAATTTTGAATTTTGACATTGGTTAGAATGATGAGCTGAAAACTTATGCGTGTAAGATGAATGGATGCAAGTCATGGAAAATGCTAAGTACATATGATGCTACCATTATAAGCGGAGAAATAAAAGGAAAAAAAAATGGGGATTGGAAGACATACAACATTATTACATATTTGCCCTCATGCACGAGGGTCCGAATGAATGCCTGAGGGTCCGAATTAAATTAACTATTACAAAACCAAATGAATGAATAAACAACTAATTATCTAAGCTATAGACTAATAATAAGAAATAAGTTAGCTACCTAATTTATTATAACAAGGGTACACAATAAAACTAACTATCTAAGTTACTCAACACTAACCATTTATAATTATTACAATAATGCTAATTATATTTAATTACAATGATAATGATAGCATTAATTTACAACATTTAATAGAACTAGAAAGCATAAGGATGGCATGCATGCGACGATTTTCAGAAGGAACTCTGTCTGCCTTCCTTGGAATTTTCCCTATTTCACCTTCAACCACTGCCTCCTATTTTCTGCAAAATACTCTGTTTACCTAACATTGGGGCCCAGCCAGCCCCCAATGAAGCCCAGCCAGGCCCAAATAGGGTCAGACGTGCCCTAATTTTATGCAAAGCTTTGTTTTTGTGCTCTGAGGTGAAAACAGTGCAGACAGAATTTTCTGAGCATCTATTTGTCCTGTCACACTTCTCTGTCATAGAAAGCCTCAAGAGAAGAATGGAGTCGTTTCCAAAACCATCAATGAGCAAGTTGCTTGCTTGATGATCTCAGCCACAATTTGGACAAAAATCAATGAACGCAATGAATCAAAACCAACCCCTCCCCTTTATCACGGAGTGAGCTCAAAGGGGGAAGTAAAGACGCTTCAAGGGTCATCAAAGCACCATGAATTGATGTGTGATGACTCTTGACACAATAGACTCAGCATAATGTCCGGCCGAACCCAAACGATATAACTCATGTTCTTTATGTTGGTTGGTTCATTTTAAGCCAAATTCATTAGTCTTTGCCATTCTTTAATCCATTTGTCCAAGGTGATGATTATGTCCACTAAATGAGAAGCATGTCAAATGGGAAGTAATTCTCAACATGAAAAGGGGACCATGCCGTTGACGACAAACCTCCATAGAGATTAAGCCATTAAGCATAGATCTCTAGCTCATGTTTTGAACAACCATCAACCGGTTAAAACAGCTCTCAAATGAAAGAAATGAATGGTAAGTTTCTTATTAAAATAAGGCTCTTAACATGGAAATAAATTAAAGAAAAACTAAGAACAATATACAACAAGCTATATATAAGAACTTATGATACAACAAATGAACTAATCAAAGCTTAAACCAATTAAATAGCCTAGGACAGCCCTAAAATAGCCCCTAATAACTTAAAAACAGTGGCTCAAAGTGCATGAAAAGAGCCCAAAAAGCTAAACAACAAGTAAAGAAAACAAGGCTAGTAAGCAAGAACAAGGAGGGGTGGCTCGACCATCCACCTTTGAAACCTCAAAGCATGATTTTTAGCCTCTTTTAAACTCTGAAAATCAATTTGGAAAACAAAGAAAATGGTGTAAAACAAGGGTTTGGGCTATAGGTGAAGGAGCAAGAAAGATTGTTAACTCTCTTTACCCTTTGGTAGCTATCCAAACCCAAGCTTAGACACTTGAAATGGATTTAAGACAACATAAAAACACAAGAAGTAGATAGGAAGAGATGGAACAAGAAGTAAAAGAGAAGGTGGTAGACTTATACCTCTAAAAGAAGTAAGCTTTTGTTTGTAACACAAACTTGGTTCAAGCACACTCTCAAGCTTGAATTGTGATGCTCAAGCCTCAACCAAGGTCCTAAGGTTATGATCTAAGGTGATGTACGGTGTATGGATATTGTTCAAGAGAGATAGGTTGGCTCAAAGATGACTTGTATAGGAGGAAGGAGCTCTCTCTTGTGTATATAGGTTCCTTAGAAATTTTCCAGCCCTCAAAACAGATGTATAACCTCGTTTTTATAGAATTTGAGCAAAACAAGTAGAAAATATCTTCAAAAAAGACAGCTGGCGAGCTCTCGCCCAAAATAGTGTGTATCGCCATCAAGGCACGGTCGGGCACTAATAGCCGCAGCTGGCTCCCATTGGGGCACGATCAGGCCCTAATGTGCTGCCCCACTCCCCTGTATCAAACTCAGTATAAGGTAGAACAATGTTAAAAAATGAACCTCTGAGGTAAGAATGAGACAAGTAGGAAGGTTTTGGGATTATTTCAAGGCTCGACCGTAGATTCCGTCGCCGAGAACTCAAATCACACAATGCAGTTTTCATCATCAAGTGCGCTGGATCAAGCACCTAAGTCTTACGGGTGGTTAAAAATGGGGTGTCTACCATGTGATTTAGTATCAAAGAGCCCCTATTTAATTTATATATGAATCCCCAAAAATCTGAATCATATAAATATGTATAACAACAACAAATTTAATTTATATTTTCTTCCATTTATCATCAAACCCTTTTCAAAATTCGAAAATCAACAACAAATATATCATCAAATCCATTTCAAAAATACCCATTTCATCAAACCCATTTCAAAAATCAATAACAAATCTAACCCAAGAACAATATTTATGTACAATAGCAAGAAATCACAATGATGATGAAATAGACCTCGTCGCAACCGCAATCTCGCCTTCCCGCCATCGCATTGTCGCTGAACTCACCGTCGCCCGCCATCCTTTGCGTTGCTCCTTCAACATCGCATCGTTCCGCCATCTTCTCCATCTCTTTCGTCTCTTAGTTCATTTCTCTTTCTATTCACGTTCGTCTCTCCATCTCTCTCTCAGTTCCTTACTCCGTCTTTCAGTCACCTCTCGCGTCTCTGCCTCTCTCTCTCTGCTAGGGTTCACTGACTAAAACAGATCGATGATGCAAAACAAAGAAGATGATACAGAGAAGAGAAAAGAGGAGGAAATGAAAATTTTGAATTTTAAAAAAAAAATGACATCATTTTAGGCAAAATAACATCGTTTTAGGGACCATCGAAAGAACCACTGCAGGAAACCATGGCAGAGGGTCTGGTTCATGTAATAGCACTGTTTGGGAAACGAAAATTGACGACAATTGAAATGGTAAAATAAAAGGGCATTTTTGCCGACTTAGGTAATTTATTATTTTAATAAATTTTTAAATTTTTTATAAATAGATATGTAAAAAAATAAAAAGAATTACATGTCATTTATAATTTTTTTTATTAAAATAATCTATTAACAAACGAGACCTTATGTTTTTTTACGTGGATGCATGTTAGATAGAATAGAGAGAGAGAGAGAGAAAAAAATTATTAGGTACTCGGAGTATCACATGATCATACTTTCTTACCAATCACCACTCATTATGTTTCATCATATTTCTCAATCACTTAACACAAATAATTAATACCCTATCCTCTACACCAATCATACCACCATGGAACAATCACCCGAGAGATAGAGAGAGGAATGTTGAAGAGTGAGAAGTGAAATCCATTTTACATCATTAGAAATAAATTGAAAATATTCAATTAGAATTCCTAAACATTTTTCTTTGATTAAATTTCTGTACAAATTTTCTAGATGAATAGCGTGTAAAATAGTGACATATCAAATGCAGCCAAAACATTTCGTATATGACAATCACACGTGACTAACGTGGATTTTACTAATGCTTGTTGATTTTTTTATTTTATTTTTTTTTTCAAAAAATATGATCCATCAATTTGTTTCAAGTTTATCAGTATATATCATCAATTATTCTACCTACCCAGCAGCTAGAGATCGTCGTTTTCCTCGTACTGTACATTTTTTTCATCTATCCTACAGGCCTGTACATTTTTTTCATCTATCCTACAGGCCTGTACATTTTTTTCATCTATCATACGGAACATTGTTATTTAACTATTTATAACTCAATTTATTTGATTAAAACAATTAACGAATAGTGTTTGGTTGCAATTTTAGATTATAATTTCTTTAGTTTTAAAAAAAATTTTGGCCAATCGTAAGAGATGAATTACAAATTATAGAACTAACTTTTTCAAAAATGTGAATTCTACGCTATATTGGTTTTAAAGGTGATTATAGATGTTATGCGTGCTGAGATGGAAGTCACAATTCAAACTTAATGAGCACGGGTGGAGCAATTGGAGTCCTAAATTACAGGCCATGGGTGGGCCTGTTGCACCAGTTACTACACCCATACATTCACAACAATAATCCCATGCATTCACCTCATCATTTTGTCATTATATTTTGTCCGAGGAAGTGAGTAAACAGTTAATTATGAAATTTGCAATATGAAATTTTATTTATGTTACTTGTTTTTGTCAAGTGCAGGTTCACATATTAATGAAAGGGAAGATAAAGAAGTAGATGGGACAAACTCAATGAAAGAGGGCCTCATTTTTCGTGTAAATTAGATTTTCAATATGACAGTTTCTAGCATAGAATTAAAGAGAAAGTGAAACTCATTATCATCTTATTCAATTATCAATACAATCAAGAGTTTATTTACCGATTATCTAGCTACCTGACTTAACCGAACTCAACCATTTATTTAACTGTCTAACTAACTCAAGTGGATTGTAATCTCCTGAGTTTAATACACGTGCTTGATAGTGACGGGTGTGCATCATCTGAAACTGACTCAACTGATTTGTTGGACTGTGGCCTAGGCTGCAGCCTTATCTTGTACTGTTGATGCTGTGATAGCTGTGGCTTATTGGGCTGGTCATGGTAAGGCTTACTGAGCTGCTCATGCTTCTCATCAGTTGGCTTATCATTCCCCTACAAGCTTTGGGGAGAAGGATGAACCAAAAGCTTGGATATGCAATTTGTTTGAATCCAACAGAGAAACATGACTTGAGCATCGCAAAATTGAGTACATGCAAGGCGTTATCTTTTGCTGGGATAGGAATTGAATGGCTTAGAAATTATTGGAAGAATATATACCAAACTCCCATAACCTTTGTTTGTCACATCTTTAAATTCGTACCTCATGTATTAAGTGTGTCCTATATACAAGTATTATCATTTTGCCGAGTATAATATATTTTGAGTAAAGTGGCATTTTGATCGTGTGAATCCTTCCAGCTTGAGAAGGAATTGTGTTTTTGGTAGATATTTTCTTCACTGAGATAATTTTAGCATTCAAAATGAGCTCTAGATTATTCGGTTCACTTATTTAAGGATCTTTAAAGATTTATTCATGCATTTTTGTTATTGCCATGTAATTTTTTTTCTTGGTCTCATTTTCAATCACGTGCAGAGTGGAAAAAAGTCACAACATGAAATTCCTCTAGTTAACAGTGGTAAGTAATGTTATCTTGATTAAAAGAGGCATAGTACAATCTGCCATTTATAATTTTGATCACCATAGTGGTGCTTCAATGTAATACTTTGATATTATAGTTTTTCCATCTACACAATGAATGTCTGAAAAATGCGTACTTGAGTTAGTGTATACACGACAAATGTGATTTCTTTTGCAATTTTGAAAAGAAAATAATTAATTCTAGTGATTGAAACTTAAAATAAAGATACAGTTTTTAACTATTTAGATTTCTGTAAAAATATGGTGTTCTTATCTTATTTACAATCATGAATCAACTGTTGCAAATGCTTGCCACATGACATTGATGTTTGGGCTTGTGAATGTGTTGGAACAATCTTCTGTGTATATAAAATAACTTGAAATAAATTCAAATAAAATAAATAAATAACATACCAGATTTATTTATCGAAACGAATTAAAATTAAGACCAAGTCAAGTGTGTGACACTCTGTCCTTAAGACAGGTTTGCCCCGCTACGGTGCTCACGGTTGAGTGGCGTCTATCTCCCAGGATACAATGATCTTCACAAAATTGTTGTAGCACTTCAAACAAATTTGTTCGGCGAACCAAACTTGTGTTCTAACTCTCTGAATATTTATTCTTAAATCTAAAATGAAGAATAATGCACTAAAAGTAATTTTGGACAACAAAAAGACAAAATATGAGATTGTTTTTTAATTCCTCTCCAAGACTGTTGGTAAACCCATGTATTTATAGGCAACTTCAAAGACCCGAATAGGTGCCACAATTAAGTGAAAAGGTGCACCTCTTATTTCAAACAATTTGTCTGACCAACGGCACTAAGGAAAACCAATATTCAAACAATTTGAAAAGTTTGACCGTTAGTGGACAAATATCAAACTGTTGGAACTTTTGAACAAATTATTCAAACTATTGAATATGAAACCGTTGGTCAACAATTAAAACCTGTAGAACTTTATTATTTATTCAAACTATTTCAAATATATATATATATTAAACTAATGAAATAGTTAAATAAATAAATAAATAAATGATGAGGTACAAACTTTAGAAAACTTTTTAGGAACCTAAAATTTGAATTTAGAATTAAATTAAATTCTCACAATTACAAATTTTAAGAAACTACTTAGGAACTCAAAATTTGAATTTAGAATTAAATTAAATTCCCGCAATAATTTTTATTGAAAAAATTCAAATGAATTTTGTCAGAAAATTAATGTTAGACCCGAAAACGACGTCAACTTCCCATTCACTCATAAATGGTTTTGACGTTCCGTCTTCACCGTGTGACTTGCCACGCGGCAAGGAACACGTCACCTCTTCGGACCTACCCCAAACGTTGTTTGGGCCCACTCAAATTAGGGCTCAAAAATATGCCTATATTAAACCATTTTTCCAACAATCCCCTACATGAATGGAATTTGACAGAGAGAAAATGCAACAACATGATCTAATTACAGAGAGTACAGAAATTGGAAATATTCTGCAAAGGATAGGTAGCTTTTGGCTTTGAACCTTCCCTTGTGAGACACTATCGGATTTACTAGCTAACCAGTGAACATGATGTCTTGAACTGTTCAGCCGTTTGTGTAAACCAAAACAATAGAACTCACACAGTATATCCCCAGACACAGTTTAGTTCTCACTATTGTGTTCATTTTAGGTCTGAACAACCTGGTCTTTCATGAGTGCTCTAGAGAATTGTAGCCCTTCACAAATCTCATAGAACCGGCCCAGTTCACACTCACATAGGTGATTCTTATGAAGAGTATCCTGCTATATTCCACTAGGTTAACCTAGATATAAGAATCATTAAAATTTTACTTAGCCTTTAACGTTGCAGACATCACTATTTCATCAAAGAAATGGATAGGAGTTAGACTCCCTAGTGATCCTTCTGAGTCATTCACAACTCGGTTGTCCCTTTGAACCTAGATCTTGGGATCTCCAGTCAACTAGGTTGGGTTGCCGTTGTGGTAACTCTTATTTAACAGGCTTAAGTCTCATTCCCCTCGATGAATTCTCAACTAACTCTCTTGCTAACCCTTTGGTTAGTGGATCCGCTATGTTGTCTTTAGACTTAACATATTCTATGGAAATAATTCCATTAGAGAGTAGTTGTCTCACGGTGTTATGTCGACGACGAATGTGTCATGACTTACCGTTATACATATGACTTTGTGCTCTACCTATAGCTGATTGACTATCACAATGTATGCATATAGCAGGCACCGATTTTGGCCATATTGGAATATCTTCAAGGAAGTGGCGAAGCCATTCTGCCTCTTCCCCTGCTTTGTCTAAAGCTATGAATTCAGATTCCATAGTAGACCTAGCAATACAAGTCTGTTTGGAAGATTTCCAAGATACAGCCGCCCCACCAAGAGTAAAGACATACCCACTGGTGGACTTCGAGTCTTTAGTATCCGATATCCAATTTGCATCATAGTATCCTTCAAGTACTGCTGGATATCTAGTATAATTAAGCCAATGTTACGAGTAAATCGGAAATATCTTAGAACCCTTATCATTGCTTTCCAGTGTTCTACTCCCAGATTACTCGTATATCTACTTAATTTACTTACTGCATAAACTATATCTGGGCGGGTGCAGTTCATCAAGTATATTAAGCTTCCAATAATTTGGGCATACTCTAATTGAGAAATACTTTCCTGTACATTTTTAGAAAGATACAAATTAACATCTGCAGGAGTTCTAGCAAGATGATCATCATTTTTGCTGAATTTGTCAAGTATTTTCTCAATGTAATGAGATTGTGACAAAGCATATCCTTCTAATGTTTTGGTAATTTTCATTCCAAGTATTACATCAGCAATACCCATGTCCTTCATGTCAAAATGTTTATTCAACATTTTCTTAGTAGTTTTAATCATATCATTATTACTACCTATGATGAGCATATCATCTACATAAAGACATACAATGACATAACATTTGTCTGTGTTTTTAATACAAACACATTTGTCACACTCATTAATTTTAAATCCATTTGACATCATTGCTTTGTCAAATTTCTCATGCCATTGTTTTGGCGCTTATTTTAAACCATATAATTATTTAACCAATTTACACACTTTCTTTTCTTTCCCTGGAACAGAAAACCCTTCTGGTTGTTCCATGTAAATTTCTTCATTTAACTCACCATTTAAGAAAGCGGTTTTAACATCCATTTGATAAATTTCTAGATTGTGTAGAGATGCAATGGCAATTAGCATTCTAATGGATGTTATTCTAGTAACTGGTGAGTAAGTGTCAAAGTAATCTAGGCCTTCTTTTTGTCTAAAACCTTTGACTACAAGTCTTACCTTGTATTTGTCTATTGATCCATCCGCTTTCAATTTTCTTTTGAAAATCCACTTGTACCCAAGAGGTTTACAACCTGGTAGCAAGTCCACTAATTCCCAAGTGTGATTTTGCAAGATGGATTCAACTTCACTGTTGACAGCTTCTTTCCATAAAGGAGCTTCAGGACTAGACATAGCCTCTTTAAAAGTTAAAGGCTCATTTTCTAACAAATATGTTAGAAAATCTAGACCAAAAGATTTTAAGGTTCTAGCACGTTTACTACGCCTAGGTTCTTCTTCCTCATTTTGGTCTAACTCTTGTTCTTGATCATGTTCTTGATCATTACTAGTAATAGCATCAAAAGATCTTTTCTTATTACTAGTCTCTTGTCCAGTCTTATTTGGAAATACATGTTCAAAGAAAGATGCATTCTGAGATTCAATAATAGTATTTACATGCATTTCGGAATGTTCTGATTTATGAATCAAAAACCGATATGCACTACTATTCTTGGCATAACCAATGAAAATGCAATCAATGGTCTTAGAACCTATCTTAGTCTTTTTAGGACTAGGAATAGCCACTTTAGCCAAACACCCCCACACTTTTAAGTATTTATAGGATGGTACTCTTCCATGCCACAATTCGTAAGGTGTTTGATTCACTTTCTTTCGGGGTACTTTATTAAGTATATAATTAGCAGAAAGTATTTCGTTCCCCCACAAGTTCTGAGGTAATCCAGAACTGATTAATATGGCATTCATCATTTCTTTTAAAGTCCTATTTTTCCTTTCAGCAATTCCATTTTGCTGAGGTGAGTAAGGAGCGGTGGTTTGATGAATTATTCCATGTTCTTTACAAAACTCACCAAAAGGTGATTCATATTCACCACCTCTATCACTTCTAAGTTTCTTAATTTTCTTACCAAGTTGATTTTCAACTTCATTCTTATATTGAATGAAAGTTTCCAAAGCTTCATCCTTGGTTCGAATTAAATAAACATAACTATATCTAGTATAGTCATCTATAAAAGTGATAAAATACTTTTTCCCACCTCTAGTTTGAATTGATTTAAAATCACAAATGTCACTATGAATTAATTCAAGTGGTTCCGTACTTCTTTCAATTGAATGAAAATGAGTTTTAGATAATTTTGCCTCAACGCAAACTTCACATTTATGATTTGAATCAATGTTAAATTTAAGTAAACATTCCATATTAATTAATCTATGCAAAGATCCAAAATTAACATGTCCTAGTCTACCATGCCATAAATTTGAAGACTCAAGCAAGTAAGAAGAAGATGTAGTATTATTAATCACTGAGGGTACAACGGTCATTACATTTAACTTGAAAAGGCCATCAGACATGTAACATTTTCCTACATACATCTCATTCTTAGTAAGTACAAATTTATCACTCTCAAATACTAGCCTAAACCCATTCTTACTCAACAAAGATCCGGAAACAAGATTCTTGCGAATGTCCGGTACATGTAACACATTGTTGAAAGTGAGTTCCTTTCCAGATGTCATCTTGAGTATAATCTTTCCTTGTCCTTCAACTTTGGAAGTTGAGGAGTTGCTCATAAAAAGTTGTTCACCATCGTCCACTGAAGAATAAGATGTGAACATCTTTTTGTCAGCACAAATATGACGAGTAGCACCAGTGTCCACCCACCATTCTTTAGGATTTCCAACAAGATTTACCTCGGAAACAACTGCAGAAAGATTGATGTCATCGACACCATTGGAAATATTGTCCACTTCAGTCATGTGGCCTTGAGCAGGCTCCTTGCTTGTTCTTCTTTTGTTTTTGCCTTTGCTACGGCAATCTTTGGCCCGATGTCCCTCTTTATCACAGATGTAACATTTGCCATTAAACTTGTACTTTTTATTTTCCGCCCCCCCCCCCCTAGAGCCTTGTGATGAACTTTCTCCAGAAGACTTTCGTTTCTTGGTTTTTGAAGCATGTTCCACCACATTTGCCTTAGACTCCATAGGAAGCTTACCAGCCCACTTTTCATAATTGCGGTTGTCCTCCTCAATCCTCAAACGCACAATTAACTCATCCATAGAAATTTCTTTGCGCTTGTGTTTGAGGTAGTTCTTGAATTCCTTCCAGCCTTTTGGTAATTTTTCAATTAAAGCTGCAACTTGAAAGGATTCACTGAGAGACATACCTTCTGCGTGAATGTCATGCAGAATGAGTTGGAAATCTTGAGCTTGGCTGATCACAGTTTTTGAATCAACCATTACAAAATCCAAAAATCTGCCAACCACAAATTTCTTTGAGCGGGCATCTTCCGTTTTGTACTTTTTCTCCAACGATTCCCAAAGTTCCTTTGCTGTCTTGATTGGACTGTAGACGTTGTATAATGTGTTGTCAAGTCCGTTCAAGACGTAATTCCGGGAAAGGAAATCGGCATGTTTCCAGGCATCAACCGCAGCAACCACTTGCCGGTCGGTTTCATCCTCTTTCAGGATAGGAGCATCTTCACGGAGGAAACGAGCCAGGTTCAGAGTTGTAAGATAGAACAACATTTTCTGTTCCCATCTTTTGAAGTCAGTTCCAAAGAACTTCTCTGGCTTTTCACCGTGATTTATCGGTACTGTTACAACAGGAGAGGGGGTTGGCGTCATTGCAGCCACCACAGTAGTACTTGTTTGGGCATTTGTTTCAGTAGCCATCAATTCTAATATATAAAACAAAATTATAATTAGAATTTATACTACACAGAAAATTAAACCAAATTCACAGAATTAAATTATGTAAAAATAAAAGAAACAAGAATGTAACTTTTATTTTCCAATTAATTTGAAAATAAAATAAAATTTTATTTAAACAAATTAATTCCACACAGAAAATTAAATTCTGTAAAATAAAAGAAATAAAAACTATAACTTTTATTTTTCAATTAATTTGGAAATAAAATAAAATTTTATTTAACCAAAATAATTCCACACAAGAAATTAAATTCTATAAAAATAAAAGAAATAAAAACTATATCTTTTATTTTTCAATTAATTTGGAAATAAAATAAAATTTTATTTAACCAAAATAATTCCACACAAGAAATTAAATTCCGTAAAAATAAAAGAAATAAAAACTATAACTTTTATTTTTCAATTAATTTGGAAATAAAATAAAATTTTATTTAATCAAATTAATTCCACACAAGAAAATTAATTACAGTAGCACTTCAATAATTAAAATACTGAAATAGAATTTTAAGTAATGAAAACTCAGAAAATAATTTCTAAAACCCAAAATTAATTTCTGAAAAAATTTCACAAAAGTATATTCTGAATTGTTAATGACACCAGTATCGTACTACTAGTTGTTGTCAAAGAAAAGAGACAGTATATTACTACTATCTATCAAATAGCATATAATCACTATTTGTTTTTCCAACCAGAATATTATTTTGTAAATCCACAGAAAATAATTTTCTTTTGAAATTATTTACGAAGAATGGAAAAAGGAAACAAACGAAAAAATCTGTAAACAGAATAATTCGAATGTCTTAAGATTGTTGGAACAATCTTCTGTGTATATAAAATAACTTGAAATAAATTCAAATAAAATAAATAAATAACATACCAGATTTATTTATCGAAACGAATTAAAATTAAGACCAAGTCGAGTGTGTGACACTCTGTCCTTAAGACAGATTCGCCCCGCTACGGTGCTCACGGTTGAGTGGCGTCTATCTCCCAGGATACAATGATCTTCACAAAATTGTTGTAGCACTTCAAACAAATTTGTTCGGCGAACCAAACCTGTGTTCTAACTCTCTGAATATTTATTCTTAAATCTAAAATGAAGAATAATGCACTAAAAGTAATTTTGGACAACAAAAAGACAAAATATGAGATTGTTTTTTAATTCCTCTCCAAGACTGTTGGTAAACCCATGTATTTATAGGCAACTTCAAAGACCTGAATAGGTGCCGCAATTAAGTGAAAAGGTGCACCTCTTATTTCAAACAATTTGTCTGACCAACGGCACTAAGGAAAACCAATATTCAAACAATTTGAAAAGTTTGACCGTTAGTGGACAAATATCAAACTGTTGGAACTTTTGAACAAATTATTCAAACTATTGAATATGAAACCGTTGGTCAACAATTAAAACCTGTAGAACTTTATTATTTATTCAAACTATTTCAAATATATATATATATATATATATAT